>NW_015090830.1:10328600-11603036 GCF_001431845.1 Calidris pugnax | reverse complement strand
CCCCCCCAAAAAAAAAATCAACAAGGAAACCTTAATTCATTTTAAGATAGACTTTATATGGTCTATGAAAGGAATTAAAGTAAGCGATTTCCTGTGACTGCAAAGAATTGCCCTTGATAACCCAGACAATCCTTTCCAGCTCTATTTGGCTGAGACATGACACACTTCAGGTGAGGTTATTGAACCAACTACTCACCACAACTTCCCATGGGGATTATTTCACTTCTTTACCCCAGCAACTCCTCAGTGACATCTGTATCACTCAGGAGTTTGTGGAGTGAGGCTAGTGAGGAAGCCATGAAATTCACCATAAAATCTGGCATCTAGTGAGATCCTTGACTGAGTCAGGTAAACCATTATCTTATTTGGTTCACTTTTTACTTTATTAAAGACCCAGCCCCTCACAGAGATCACTTCTCCAAGTGATTTTTCTGAGTTCTCTGATAACCCACTGACTTCCATGCAAGTTGAAGGCAATTTTTAAAGGCCATACAGGAGCAGTCCTAGTCCACAGGACACAGTTTAGTGACAAATTCATGGTTTTTTGGGATTGCCAGACATTCTAACACTCTGCGTCCAAATCCCTGTAAATTTCACCTGGTCTTTACATCTTTCTGAGCTGTACGAAATTTCTAGAATGCTTTTAAGGTTAAACCTTTCTACTAGGACAAACAAATGTCATGACTCTTTTTGTAGAAACTGCGGTTTATCCCAGTTTTCTCAGACCAAATTTGTTCTTTGTCTACAAGACTCTTTTTAATTTATTGATGGGTTGTTCAAGCCCAAATGGAAATAGATTTTTATAGAGCTGTCTATGCACAGTATTGTGAAAGTTCTTTGGAAACTAGGCACTTATTATTGTTGCTATTATTATTATTAATTATTTCTTTGGCTTTGTGAGAGAGGTTAAAAAAAAATCCTCAGAACATGTCCAGCATATTAAGCATTCATTTCTCTGCTAAGGAAATCAGGTAACTAGATAGGTGGGGTATTATGTTACGATATGCAATAGCGATATGATCTTGCCGAAACAGAGAATATATAAGAATATAAAAGAAGGCGGTGTTTACCTTTGTTATTGGTTGGGTTTTTCCTTCTAAAAGGCTGCAGAACTGAAAGCAGCTGTAAATCTCACATGGCGTTCAGGCACAGCTGCTCTGCAGACACCTTTATCTGAGGATGAAGAAGGAAATGTGATTCATCTGTGCTTCCCTAGGGCTCTGGAGAACTTCCACGTGTCTGTGGGAGATGCAGTTTACCTAGCAATGATCTCCACATGATGCTTCCATGTGGCAAGCCACCATTGCTGGGGACGAAGTTCAGCACGTGAAAGGGACTCTCTTGTCAGTGACAGGTCACTGGTGGCCAAACAGGGGCATATTTAAATTTTCATTCTTTTAAGGAAAGGAAGATGAATGAGAAACAAAACAAAATAATTTGGAGAATAAGTCTTATGAGGAGGGGCTGAGGGAGCTGGGGTTGTTCAGCCTGGAAAAAAAGGAGGCTGAGGGGAGACCTTATTGCTCTCTACAACTCCCTGAAAGGAAGGTGTAGAGTGGTGGGGGCTGGTCTCTTCTCCCAAGTCACAGGCGATAGGACTAGAGGAGATGGCCTCAGGTTGCACCAGGGGAGGTTCAGATTGGATATTAGGAAAAATTTTTACAGTGAAAGGGTTATTAAGCATTGGAATGGGCTGCCCAGGGAAGTGGTTGAGGCACCATCCCTGGAGGTATTTAAGAGATGGGTAGACATAGTGCTTAGTGAAATGGTTTAATGATGGTTTTTTTATCAGAGTTAGGTTGATGGTTGGACTAGATGATCTTGAAGGTCCCTTCCAACCTAGACAATTCTGTGATTCTGTGATTCTGTGAAGATGGTCTGGTAAAATCTACCCACAAAGGAGACAACATTTACTGCTTGGTTCTCACTGTGCAGAAGGAATCCGTGAGGCTTAGATCACACCTAGTGTTTTGAGTCCAGTGTGATTCTTGTATTCCCCAGAATTTGGAGTCCCCCAGAAGTAGGTTGGGACAAGTGTTTGAGGCCTTATTCCACACCAATGAGTGGTAAGCAGAGCTCATTACCTACTGACCAGTAGAGCAAGGAGCCAAGGGAGTCCCTTGGCTCCCTCCATGGTGAGCTGTTGCCTGGCTTTCAATCACTGTACTGCTGACATAGGGACAGTGCCCAGGCCTCCCTCTAAATAACAATTCCCTGGGTTAAGTGATCGTCTGTTTTAAAAGAAGAAAAAACATCAGTAAGATTCCAGGGATCCTGGTGTGCAGAAAAACCTAAAGACATAAGCCCTGAGGGTTCAGCAAGTAAGGTATTTTTTAAAAAGAAAAACAGCAGAAAGAAAGAAAAAAACAGCAGAAAGATTCATTTTGTGTTTGTTTG
This sequence comes from Calidris pugnax, assembly GCF_001431845.1. Lineage (NCBI taxonomy): Eukaryota > Metazoa > Chordata > Aves > Charadriiformes > Scolopacidae > Calidris > Calidris pugnax. Next base: position 11,600,639 of record NW_015090830.1, on the reverse strand, counting down.
TTTGTTTGTTTTTAAAGATCTGCAATTGGCATTCCTGCACTGTTCTCCAGAAGGCCAAGATGCATTCAAGAAGCTCCCTCTTGCATGTTGTGGCTTTGTATGTGTAAGATGGAACTATAAATGAAAAATGATTTTCCCACTGTTAGCAGTCTGTATAATGCAAAATAGAGGAATGGTTTTTCCTCCTGCCTTGTGTGCAGAATCAGAGCCAGCCGTTATAATTTTTCCCTTGCATATCTAGAAAAACTCTAAAAGAAAAGTCAAACACATTATTTCAGCTGTCCACTAATGTGCATTTAATAATTATCTGACAAGGTGGGTTTTTTTCAGTGCTATTAGTTTGTTTGAACACAGTATTTTGAGAGCACCAGACATTTTTCTCTTTGTTGACTCATTAGCACCAAAATGCCATTTCTAAAAGGCCTTTTTCTAAAAGGCCTTTTACAAAAGCCCAAGAAAAACAGAATTAGTTATTTGCAGACAGTGAAAGCAGATAATTAAGAGAGAATATAGATATGTCAAAGCACATATTTGGTGGTTATGATAGATCTTAACAAAATTGGGAGTATGTCTGTAGAAGGAAGAAATTATTTTGGAGAAAAGAGAAAAAAAACCAACCTGGTAATATCAAAACCAGTTAAATTCATCTTTTCTTGAGTGTAAGAAGGAAATTTCCGGAATTTGTTTATTTGTATTTCTTATGAAAATTTCCTCAAAGTTTTTTTTATCCTTTCATTTAAAAAATAATTAAAAATAATCTTGAAAGCAATCAGCTTTTAAACGAAAAACCAAGCAAACAAACAAACAAACAAACAAGATAGAGAAGATAATTCCAGACTTTAGGATCTCATCTTCAGATAAGGGCTATAAAATAAGCTGTTATTTGCAGAGCAAACGTTATGTTGCATATCGAAGTGACCTCCTCCATTTCTTACTTCTGTGTGTTTATACATTGCAGAATACAAGGTAAACCAGAATATAACAATAAATACCATTTATCAAAATAAAGTAATTTGACTGTTTCTTTTTCCATTCTTGTGTGGTTAATGATAGGCTTGGAAGAGACAATTTTTTGTTTTTAAAGATATTTAATTTTCAATGAATCTTGACAATGCATTATACTGTACAGACTGTGCAGTATAATTTACAGACTGTAAAAGTCTGTTCAGTCCTTGGAGCTTTGGATAACTCTGTATAGTTATGATGGCATATATGAGTGAATTTTAATTAAATTACTAATGGCACTCTCTGACATGAAATAAAACAAAACAGAACCTTTAAACTAAAATTTTAACCTGCAAGTATGATCACATTCAGCCCTCAGAAGGCAAAGAAAATAAGCACCTCTTCAGCCCTAAACAAAACATAAGAACACTCTAACACTTTGACTTTTTGGAGGGGAGAAAAAAGATTTTTCTACTACAATGTAGCTGTGTAAACATATCAGAAAGTAGGATTTCTACAAGGCAGCTTGCCTTTAACACTGAATAATTGATCTACCTGTCAAACTACAGCAGTAGATGTGATCTGTATGCCAAACTATTGGGAAATGCATGTCTAATTTTACACCTGTCCTATACCAGGTGAAATATGGCAGGTACAGTACATATGACCTAAAAGAACATTCACATAGACCCATAATTGCATAGTATGCAAGTGGTCATGAAACTATTACTAGTTGTGAAACTCTTCTGCTGGCATTTGGTCATTTTAAACAGAAGTATGGTACCAAATGGCCATTTTATCTCTTGCACTCCTAAAGTTTATATAAGACTGTTCTACAGCCTGATGGAGAAAAAAGCTATGATCAGACACTCTGCAACAGAAACTAAGCCAATAGCATTCAACTCTTTTGCAGTATTAATTTTCTAATCAAAAAGTAGTCTTCTATAGAAATTTATCATATCTATCACAATTACATCAAAACTTACGTCTCTGAAATTGCTTTCTTAGTTGCTTTTCTTGGTCTTCATAGGAGTCTATGAACCCTGTACATCATAGTCTAAAAACTTCTCTTCTGTTAAATTAATTTAAAAATATTCTTCTTTTTGTTTGGACTTGTTAACCAGATCATGGAATTTAGTTGAGAAACAGAAACAAGTAAAATGAATGAATGAATTCCTTCACTCAGTTCTGTAGAAATATTTAGTTATTAAGGTCCATTTGTTTTGAAATTAATAGAAATTTTTAATTTCGAGAAAAAGCCTCAAAGATTCACCTGTATTTTCTGCTCTTGGACTATTTGTATGAAATAACTCCCATACTAAAATATTGATGTCCAGATGTGAAGTCTATTTGCAAAGATTATCTCTGTTCCTAGCAGAAATGGTGATTTGTTATGTTAGCAGTGCACGTCAGAAAATAGACATACATTAATATTTTAGAGACCAGCCTGCTCCAGAACATAACCCTATTCCTCTCATTCCAACTAGAAAACAATGTTGGCTTGTAAACTGTGATTTTATTGTTTTTTTTCTTCCAGGAGAAAAAAAAAAAACAACATTCTAAGAGAGGCTTTTTTTCTTCCTTAACTTTGCTGAAAGTAATGGACTTCTTTCCTAGCCTGCACTGGTCAGAAAAAGAGAATTTGAGACTTAAGATAGTTGTCATTAAGGGGACATCATCTAAGTAACACTGTAATTCCCACAAGAGGTATAATTCTTAACTGCTTAAGTTATTGTTGCAAATGGTGATGTAAAATCCTGAGTCCATTAAGGTAAACACGTATTTTTCCACCAGCTTTGCACACAGATCACTTTTACTGTAGCACTGTGTAAGGCTGATGAACTATTAAATGTCAGAATTATGCTGTAATATAGATATTTTGCTTCCTAACTTGTTTTCCACAATTATATTGGAGCAGAAATGCTGTATTTCTTTTCCTAGAAGTTAGGCACTTGACTATGAGAGTTTTAATCTAAATCTTTGAGTAAAAATGCCTTGATTCTTGAATACTTGAGTCATTAGAAACAGGCATTTCAAAGTTTGCTTCAACACTGTATTTGTTGTTAGTGTGTCATGGTAAATTTTGCATATAACAATTATTCCCTGAGGTCAGATGTACAAATCGGATGATCACTGAAGATGGATTGAACCCAAGCTTTAATGTTAACCAACTGTCAAGTCCTCCAAATTGTGTCATTATAAGATCTTTTCACTCCTTTAGTTTATTGTAATGAACAACATTTGGAATCACAGAAACGATGTTGGATTAAAGTATAAAAAGGGACCTGATGTCCCCCTTTTAAACAAAACACAACATGAGCAAAATTCACACACTGTATTCTTGTAATATTTTACAGTCTTAAACATTTTACTACTGAAAGAATTAAGGAAATCAGCAAAGGAAAAAAGTTATTTGGGCTGAAATACATATAATATGCTACATAGACTGTGGCTAGGTGTAGATTCAGGCATAAATACTGACCAGACAAGGTCCTAGTATTGTTGGATGCTGGTTTGGAAATTAACAGCTGTTGCTACCCCATAACGTGTTTGCATTTTAGAAGGCATACATGTGTGTGATGATCAGCTTGAAAACAGAAACAGGATTTCAGCTCCAGACACGTGATAATACTTGTTCCTTCTAATTTGTTCTGTCATTTCCCTCCTCCTTCCTTTCTTTTTAGATGTATAATCATATCTTCGTATTTCTTTAATTTTGCTTGAGGGCATATAGAGGTTTAGGGAAGCATTGGCTGCATCAAACCACCAGGAAACTACACTATAGTTTCTTTTCCCCCATCACTGTGGTGCAGATACTCGGTTATTTCACATGCCAGTTTTCATCAGTCCTTCCACTGCTGTTTCCCTTTCCTTCACAATTGGAAAAATTCCTTGCAGATAAGTGCAGCTGGACTTGTGATATTATTGAGCACATGGCTCCTGTTACGGACCAAAACCAGAAGAACAGCAGGATTTTCTGTTTTCCAGAGAAAATATATAAAAAGGCCTTTGCTTCAGAAAGTCTAACATAATGTTGATTTGAAAGAGTAGGGAGGTGAAATTTGTAGTTTATTTAGTTAGGCGTATCCTTACCCTAAGCTGAACTACTTGAGATATTTTTAGTTTGGGTAAAAAAAAAAAAAAGGGAGCTGAAAAATTAACTCCATGTGAAATTGTCTCCTGCTATATTTTGATTATTTAGTTAGTAAAGTGCTTTGTTATTTTCTTTTTGTCAAAAGATCTGCTACCTTTTTAAATAGAGATCTCCCTGTCCAAGCTGCAGTGAGAGGGTTAATTGTGCATGTTCCTATGCTCCTCTCTCCTATGATCATTGATCTTTCAGCTGCTAGGGTCCATTAAACCATCAGTATGGGTTCTTGACAATATTTTCGTAAAATAGTCTTGTCTAGAGAAGTCTTACGTAGTGGAAGACTACATTGACAGTTGTCTCCTAATGACCTTCAAGAATTTCCTTCAGCCTTCCTATTTGCAAAGCTGGTATGTTATGTCAAAAACCCTATTGTCTGTCCTAACATGAACATTTTTAGAAAGATATTTTCTACTGAATGTTTCTGGGTTGGATATTCAGTTTTGCTTGCAAATCTGTATAAAACAATGAGATCACACTGATACCAGAGGCAGATAAGTATTTCCAATTTGAGGAGTTCTCATCTTATGAGCAGATGAGTTGGAATATAATGTTGGAATGACATGTTGGAATTTAATCTGGAAAGAACTGTGTGAAAACATGCAAAGGGAAATGATACCTGACCTGTAAATGAACAACTTGTATGAATTTAGCAAATGCTCTAAGTTTTGCCAAACTTGATTACACAATTTCCTGATCAAGGAGTACATTTGCTGAGTACCAAAGCTTTCTGCTTAAGAGGTCTCTTCTGTAGTTTGCTCTATCTGTTACCTAACTGAAAAGACAGAAAACAGAAAACAGCATTCGCTGTTAGTTTATTGTTTGGCTCAGGGATCCTCGCATTAGTGCTAACTGCCACTGAGAACAGCAGGTGGTAATTTCCAATGGAAACGAACAGCTACTAAACCAGACAACCCTCATTTACTTGCACCCTGTGCAATGCTTCTCAGGAATATTATAATCCATGGGCTCTTTCTCATTTGTCCTTGTTTTAGCTGACATTGTCATTCATGACTATACTGTGAGTGTAAATGATGATCTAATGTCACTTCTATAATTACTTGGCACCCTGAATAAACTGTAATCCCCCTGGGTCAATAACTGCTCTCAGTTTGACATTCAATAAACAAGTTTTTGAGAATTGCTGTAGTTTCACATATTTGCTGCTTCATTACAGGTTTGGTTTGGGGGTTTTGGTTTGGTTTTTTGTGCTGGTTTTTTTTTTTTTTCCTAGTGCTTTCAGTGAATGCTATTCTGGAGTACTTCAGGACCATTCAGAAAAGAAAGGAAACAACTGTACACAGTGCAAGACTGCTGAAGGGATGCCTCTGATTTTCAACACTTACTTACAAAGGTCTCTCACCTGTAGTGCCAATTCAGCTCCAATGGAACTTTTGAGAATGACTACAAGGGAAGTGAGGCTGGGAGGTTGCTCTGTGCACAGTCATGAACTACAGTTTTAAGGGCACATATTACAGGTATTGTGATGACATCTGTTGCAGCCCTGCTCTATGCCTCAAGATTTTTGACAGAAGTTGAGGTTTGCTGCTGCAGCCTTGAATGTGGCTCCATATAATGCAGTCCAGCTAGATGCAACAAAGCCTTTCAGTCACAAAATAAAACCACCTCTGTTATGCACAAGGATGACATCCAACAAGGACAAATCAAGCACTGTTGCAACTCTGTTTGTGTTGGTTTCTGCTGTTCTTACAACCACATAACAATTTCTGCTCAATGACTATACAGAATCTACCACTGCACTGACTGCCTAAAGGTCACAGTGACCATGAGTTTCATTTTCATTTCCTATTTCCTTCATCTTCAACATTATGGAAACAACACCTCCTTTACTTGTACAGTATTATGTCCTTAACTAAGTGCATGTACCATTGTCTAAGAAAAAGTAAACAAGTAGTCCTTCTATTTCTGCCAAACCAAAGAAAGACTTCATTGGCTGGTAGGATTAATCATGGGGCAACTACAGACACAGCAGTCACTGCAAAAATGGTATAAATTAGGAATATGATGAGGCCGGGAAGCAAATGATTAATAAATGGCAAAGGTAAAGAAATATGCCAAAACTTCCATAAGGTGAGGGCTGAGAAAAGAAAATCTGGAACTGCTTCAGGGACTTAACCTTTCAAAAGAGACTTGCATGACACAGAAAGTCAGAGTCATCTTGGCTTCTAATCCATATGTCTTGTTTTGAAGAAAGAAGAGCAGCTGTATCTATGTATGTGAATGAGAAGGGAAAGGGAGAAAAGCTGAGGTGGTCCAGCCATTGTGTACAGAATCAAAATGAACAACAAAAAAAATGATCATAGGAAAGATGGATAGAAAGTTCTGATGAATGTATTAGGGCATGCATTTTTATGTCAGAGATTTTTGTTCAATTTGAGGCCAGTATTCCACCATTTTTAAGGGCAGAAGGGCTTCTTAAGGGATTCTTAAAAGAATAATTTTCTTTTACAAACATCTCCTGTTTATATTATTCATATTTACTACTTATCATTTTATTTATAATTTAGAGGTATGTTTTGCATGCAGCTCCAGACAACTTCAGACAACACTGTTGAATGTTGGTACTATAACCAGTAATAAGCCAGCTGCGTCCCCACCAGCAAAACTGTGCTTCACCACTGTGAACTAAAGCACAAGACAAAATTGTTTGCCTATTTAAAAAACTGTGCTTTGGTGGACCAATTCTGTGCTTCTTCTAAAAAGAAATACACAGCTATATTGTATCAAAACATATGTGCTGGTTCCAAATAAACCATTCAAGAACATGCTGAGAAAGAGTTAAAGGTAACATAGTTGACATAGAGGCAAAGACTGGGAAATGGAGTTGCTTTTTTGGCTTGTATTGCTAAGCAGCAGAAACATCCCAAAGTCCTGCAACATGGAGCCCGCTGGTCTACATACAAATGTCCTGGACAGTCTAGCAGAAACTCTCAGGATTTTTAGAAAAAAATGCATTCGGCTCTTGTGCCTAAGATACTTTTCAATGCCAACATGCAGTGAAATCCATGGAGATCATTTATGTGCAGTTAGGTAGCAGAGAGACCACAAAAATTCTTTCAACACTCTCAGGATAAAAATGGCATCATCTACATCATCTGTAGTAAGATGCTTAATTGTTCCCTACCAAAACACCCATAGCTTTGGACTCCTCTTAGAAGCATTTCCCCCTGTAGCTGGGAATTAAGATGACCACACAGGCTACAATCCCTGCAGCTTCACAACACTTCCAAAATAAAAGGAAGAACAAAAACTTTGATCTACTATGTAACAGTAAAAGAATTATTATAAGGGACCAAGTATGGAGGAGAAATAGAACGTAGATGGCTTTTATCATTATTTTGTCCCCTCAAACAATCATTTTACCTTTTTTGATCAGTGTCTTTGTCAGGAACCTTTCACAGGCATTCAAAGACTGACTCAGATCAGGAAACGCAAAAAGAAAACAATGAGGAACTAGAAGGATCCAACACTGGAGGGGAAACAGAAGACCTGTGACAGAAGGAGCAAAGGACTGAAGGAAGTAGAGAGGACAGTGCCCTATGACACCATGCATCTGCAAAAAAGTGCAGACAATTGCATAAATTGGCCCCAAATTCCCTCCATCACTTCCAATGAGGTTGCAACTAGTCTTTGTGCTGCCCTACATGTTTTTTAGGAGAGTAAACAATAGAACATATGTCTTTAACAACTGCATGCTGGACAAGTGGAGAATAAAATAAAGCATGGAAAATCTTGGAGGACTAAAGTCTTCATAAACAGCTTACACTCTCCTCACACTGAATTTTTTTTTTTAAATTCCAGGAGAATATTGTTCAATGTTTTTCACAGTTTTTACCTTATCGACAGAAGATTTTTAGCACAAAGATAAATCCATTTGTTCCTTTTTAAAGGTTTTTTAGTTTGTTAAAACATTTTTCAAATATTTTTGTCATCAGACTAATAGGTTGCGTGTTCTATATTTGTTTTTCTTGACTGTTTCATTCCTTTTACTTACCTTTTTGCATGCAATGAAAATGTTTAAAATAAATAATGCATGCAATGTTTCATGCTATGTGTTAAAATATTATCCAGGTTACCCTCTCAAAGAACAGTCAACAGTACTGCATATGTGACTGATATTTATCATTCAGGCTGCACAAAAAATAAAAATATTTTTTTCATAGCACACCACTTAGTAATTTTTTAAAAGCATATCTTAGTCTAACAGCTTGACAGCTGACTTTAATAAATGCCCTTATCGAAGATCCCTCTATTTCCAACTGTCATCTCCCTGACAAGGCACCCCTCTAAAGACACTGAAGCATGCAAACATACTGAAAGTATTGGCCTTCATGAGATATAGACTACCACAAGGTCTTCCCAAAGAAAGATCTTTCCACACAAGAGCCACATTAAAGATATACTGTGAAAAACTGTAAGGGACTGTGGACTTAAAACCCCACAAAACCTCAGGTTCATGAAAAGCATGACCATGAAGAATATGACCATAATAGTCAGATTTGCACTACGCAGCACATAGAGATATATAAGGTAGGAAGTGTAAGATAGGGTTAGATAGTGTCCACAGTCTAGGTGTTATGCTTTGGGACACCTGCAAATGTAACAGTTCTGGAGACAATAGTGTTAATATTCCTTCTGACAATGTCTTTACATGTTATCTATAGTGTTGTGTTTTGCTGTGTTGTGTTGGAACACACATTAAAAGCACTTCTCCACAAGCTTTTTCTCAAGTTGAGGTGGTTCAGCATGGTCCAGAGAAGCAGAGTCAAATTTTTCATTCCTTTCTTTACCCTACATCTATTCCCTACAGAGTGATCATGACATACCAAATCTCTATGTTAGATATCACTACTGGAATACTCTTGATTACTTTAACAATTAAAGTAAAAAAAAATATTTCTGAGCTTTACAATGGCTGTCAGTAAGGGATGGAAGAACAGACGACTGGCCAACATCCTTTCAAAGTGAACAGTGAGACTGTTTGCTTCCTACATTACACTGAAGTACCCCTGCCCCTGACTATCACATGTTGCAATTTGGATATGCTTAATCCCTGTGTGATAATTGCCTTCCTCTTCCAATGTTTTTTCTAAGATTAGAATTTTCAGAACAAAAAAAAAGCCCACCAAATAACACACAAAAAAAAGCCAAACCAAAGCCAAATAAAATTAAACCATTTATATATGATATTGATTTTTTTTTTGATCAAATTGCATGGCCATTTCATATCTTCCTCTTATTCCTCCGTCCTTTTTTGGCACAATCAACCGAGTAGTAAAAAGGTTGCTAACTGAGAGTCTGTGTTTCATAGTCCCTAGTGTGCAATCAAAGCTTGAAACCAGGGGTGTGTTGCCAGCTGCACTACTCATTTCTTGCTGTATGCCTCAAGCCAAGGCTGCTCTGAATGCCTGTGGTAACCACTGAAGTAGCAGAGAGGAGGTATTAGTCCCAGGTATTAGTCAAGAAAAGTGAGACCCTTCATCTTTTTATATTGTAACTTTTATTGTATTTTGAAATTTGAGTCTGCCCACTTTCTCTTCCTTTTCTTCCCCATTTTTTACTGGAGGTAACCATCAAATTCTGCTCCAACTTACAGATAGGTTTGCACCTTTGATAAATTACAGCATTTTTCAAAAACTGTCATTGCTTTAAAGCACAAATGCCCCTTTCTTAAGACACTTCCCTTCTGTTTTGCTTATCAGAAGACTTATACTATATGCTTGGAAGCTAAAAGTCCTTTTACCTTTCTTTACTTTGTCTAACTAAACACTTCCAATTACAGTAATTTCAAGTTGCTTTGTTCAGGCCATACAGAACCAGAGTACTGTGTCCTTGCAGGAGCACATTGCTAATTCTTACTTAAGTACTTTCCCTCCATTCCAGCAAGGCAAATAGTGCAATTTCCTCACTATATAATATCAGGTTACTTGTATGACTGAAATCTGTAATGTATCTTTAAGAAAATAAGGCCATTGGAGATACAGCCTTATATAGAAAGAATATCCACAGTCTTTGAAAAGTACCATACCATGGCTGACATGATGTGCATTTTTTTTCAAAGAGCTTATTACTGGTTTTGGTCAGAAAAAAAAAAGATCAAGATAGCCATCTACAATAGCACCATCTGCTGGTTCTTATAATTTGATAAAAATTGACAGCCTCTGACTGAAAACTGTACTGCTCATCATAGACACTGTTTACGTACACTTACTTTTAGGGAACTGCCAGTATGAATGGAAAAATTAGCAGTAAAAAGCAGCTCATTCTAGTTCATAATTATTTTCTTTTTGTACAGTGGCCAAGAGTTGGCAGGAGTTCAAATTTCTTTTAATACCAGGCTGTGAAGTTTAAAATAGGAATGACTGTCTCCTGCTTGCAATTTACCTTACCTTAAAATTAAAAATAAGAACTTTAAGGTGTAGTGTGCGATGTACACAATTTGTCTGAAAGGGTATTTGTACCATGTAAATTCTTTTCAGAATGTTTTCCCTTGAAATGGAAGATACATATTATGAAAATAGAGATTAGTTCATACTTGGGATTACATTTCCATTGATTAAACTCAAATAATATTTTCAAGGCTGAGCAAGAAAAGACAAAATCAGACTAACTGAGTATGACAAAGAGAGCTTTATAAATGGGAAGAAAAAGAATGAGGTGAAATCTTAATGTTACCAACCTTGATTATCAGCGTCCTTTAAAAAAAATAGACGGATGTTGAGCTGTCTTCAGACCAATTGCATATCTCCTCAGCTTCTGCCAAAGTTAAGTGAGGGTACCAAAAATATACTGTTTACATATCAAATAATATAAGATAGAATCACAGAATCATAGAATCATCTAGGTTGGAAAGGACCTTCAAGATCATCTAGTCCAACCATCAACCTAACTCTGACAATAAAACCATCACTACACCATGTCCCCCAGCACCATGTCAACCCGTCTTTTGAACACCTCCAGGGATGGTGCCTCAACCACTTCCCTGGGCAACCCATTCCAATGCTTGATAACTCTTTCAGTGTAAAAATTTTTCCTAATATCCAACCTGAACCTCCCCTGGTGTAACTTGAGGCCATTTCCTCTAGTCCTGTCGCCTGTGACTTGGGAGAAGAGACCAACGCCCGCCTCTCTACAAACTCTTTTAAGGTAGTTTTAGAGAGCAATAAGGTGCCCCCTTAGGCTCCTTTTCTCCAGGTTGAACAACCCCAGCTCCTTCAGCCTCTCCTCATAAGACTTGTGCTCTAGACCCCTCACCAGCCTTGTTGCCCTTCTCTGGACCCGTTCCAGCACCTCAATGTCTTTTTTGTGGTAAGGGGCCCAAAACTGGACACAGTACTCGAGGTGGGGCCTCACCAGTGCTGAGTACAGCGGGACAATCACCTCTCGGGTCCTACTCACCACACTGTTCCTGATACAGGCCAGGATGCTGTTGGTCTTCTTAGCCACCTGTGCACACTGCTGGCTCATGTTCAGCTGACAGTTGACCAACAGCTTCAGGTCCTTTTCTGCCAAGCAGCTCTCCAGGCACTCTGCCCCAAGCCTGTAGCGTTGCATGGGGTTCTTGTGACCCAAGTGCAGGACCCGGCACTTGGCTTTATTGAACTTCACTCCATTGGTATCAGCCCATCAATCCAGCCTGTGATAGCATATAAAGAATTTGTAAAGCAAAATAGTTTGCAAATACAAGTGTGGGTTTGCCAATATCAACCTCTTTGGTCCTCAAGAAGTCTTTCTTCAGGACTCTATTCACTTTTTTGCAACAAAGGAAAAAGCTAATATTTAGTTAACATTGGACATTCTACCAATACTCAGACTGCTTCCTTCTAGATTTTTTTTTTAAACCTCATGAGAAGAGTTTCCCCACAAGGCTTGCGGTATTTCTCTTTGTGTCAGATAACCCCCAGAACAGTGTCTTGTTCCATTACAGAATTTTGGATTCTTGCACAGAAGCAAATCAGAATGGAGCTGAATGATGCATTTCATTATTTATTCACCAGGAATTTGTTAGCCAAAATGGAAGTCCTGTGTGTGAAGTTGAATTATCCAGCAAGGTTTAGCTGAAACGAGCAAAATGTAACAGAAACGGTGAAAGTTTGTTTCACTACTTATGAAGCTACTTTGTTCACAGACTAGTAATAAAAGCAAAGGAAATGAAGGATTAGCTACATCAAATTAGTACCACTGATGACAAAGGGCAAGGAAGTGACCTGCAGAAGGTCTCCAAGGAAACCACTGGCAGAACAGAAACTGAGGCTGACTTGTAGTGTCACACTCCAGTGGCTATTATTTAGACTATAGAAAAGATAACGGAATTTCTTCAAGGCTTAAGCAGTTCTTTAATAAACTCTCTAAGAAAAATGTGCTTGATTCTTAGTAGTAGATGACAGAATTTAGGACACCCAGATCCATGGAGGCATATTGCATGCGTGAAAGTCCTGCAACTTTTGACATCTTTTTATTTGTTAGGAACCCATCTTCATTTGCTATTATAATATTTAGCACACCTCTAGCACTTCAACAAATTTTTTTAAAGACCACTAACACAAGAGGAATGTTTCATGGAACTTGTCAAAACAACTTAAAAATAATGTGTTCTATTAAAAAATGTCATACTGGAACTTCAGCTTTTCTCAGAAACATGCATTTTTTGTCAAAATCTCAAAAGGAAGTATTTTATTTTAACTTTACCTTCTTTTTAAACATATTCAGGCAGAATTTTCAGTCAAAACACAAGAAAGACAAGCCTGACCAGTCAGTATTGTTTTCATCAAGATTTTAATTTATGAGATTCATGCTCAAGGTCATGCTGTTATTATTATTATTATTAAAATATTTTTTCCATTGCAGACAGAGCAGAAGGCCATGTATCATGCCCTGTTTCATTTGCATCCTATTTCTACCCACCAAATAACAGAGCCCAATACACTACATGATCATACAAAGTGGAACAGCTGAAGTAGTACAAATTGAAGTGAGAAGCTGGTCTCATTCTCCAGCCAAGTAGGATGCTCAAATGAGTAAAGAAAATCTGAAGTGTCCTTCTTCTTCCTCTTTCTTTCCACAGACATAAGCAAAGTTCATTTAAACAAAAGCCAGACTAAAGCCAATGCCTCAAACAAAACATAATTTACTACACAATTATTTTTCCCTGTTGTCTTCATTCTATACAGTAGTTATAGTAAAATAGTGCTTTCATAAACAGAGGTATGTACACATAAATTTGCTAACACTTTTTGTTCATTTTTCTCCATTTTCCCCAACATTCCAAAAAGATGTTTCTGTTCATTCCTAAATTCCCTACATAAAATGAACCTACTGACTAGTCATTGAACACCAAAAATACTCTCTGACTTTCCTGAAATAATGAAATCACCACTGCTTTAAACAGAAAGATTCACCCAAAGAAATGAGGTTAACATGTTTCTCTGTGATTCATGCTAGGAATATTCCTTAGTATTTGTGCATAGCTGGATAATTTGTTGTGAAAATTATTGAAATAAGTGATGATGCATATAAGCTGGAATATTTGTGTATTGTGTGAGAAAGTTACATGGACACAGAAACCTTACACGCTCTGACATGATAGAGATGTGAATTTGCTGACACTTTGTTCAGTTTTCTCCATTTCTCCCAAGAGTTCAAAAAGATTTCTTGGTCCATGTAGCTCTTCTTACAATGCAAAGAATCTTCTGGAAGAAAATATAGAATAGCCACATCTAAAAGACTCACAGCACAGCTATATTTTGTAAAATGTTTAGATTAGCTTAGAAGAAGCCTTAATAATTTGAACCGTTTAGCTATAACACAATATACAATTTACATTGACAGCTGAACAGCCAAGAATGTGTTAAAAAACAGATTAGAAAACATGCTTGTGATATTTCTATCCTACTCAAAAGTCTTGCCATCAGTATAAAGCAACACTTCGCTCCTTTATTCAGTGACACTGTGTGGTTTATTTTTTGTGACACACATTTCATTTTACGTAAACTAGTTACAACACTGCCTGTAAAAGAAATCAATCTCATCAACTCAGAGGGGGCAATTTTTTCATCTCTAGTTTGACAGGAAAGGGTACTGCAAAATGAATTACTGGAGGAAAGATGTGAGGATTACTTCTAAGTAGTTGCTGACATGTTCCTCCCAGATATCTTTTGGCACAGTTTCACAGGGAACAGATTCAAGCTTTACAGAAAAAAAGGGTTTACAGAGGACCTATAGTTAGTGTAAAAGATTTTATCAGAGCAACCTGAACCAAACCTATAATATTGTTGGTCGTACCATATGTAATAGTTTATTCTGCCTGTAGGTTCTTCATGACTTATGGAGTCAGGAGACTATAATGCTTTCACAATGAAGATATTTAAATATGAGATTTTCATCCCTTTTTGTTTGTTTGAAGCAAAGAAAGTTCAGGACTGCTGTTAGGTAATTATGACATTGAGATGAGGATGTGGAGATAACTACAAATGCCAGTGATCAATCTTCACTGTAAAAGAACTCTGAACTACAGGGGACTTTCAAAATTCCTAAAATCCCTACTCTTTATGTAAACTACATGCTACTCCCTATAATATGACTGGCTTCTTTGCCCGTGCTGAAGTTTGAGAATAGGGCCTTTGGTAATTCTCTACTGCTATTTTGTATCTGAGTACATCCTCAGTATATGGATTCCTTCTCTAGACTCTGTCAACAGAGAGAAAAGCAGCTTCCTTCTTCATGTGTGCATGTACATAACGGTGTAAACATATACACACATGTATTTCATATATTTTTCATCAAAACCTCTGTATCGTTTGGGTATCTGAAATGCTCTAGTATAACAGATGAGGGCATTAGGGAAAGTCTTTAAGCTTGGTATCATTTAATAGAAATCTTTATATGTTCCATTTATATTGTTTTATCTAGTCTATTTCATTAATTCATGAGAGACAATTCTGTTGTTAAGGTTGCTAACATAGAGAATGAGAGAGAAGAAGTACCCCTGAGTAAAAACCTTATTAACAGCTATTCAGTGAATTTAATTCTTTCTGGAATACTGCCACCAATTACTTTTTGGCATGCTGACTTACACAGTATTTTATACAAGCCGTTGCCATGTGTACACACCATCAGAATTACCCTAATTGGCTGAGCATTTTGGAAGTTTCAACATGGCCTGACCTGAGTTCACATGGACTAGAGAAATGAGAAGAAAAAAAAAAAGGTAAAACTTGATGTCAATGTTATTGATAAGGGACACACAGTCTGTCCACCCTCCCTGAACTGTAAAGATTTCATTTCCCTTCTCTCTCTGCCATGTTTGAAGATTAGAGATTATAGTTTATTATAAATAAGACTTAATTTCAAGGAAAATAAAAGCCTCATCATGGAACATTCTCAATGGTTTTGTAGTGAATGATCCAGCAGAAGCAACATGTGTGTAGAAGGATTGAGAGGCTTTTGTGTGGACTTTTAGACATGAAGTACTCATTTTACACATGAAACACCCATGAAGCCATTTTAATGTCTCTAGTGAGACCAGTGAAGCTACAACCATTTTCATTCAGGAGGGGTTACTTCTGTAATAATTCTTAGTCCAGGCCAGCAGGGAAACTGTCAAGTCGCACCACCTGTTTTTCTGGCAATAACCAATACCATATAGGGAAGAAACAATAATGGAACGATTGTGAGGAAGCTTTTCTTTATTCTAAATATGTAATGACTGGAGTGCAGCCTAGTTTTATAGACTTAATTTACATTGACTTTTCTATTGCAAGCGTAGATATTCTTGTCGTCCATAAATATATTAGATTGGTTTGAATCTTATTGAGCCCTGACCTAAAAGATAATTTGTGGAACAAATTATCTCAAGCTAATGATGAACTGTGTATAAATTTATTTCCTTTCTATTCATTTGAAAGTGGTTACCTTTCTGTCTTATAGACATCACATCAAGGAGCTGATTTTGTTTGCTGTGCCTACATCATAAATTTTTTTAAACACTTCTAGACTTTCCTTCTTGTTGTCTTTCCCCTGACCCTATAAATTTAAAACCTTTTTTCTCTTTAAATGCTGCTTGATATTGTCAAGTATATATATGTAAGAATGTGTAATGTGCACATTCAAGAGTAGATGAAACATTGAGATCCATATATGAGCTGCATAACATAAAAATAAAAAGCAACTTGCGCTGTTTAATGAAAGGAAAAACAATTTTCTTTCTCATTAAGATCATTGTTAATTACTACTATAAAATGTCATTGTTAGTCATAATATCTAGTTTTTCAAAAAATGTTTATGTGAGTCTTAGCTCAGTGTACCAAGTCATGATTACAAAGAAAAATACGTACCAAAAATTCTCCCTCAGTTGTCACGATCCATTGTTTCTGATGTGAACTGATTTCATCAATACAATTTGATTTGTGTTGCTTTTTTTCCAAGCTATCTTTCCCAAGTATTAAGGCCATTACAACAACTAACAGTACAGAGGATTTTATGAAAATATCAATTAACTGTAATCATTTATTTCAATGATCAGTAACCAAAATGAGAAAAGTCTGTTCCATCTTTATGCTGGGTACCACAGTATGCAGTGAAGGCTTCCAAGTCAATTGGATGCAGGTACCCAATTCTTATCCAAGCCATATTTTGTTTATAATTATTTTTTGCCTATTACTTAACATTTAGAATATCATGGGTCTAAGAAAGAATACTCTCCTGAGCACTGAATGAATAGTAAAAAGCAACGTTTGTCTCAAAGTGCTCACACACTGAAAGGGCTCACAATTGAAAAGCTTTGGTTGAGAAACTGAAGTAAAGATACTGAAGTGTTAACAAAAAATCATCTCATTCAATCAGCTGAAAGGGAAAGAATTTGAGAGAGGGTTCACTGGAAAAAAAAAGGTACAAAACAATATTGTCTAGAAGAAATTTTAAATTCAGACACGCATAGACTACACTCACTATTCTCAGTAAGAGTTGTCTGCCTATTGCAGAGAGCAGAGTTCATCTTCAGCAACTCAGGCACAGTTCCGAAGTGATGTTTTGTACATTGTACAAAGCCTACATTATTCCTAGGTTGACAAAAATAACAGACAAGATTCTCCCCTGCCCTCCTTGGCTTTTTGCCATTATACCCATTACTGAAACAAATTGTCCAATCCTCATTATAAGGATGAGGTCATGTCTTGTGATGGAGTTTTGGGGCTAATTTCCTGAGTGAATCAGGAATGTATAGCTCACTTGAGGCATGCTCCAAAATCCAGTGAAATCAGAGGGACTATGTAATGAATGTTGGATTAAGCCCTGTATCTCTTAGCAGTTAAGAATAAAGAGATACAGTCTTTTAGCACCATAGTTAAAAGCAGCATCAAATGCCTTACCCATGAGTTATTACAAGTAGAGGATATAAGTTAATACATAAGGGGAACAGAAATCAGAGAACATAAAATATTTGCTAATTTTATGATACAGGCAACACTATTAAGTTTTGCCTTCTCTGAGGCCCTCTACAGTTGCTAACATTCAAAATAAGAATTTTCAAATTAAAGATCAGGAACTGAAGTATTGAATAATCATAAAGAGTTGAAAGCCTTATTAAAATCTCCACCCTCAGCTAATAATATGTTCTTTGCTTTCAGTTTCAGCAACAGGAAGAGATTTCTGTCCTACAGACAATGCTAAAATAAACAGACATCAAATATGACATAACATTTTATATAATAATCCATTCATTGAAACAATGTGCTAAGATTCAGGAATTTACCTTATGTTCCTAACAAAGGAACAAATAACAGTAACAACAACTCAAAGAAGTAGTCCAGAAGTAGGCTATTAAAAAGTTTCTCAGAGAAATTTGGAAGATGGTTATTTGAATGGAGAACTTGAGAACTGAATCAGAAACTCAAACGCAAAGAAATATTTGTATTCTACTTCTGAAGTTTTCTATCTCTGTTTGCACTGACAAAGATAAAGTTCTCAGTGGAAAAAAAAATGGCTGGTTTGTTGAGCCTGTATATTTTCTATTTTCAAACGTCCCATCTACAAGACATCAAATAAACAATACAAGACACCTACCTTCAGTGTAGATGTAAGTCCAGGATTTTATAGCAAGAACAAATTTAGGTGGAAACACCATCAGATACTTTGGTCAAGACTAAAGCTGACTGAGAGTTGCAAACATATTTTTAAGGGAAAAGAAAGGAATCTTAAAGATGTCTTCACTTTAAATAGATAGAAATCACATCTTGTTTTGTTTTTGCAAATGGTATATAACGTCATTAAAAGATTAATTTACACTACAACAAATACTTAAAGTATTCCTGTGTGTATGAAAGTGCATCTATATCCATATCCATGAATATATATGTATGCATCTATAGAAATTTATCCTAATTTGCATACTCACATTCAACATGATAGTGAGACAAATGGCCCGGACTAGAAATGAGAATGAGACCTTATGTTTTCCAGTTGCAGAGAGTGGATCACTACCTTAATGTAACATTTGACATGCTGGAGAAACTGAAACACACAAAAGCACACAGTTAAACTATTCTTTTAGGAAGAAGGAGGCACAAGGATCAGATCTCAGGGAAGTGCTGCAGGTCAAAATCCTTAGTCTACATGGAGAAGGTAAAGCTCTGCTGTTCCTGTGGTGCTGCTTTGCACTTGCACTCAGGGCAGGATTTATAAGAAAATGACAGAGTCCTTCAAAGGTTCTGGCTTGCTTTTTAGGTTTCTTTCCTTTGGCATTCTCCCAAAAACAACATAACACTGAAAAAGCTCTCCCTTCTGACTAAACACATGAAAGGCTTCTTTTCTTTTTTTTTTGTGGAATGGTTGGCTTTAAAAACAAAAATAAAATCAATTCTATCTAGAAAGAGCAAGTAAAAAGGCTTGAATTCCAGGGGTCTTAATCTCCATTTCATCATTTTGTCTGTAAATATTTACTATGAACTCTTGCCACAGACAGTGGCATTCTGGTGAAAATCAATATTGACTTCTGGTCTATAAACCACTGTATCAGATATGATAATAGACCTAGAGAATCTCAACTCCAAAGTCTTGTGAGATCTTCTACTTTGTCACATTGTAAATATAAATCTGATGGGGTACTTTCAATTTATAGTCAGCCAAAGCATCAGGTGCACTCAATTTATGCTCAGCACAGCCAAAAAAAGGTGTAAAAGAATGAAATCCTTAATTCATATGTCTGCTTCTCTAACCTTTTGATATTCAAGACTTGTAAGTGTTCTCCTATATAATCCAGGGCAGCCTAAAGTCTCACTTACGTTCAACTACACAAACTTCAGGGACTGCCTAGAAGCTGGACGGTATCAAAAATCTTGACCTGTTTCTTCTTGCCAGGAGAGCTGGGAACCACATAAGAAAGGCATGCAGAAAAAAATACACAGATGAGTCAAACACTTCAGTAAAGAATTAGAAGGTCCATGGGTAAGAAATAAGGTTAAGTGGTATGCCTGCACCTCATATTTCACTTGATAAACACTAAGATACTACTAAAAATAAAGATTTATGGGCAGATTAGATAGTTTATCAGTATAAGCAATCACCAGGACTGAGAATTTGAAAAACATCAGTAAAAATATTACTCTTTTCCTTTTACAAACCAACCAGACTCGTGATCATTTTCCTATAGTGAACCTGACAATAACAATTCATTGTTAGTTTTCATATGACTCACCATTATGTGTTATTTATGATGTAATAGTGCATAATTTTTATGACAAGGGTACAGAGCATTTTACTCTTAATGCCATGATAACAAGCAGATTTTGTTAAAGGTACAGAAAATAAAGCAAATTTCAAATTTTCTAATATCAAGGTTTGCATCTATTTAAAACCAGATGAAGCAAGAAATGGATTTTATCTGAAAGTTTTGTCAATTGTCTGGAATCTTAATGAGAACCTGGAATTGGAATTAGGTTAATCTACAATAAAGGTCTAACCTAAAGTTCAAGGGAAAATATGTGAATCTTTCTATTGCAAGCAAAGGCTGCCTTGAGAAAAAAATATTGATCATCTCATACAAATAATTCCAGACGAAGTAGAAAAGACTAAGGAACCTGCAATTACTATTGCTTTTACTTCTACAGTCCAGCACTACACTTGCCACTCATTTCACCAACAAAATATGAAGGTGAAAGACGCAATTTCTTTAACTGAATAACTTGCTTGTTGGGACAATGATTTTAATGATTTTAATGATTTTCTTCTAACTGGAATACACATGCCACAGTGCCCTATTTGTGTGGTATTGCCCATATTACAATGGTATCTGAAGTTCTCCGTGGTATATGAGTAGCTTACTTCAACTTCTGGTGTGAAATGATAAAATTCCCACTACAACCTTTAATATCTGGAGTGTATTTCAGATAGTCTGACTGACTATGTCTACCCAAGTACAAAGGCAAAATGATGTGAATCTATCCCAGTTCAATACATTTCAAGGAGTGTGAGGTCACAACCATCAGCAACGATACTAAAAATTATTAAATCATTTAATAGCAGCTCTCCCACATGGGTATCCAGGAGCAATCTTCTGTAGTCTTAGGTTCCAGTCATGAAGTTCAAAGTAACACTAGCAATTACTCTCCTAGCTTAAATGGCAAATTGTGACATCCTTTCTGTGAAGAAACAGCTTATGGTGTTAGATGTAATTGATTGTGATTAATTCAAAGAGTAATAGTCTTCTGCCTTGATAGCAAACAAGCTGGTTTCCAATAAGTAAAATGTTATCTTTATATATAAACCAACACCTTCTGAGTGTGATATCTAATACAAATATACATATATTCTTCCAATTCCAAAGTTTCTTTAAAATTCACTTGATTCAGCCATCAATATTCCGAGGTAAATTTCACATTTCTGCACTACTGAGCAAGTTAAAGGATTAAGATCTTTTTAATTCAAAACTTCTTTTCTATATAATTTACTTTCAGGGTTTAGGGAGAGTCATCATTTCAGATTACATGTTTTATTCTGAATATTTCAGCCACAGTCCTTTGTGTTTATCAGTAGCTGACTTCAATTTAACATGTAAAATGTAGATATTCAAATATGTGTTCATGTACAGGATGGGTTCATTAAGAACTAGTGTTAGAAAACATAAGTACATTCAATTATGTATTTAATCAATAAAAAATTCACTTATAACATTGAGTCCATACAGAAATGGACATTTTCTCATCCACTACTTAATGTCATAATTCTGACTGTCTAGGAGTAATAACTGTGACAGAATTCTTTTCAAATTAATTTTCAGATGAATACAGAAGGAATAATTTCTGCTGTGAAATTGTTTGTTCATGCATTTTTTGGACATACACGTTTTAACATCATAGCTTCAGACTGTCAAGAAAATATCATAAAGAGTAATACCCAATTTCTTTTATATTTAAGAAGGTGATTTCATGAGGTTTTTTTATAGGTTAGATTTGAAGGGACTTGGAGATATCATTATGACATTATTTAACAGTGGAAATGAAAACACAAACAATTTAAAGTTTTCTGAAGTTAAACTCATACTGGCATATCTAATTATTGGCATACCAATATTAGTTGACTCTTCAATGAAAGGGCGGGTGAAACTGCTGGGGGGTAGCTTTAAAATAAGCTCTGGTCATCTGTGCAGATTTCATCTGAACAAGCAATATTAATTCTGCTATTCAATTAAAAAATGAGAATAATTACTATAGCAACCACAGAAATATATGTGGTATACAGTACATTGCCTGAGAGATACCAAAAATTTCCTTGGAGAAATTAGTTACTCTTATTGAGTTTGAGTTGATCAATGATACTCTCTTAAACACAATAGAAAACCCAGCAGATACTGGTTACTATTTCTAACTATACTTAAATATTAACTGAGCTGGCTCCATTATACTTGTGACTATTACTTTTTATTGATAAAGCTTTTGGGCTTACCCCTAAAGAAAGGCAGGCAAGATTAATTCATTCCCAAACTCATACAAGAGACAGGAGAAACCTCCATCACTGTTAGGGGTCCCCTTATCAGAAAAATATTTTCCTAATCTCTGATTGTTAAAGTCTTTCTTCTACTCTGAAGCAAGAGGGTTTTCTATCCTTTCATAAATTCTCTCCTTTCTAGTCTGGATCTCACACCACTGAAGTCACAGGAAACCCATTCAATTCAATTGGTGCAGGGTCAAACACTTAATCCTTGCTACTATACATTTGTATATTCTTGTTATCCACGTAAATGTTAAATCCTGTTTTCAATCCTGATAAGCTCTTGGCCTCAGCGATACCTTGAGGCAATGAGTTCCCAAAGCTACTTGTGTGAGAATGTACTCCCTATTATCAGTCATAAAGTTGTTGCATTTCAATTTCCCTGAATGTCTAGTATTGTAAGAGGTGGACACATCTGGTTTTTTTTCTGCACTACGTTAATTTATCTGCTTCTTTTTTCAGTCCTATTTGTCCTCTTTCTTAAGTAAACAGTTTAACCCTTCTCAGTCATACAGAGGCAGAATTTTGAGTGCCTTTTCTTTGTACTGATGCTGAGTGAGTTTGTTCTTGGTTTAACTGAACATTAGGTAGCAAGACTGCCAATTTCACATTCTGATCTAGTAATACAGCTTTTGTTGATGCTAAATTTAATTTGATTTCAAAATAAGTGTTAATTTCACTATTTTGAGAAAGATATTCAATTATTCTGATGTACAGGAAATTTTTTCTATCAGATAAGGTTCCTAAAATATATGTGAGAAAAATTTATGTAGACAAAAGACTCCAGAGTATAGAAGCAGACAAATACATCACAAGGAGTTGTGGACAGATTTATACATTTTATATATTTTAATTGCACTGTTACTTCAATTTTTCTGTAATTGCACTTTAATTGCATATATTTTTCTAAATTTAAAAAAGTAGTTAAAACAGCATTGTAGTAGATGAAATAATTTCAGGCACTTACTGCAGATGTTTTAAACAATTCATGTGTGGAACAATTTCATAGTCCTATTATATAAGGCATTTAAAAATTGCACTTGAGTAACCCCATAATAAGATCCCATAATACTGTTTTTTTAGTCATCAAAGAAAGCAAAGCTGAAATCTGCGAATTGAAAGAGCCTATTTCTTTTACCTTTTGGGAGGCCTTTTGAAGCTCTGAAGTTTTGAAAATCATTTAACTTAGATGCCTCCATCTGATTTTAGGAGACTAACTCAAGGAATTCTGCTTTTAGATATGGCTCTAACTGCTTGATACTTTTGGATCATATACCTTTCATATGGTATCTGTATGAATTTTAAGCCCTTAAAACCAATTTCTGCTAGGTTTCTGTATGTGGCTGGTGCTTTGGAGTCCTTTATGAGAAACATCTTATAACACATTATTTCTTGGAAATATTGCACTTAAGTACAACCCCCACATGTAACATGTCATTCTTGGCAGTGACTACAGTTATTTTGTGGAACCTGAGATCACATATTATTTTAGAAAATCTCAGCCTTTGAATTATACATAATGGCAATCTAGCAGGCTGCTAACACTGCAGCAATTAATACTACAATTAATATTATTTTTGTGGCCAAAAGCCATATTGAATGTGAAGACTCATTTTGTACAAGGCATGAACATATTCTACAATTATCCTTGAAGGATTTGATATTTAATTTAAAACTAGAGATAAATTTGGCCAAGTCAGACAAACTAAATAAAGACAGACAAGATGAAAACAGCAAGTACCATCTCTGCCTGAAATCTATTGCTGTATATCTATGGGTTTCAGTGTACCATCAATGTTTAAGCTCAAACTCTCAGTTAATTCTTCAGGAGTTCTGCTTAAAAGCAAAAAATTACAGTCTAGCTCTTTGTTTAAGTGCCAAATGTTACCTCCTGCATAGATATTCATAGGGAATGAGCCAAAGGGGGCATGAAATTCTGTGAGCTTCTCTTTGCAAAGTTTTCTTCAATCTTTTTATCTGAAAGGTGAAGTTTTGTGGCTGTGGAATGGCCGAGATACTGCCTCCTGCTTTGATTTTTTCTTTTTTTTTTTTTTTTTGCTGGCATAGATCTTGATTTTTATAGTCCAGGGTGCTTTTATTGATATGTAGGTTATTTCCTCTGGTCCCATAAACAGATTTACGGTTAACTATTACTTATACAGATTCAGTATTGGTGAACCAATCAACTGTTTATAGGCCATTGCTAATGAGAAGCAATTATTTGTAATTTTACATTTTGAGATTTTATAGAGAGAGCTCAGTGTAATAAAGTATATGAAACTATCAATTTTCTCACAACCCAGTGATGTGCAGCATTAGTGACTGGCACAAAGGTAGTGCAAAAAAATGGCAGACAATTACAGCTGGATAAGTATTGAAACTAGAAAGTGAACTAAGAAACATCCCTGACTCAATATACACAACAGTGAAATGAATTTGCCATCTTCTTTTTCCTTCTGCCCATGTAAAACTGTCCCTTGGCTTTAATAATGGAAATAAGTGCTAGGGCACAGAGCAAATGTTCCAAATACCTACATTTTTAAATATGAGTTATCTATACATTACCCTTTCCAAGCATGAACATAAAAAAGTAATGTGCGGTTTACTCTAGCTTAATATATAATAAATAATAACAGCAATACCATTTAGAACTTTTATAGCACTTTTCATCGAGAAATCTCAAAGCAGCTTACACAAGGGGGATAGAAGAGTAGCTCTGGCATCAAAGAGCTTTTCAAACTCACACATCATCCATTTGATGAGTACAAAGAACACAAAAGTATGAGTAATATGTTCATCCCAAAGGCAAAGTTACAGCTAAATCTTGCATTAGTGCTATGTATTGAGTTTACTTTTGCAACAGTCCAAGAGAAGGAGAGTTGCAGCACTGAAGCTATGAAGATATGAGAAACTGAAGGCCTAGAGGTGAGCATCCAGACTTCCAGCAAATCAGAAACTCTGTTTTAGGCTGGTAAAATATGTGTCATAATGCTTTGAGCATCGGTCACATAGGTATCTCCACACCCTCAGTAGGGGATGAGGAATGGCACTAGGACTTAAATTCTACCAGTACTGACTGTACCTTGTGAAAGAATCAGGCAAGGAAAAAATCAATAAAATTATTATCTTTACAGAGAACCTTTAACATGGAAAATCAAAGGAAGAAAAAGTCCAAAAAGTTCAGCACAAGTTTTGGCAATGCAAATTCTTAAGAGAAAAACACACTTTTAGCAAAAATATAATATTTCAATCAACTTTTTTTCAGGGAGGCTGTCTTGTGCAAAAAACCTATCCTTACCTACACAGTTCTCCTTTATCTCCAATGTTTCTTCCTTCACCCCTTTTCTCAGCCTTTCACATCAGAAAAATTGTACAGTATGACATTAATGGGAAAAGATACGATGAAAAGAAAGGAAAACCAAAATATTCCATACTGATTTTCTTTTTTGATCTAAAATATAATCTGAAAATTAAACTTTTTCACCGTTTTCACAAGTAAAAGTTTTCAGGAATAAGGATATATAGAATGCATATAGTACCTAGTACATTGTGGATGACAGTGGAGACAAATAATAATTTGATATTTCTGTCACAAATACTTTCTAAACAATTGCATTCCTGAAGTTTCTGCCTCATGTCATTTAATACTCCATCTGATGCCCACATAATTTTCTGATAACAGTCAGGAAAAATCACCTGCGATTTCAATCTCATTTCTGGTAAAAAAAAAAAAAAAAAAAAAAAGTGCTACATTCTAGCAACTTATGCCACCTTTTTCTATAATTTTCAGTTGATCTCTCTTTTGAAATACTGCTAGACAGACAGCAGGTTATATATCAATGCTTCTTTGATCTCCTACATTTAATTGGGGACACCAACAAGATCTTTCATGTTTAGAGGCCAGCAATGAGTAAAAAGCAATTTTCATGTAAAGCCTGACAAATTGTCTTTTCTTCTTTTTCTTTTTTCTTTTTTTTATTTTTTATTTTTATTCCCTATGGGTGGAAGACCAAGGAGTCTTTTTGTTGTCTTAACACTGTCAACTTCTGTCTCAGTGATTTAAAAAGCTGAGATTAATATAAAAAGAAACATTCCTACAGCAGAGTGACTAGCCTGAATCTTTGCTGCTTTTTCTGGTGGAAATTGGCAGATGTGCTAGTCTGTATATGCACTGAACCCACTCCACCTAATATAAAAGTAAGGAATATATTTTATGGTTAAGGTAAAATGAAATTAATTCCTGTTCCAGAAGGTTACTTCCTTATACAATGAAATATATTTTATGAAAATTCAGTGCTTGAAAGGCAAGGCTTAGTATACTGAAGATTTCCAAAGAGCCAATGCAATGGAAAGGAAGGCTTTTCTTGTACAATTACCTGTAGGCAACATTGTACTTTAGCATCCTTATTTGTGCTTCAGTAAAGAATGAAATTAGAAGAGGGCTTCTCAGACGGAAAAAAATAGTCATTTAAATTTAATTCCATCTGATAAATTAAGATGTTACTAAACCTTTTAGGATTAGATTGCCTTGTAACCTTCAGAGTTGTACAAAGCCGTAAGAGAAATTAAAGAACTACTTTTCATTATCTCTACTTAGATCTTGGCATTGGATCTCTATGATCTTTTATACAGTGTTACATCCTAACACCAAGCAAGTGAAGGTGATGGTACATACGAAAATTAAATGAATAGTCCTTATTTGCAGCAGGTGGAACCTTGCCACATACAGAGATACTGAGGGAAAAACCCCATGAGATATATTGTATAGTCCACTTTTTATTGTGACATTTTTCACTTGTGCAACAATTCTCAGCTGTTTGATCTTACTTGACAGTTATTTTAAATGATTGCTAAAGTGAATAGCATATGTTTAAAGTGAGTGACTGTTTGACCAGGTAATTAGCAAGGTCTGTTTTCCTACAAGCTCTGATAAATTGCTGTACAGTCATTTTGGCTGAATTGGTTGCTCTTCTAGCATGTAAAGACAAACTATGGAATTATTTTTTTAGAATATTTTTTTAAGACAAGTTTAAAGAACACCAAAAAACTATCTGTAGTCTCCTCCTTCAGTGTGAACTTTTGTTGAACAAGCAAGATGGCCACATTCTGCTAGAACTGAATTTAACTCTTGAAGCTGAGTGTTGTTGATTAAGCAATTGTTCCTGCTGAAGCAGGAGACGTTAGTTGTTATATGGGATATTTGGAAATTGACCTTTTTTTATCTAGTAATCATCAAATGTGACTGATGGGTTGTATTTTCATCTTATCTATTACTAATAAGCTTCTTTGTATCTGTCTATTTAGAATGATTATGGCTTTAAAGGTTAATTTAAAAGGTCAACTTATCGTACATTTTGCTATTGACTAAAATCTGTAGTCAGCCAATTATGCTTCATTTATGTGTCTGTCTACCTGCTGTCCTGTGATTGCCCATAAGTTTTTGTCTGAAACATCTGATCGCATTTAGAAACGTAGCAATATTTAAATATTCACAATCCTGAATATCTTTGCTCCTAACCTAGACCACGTTGATTTCAGGCCTTAGGAAGCTGGTGGGGTTTGATTTAATATCAAATTTAATGGGTGAGATTCTAGACTGAATAAAGTAAAAAAAAATACGGATGAAATTCATTAATTCATTTTTAGTAAGAAAACAGACAAACCACCACTTACAGCTATTTGATCTAGTGTCAATGAAGTCACCTAGAAAAACTATCACTGACTCAAAAAAAGTCATGCATTAGTCCCAAAATTATTTCTTTTAACTGTCTGAAGACTCCCCAGCCTTTCAAACCACTTCAGGTGGAACGTAGGCCAAATCCCAATGATTCAAAAAAACCACAACTATTGGTACAAAGGCAATGAACTTCATCTCTTTACCTTTTTTGTTTTGTGGCAGGATGGAGCTCACTGGACGAGAGGGAAAATCAATGATTCTGTGTTACCATGCCCACGCTGCAAGCTTTTCTTAAGTGATTCATGTGCACTAGCTTATCAGAAGTGAAAATTTTCTTGCATTTCAGACTTAAAATGAAAAGCCATTGGGCAACGTAATAACCTGTTCAGTTTTGTTTCTAAGGTTGGAAACCAGACCTTTGAATACTAAGATAAAGATGAAGTATGGTTATTACATTACTGTTATGCAAAAATCATCACCTTGCAAATGACAGTGGTTGGTCATAATCTAGGACAGTAACAGGAGACAAAAAAACATTTTGTGAGTGTATTGCAAATGAAAGAGTTTCTCATGATGGATGAACAACAAAAAAGCACTAGTTCATACTTGTTTAAACCACTTGATAGATTCAAAGTTCTTAAAGGAAAGAGATCGCTGTCTGGATTCCTGCGTAGCATAATATACAGGACGTACTTGTACTTCATCTCATGCTGTCTACAGCATTTTGTGTGATACAACTAGATGTACTTCACCCATCTCTAAGGCAAGCTGGAAAGGAAACTGTTTGAGGAAACACTGTAACATTGCATAGCAAATCAGCATGATGTGTGAAGTCTAAACATACAAATTTAATCACCTGAGTTGGATTTTTTGTGTGTTTGAAAAAAAGAACTGAAATCCAACTTCTTTGAAAAGCTTCTTTGAGAATCTTTCAAAACTCTGAAAGCAGTTCATCAGGCAGCAGCTTTGGGGAACATGGGCCAGTATGTTCAATGATAGAAGGCGGCACAGATGATGTTCCAGAAATATTCTTCCTCATATACACTACCCACATTCTTCCACAAGCACAGACAGTTTATCACCCTGAATGCAATTACAAGTTTTAAATGTATTTTTACCTTACCAAATCAAGAATAAGACTACAGTATGGAACTAAATTACAATATTAAATTTCCTTATTTCTTTTGAGTTTCATATTAAGAGGATGAGCTTCTATTACTATTATTATTAATAATATATAAGTAATATATTAATAATAATAAAAAAATAAATAATATACATCAGGATAAATCTTGGGGATAAAACACAGCACAGTCTCCTTGGACAGGTACTACTGAAGAGCCCTGGTGCAAATTTACTATAGACTGTATGGTAGTTCCAAAGTTTGGAAAGCTGTCCATATCATTAGATCTTGCAGTCAGTATAAGTAAAGACTGAAGTATATAATGGAGTAGGAAAAAAAAAATCCAAGTCCACCTCCCCCCCCAATTCTAATTTCAAGAGAAATAACAAAGCTTTATCAATACCAGTGTGTATTATTGTCTTGCCCGTGTTTCTAAAAAGAGCACATACAAAATAAATTAACATGACTGAAAATTTATTCTGATTACTCACAGTGCTGAAAGGAGGATTGGTCTCCTGTCCCAAGCCACAGGTGACAGGACAAGAGGAAATGGCCTCAAGTTGTGCCAGGGGAGGTTCAGATTGGGTATCAGGAAAAACTTTTACGCTGAAAGGGTTATTAAGCACCGAATAGGCTGCCCAGGGAAGGGGTTGAGGCACCATCCCTGGAGGTTTTCAAAAGACAGGTTGATGTAGTGGTTAGAGACATAGTTTAGTAATGTGGGTTATTTTTTTTTATGGTTTCCTTTTGTTCTTTTTATCAGTTATGTTGATGGTTGGACTAGGAGATCTTAAAGGTCCCTTCCAACCTAGATGATTCTATGATTCTACAATTCTACTGCAACACAAAAGTAATTGTCAAAATATTTTTATATACTTGTATAGGAGAAGATTTTAATTTTAAAATAGTTTGGGTCATTTATCAGTCAAACTGTTAATTTACTCTGGAGAAAAAACAAATAACCCCAAAGTAATTAATCAGACATTAGCGGTTGACCACAGTTCTTATTCTGATATTAAAAAAAAAAAAAAAAAAAAGTGAATTCAGTTAGCAAAATTAATAAATAAAAAATATTTTGGAAATAATTCTCTTATACCTCAAAATAGCAACATACAAATGGATTTGAAAAATCCAAATTTTCTAATGGATTGTAATTATAATAAACAAGGAATCCCGTTGTTTCCTTCTGGAGGGATATTAACACTATGTAGTTTACAGGATGGATTTAAAAACACTTTTCTCAATTGTTACCTTCATGGTACAATTTGTAAAGGTTATAAAATTTTAACTGCTGTTAGTGACTGCTGCCAAGAAAGGTTTTCTGGCAATTTAAACAATTCAGAAGGCCGAGAAAGAGTCCAAGGAAAAGAAGAAAACTATAGCATTTTGTCACAGAAATTGAGCAAAAAGAGAGAAACTATTCCTGGAAGGATCAGTAACTGGAGAAAAGCTCCAGAGAAAGGTAATTGAGAAAAAATTAGAAATTGCTGAATAAATTCCTTTTATATTCCCTGTGTTTACATAAATAAAAAAAAATAAACCACAACCCTGAACTACTAAAATCACTTGCTCTGAACACTTATAGAATAAAATATTTTAGTTTCTTCCTTCTTCAAAGAAACATGACTGAAACAATGATGCCATTTAATGAGTTGTCTCAAGTAGACACAAAAAATTAACCAAAAAATTATTTCACTAAAAAGAGAGCTCTAAATGACTTCAAATAAAGATACAGCATCACAAAAAGTATGGTAGACTTCCATTGTATCTCATTTTAGATGCTGCAGTTTTTGTTGATGACACTGTTTATCTTCTTAAATGAAAACTTGATATAACCTGAGAACTCTGGAAAAAAATCCCTAGGTCACCAGCCCAGTTTGAAAAATGAACATCTACTGAATAAATTTTAAATTTAATTTCAAAGGCTAGCAATTGTTGTGGTTTAGGCTGAATTGGCCAATTACTGCTGACATGCTCTCCCCCCAACCTCTCACTTCAAGGAGAAGAACAGGAGAGAGAAAGATTTTTAGGAGTTTAGCAGGAACTATACAACTTTAATAAAATATTAATAACAAAATAAAATCATGAAATAGACACAATATATACAAACCCGTATCAAGCTCCCAGGGTGACATCACCAACAGGCACTGGGGAAATCCCAGAATGGACTTAGTGATGGATAGGAATTGGATTCCAGCTCTGGAGTCGGGAACACATGGATTGGGATCAAAGGCAAACAAACAGGGTCCTCTTCGGACATCAGCCCTTGAAGAAAAAGCGCTGACCCTTTGATGCCTCAGCTTTTATACTAAACATGGGGCAGATGGGATGGAATATCCCAGTTTTGGGTCGCCTGTCTTGTTCACTCCTCCTTGCAGGTGGGACCCATCTATAGTTGTCTGTTTCCAACCCTCCAGTGAGGCAAATAAGGAAAGTAGCTGACCTTTGTTGTTACAGCAATAAGTGTAAACAAGAGCTTCTAAGCATACTGTTCCTTGGCATGAACTATAAACATTGGTCTTATCACTCAGAATGAATATTTTTCTGCACAATATGCTGTTAATTTCAGAGACTTAGAAGAGGCCTAGCTAAGAAGTAAAATTACTGAACAGAAGGTTGGTTCTGTTTTACCTCAAACCAGGACAGCAACAAACAAAGCTTTTATATTTCTTCTTGGTTTTAGCTTGTTTGTGTGTTCTTTCTCCCCCCACTTAGTACATTTATTATCTGTTGCAATGCTAGTGCAAAAATGAAGGAAACAATACCAGCTAAAGGTGACATCAAGTACGCCGGTTAGGTATCATTGCCAGTGTGGTCCAGCATGGAAGCTCTTAACACTGCAGAGAACGCAGTGTTCTTAGGCTTTTAAGCTTTCACACTAAAGAGCACCTATTATTACATCAGACATCCTCTCTGGAGTATGATTGGTTGGTTTTTGCATATATATTTCACATCATGTCTTCTTACATGCTTCTGAAGTCTTAAATGTGATGAAACCCTCACTTTTTGTAACAGAATACAGAAGTAATTACTGTAAATAAAGTTGAAATTTTGAAGGCTTTTTGCCACAAGTAGACCTTAATAAATAAAAAGCCACATCCGTTCTGGATCTCTCTGGCCAGTGTGCTGATACAGCAGCAGACACAAATCACTGAGTATGCTTAGTACAAAGAATGAGTCTGAAAGCCATCTCAAAGGCAGTATCTTGATGACCCTTTACAAGAGCCTTAGAAAGAAAATTCTTTATCAGCTGTTGCTTGGTGTTAATTTATGGCTCAAACAGCAGGCCACGGCACAGTCATTACTCCAGAAAATTTGCAGGTGGAGTAGTTACTGTTATAGTTACTAATATATACATAAATATAAACTCACACATACATTTACATACTAATTCATACTGTTAACATGTTTTATTCTAATGTAGTGACGGTTAGAAAAAAAAAGGATTCAGAGCTGTTAGCATTTGGGTGGGTTTTTTTTAACCTTCCTGAAATTTGAGAGAAACGTGGATAAGAAAGCTTTTCTCTTTGCTTCCTTCTCATGTCCATGGCACACATCAGCTGACCCCATCAGTTGGTATGGGCAGTAGAGGTCTGAATTTAGGTCATCCAGCTCGTATTACACTAATTCACGTGACTGTGACATCAACCATTTGAGGGTGTTTTATCTTACCAGAAAATCACTCAGGGACTTGAGAATAGTTCATCAAGACAAACACTTGAACCTCCCACTTACACTGTGCTAACCTTTCACATTTAACAAATACAGTTAAAATACAGGGGTACAAATACAGGAAGAACTTTTTAAATAACTAACCACATAGCTACCTACAGACAAATTTGGACCTAGTGAACCTTCTGCATGTGCTTCCATTATAAAACTGATATGGCTTGGGGACAGCTCAGCAGACTATTTCGCAGTAATTCAAGCAGAAGCTACGGGTTGCATGAGGAAAATAGTGTGATATTTTATAATTTTAATTATGCTAGAGATCACACTGAATTGTCTGATTTCATTGTATGATGCATTGTATTACATGATTGCATGATTTAAAATGTACTGTTAAAATATCCCTCCACTAGGGAAGTCTGCCATAATAGAAAAGTAATGCAAGTTACATACTCCCATGGAGTGAAACTTTCATAAAGCTCAATTATATATTTAAGTTGGTGTTACTACCATCTTTGTGAACTCAGGTACCAAAAGTAGCAACATTTAAAATTTTACCAGTGATGTTCACTACATGTGTGCTCCCCTCTTGGTTAGTCTTCACGCCTAAATGACGTTAGTTCTTCTCTCCACTGAGGTCAGCTATGGACATGTTTCATAGCTACATGAAAGCAGAAGATTTCACGTGAGTTTTTCTCATCACTTTGCTCTGTCTGGTTAGCATTCTTTTGTGTTGGTTTAAGTTTGAGTCCATAGTCCATTTCTGCTTCTGACGAGCGTGACTGTTTACTCCACTATATTAAATTCACTGTAGATGGCTGGGTAACAAATGGACAAGGTATAAGCTGGGGCCATAGGGGCTGGCAGTTGTCAGCAGTATGATAAGCTACTGCTTTATCATCAGAAACGAAACAGTACTTAAATGATACTGGCTATAGTTATGGTCATAATTTATTGGCCTCAAGTGACTACTGCCTTTTCTTTTCTCAATTTCTGTTTTGCTGTAGTCGGCATTATGAAATCTCACTTCTTTTGTAGAAAATGTGCAACTTTGTAGTATAAGAGAGGGCAAAAAAAGATATGCAGCAGAGAGCTAGTGAGGCTAATAACACATTGTGAAGTTTTATATAAGGCCTTTATGGAAAAAAACACAAGCCTCTTCAGACAAAATTGAATGAACATGCCTATCTTTCCTGACATCTCTTCTCTCTTAATGTTTTTTTAAAAGGTTGTAGTTAAACAAACCATTTTATTGCATTTGCATTTCAATTCTACACTTAGAAAGATAATGACGTGATTTTCCTAATCACTCCTAAAACTGGTCAAGAAATCATTATTTTGACAGAAATGAAACTTTTCACTTAGGTTTTCTTCATCATTTTTTTACTGTGAAAAAAACCAGCAATATTTACAGTTTTAAAATTTTCTTTCTTCAAAAGGTACATTTTGGTACATTTTCTCAAAAATTAACTGATCTTTGGGCTCAAGTCAATGTCAAGGGATTAAATAAGCAAAGAGCTCCATAAAGTTAGGCATTACAAAGATGATATGAAATCATAGAATCATAGAATCATAGAATTGCCCAGGCCGGAAGGGACCTCCAAAGGTCATCTAGTCCGACCTCCCCGCAGTCAGCAGGGACACCCCCAACTAGACCAGGTTGTCCAGGGCCTCATTGAGCCTCACCTTTCTGCTGGCCACGTACATTTCTGTCTCCAAAAAAGGTGGGATATTGGTTGTCACAAATATATTCTGTTTCTGATGAACTGTTTTCAGTTGCTTTGTATTGGTCTGCTCTTGATTCTTGTCTATACAAACACCAAAATTTTGCATCCTTTGCACTGTTCAAATATCAAGTTTACTGACCAGTGAGATAAAGGGACATCTTGGTACTTCACTTTTTGTCATTGCCTTTACAGCTGTTCAAGAGAAGCAAGAAAGACAATAAAATGAAAAGGAGGTAATGAAACCTAGACGTCTCCCATCTCTATTTAAATTAATATATTATGCAGCTTGGAATTAGCATATAAACAGTGCTTTTTAAAGCCGAGTAGACAAGGTCATAGCTGGTTCAGGCTAGTCAATCAGTTAGTTCTTATCAATTCATTATTCTTAAATTGTCTTCCCATAGTGGTCATTAAGGAAAACTGTTGTTGTGTATCTTTACTACAGACCAGTTAGTCTCACCTCTGTCCCTGGGAAGGTGATGGAGAGACTCATACTAGATGTCATCTCCAAACAAGTTGAAGAGTGGGGGGTTATTGGAAGTGGGCAACACGGGTTTACCAAGGGTAAATCATGTATGACCAATCTGATAGCCTTCTATGATGCCATAACCGGTTGGTTGGATGAGGGGAGGGCAGCAGATGTCATCTACCTTGACTTCAGCAAGGCTTTTGACACTGTCTCCCATAACATCCTCATTGGGAAACTGAGGCAGTATGGGCTGGATGAGGGGACAGTGAGGTGGATTGAGAACTGGCTGTGTGACAGGACCCAAAGGGTAATTATTAATGGAGCAGGTTCAAGTTGGAAGCCTGTAACCAGTGGAGTCCCCCAGGGGTCAATACTTGGACCCGTGCTGTTTAATATATTCATCAGTGACCTGGACGAGGGGACAGAGTGTATCCTCAGCAAGTTTGCTGATGATACCAAACTGGGAGGAGTGGCTGACACCCCGGAGGGCTGTGCTGCCATCCAGCGAGACTTGGACAGGCTGGAGGGCTGGGCAAAGAAGAACCTCATGAGGTTCAACAGGGAAAAGTGTAGGGTCCTGCACCTGGGGAAGAAAAATGTCAGGTACCAGTATAGGTTAGGGGTGGACCCGCTAGAGGCAACTACTGAAGAGAAAGATCTAGGGGTCCTGGTGGACAGTAAAATGACAATGAGTAAACAGTGTGCTCTTGCGGCCAGGAAGGCCAATGGTATCTTGGGTTGTATAGGGAAGAGTGTAGCCAGCAGGTCAAGGGAAGTCATTCTCCCCCTCTACTCTGCACTGGTGAGGCCACAACTGGAGTACTGTGTCCAGTTCTGGGCTCCCCAGTTCAAGAGGGACAGGGAACTACTAGAAAGAGTCCAGCGTAGGGCTACAAAGATGATTCAAGGATTGGAGCATCTCCCTTATGAGGAGAGACTGAGAGAGCTGGGACTCTTTAGTCTGGAGAAGAGAAGGCTGAGGGGAGACCTTATCAACGCCTACAAGTATCTCAAGGGAGGGTTGAAGGAGGAGGGAGCCAGACTCTTTTCAGTGGTTCCCACCGAGAGGACGAGGGGCAACGGGCACAAGTTGGAACATAAGAGGTTCCACTCAAATATGAGGAGAAACTTCTTCACGGTGAGGGTGACGGAACCCTGGAACAGGCTGCCCAGGGAGGTTGTGGAGTCCCCTTCTTTGGAGATTTTCAAAACCCGCCTGGATGCAGTCCTGAGTAACATGCTCTAGCTCTAGGCAATCCTGCTTCAGCAGGGGAGTTGGACTAGATGATCTCTATGGTCCCTTCCAACTCTAGAAATTCAGTGAAATTCAGTGAAATATATAATGGATCCCCACAGTGTTTTGGAGAATTCAGTTATCCCATTCCCTCCGAGAGGATCCCCAGCATTATTTGTGTCTTAACTGAACTAAGACCCATATTACACAACTCCTAGCACATGAGGGCCTGAACAGGGACCTGTCAGCTCCAGAGTGCCTGTCTGGAGGTAGCCAACGAGAAAAACAGTGCTTAAGCACACCCACATATCTATGTCTAGCTTACCCTTAACTTAAGGTACACTGCCTAGGTTATCATATATTGAGAATAAATTGTATTTTGGTACTGTATTTTTTAGCAGAAGAAATTACCTCTTTTGCCCCTCTTTTTTCTTCAGCTGACCCTTTCTGTCAGCAGTCTGTGGTCTAGAAAAAAAAAAGAGAAAAATGCTATTGACTTGGTTTAGTTTTCTGAAAACAGTGTTTAATTGTTTTGTCCCCAAAATTGAAGAATCACTGACCTATCCTATTTCAATATTTCTTTTTAAATTTTCCTATCAGCTCCATTCTCTTTTCAGATACTACTGATGCCTAATTTATTCACATCCAGTTGCTTTTATTCCCACACTCGTGTACAGCTTTGGCTACTGCAGCTATTAACTTCAGAACAGAGGTGACCATATCTTATTTGGTCCCACAATTGCATACTAATATGTTGTCCTGATAAGGGATTGTCTGTCACCTTTTTTTTTCATGATAGTCATTCCTAGAATTAGAGTTTTCAGGATCCTAGCTTCTTGGTGGGAGGACTCAAGAGCCTTTGCAGACTGAGACAACCCCTACTTTCCAGGGTGTCCAGATATACAAAGTATCCTATATATGTCTCTGAAAATAAATTTGATAGGTATTTTCAGTTACCAGAAATTTTGAAAGGGATTCTTGTAGGTAAAGACAAATAGTACCTCAATATGTCTGGAAGCTGCAAGATCAAGTCCTTAGTTTGCATATTTAGAATAACTTGCATACTTGATCAATCTTACCATTTTCCAAGCTTT
The DNA here is from genome assembly GCF_001431845.1 of Calidris pugnax. Lineage (NCBI taxonomy): Eukaryota > Metazoa > Chordata > Aves > Charadriiformes > Scolopacidae > Calidris > Calidris pugnax. The sequence goes on along the minus strand of NW_015090830.1, from coordinate 11,563,553 downwards.
CTATGGAAATGATGCGTTTAAAATTTTGCATGAAATTCTAGCCTTACCACAGTCAATAGTAGTACTGCATTAACTACTAGTTATTAACTAGTTATGGCTAGTAGTACAGCCATAACTACATATTAAGGCTTTCTGACAGATAATTTCTATTCTTTTTCTCAGCTCTCTGGCATAATTCTATAACAAACACAGAACCTCTGAGTAATTTCTGTCACAAGAATGGTAAAATAATGTACTAAGATTCTAGAAATAGTCCCTAGCTGTGTTACAGATTTAATGCATGAAGTTAGAAAGGGCACGTAAAGTCTATATTTTTTTTTCTTGATTATAATATGTAGATTGATTCTAATACTTTATGTTAATGGAACATCATTGTTCTGTTAGATTCTGCATTCCCTGGAACAGAACCTCTTTATTGCTATGTGTATTTACTTGGGTGTTGTTTTAATACCAATTAAAAACACACAGGTTTTCTCAAGAACTTAAAAGTTTATATTTTCTTATTTAGGTAATTCTATAGAATTAGAGCTAAACAAAGATCTGTTTTCCTATCACCCACAACATTCTAAAAAGCACAATTCTACAACTAAAAGCATTACAAATATTTCACAAAAGATTACAGGGAACACTACACAACTGATTACTGCAAAAGCATTACTATTCAAAGCCCCCTTTTACCACTTTCCCCCAAGCAAGGAGAGTGTTCTAAGTCATCAAAAACTGCCTGAGGGTCTTAGGGTCTGTTATTGTGGCTGTTCCACTTTAAGTGAACAAATCAGATTAAGGATTTAGACCTCTATTTCTGAAGATCCAAACTGCTCCAAACTGACCCAAACTGCTATTTTGCTTTCTAAGCCAAATATCTACACCTTGACCAATTGATTCTTTATTTGCATCAGTGTATTCCTTTAAAAAACATTGTCTTTGATGAATATACACATTCTTGGGGAAAAAAAAAAAAAAAAAAAAGACAGTCCAATTCTATAAAGAAAGTGTTAGGAGAGAGTCTGTTAACCAATAGCATTTGTTTGGAATATCATTAAGGGGATCTGTTATTCAACTTATGATAAAATTTGTATGCAGAAAGACAATAAGCTGCTTCTGCAGAGACTGGGCTTTATGACTGTGAACATCAGATATAAAAACTTCACATAGTGTTCTTATGACAACATTTAAATTTAGATAACCAGATGGAACTGAAAAATCATGGATCTCTCTAGAAGAAAGAAAGGTCGGAATAGATGTTCTTGAGAAGACCAGCTACCAAAGACAGTACATCATTATTCTTTAATGTAATTAAAGATAAAAAGGTAAAATGCAGAGTTTCTCTTCTTTTGTAATAACTGTCAAGGCTATCTCATATTTGAACAAACATTAAATTAAAGCAATTCTCAAAGCAGTTTGAAGATAAATGAAGGAGACATGAATATTTCTACTTCTAGGACTTTGTGAATTTTGCTCTTCAGCCTTCCTCACCCAGTTGGTTGCAGACAGTGTGCCTACTAAAACTTCCCTTTAAAGTCTTGCAGTTTTTTAAAGCGTAGACTACATTATCAGCTAAACTCCATCTAGAAAGTTAGATGAGAATATATCAAGGTATTGCAAGGAGAAGCAGTTCACTGGTCTGCAATTAAGCTGACATAAGGTCTAACATAAGTTAATTCTGTAAGATGGCTTGGGTAGATCATTTCTTCACTGCATTCTCATCCACAAACTGGGCTTCGGTGTTTACTAATAAGAAGGGCTATATAAAATTTGTCTGGCTGTTGCAAAGGTGACAAATACCTGATATTTACTAATAGCTCTATTTCTAATTATGTATTTAAATTAAATGTTGATATTAACTCTCCTACTCTGAAGTCTAAACCAGTAGAAAGAAAGGACATAGTATTTCATTTTCTATTCACACAGTCCATAAAAGGACATGGGGTTTTTATGGTATGCATGTGGCTTAACAATGGGTGCTGTATTAAGGTGATACGTCTATGTAATCTTTCTTAAAATATTATATTTAACACTTAAGCACTGACCTGGACATGTGTACTGTATTTCCTTTTTGCATGGAGAAGGTTACACCTTCAGCTAATGAAAATTCATTCACTTGAAAGTCCAAGTATGCCTGATTACCCCTAATCAGTTCTTCATCTTTCGGTGACCTTAAATAGGCAAACATTCCCAATAGGTTCAGTGTGGGACCAGGCTCACTACTGGCAAAGACAGAAAAAAGGAAAAGCATTCCTGGCTCACCAGCTGTTTTCTGTCTACTAAGCCTGTGAAGATGCATTTTAAATTTTACATATACAATATCTGGTGAGAATAGGTTTTTATTTACTGCACATTTTCAGCATCTGTCCAGTATATCCAGATTTCTTTGGAATCCAGGAAGCTGAGCAGGCAAATAAAAGCAAGAAAATTCATGCCAGCCTTTTCTTGTGGCAGTCCTAGAGCTTAAGCACAGGATGTATATTCTGGTGTGTTCTGCTTGAAGGCTGGTGATTACATGTCCAAGATGAAAAGCTCCTCTGCATTATGAACCTTTTAGTTACAAATGAGCGTTTCTTGATGCATATTAAACTTGACACATTAACTCCTGGATGAATTGCTTACAAAGGGAGCTGCTTAAGACTATTAAGATATATACAGTGAAATCCTAGGTGCTAAGTAGAGTTAACATTATTCCAAAGTGTATTTGTTTTTAAAGTGGCTGGTTTAGCTTAAGTTTCTCTCTTTAATCATGCATACTGCCCCAGGCTGCCAAAAAGGCAGCCATCAGCATTGCTTAGTGAAGGCAGCTTAGTGCTGTCAGCCATCTTATCTCCCCTGCTGCATGGGCGATAGCTTTTATCTGTGAGTATAAACATTAAAATGGAACTATAATCCTACCTTAGTCCTACAGAAGATTTCCAGCTGTTTCTCAGATATGAAGAAACTCCTCCCATTACAGAAAGGCTCATGTGTCTGTTTGCGTGCTTATTTGTGCGTCTGTTTGGACAGTAAAAATCACGGTGAGCAGGAATTTATCTGGAAAATTAAATTCTACCTTAGGAACTTTTTGGAAATAGCTGGCTAAGCCAGGAATCTGGTTTTATATGAATATCCCAATCAAACATATAGTATGCAATTTAAAATATCTAAGCATACTAATAACATGGCACCACAGCATAATGTCCTTTAAGACTTTTTTCTCTTTAGTGCATCATTCCTTTTTTATTTCAGGGCTATTCATGCACAGCACCTCAGAGCATCAGTTTAAATAAGGAAATAAAAGAGAGCAAAGGCGCTAGCATATCAATTCTAATAGTAACTTTGTTTCAGCATTATTTATGGAACAGAAAGAAAACATTTTTAATAAATAGGGGAAGATAATTTCATCTTTTCTGCATGGGAACTCAAAGTTATTTCCTTCTAGGTCATCAGTTGAATACAACATTTTCCAAAGAATGTTAAGATTAAGTATCTATAATTAGAAAATAACCTTTTTTCTAAAATCAGGAAAAACATGCCAGATAGTTTAGAGACATATTTTCAAATCGTTCCTTTAACAGCTCGCTCAGTCCTCTTGTCACTGGCCCTGCCTGCAGCCATATCATTATTAGATCCTTTTTGCTATAGAACTACCATTAGGAACAACCTCCCTACATCCTTTTACTGCAACAATACTTATTTTTTCTGACCTTAAATTAACAGCTTCTTACTCTAAGTTTCTTTCTTCTTCTGTTAATGTTGCATGCAACTTAACTTTGGGAATACAAGAAATGCTGTTTGTTGAGCTGGGGCTGGCAGAGAAGAAGAAAAGATGGACGGTACTGGGCTGTCCCTCTTTCACTTTTATCCTGTTTCCTCAAAATGGAGTGTGGCTCAGACCAGGGGATAGGAAGTGTGTAGATCTCATCCATTAAGACACAAAATTCCCACTCCCAGCTGACCGCTAACTTACACTGAAGCTTGTGAAAGATTCCTACTTAATCCAGAGATTCTGAATTAAACCCCAAATGCGATGCAAATGATGAAAAAGGTGGTTAAAAGTATAAAAAGCATAAGTAGTTGTCTTAATGTCAACTTAAATGCTTGACATAGAGTTCTTCCCTAAACACTTACAGAAGTCCTTAAAATATTTCCGTTGGGTTATCAAAGCTGTACAAAGGGTTTTGATTCCCAATTATCATTAGAAATTAATTGAAACAGGGTATTGAAATCCCTTATGTACAGTTCTGTATATGCAATTCACATAATGTGGATAAGCAGAAATTAATAGGAAACGGCTGCCCCCAATGCATTGAAAGCCTTGGCTTTCAGTTATATTGAAAATAAAGTTATTATATTTTTGAGGATTCCAACAATTGTAATGGTATTCTCTAGCTTCAAAATGACAATGAAGAGCTCAGCAACAAATAATCGAAATTTAAACAGTCACATTTTTAAATGTCAAATGTATATTTATAAAGCAGATAGACATGGCTACAACAGGGATAACCTCTGCTAATTTAACAAGACAGAAGCACATTTCGAATAAAAAAGCACACAGAAGTGCATTATTATGTTTAATAGAATCTCTTTGCTTTTTTTTTCTTCTCACTTAATAACTTCCAAGGAGCTCTGATTGTTGCAGTTTTTAAGCTTTTGTAGAAGCATTTGACAGTCTTGCCCTGGGATTTGATGCAGAAATATGCCCTCAAATCAAGACAACTCTCATCAGAGAGGGATTGTTACTGTCCTCCCTCACTAAAATCAATAGTTTATACCAACTAGATTAGATCAGGCTGAGTATATGAACTGTTCCCGATGTCATTGCTAACTGCATAAAAGTAAAAGCATTAAAATAAATAAATTAAAAAAAACCCAACTGACCGTTTCCATTTGGAATATTGATGAATATTGGAATATCCATCAACTCTCTTGATGAAAAAAAACCCAATCCACTCTATTTTCACTGAATACTCTCTATATATGAACACAAACACAGAATTATGAAATTATTCCAGCCCTTAATAAAATCAGAAGAAAAATATCTCTTTCTATTTCTGTAGACATTGGATCAAGCCCCTTACAAGCAGTTTCAGTGAAAACAATGGAATTGCTCATGACAGAATTTGGCCAGAACTTTTAGCAATTATTCTGATAACATCTGAAGCAAAAATAATATAGTGGAAATTAAAAAGAGAAAGGTGCTATTTTTAACCAAACTCAGGTTTTTTTAATGTAAATTTTGTCCTTGTGTAAAGATGATTAAAATGGAATAAAATGTTAAAATAGTTCCCAACTTCCTAGTGATACTGAATGAGGGGGAAATTTTACACTGAAGAGATAATTGGCATATTTAGCTAATCTTTTATTAATGTAGCACAATTGTAACATACATCTTGTCTCAGAAAAGTCAGCATGGAAGTTTTTATGTCATTATGCTGTGACTCCACTTTTTAGTAATTCTCTGTAGATTCAGTTTTCTTTAACAAAAATTAGTTTTTTTTCATTTTTATGTGTGCTGTATACTACACAGTTCTTTTCAGCGAAGAGCAGGTTCCTTTCAGTACTATATCTTTATGCCACAGACTCTTATTGTGGGAACTATCAGAACTTTCACTGAGACATTTTAATTTAAAGAAAAATACTAATAATTACACTTCACACTTTTGATATGTAACTTTTTATACATAATCATGTTTTATGGGATGTGTAAAACAATACATTCTCACAAAGTTACTAGATTACCAAGAGGTTTGTGGTATCTCAAAAAGCTATATAGAAAGGTAATCAATTATCATTATTATCATTAGTCTTGATAATTAGGTATTATGTGTATGAAATTATGTTTTTAGCATCACAGAATGCTTAAGCTCGGAGAAGACTCCCCTGAGGTCATCTACTCCAAACCCCTGCTGAAAGCAGGGTTGTGATACTCCAGATGCAAATGCACAAATGCTAAGTAGAGAGGAAGGATAACTTACCCTTTGGCCTGCTTGCCACACTCTTGCAAATGCAGCCGAGGATGCTGTAGCCTTCTTTTCTGCAAGGAGGCATAGAGTACCTTGGCCTTTTCTATGTCCTGTGTCACTAGGTTCACTACCCTGCTAAATAGTGAATCCACCTTTTTCTTAGTTTTTTTGCTGCTATTGTTTTCATAGAACACCAAAGTAAAACTCACCAAAAGTAAGTGATAAGAAGAAATAATTTTCTGGTTTTTTTCTTTCTTTACAAGATAGAAGGAAAAAAAGTTTCAGCCAACTCTATTTGTGATCAGAAACCAGAGGTGAGGGAGAAACATACAAGCATTATATTTTTCTAGATTGCTGATGTTAAAAAAACTAGTAAATACTCAACCACCTCATTCCAGGAAACATCACTTAACAAATAATTATAATTTTTAAAAAATTACAGAAGATATATTAACATGGCCGACACTAATTTTCTATGAAGCATTCTAAATTGTTTACTTTTCTTGGTGAATCAGAAATAATTCTAGAGCAGCATAAAGTGATTTAAAATGAGCTACAACAGTTCCCCACTTCTATCTCTTTCCCTTTGCAGCAGCTCCAGCATTCAATTGGCCTTCCAATGAATCAATTCAACTGACTGAGCTTGCAGGAAATTATTCTTTTTCTTTTTTTTCTTTTTTTTTTTTTTTAAGGTTAGTCTTCTGCTGGCATTGCAAGTGAATTGACACGTCAGAGAGCCAAGATAAGCAAATGTGCCAGAGCAAAGGGTGCACTGACATTTAGGCTTGCTTGACCTCTCATGAAGCTGCATTCTGAATTAGTATCCAATATAAAACACTAGACTAGATATCTGAAAGGGTAAGTTTGTATAAACATTTTGTTTATTCTTTCTATTTATTATTACAGCTAGAAGTCAACTAGAACTCTCTGTGGGGTATTCAAATACAGAGTAAGAAAAATTCACCAAAGAAATGGATATGGCAAAGGAGAGAAAACAGAAGTACAGAATCTTCTCAAAACAGTGTCAGTGTTTGAACCAAAGGCAGGATTCAGGTCCTCTTCATTCAATGTGATGCCTGTGTCCTGGAGAGAAAAGGAGATTATGACTGCATTTTCTGCTCAGAAAAAATCAGCTCCCCACGAATGAATATTGGACTTGCTCTTCTCCCTGACTAGGAAGTATCTTCTAAATACTGACAAGGTTTGACAGTGAAGTCTTAGTCATCAACAAAGTTAATAGCAAAACCAGTAATTCACTTCCAGCTCCAACCTGTTTGATTAAAACAGCATCAATGCTTGGAGTGCAGAGGCTCTGAGACAGAACCGAGCGTGACCAGCAGTGGAAGGTAAAGGTTAAAAGCTAAGGAACAAAGAAAAAGCCACCATTTTATCGACACCATTCAACTTAAAGAGGACTCTGATGAATAATACTTATCAGAAACAGTAAATGTGGGTTTTTTTCTTTTTCTTTTGTTTGCTAAGCTCCTAAACTTAGGGAAATGCTTGTTTGGTTTTTGAAACCCTGGCTACATAAAACCCCGGCCACATTAAACCCCCATATCGAGAGGAGAATGCATCAGCAAAGCTACAGCTACAGCTGGAACAATATTTTACTGTCTCCAGGAGGAAAGATAACCAAAAGCACTGAAATCCATGGTGTGCTCTTTATGCGGCAAGGCGGGGAGCTGCGGTGCGGGCCCGGGGCTGCCCCGTGCCGGACACAGCCGGTTCCAGCCGGCTCCAACGGCCCCACCGCAGGGCACAGCTGAGCCCCTCAGCCACGGGCGGGCGCCGCGGGGAAAGCCTGGCTCAGAAAGGGCAAAACGCTGCCCGGCAGCCAGGGCTGAGGGAAACCGGGTGAGAAACAGCCCTGCCAGCCCCGAGGGGAGAGCAGGAGGAGGGGAGGAGGGGCTCCAGGCGGCCCCGGGAGAGACCCCGCTGGGGCAGGGGTTTCCTGGCAGCCCCGGGGAAGGGCCCGGGCTGGAGCAGGGAGAAGGGTGAGGAGGCGGGAGCGGCAGAGAGGGGCTGGCCCGGACTCGACACCGACCCCCTGCACCAGCCCCTGTGCTGCCTGTTTTTCCAAATCTTAGCTTACTAATGATCTTGAAGGAGGTAGAACTCCGTCAGTGATGCAAGAGAAAGACCATGCCCTCATAAACTTCTATTTTTTTTCAGTAACACAACCCTTTGCTATCAAGCCAATGGCAGCACGTGTGTTAATTTCTGAGGGGCCTAGGTTTCATACTATGTAGCTAGAAATCATCACCATACATAAAAAAGTTCCATCTGAAAGAGGAAGATTTTGCTTTTGAAGATTGTCTTCTTCTCAGGCAGGATAGTTGGCCTGGATGGCTTTTTTGGGAAAGAAATATAGGGACAAGTATTAGAGAGTCCAGGTTCATAGCTGTTGCTGAAGATTATTTGAGCACTACAGTAATACAGTGATAAAGAACAATTAATAAATAAATAGCAAATACTACCTGAACTTTAAAATCAAGGACGGGTGTCTCTCTCAAGCGTATGTTCTAATACCACAGGTTATTTGTGCAGGAATTAGAAGATACAGCTCCTGAGGCTACATGGTGTCAGAAGGTCAGACTAGTTCATTGCACTATTCTTGCAGTATGTAAAATCTATGAGGGTATGAGCTTTAGAGCTGAACTTTGCATACCAAAGTGTTTGTTCTCCTACATACAAAAAAACCCAACAAACCCTCCTTTATGAAAGAGGCTTGACGTACCAGAATAAAGTGCATCAGCCTGCTTTCTGTAATGTTAACTATCATAGCCACTGGAGAAAGTTACCCTTTACATATCTGGCTGTAAACATATTGCATAAATTGCCAGGTTTTGCAAAAACTTCTCAACTGTTCTTAACTATGATATAGGCTGCTGTTTTAAAAGTTACTGTGTGATTTTATCTTTAAAGCCCTGAATTTGAATGTGTATTTGATGAGATTTGTGCTGAAATACTTGTAAAGCTTTTGTATTTTAAAATTATTGCTCCTGAATTTGTACTTGCATATTTTATTAGTTACTGGGTTAGTTTTTTTTTTGGTTTTTGGTACCTGTAAGCTGCTGGCAACAGACAGCTTATACTGTATTTGATTACACAGTTAGACAAAACAGTTTAGCACAATATAGTCTAATCAGCATGACTCAAAAAATCAACTTAGCCTTGATCTTGTAAAATCATGAGTGGTCTAAATGTACAATTTGCCCTTTTCAAGAAGATATTATGCAGCAGGAATGTGCATGAACAGAGGTTTTATTTTATTCTTTCCTTCTGTAAAGAGTGAGTAAACTGAAAAGACAAGATCAATCCTGTATGAATAATCCTATGGGACTTTTGAGAAAAGTAAAAAGAAATCTGATTCATATCTGGTCCAGAGCATAAAAAGCACTAGCAAATTTTAGTGCAAGTTAGAGATGCAGGACTGGGGACAACTAGGTCAGAATTGAGAAGGTCCAAGTACAGCTCTGTTTGGAGTTTAATTTTTGAAAAGACTTTTTTTCCCTCATGAGAAGACACCGGCTCCATAATCGTCAAAATTCTCCATGAAGATACTTCAGGGACATATATCAAAATCATGAATGGTCTTTGGGACTAGGATAGAACTACTTGGCTTTAGAGTCTGTTTCTTTCTCCGTCCATATAGCTAAAAAATCAGAGTATCTGACTTTATATGTCAATTACTGCAAAAGTCACCTGGAATGGAAAAAAACAAAATAAATAAACAATGGTGAATACTTGATTGTTTTAAACAGGTAGCAGAATGGCTGAACAAGCCTGGCCTATAATAATCACTCACCAGGTGGTTAGAGTACTTATGAGGAAATCACCAAGTCTGAGTCTCCCACTTCCTAAATCTAGACCCTCCTTATAATTTTTTTTTGGTATTTTCACGTCTGCATAGTAAATCTCTAAACACTGCAAAATGGATCACTCTTCTGAAAAACTGGAAAAGCTGTAAGGACCCAAATAATACAGAAAAGAAGTCATGTAGTGCCGGACCTCAATCCCTGAATTCACATAAATCCTGAGAAAATTCAAAGTCGCATTGATTTTCATTATAAAAAATTTTTGCACTGGTAGTCTGAAGCAGCATCTAAAGCTTTGCATTCTTTTTCAAAGTTTATCTGAGACTCTTTAATTTGGCTATGCATTTTTTAAAACAGATTTTTTAATGTTACTGTAATTTCAGTATTTCTTGGTTTAGAGTAGATTAAAAATATAAGATCAGAGTTTTCCAACACCTTATTTTCAGATTTTTGCTCTTGTCTCAGGAAGAAAAGAAAACTAACTATAACATGTTTGTCTCAATCTCTATAAACTTTAGCTTCATTTTAAAGTTCCGACACAATTTCAACCTTACAATATTAGTTTGCTCCTTTTACAAATTCTTCAACATGTTTCCACAACTTGCAGGCTACTGTCAAGGCTATCTACCTAACTCTAACACCAAGTAAAGCCCTGCTACATTAAAACCCTTTCACTTTTTCTTTCTCCTGCATGAGGAAGATTACAGTTTGGAAGAAAAAGCTCATTGTTTTGAAAGATACATCTTAAAGCAACTCTTATATCTGATGGCCACTAATGGCAATTTGTGATCCTGTTTACTCAAGGTCAGAAAATGGCTTAAGTAAGTAGATGACAATCCTCACCCTTAGCCCAAATGCAAATGTTACAAGAAATACATATTGTTTGAGTTTTAACTTGCCTGTGTTTTACTAACTAGAAATACAAAATCAGAGTGGAAAGTCTTACATGAAGTTGCATTCATGAGCTCCACCAAACTGAGTCCTCGCAGTTCATCATTTTAGAAGTGGAAATTACAGAGAACAGTGCATTTCACATACAAGTGTTAATGGCCTTTTCAATCTCCCTCTAACCCAGAGCTATAAATACAGACTAACGTGAGAAGCTGCCACCTTTTTCTCTAGAGTTATATTGGCATAACTGTGCCAGCAGTGCCTCAGAACACAGTGTGTACACTAGAAGAGGGAATTTCTCCCTCAGTAGTTTTGCTACCTCCTTGCAAAATATGCTATAAGCTGGCAAACCCTCTTTTGCTAGAAAAGCTAGAAAAAAAAGGAGGGTGGGAATCATATCTTTGCATTTCTTCCAGCTTCTTAGAACTTTGTCTCCAGCACAAAGTTCTGTATTAACAGTAAAACCAAAACAGTACAATAGCATGATTGGTGAGTGGTGCTAATGTGATCCTTGCTGGGTTACTCTGGCAAAGAACACTGAAATACAGTCTCTGCTGTGTTATCTTTAAATTGGTATAAAGAAGAACAGGATTTCACTCAACCCAGTCATGGGTAATCTTTATGCCTTTAAAGAGACCCTCTTTCCTTATATATCTTCATATGTTCTAAACATAAAATTAAATGTAGCTAGTTAGTTTGCACAGCAGACTGATGTTAGTATTGTGTGATTTTAAGTGCTTATTGCAATGTTCTACTTACGGTATGTTGATATTTTTGTTGATGTACCCACATTTCCAGGCAGCTGTCTCTCTGGTATAACACCTTTCAGGATGGCCTACTGCGTCAAGTGTGAGAAGTTTGTGCAGTTCCAACTTCCAAGTGTCTCTCAACTGTCTTGTATTTGGTCTTTGATACATTATTGGAGCTCTCTCATTTGATGGTATTAAGCAGTTTCCTCAGGCACAGGATGCCTTTTTTCCATATTTGTTCCTTTGAGATCTGGGCAGCAAATTTGGGTTTAATCCACTTCCATCTTCATTGCAGTTTTACTGGAAGCAGCTGTTACCCCTTCTTTAGCAGTTTGCTGGCTGTCAGGCAGCCTGAGGGACCTACCATATGACATCCGTCCTTGGTTCTAAATATACACCTGCACAATGTGTTTTCTTGGGGCAAGAGTAGAGCAAAGGGACTCTCGCTTCCTTTTGCACAACAGTATTTTCATCTCTTGACTGCAGAACTTTTTTTATTCCCTGTAGTTATACTTAACAACTTTTCATCTTTTGAATAGAAGGGTTAATTCTACTTTTAGTAGTCTGGAAATATGCAACAGCTTCATTGTCTGTTTTACTAGAGATAAACATCAACACAACAAAATGCAAATCTCTTACTCCTTAAATCTCATTTCAGTTTCATACAGAAACTTTAGGCAAGTTTTAGTTAAGAGAATGGGGGAGCCTACAGACTTAAAAAATTGGATTAAGCATGATAACGAACATTTCAGCCAAAAATATAAAAATGTCAAAAAGTGAAGGAGAATCAACAACAACAAAAAAAGTAGAATAATAGTCCTTGCCAGAGAAAAATAATTCTGAATAGACGTAAAACGTATTACTAATTGCTAAGTTGAATGATGAGTTTACATTTATCTGACTTTTAAAAGGTTGTCTGTCTTTCAAGACACAGTCTCATTTCTATACAGTGCAAAAAACATACAATATTTTAAAGAGGGGGAAAGCAGACTTTCAATTTACTGAACACCTTACTGAAAAAACAGTAGATATATCAAATTAACTAGCTCTACACTAGCTTATCTAAAATGTCATTTAGTGCTCTTATTGGGAAAATGCTTACTTACATGATGCTGATATTAGATATTGGAGATAAAACTGACCAAATTTAAGAAATTTATCTCTTTTTAACCATGTATTTTTAGTCGTAACATGCAGATAAAACAGAACTTGTACATTCAGGGTTTTTTTTAGAACTTCTCTTTTGTGTTAAACCTAATGTTTATTATTAAAATCAAGAATTTATTTGCTCAGATAACAGATAATAATATTAATTTGAATCTTGTCTAAATCAAGTTTGAATCAAGTCTAAACTTGTTTTTGGTAAATAATTCTATGAGCTATCCTGGTTAGTTCTTGCAATTGTATATCAGAATTAAAACTCTATAAAATGCTGCCAATATCTGCTATTTAAAAGATTGCAGGGGGAAAGTGTTCACAAAACTATCTAGAAATCTCCTTGACGTTGTTTGCCTTGTTTACAAAGGTTGTCATCCTGTCAGTGAACAGCAGCAGTGTCATATAGCTTAGATGACTAGTTGCATACCATAAAAGCAAAGATAAAGCTGAAGCAAATAATTGTGGACTGCTTGAAAAAGATGTATTAAGGTGTAGCATAGGTTAGGCCTCGATCATGCAAAAGTATAGATACATTGCTCTGTTTTCATCACCGGGCCCAGATATTTACATAGTGTGACTGGTGTCAGAGAGCTGTAAAAACAGCTCAGAGCGTGCATCTATTCCTGCTTAAGCTCTGAGCCCCTTCAATGCTGCTTATTTTCAAGAGCCTAGTAGATATCCACTACGATTTCTGAGATCCTGAAGGCACAGAGCAGGTGTTACACTCCTTTTGAAAGTTGATCAAGGGGATGTTAGATAAAGTAAACAACAACAAGGGAAAAATAAAAAAAATGTCCAGCACATGCAAGTCTATCCAGTTGGTATTTAAAATAGCCAAAATCTAAACAACCAACCCCCCTCAAAAGAAAACCAAACCAAACCAAACCAAAAGACTCCTAAAGAAACTAAAAGGATTCTTTCATTCTACACACTGCACTAAGTGAGTGGACAAAAAGTCCTACACAAACAGCTGTTGCTGCATTAGATGATTGGTGGTGAACCTCAAGTTCTGCAGGTGTTCTGCATTGGGGGGATGATATGGAACATCACTCAATTGGGAATAAATGTTCAAACACAGAAAATATTTCTGTATGCTTACTGTGAGGGTAGTGAGGCTGCCCAGAGAAGTTGTAGATGTGCTATCCATGGAAGCATTCAAGGCCAGGCTGGATGGGTCTTTGAGCAACCTGGTCTAGTGGGAGGTGTCCTTCCCTATGGCAGGGGAGTTGGAACTCACTGATCTTCAAGTTCCCTTCCAGCTTTAACCATTCTATGAATCTATGATAAGTCCAGCTAAGACCTATTCAAGCAAAAGAGCATATGACACCCTTGCCATTTTTATGACAAGGACCTGTCTTTCTAAGCCACTGATGTCTTCTACCCTGGACTCTAAGCCATCAGTTGCAGTGCTGCGATTAACATATCTTACTGTGCCTCAGTACAGAAGGCTATTCACCACCTCATTCTAAAACTACAACTATAAGGCAGTCCTCTAACGTAGTCTGTTCTGGTTCTGCTCGATTTAGATTGTAAAGCATCTTGCTCTGAAGTCACATTGTAAGACTACCACATAATCTTTCATGCCTGAATGCATTCCAAAATGGTTATTTCATTTTGTTCAACAAAGATATGTTCATTCAAAACTATCTTCAAAAGACAGGCTACATGTTTCATAAAAATATCAGATACCCTGTTTCAAGACATAGACCTATTCTGCTTGATATCTGTAGGCATACAGGATAAATCAGATGTTATATATGCAACTACATATTTTTTCACAAAGTATAAACAACATTTTCAAAAAAATGAAACTTCACAGCATTATATTAAGTGGATTTATAGGATTCTTTGAAAAGAAGTCAAAGCATATTAAAAATCTTTGGGTTTGTTTTGTTTTGTTTGGAGAGAACAAATAGTTCCAATCAACTAGAAAACACAGCAGTTCCAGTTCATAGCTGAAAAAAACGTGTTCCACAGATCAAGATGCTTTCAAGAATACCAAGGAATTCTCAGTCCTTAGCACCTGTTTCCCTAAAGAGCGTGTGATTTGTAAAAGATTTGAAACTAACTTCTGCTACAAAATTGGACCCATCTAAGATAAATTAAAGTGGGTAACAAAGAAAAAAAAAGCAAAAGAAGCCTCAGTTATCTGTAGCTATTCCCAAAATGGAGGCAAAAGCAGAAATAAAATACATACCTTACACAACTTACCGTCTAGTTACTGATTAAAAATACAAGCTCTTGTCGTTGAAGTATTTCAGGCCCAGAGTCAGATTCTAGGATGAATAAATCAAAGGAGTAGAGCTCAGAACATCTACAGTCAGATTTCTAATTTGGATTTGTGAACCTAGATGGTTAGGCTGAGTCTGTGGTCTGGAATTTTTCCACAGTTCACTTCATCTTTTCATTTGGGCTGACTGCTAGCAGAAATAGGAGTGCACACAATTGGCTAAATTAATTGTCATTTTCTTGTTTGCCAATACTGCTAGTTTTAATAATCTAGTTTATTTTCAAGACCTACCAACAGTATATTCATGTACTTTGTATCTCTTCACATCAGTCTAAGACTTTCAGTCAATTTGCCTTTTCCATACGTCAGATATGTAGCTGCACTATTTATTGACTCGTCACTTCCACCCACAAATGGCCTATAAAACCTCTCAAAACAAAGTGTATGATTTACAAGGCAATCTCAGCAAGAAGCAGAAAATGGTCTCATACATTCAAATGCCCCTACAAGATCAAGTAAATACATTGGGCGAAATGTAAGTTATTCTGTACAATGCTGAAGTGTGCCTCAAGCATTTTTTATATAGAGAGAACATTGGGTGAACAAGTCTCAGACTTTAAGCTATTTATTGCCAGGGACCAAATGCTTCATTGGGGCAATGAGTGTTTCTTGAACAAAAAAGAGGTAAAGATTTTTTGTTGTTGTTTTTTGTTTCCCCAAACAAATGCAAGGGAAGTATGTGATTGGTAAGCCCACCCTTGTCTCAGGTAGGCACCACATCCTGCAAGAGCCACTTGGAACGGTAGACCCCACTGTATGTGGCATAGAATGGAAAGGTTTACGTGGTGCTGTTTTGAACAGCAATATCAGGCCCTCTACATTTTGAGATGTACATCAGAGGAGTCACAAGTCGATGTGTAATGTGAGAACCAAAGTATGAGTTTGAGACCATGGATAGGTGGCAACAATAAGTATGAAGTGAGAAATCTTTAGGAATTCATAAGTAGTGTTCCCAAGGGAAATTTTGCACTGTGATACTCTACTTGGCCTGATAATAGTACTTTCATAGCCAGCCTATGGCTCCATATGAAAACAGGGAAAAATTCGACTGAAGACTATGTACATTTTTTACTTATTGTCAAAATTCATCTTATCACATCTTTTCCCATAAAATGAAAAAATTAGTGAGGCCCGCTGCACTGTAGTCAAAATGCAGTATGTCCTGCATTAATCATGGCTAACAGAACATCAGGCATTTGAGTCTTATAAGAAGCTGCTCAATGGTGCTGGTGACTAGGAAATCAATATTTTAAAGAGTAGGAGTCTGAATTCAAGTTCCTAAGCACATGTTTAGGCATTTAATAAAGGCCTATTTTTTAAAGGTGATAAGATGTGGAGCTTTCTGTCAATGAAGTGGGCTTGTGGGTTTTTTTCCAAAAAATGTCTAAAAAAGTATTTCAGTTTTTCACTTTCTATAACAATTTCAGTAGCAAACTTAAAAAACCAGACTATTTCATTTGAGGTTTTCAAATCTTTACTAATTGGATTCTGGAGAAAGTTTCAAAAATGTATTCTTTTCCCAATTCATAGTAAGTGGACATTTTTATATGATGGAATTTCTACAGGAATTACTTTTTGTTGTTGTTACATTTCTGTTTGGTTGTATCAGAAAGCTACAGTGGAATTTTAATTAACACAATGAAGCTTATTAGTGCTCCTAAGAATCAGGATATTAGAAGTCAGGCTAGGTGTGTAAATAATGCACTTGGTAGCAGTAAGTTTAGTTAGTCCTAAGAATAATTGGTTTAACATAGTGGAATGATACAGAAGAGGTGAAGATATAATGCAGAGGACACATAATGAAAAAGAATGTGAAAAATATGAAGAAAAATAGACATATTAATGCGTCATTAAAATTTTCATTGCAGTAGATAAAGCATGTTAAACATCAGGCTATAAATACGTACAGTTATATAGCTTAATTTCACACAAGGGACTGGAGAATATTTTCAGATTTTAATTCCTAAACAGCAGATACCTTTTTTTTTTTTTTCGTTCCAAATGTCAGGTTTAATCCTGAATGCTATCATTTAGGAATCTGTGGCAAATACAGCAAGATATATTCAGTGATGCTTATTATACCCCAATGATTAAATGTGCTGTATAGACAAACACATGCTGTGTTCATTTATTGTCCTGTGGACAGAATTGAATACTTCTCTTTAACTTTCAACACTAAATGGCAAAATACATTTACAGAAAGAAACTAGATGTATACAGGGTAACGTGGATGAAGAGAGTTACAATTCAATTTACTTTCTTATTTTAGTGGTTATAAAGGGATAAAAATCAAAGGAAAACTCTCAACACTAGTATTATCAAACGATGAAGCTTTTTTGAGAGAGATTACAAATGATTTATAGAGGTCAGCACCAAGTAAAATTTCAAGGAGGATTTAACATTAATCAACTGTCTTAAAACTTTTTGGAAGTGTAAAAAATATATGATTTTAACCAGCTATTCCCTCTTGCCTAGTCCATCGTTTACTCACTGTTCTATATGATTGCCACCTTGAATTAAACACCTTTTCACACCATTTGCTGTGCAGATGGCAAAGTACTCTGCGAATGACAGAGCTGAAACCCCAGGAGCTCTGAGCACTGCACTGGAAATGCATCACAATAAGCAGATACCTATTATCTACTCTTGACTTGGCTGTAATCTCCTCCTCCAAATCCTTGACTGTCTGCTCTTCCCCTTGGCTTTTTTCTCAGAATACACTACCTCTGCACCCTTTTTGGAGACCTCTGGAGAGGAGATCTCTGTGAGTGTCTAGACCACCCTCCATAAAGTTCAACAGTTCGACAATTTGCACCTCTCACTGCCTGGCAGACAGCAGTGGGTATCGTCTCTTCTGTGGTCTCAACTGTGAACATGTTTGGCAGTGGTGTGAGAGAAAGAGCTGCTTAAAGCAGCTGTAGAGCAAGTCCTGTGATGTCCCTATGCTCCTGAGCCATCCAGATTCTGCCAGTTGCTCTGGAAGGTGAGCGCAGGAGCAGGGACGTCGCACCACCTCTCCTGCATGTGTCCTTCTGACCCTGTGGCATTCAAACCTCTTTCACACCTGCACTTAGCCCTTTCTAAGAGTTCACATCTTGGCCTCAGCTTAAACCCTTGTCACCAGATTTTCAAATGGTCATTTCCTAGCCAGATCTCTAGAATTGTACTTTATCCACATGCTCCTTCCCCCTGTCAGCCATCTTTGATAGTTAACCAAATTCTTCTCCACAACATAGTCTCCTCTGTGTTACATTGCCCTCCAAGATTGAGCCATTTCCCGTGTCTCCACCTAGCTCTTTAATAACCATAGTGTATAATTTTAAAGAACGTTTTCTTCTTCATATTCTTAAGTGTTTTCTAGGGTTCAGTCAGAACTCTTCATTCTCTATATTTTCTTAATGTTAACTTCAGTCATAGATGCAGATTTAACTCTGAACTTTTTGCAGGCAATGTACTGCTTTAATTCCATATTCCAAAAGTATATCTTAAATTCTCAGCTTGTCTCTCTAACGTAAATAACTAGCACTTCAGCGTTCTTTCTCCCAGCCCATTGCCATCCCTCACCTCACTTCACACTTCAGTGCTTAGTTTGGCATCATCAGATTTTGACAAATGTCATCCAAAAATCAAGGTTATGTTAATACTTGCAGAT
Source organism: Calidris pugnax (assembly GCF_001431845.1). Lineage (NCBI taxonomy): Eukaryota > Metazoa > Chordata > Aves > Charadriiformes > Scolopacidae > Calidris > Calidris pugnax. Next base: position 11,545,059 of record NW_015090830.1, on the reverse strand, counting down.
TTTCTATATACTGTTTTCAACTTTAGACTTTGATAAAATGGCAGCTTGCCATCTCCTTGCAACACCTTTCTGATTTTTAAGAATAGAATAATTTTCAGCCATCCTTTTTCAGACTGCCTAATTAAGGAATTTCATCCTGGCTTCCCTTTTGCCCATTTCTCTTCTGGTTATGTCTTCTCCATTATATCAAACATACTCATTTTAATTCACAGACCTCTCCAAGTACCTCTCTATTGTCATATCTAAATGGAAAACTTTGACTCCTCCTTCTAAAGTTTAATTTTCTATTCACTCTTATTTTTATTGGAACAGTCTGTAAACATCTGGCTTTATTGTCCTTTCAATCTATCTTAAAAATCCTTCTTCTTAGAGAAATCTTTAATGAACAAGGGGCTTATAAAAAAGATGGGGATGCTCTTTTTTGTAGGGTCCATTGTGATAGGACAAGGGGTTTAAACTAAAAGAGGGTAGATTCAGATTAGATATAAGGAAGAAATTTTCATATGATGCAGGTGGTGAAACATTGGAACAGGTTGCCCAGAGAGTTGGCAGATCCACCATCCCTGGAAACATTCAAGGTCAGGTTGGACAGGACATCGAAGATGTCCCTGCTCATTGCATGGGGTTGGACTAGATGACCTTTAAAGGTCCTTTCCAACCCAAACTATTCTATGATTCTAAAACATGAAGATTTTATACTTCTGCTGTACCAGGATCCCTATGTCTCATTTTTTTTATGCTTTCCACTGTCTCCAGTTGGTACTTTTGATTATATGCTATAAGCTCTTTGAAGCTGGGATGGACTTTTCATTTTGCTTTGGCTTAGTATATTCCTGATTCATGGCAATATTCTTGCCCCTTCATGAATTGCCTTCAAAAATTGCTCCTTTTACTGGGTCATTGTTACAGAAAAAGTCCATAACGTTTTTCTCATTTTTTTAAGGATTTAATTTACTCCTTAGCAATTTTTTTCAATAGAAGGACATAATTTAATTTAGATTTCTAAAAGAAATCACAATGCTTCAGATTTATTACATGGATGACACTTTATTGTGTTATCACTAGCAACTGGAGGCACAGAAGTGAAATGCATAACAGACGCTTCTATTGCCTGGATTTCAGAACAGAACTGGAAGTTAATCCTACAGAAGGAAACGAGCTCAAACAAAATGCTAAGGGAGGGGCAGAACTATATGAAAGGTTAAATATACCCTGACACCTTTTCTATGGGAGAAAATGACCAATCGATAACACTGAAGAAAGAAAGAAAGAAAAGATCCTATCTACAGATTTTAAGAAATGAAATAGATCTGAGTCCCCCTAAATCTACAGATAAAAGCAATAAGTCAAACCTGTTACTGTGGAAAAATTGTATAAACTTATACAAATGAAGAGTATTTCTGTCACATCTAGAAAAATTGACATAAAAAGACCAACTTCAAAAATACCCTTGTTTGTGAGGACTTACGCTTAATAATGCATTATACCTTTACAAGACATCCTTTTGACGAAAGTGGTATGTGATATAAGCATATTGTCCTACAATCCCCTCCTCCAGAATAAATATAGATTCTGAGAAAAAGAATCATTAAAAAATCATTTAAAATGTGGGGGTTTGTTTGTTTTTCAGATCTGAAAGAAAATTATTGACTTCAGTTTGAAGCAAAAAAAAAGGAGAGAGAAGTGCAATTAACATTTGTAGCAAATACTAATATCTGTAGTAAATAGTCTGAGAAAGAAATTTAGAACTCTAACCACAGTGATTAGCAGAGACTTACCTTACAGCTATTGTAGCAGTGAGTTAGTGAAGTACTTCGGAGGTTATTTTTATCAGACTCCTATCTCAGTGTGACAGGTTTCCTCTTCCTTTATATACCATCATGGATCCCTGGTAGGGGATGCAAATGGTATCTACTTTCCTCATAGGTGTGTCTCCATTCTTTTCTGCTGTATTCTACCAACAGGATTCTTTTCCTAAAAAAAGTATGAGCAGGTTCAATCTGAGGTTTTCTTATGCTTAATGAAACAGTCTGCATCTTCTTTTCAGGAAGTACTGTGTCCTGGTGCCTCACGTTCTGTAAGGATATAATTGTCAGAATTGTTTTTTGCTGTTTGTCTGTTTTAAAGAAAGTAACAGTAGGGAAATCTGCCATCTTGCTAGTTTCAAGCCTGCCTTTTAGCTTTGATCTACTCTGGAAATTAATCTGAAGTATTATGCACCATTACTTTCTATCCTAACAGGAAGGAAACCCCCTTTTTCTGAGAGCCCACATCTGCCCCTTCACACACTGGGCAAGACTGATTCCTATTGCACACAGGTCTTTTTTTCCAAGACCAGCACATAGATAGTTTCAGAAACGACCTACCAGTCAGTTACAGCTGAGGCTCAAGGAGGCAGCTTTGTACTGAAAGAGAGGAGGTGCCATTGATCGTAGCTTCGTCCACAAAGATAATCTAATGGGAGAGCAGGTTCCCCAGGAACAGCAGCAGGCTACAGCACTTCAATGACCCAGTTCCTGGCATCTCATACCCTGGGAAACACCAGCTCTCTTCCTCTGGCTGGCAAACAGGTAGGTCTCCCCATGAGTCTCGCTGTCTCAGATTCTGCAACTGGAATAGCACAGGTCAAGTAATTCATGCAGTATGGGTATGGAATTATGCACTGGTCTTAAACTAATTATTGTTAGCAATAATCTGAAAAATAGTGCAAGTTTTGATGTAAGGTATGCTATTATTTTTACTGAAATAAAGGCATTTTGATGTCAACGAGGAGAAATAGTATGATTTATCTGTACCTAGATGTCTACTATAGCATGAAATTAATTATTTCCTGGAAACATTTATTTCTCTTCACTGACTATAGAAAAGGAGCCTAGGGTGATTCCAATGTAGACGTTCAGATAACAAATATTATACTTGAATCAATGAATCTCAGATCTGTGTGGCAGTAAACTTCATGTCCTTAACTGCAACTCACCTGAGACAAGCCCCTTAGTCAGATTAACCATAACTCACAAACTATTTTAGCAGTGCTTTACCTGTAATCATTCAGCTCACACATTTGTGGCAGTGTCAATAAGAAAATAAAATTAAAAGAAATACACCTTGCTTAGGCCAAGACTCCTAGTTGTATCGCAAGAGGATCTGTGCATTGTAACTGGACCCAGCCGAATCTCTTACCTGGACTGTGCACCAGACACAAATTACTGTTCAGTCATGCCCATCTCCAGAGTGGGAGGCCCTCCAGTATTTCTGGCCGGATATGCAGAAAACCCACCTTTTTCCTCTCTTTGGGATAAGCCAGTGAAAGGATGTAGGTATCATAGATCCTATTACGTAGGACCTAGGTATCTAGCTGGGGAGTAGAAGGGTCTTACCATTAATTTGATCGTGAATGGCAGTAAGTTTATTAGCCAATGGCTCAGTGTTTAACAGCATGAACTCAGGAGCAGAACCCCCATCTGTCAGTACCTTGTATTACTGAGATGAAACAGATGGCAAAGCTAATGGAACTGAAATTAAACTTCTCAGCCTAGGTTTACACCTAATTGCATCACCTTTTACTGCCTCATGATTGGCTGCAGAGGGGAAAAAAGCTTGTTATTCTGTAGTTGTAAAACACCTACACACAAAGAGTGGGAAGGAATACTACTGCATTCCTCAGGCCACAAAAGAGCTGTGCACCTGAGAAGATGCCTGACATCATTGATGAGTTCTCAGCCTTTATTGAAGCATGAGCCTTTTTTTTTTCCCCGAGTGTGTCTACGCTGGAACAGAAAATAATGTTTCTAACTCAGATAAGCCAGGCTCAGCTGCAAAATGGATAGGCACTTTCACTCGTTCCTACAGTCTCAGCCATACCATTATAAAATGATTGATTTTTCATCAGAGCTCAACATTAAACTTGATTGCAGGCAACTTTAAAATAGAATAGATTTCTTTTTAAAGGGAATAAAGTTATATAAAACAAAAACAAAGCCACTTCCTTCCACCAGTGTAATGGGTTCATTGTGTTTAACTTTGAAAAAGCACCTGGTATACGCATGGTACTTTCAACTCCCAGCAGTCTGAACATGTTACATTAAATTAGTAATTCCTATTAATATGAAAACATAAATGTTATTTACAAAGGCTCCTTATCTTTCTAATTCTTAAAAATGTATAAAGATGAAGAATTAACTTGTGCCATAGAGATAAATTATGTAAATTTTGAGACTGTGATATTTCATACCTTGCAGTGGCAATTAGACATTTTTTTATAGAAACTGAAATTGGCATTACTTTTGAGTAATCAGTAAGAGCTCTGTATTGAAGATCAATGTTTGTAAAGATTTGGAATATTTATCTGTAGTACAATCAGATCTCCAGCATTATTAGAACCACGTAAAACTTAAGCATAATAGCATAATAAAATTCTCTATTTATTATTAATTTTGTAGTTCACGACAGAACATGAGATTTTTTTAAAGGTGTAGTCTAATGTAGGATAGTCTGGATTGCCAGAAATGTCACTGAATCTAATAGTTATAAAATGTGTGTGATCTTCCTTGAAAATCTGCTTTATGGAAATTAGATAATGTAAATCTATGTTTTGGTTTGGTTTTTAATAGGTTTTTGGGGGGTGTTTTGTTTTGTTTTGTTTTGTTTCTTCCTTGATCACAAAGAATTTACTGTTAAATTTTACACTGGCTTAAAAGTACTAGAAATACCTGGATTTTATTAGTCCTGTCACTCTTTAAAATGAGAAATTACAGTTCCTTCTCTACCATCTCCTTCCAACAGAGTACAGCAGCACTGGGAAAAAAAATAATGAAGCATGGCTTTTTTGGTTTAGGTTTCTGGTGGCTCATTCTTTCTTACATCATTGGATCATTCATCTGTGTAATTTTATCATTTCTGTCCTTACTGGAACAGCTTCTGAAATAAAGGACTACTCCCATTAAGAAGATACAAAGGGTTTGGTCTCATATTTCCTCATTGAGAAAGATCCAGTTTCATTTCACCAACTTTAGCTGCTTAAAAGTTAGATTTCTTGCCTGAGTTACTGAGATTCCCTCAGTAGTGAAGTCTCAAGATGCCTTTCTTCAGCCTTGAAGGAGCTTAGAAGACTGAAATGGTGTAGCATTTTGGAAACAATAAAGTCAGGGGACAATCCCATCTGGAGTCATATTTTTTTTAAATCGTAGTATCATCATGGCTTGGAGTGTAATGTTTTCGTAGTGCAACACCTAAATACACTCTGGACACTACTGTAGAAGGGTTCTGCAGTATAGTGGATTTCTTAAAATTCACAGAGAATATACAAAGGAAAGTATCCAAAATAAGTAAAATGTCTTTCCATATTAATGTCCATATTTTCTATGGACATATTAATGTCTTGCCCTCCTGCTCTCCTCAAGCGCTAGAAATTTCCCTTGAAATACAGTCTGAGATTTTGATGTAATCTTGTGATCCCAAAACACAAGTGGGACTCCAGGGTCAGGCCCTTGCTTTAATCTTATCTTCAGCTGGAGGGTGGAAAATTACATTGCTAGAACTGAATTGCTAGTCTTGTGCTCCTGTGAAACTGTCTTATACAAGGTAATATACATTATTTTGGTTGAGGTTTCTGAATTATATCTCATACTCTTTAGATGAAATTTTAAAAATTACTGTCTTTCACTTTGTGTGCACTTCTACCATGTTATCCAGATGTACAGAGAGAGAATGCACAGCAACATATCCTGTGTAGTAAGAACAAGTTCTAAATTCTGTACTGCAGTAACTGAGTGGAGGATAAAAGAGCCATCCTGAATCCTATTAACAATAATATAGTTTATGCTATAGAGAAATACCAGCACAACACACACACAACTATAATATCTGAGCATTTTTTAAAGCACATAGTTTTAAAAATACGTATTTGATTTGATATGTTGTTACTTAATGTTTAAACCTCTTTCCCATAAGGAATCATCCATTCAACGGAACCATATGGTTCATACCCCACTGCTCTTGTATGCGGATAAGAAGAGGATACTGCAAAGGTGAATTCCAATGCATGAATCATTTCAGCATATTTTTTAAAAAAAGTACCATTGCCTCCTTTTTCCCTCACAACACACAAATAGAACTCCATTAGCAAGAATGAATTCAATTTTTATTTCCAGCTGGCATTATTTCATACCAGATCTGGAATTGCTGTATCAATGAAGTTCTCCAATGAGTGATGTAAATAGAAGCCAAGTTCTCTGTTTATCTCTGGGGGTCTAATTCCCATCTTACAAGAGAACTTATGGCCAGGTATTGTTCCAAGGGACATGTTAACACAGACAATGTGATTTATGCTCAATGTCTATCATACTGGCAGACTTTGGACAGATGTCATTGTTTGTCAAAACCACAGTGTAAAACAAAGCAGAACATTTTAATCAGATTAAGATATTTGTGCTTTCTTTCAAGAGAGATACCACGTACAACTCTCTACCAGAGCATATCATGGAGATAGAAAAAAAAAAGAGACTGAGAATAACCACTACTGCAGAGAAATCTCAGAAAAACTTGTGCCACATAAAACATTTTGTGTGCAAGGACTAAAGCGAACATAGTAAGTTAGACGTTGGACTCATTCTACAAGACAGAAATCTAGCACAATCCACTATCTGTCCGTACACTGTATAGAGAGAGAGAGACGTGTCCCTATCAGGGTGTCATCTGGTGTCTCACATGGGCTGGCTGTGCTCACTCTCACTTACATAGCAGGAACCTAGAAGAAGCTAAAGCTGCTTTAATTCCTAAATAAATTTATTGAATGAAAATAAACAAAATTTAGCCAACTGAAGCTTCCTTAGTCTCCCTCTCACTGTCTATCTAAAACCTTTTTTTGCACGCATTAGTATTCTGGTTTTACAAGGAACTTGGCTTAGAAACTTTCCAGGGATATAGAATACCCAAGATGTTATAGAAATTCCACCACTTTACATTGACACTCTCCAGGAGACTTTAATATGTTCTCTTCATTGAAGAAAACATGGAATCAATGTAAATGAAAAAAAAAATTCCACCGTGTATATCTGATATGTAGGAGGTTTTATTTTTTTGTCAGATCCTGATACTTCTTATCTGTATTTGAAGAAAGAAATTTGATTTTAATATCTCTAAGTTCTATATTTTAAAATTCATGTAAGTATAATGATATATATATTTTATACTTTGCAGTAATTACAAAACAGAGTTCCAGGTCTAAGAATAGTGTGAGCCCATTGCTAAATCTTTACAAATTTTTTTTCTTCTTCATTAGTAGGATATCTGTTAGGCTTGTTTCTGTATGTATAGCAAATAAATGTTTTTTCATATTCTGTGGAATTGCTGATTGCAGTTTTTACTTAGCATTAGACTTTACCTCAAAAAATACCTTCCTTTCTGATCTGCAATGCTACGTCTTTGATATTATCTATTCCACAGAGGTGTCCAGGTTCCTAGGAATTTATTCTACTTATTTTGTGAATGCTTCTGCATTTCCCTAAACAGAAAATCCACCCTACCCCCAAAAAACAAGACAAAAAAAACCAAAAACACAAAATAAACAACTCAACAAATACTTTCCTCTGTTTCTGAGGTTCACTCAGGTTTGGGAGTCAAAACTTTAACTTTGGATAAGAGAAAACAAACTTAGTAATGTAAAAGTAAACATTTTGCAAATGGGTAAGATACTTCATTGCTATATAAATCCTCAGAATCAAAACATTACAACCTTCACCTCTTATAATTAAAAACCTTTTGAATTTTGGAAGTGTGGAGTGCTGATAATCTCATTGACTTCATCAACAATAGGAAGGGCATTGATGCTTGTGAAAAACTGGAGTTCCCTTTTTTAAGGCCATTCTTTAGTCTATTGAGGATTTAGGCCAGATCTTTGAAAGCAGTGTGGTTCCTGATTTAAGAAAATCAGAAGAATTCTGCAATAATTGTCTACTATATAAACAGAACATATATGGTTTTGAACTCTGTTTTTTCATACATGCCTTGCAATTTAACTATATTTTATTATTATTTTAGGGAAAACTCAGAGAAGAATGAAAAAGCTATCCCAAAAGTAAATTGTTCCTTGAATGTGCAGTCTGATATGGATATGAATCCTGAACTAGTGCTATTTAGTGAGAAGGAGGGCATCATATATTTATTTTAACAACTGTCTAAAAGTCAGATCAAGCACGTTTGTCTGCCTCAGTACACATACACATACACAAACAACTGGAAACAATCCACTTGGAGGAGGAAAACACGAGTGAAAAAGAAAAAAGACTGTAATGATCTTACACTGAGGTAACAATTCTATGCAGCATATAGGTCAAACGAGCTTCATGGGAACAGGCTTGAACCTGACAGATGTCTGGGTTTTTTTCCAGCCTTAGATAATTCTATTTCATCTTCCTATGTTGTTTGTTTGTTTTTGTATTCCGTAAAGCTAACATTAGTTTTTGATGAGGCTGGACTGTTTCACAAGTCAGAAAGAGTCCAATCCGTTTCCAGAGCAAGTTCTCTATTTCACATTTCATGGAAGATGCATGCTCTTTTTATTTTTTTCTATTTTTTTTTTTCAGGTTTATAGTAAAAGGCATTTGAATTGTATTTTCTTCTCTTACAATTTTCTTCTTTGTTTTGCAAAATACAAAGTAGTTACAATTAAGTCCTTCCAAGTTTCTAACTACATACCAGCAACAAGTCTGCCCATAGCTATGGAAAAAGGGAGGGGTGTAGTACAATGCAAAAATAACTGAAAAGGTTAATTTACCTCTCATTAGGATTTGAAAGCAGAAATGCCAGATGCTGCAGTTATTGACTAATCTTAGCTTTCGTATCTGTCCAGTAGCTCCATGCAGATGTAACTCATGACCTATTTCAGTAGAAAATTGAGGTTAAAGGCCTTCTTTCTGTTTCCAGTCCTCTTCCCACAAAGTTAAACCAATCTTGTCTTGCTACAGCCTTGCTGTTGGAGTTCCTCATACTCTATTCGTCTCTTTAGATGAGCTCTATGCAATAGGTGTTGTTCAGTAAGCAAGGTGGTAGAGAAGCATCTGTTATTGCAGTCTGCAGTTCTGATAAACAGACCACATGGCTGCTTTACTTATCTAAAAGGGGACCCGGGTTACTTGAAACATATATCTTTTTTTTCCTCCTCTCTGATGAGGATTCAATCATCCAGGAAATTTTGCTAAGGAACTGACTTATCAAAACAGAAAGCTGCTAACAGAAGCTGGGAGGCAGCCAACTAGTTGACACCCATCTATAACAAAAAGTGAAAGCAACATGTAATTCAAATACCAGAAAAGGGCAGAGAAATTTATTCTATTGGTGGTGGTTGTTCTTCAAGGAGAACTTGTCATGAATGTTCATCTTCTTGTCGTGAGCAATCTTCATTCTAAACATCATTACGGTTAGAAAGTTAAGAGTTTATAACAATTTTCAGACATGTCAGTCTCTTAAAAAATGCTGCAGGCCACTAAATATTCATACAAGTAGAAAACTGAATGATTAATGGAAATGCTTAAGAGTAAGAGAAAGGTAGTGCTCATTTGTGATATCTTCTATCATTACCACAGTGGAAAAAGAATTCTGGCAAGACCCAAATCCAAGCAGAATTAAATTTTCAAATGAGATTGAGGAAATTGGACATGGTTCATCATCTAGTTATCTATTCGGAGTTAAAAATATATGCCTAGGAATATTTTTGCAATCTTTTTAACATTGAAACTAAATTTCACCTTTTTTATCCTGTTCTATTAAAAAAACGGCAATAGCACTGACATATGGCAAGTGGTAGAACTCAGTAGGCATAGTTTTCACGAGGTAAATAGTCTCATTAAGAAGGAATTCACCTCCAGCCTTGAGACATTTTGAACTATGTGCTAACTGTGGAGCCATGTGGAACTGTGACTTCTGAGGTGCAGGGTTTGGACATTTTGCTGGTTCCTGTGCCACTAAGTTTATACTCAAACTGTGGAACCTCAGTGCATGTCCTGCTTGACTCAAGGTCAGGGGAAGATCTGGATGTGCCCCAAATGCCTGTCCCCTGCTTTCCATGATTTTGTTCCCATCAAAAGGCTACCGAGAAGAAGCTGGGCTTGCTCTGGACAGGTCTAGAAGTGTCGATCAGCATATCAGGGCACCCATATGACCTGCAAACTAGACACAGTATAAAAATCTCCCACCTTCTATTAAAGCTATTCACAAACCAGGGGAGCCATGTTCTACACAACAGGTTACTCCTGTCCTTTGTAACTTGGGATTAATGAGCAGGAGAGCTCTTCTAAATTATATTGTCAGAGTTGCCTTGTCCTTGCAGGCTGAACCAAAGCATACATTGCAATCCTTCCTAGTCTTTCTCCTAACTCAAGTGTAATACCTATATGAACACTGTAGAGCTACATATAATTCCCCAAATGCTTTATTTGCAAATGGAACTATGAATTGTACCTTGGAGATAGCTCATGGCCACTATTCTCTGGTTACTTGAAACTGGAGAAGCAGAATCCCCGAGTGTATTTTCCAACCCACCAGCACAGATTGCTCATCCAAATATAACAATGACAATCAAAGTAGTCGCATGAAACCAACTCAGCTGGTTGTGTTCTCACCCACTTATTCCAAAGTGTATAAAAATGCAGACACAGTGAGACACAGCACACTTGGGATTACAACAAAATGGTGTTAGATTGCAAGCAAAAAAGTAGTAAAGATAGGGAAGTGAGAAAGCTGGCTAACTTTTTCATTGCTACGTGCTTTTTTTTTCATTAAGGACCAGGCCTATATTTGTTTTCACACCTACAAGATTATTCAAGTTGAGAACAACTTTTTCTTAACCAAAATAATGTAATCAGTACAGAGAGTAGAGTGGATGCTGCTGTTTTACTGTAACAGTTCTTCTACCACATCAAATGTGAATAAGCTATTGCAGTAGAAATGTTTGTATACCAGTTCACCTGTATCCACTCTAGAGCTTGTACCTTTTTTAACCTTACTAAGTTCAAGCTGATATAGTTAAAAATGGTGCAAACATCACATGTAAACAAACCTCTTAAATTCTGTAGGTGAAATTATGACTCACCAACTTCAATTCGACCAGGAATACCCAGCTGTGCTGTTTTCCCATTCATCAGATAGGATTAACAGTGTTTACTTACCTCATAACAGTTCAGAGAAGATTAATTATTGTCTGTATGTTTTCAATCTTTCAAGGATGGAAAGCGCTACACAGATACTAACCAGCACAAAAGAAGCTGTAATGACCTACAGAACGAGGTACTGCTTAGCTATGAGATGCTTTCCCCTGGAACTCACTGTTCGCAGGCATTAATCCCTTCCCGAAATCTAGAAAGTGAATACTTTTCATAGTTTAGGGAATTTTTAGGTCTCAGCGAAACTGACTGCAATGCTACTCAGTTTGCAGTGGGTGAAAAAAATACTTGTAAAATCATTAATTGTGTCTCTTCCAAGGTTCAGCAGTGATATTGTGAGAAGAAAAGTTACATTCCCTTGCCCTCTCCAAAAGGGGCTCCAAGGGCTGCCCCACATAATGCATTTGTTACTGCACACTGGGCAGGGCTGTCTTCCCACTGAGAAGCTGTAAGTGCTTCCCCTGTGACTTATAGCAATAATTACTAAGAGCACAAATGTCACTGCTGAGGAATCTGGACTTCTCTGTCAGTATGCAGCCTTGGGCAAATTTTTATTTTTTTCTGACTCTGCGGTGGACATATCTTTATTTTCCCTTTATCAGGATTTGCCTCTTACAGGTATGTTTTTAAATATTTTTAGGTGATTTAGAAGCAAGGATCCTATTGATGTACAATGGGTTTGACACAGCAGCACCACCAAAATAATTTAGAAATTATGCTCCATAATGCTGTAAATCATCAGTTTCATTTTCCCAGAAGTTTTACAATGAATAGGCCTAAGAACAAAAAACGCGCATGCTCTGGATCTGGCCTTGAAAATGCCATTATGTGTAAACACCCCTCGTGCTAATAGTAAAGCACAAAGGATACAGACAGAAAATCAGCAAATTAGTGACTAGTGTCAGAAGAAAAGCAAAGGATATATAATTGTATTTCTTTCCTAATTTTTTTCTTATTTTTGAGGAGTGAAGGGAAAAGCAGGGGTGACAAGATGTGAGGTTTCCCACGAAACTGCACAAGTAGATCACCAAAGCAACTGTTATATAATGAAAAAAATGTTGCTGAAGAACAGTCTACAGAAGGAGAAGTTATGTGCCATTTGCCACTGACTTTCTTCTGCTACTGAGCAGATTTCTGCTGATACTTAGATTTGTAGTTCACTGTTAATTGTTTAAAATATACTTGTTTGACTTCAAGAAGAATCTCTTGCTACTTGGCTACTGCTTCATCTGAAAGGAAAAAAAATGTGTCAATTTATTATTATTATTTTATTGTCTGACTAAATGTGTGGAAAAATATACAGATATTTTTCTCAATATGCTTTTAATAAGCATTCCAGACAGCACTAATTTCCTTCTAGATTCATTTAAAACTGCTTTTATTAGTTAAGCTCTGCAGCCATTACATTGCTTAGGGATTTTTTCCCTATTTTTAGTGTGGACACAATTTTTATTAATGCCAGTTAATAAGCATTGATGAAAAAAAAAGAATAGCATACTTCTTTTCATTTTTCACAGAAATTATTTCAGCAATGTATTTTGTACTTTTACAGAGATAAAAATACATTGCTGTTAAAACTGTCAGCACCAGAAGATTTAGATGTGTATAGTTTTCCTTTTTCTTCCCATATAAAACCTATTAAGAATGGAAATGCACAAAAATCAATTATGTTGGACTGACCATGGCTATCCCTGGCATCAGTTGAGGTATAAATTGTGTCTATTAGATCTGAAGATATAATAAAACTTGCAATATTCATAGTTTTATCATGTTATTAAAAAAGCAAGATCAAAGTCGTAGTGAAATTTGAATTACCTTGAATTCTGAGGCAAAATTCAACCAAGGCAGGCCTGGATTTCAGCACGCTCCTTTGCAAGCTAACATGCAGAAAGGATGTTCTCTGCTCACACATGATACCACTCCAAAGTGAAAATCCGAGTCCAACAAAATAAGCTTCCGGAAACTAACAAAATATCCAGCTCTGTTATCTGATATTTGATTGCTTTAAGAAAGATTTAATTGTCAATTCCAATTACTTCTGCAAAAATAGCTCGTGTTTAGACTCATCTGAGCAGTAGAGAGCAGGTGTTGCTTGTATAAAGAACTTTCTCTACTGCTTTTTTGTAAGCGCTGTTAAACATATTTACAAATAAGTGCACTGAAATGTAATAAAATTTTCAGGTGCTTCTAACAGTTTCACCTTCACATTATTACACATTTTTAATTTTATCTTATCTCTGAAATAAAGATAGATTGTAAGATATTCATATTTTATCAGAAGTGTTTTTTCCATCTGTTATTAGCTCTTACACTATATATGTATTTCATATATATATTTTTATATATATAAAAATAACATCTTATACTAAGTCCAGCAGGGAAACAAGTTAAAGATCACATGCAAGTTAATTTTTAGTGTTTGGTTTAGGTTTTATTTTTCCCCTTTGGGTGTCATAAATATCAATTCCTTTTTTTTTCTTAAAGAACCTACTATGCTCTTTTAAACAGAAACAATATTATATTCTGAATATATGTGTCTTACAATACTTTAGTGACGTGTATCTACCTAAAAATATCACATGACTGTAAACATATTTACATATATTCTGGACATTCCTGAATGTTCCTGAGAATTTTCTACATTTCTACTGAATTTTTTCATTGAAAAACAAGTTTTCACAGATGGAAGAGTTCCATATTAGAGAGGTCCTTTTCTCTAATATCTATGTTAGTTTAAAATCTAATTTTTTTGCAGGGGGGAATTTTTTTGGCTAAAAAATAAAAACTTTAGGTAGCCAAGAAAATTGGTGTAATTTATTCTTTTTGTCACAGAGAAATTAAATTCAAAATGCAGGACTAGTATATTACTAAATTATGAGTGTTAATAAATGTGGACATCTATCCCAGTTTGCAGAATAGGTAATTTTACTTTTGTTATTTCAAAAGGCTTGATAAATAGTCTACACAGATTTATTGTAAAGCTCTGAAGGTTTGGTTATGAAGCACTGCAGTTGGGGGTCTGATTTATCTTAAAAATGCACAGAACTCAGTATACTGCTGGTTCTAATTGCACATTTCTCTAAAACTCAATTGAGTTGTGCTTCTTCTTCAGAGTAGAAGCTGAAAATCTGTCTCAAATTTGTAGCAGTATGCCAGAGTGGCTCAAGGTATGAATGAGTGCCCTAGTATCAATCCATATTTTCAGTGTTTTTCTCAGGTTTTTAGCACTAATCTGGTTGAAATGGACATGTACATAGATCTTCTTCACAACAATTTTTAATAACTACACTTATGAAAAAGTAGAATAAAATAATTTTTTTTTTCTGTGTAAAAATATAAGGAAGTAAAATGTAAATTGGAGTATACAGGCTTGGTAGATTGTTTTAAAAACTGGAAATTAGTTCTGAACATCCTCCCATCATATTTTCTTTTTTCTAGCTGTTCAAAGATATTACAGTTTTACTAAAATGCAATATTATTATGCTAAAGAATGAATAGTTTATGCAGAGTTATATATACAGAGTTATATATATACAGTTATTAGCTCCTATGTTGTTAATGCTTTGGGTGAAAAATGCTTAAAAATAAGGTAGTTTAGATAGGCAAGTGGGTAAAACTACACTATGAGTTTGATTTCTACCAAGGAAAGTGAGACCAGCGTCCCATTCCTAGTTGGTCTTGTCTCCCCTCAGAAAATACTACCAACTACATGACTACGATCTGGGTAAACCAAACCAGCAGAAAGAAACTAAACCGATGGATCTATAACTGTTCATACAATCCATGAACTTCTCTTGAAGAGGTATTCCTGAACAGAAAATGGCAATTTACATGTAATCCTTGGGGGTTGTGTTTATTTATATCAGCCATAAAATATATAGATTTTATCCTAAAGAATGCATATTGATTTCTTTCTGTCTCCTTTACGTTAAGCTTTATTTTCCAAAAATAAATTTAAAAAAATATACAAACAATATTTAGAAAAGAACCACCTTTTAAGAAAAGATTTTAAAGAACAAGAGGATTCACAGTAATTGTCCAGCTCTGTGGATCTTACAATCTTACATGTTCAAATCAAAAGATGCTGAAAAAAGATATGCATGAAATTGAGAATCATAAAAAAGTAAAAGAACACATCTTTTGATGTGACTCTTGCTTTCTAACAACAGAAAGAAGTTTCTATTCATGTTCTTGACTACACGTATTACAGATACTTATTTAAATATCTTATATTTTTATTCAGAACCCACCAAACTGCTGTTCTTAATCTATCCCCTTTCAGAAAATGTAATTATAAATATTTACACCGTTCTGGTAACTATTTAATGTGTTTTTCAGAAGAAATATTATATTCATTTTAACACCTTCCAACTAACTGAAAAAGTTTAGTAATAGACAGTTTAACCTTTTTTTTTTCTTTTCAAGTAAAGCCACCTGGTAGCAATGCCTCTTTGGTTTTTTCCATCATTATTTGTAAAATAGTATTTTGAAGGTTTGAAAAGAAGTATCATAATAAGAACAATATGAAAATTAGTATAAAGTTATTCAGAATAAATGTGTCAAAAACGCTATCACATTATTAGCAAAATATGGCATATTCAGAAATCATCATTAAGGAATGATGAAGTATTTACATTCTCTAAATTTCATTTGTAATAATTTGTTTCTTTGCCCTGTAGCCATTGGTTAAGTATTTGAATACCAGAGTAAGAGAAAAGCTCGATAGCATCTCTTCATCTTTGTGGATGAAAAAAGTACATAAGAGCACAGAGAAGTGTATTTCTATTAACCAGTCATCTGAACAGCTGAACTGGACTTTCAGTAAGGCTTCATGTATAACAGAAAATCTGTCTTCTAACTTTCTGTGAAAGCGTTTCCTGACTTCACAGTACTGCAAGGTTCTTTTTGTTTGTTTTGTTTTTTTTCCTTTTTTACCCCATACTGTTTTTTCTAATTAAATTTCTAAAGTTTTATTTTGGAGGAGTGAAGCAGAGAAGAAGTAAAGAATCCCTTTCAGGTGAGTGATTACTTATTTAATCAAGATGGTCAGCTGGGAAAAGAGGTGCAAATAATTCAATGGTTTTCAAAATAGCGGAATAATCAAACTGCATATAACCCTGAAATATAAATATAATTATGGGTGTCCAGGGCAGGGATATCAGAAACCTTTCTTTATGATACTTCATCAGAGGATGTGAACAAATTTGTAACATAGTCAGGGATTATGCACAAAGAAGGGGATGTTCCCTATATGTATGTGGCGCTGGACATCGCTTTCCCAAACCTTTGAAGCCTCCTGCCCATCTCTTGATTATTTTTTTTTGCAACAGGCAATGCTTTGGCTGCAGTTTTGAGTTTGTTGCCAGCTTTCTGAACACACTGGGTATACCAGCTGTAGGCCAGGCACATGGTGGAACTAAGCTGTGAGATTTTTCTAAACTAATCCCTAAATTAAGACCTCTGCTATAGCAAAGCGCAAAGATAAAAACTACTGAATCATGACAGGTTCAGAGCTAAAAACCTCTAGCTGATTTACTTTATATGGTTGAAAACCATACCCGGCTCTTTAAAAAACCGAGTAGTAATCACCCATCCAACCCTCCAGGTTTCTGTGTACCCTGTCAAAACTCACATTTGAAAGCAAGGGTATTGTTATCTGGGTGACAAAAAAAAAATAGGTCTCCCTCTCCCACAAATCAAAACAGTGAGGGACAAATTTTTACACCTAGGAAATAAACATTGGGCTTCGTTTGCAGGATCCCCACATACTTGCAATTGTTAATAAAATATGGAAGTTATGTGGGCAAATGACTTCAGGGATATAACTGTAAGAATGGATGAAGCTGAACATGCTTAAGACTGGAGAGAAAGCCACTCTCAGAGATAACTACAGAACTGGAAACTCCTGGTTATGTCTCTCATTTTTCATTTTCCTGCTGTTCCTCTATAATGTCCCCCAGAGAGCCAGATTCCTTTCAGCTACATGGAATTTCAGTTAGAAGAGGGATAGCAAAGAAAGAAGAAAAGTTTATATTTTCAAGATTAAAAATAATTTTTAGCTACAAACCTAAATTAAATCTAGTATATCTTCTTGCAATTATTTTAAAAAGAACAAATCCAGCAACAAAAAAACACTACCACCAAACCTTTAGTCATGCCCAACTGAGGATATTAACTTTCAGAACCTTTTTAAAGCTATTTTGCTGGCTTCATAGAAAAGTGCATGGCATGCACTGCATAGTCCTGGTCTAATCAAAAATAATTTCATTAAAAAATTGCTGCATAGGTGTTTTTTTCCACTAGACTACACACAGCATTTTAAGTTATCTTTCACTTTTTCCCTTTGGACTTTAGCACTTACAAATGGAGTTTCATGCTTCATGAAACAAAAACTCTCGGGCTGCTTAGGCAATCACAAGCAACAGGACAGGAAAATGCCAATCTGGGGTAGAATCTGAAATCCCAGGCAAAACCTCATCAGGCTGGAGGTCTCCTTACAATACCTCCAGTGCTCACACCACAGGGGAGAGGTATAGCAACTTCCATTATTTCCATGTGAGATTTTTTACAGTTATACAAGTCATTGGCTCTGTACATCATGAAGACCCAACTCCTGAAGTCATGCTAATATAGAAAAGATTAGTTCTTTTACACTCTTTTCTGTATTCTATTATTCTTTTTCAGGCATCCTATTATTTTTAGAACAAATTTTGCTATTTTTTGTGTTTGGCAAAACAGTACTCATCTTGGTTGCATAGTCCTATCCCCAATGACTAAAAGTTTATCTCAGAGATGACTCCCTTTGAAAGGATAACAAAGAGGACTCCTAAGAATAACACGAATGAAAAAAATTATTTCTGCCCCACTGAGCAGACCATTGCAGACCCTGAAGGCAGTGCACAATTGCTATGTTGACTTGCTGAAAAGCAAGAAAATTCATATTTTCTTGAGGGACTAGAGGAACCTCTAGTCTCCCAACATGTACATAACACATGCTTGCCCCTTTCCTATTCAGTCCAGTTCACTGCCTCATTTTTTTTCCTAGAATGAATACTGAGTAGCAACTTGATTTGCATGTTTTGTTTCCTGTTAAACTAAAATAATAAAAAAATCCTCTGAATTCATTCAGATAGAGGAAAAAATGCAACTCCCTCACACAGCAACAAAAAGTCTTGAATTAATATTGTCCTTTAAATATACAAATGTGCTCTATAGTCAAGCACAGCCTGTACTACTGAGTTGCTTGATATGGCTTTACATTAGAGTGACACTATTGAAATAGTTGAACCCTTGCACTTCTAAGCTCATGAGAGACCACCCTGGAGCAAAGCTAACAGGATAAATCAGAAATTACTTCAAGACAAGAAGTAATTAAATTCACGGTGCTGGATAATGTAAGAGAAAGAACTGAGCAATTATGCAGTCAGAGCAAAGATAATTGCTCACACAGATGCAGAGTACAGCAAAGAACTGACCTGAAGGTACACAAAAAAACATTAAGATCACAGAGAAGATATAGATATATGTTTGACATAACATAGAGTTATTGTATACATTGCTGTGAAGGGTTCTGTACCATATTCTATGAGTTGCTCATTTTACAAAAAATGTGTCTATGAGTTGTCTTGACAGTGTTAGTTCTCATCCGAGCACTAGGCTAATGCCTGGTCTCTGGAAGCAGTTCATAACTTAGCAATGCTGACTACAAAACATGGACTGGGTACGGCTCAGGTTGTTCACAGTATTTCTTCTGGTTGCACTTTATCAGCACAACCATAACCAACTAACCATTCTCTCTCACAAGGGCAATTATTTTTATTTATAGAGACAGTAATGTGACAGGAATCAGACCAAACTCTTTTCCATAGTGACACCTTGTGTCTATCTTCCTATAGAAGCTATTCCTGCCCTTAGAGGTCTCACATTCTGTTGAATTCATATGATTGAAATTGGTCTCTCAAATAAAGTCTCAGATAACGCTTTTTATCAATAGTATTACCTATTTTTTACTTCTGCCACAGTTTTATGGGTGGCTTAAACTGACCTGTGGACAATGTCCCCACGACCCTGCATCCTCGCATCTTCTGTGTTGACACCTGAGAGCACCATGCAAACAGCGGTCACAGCGTCTGGACCAAGTGGCACAGGGTCCCAATGGCACAGAACTCACAGCAAGACTCTCCTCAGGTGACGTAATTGTGCCTATCCATAATTATCACATTTGGGCATATCACTGGTGATAAAGTTCAATCAATTTTGTTAAGGAAATAAATTAATTAATCAAACCACAATCACAGTCCTGCTACTTAAATATGTCCATGTCTATAGAAGTGAAGTATAAACCCTGGGTACTAGAAGGATTTTCATCTACTTCATTTCTGAAAAGCAGAGTTTCTTTCTTGTGCCCAGTATCAAAAAAACAATTATTCAGGCTTTCACAAACAACAGTGTAAATCTTGCATTAAAGATGACTGATTTTCTGTCTTACTTCAATGGTAGAGATTTCTGGAGATTTTACTAGGAGTCTGCAGCACACATCGAAACATACATAGCAACTTCCTTGGATTCCCACAGCCTTGCTTAATTCCCATGGAGAGACTAGAAGCATTCTGATTGACTTAAATAGCTTTTTGATCCATACCAGTCTCCTTTTAGAACAGCCAAATTCTGCTGAATGAGAACTAACCCCCTAAGAGTTATCACTGTGTGCATCTATTTCCTTGCTTCATGAAACTTTTTTTTTTTCCCTGCTAGCATCATTAACTTTTTGAAATGGTACTAAGAACTCTTTTGCTAATCATAAACCTTAATTTTAAATTCTGTCTACAGCCATCCGGTTCCAAAGACAAATAGATTTTGATTAAAATGATAAGAGACACTTTGTACAAGAAGGTCCATTAGAGAAATATTACACATTCACAAATTCCTTCGTGTCTTCTAGTTAACATTATTTTTCCTAATGCTGTGCTTTTTTTCCCGGCTTTTTTTAGCTATTGACTTTACCTACATATTCCTCTCAAATAGAGCTAAGCATTAGATTACTACTAATAATGACCATCTGCCTACTACTTCCATGTTCAAATTCAGTATAAATTGACCCAAACCAGTCTGTACACTGTGCTGTGCCTGTGAAATGAGAACTTACTTCATAAAAATTGGACCTTTTCTATTTTAAAGAAATTCTATTTTAGCCGTTAGAAAGCATTACAATCAAGAAATAGAAAGGTAAGAAAATTAGTTCCTTTACTGAACATATATCAACCTTTGCACTTAGTTTAGTCTGCTTTCTCTAAGCAGAAATCTGCTACATTTTGTGGCATTTCATGGTCTTTCATGACATGGAAAGTGACACATTCTATCAGATGCTAGCAAAAGAAACAGTTTTAAAATGTTATCATTAATGTTGTAATCCCTAAACCAATCCTTCATTTTTCAAACTTTACAATAATCATATTCAATAATGTGTTAATATTTTAGCATTAAAAATTTTATCTATTCAGGATTACTTCCCCTTCTAACAGCAAATTTTATAAGTCAATTACAATCTTTCTCTTCCTAAGGTCTTTGACACTAGAATCCTCTAAATAACAAGATTAATACATTTTAATTAAAAACCTTCAGAAGATTGTAGCGTCCTATAATTGTTGATGATCTGCTCTTTCTAGGCCAAGGTGATGTGACAGTTGTGTCATGTTGGATGATATTGCTGCTTTTCATGCAGGATATTGTATCTCCGCCAAAGTTGAACCTTTCATATAATGAAAACATGAACTTTGTTACCAGTTCAATTATAATAAGTTTGTTATTTCTTTCCTTTTGTAAATTTGCTGTGAACTTCAGGATTCATTTGTTTCTTAAACACTTCTTTCTCTGCAAAACATGGCTAAACTGTGTCATCTAATACTTGTTCAAAACTGCATTGCAGCTGGAACTGCAAAGCCGTGTTCACAAAATATTTTTCAATGGGAGGGGAGGAGTTTTCCACTTTGCTGCAAGCATTCAGATGCACTTGATGTTCACATACGCAAAAAGCAGCAGGTACCCCTCAAGGAAAAGGGTGCTTTAATGGATTCTCTAGCAGATCCAGGTACTCAGCCACATCCAGACTAGAGGCTTAAATGCTAATCCCTAACATGCTGTGAAGATTTCCATGCAGAAAAAGCATTTATGAAATTTTATACATTTCTATTGAGACTGTTT
The DNA here is from genome assembly GCF_001431845.1 of Calidris pugnax. Taxonomy (NCBI): domain Eukaryota; kingdom Metazoa; phylum Chordata; class Aves; order Charadriiformes; family Scolopacidae; genus Calidris; species Calidris pugnax. The sequence continues at coordinate 11,523,703 of NW_015090830.1, read as the reverse complement.
GAAATGAACCTTTCATTTTGCAATAATATTTTTAGAATTTAAGACAATTCTTTTCAATTGCAAATGAAAATATCCCTCTATTTTTAGAGTTTGGTTTTACACTCTATCTTCTCTTTATTCGAGTGGGGGAAAAAAAAGAAAAATAACAGAGGGTGAAAAAATAGCTCTGTCATGCAATCTTTTTATATTTTTTAAAAAAAACCTGGTTTCTGGGTTATCCTAGCTGGAAGACAAAGAGCATAAAAAGTAGTTTTTTCATGTTTTTGCCTTTGCCTTCCTCCCTTCAATAGATTGCAACTGACTTTTCCAAGAGAATTAAAGCAGGGGGTGGGTGGTGATATCCATAGTGTGGATAGTCATCACATGGCCTGGAATCCCTTGTGACAACATTTTAAAATGGGAAAGAACAAGAAACAGAACAATGCACAGTGCTCGTTGCCGTTCCTGGGCAGAATATCTGCCTGAAAGCTGAAGTATGTGTGGCAAATAGTAGCTGGTAGAATTTTTCATAAACCTCTTCAAAGTCATTTATAGTCAAGCATATGACTATGATATTCTGCCAAATTATACTTAGGTGTACCTATGTATAAAAATACTATTTTTATGAGTATACAAGGCAGCCACAGGTAGAAGGTGTGTTGTGTTGTTTTGTACATACAAGAACACGATGGACATTTTATGAAAATTCGGTCCACCAATTGAGAAAGCTTAAATGTAGGCTCTGCTTTCACCTCACAATTGTAGAAAAATGTGATGTTAAATGCCACATTTTTATTTGTTTAGATTATAAAATATTAGTCCAGAATAAGGTAAGGCAAACAATAGACTTGTTTTAGAGATGCGATGTTATCCCAGACATAACACTGTTGTTAATTTGCATACATATTGTATATTTTAGAGCACAGTTGCTTCTAGCCAATCTCAAATGCGTGTCTTAGTATGCCAAAGTATGATGAGATATGCTTTCAGAATGAAAATGCATAATTACAAACGACTGCAACCTGTGGTACACAGATCGATGCATCGCAGCTGAGCTACCTCCTGCACCTACCAGCAAATGTGTATCAGTCCCATGTGCCCTTCCAGAGCACAGAAGAGAAGGCCAAAACCCAGTAGTCCATTAGCAATACAAATTCAATATATTTCTCCTAATTGCTTTTTAATTTCCATCTCATTTATGTATAGTAGCTGCGGAAGGAAAAAGAGATCTATTCCTTATTCTGCCACTGTCTTGCTTATTTGACCTTAGTCCTATTACAATTTCTCTGTTGCTTAATTAATTCTTCTGCATCATACGCCTAATGAAAACGACTTGCCTTTTAGGTATTAAGTGGATCTGAGCCTACCTTTTACACTCCAGGAGAATTTTTTTTTTTTAAAGAAGCTCAAATTAGTATTATTTTTTAAATTTCATACTGTTACTTTACAGTCCTGGTCTCAAAATTAATTCACCAGATTATGTATTTTTATCCACTAGCTAAAAATTTCTTTAACATTTCAATTCTAATGTAATTTAGCCTAAACGTTCTTCTTAATACCAGAAATGTTTTTCTCCTTTTGTTCAGCCAGTGAAAGGAAGGACCCCACAATCGAAGCAAGAATTTCTGTTCTTTCTTTTTTAATACTACTCTGCAGGACCTTGCCCTGACTATTAAAAAAAGGGCCTCAATCAGAAGTTTTATATAAGATAAATAATATTGCAGAATATAGATCAAAGCCTACAGAAACTTCCTGGAAATTAAGACAATGGAAATCAATGACCATTATAGGTGCCATTTATATAGAGAAATAATGTTTTCTTCCCATGGACTGGACCCTACTTTATTAAACGAACCTATTGACTTCTGTGTGATGACTTACAGACTAAAGAAATAGTCTGTAAGTAAGGAAATAGTCAGTGCCATGGGATTTTATTCTGCCTTATTGTGCAGTCTTACTCCAAATACAGACAGACAAAATACCCTAAACTGACTGTCATTTGGAAAAATTGGCAAGTACAAAGGGAAAGGAGACAGAATATAATATGTAGAGACTAGCTACTAAGTATAGAATATATAAATTTAGGTAGATTGTGTGTGCCATACTAAATGGTAAGACAGATGAGTGAGTAGCACAGTTATTGTTACTTATACTTAACACTTACAGTAAATTTCACTTTGAAATGCTGAGCCTGCTATTTCTTTTGTGGATAAATTATACCTCGTTGTCAGTTCTGTGCTTGTGGCAGTGTAGAAGCAGCCTTCAAAGGAAAATATCGTTCCAGATGCCCTGTATGTACAAGAAAACGTAAATCAAATCTTCTCTCTTGATTCTCTTGTTTTTCCTCCATGTAGTCCTCTGCAAAGCAGTGGTATCTCTTGTCAAGATAAGTCACCTCTGTCACTCAGCCTTCATCTTTTTGACAGCAGTCAAAGAATATCCAAGAGCGAACACCAGAACACTGCTACATAGACAGGAATACAATATCAGTACCGTCTGTTCATGTGCTTACTTATCAGCTGACAAAATGTTTGCTAAATGTAGACAGAGTACGCTGTGTAGTAAACATGGAGTCATGCATGAAAATAACGCATGTCAACTGGTGAAAAAGGAGAATTAACACAAGTTTTAATAACAATTTCGCAAGATATATGCTTCAATTTATGATCACCATGAAACTTAAGACTATAAAAATTTATTCAGAAACAGTAGGATATATATTTTCCATAATTGTTGGAAAGTCTGTGACAGGATTTTGCTGAAATCTGTCCTATGAAGAATGGACACTGCTCACATGATATAAAGCTTTTACCTGGGCTGCGCTGGAATGCCCATCAGGAATCGGAGTCAGTATCTTGCACCTTCACCCCGTCTCATGAACAAAATCATTCTGCAAATGAGCCACAAACTGAAAATATCCATTTGAGTCTGTTAGTGAAAAAGTCCTCCAACATAAAAATTTACACAAATTTAATCTGATTTTAAATTAGTTGTCCTCACCATGGAAAGAGGTACTTAACCTACTCATAATGTATGTCAGTTATCAAAGCGAATCAGTATGTTTGAGGGAACAGTACTTGTTTTACTTGTCATAATGTTATATATTGTGTTTCCTTTAAGCTTCAGAGCATTGTATAGAGCAGAACCTCATGCAATAACCTTGTTGAATCTCCCAAATTGTCAAAGTAAAAACGATTTCTTCTAGCTATTGATACAGACATTATAGTTCCACTTCAGTAGCTCTGATTCTATCTTGTAGAGTTGAACAGAACATATCAGTACAAAATAGGGTGGTTTTGTTGCTATACCACAGACAGATTACTCACAGCAAACAGTGAGGTGACATAAGAATTCTGGGGGCTTAATTTAAATATGAATTATTTAACATTACGAGTCTTGCATTGCTCAGGACTTTATGGTAAAACTCATGCTTGGTCTCATTTCAGCTGGTTGCGTATGTTGAGACTGATAAAGTTGATCTTGTTTACAAATGAAATTTTTAATGCTGGTAGATTAGTGCAACTGTAGGCTGGATCCATATAAAGTGCTGAAACTTTCTAGATCCACTTGGGATTAGGAGTGAAACCCCAAGTAAAACTTCTCAGTAACTGGCACTTGTATAGTCACTCAAAACCTGGTTAGGCAGTGCTGCTTGAAGGTGTGGCTTCTATTGCTAGCATTACCTCTAAATCTATGAGATAAGATACTTAACCTCTGTACATATAATTTTCTTATTCTTTAGAAAAAGGATATCATCATCTCCCACCCTGTTGAAAGGCTTTCAGATCTGGGAATGAAAGATTCTATTTAGACAAATAGCAACTGTTAATCATGGATATCAATTTAAGGGTTTAATTTTACCAAAGTGGAATATCACCATGTCTGTGTTCCATTGTATCATTGCATGCCCACTAAAACGGTTATATGAACTGTTATTGTGATAATTTGAGATGTGTCCTGTGACACGAATTGAAAACATGAAGGAACTCATGTTACAGTGTGTACTGTGGAATTCATTTTCTCAACACCTTTATCTAAAGTAGCCTCATAAAATAGCCTTTATCTAAAATAGCCTATACCTTCAAGAGTGTATTCAAGCCTGGATATAGACAAATCTGTCTATTAAATTTCACTGGTGTTGGAAAGCAAGAGTAGTTCTGTCAATTGTGAAAGAGGAGGTTTTAAAAAATAAACAACCACCATCCTTGAGTGGTCCATTCTTCATGTGTTTGGCTACTTGCTGAACTCATGTCCATGCAGTGCCTGTGGTGAATCCTTGAGGTTATGAAATATATTTTCTAAAAATTATTACTGTCCCAACCCACAAAGAAGACAGAAACCTAAGACCAATATTTTCCAAGAACATAAACTGTTTGAAAGTTCAATGGGAAGCCAAGCTTGCAAATACTTTACCTAGGTTTTGGTAAGCTGCAAAGGTTGGTGTGCCTGTATGGACATTTGAGCCGTGCCACATGGTTGTCTCTACATATATCAATGCTGACTTGTACTGAAAGCAGTGTGGTGCCTTCCAGAACAATCATATACTGCCTCTCTTCAGCACAACTAAGTCAGCTGTTCTACCAGAAGATTGGGATGGACCCCATCACACTATGACTGAGATGCTTTCAGACACATTAACAGTTGCCTCCTAGGCAATGATTGATCCACAATAACACCAATAGTGTTACTGCCTTTGTCAGAAGATTGGGTCCCAATTATTTTTTTCTCTCCCAGGATGGATATTATTAGATCCATTCTACTGGTATACTTTAGAGACACAAATTGTCTCTAAATTTATGGCACGGCCATAAATTGTCATGAGTGTTCATTCTTTCTTCTCAAGTTAACTACACACACCTCTTTTTTCAGTCTTCTAAAGGCTCACATAATTCCATGATTAAGCATTGTGGATTCTTACCCTTAGTAAACATGAAGCTGTCTCACTTTATAGAGAAGCTATTTTCATCTATATCAAATAGTAGTGTCTGTGTCATACTGTCAATAATGACCAGGAGAACTAGATGGGTTGCAACAGTAATGTGCCATAGTCCTAGTGGTGAATCTACGGATGCTTTGTGGGCATGAGGAAATCACAAGAGTGGTCTCACCAACTGTGGCTCCCGAGCTGGGAAAACTGTTGAATCCTTGGGCCAGCTTCATGAGCCTTCTTTTCACTTACCTTGTGTCACAAAATGTGAGCTAAGTGAACGCAGCAGCAAAATTGCTGAGAGTTGAGCTGTAACAGAGACACAGGCTGCTAGGGTTACTGTGTTGTGGCATGAATGTGAGAAGGAACTGCCCTGGCCCACAACAGAGACAGGTGGGATACTGGCCATCTATAGCATTATCTTAGCTGGTGTGCAGTGTGAATGCAACAGATCTTCCAGGTGAAATATAGGACTGTGCAGGACTATGGCATTGCAATGTATGGGTCAATCGGCTTGAATTGCTGTCATGAAGACCACTCTCAAGGGCAGCCTGAAGCTACTACACCTCTATAATAGCCTGTATGTATAGCCAGAGAGGGCTTGTTGCACAATACAAATCTAAAATAATTAATTTCTTCTTTTCCCTTCATACCAAAGGCAAGTTGTATCATACTGTCAGATGGTTTGGCATGTGTCACAGAAAAGCTGGTGCTTTTATGCTTACCTGAATTTCTGTCCTTTTTGTGTCCATTTTTAGCAGGTCCCACTGGGGTCTCAGAAATAGACCTTAGGCCTGGAGGTAGTAGAAACATCAGCAGAAGATAATGAGAAGGGCTGCACCTTTGCTGCTGCTTTGTGTGTACAATGTACAACAGCTGCTCTTGTAACAGCTGGAAGGAAACAATTAGCATACCAAAGAAACATGTTATAGTGTCACATTACAAAGTCTTGAGCAACTGAGACCTTAGGCTTCAAATATCCAGACAACTAAATATATTTAAAGAGATACTGTCAAGTTAAAATCTAGTCAGTTAAAAAAAAAAGAATTAACTGTAATTTCAGGTACTTCATAAGCCTCTGAATCCTCCAGCAATTTTGTTCTTTTTGCTAGTCACCACCTCACTTTTATTCTTTGGCCAGCAGAGAATTAGAACAATATAAGGAAGAGGGCAAAGCACAGGACATGAAGAATATGCGATTTACTTTATCCCTGATTTAATTGACTATGTTCTGTGTTTTCTGATCAGTTCGAGGGACAAGAAAAGAAGCAGCAGAAAGAAAATCCGATGTATGAAATCTAGCAAGTTAAAAAATTACTTTTCTTTCAATTTATTGGAACTTGTACTAGATCTTTTATGCTTAATATTTTTAAGCTTCTGTCTTTCCCATTAGCACACATCACCAATATAGGATTCTCCTGTTCACTTACTTAAAGGTAGAAAAAACTAGAGACGTTTTCCATTTTCCTTACCATGACTGTGAATTTCTCAAAGTAATCTAAAAACTGTAACCTCACCAGTACAGTGGTAAAAACACATTTTCATTTGATAAGCACCATGTTTGGCATCCTCTTTATATTCATAGAATCACAAAAACATATAATCATTTAGGTTGGAAAAGACCTTCAAGATCAAGTCCAACCCTTAACCTAGCACTGCCAAGTCCACCACTAAACCATGCCCCTAAGCAGCACATATACAAGTCTTTGAAATACCTCCAGGGATGGTGACTCAAACACTTCCCTGGGCAGCCTGTTCCAATGCTTGACAACCCTTTCAGTGAAGAATTTTTTTCTAAACCTCCACTGGTGCAACTTGAGGCCATTTACTCTTGTCCTATCATTTGCTACTTGGGAGAAGACACTGACCCTCATCTCGCTACAACCTCCTTTCAGGTAGTTGTAGAGAGAAGGTTGTCAAAGAAATTAGTCAAAGAAACTAGTTTGGGGCTTAACATGAATTAACTCACTAAGCTACATTTCTAGTTTAAATGATTAATGATAGCTTTAATTGTACCAGAGCATGAAAAAACTCCCACAAATATGAAAATAGATAGTGGTAGTAAAGAGGATTTTTTCTTACAGCCGCTCTATTTCCACTTGATTTCTGGCTTTGAATAACTCTGAGTTCAACTATTACCAGCAAAAACACTTTTCAAAACCTGAGCTTAAAAGTACCATGTACAACAACTGCCCACTGTCATTAGAGTGACCAGCAAAATGCCAGAGCATTAAATAGTTAAGGAGGATAGGTAATTTGGGAAGCCCTTTTTCAGTGAAGTAAGCCATCCTGTGTTGCTAAAGGCTTTTGGAGACTGAGATCAGTAGTACCAAGCAAAGAAATTTTTTTTTTTTCTTTTTTTTTTTTTTTTTTTTTTTTTTTTCTCAAAGATAGAATGATAGTGCCATCCAGACTCGAGTCCAGGATCACTGAACAGAATGAGCAGGAGATGATAAAATGTGACACAAGTTGGCCTCACAGCAATGCCACTCAGCTATACTGAGTAGGATGGCCCCTTTAGGTCTCTGAACTTCAGTGCAGGGGTGCAGGATACAGCGCCTCTTCATTACTGTGGCATGGCATGAAGCAGTCAAGCTGAGCACATGGAGCAGGACAGGAGTGCTGTAGCCATGCTGGAGTTTCTGCACTTTCCACCCAGTGCCTCCTCACTAACACCCCCAGACGAGTGGGCAGTCGTGATTGGACTAACACCACCAGACTACTTCTTCCATCTTCCTCCTGACTGCCACTTCCCTCTATTGCATCCTTGAACCCCTTCCTGTGGAACAACAGCCACCTCCAGAATAACTAATTCAACTTGCTGCTTACTATACGTGCAATCTCTAGCTGGCTTCTTTCCTCATGGTAAAAAGGGTCCCACAGGCAGCCACAATCATTGAAGGGGCTGGCACTAGTGATCCCAGGAACCTTTGCAAAGGATGAATCATAAGTGTTGATGGTCACACGTTCTCTTCTCCCTATTTTAACCAAACTTTATAGAATTATTAAAAGTTCTTTCCTCAGGCTAATGCCAAAGCAGGAGCAATAGCTTGTTTGTCTCATGTATACCTTTTTCCTCAATGTCAATAATTGCATTTAAAAAACAGAATTCTACATTTTTACTCTGAAATTAACAATGACCCTGAACAGAGACCATATATATTATTGATGATTTGTCATGTAATTCACTGGCCATGATTTAAAGTTTATTGGGAAAAAAAATCCCTAAAGCCATCAAAGCTGAAAAGCAAAAGGCTTCTGAAAAAGATCACAAACCAAAACAACAATATGAAATAAGCAGATAGATAGAAAAAACAAAAGGTAAAACTGGCAGATAGACAGATATTCCAGGCAAAGGAAGAGCTAGGGTTTTTTTGTTGTGGTTTTTTTTTTTATCAAATCTGATTTTATTTCCATCCTAAAGATATCACTTCTCTGAAGAATATGTAAGAGAAAGCAGTCAAAGAAGGGTTTGGATTTTCATAGTATTTGTTCTTATGGGGGGAAAAAAAAGAAAAAGGAAAAAAAAAGAGGTTAAATTTATTCTCTTTGGAAAAGGGAAGACTTTGAGGTGACCTACTTAGCTTCAGTGGTCTTTGTTACTTGGCAACATATGAAATAAGATGGCAAACAGAATAAATGTGTTTAAGAGCCAGCAAAGACATTTTTATAGACAAAGGGGTTAAATGATATAGTTACAAAGCAGAGAGGTGAGGTTAAAATAAATCTAAAGGACACAGTCTTACTGAGGCATGTGGCCTTTCCCTGACCAGCAATCTTTTATGTCCTTGTGATAGGTTTATTAATTGAAATAAAAGTTTTACATGTGCTAGCTCCAGTAAGCGTGCAGTAAGTGAAATGGTAGGCTTAAGAACAAAAAATACAAATTTTACAAAGCATGTTTTTCATTAATTCTTACGTTTTCTTTTCAGAAGAAACCTTGTGGTTTCCACTGATCAGAGGTGGGGATGGAGGTGTCTTTAAATGTATTAGCACTGACAAGACCTTGACTATTTCACACTCTGCCTGCTTCCTGTCCTAGTTCTCTGTTGTCCACGAATGTCACTATTCTAATCAAAGGCTTTACATCCTGTAAGAAAAACTAAGGAAGATTAAGGTGATTAAACAACAACAAAAAAGACTTTTGAGGTGGAAGAGCAGAGGTGATTGCTCCAATCCTGCTTGACATCTGTCTTCTGCATTTTGGTGTGTTTCACAGTATTTAATTCTACTAATTGTCATCTGAGATTACTCTGCAAAGCATCACTGCAGAAGACCAAGTGAAGATAAACCTCAGGACATTTTATGAAAACAGTTATTTTAAAATACTTACTGTGGGAGGCTCAAGGTGAGAGGAAAAGAGGTAATTCTGGAGGCAGGACCTTGTGGTGACTGTGGACAATGAAAGAAAAACCTTTTCCTGCATTCAGGAACCAGGAGGGTGCTGCTTTCAGCAAGGTCAGGAGGGCTTTTGGGTGCTTTCTCTGGGAATTTACAGCAGAAGGCAACATCAGAGAGCAGATGGTGCAACCCAGAAAGTCATGGTTGTTGCCTGTGATTTAGGCACCTCTGACAAGCATTTGGCTGCTAGCCAACCTGCCTCATTTCCTCACACCTGCTCTGAAAATAGTTACCATGTGCCCCCACTGGCACAGATACTGAAGAAGGCAGGAAGGATGAAGGCGGGATCCATATAGATGAGATTGGTTCCTCTTGAGTTTGGAAGGTGCAGACTCAGACATGAGAACTCCAAGGCTTGTGTCGAGGTAAAATCGTTCTCTGTGTGTACATAAAGATACATATTTATGCATGTACTTAGAGTTGAAACAGCAGTATATTTTGCATTTCTCAGAACTAGTTAAAATTATTTCTTTTTGCCTGCAAGGAAGCTTCATCCATTCATAATTCTAAACAAATGTGATTAGTTTTCAACAAAATATATTCTTACATTGTAGCTTCCTAGTAGAAAAAGAGGCAATTGAAAGTACAATTTGCTGAAAACACTGAGGTTTTCAGGTGAAATTTTATCCAATTAAGCAAATTAAAAGCCATTGCAAAATTTAAATGTAGCAGAAAATTACATAAAAAAATACAGTTATAAAATTTTTGTATAAGTTCCAACTCTTTTAGCAATAACTGTTGAAAACAGTTGCCTTGGAAAAACTGATACCAGAGTACAATATGAAACAATACATTTTTTCATATGTAGAGATGCTACACCATTCATATTAAAAATGCCAGCAGAAAAATTAAATAATCTATTTCTATCCTTCACTCCCTTTTACCTCCAAATGATACCAGATTGGTCTGTGATTTTTTGACTGTTTAAAGCAGATTGCCAATGAGGGAAATGTAGTAAGGAGGATGCAATACTCTGTTGTCCTGTCACAAGGGAACAGAGAACTGGCAAATCATGACTGGTGCCTTATTAATCAACAATCCAAAAGATGAGAGAAACAATGCAGTGCAGAGCTTTTTAAAAACAAACAAACAAGCAAGCAGACAAAACACAAGTAGGATACACATGCTAATCTCAATTATTTTAGCTTTGGTTATCCAGAAGTCAGATTGCTCAAAATTTGGACATATTGTTCCTCTCCCATTTCAAAACTCAAACAGAAACATATTTCGCTTACAATGAACTGTAATTGCCTGAATTTTTCAAAGGACTCTTGAGTCAGCTAGATAATAGGGGTTTAACTCTATTCAGCAAATATAAGCAGAAAATTCACATCCGTAGAGAAGCATAATGCAGCTTTCACTGGCTCAGACAACTGCAATGCTTCTTTGCTAGATGTCCAAGCTTTTATTCCATGAGGGTCTTGCTTTAAATCTCTCCATGGCAATAGGAGAGATTAACTACTCAGCTGAAGAAAATTATCATAGCTTCATGGATTTTAACAAAGGTAATATACACTACTTAAGAATCTGTACCCCTTATGTTAGCAATAACCCGTGGTCCAAGGAAATCTTTCTCCATCAAAGTCCATTTTAATGCTTGATTACGAGTCTGCAATATGGTACCTATGTGTTTTAAGTGTAAATTGTAGCTTGAATGGCTTTTTTTCACTGTAATTCAGGTTTATTTTCAGCACACCATTTGTGATGAATATCTTAACTTTCATGCATTGCAGGAGAGATTGTATTTGATCCCTGAGCATGATGGTATTTATGATAAAGATGTAAAAAAGACAAAATGCTGAGATGGATCTTAAGTCCCCTGAAGGATGAATTTGTAGATCAGTAGCAGAAAGCTATGGCAAGAATTGATACAGCTACACTGAAAAATCTGACAGATATGACTCATGCTGTCTACCTACTAACACATCCAAACTTAAATGTCAAGAGCATTTTATAATATGTTTGGATGACATGTTTTCATCTTAAAACACTAGAAATGTATCTTCTAGCTCACATGACTTACAGTTAGAAGTGAACATGCATTATGCCCCTCCTTTCATGCATTTACTGGCTACTAGGAGTGACATTTTTTTGCATTGCATTGTAAGTTTGTCTGTATCTATTTATGTATAGGTACATATATATTGACAAAACAGTAGCAACCAAACCAAAAAAAACCCAGTTTCCTAGGAATGCTTACCTGTACTTAGTCTTGCCTTGGAAAAGGGCAGAGAAAACATTAGTGCCAAGATTCCCAACATAAACAAAAATAAGTTTCACACCATTTCCTTCCCTTTCTCCTTTTCCTCCCAACACCTGCCACTGCTTCGTCGCATTTCTTCATTGCTAATAGTTCTTCCTCACCACTGTACTGCTTGGCACTTCAGAGCTATATCGGCCTTTACTCCAGAGCTCAAACTAAGATATATGGCAGAATTTACTGTCTTATTTTCCATCCCACCTACTCTACATCCTCCCAAAGCTTTTAAGTCTTTTTTTGAGCAGTTCAAATGGTGAACATACAACGACAAAACAAATTTTATAAACAAATTAATGTGTCAGGAAATACCTTTTTCTAGTAGGAACTTTCCATTTCCAATCAACACCATTTCTCTATAAGGGGTGAAGGGGGAAAGTAGAGGAGAGCAGCAGTTGGCTTTTAAACAATGGTGTTGTGAAACAAATCTTTGAGGATATATAAGCCTCTCTTTCTGGATACAGAGATATGTATTAGTGATACCTACAGGGAACTGCAGGTCATTTTCCTTATAAGAATGTAAAATTGGAGATATATGACTATGTATAGTATAATTCTATCACTGGCTGTGGAAATGGCAAGTACTTGGGGAAAAAGACGTTTAAAAAAAAAGTGTGGAAATATATGTAACGACCTCACAGATTTATATGTACAGGAGACATAAGCTATTCACTTAACATAAGCTTTTCACTACTTTTTTCTTTCTAATAAGAAAACCGTATTACTCCATAGAATGTATCATGAAAAAAAACATATCCCCTACAGGACAGAAAAACATAAGGCTCAAGAACTGTCATAGCTGTGAATATTAAAGCCTTCTACAATCACATGCAGAAAAACCAAATACAGTTATTTTCAATGGGAAATGAAAAGTGAATTGTCATCTGAAAGGATTAAATTAAATCTTTAATCTCCCCATTTCTCCATAAGGAAAATACCACCCAAAAATTTATCTCAAAAATGATGAAAAACCATTGCAACAGTTTTCAGAGAAGTTGCTGTTCCTTGTCAGCAGATTTTTTTTTCATGGTTCATGATCTTTATCATACATGCATTGCTTCTTTAACTCTGTTGTGGCATGGTGGAGGAATGGACAAGGTCTACTTATTTAAAATAAGGTTTCAAAAGTCTTAGTGTTTTAGTACATTCTCAGCTCTTGCTATGCTAGTCACAGTACTAAGAGTAAATAAATCACAAATGACCAGAGCCCTGCATCCCAATCCTCCAGAAGGAACTTGGAGCTGTATCCATTAATCATATGATTCCAATTCTGCTGCAGGTATTGTCTGGCAGGTGCATGCCAGTACAGTAAAAGCATTTGGCCAAGAAGCTACACTTTAAAATTAGATGATTTTTAGAACTGTGTTTCTCTGGACTGTTTAGGTCTGATGTTAAAAATAAATAGAAGTCTGATACAAGTTAACAGGAAAAAGAAGGATGTTCCTCCTGACAGAAATTACTTCCATGAGCACTCATTGCTCCCCATCTATTCTCTAGTCCAAGAATAAATAGAAGTCAGGGTGAGAAAACAGAGTCAGAGAAAAATGTTCATTGTACACAGAGTAGCTCCCAGCAATTGCTCCACATTGACTCTGTGTGCTAGAAAAGCTTCAGGGAGGAAAAGTTTTAACCATCAGCCAAGATCTATATAGAATACATAGCTGGATGGAAATTTCCGAAATGGATATTTCACCTGTTTCTCCCTACATATCCTGAACAATCCTAATAATTTTTGTCTATTCTTAAAAATTTCCACTGATGCAGATTCCAAATCTTGATGGATGTCAGTGCTCGAAGGCTCTTCTGTTAGGAATTGTGAACTATAACACACAGGCTCTTTTGTCCTTCCTGCTGACAAGGTAGGAGAGATATTTCTCCATCTTTGTACAGTCCCTTGCATACTGAGAATTAGTGTGCTGGCCTCTCTCCTTTGTCCAGTTTCCCAAGAACTAACTCCTTTGTTTTTTCCAGGCCTGTGACATCTCTAGTTTGTTCATGCGTTTCTTCAACATTTGCATTGTCTTCATTCAGATCAATAGCCATGATTAAAATTATTAATAGGTAATTACTGCACATATTAAGTTAATGCAAAGAGATTGCCAACAGGATGAAGAACTTGGTTTGCACAGATGCTCAGTAACAGGTTATCGGTTCTTCCAACTGCTACTACCAACCCAGTAACAGGTTATCGGTTCTTCCAACTGCTTAAGATCCAGTAGGGTAGGTGAGATACTACAATTAGATCATTAGACTTATAACCAGGGCATCCATTTCTCTCCACCAGCAAAATACCAGTAGATACATTAACTACATTATTATTAGGTACATTATTTCAGAACTCCATTTTCACAAATATGCATTTATGTATCACCCTTGTTAGCTTTACTGGAATTCAGGCTTCAGTTCCCAGACTCAAGTGCTCCAGGAATTTGTATCTACAAAGCTTGTAGGGCAAAGTTTGAGTGTGAGGCCGTCCTCTTCTGAGCCTTCAGAGCTATCTGGCTTGCTTAAGGTATGTATTCACTGGAACATGTTATATCAGTAATCAAGGACTATGAACTGGTAACCCATCATAAAATGTCTTTATGACATTGGGACTGCAGAACCTGTTCAGAGTAGTGCTGACTTAGATTAACATGCTCATTAAATCAGTAAAGCTTGTGGCAGTCACTCCATCCCCCTCCTCCCCTTATTAGTAATTTATCCAGCAAAAGACCTTGACAGGTCAAAAGCCATCTCAGAGTGGGTGAATGAAAGAAAAAGGGGAGGTACTTATTTCAACAAAACTGCTTCATGTAGTCCAGGTATTAGGTAAATCTCATGTAATGGTAATAAGAAAGTTGAAACATTGCTTATTTTCACATTTGGAGAGTCAGGACAAACTACAAATCTTCATGCGCTTCATGTACTTAAAAGATTGTCTATTTGGAGAGTGAGGAAGAGGGAGAAGACTGAAAAAAACAACCCAAAACTCATGTATTCTACACCTGTTGTGTAAGGGAAAAAATATTATAATAAATTGAAAGACTACATCAGCAACTGTAGTCTAAGTAATATGTTAATGTTCCATGAAGACACCACAATCTTGTCTTAAAAAAATGCATCTATAAAAAAGAGGGCAAATGAAGTGATCTCCAAGTCCTGAAGTGATCAGTCTCAACTAAATCAAATGGGTTTGGGGTTTTTGTTTGTTTTTATTTCTAAGGCATCACTGTAAATCTACAGTAATCTGCTAGAGGAAAACAAAACAAAAAAGGTAATCTAATTTTACATTGGATATGTTTCTTTTGCAGTAAGCCATCATTACAGTTAATTTCAAGCACCAAATGGAAGATGGGACTGAGTCGGTTTTGCAATTTTGACTACTGCATTAGCATTTATATTTGATTCAATGTAAATGATTTTTCTTTTTCAGTATGTGCTCTTCACTTTGAAACTTTATCCACATACATATTGCCAATGAATCAACTTATGAACTAAGTAGCAATCATCAACTGCAACAGCTGAAGAGGTTATATCCTATTGTGATCTCAAAGTAGTTGCTGATCAGGGGTTTGGGTAGCTTGCTTCTACAATGAGGATCTGGTTTATTCTTCAGAAAATCCTGGCCTACCTGGTTAACTTCTACTGGGAAAATTCAGGTTTAAGTCTCCACCTTAAACAAAGAAAGCTGAGAACTGAAATCTCACTTTACCAGGAGCACAAAACCTTTGGTGCTTGCCTGAGCTACTTAAGTGAGTCTTCTACTTCATCTTTCCTGTGAGTTTGGTTTCATTTTTTGATAAGCAATTGATCATTGGAGGTGAGAAGCAGAAGTACCTAGTGGCTTTTACAAGAATGTTTTCTTCTGCATCTCCATCTACATCCCTTCTTTGCTTCAGACCTCTGACCTCTCTGGTGTTATATATGACCAGTCTCCATGGACATATATATGGAGACAAATCTCAGGACTCTTGAATAGTGGGGTGCCTCACAGTAGCTACAGTATATAGAGGCTGGATGTCTTCTGATGTATATTTATAATGCTGAAAGTTGTAGTGCATGCTACTTTTCTCATCTGAAGACAACATAAATAACTCAGGGAAGAAAAATATATTTCATAGTCATTTGCAGATGGACCTTATCCAAAACTCAGAATCCGAATTCTCCTGATGTTTGAAATATGCAGAATCTGACTTTAGATCTTCATTTTGCTCAGTGGTTTCCAAGCATCACCAATTTCAGGTTTGGGTTCTGAACAGATGTTTTTAACTGTAAAGCCATCATTTCTTCCTTCCGTATACATATCAGTTCTTAGCAAAGCCTGCAGCTCTACATTAAATACAACCACGCTTTACACATAGAACTTGACTTTGGTTTTAAAGAATACTAGATGAGGAGGGCAAACAAGCTCCCATTCCTCTCAGGTGCTGCTGAATCTAGATATACTTGGTAATAGCTATGTCTAATTATGTGTTACTGCCTAATCCAACAAGCTGCCCTCATGAGCGCTTCTGGCAGTAGCTTTGTTATTAATTTATATGTTAATTTTCCAGTGATGTTAAAAATTGTAGCCAAAATTTTCTTACAATACATTTCCTTGAGCAATCTTTTAATTTTACAATCTGTGACTTCATTAAACTTGCAACTTACTGTAATCCTATATAAGGCTTGATCCAAAACCATCAAAATCAATACATACCTTCATTTGGATATATACAAGCAAGCACACATACTCATGTAATAATTTTGCTATTGGTATTTACTTATGAATAGGAAGATTTTTGCAACTGCTAGTACTTTATCTATCACTGATATTTGTCCAAATTTGATATTCTCAATCTTTTTTTTTTAATTCCTAACATGTCAAAACCATTTGGAAAAATATTAAATAAGAACAAAATAGAAAAAATTGTGTAATTTCTAAAAGTCCAATACTGCCAGCCTTACTATTAAATTTCATATTGATGTCTATATTTTGAAGTTTTATGTGCTACTCAAATTTACATTCCAACTTTAACCTCTTTTCATAATTTAAATCTAAGGAATCATACAGGAGTTTGGAGAGAAAATGAAAGGCAGGTGAAAAAATACGAACACATTAATTACAAGGATGCTGTCATATATAAAGGTTGGGACTAAGTAGACAGTTCTAGTGCTAATTTAGTCTGAATTTGGTCTACATTCTGCTTCTTATGGAATACTAAGCAAAGATTAATTTTTTAGTCTTGGATGTTTTCTATGGAAAGGTCATTTATATTATAGGGTCAGGCATTGATAGATCTTTCTCCTCCCACACTTGGTCTGCATGTGCTTAGTGCAGTATTTTCATTATTTCACTTAAAGTGTTATTTCTCTGATAGCTGTCAGCATTTTATTATGAACTCTGATTTTTGAAGATTTATAATCAGAAGTCACTTTTTAATCTAACATAGGGAATGTATGGAATTTAATCACAGAAATATTTTATTGTGAAATTTTGAAACATCTCTCTAGCCATTGTACTTAAAATCCCATATGGTGACATCAAGCAGGCACAAAAAACCATAAAGCGTCAAGTACAAGTATATATTCCTCAGCAGGTATATATTAGTGCAACAAAACTTTCACTGTGAAATTATGTCATGTCTTTTTAACAGTAATATATAATACAAATTTGGTTTGAGCATGGGGTCAGAAAATGACGTGTTGGCAACAAGCTTTTGACTCAAACTGGTTAAATTCTGGTTTCTGAGACCGGAAGTCCTTCCTTTAACCAATGCAGCAGTCAATCACAAACACTTTGAGAAACTGCGATGGTGAACCAATAATCTACCCGAGCCTGCAATATCTCTGAAAATCTCCCCCAAAGGGAAAAAATATACAGTCTAGGGAGCTTAAAAACCACTTTTGCTTTGAATTCCTCTGACAGAAACCTTCTCTGACCTACCTGCTAAAAGGTGTCTTTATGCTACATTCTAACCACAGCATGGCCTTGCCCATGACAGAAGACACTGCTCTTCTGCTGTCTGCTATTCCAACTGTCAGCACACCTAACTCTCAACTCTGCCTCCTAAAATGCACCTAGACCTAAGGTGAGAAAAGGCAATAATTTAGACCAAGACTCCTTGCCTTCTAAGAAATCTTCAGCCTGTTCTTATATTGTGTATAATTTTCTTTTTTATTATTATAGAGGTACTGCGCCGACAGTAACTGTTACCCCTGTTTGAGTTTGAAAAAGAAGAATTTAAGGCTTTTTTAGGTTTGTTTTTTTATTTGACTAAGTGTTTTCACTTAATATTCTGCCATTGTGAATGACCAAAAGGCTAGGCTGAGAAAGGGTTAATAGGACACCACTTCAGACCACGGCATTTTATATGTCTTCTACTCACCTCCTGCCTGCTGGCATCACCAGGAGAGGAGACCTGTGATTACATAAAAGAATAAATATGAAATACACTGAATATCAGGGCTTTTAATATCAGTCATCACTGTAATTTTCTAGTAAGCAGCGAGTACTGAATGAGCTGTTGAATAGTGTAGTTTGCTGCTTGTTTCCTGTGAAGTACTCACCCGGTGCCCACCAAAGCTCCTCTATCGCTCTCCTCCTCAGCTGAACAAGGGAGAGAAAATATAACGAAAGGCTTGTGGGTCAAGATAAGAACAGGAAGAGATCACTCAGCAATTACCGTCACAGGCAGAACAGACTCTACTTGGGGAAATTAGTGTAATTTATTACCAATCAAAATCAGAACAGGATAACGAGAAAATAAAAATTAAATCTTAAAACACCTTCCCCACCACCCCTCCCTTCTCCCCACTTAACTTCACTCTTAATATGTCTTCCCCTGTGGGAGGATTTCCCCTGGGAAACGGGGGTTGCAGTCAGTTTATCACATGTTATTTCTGTTGCTCCTTCCTCCTCAGGTGGAGGACTCCTCACACTCTTCTCCTGATCCAGTGTGGGGTCCATCCTTCAGGAGACAGTTCTCTACAAAACTTCTTCAACATGAGTCCTTCCCTTGAGCTGCAGCTCCTTAGAAACTGCTCCAGCATGGATCCCATCCATGGGGTGTAGTCCTTCAGGAACAGAATGCTCCACATGGGTCCCCCACGGGCACCTGCTTCAGCATGAGCTCCTCTCTTCATGGGGTCACAGGTCCTGCCAGGAACCTGGTTCAGCGTGGAGTGTCCATGGGGTCACGGCCTCCTTTGAGCAGCCATCTGCTCTGACGTGGGTTCCTCCACAGGCTGCAGGTGGATATCTGCTCCACTGTGGGCCTTCATGGGCTGCAGCGGGACAGCCTGCCTCACCGTGATCTTCCCCATGGGCTGCAGGGGAATCTCTGCTCTGGCACCTGGAGCATCACCTCCCCCTCCTTCTTCACTGACCTTAGTGTCTGAAGAGTTGTTATGTCTCTCATATTGTCACTCCTCTCTTCTGGCTGCTGCAGGTTGTTGTGCTGTTTTTCTTTGTCACTGATGGTCTTGGCTTTGGCAAATGGCATGTTCATCTTGGAAGTGGATGACTCTGTTGGACATAGGGGAAACTTATAGCAGCTTCTTGCAGAAGACACCCCAATACACCCCCCCCCCACCATATCCCCTACACTCTCCCCCCCGGCTCCCAGCTACCCAAACCTTGCCATGCAAACCCAATCCATCAGTCTCTCTCTCTGCGCTGCTGCAGCAGTTGGGCTGGCAGGCGGCAAGAAAATTGACAAAGCAATGGGAATCCTCTCTGCTATTTACCCTGAGGATGGCCACAACAAAAGAAAAATGAGAGGTTTGACCTTACCGTTTGACTTGCTGCTCTGAGCAGGTTGCAATTACAGGCCACCTATCATTTCTCTATACACAAAAATACAGAGCGCAAGTGCAAATGCAGTTAATGAGAGCTTAGAAGCAGATGCTGTCTTTTCCCAGTTAACACAGTGATGGAGGTAATACAAAGAGCTCTTTATTTTCATGCTAGGGCTGCACAGCATATTCCTGACTAACTTGTGCTGTTGAAAGGCTTTCAGATCTGGGAATGAAAGATTCTATTTAGACAAATAGCAACTGTTAATCATGGATATCAATTTAAGGGTTTAATTTTACCAAAGTGGAATATCACCATGTCTGTGTTCCATTGTATCATTGCATGCCCACTAAAACGGTTATATGAACTGTTATTGTGATAATTTGAGATGTGTCCTGTGACACGAATTGAAAACATGAAGGAACTCATGTTACAGTGTGTACTGTGGAATTCATTTTCTCAACACCTTTATCTAAAGTAGCCTCATAAAATAGCCTTTATCTAAAATAGCCTATACCTTCAAGAGTGTATTCAAGCCTGGATATAGACAAATCTGTCTATTAAATTTCACTGGTGTTGGAAAGCAAGAGTAGTTCTGTCAATTGTGAAAGAGGAGGTTTTAAAAAATAAACAACCACCATCCTTGAGTGGTCCATTCTTCATGTGTTTGGCTACTTGCTGAACTCATGTCCATGCAGTGCCTGTGGTGAATCCTTGAGGTTATGAAATATATTTTCTAAAAATTATTACTGTCCCAACCCACAAAGAAGACAGAAACCTAAGACCAATATTTTCCAAGAACATAAACTGTTTGAAAGTTCAATGGGAAGCCAAGCTTGCAAATACTTTACCTAGGTTTTGGTAAGCTGCAAAGGTTGGTGTGCCTGTATGGACATTTGAGCCGTGCCACATGGTTGTCTCTACATATATCAATGCTGACTTGTACTGAAAGCAGTGTGGTGCCTTCCAGAACAATCATATACTGCCTCTCTTCAGCACAACTAAGTCAGCTGTTCTACCAGAAGATTGGGATGGACCCCATCACACTATGACTGAGATGCTTTCAGACACATTAACAGTTGCCTCCTAGGCAATGATTGATCCACAATAACACCAATAGTGTTACTGCCTTTGTCAGAAGATTGGGTCCCAATTATTTTTTTCTCTCCCAGGATGGATATTATTAGATCCATTCTACTGGTATACTTTAGAGACACAAATTGTCTCTAAATTTATGGCACGGCCATAAATTGTCATGAGTGTTCATTCTTTCTTCTCAAGTTAACTACACACACCTCTTTTTTCAGTCTTCTAAAGGCTCACATGATTCCATGATTAAGCATTGTGGATTCTTACCCTTAGTAAACATGAAGCTGTCTCACTTTATAGAGAAGCTATTTTCATCTATATCAAATAGTAGTGTCTGTGTCATACTGTCAATAATGACCAGGAGAACTAGATGGGTTGCAACAGTAATGTGCCATAGTCCTAGTGGTGAATCTACGGATGCTTTGTGGGCATGAGGAAATCACAAGAGTGGTCTCACCAACTGTGGCTCCCGAGCTGGGAAAACTGTTGAATCCTTGGGCCAGCTTCATGAGCCTTCTTTTCACTTACCTTGTGTCACAAAATGTGAGCTAAGTGAACGCAGCAGCAAAATTGCTGAGAGTTGAGCTGTAACAGAGACACAGGCTGCTAGGGTTACTGTGTTGTGGCATGAATGTGAGAAGGAACTGCCCTGGCCCACAACAGAGACAGGTGGGATACTGGCCATCTATAGCATTATCTTAGCTGGTGTGCAGTGTGAATGCAACAGATCTTCCAGGTGAAATATAGGACTGTGCAGGACTATGGCATTGCAATGTATGGGTCAATCGGCTTGAATTGCTGTCATGAAGACCACTCTCAAGGGCAGCCTGAAGCTACTACACCTCTATAATAGCCTGTATGTATAGCCAGAGAGGGCTTGTTGCACAATACAAATCTAAAATAATTAATTTCTTCTTTTCCCTTCATACCAAAGGCAAGTTGTATCATACTGTCAGATGGTTTGGCATGTGTCACAGAAAAGCTGGTGCTTTTATGCTTACCTGAATTTCTGTCCTTTTTGTGTCCATTTTTAGCAGGTCCCACTGGGGTCTCAGAAATAGACCTTAGGCCTGGAGGTAGTAGAAACATCAGCAGAAGATAATGAGAAGGGCTGCACCTTTGCTGCTGCTTTGTGTGTACAATGTACAACAGCTGCTCTTGTAACAGCTGGAAGGAAACAATTAGCATACCAAAGAAACATGTTATAGTGTCACATTACAAAGTCTTGAGCAACTGAGACCTTAGGCTTCAAATATCCAGACAACTAAATATATTTAAAGAGATACTGTCAAGTTAAAATCTAGTCAGTTAAAAAAAAAAGAATTAACTGTAATTTCAGGTACTTCATAAGCCTCTGAATCCTCCAGCAATTTTGTTCTTTTTGCTAGTCACCACCTCACTTTTATTCTTTGGCCAGCAGAGAATTAGAACAATATAAGGAAGAGGGCAAAGCACAGGACATGAAGAATATGCGATTTACTTTATCCCTGATTTAATTGACTATGTTCTGTGTTTTCTGATCAGTTCGAGGGACAAGAAAAGAAGCAGCAGAAAGAAAATCCGATGTATGAAATCTAGCAAGTTAAAAAATTACTTTTCTTTCAATTTATTGGAACTTGTACTAGATCTTTTATGCTTAATATTTTTAAGCTTCTGTCTTTCCCATTAGCACACATCACCAATATAGGATTCTCCTGTTCACTTACTTAAAGGTAGAAAAAACTAGAGACGTTTTCCATTTTCCTTACCATGACTGTGAATTTCTCAAAGTAATCTAAAAACTGTAACCTCACCAGTACAGTGGTAAAAACACATTTTCATTTGATAAGCACCATGTTTGGCATCCTCTTTATATTCATAGAATCACAAAAACATATAATCATTTAGGTTGGAAAAGACCTTCAAGATCAAGTCCAACCCTTAACCTAGCACTGCCAAGTCCACCACTAAACCATGCCCCTAAGCAGCACATATACAAGTCTTTGAAATACCTCCAGGGATGGTGACTCAAACACTTCCCTGGGCAGCCTGTTCCAATGCTTGACAACCCTTTCAGTGAAGAATTTTTTTCTAAACCTCCACTGGTGCAACTTGAGGCCATTTACTCTTGTCCTATCATTTGCTACTTGGGAGAAGACACTGACCCTCATCTCGCTACAACCTCCTTTCAGGTAGTTGTAGAGAGAAGGTTGTCAAAGAAATTAGTCAAAGAAACTAGTTTGGGGCTTAACATGAATTAACTCACTAAGCTACATTTCTAGTTTAAATGATTAATGATAGCTTTAATTGTACCAGAGCATGAAAAAACTCCCACAAATATGAAAATAGATAGTGGTAGTAAAGAGGATTTTTTCTTACAGCCGCTCTATTTCCACTTGATTTCTGGCTTTGAATAACTCTGAGTTCAACTATTACCAGCAAAAACACTTTTCAAAACCTGAGCTTAAAAGTACCATGTACAACAACTGCCCACTGTCATTAGAGTGACCAGCAAAATGCCAGAGCATTAAATAGTTAAGGAGGATAGGTAATTTGGGAAGCCCTTTTTCAGTGAAGTAAGCCATCCTGTGTTGCTAAAGGCTTTTGGAGACTGAGATCAGTAGTACCAAGCAAAGAAATTTTTTTTTTTTTTTTTTTTTTTTTTTTTTCTCAAAGATAGAATGATAGTGCCATCCAGACTCGAGTCCAGGATCACTGAACAGAATGAGCAGGAGATGATAAAATGTGACACAAGTTGGCCTCACAGCAATGCCACTCAGCTATACTGAGTAGGATGGCCCCTTTAGGTCTCTGAACTTCAGTGCAGGGGTGCAGGATACAGCGCCTCTTCATTACTGTGGCATGGCATGAAGCAGTCAAGCTGAGCACATGGAGCAGGACAGGAGTGCTGTAGCCATGCTGGAGTTTCTGCACTTTCCACCCAGTGCCTCCTCACTAACACCCCCAGACGAGTGGGCAGTCGTGATTGGACTAACACCACCAGACTACTTCTTCCATCTTCCTCCTGACTGCCACTTCCCTCTATTGCATCCTTGAACCCCTTCCTGTGGAACAACAGCCACCTCCAGAATAACTAATTCAACTTGCTGCTTACTATACGTGCAATCTCTAGCTGGCTTCTTTCCTCATGGTAAAAAGGGTCCCACAGGCAGCCACAATCATTGAAGGGGCTGGCACTAGTGATCCCAGGAACCTTTGCAAAGGATGAATCATAAGTGTTGATGGTCACACGTTCTCTTCTTCCTATTTTAACCAAACTTTATAGAATTATTAAAAGTTCTTTCCTCAGGCTAATGCCAAAGCAGGAGCAATAGCTTGTTTGTCTCATGTATACCTTTTTCCTCAATGTCAATAATTGCATTTAAAAAACAGAATTCTACATTTTTACTCTGAAATTAACAATGACCCTGAACAGAGACCATATATATTATTGATGATTTGTCATGTAATTCACTGGCCATGATTTAAAGTTTATTGGGAAAAAAAATCCCTAAAGCCATCAAAGCTGAAAAGCAAAAGGCTTCTGAAAAAGATCACAAACCAAAACAACAATATGAAATAAGCAGATAGATAGAAAAAACAAAAGGTAAAACTGGCAGATAGACAGATATTCCAGGCAAAGGAAGAGCTAGGGTTTTTTTGTTGTGGTTTTTTTTTTTATCAAATCTGATTTTATTTCCATCCTAAAGATATCACTTCTCTGAAGAATATGTAAGAGAAAGCAGTCAAAGAAGGGTTTGGATTTTCATAGTATTTGTTCTTATGGGGGGAAAAAAAAGAAAAAGGAAAAAAAAAGAGGTTAAATTTATTCTCTTTGGAAAAGGGAAGACTTTGAGGTGACCTACTTAGCTTCAGTGGTCTTTGTTACTTGGCAACATATGAAATAAGATGGCAAACAGAATAAATGTGTTTAAGAGCCAGCAAAGACATTTTTATAGACAAAGGGGTTAAATGATATAGTTACAAAGCAGAGAGGTGAGGTTAAAATAAATCTAAAGGACACAGTCTTACTGAGGCATGTGGCCTTTCCCTGACCAGCAATCTTTTATGTCCTTGTGATAGGTTTATTAATTGAAATAAAAGTTTTACATGTGCTAGCTCCAGTAAGCGTGCAGTAAGTGAAATGGTAGGCTTAAGAACAAAAAATACAAATTTTACAAAGCATGTTTTTCATTAATTCTTACGTTTTCTTTTCAGAAGAAACCTTGTGGTTTCCACTGATCAGAGGTGGGGATGGAGGTGTCTTTAAATGTATTAGCACTGACAAGACCTTGACTATTTCACACTCTGCCTGCTTCCTGTCCTAGTTCTCTGTTGTCCACGAATGTCACTATTCTAATCAAAGGCTTTACATCCTGTAAGAAAAACTAAGGAAGATTAAGGTGATTAAACAACAACAAAAAAGACTTTTGAGGTGGAAGAGCAGAGGTGATTGCTCCAATCCTGCTTGACATCTGTCTTCTGCATTTTGGTGTGTTTCACAGTATTTAATTCTACTAATTGTCATCTGAGATTACTCTGCAAAGCATCACTGCAGAAGACCAAGTGAAGATAAACCTCAGGACATTTTATGAAAACAGTTACTTTAAAATACTTACTGTGGGAGGCTCAAGGTGAGAGGAAAAGAGGTAATTCTGGAGGCAGGACCTTGTGGTGACTGTGGACAATGAAAGAAAAACCTTTTCCTGCATTCAGGAACCAGGAGGGTGCTGCTTTCAGCAAGGTCAGGAGGGCTTTTGGGTGCTTTCTCTGGGAATTTACAGCAGAAGGCAACATCAGAGAGCAGATGGTGCAACCCAGAAAGTCATGGTTGTTGCCTGTGATTTAGGCACCTCTGACAAGCATTTGGCTGCTAGCCAACCTGCCTCATTTCCTCACACCTGCTCTGAAAATAGTTACCATGTGCCCCCACTGGCACAGATACTGAAGAAGGCAGGAAGGATGAAGGCGGGATCCATATAGATGAGATTGGTTCCTCTTGAGTTTGGAAGGTGCAGACTCAGACATGAGAACTCCAAGGCTTGTGTCGAGGTAAAATCGTTCTCTGTGTGTACATAAAGATACATATTTATGCATGTACTTAGAGTTGAAACAGCAGTATATTTTGCATTTCTCAGAACTAGTTAAAATTATTTCTTTTTGCCTGCAAGGAAGCTTCATCCATTCATAATTCTAAACAAATGTGATTAGTTTTCAACAAAATATATTCTTACATTGTAGCTTCCTAGTAGAAAAAGAGGCAATTGAAAGTACAATTTGCTGAAAACACTGAGGTTTTCAGGTGAAATTTTATCCAATTAAGCAAATTAAAAGCCATTGCAAAATTTAAATGTAGCAGAAAATTACATAAAAAAATACAGTTATAAAATTTTTGTATAAGTTCCAACTCTTTTAGCAATAACTGTTGAAAACAGTTGCCTTGGAAAAACTGATACCAGAGTACAATATGAAACAATACATTTTTTCATATGTAGAGATGCTACACCATTCATATTAAAAATGCCAGCAGAAAAATTAAATAATCTATTTCTATCCTTCACTCCCTTTTACCTCCAAATGATACCAGATTGGTCTGTGATTTTTTGACTGTTTAAAGCAGATTGCCAATGAGGGAAATGTAGTAAGGAGGATGCAATACTCTGTTGTCCTGTCACAAGGGAACAGAGAACTGGCAAATCATGACTGGTGCCTTATTAATCAACAATCCAAAAGATGAGAGAAACAATGCAGTGCAGAGCTTTTTAAAAACAAACAAACAAGCAAGCAGACAAAACACAAGTAGGATACACATGCTAATCTCAATTATTTTAGCTTTGGTTATCCAGAAGTCAGATTGCTCAAAATTTGGACATATTGTTCCTCTCCCATTTCAAAACTCAAACAGAAACATATTTTGCTTACAATGAACTGTAATTGCCTGAATTTTTCAAAGGACTCTTGAGTCAGCTAGATAATAGGGGTTTAACTCTATTCAGCAAATATAAGCAGAAAATTCACATCCGTAGAGAAGCATAATGCAGCTTTCACTGGCTCAGACAACTGCAATGCTTCTTTGCTAGATGTCCAAGCTTTTATTCCATGAGGGTCTTGCTTTAAATCTCTCCATGGCAATAGGAGAGATTAACTACTCAGCTGAAGAAAATTATCATAGCTTCATGGATTTTAACGAAGGTAATATACACTACTTAAGAATCTGTACCCCTTATGTTAGCAATAACCCGTGGTCCAAGGAAATCTTTCTCCATCAAAGTTCATTTTAATGCTTGATTACGAGTCTGCAATATGGTACCTATGTGTTTTAAGTGTAAATTGTAGCTTGAATGGCTTTTTTTCACTGTAATTCAGGTTTATTTTCAGCACACCATTTGTGATGAATATCTTAACTTTCATGCATTGCAGGAGAGATTGTATTTGATCCCTGAGCATGATGGTATTTATGATAAAGATGTAAAAAAGACAAAATGCTGAGATGGATCTTAAGTCCCCTGAAGGATGAATTTGTAGATCAGTAGCAGAAAGCTATGGCAAGAATTGATACAGCTACACTGAAAAATCTGACAGATATGACTCATGCTGTCTACCTACTAACACATCCAAACTTAAATGTCAAGAGCATTTTATAATATGTTTGGATGACATGTTTTCATCTTAAAACACTAGAAATGTATCTTCTAGCTCACATGACTTACAGTTAGAAGTGAACATGCATTATGCCCCTCCTTTCATGCATTTACTGGCTACTAGGAGTGACATTTTTTTGCATTGCATTGTAAGTTTGTCTGTATCTATTTATGTATAGGTACATATATATTGACAAAACAGTAGCAACCAAACCAAAAAAACCCCAGTTTCCTAGGAATGCTTACCTGTACTTAGTCTTGCCTTGGAAAAGGGCAGAGAAAACATTAGTGCCAAGATTCCCAACATAAACAAAAATAAGTTTCACACCATTTCCTTCCCTTTCTCCTTTTCCTCCCAACACCTGCCACTGCTTCGTCGCATTTCTTCATTGCTAATAGTTCTTCCTCACCACTGTACTGCTTGGCACTTCAGAGCTATATCGGCCTTTACTCCAGAGCTCAAACTAAGATATATGGCAGAATTTACTGTCTTATTTTCCATCCCACCTACTCTACATCCTCCCAAAGCTTTTAAGTCTTTTTTTGAGCAGTTCAAATGGTGAACATACAACGACAAAACAAATTTTATAAACAAATTAATGTGTCAGGAAATACCTTTTTCTAGTAGGAACTTTCCATTTCCAATCAACACCATTTCTCTATAAGGGGTGAAGGGGGAAAGTAGAGGAGAGCAGCAGTTGGCTTTTAAACAATGGTGTTGTGAAACAAATCTTTGAGGATATATAAGCCTCTCTTTCTGGATACAGAGATATGTATTAGTGATACCTACAGGGAACTGCAGGTCATTTTCCTTATAAGAATGTAAAATTGGAGATATATGACTATGTATAGTATAATTCTATCACTGGCTGTGGAAATGGCAAGTACTTGGGGAAAAAGACGTTTAAAAAAAAAGTGTGGAAATATATGTAACGACCTCACAGATTTATATGTACAGGAGACATAAGCTATTCACTTAACATAAGCTTTTCACTACTTTTTTCTTTCTAATAAGAAAACCGTATTACTCCATAGAATGTATCATGAAAAAAAACATATCCCCTACAGGACAGAAAAACATAAGGCTCAAGAACTGTCATAGCTGTGAATATTAAAGCCTTCTACAATCACATGCAGAAAAACCAAATACAGTTATTTTCAATGGGAAATGAAAAGTGAATTGTCATCTGAAAGGATTAAATTAAATCTTTAATCTCCCCATTTCTCCATAAGGAAAATACCACCCAAAAATTTATCTCAAAAATGATGAAAAACCATTGCAACAGTTTTCAGAGAAGTTGCTGTTCCTTGTCAGCAGATTTTTTTTTCATGGTTCATGATCTTTATCATACATGCATTGCTTCTTTAACTCTGTTGTGGCATGGTGGAGGAATGGACAAGGTCTACTTATTTAAAATAAGGTTTCAAGAGTCTTAGTGTTTTAGTACATTCTCAGCTCTTGCTATGCTAGTCACAGTACTAAGAGTAAATAAATCACAAATGACCAGAGCCCTGCATCCCAATCCTCCAGAAGGAACTTGGAGCTGTATCCATTAATCATATGATTCCAATTCTGCTGCAGGTATTGTCTGGCAGGTGCATGCCAGTACAGTAAAAGCATTTGGCCAAGAAGCTACACTTTAAAATTAGATGATTTTTAGAACTGTGTTTCTCTGGACTGTTTAGGTCTGATGTTAAAAATAAATAGAAGTCTGATACAAGTTAACAGGAAAAAGAAGGATGTTCCTCCTGACAGAAATTACTTCCATGAGCACTCATTGCTCCCCATCTATTCTCTAGTCCAAGAATAAATAGAAGTCAGGGTGAGAAAACAGAGTCAGAGAAAAATGTTCATTGTACACAGAGTAGCTCCCAGCAATTGCTCCACATTGACTCTGTGTGCTAGAAAAGCTTCAGGGAGGAAAAGTTTTAACCATCAGCCAAGATCTATATAGAATACATAGCTGGATGGAAATTTCCGAAATGGATATTTCACCTGTTTCTCCCTACATATCCTGAACAATCCTAATAATTTTTGTCTATTCTTAAAAATTTCCACTGATGCAGATTCCAAATCTTGATGGATGTCAGTGCTCGAAGGCTCTTCTGTTAGGAATTGTGAACTATAACACACAGGCTCTTTTGTCCTTCCTGCTGACAAGGTAGGAGAGATATTTCTCCATCTTTGTACAGTCCCTTGCATACTGAGAATTAGTGTGCTGGCCTCTCTCCTTTGTCCAGTTTCCCAAGAACTAACTCCTTTGTTTTTTCCAGGCCTGTGACATCTCTAGTTTGTTCATGCGTTTCTTCAACATTTGCATTGTCTTCATTCAGATCAATAGCCATGATTAAAATTATTAATAGGTAATTACTGCACATATTAAGTTAATGCAAAGAGATTGCCAACAGGATGAAGAACTTGGTTTGCACAGATGCTCAGTAACAGGTTATCGGTTCTTCCAACTGCTTAAGATCCAGTAGGGTAGGTGAGATACTACAATTAGATCATTAGACTTATAACCAGGGCATCCATTTCTCTCCACCAGCAAAATACCAGTAGATACATTAACTACATTATTATTAGGTACATTATTTCAGAACTCCATTTTCACAAATATGCATTTATGTATCACCCTTGTTAGCTTTACTGGAATTCAGGCTTCAGTTCCCAGACTCAAGTGCTCCAGGAATTTGTATCTACAAAGCTTGTAGGGCAAAGTTTGAGTGTGAGGCCGTCCTCTTCTGAGCCTTCAGAGCTATCTGGCTTGCTTAAGGTATGTATTCACTGGAACATGTTATATCAGTAATCAAGGACTATGAACTGGTAACCCATCATAAAATGTCTTTATGACATTGGGACTGCAGAACCTGTTCAGAGTAGTGCTGACTTAGATTAACATGCTCATTAAATCAGTAAAGCTTGTGGCAGTCACTCCATCCCCCTCCTCCCCTTATTAGTAATTTATCCAGCAAAAGACCTTGACAGGTCAAAAGCCATCTCAGAGTGGGTGAATGAAAGAAAAAGGGGAGGTACTTATTTCAACAAAACTGCTTCATGTAGTCCAGGTATTAGGTAAATCTCATGTAATGGTAATAAGAAAGTTGAAACATTGCTTATTTTCACATTTGGAGAGTCAGGACAAACTACAAATCTTCATGCGCTTCATGTACTTAAAAGATTGTCTATTTGGAGAGTGAGAAAGAGGGAGAAGACTGAAAAAAACAACCCAAAACTCATGTATTCTACACCTGTTGTGTAAGGGAAAAAATATTATAATAAATTGAAAGACTACATCAGCAACTGTAGTCTAAGTAATATGTTAATGTTCCATGAAGACACCACAATCTTGTCTTAAAAAAATGCATCTATAAAAAAGAGGGCAAATGAAGTGATCTCCAAGTCCTGAAGTGATCAGTCTCAACTAAATCAAATGGGTTTGGGGTTTTTGTTTGTTTTTATTTCTAAGGCATCACTGTAAATCTACAGTAATCTGCTAGAGGAAAACAAAACAAAAAAGGTAATCTAATTTTACATTGGATATGTTTCTTTTGCAGTAAGCCATCATTACAGTTAATTTCAAGCACCAAATGGAAGATGGGACTGAGTCGGTTTTGCAATTTTGACTACTGCATTAGCATTTATATTTGATTCAATGTAAATGATTTTTCTTTTTCAGTATGTGCTCTTCACTTTGAAACTTTATCCACATACATATTGCCAATGAATCAACTTATGAACTAAGTAGCAATCATCAACTGCAACAGCTGAAGAGGTTATATCCTATTGTGATCTCAAAGTAGTTGCTGATCAGGGGTTTGGGTAGCTTGCTTCTACAATGAGGATCTGGTTTATTCTTCAGAAAATCCTGGCCTACCTGGTTAACTTCTACTGGGAAAATTCAGGTTTAAGTCTCCACCTTAAACAAAGAAAGCTGAGAACTGAAATCTCACTTTACCAGGAGCACAAAACCTTTGGTGCTTGCCTGAGCTACTTAAGTGAGTCTTCTACTTCATCTTTCCTGTGAGTTTGGTTTCATTTTTTGATAAGCAATTGATCATTGGAGGTGAGAAGCAGAAGTACCTAGTGGCTTTTACAAGAATGTTTTCTTCTGCATCTCCATCTACATCCCTTCTTTGCTTCAGACCTCTGACCTCTCTGGTGTTATATATGACCAGTCTCCATGGACATATATATGGAGACAAATCTCAGGACTCTTGAATAGTGGGGTGCCTCACAGTAGCTACAGTATATAGAGGCTGGATGTCTTCTGATGTATATTTATAATGCTGAAAGTTGTAGTGCATGCTACTTTTCTCATCTGAAGACAACATAAATAACTCAGGGAAGAAAAATATATTTCATAGTCATTTGCAGATGGACCTTATCCAAAACTCAGAATCCGAATTCTCCTGATGTTTGAAATATGCAGAATCTGACTTTAGATCTTCATTTTGCTCAGTGGTTTCCAAGCATCACCAATTTCAGGTTTGGGTTCTGAACAGATGTTTTTAACTGTAAAGCCATCATTTCTTCCTTCAGTATACATATCAGTTCTTAGCAAAGCCTGCAGCTCTACATTAAATACAACCACGCTTTACACATAGAACTTGACTTTGGTTTTAAAGAATACTAGATGAGGAGGGCAAACAAGCTCCCATTCCTCTCAGGTGCTGCTGAATCTAGATATACTTGGTAATAGCTATGTCTAATTATGTGTTACTGCCTAATCCAACAAGCTGCCCTCATGAGCGCTTCTGGCAGTAGCTTTGTTATTAATTTATATGTTAATTTTCCAGTGATGTTAAAAATTGTAGCCAAAATTTTCTTACAATACATTTCCTTGAGCAATCTTTTAATTTTACAATCTGTGACTTCATTAAACTTGCAACTTACTGTAATCCTATATAAGGCTTGATCCAAAACCATCAAAATCAATACATACCTTCATTTGGATATATACAAGCAAGCACACATACTCATGTAATAATTTTGCTATTGGTATTTACTTATGAATAGGAAGATTTTTGCAACTGCTAGTACTTTATCTATCACTGATATTTGTCCAAATTTGATATTCTCAATCTTTTTTTTTTAATTCCTAACATGTCAAAACCATTTGGAAAAATATTAAATAAGAACAAAATAGAAAAAATTGTGTAATTTCTAAAAGTCCAATACTGCCAGCCTTACTATTAAATTTCATATTGATGTCTATATTTTGAAGTTTTATGTGCTACTCAAATTTACATTCCAACTTTAACCTCTTTTCATAATTTAAATCTAAGGAATCATACAGGAGTTTGGAGAGAAAATGAAAGGCAGGTGAAAAAATACGAACACATTAATTACAAGGATGCTGTCATATATAAAGGTTGGGACTAAGTAGACAGTTCTAGTGCTAATTTAGTCTGAATTTGGTCTACATTCTGCTTCTTATGGAATACTAAGCAAAGATTAATTTTTTAGTCTTGGATGTTTTCTATGGAAAGGTCATTTATATTATAGGGTCAGGCATTGATAGATCTTTCTCCTCCCACACTTGGTCTGCATGTGCTTAGTGCAGTATTTTCATTATTTCACTTAAAGTGTTATTTCTCTGATAGCTGTCAGCATTTTATTATGAACTCTGATTTTTGAAGATTTATAATCAGAAGTCACTTTTTAATCTAACATAGGGAATGTATGGAATTTAATCACAGAAATATTTTATTGTGAAATTTTGAAACATCTCTCTAGCCATTGTACTTAAAATCCCATATGGTGACATCAAGCAGGCACAAAAAACCATAAAGCGTCAAGTACAAGTATATATTCCTCAGCAGGTATATATTAGTGCAACAAAACTTTCACTGTGAAATTATGTCATGTCTTTTTAACAGTAATATATAATACAAATTTGGTTTGAGCATGGGGTCAGAAAATGACGTGTTGGCAACAAGCTTTTGACTCAAACTGGTTAAATTCTGGTTTCTGAGACCGGAAGTCCTTCCTTTAACCAATGCAGCAGTCAATCACAAACACTTTGAGAAACTGCGATGGTGAACCAATAATCTACCCGAGCCTGCAATATCTCTGAAAATCTCCCCCAAAGGGAAAAAATATACAGTCTAGGGAGCTTAAAAACCACTTTTGCTTTGAATTCCTCTGACAGAAACCTTCTCTGACCTACCTGCTAAAAGGTGTCTTTATGCTACATTCTAACCACAGCATGGCCTTGCCCATGACAGAAGACACTGCTCTTCTGCTGTCTGCTATTCCAACTGTCAGCACACCTAACTCTCAACTCTGCCTCCTAAAATGCACCTAGACCTAAGGTGAGAAAAGGCAATAATTTAGACCAAGACTCCTTGCCTTCTAAGAAATCTTCAGCCTGTTCTTATATTGTGTATAATTTTCTTTTTTATTATTATAGAGGTACTGCGCCGACAGTAACTGTTACCCCTGTTTGAGTTTGAAAAAGAAGAATTTAGGGCTTTTTTAGGTTTGTTTTTTTATTTGACTAAGTGTTTTCACTTAATATTCTGCCATTGTGAATGACCAAAAGGCTAGGCTGAGAAAGGGTTAATAGGACACCACTTCAGACCACGGCATTTTATATGTCTTCTACTCACCTCCTGCCTGCTGGCATCACCAGGAGAGGAGACCTGTGATTACATAAAAGAATAAATATGAAATACACTGAATATCAGGGCTTTTAATATCAGTCATCACTGTAATTTTCTAGTAAGCAGCGAGTACTGAATGAGCTGTTGAATAGTGTAGTTTGCTGCTTGTTTCCTGTGAAGTACTCACCCGGTGCCCACCAAAGCTCCTCTATCGCTCTCCTCCTCAGCTGAACAAGGGAGAGAAAATATAACGAAAGGCTTGTGGGTCAAGATAAGAACAGGAAGAGATCACTCAGCAATTACCGTCACAGGCAGAACAGACTCTACTTGGGGAAATTAGTGTAATTTATTACCAATCAAAATCAGAACAGGATAACGAGAAAATAAAAACTAAATCTTAAAACACCTTCCCCACCACCCCTCCCTTCTCCCCACTTAACTTCACTCTTAATATGTCTTCCCCTGTGGGAGGATTTCCCCTGGGAAACGGGGGTTGCAGTCAGTTTATCACATGTTATTTCTGTTGCTCCTTCCTCCTCAGGTGGAGGACTCCTCACACTCTTCTCCTGATCCAGTGTGGGGTCCATCCTTCAGGAGACAGTTCTCTACAAAACTTCTTCAACATGAGTCCTTCCCTTGAGCTGCAGCTCCTTAGAAACTGCTCCAGCATGGATCCCATCCATGGGGTGTAGTCCTTCAGGAACAGAATGCTCCACATGGGTCCCCCACGGGCACCTGCTTCAGCATGAGCTCCTCTCTTCATGGGGTCACAGGTCCTGCCAGGAACCTGGTTCAGCGTGGAGTGTCCATGGGGTCACGGCCTCCTTCGAGCAGCCATCTGCTCTGACGTGGGTTCCTCCACAGGCTGCAGGTGGATATCTGCTCCACTGTGGGCCTTCATGGGCTGCAGCGGGACAGCCTGCCTCACCGTGATCTTCCCCATGGGCTGCAGGGGAATCTCTGCTCTGGCACCTGGAGCATCACCTCCCCCTCCTTCTTCACTGACCTTAGTGTCTGAAGAGTTGTTATGTCTCTCATATTGTCACTCCTCTCTTCTGGCTGCTGCAGGTTGTTGTGCTGTTTTTCTTTGTCACTGATGGTCTTGGCTTTGGCAAATGGCATGTTCATCTTGGAAGTGGATGACTCTGTTGGACATAGGGGAAACTTATAGCAGCTTCTTGCAGAAGACACCCCAATACACCCCCCCCCACACCATATCCCCTACACTCTCCCCCCCGGCTCCCAGCTACCCAAACCTTGCCATGCAAACCCAATCCATCAGTCTCTCTCTCTGCGCTGCTGCAGCAGTTGGGCTGGCAGGCGGCAAGAAAATTGACAAAGCAATGGGAATCCTCTCTGCTATTTACCCTGAGGATGGCCACAACAAAAGAAAAATGAGAGGTTTGACCTTACCGTTTGACTTGCTGCTCTGAGCAGGTTGCAATTACAGGCCACCTATCATTTCTCTATACACAAAAATACAGAGCGCAAGTGCAAATGCAGTTAATGAGAGCTTAGAAGCAGATGCTGTCTTTTCCCAGTTAACACAGTGATGGAGGTAATACAAAGAGCTCTTTATTTTCATGCTAGGGCTGCACAGCATATTCCTGACTAACTTGTGTTTGTGTTGGAGGCATGCATGCCAGGAAAATTAAAGTGTTACAGAGGTTAATTTGTAATAAGAAGTAGAGGCATATTGCCTCTCAGGCAATGCCCACAAAAAGTAGTTTCTGCTCCAGACTATGGTGATTTAGATTGGGCCAAGTTTTCACCTCTCAGATAAGTCAAGCTTGGGCTTCTGTGCTGCTAATAAAGACAGGCTGTGAAGTATCTGGATTGCATCTCCCATGCCATGGTGCAGTAGTATATCCAAACTAAAATATATGCAGCTTTACCCAAAACATTTAAGATATTTATTTTGTATTCAGAAAAGAAAAATAGGTTAATTTCCCAAAAGAAAGGAGAAACAGCTTCTGCAGTCATATTTTGATCAAAACTTTTATTCAGAGACACAGGCTCATGATAGAGCATTGTCTTATTCAATTGGCCTTTAAAGACATGAGTGAAGATATTACATGTCTGGACTGAGACAGATATTCTAGGGCTTTTATTGAATCACATTTCCTAATGCATTTGGGTTTTTTTAATGCTTCTTTCTTTTTTTATCAGAAAAAAAAAGTATTAAAAATATTTTTTAAAAATAGTAAAATAACAAAGTCCTCAGATTGCAGGAAATGACAACAGTGAAGTGATCCATGCAATTATGACATTTTTTATACTCCACATGGCAATCTCTAATTACATGTTATTATTTCCGCAGGACATAATGCCTCTGTGAGGGAACTGAACAAATGGAGAGAAACTGCATAACTATAGAATTCTGAAATTCAAATAAATTTTGAAGAACATAGTCTACGTTTCTTTATCAATATATGGAAACAATAGAAATGGAGACCAGGCAGTTGCAGAAATCTCCCTTATGGACACCACATACGTAACACATTTGATCTTTACACGTAACCCTTTCTCAAATGAGAGCACATGCTGCAGCTGTTGAGAACAAAATCAAATATTCATATAAGACTAGATCCCTAACAGTGTAAAAATACATACAAGAAAAATCCAATCAGATTGTGGTCCTGGGTATGGTAGAAAAGTAGTGGGGGGAATAAAAGAAAGGAAAAAAAAAGAAATATCATTAATAATTGCATTCTTCTCACTGACCTGCACTACTTAATAATCTTTGCCTATTTTTTACGCTGAAGAAATTATAAATCCAATACCACTCGCTTTATGAATATATTTGTGTGAATAATAAATGTGTAACTCATTTATCTATTTCAGAATGTTCTACAAAATAAAATTCTATAAAAATACTACCAACTTAGTCAATAGAAATGTATTTGTTGTTTTCCACATGAAAAAAATTAGAAAACCAAAATCTTTCTGCCTATCCCAGCTTTGCTATGGCCACTTATCAGTGTTTAGAGTTTGATTGCAAGAAAAAGATGTAAAGCAGAAGAAGAAACAATGTTATTGTGGTCCACTTAGAATAAGCTGCAATTCCTGAAGAATTGTAGGCTTTGAGCAACCTGCTCTAGTGGGAGGTGTCCCTGCCCATGGCAGGGGGGTTGGAACTCGATGATCTTTAAGGTGCCTTCCAACCCAAACCATTCTGTGATTCTATAAGAGGGAGTAAACTGTCAGTAGCAACTAATATCCTCCTAATGTGCTACTGCTGAGACACTACAACACTAAGATATGCTCCTGAAGATGTTAGAAAGATAAGAAAAAAGCAGAAATATAACCCATGCCAGGTGGACTCGCATGCCATGGTGCTAGCTGGACTGCCTGCCTGCATGCAGTGTGGGGGAAGTCCAGCTCTCGGCTGCACGGTAATTGTGCAGAAAAATGACAGAAAGGAGGCAGAGTGGGCTGTGCTTAAGCTCTGTGGACTGCTGCTTCAGAATGGTGTACACATAGTCCTGAAAGACCTTACCTTATATATGCAATCACCCTATCATAACACTAATATCTTTCCTTTTCTTTCTCTCTACCTTAGCATGAGCCCTTGACCATCTTCCTTCATTTCTCCGTCTCCCTACTTGATTTTGTTCTGAAGTCGTCTTCCTCTTTCTGAACTTTCTCTGCCTTAATAAATAAATACAATAAAAGTGTACACAAGTAAAGCAGCAAAACAGCTAAGGAAGCAAACACTACTGTCATTATTTCATGTTTCCAATTAATTCACATGGGAAAGGTATTGGAAGTCAATTCAGTGTATTGGAAACAAATCATTCAAGCAACATGGCAAGCTAGGGAAAATAAGTCCTCTTCATAATTACAAAACAGAATGTATTGTAATTGATCATATAGGTAGCCGATCTATTCTATTCTGCTGTCTATAAGCTATTTTTTTTTCATCCTGGGGACCACAGAAACAGTTGGAAATGTATTGCAATGTCTATTTACAAATTTTGCTAACAGGATGTTGTAAAAAGCAAGGTACAAATATGAAAGATTATGCACAGAGTTTACTTCCATTCTCCTTCAGTCTCTTTTTCTTTACGCAATAATTCACATGCAATACATGTGACTTCTTTATTACTATGGCTACTCTGATATACCCCCATCTAGCTGTCAAAACTTACTTAGGTCTACTTAGCAAATGTAAATAAAAATAAAACTGCCAAATAAAAATTGCTGTGGTACACCCTGCTGGCCATGTACATGAAGAACCTTGTTTTCTGTAACCTTTTCTACTTGCTCTGGGCAGATTTCAATTTTTCTCTGCAATAATGCTTCAGTGGTTTGCAGCCTTGTTCCTCCTTCTGACCAGCCTTCTCCTACAATCCCTTCTTGATTTGAAACATCATCCATGGGTCACCCCTAGTGCCAGATAGGAGGATTAGCATTTCTTTAATCCTATTAAATTTACTATCAATAGGTTATTTTCACAGAGGTGTCTTTTGCTAAATCTTTTCCTGTTGCATATTTAAAGTTATTCCTTGGCTGTTTGCTTACTGTGCTGCCTGGTGGGTGGGCACTCTTCTCAGAGGTAGGAGAAGACTGATCAAACATGATTTCAGCCTGATTTGGAACAGTTACAGGAACCACAATCTCTGACCTTCCAGAACGATACTGTCTGCATCCAACTGCAGAAGCCAATCTCTTTTAAATACTCCTAATCAAATAGAGGTGCATCAGCAGGACTGAGACCAACCTCTGCTCAGCTCAACTAATAGTCTGGCAATTCAGGCAAGAGGAGTGGAAAGGTTAAAGAGGTGTGTGGACAGTCTGTGCCCTTTTAGGGTGACTGCTTTAATCAGCTCATGCTTAATTAGTTCCTGTTTGAACATTAAAAACCCATTATTTGCCTAAAAGAAATTCATGCTTTTTCAAATGTCATTAAAATAAAAAAAATATATTGACTTGATTTAAATTTATTTTTATTAATAAATATACCAAATAAATATATTCACTAGTCCTTCCTGCAGTATTTCTTATTCCCCTACAGCAAATTCCCACACTACCCAAAAAGCCAATAGTATCTATACAGACAAATAAACCTTTCCACCAGCAGTTTCAATACATACCTGTGTATCGATTGCATATCTGTAATGTGCATGACTTACACCTGGAGCAGATGGGGGCCATTACTTCTTTCCATAATTCTTCCTTTTGGTTTCATCCCAGAGGTAATGCAGCTAATTTCTTTCTCAAATCTGAAAGCAACCTGCAGCCATTATATCTTTTCCTTTGGCATCCAGTCTAATCTGACTAATGACTGAGATGTTCAGACCAGAGACTTTTGCTTGGCTTGTATTACAACTAATATATCCAATATCCTGGAGTTTTGCTTGTTTCTTGAGACTATTTTATTAGTCAGTAAACACACTGATTGTAAAACAAGCAAGGTATCAGCCAATATGAACTTTTTTGCACTTATCTATCAGAACAGCTAGCTCAATTGTAAGTCAATTTATTTTCCCACACTCCTGCTAAAATGTGGCAAGATACGATGACAGGATGCATTCTAAAATTAGAATTTTTAATTCAGAAATAATATGCTTTCCTCCAAACCCCAGTTTAGCACACTAAAGGATTCTGTGATAGCTAGCAATCTGTTATAGCAAGATACGATGACAGGATGCATTCTAAAATTAGAATTTTTAATTCAGAAATAATATGCTTTCCTCCAAACCCCAGTTTAGCACACTAAAGGATTCTGTGATAGCTAGCAATCTGTTATAAGTGAAAGGCAGAGCATGAAAAAAAAAAAAGCAGAGCAAAAATTAAAAGAAAACCAAACTCCTCTTTCACCCACTAATATATGAGATTATACAAGATACTGAGGGAAGAGTTTGCTATTGATGGGAAAATGAAGTGCTATCAGTTTCTAAAGTTGAAAGAAATGAAGAAGAAATATGAAACATCAAATTGTGAAAAGACTCTTTCAGCATGTTTGGGGCCAGGGATTGTATTCAATTCTATGTGTTCCATTTGTTTCTTAGTTTTCTGCTCTCTTTTCTTTCTGGCTCAGATCTCCTCTGTTTGTGGCTCAGGACATTAATCATTACAGTTCTAAACCAAAGATTTTAGCTAGATCTGCACAAAACTTTTGTAATGAAACTGAAGAAATTTTTTGGGGTTTTAATCCTGCAAGCAGGAAAAAGAAATTCGAAAGTAACAGAAAAAGACTGGCAAAAGAAAAGTGAGCTATAGGCTTCATTTCTGATTTTAACAGAAGATTTCTAAGGGTTCAGATATGTGTTCATTTAGAAAATGGCTAAAATTATTTCTGATGCTACTCTTTCATACTGTTTGTTACCACTTTCTGTTGGAAATTACTGCCCTTACGGCAAGAGAGAGCAGAGGCTGGAACACAGGAGTATGCCCTTTCCCAGTCAGCGCAGAGCCAGCCAATTTGATCTGTAGCCACCAATAAATTGCCATGTGAGCCAGCTGAAATGGAGTTGTCTTAACCTCCAGTTGTAGGGTCATAACCTTCCATTCTCAGGCAGTGTCATTTTAACCTCTCCAGAAAAAGATATTTGCTCACATCCTCATTCACACCAATTTCATAACAGCTAACGTGGAAAGTCATGAGGCTGTGCTGGGCCTGCTGACACGTCCAGATACTGCATTGAGCTATCACACTGCAAGAAGCCATATCTCAGAAAAGAAAACCCTAAACAGTCATAAAATGAGGAATAACTCCATTGGAAACAGTGACCAAACAAAAAGTGACAGGTTTTGGCAGAGTTCTGGCTTTCTGCAGCTGGTAGCATTGTTCTGAGTCAGAACTATGTTCTTGGAAAATTATCTGACATTACAATTACAATGAAGTTTTCCTGGTGAACATTGTAAAACATAATTGGAGTGTAAGCTTCATCACTCCACATTTGTATCACAGAAGAACATCGTGAAAGCAAAAGTTCATTCTGATTCAGACTGTATTGATAATTATTTAGACAGACTACTTCACAGGGCATATAAACTCACAGGTAAGAAACAAACTCTGCATTTCTTTAAGTTTACATCTCCTCTTATAGTTCAAATACCATTGGTAGCAAGTGACAGGTGAATTTCAGAAAAAATATTAAGAAATCCAAATAAAATAAAGATTGTGTCCTGCCAGGTATAGGAAAATGGACTCAGAAGACTATACACTTTTGACCTCTTGTCAGAGGTCTACAGCACAGACATTAAAATATGGGTTGATTGTCCAGACTTCTCTTATTGTCATGTTGACAAGCTGCCTGGCTGCCTGGCTCCAACCCAGACACTTTCTTGTTTCCTCTCCTCAACAGGATAGGGGGAGAAAATAAGGCAGAAAAGCTTGTGGGTTGAGAGAAAGACAGGGTGATACCTTACCAATTATCATCATGGGCAAAACTGACACAAGTTGGTGAAAATTAATTAAATTCATTACTAATTAAAATAGAGTTGGACGGTGAGAAACAAAGGTAAATTAAAATAATATCACCACCCTTTTTCCCAGGCTCAATTTCACTCCTTCATCCCCAACTCCTCTACCTCATCCTGCCCTCTGCAGGGAGATGGGGAATGGGGGTCTGTGATTGGTTCATGCTCCTCTCTGCTGTTCCTTCATCTTCACACTTTTCCCCTGCTCCAGGGTGGATCCTTTCCATGGGCTGTAGCTCTTCAAGGTAAACCCACTGTAACATGGGGACTTCCACAGGCT
The DNA here is from genome assembly GCF_001431845.1 of Calidris pugnax. NCBI lineage: Eukaryota > Metazoa > Chordata > Aves > Charadriiformes > Scolopacidae > Calidris > Calidris pugnax. The sequence continues at coordinate 11,482,357 of NW_015090830.1, read as the reverse complement.
GCAGGGAAATCCCTGTCCCACCAGAGTCTCTCCAGAGGTCACAGGGGAACCTCTGCTCCTATGCTTGGAGCACCTCCTCCCCTCCTCCTCCTGCTCTCCCCTCAGGGCTCATAGCTGTTTCTTACACTTTTTCCCTCACTTCTCACTGGCAGGCAGTGTTTTGCCCTTTCTCAAAAATTGCCCCTCTTTCTGTGGGACACCACCATCTTCACTGATGGGCTCAGCTGTTCTCTGAGGTGGGGCCGTGTTAGAGCCAGCTGGCTGCCCTCGTTTCCCTTGTCACAGAGACCATCCCAGCAGCTACCCTCTCCTCCTCCCTCACCCTTTTGTCCTCTCCCACCCTCACCAACACCTGGACAGCTACACTCAATACAAATCAGTAGAGACAGACATAGGCTTTAAGGTGAACATTTACCATGTTCATTAACAAGTCTGTATTTGGATGAGACTAATTGCACTGAAGAGGAATGTATTTCTCTTCACTGCCTTTACGGAGAGATTAGAAAATTTGATCAAATGTAGAATTTCACGTAGTGGTTATCCAAAGCTAGATGAGGAGACTGCCATTGAATAAGACCAAAATAAATTAAACATCTCTGTACAAACATTCTTGAAGATGAAAATCAATCAAACTCACCTTCCTGGGAGCTGATGATAATGCTTGTAAACACTATTTAAAAAAGAAAATAAAAATAATTGATATAAACAGTTGACTTTTGTTCCAAGAAAAAGACTAAACCAGCTTAATTTTTTTTTTGGTAATATATTTCATTCAGATGTTAATTTTGTATATTAAAAGCTATAGTGCATTTTAGTATTTTATTTCTTGTATCTTCTGACAACTGAAAAAGCACTGTGTTTTTAAGACATAATATCTGATTGTTTCAAAGAACTTTTTATTAAAATTCCCACTTCAAGGAAAATTTTAGAAAAGTTAGTATTCTGTTCTGATATAGGCTGCTCCCCCAACATCCCCACAAAAACAAGCATACCCAGCTTGCTTAACTCCAGTTATAAAGTGTAACATATGAAAAGAAGGTTGAGAAACAATAAAAATAGTTTGACAGATCTGAAAACTCATTTGTTGTTGTTCCCAAGCATACTTGAGCACATTCACTAGTTATTCATCTGTAGACACGAGAACACATTTGAACATATATAAAAATAATTTAATCATATTTTAAAAGAATATTTTATCACACATAATGTATGCTTTGCTGTTTTTCAAACAATGTGTAAAATGTTGTTATTTACAGATTGCCTATGTTATATCATTTCACACTCTTCTCTTTATATTCCTATTTGTTAATGTCTGTTAATAGAACCAGCAGTCCTACCTGGAATAGTTTGACTGAAGCCTCAGCTGATGTCAGCCAAGTTGAGCTACATAGTGGACAAATCTTAAATAAATAATAACTTGCTGTGTTTAAAAAATAATGAATTTTAATGATTATTCTAATAAAGCTATGTACAGCTAATTGACTTAATTTATCTGAAATCTAAACCAATTATAAAGTTTGAGGGAACTAATAAGTTTAAGGAAAAAAAACAAACCAAAAAACCCCAAAGAAACAACAATAGGGGATGATCCATTTGAGCAATTTATCCTCAGAAATAGTTTAAGCTATATTTTTGTGCAATTCCAGTGTTTAAAAGTTCCCTTGTTTACATTCAGACATTAACACTCTGTAACAAGTATCCAGGGAATAGGATAATATTCCTCAACAGTCACACACACACACTTTCTTTCTCAGATATACCAGCCTTTTTACACTTTCCAGGCTGATCTAGCATTAAGTAAATGTCATGTCAGCTATGTCAAAGAGCTCTGCTTTTACTGCAAGTGACATTGCCATTTATGCCCAAAGGTTAAAGGAGAAAAAGAAGAAAAAAAAACGGTGCAAGTTTTGACAAAACAGCAAAAATGTTAGTATCATCCTGTTCCAGTAACATTGATTTGAAGTAGTCTTAAAGTGTGGATGTGCTAGTTGTCCTATAACACTGGGACAAAAGAACTAAGACAACACCAAGAGCTTTAGTGTATTTTGGGCAGCACTGAGCTTTAAGTGGAAGCTGGTATGGCATGATTAGCCTCCCTTCCATCTGATATTGGAAGGAGAAAATGTAGAGACTGGAAGGTCATAAAGATTTCACTTTTTGCAAAACATGTCTAATATCAAGATGTGCAAAAGATGAAAATGTGGGTCCTCACCTTCACCTTCTCTCCTTTTGATGATTTGGGCTTTTTTCATTCTGTTGAACTTCAGATATCCAAAGATTTTCCTTAATCAGAAGAAGGGCTTATAAATTGTATTCCAGTGTTCCAACTACAAAGTAGGTTTGTCATTTTAGAAGATGCTTACACAAAAGTGTGTTTGCTGTCATCTCAACTCTGTTCACCATGCCCCTACTATTAAAACCCTTTTTCATATATGTCTGTTTTACTGATGCATTTATTGTTTTCCATATGCATAGATCTGCAGAGCAGATACTGTTTTCATTTTGTGTCTTCTTCAGTGTTACAACACTTTTTATCCATTTGCAAATATTGTCATTAAGGATTAATTCTATGCCATTGAAAACTAAGCAACCTGGTGAAATAATTTGAAGAAACTCTTCAGTGCAAAGTTATTGACTATAGACTATCCAGATGGCAGTCTGTTTATATGCTTAAAACCAGGAACTAATTCTTGCTGTTACTGTTTTCCAATGTGAAAACAGATGCTATTCATACTCATACAAACACAAAATGCTTGGCAAAGCCCAATTATTTCATTAATAGCGCTATCAGCAGTGAATTTTCATTGTTATTTGTTGAATACATGAATGTACCTCTCTTTTTACCTTTATAGCCTGTCAATTTTTCACAAAAGCTTCTTTTTATAAATTTCTTATTTCTTCCTCTTCTGTAAATATTTTTTTATAACTAAACATATTGTGTATGGTTAATCAAAATATATATTGATTGGAGTGGGTAAAATCTAGTGCATTTATATAACAAACACGTATTTATGGGGTGTACGGTTTTGCATTATCTGTATGAAAGTGCCTGACCTGGCATCAACACTGTGCACATCCATTCCCTCAGCATACCTAATCTCTGACTCAGCTTGATACAATTTCTCTTAGTTGCTGGTACCATACGAAAGAATTGCTTCTTGCAAGTCAGTTTAACAGCTATTAGGTAAACTAAACTCTCTCTATTTTTGTGTTTCAGACAAAACTAATTACAGGATTTCATCACTTGTTACAGGTTAACTTGTTTTATTTCCTTAAATCATTCAACAATTTCCTTGTGAGCAGATTGTAAATAATCATGACAACCATTACAGAAACACCTTCCTTTAATATTTGACATAAATAGGATACTTAAACAGTTCCTGCTGCAGGTAAGTGATGCTTTATATAAACACACACAGACAAAGCTACCACTCTGTTTTTTGCTTTCTGATGCACAAGGATATCTGGTACATTTTCCTGTCTGGTAGTTTATTTAGTGCCAGGATTCCTCTCTCTGGGCCCTGTCTGCAAATCTTTTCTTAAGGAAGATTCGCTCCTCATCTGTGGTTCTGGAGTGCTATGAAAATCTCATATGCCTTTTGGTCAGATGAAGTATGTTGCAGTTGACTTCAGTTAAGTAAAACTTCCATCTGATTTCAGGCATATACGTAGCTTCTTAGGGACCTACAGAACACCCCTTTTACCCTTTATTAGCAAGATAACTAAGAACATGGTGAATCAATCTGAGTCGGTTATATCATATCAGAGATATGAAGAAGGTTAAGCTTTTTTTTTTCTTCTTGTTTTTTTCTTTTCTGAGGTGACTCCATGTGCAGATTGTTGGAGTTATTAAAAAAAAAAATTAAAAAAAATAAAATTCAGAGGTATGTGAAGTTAAGGATCTTATCGTTCAAGCACAGAGGACCAGAAATAGAACTAGAGAGGGAAAAAGCTTGCAATGAAATAAAGAGCAAGAGAAAGGACATTTGGCAATAAAAGAAGAAATAGGAGATTATATTTTAAAATATAAATATATTCACATTTAATGATCAAGGCCATATTGCCCCAAAATCGAATTGTATCAAAAATAGGACAGGTGTTCTTATATTTTAAATTATGTACGTATATGAAGAAGTTAAAAGATAAGGTCTAACTGTACATTATTATTCTTCTAAATTGGACTTTTTTTTACATACATTTCCTTGTATGTAGCGTCTACTGTGCAACTAAGACAAAATACAAATTACATGGCAAATTACAAACAAGGAAATTTTTCCATGCATACTTAATGAATTTAAACGAATAATATGACTCATTAGTGCCAACTATTATTTCATAAATTTGAAATAGCTCTTTGAAGTTTTTCTAAAGACTGTAAAGAGCAATAATGGTCCAAAAGTGATAGCCAATATATAACAAGGAAACAGATTAACCATTTGTGATTAGACAAGAGGACTGAATATCTTTGAAAATCACAGAATTGCAGAATCACAGAATCACCATGGTTGGAAGGGACCTCTGAGATCATCGAGTCCAACTTTACCAAAAAAAACAAAAACAAAAAAACAACAAACACACCAACAACAAAACAAAAAACACAACACCCCACCTCATCACACCCACCCACAAAGCAATAATCTTGGGCACTAGAGCATGCCCTGAAGAGTCATGTCTACACGTTCCTTAAATACCTCCAGGGATGGTGACTTCACCACCTCCCTGGGCAGACTGTACCAGTGACTGACCACCCTCTTAGTAAAGTAATTCTTCCTAATATCTAATCTAAGCTTTCCCTGACGCAACTTCAGACCATTCCCTCTGGTCCTGTCATTATTCACTTGGGAGAAGAGGCCAACACCCACTTCTCTACAACCTCCTTTCAGGTAGTCGTGGAGGGTAATTAGGTTTCCCCTCAGCCTCCAGCCTCCTCATCTCCAAACTAAACATGCCCCATTCCCTCAATCTCTCCTCGTATGATTTGTTCTCTAGACCCCTCGCCAGCTTGGTGGCTCTCCTCTGGACACCCTCCAGCACTTCAATGTCCTTCCTGTAGTGAGGGGCTCAGAACTGAACACAGTACTCAAGGTGAGGCCTCACCAGTGTCAAGTACAGAGGCACGGTGACTTCCCTACTCCTGCTGGCCACACTATTCCTGATACAGGCCAGGATGCCATTAGCCTTCTTGGCCACCTGGGCACACTGCTGGCTCATGTTAAGCCACCAACACGGCTGTCCACCAGCACTCCTAGGTCTTTTTCTGCCGGGCAGCTCTCCAGCCACTCTTCCCCAAGCCTGTAACATTGCCTGGGGTTGTTGTGACCGAAATGCAGGACCCGGCACCTGGCCTTATTGAACCTCATCCCATTGGCCTTCGCCCATTGATCCAGTCTGTCCAGACCCTCTGTAGAGCCTTCTGACCCTCAAGCAGATCAACACTCCCACCTAGTTTGGTGCCATCTGCGAACTTACTGAGGGTGCACTCAATCCCCTTATCTAGATCATCAATGAAGATATTAAACAAGACTGGACCCAAAACTGAGCCCTGAGGGACACCACAGGTGACTGGTTGCCAACTGGATTTTGCCCCAGTTGTTCACTTTCACATTCTATAATGGAGAAATGTTTAAGTTCTGCAATGTTTCAGCCAGGTTTGGAGCAGTGCCACCATAAAAAGCCATAAATTAAACTATTTTACAGCAAGGAATCATCCTCTTCTGAAGATCATAGCCCTACTTCATATCCAATCCTATCTCTGACACAAGGACAATTTTTTTCCTTTCTGTAGTTTTTATTTATTCATCTCTTTGAGAGGTCATAGTTTCAAGGCTTCACTATTTCTGAAATTATAGGAGGAGAATGTAAATAAACCTCTTGTGAATTTAAGTTCCCTTGCTCTGGTACATAAATTTTAGTGGTCAAGAAAATGTGACAAATAAGAGTAGCTAAACCCAAGTGTTTTACATGATTGTCCTTTACAGTTCAACCAAAATGCTTCAGTGCTAGCCAATAATACTCTTTTCTCTAATGTAATAATGAATGTATCACTCCCTGTGGAGCTACTCATACAGTACGTTGTTCTTTTCTAAGAACAAAAGGAAGTTGCTTAGAAACCTTTAATCTTACTTCATGAGATAACAAACTACGTATTGAGTCCTGATGATCTTCAGAAGTGAAAGCTAATGTATTGAGGCAATACAGCATTCCAATATGCAGAGTACCAGTTTATGATAATTACTTTTACATCTGCATTTAGAGTACCACATGTCATTACTGAAGTGTGTACTTTTCTCTCAGCAATGGCATGCAATTTCCATTAGTGGTCTTGGCAGTCATGCACATGCATTACAAGACCTCTAAGTAATCTGTAGCCCCTTGTAATTAAATGCAAAAAGAATTACAGCCAGTAGAACACAGTGAATAATTCACAACCAATAACTTCCTGATGAATTCAAAGTACTTTTATGTACCAAAACACAACCAGGTATTCTATCTTTTCTTATGTATTAAGTTACTCATTTATTATTTTCTTCATTTGCAGTCCTTTTTCAACTTTTTTGCAAAATATTTCCAAGTTGTTATTAGAACAATATGGATAGTTTACATAATTTCTCACTAAAATTTTGTATTAGAGATTTGAAGAAAGATAGTGAAACTTTGAAATTTGAAGCTTTTCTCTATGCAAAGCCACCTGTTTGAAATATTCTTTCTGCAATTAAAGATGAAATCACTTCATTCAAAACTTTCATATCTTAAAACAGTTTTCACTAGAACTACTCGAAACACATATCTTCCATCCAGCAGGAAAGTCTCATAGTTCGAAATTCAAATGGTATACAAATGGAAGTAGCCTCCTATGTCTTAGAATCACTTCTTTCATATTGAGGGTTATCATGTTACCTCTTTAATACCTTACCTGGTACCTTCTTGAACACATGTTACTTTCCTCACTACAATTTTCTCACAAATATTTTTCCACAGGCTCAGTACGCAAGCACGTTTGCTCTTCTGTCAATTGAGTCTTTTACTCAAATAGCTCTTCTCTTTCTTAGATGATCATACACCTGAGGCATTTGGAGAAAGAGGTCATTTTTCTTTCAGAATTTATTTTTTTAGGTTTAAATAAAGAAAAAACCCAAACCCTACCTGTCTCATTTAATTTAGAAGATTCATATTTTATCTAACTGGCTATTTCCCTATGTGTGTTATATCCTTTTTCTATATGTCTTTTATTCTGCATTCATTTTTTGCTTCTCTCAAATATGAGAGATTGGAATTTCCCATTGTATTACAAATGACATTTTATGTATGTCCAAAACAACAATAAACTGTCAACTATAAAACACCATGGAAGAAAATACTTCATAAAATTCATTTTGGAGTAGTTACAACAGTACATCACAATAACTCCTCTACAGAAGCAGACCATGGTACTGAATTCTGTCAAGAAATTTCATTAGCAGAAAGGAACAGGGGATGGTAAGAACCTGAATAACAGTTCCAGCCAAATGCTGCAATGGCGTAGGGAATCTCAGAGACAAAAAAATTCTTAGTCCTTCAGGAGACTACAAAGCAATTTACAGAGTAGAAAAATCCAATTACCCCCATTTAAAACAGGTGTGGTGAAGTGAAATGACTTAACAGAGATAAAAGGAGGTCCAGGAACCCATATTTTTCAGTCCAGGATTGTGTTTTATGCACAGTACATTTAATCTGGATTTTCCAAAGAGAAAATTTCAATCAATGGTTTTCACAGAAAATTTTTATTTTTATTTTACTTTCTAGAATGACATTACCACTAATAAATACAATTTGAAGTGTATTAAATAAAAATTAAATTACATGTATATTTAGAATTCTGTAATATTCATGTGCCACAAGATTATTAGAATAATTTCTGAAAATCAACCAAATCCCCCTCTTTTTGTTACAGGTTGTTGTAATATTACTATCCATATTTATTAAGATCAGTAATAACTAAACTGACATTAGCAGACATATTATTGACTGCTATTAATACATTTACTTGTTCCAACTCCATTATCCCTGTTGTAGAAACAATGGCTCAAAATAATGAAAATGAGGGTTAGAAAAACAACGAAAGCTTTCTGAGTTCTTTTTACTTTTGTTTTAATAGAAATTACATCTGCCTACATGCCTACAGAATGCATTGGTTTTTTGGTTTTTTTTTTTTAATATGAAGCTGTTCATTCCAGGAAATGTTTGGCTTAAAAAGACTCTGACTGGAATCTTTTCTAGAAAGGATCTCTTTATTTGTCTAATCAAAATCAAATAGGAATTTTAAATTTATTTCATCTTGTATAGTTTTTAATGTAAAATCATCAAAACATTCTTTTCACCGTCACTGTTTTGTAAGAATCACTTGTTTAATATTTGCTGAATTTTTCTTTTATTATTCACAAGTCCTCCCATTGAAAATGTATTTATTATGTGGTTCAAAAAAAAATAATAATTTGGGACTTTTTGTGAACATTTTCATCCAAACATTTACTAACTAAAATGTTACACAACTGATCATTTAAGTTACTTGATATTGCTTCTGTTGTGTGGTAAATAAAAGTGAAATTATGTAAGCCATGATACAGGAATGCATCAATAATGTGTCTTATGTTCATGGTATTTCATAAACAACTTTGCTTTTATAAGATCAAAAAATCACAAACAATAAAGTGAAGGAGTTCTTTTCCATCAGCTGAGACATTTTTAATATGTCTGGTGTAACTGTCAAATTAAACAGAACTCACAGATTAGGTGTATGATTACACACTAACTGAAGGAAACAGAAGACATGTTTATCCTTAAGTATGAGTAATTCCTTTTAAAATCTTATTTTAGTTCAAGTGAAAAGAAATCAAAAGTGCTTTGATAGAGCAAGATTTTCTCCTATACCCATGATGCAAACTCTCGATCCAGCATTTAAAGTTACACAGAGAGGCTATTATTTTCAAGGTCTTTCTTGTTTCATTTTCCCCTTTTCCCTTTTTCTTTTGTTCATTCAGTATGTCTGAAACCAGCCTTGGGAGTCTTTCTAATTTATAATTAATTTCTATTATTAGCAAGTCATTTCAACTTGTCTGGAAATTGGAATTTGATTCTACATTCTCTGAACCCAACTCCTGGGGTAAGGACTCCCTTTCTCATGTCCCCCAAACATCACAGGCAAGGTAGCATCAAAAGAACCATTATTTCCCTCATTTCCCTCATTTTAGGAGTCCATTTCCCTCATTTTAGGAGGCCACAGACAGGGAGATAAAGAAGGTGGGAGTCAGGAAGGAAGGCAGGAATTCTACAGAGGCAAGGATTGTTCTGCTTTAAGACACAGATATAAAGCATTAAGATTAAATTCTAGGAAAGTCTACTGTTTGTTGCAATGACAAAAGAGTAAATTTATTTTAAACCTTTTCCACAAAGATCCTTTGTGAAATACCTTTTGAATTATCCTATTCCTTAGTCCCTCTACCTATCTTTAATTTTATGTACCATTTGTACATACACAAATGCATAATTAAAGATCAAATGTAGTTGTACACAATTATGTACAAGACTATTTTATTTACACATATTAAACTATATAATCAATGCTTAAAAGAAACATGTTGACATACCTATAAAAACATCCAGAACTCCCAGTGTGTCTTCTACTCACTTATATTCTTTGCTGCAGAAAATGATGAAGCATGCAAGTTAGGTATTATTAATGCACACCACAGTATTCCAGGCCATTTCAACCGCTGAGTATATCTAAATAAACTGAATTATTTCTTGACTTCAATTGCTCTCCGAGCAGAGATGAAGATGTTATGTAAATTCTATATGCAACGAATAACGAAATGTACATGTATATTGTACACATTCTACCTCTTATGTATAATATTTCCCAGGCCAACGACACAACAAACATGGTCCTATTCATTTTAAGGCACCAAAATATTGACGTATCTATTCTGTAAAACCAAAACACCCCACGTACATGGCTAATGCATATCGTTAATTGCTCTGATAAACTATAAAAAAAAAAATAAAAGGATTAGACTACTTTGCTTCTTTTGACACAAGTGTAAGTAATTACACATTGCTTTTGGACCTCTACAGGGGTCAAATTTCCCCACTGGTTGTGCACTGCATTATTATTTAGAAAAAAATGTCTTCAATGTTATTGTAAAGTTTACAAAATAAATTTAAAATAAGCAAACTATTTTCCTGCTTTGAATACCTGTAACAAACTGTTTTCAATAAACTTAGTAAATGATACATGGAAATTTCATCACCTTCATTAAACTTGTTGGTGAAATAGTAGTGAAAAAGCAATTATTTTGAAGAATTCATAAAAAAATAAATCTATAATAAATTATTATCTTTGGGGAAAAAAAAAAAGATGTCATGATTAATCAGTTATTTGATTACAAGACAGACTAATTATATTAATAAGATGTCTAGTGGAAACCCATTAGTAACTGGATAAATCTATTGCCATTGGGGAATTTATCAGTTGCAAGTACATAAATGTATATTGAATTCTCTTTATCTTTGGCAAGACGGTTTAAATAATTAGGATCGTGAAGATGAACATTTTAGATTTTCTAAATGACAAATTAGATGGCAAAAAGATTACCTGCAGCAAATAAAGATTGTAATAATATAAGAAATTGCAAGGCAAATTTTGCTAGTTCAGAAGGCAGACTGCATCCTCAGTAACCCATTCAAAAAAATAAGTGCATGCTGTCTAGATATACGTAGAGATAACTCTAACATTTGAACAGGTACATATTTGGAATTCTCTGACAAAAAATGTGGTTTTTGCTCTCTTACCTGGAATTACTATTTGCTTCCAAAAACAAACTTAACCAAAGTTAACAGAGTCTCATTGGCTTTGGATCAGGCTTCAGGGAGTGTTATTTTCTTGAATCTCAATGCAAAGCATACATCTTATGTACAAACCTTCACCTGCCCTCAAGGGTGGTACACTTCATTTCAGGCCTTGGTTTAACTGCAAAAAAATCATTTACTAAAATTGAAGTAAAGCTTGAGCCAACAATACATGTGGAAACAACAGTACGATGTATTGCACAGCACTTTCTCAAATTATTCTTTCTGGCATTGTCCATGGCTATCACCGTTTATGCATTATATCTTGTTTGATTTGACTTTTTTTTTTTTGGTAATACCTAGCTGTGCCACTAATAGGGAAATACCGCACAAGACTTTGGGAATCACTAAAATATAAATAACAATTTTCTCAGAGAGGGCATATAGTAATTCTGTAAACTTGTCCGGATGAAAAAAATATTTGCTTTGGATTGCTGCTTGAAGACTGACAATGGTGAATCCTTCTCTGCAAGCTGACAAAGTTTGGATTAGAAATAATGTTTCCCTAAACCTTTTTTCCAGCTCTATTCAAACATGGAAGTGTGAAAGTACGGAGAGGATTGTCCTAAAATAGTTTCAAATCTCTGTTACTCAGCACTATTCCCACTACTACAGTGCAAATAAGTGTGATAGCATTAGTGTAATAATTTACTCTATTGGGACATCCCAAATCTTTACAAAAGCATTATCTGCTTTGGAAGCATGTGATGGCAATGTTTTTAAAGATGAGGTTAGAACTGATCATGTAAAAGGCCCAAAGGAATTTTAAGATCAACCATAGACTGTGTTGTCATGGTTTAACCCCAGTCGGTAGATAGGACCATGCAGGTGCTTGCTCATTACCCCTGGTTGGTACTGGAGAGAGAAGAGGAAAAGTAAAAGTGGGGAAACTTGTGGATTGATATAAAGGCAGTCTAATAAGTAAAGCAAAAGCAGTACATGCAAGCAAAGCAAAACAAGAAATTAATTCACCGCTTCCCATCGGCAGGCAAGTGTTCAGCCATCTCCATGAAAGCAGCACTCCATCATACGTAGTGATTACTCAGGAGGACAAACGCCATCATTCTGAATGTCCCCCCTCTTCCTTCTTTTTCCCCCAGCTTTATATACTGAGCATGACATCATACAACATGCAAAATCCCTTTGGTCAGTTGGGATCAGCTGTCACGACTGTGTTTCCTCCCAGCTTCTTGTGCACCCCCAGCCTGCTCACTGACGGGGCAGCGAGAGGAGCAGAAAAGGCTTTGACTGCTTAGCAGCAACTAAAAACACCAGTGCACTGTCACACGATTCCAATCCCAAATCAGAAACATAGCACCACACCGCCTGCTAGCAAAAAAGTTAACTCCATCCCAGCTGAAAACACAAGTATCTAAATAAAATTTCTATATGCTACAGTGCAGAATCCCATTTAACAGCATGCTGATTCCCTTGCAATTCTAACATTATGCATTTTCAGGTGTCACAGTGAAATGTAATGCACGCATCATGAAATTTTCAAAAGTGCCTCTGGTTTAGGAGACAGTAAAAACTTACCTTCCTATGTTCCTAAATTCCAGATTCATTGAGATCTATGCTTATCAATGTTTAGTAAAAGACAGAATTAAGAGTTAAATGTGTATTATTGCTATGTATTTGGGCTGAAATAAGTTAACCTAGAAAAATCTGTTCATGGAAATATTTATCATATTATTTCTTCTTCCTATTCTGAGTAAGTTAAAGTATATCTGATTCTTGTGTTCTTATGAATTCTCATTGTGCAAACAGGAACTTTATTTCAGCTGGCAATCTGGAAAACCTGATTTTAATATGAGTATTCACACTGTCTGATACAAAGTGTTTGATAGCCATACCATTTAAATATTTATGTGGACTGTTAAATAGTGCATGGAAAAAAGTGAAAATACGTCTAATGTTATTTGCTTTTCACACTACAAAATATTTGACACTACTCTTTTCCATTCCAATAAAAAATTGGTTATGGAAACACAGTGGCATTTGATAGGGTGCATGAAGAACCAGAACCTGGTTAGATATTTATTGTAGTTTTCTTACCCTAGTATTTATGCCAGAAGAAAAATAGATTTCATAGTACAATCATTTCAATTTGCTCAAATACAGTAGACTTACATAAGATACATTCTTAGGTATCATTATTCTCCCTAGATATCAGTTTATTTTTTGCTTCACTTCACAGAAATCAATGTCGCTAATTTTACAGAGTAATTCACCCACATGTGTTCTTTGTCAGATAAGGTTAGTTTGTAGCTGGAGATTAAGCTAAATTTATAAAATATGTTCAATTCATGGCCACTGAAGTATTTGTGAAAAGAGTTGTATTGTCATATGCATATTAAAAAAATGTACTTTAAGTGCCACATTGATAAGTTTCTGATTACAAGAATCAAGCTATTTTGGAGGCCTGTGAAAACAGTCAATAGATTTGCTTAGAACAGAAAAGTTAGTAAATCTAAGTCATTCTGATCATCCTTAAATCTAACAAGCTTTGAGTTTTTTAGCTAGTAATGTTTGTTATCAGGCCTGCCAAACACTGCAGCTTTTAAAAGCCTGTAGAAAATACGAAAGGAATAAATAAGAACTCTGCATAAAAGCAGGAAAATTTTCAAAAAGGTACACTTTGCAGAGTTTTTGCATGCAACTTCCCTGCTGTTCTTACTAGCATTCCTGTGCATAAATCCCCATTCCCTGCCTGTGAGTACTGCTATAGAGACAATTCATCCAAAGCCAGTGTGGATTCTTCTGAAAAGTGACTCTCTTCTACAGCCTCAAGCTGCAGACACTGTGAAAGTATCAGCATGCAAGTCTTTGTTTCCTTTTCTCTGAAATAAAGAAATGTCACTGAAACCCAGAAATAATACTGTCACATGAGATCACTGCCCAACTTTAAAGCCATGAATTCTGCTCTCTAAATCTGAACATCAATTTGACCAACAACTCCAGGATATTTTTATTTCACACCCATGTGGTACTTTTCAGGACGTCAATGAGCCTTCCTGAGCTGATTAATATTTTAGTGTTGAGAGTGAATTTATTTTCCTGGACTTAACAACTCCAGCTGCCTGCCACTGGCAATAGATATGGATGACCGTCATTCAACTAATTAACCAAATGCAGACTTGTTTCTATGTCATTAATGAATCTTGCATTCTAAGATGAAAGTAAAATTAATCTTCTTGGATTAACTGATTTTACTAAGGAGTCTAACTAGCAGGTGGAGATATGCTGTAGGTTGCATCATGATTTACTGCAAAATCTCAAAGAACTCTAGGAAACATCTAGACTTATTCATGATGTACAAAAGATGTTCAGATGATAATTAAAAATCCTTTGCATCATAGTGAAGTATGAACAGAGCCATAGCTGAGCAGGAAGGACAGAATACTGACAGGTTTTTTGTGTATTCTTTCCTAAGATCCCAGGTTAGCAGGACCCTTCAAGTACATGCTTAACTCCGTATGCATGACTAAATAGCAGAGATTTCTGTGGACTTGAGAGACTTACTTACCTACTTTTCCAAAAGGAAGGGGCTTAAGCTAATGCTTAAAAGTTGAACTCATCTTGAAGTGCTTTGGTTAATACAAGCCCGGGCCAGGATTTTACAGAGAAGTTAACCATCATGTTGATGCTCTTTGTTCAGTCTTCAAAACTCTTGTCCTGTAGATTTGAGTAACAAAATAATGCAATCCCTTGTTTCTGTATTCATTTTCTGTATACTAATACAGGCAGTCAGCAAGTGGTGTTTATATATGGATGTAAACAGTTACAGTGAGATGGTAGCTAGAAAATTTGTGTGTGTAGCACATATGTATACCTTGCACATGCCTTTATTGATTGACAAATTCTTTCTCTCTAACCTTCTGGGAAAAGCAGTAAGGAAACAATAGAATTAATAATAGCTAAAATTAATGCAATAAAGTGATTGCCTTTGAGATATGAATTAGTCCAGGGATGCATTTTTTCATGTTAATAAATTGACCAGTGCTCTTTGGCATCAATGTTTAATTAAAATGCCACATGGAAAAGAAAAACCCAAGGTAAAATATTCAAACTTCACTGGTCATTCTTATGTATTAGTTAATTTCCAGTGTAAAAGAGAACATACTTCAGACTTCAGAGTCCATCAGGGCTATATAGATCTTATCAGCTTTCTAGAAATTGAGAGGAGGTCCTGCTAGCAGTAGTGATTTGATAGGTAGACAATTAAAACAGAGCTGATTGCAGCTGAAATAAGAAATCAGCAGAAAAATGGGCTTACGCGCGTGGACAGAATGTTAAAAAAATAACAGTTCCTCCGTAAAAGGCACTGCATTTGGTCAGTTTCTAGGGTCTGCCCTTGTCTTTTTAAATTAAATGAAAAAGTCTAGTACAGCTTGAGATCACTAAGTAGATCTGAAAGAACTTCATACAATTTGATTTTTTTTTTTCTTTACAAAAATAAATTCCTTTAAGAATAAATGCATAATACCTCTTTCTCTTCCATTATGCAATTTGACTGGATTTAACAAGCCAATTGGCCTCCAGCCACCAACACCTCTAAGTTTTTATATTGCAAAATAACACATGCTTTTTCATATCCAATTCATTAAATAATCACCTCGTAGTATAGTTTCTGATTATATTTTCCTTAAGTCAGTGCTGTGATACTGCAAAGAAATGCCTCCTATTTGTTTTGTGGAAACCAGCTGCCTTCACAAGAGGAGAAATCTATGATATATCTTGCTGCAGTCACAATTTAAATAGTACTACAGGTTTATTGTACAACTTTAGAAACCAGATCATTTTTCAAGGCATATCCCAATTCAAGTAAAATCTGTGGACACACAGGATAAAGAAATGGCTCTTCAAGAATCAGAAAAAAAAACCCCTTAATAGGGGTTCTTAATAGAGCTTCTTCAGCTCCAGAGAATATTCTTAATATTGGCCACATCACTGGTGAGTTATGAGCCTTTTATACACATGGGGGGAAAAGAGGGAGATAATGGGTACAGTAATCCTCCTAATAATACCAGAAGCTGAATTTCAACTATCAAGCCTCTCTTCAAAGTTAAAAGTTAGCTTCCAAAGCTTTTTAAGAGGCTGCTGCCCTTTTCAAACCACATTTCAGGTGCATCATTCTTGCTGATTTATACATACTAAATGCTATGTGCCCTATTCCTTCTGCGTAAAGCTGGAGAAGGCTGTGTAATTTCATTCTGCACCCTGGCAACCTCATTCAGCTCAGGCTGGTCGAAAAGTCTTAAGGCTAATTACGAGAACATTGGTTATGGACTGAGCTGAGAATAGAGAGGACCTATAGCTATTGCCTGACACAGACACACAAGATACTGGCAGACCACTTCTTCCTCTATAAAAAGTTGAGACTCCCTCCCCTTCATTCAGAACCATTGAGATAACGCAGCAGCAAGAAGGCACGGCAAGAGGAATAATGGCAAAATCCAGGGCAGCGGTTCAGACAGTTTGAAGTATCACAAGTAGAAGCACCTTTCTTGGGTTTCTTTTTTTTTAAAAGAATGGAATAAAACTGCTTGGGGGTTAGATGACTCTGAATTATACACTGAACATATTACATAGAAGTAATTGACACTTTACAGAAATATGCATAAAGGCATGTATATTAAATATACATGCACACCACAATACAAGCTATGGCTAATAGAAACAAGAAACTGCTTGTATCACAACAAGAACCTCTGGAAAAAGGGACTAATAAAATAGTTGACTTCAGTGGACAATACTATAGCTATATATCTGTTACCAGTTTGTAAAGAGTGAGATTGTTGGGCAATATGTACTATGCTTAAACCCTGTTCTTCGTACTATTTGCACAGTTGAAACTGTTACCAGAGTGTTGTGAGGGATTCAGGTTAAATTTCAAATTGAAGATCAAATTGAAAGCAAATAACCCCTTTCCTTTCTGGTCACAGCTGAAATACAGCAATGTGACAATACCAAGAATCTTGCTTCTGTGACATTATTGAAAAAAAATGTAGATTAAATTGTCAAAAGACTGCACATCCAGTTCACCAATGTATGTAATTAGAAATGAAACCAACACCTGTTTTAAGTTTATAAGGCAGAGATGTGTGACTCTTTTTTCCTGACTGATCTGACTTGCAGTCTCAGGCTTTTTAAGACTTTTTCATACAGCTGTTCTGAAAAAAATCCCTGCTAAAGCTACAAAACATAATGTATTCCCACCATTTTCGGAATTGTGACTTCCAGTCATGGTATCACAGAAGAATTAATAAGGAGCAGAATACCAGAACGTTGTACCTACAGCTGGCCTTTTTACTCAGGAAGGGTACGATTCCTTGATTTATATGACGTAACTTTTTAACTCTAACTCTCAATTTATAGTTGGCTCTGCTGGTCTAGAAGACAGACTGGTTGGAGGTGTGAAGCCAGGTGCTATTGCCAGTTCTGCGACCAGTCTGCTGTATGATCCTGGACAAGTCTTTAAATTGCTCTGCATCTTTGTTTCCTCTTTAACCTTCTGATTCCCTCAGGTTTCTTTATCATGACTTCTTGCCTGTTTTTGATCTGATAAGAACAGGCAGTGCCTACCCAAAGGAATAGCTGTGGGGTTTTGTTGCCAGTTCTGCGACCAGTCTGCTGTATGATCCTGGACAAGTCTTTAAATTGCTCTGCATCTTTGTTTCCTCTTTAACCTTCTGATTCCCTCAGGTTTCTTTATCATGACTTCTTGCCTGTTTTTGATCTGATAAGAACAGGCAGTGCCTACCCAAAGGAATAGCTGTGGGGTTTTGTTTTTTTAGTTGTGGGTTTTTTTTTTTTTCTGTTTCTTTGTTTGGTAGGCTGGCTGTGTTTTTGATTTTGTTCTTAAATTTAATGTAAGAACTTGTTGGTTTGATATTATACTGCCTGCAAACATTTTGATGACTAGAAGGAGGCTGGGCACTTGGAAGCAACTGCAACCATTATTTGCAGTGTTCTAACCTTTTGATTTTTATATGAAACTGAAGAAATGATAGCAGTGACTAATACATGGCATTAACAGTGCTGCCTAAAGAAAATGTTACTGGTTGTATGGATGAAAGAGGAATCTGCAAACACTTGATAGACTTTGAATCTTTGCTCTGCATGACTGAGCAGAGAATGCCTTGTTCCTGTAGGTATTTTTGAGCAAAGATGTTCAGCCGCAGAGCCAGCAGCTTCCCAGTTCAGAACATTGTACTTACAGACAGTAATGAAAACCATAATGGAAGTTAGGCTCATGGGGAAAGGACCCTTTGGAAACAAAGGAAAAATAAGATAAGGAGGCAACCACAAAATGGGAATTTCCTGGTAATAATTTCTGTCTATTCAGTGTGAAGTCCCTACATGACACTAGCAGGGAGATGGTTTGGATGAAATAGGAATGAAATGCTTTACACTCTCCAATCAGCTGCCAGCCTCCTTTCATCTGCAAGCAGGCAGACTTGGCAAATACCAATATTTAAGTGCTCAAAGACTAGTGCTGAGAATTTTTGCATAAAATAAATCATCCAATGTCAACTCTAATTATAATCTCTAGTAATTTCTAGAAGGACTAGCAGTTATACTTTTTTCAGCTTGATTTTAATTTGTGGACTTACATAAAATAAGACTGGAAGAGGAAGAAGGGACTATTTTGGCTGTTTTCTGGTATTAAGTTTTTAGCAAACAGCTTCCCCTTCGAAATCATCTGACTGCTACTTAAACATCTCTGGGAGTTCTGATAAAGTTGCTCTCAATTATCAATTTAAGCCATCCACACCTGTGGAATAATTCCTAAAATATAATTTTTATTAAAGGTATATAGCATTGTTCACACATTAAGGAAAAGGTGTGAAATTGAAGTGGTTCCAGAGTAAAACACAGCGGCGGCTGGTATGCAAGGAATCCGCTACCTCACTGACTCCCTGAACAATATTGCTTGCAAAAGCAGCACTGAGGATGGAGTGGAGTGAAGATTCCATGGCCAAACTCTGTGATTACACAGCAGATCTAGGAACAAGGTGGTCCTATGGAACTGATAAGCAGCATGCTTGCTACCCTGAGCCAACAGTCTGTCAAATTTTGATGAAAGGCTGTCCTTTGTGCAAACTTTGCTCATTATAATACCAAAACACACCTCCAGCCTGAAGGCTACCCGCCTACAAGGTGCGACCACTCCTCCTTGAGTCTGCACCCTGAATTTTTCCATAAACTATACCTTTATATGCTGGGCGAGAAAATTTTACACCAATCATAACAAAAGTATTTATGACTAAAGTCACTCAAACTCTACCTCGAAGGTAAAAAATAGTATAAACATAATGCAAAAAAGGGGGGATGCCAGGGAAGACCCCATCGTAAACAAGTCAGGGAAGATCCCATCACAGACTCCTGGGACCAGTCGAGGGGCTGAGCCTTTCTCCTCCCCCCCCCATAGGAGTGCCTGTGGGTAAGACTTAGACTATACCGAGTACTTCCTTGGGAAACTTAGAAATCTCTCTAGAGGGTTACCTGTTACATTTATAGCCAGGCTGCATTGTTTGTAACTTTATTGCGCACCTTGTACTATTAACAATATTTTTACTTGCATGTGCTTTGCAGACAGTGTTTATATCACCAGCAAACCATACGAACCTTCATATCTGTTGCTAAAATAAACTGCACTGCTTAAGTAGCTAGCCATTTTGGTTTCCCATTGAACGCAACCACACATTAAAGAGTGGCTGTGCCAGTTCATGAGCACGACTAGACTGAAGGTGCAGTCCACTGTTAGTGTAGCCAGAATCACAAGAGTTTAATATATTGAACGTGACCAGACTGATAGTGGTGAATTGGGCACCACTCAGAATTTAAACCTAGCCACACCTAGCTTCCCACCTCATAGACTGAAGGTGCAGTCCACTGTTAGTGTAGCCAGAATCACAAGAGTTTAATATATTGAACGTGACCAGACTGATAGTGGTGAATTGGGCACCACTCAGAATTTAAACCTAGCCACACCTAGCTTCCCACCTCAGTGAGGAGTGTTAGAACACAAGGGGGTTTATTTTCTGCTAAAACTATTTTGCCCTTTTGGCTCAACAGTACTCTAATTAAAAGCAATTAATTAGATACAGGAAAGAGAGGGAATGTTTTCAATGAATACACTCTTGCCCCATCAGAGAAGGGGTTGACACATTTCATCCCTGTACTGCACAGCACTAAGAATTTGGAGAAAGTACAGAATGATCCTAGACTGATATACATCCTTAGGAACTAAATAAAGTATTGGTAACATGGATTTCTCTACTTCAGTGGGCTTTGGGTCAGGACATAATCTTGCACAACATGAGCGATGAACTTTGGAGAAAAGGTTGCAACTGCTGACCTAAAGCACAAGAGGAGGAAAAAGTGAAAGATCCCCCCTCTCCAGGCAAGTCCTGTACAATTTTCTTTCATGTATAAATAATAGCCATACTGCATAAAAGGTGCAAGATAGATCATCTGTAATGGCTTAAAATAGCAGCCAAAAATAGAATCTTGGGGGTTTTTTTTAAGTCCTTTTAGCACATTCTAGGACAAAGCCCTTGTCGAGAGGAATAGTCATTTTTGGACGAGCCAGCACATTTGTTCCCATAACCTCAAATGGAAAATCCCAACCATCCGTGAAATCAAAGAGAAGACAGGTTCCTCCTACAAGACATTTGTAATTATACTGCTTGGAGTCAGTATTCTCTCTCTCTCTTTTATACACCCACTCCTCCTATTCTTTCTCATGATCTCTCACCAGATCTCATTAGAGGAGAAAGTCAGAAGGGGGAAAATAAACACCAGAAATGCAACACTTATCTCACTTAAGCTGACTTAAAATATGAGAAGTATTTTAGTTGCATAGACAAGAGAGTTCATTTTCAATTACTGAACAAGTAACAAAAAAACATTTCCAATAAAGTAAATATTAAAAAAACAATTACTATATATACCAATTAATACAGTAGCAGTCAGCAACTTTGTAACTTGAAACAATCCGTAGGTCCCATATTCTCTAGACAGTTATAGCATGTACATATTCTATTATAAGTTAAGTAGATTTCTTTTTTACTATAATTTCAGGTGAAACAAAAATGTGCAGGGCTCTGTGGTTGAAATATTATATTTACTGAATGCTGACAAAACTGCTAGTGCTGACCAAACTTTATACACCACAAGCCTTTACCCTTACAAATCAAATTAGTTGCAATACACATATGCAGACTGAAGGAACTTCCATGCTATGTTTCGTATCACCTGGGTAATTCAAGGGACCTGTACCTATGTCCAGCCAGTGCCACACGGAAGCAGTGGCTTCCCTGTATTCACTGATGACAAAGGAGGAAGGAGTGCATCGTGCTACTGTTTACCTCAGTTACAGGAAGAAAAACAAAAACAATCCGAGTAAATCTGGTTAAAATTCAGAAGTGAAAAACCCCCAAAAATTTTAAAAAGAGAAAAAATTACCTGTGTGTGTGCTGGTTGAGAAGGAAGTCATCAGCATGGAGAAGAGGAGGCATTGGGAGAACTCAGACTAGGGCAACGACATATGTAGATTATGGCTAGAAAAATAGCTATTACCTTGTGTTTGCCTTTCCTCATATGCGTGTATGGAATAATGCATAGCACCTTGTGAACGCCAGGATCCATGTGTTGGGACAGGCCTCTGAAAGACTATAAACTCTATTTCAAGTTTGCAATCCATTTTATGGCAAGGATAAGGGATCTGTTCTGTTAGCGGGATCTGAGTGCCCTTTCAGAAGATTTGGAGGGTGTGTATTGTATTTTTTATGTGGAAAGTTATGCAGCATTCTCCTCACTTTCTGTTATGAATCAGATTCCAGGACTTCCAGAAAGTAACCTAAATTAGTAACTCTGAGAAGAGGAAATGCAGGCTTAAGGTGATTGTCATCCTGTGAATTATGCATTAACATCTTCAGACAGTTCCCAACACAAGAAAACTTTTTTACCTCTTTACTTCCACAACCAACACAACAAAGCATGAAATAAAGCCTGTCAGGTACTTCAGAGAGAGCTCACACTTGGAAGTCATGGAATTGTCGGACTTGGAAGGGACCTCTAGAGATCATCTAGTCCAACTCCCCTGCTAAAGCAGGATTGCCCAGAGCACATTACTCCGGACTGCATCCAGGAAGGTCCTGAAAATCGTCAGAGAAGGGGACTGCACAACCTCCCTGAGCAGCCAGTTCCAGTGCTCTGTCACCCTCACTCTGAAGAAGTTTTTTATCTCCTTTATTTCCCTTTTTTTTTTCCCTTCACCTTCCCTCCTGCAATCCTCCCAGGTTCTTTTTTACCACAAGCACAGCTTTGTCAATCTGTTCGTACTAATCCCTGGATCAGTTCAATACAGCTATATCTAACAAGGTGTTTGCCTCTGTAGCGTTTGCAGATAATTCCCATTGGCTATGGACTGCCCCAGGAAAGACAGAGATCCTGTATTTCCCATCTTTCAGTAATCAACACTCTGAAAAGACAGAAAATACACCAGGAGACCAACCATCTGCTAAAGTTTTTGGCTTTTTGTCATTGAATATGTAAGATGAATAAACAAGCTTAACATGGAACTCAAATTGAAATGCTAACATCAAACACAGAAGAGGTGGTTATATGTCCAAGTGGACAAAACAGATACCAGAAGGTATGTACTGAGCCAATAGTAACTGCCCTGTCTAGCAAAGATAGGCATTGAAAACAAGGCAAACAATGCCAGCTCAGCTGGTTGGAAACTGTTTTCCTCTCAACAGATAAAATGGGGGCACAAAAATATTTTTCATGCTTTTATTACAGGAATATCAAAAAGTTCCAGGTGAGATAAGAACCTTATTATGTTTCCTTATACCTGTGTAGCCCAATTAGACAAGAAATGGACAATTATTCTCATTTTACAGATGAAAACCTAAAGTCCAGTGTCAGAATCACCTAATTTTTCTGAAAATCTGCTGCAGAGCTAAGGCAAAGAACTGGGATATCTTGAATCCCAAAACTTAATGCATTGTCATCTTTCTCTGTACTTACAGCAAAAGGAGTAGGCGATTCAATTTGATGTTTCATCCTTCTGTTTCTTCATACAATACAATTAATTCCCATGATGAATTTCTATGTTGATACTCCCACTCCAGGTTTGATACATCTTCAGCTTAATCATTTCTCCTCCCTGTGTGTTTTACTAGCTGAAAGTGTTTGTGAAATCTCATCTTACTGGCTTGTGTTAGATGAAACACATTCAGGAATCAAAGATCATCCCTATGTCTTTCTCTTGCCTTTGTGTGATCAATGAACTTCAGGATATGATTTTAAAAATTGATGCTGTGATTCATTTTCACAGCATGATGGAGAGGTAAGTTTTCTAAAGTGTTAAGTAACTCCTTAGTGAGACCCAGATACTTTAAATCTTTCACCATGTTATGAAAACGTATCCCTCTTTGACAGAAAGATTTGTTTAATACATAAGAAAGCTTACGGAATCCTGAAGATTTGAATTCTTATAGCTGTACATGTTATCAAGCATACTTTTTTGTGAGCCACAGATTTTTTCATTACCTTTCCATTACCTGTATGCACTGGTAGAAAAATCAAAGAATAAAGTTCAATGGGATCACAGTACCTGGATTTACTTCCTCTTTCCCAAAGGCAGAAGATTTCTACTTCTGGAGCTATTCATTCACTGCATCAGCTCTCTTTGTACATCCTCCAGGGACACTGGGATTACATCGCCTAGCATGAAGAAGGTCCACTTATGTCCGGTTTGCTTTGTAGAACATAGAAAGAATTAGCTTATTTAGGGAAAATCTGGAACAATTCCACTGAAATCAATGTGATTTCCTCTATTTTTTATTTTTCTTTGCAATATGAAAGAATATATCTCACTGAAGTAAATAATGGCATCCCTGCATTCTAAGTCTAAGAAGAGCTGAAATGCAAAATTTAAAGGTGAGACTTAATGTGTCCATGCCTAATGGTCTGTAATACAAATGAGAAACCCCAATAATGTTCTTCTGTGCCTGTTCTCATAGCCACTTATATCAATTTTTTACTGGCTTCTTTCATTTCTATCACTTCTTATTATGATTTTCTATCACTCTTTATTACAATTAAACACACTCAACAAGCGGCTGAGCTGAAACCTGAGAGGTAACAAAAAATTATTTGAAGCAGAACACTCTTTTGCTCCATGAACAACAGTCTTCTGATTTGCTACACTGGAATATGTTAGTGCATCCTAGGAACAGACCTGTCTCCCTTGTTGTTGTGGTTTAACCCCAGTTGGCAGCTAGGACCACAGAACCACTCATGCAGTTCTCCCCTTTCCCTCAGAAGGGTAGGGAGAAGAGGGAAGGCAAAGCAAGGCGAAAACCCCACCAGCTTGTGGGCTGAGATAAAAACAGTATAATAGAACAATAGCAGAAAAAGAAAAATAATAATAATAATAATAGTAAAAGAATATACAAGATATAGTAATACAATGCAAGTCATTCCCACCACCCAATGAATTCATTGCCCAGCCTGTATAGGCAGTGATCACCAATCCCCATCCCTGAGCCAATCCCTATTTACATACCAAGCATGACATCTATGTTACAAAATATTCCATTGGCCATTCCATTGTTCTATGTATGCTCCTCAGCTTCTACGGGAAGCTGAAAAACGTCCTTGAATATTATAAACATCAGCTAGGAAGAGCCAAAACAATATGCATTATTGAGATTCCTTTCATACCAAATCTGAAACACAGCACCCACTAGAAAGGAAATTATCGCAGCTGAAACCAGGACCCTTGATAACACTGCAGGGCAGGGAAGAAATGGCAAGACTGAGTTTTGCAGCCCTTATGTGGGACAGCACTTGTATAAGTAATTCCCTTTATTTCATTGTGCTGCTGTGCATAATCTGCCAGCCTCTTAAAAGGGGTAGGTTGGGTATTGGCATTAATCAGTTCAGCTGTATTGCCTTGCACCTAGACAGGAAAGCATATACCTTTTTGCCCAGATCTGAATTTTAAGAAGATTGTATAGCATTTATATCATAAGGTGTGTGCACAGGGGCACTTTCCTCCTCAGAATGCAAGTGTATGAGACTAGGATGGGATCTGGCTTTTAACCAGTTTCATCTGCAGAGAAATTACTGTTTCTTCTAACCCAGAAATCCCAGAAATAAAGATTGTAACATGAGCTACTACCAGTCCTAGGAATACTATCGAGATACATAATAGAGCATTCTTCCCACCCCACCTCCCCACCACCACCTCGCCCTTTGGAATCCATTTTCCTGCTAACATTTCTAAGTTGTTTTTCCCATGGTTGGCATTCTGGTATTTTGAAAATAAACATCTCGCATTCACATAGCAAAAGAACATCCACTCTTGCAAACCCTTCACCATTCAAGTAACCTCACAGACATTAGTAGTCACCTTGATTTCAATGGGATGAGGTAAATCAGCAAGGTAAAAACATATCCACCTGACTGTGACCAAATTCTTGCTGAGCTATATTTTAACTCATAAATAGTCCCAGTGAAATCAAGAGGAATAATTCTTGTGTAAAGAGCTCCGCATAAGCATAAGCATCAGAGCTGCCCTTACACAAATAAGCCCCAGTCCTTTAATGAATTTTATGCAATTGCTACCCTACAACCACACACAGGCCCATTAGTTTCAACTAGGATCCATCAGGGACTCGTTGCAAGACTAGAGCTTAAAGGCAGGCTGCCCAGAATGAATGGTTTAACTAAAGGCATGATGTTAAAATGATTTAGATTGACAGTTAAATTAAGTGAAACTACCTGTGTAGACACACACCAGTTTAGTATGCCCCTGTAATTTACAGTTTAAAACCCCAGGAGCACCCACACACCACCTCACATGGGCTTAATACTGCAACATAACAGCCTTTGTTTGCTAACAGCACTCAAGAGACACGTTCTACCTCACAATTTCTCCCTGCTTTGAGAATTAAGAAGTCTGCAGCATGACCTATGCCTAATGATGAGTTTCTCTCCTTTACCAGGATGCTGCACCCACTTGTCCTCCTGTCCTGCAATCCCCCTGCAACCCCTGATTGCTTTGCACAGCTGTGCAAGGTGGCCCATTCGTTTCCTACCACATGTATTCTTTTCATGATTCCATTTGATCCATAAGAAATAAGTGAACCTGTGAGTATAGTTTTTTGAATTCTCATCAGAGAAGTTTCTAACAGAAAACGGGCTTTTGAAATCTTACATAAGTAAAATAATAGATCTTTTCATGGTCTCTCTGTCCTGTACTGTTTGGTGAACTTTCTTCCATCTTTTGATATAGTATATTTTTAAAGCTACTTGGAGAGACCAATGTTGACCTCAAGCCTAATGTCAGCGATTTTAATGAGCTGTGGAATAGGGGCCAACAACAGGTAATTTGTTGCAGATATGAGGCAATCAACTATTTTTCAAATATTCCTGTTCTCTGGTTTGCTCTTTTGGATTTGGCAACAAGTAGTTGGCCCTTGGTCTCGTGGTCCTTAATCTGTCACAAACCTGTGCCAGCCAAACACAATATCCATAAACCCAGACTGTGGTCTGGTAGGTAGCTCTGTAATATCTGTAACTTGTAGATAACCTAACCTGTTGTTTGGATTTTGTTTTTTGTTTCTTTTTTTTTTTCCACTGTAGAAAAGGTTGGGCACTATTGTGTTGTGTTCTCAGAATGAATAGGGGGAGATGGTGTGGAACAGACAAGGGGTCTTCTTTGTTTTCTTTTCCCTAACCTTCCCTCAACCCCCACAAAATAACCACAGATATTTTATGATATATTACATGTTGATTATAATAAAGATACAGAAAGAATTCAGACTGAAGATAGGACATAACAAAAATTTAGTGGCATAAACTCAACTCTGTTCTCCCCTTCAGTGATGTGTATCTAAATCATTTATTCTCCTAGTTAGTAAGAATAACTAGAACTGTAAGCAAACATATTTAAAAAAAAAAAAAAACAAACCAAAACAGAACAAAACAAAACAAAAAAACCCAACAAAAATAAACGTCTAAACATGGAGAAATAAATGGATATGCTTTTCTTTCAACTTTTTTCATCTCTTAATATTATTTTGTTTTCTTTGACCTCTATTTCCACGTGTATATTACCTGCCTTTATTGCTGGAGCAAAACACAAATATTCTCAGGTAAAACTCTGTGCTATGCAGAATGTCATAAAATGCCCATTACCTCCAAATTATATGTGTCCTTCCAGGGACAACTGGATAGCGAAATAATGGCTGGAACCCATGGCCAAAGATACATTGAGTTTTTCCCAGGACCAGAGTAAGTACAATTCCTTTCAGAATTACAACTGGTCCTAACAACAACATAATAGAAGAATAAGAATAAGGTAAATGAAAACTGTGGTAATTAAATTGCATTAGTATTCAGTAATCAATTGTCATCCATTTATTTCTCTTGGGAATAGAAATCTATGATCTTTACATTTGCCGTAAACATTTTCCAAAAATTTTTTCTAACTGCTGTTAAAAGCCCTGACTGAAAGACTATTTACAGGTCTGCTGAGCTATATTAGTAGGCTTAATATCTCTAATCTGGTACAAAATGAAGCACATGTTTAAGAACTTCCCTGAAATAGAACCAAAGATCCTGAAACTGGCAGTAGTTTTTCAAGTTAACTGCCATTTAAAACTATGGAGTCCATAAAAGTCCATGAAGAACCTGATATATAAGAGAAAAAGAAGAAAACATATATAATACAAAGAAGCAACCACACAGAATTAAAATATAGATAGATAGGTAGGTAGACAGATATATAGATAAATAGATACATAAACTTCTATACTGCCTACAAGAGAGAAGTCTTTGTGGGGTACTGAAATATGTGCGATCAGGTGAAAAAAGAAAAGCTGATTTTAATCCACTTGCTTTATGCAATTTTAGTACTTATTGAATCAGCCTAGAAAAGCCCAGCAGATAACTCATAGTCTACTATTTATAGTTAGGGATCGAACATCTTATGTTCTAAGCCTGTGTAATTCCAAATTTTTATTGACAAGAAAAGTACACAATGTTTATAGTGCTGCATTCTTTCAGGGAAAAAAAAAAAAAGAAAAGAAAAAAAGAAAAACATCTCCTTAAACCCACTCACATTTCATCTCATCAGTCATAACCTACATGAATGATAATAGGTTATCAGAGCTCTCTGGTTCTCTGTGACAGTTCTAATAATGCAGTGCCAGATGTTTAAAATGTCTGAAATACCCAGAGGTTGTAGTGCAGTGACCTCCATGGTCTCCCATTCAATGGAAGTGGTTGGTAAATGTAAATATAATTACAGTGCAATCCATTTATAATAGGCATGACTGTAATATAACAAATAAAAGCACTTACAAAACTAAATACGTTAAATTAAATGTATTGTTTTCTGATTATAACAGACACTGTCTGGGTATTATTAATGCCTCCTAAGAAGTGAACAGGGAAGGAGCTTTGAGCATATTTGAGAAATGGAAGAACATTAAGCAATGTAACCTCTATGCTTTCATTCCCACAAGCTGTGCAAAACATTGAGTTAAAACAAATATTTCTAAAAACCAAAACTGTTACTTTTTTCACTAAGCCTCAGTAACAGCAGATCAGGCTTGTTCTTACTGTCCAGAGTCCTTGACAGATAACTGAAAGAGCAGAGTTCCTCTTATCACATTTCAACAGCAAACTTGTTGCAGTAATACTACATTCTTGCTTTCAAATTTAATTTTGTAAGCATGCAGAATTAACACATAGCCCTTTTCAAGCCCCCAAGCCTAACCCAAATCAAAGGAAAAAGAAATCCTCTTTATTCTGAATAATAATAATTCCTGCAAAATAAATAAATAGACCATGCATTGGGCTGTGTAAGTGGATGTTAAGTAAGTATGCAAGCAGGTAAGTATGTTAATTTATATGTTATACCACTTGTGTTGCTGAAATGACAACATTAGAGTTGTGGTCCTGCATGAAGCTATTTTCTTTAATGACCTACATGTCAGTGCTTTCTTGATTGCATTAAGCCATGCTTAATGCATGGTGCCGAGAAGAAAGTGGAAACATTTTCCTAGGAAGGAAGAAACCTTTCCTTCAGCTGTTTCCCCATCTTCTTCCTTTATTCTGGTCCTTCTCTTCCTGCCTATGGCATTTTGCTCAGGTATACTTTCTCTTCACTGACTTCACAGAGTATTTCACCCCCGCGATTTAGGCAAATTGTTTTGGTTTGTAATGATCATCAGATTACTTTAGTTAGCTGTTGTGTCCATGAAACTATTAAAAGCTTTCAGTTATCATACTGTAATTCTTCTTAGGCTATTAAAAGATATTACAGAGGGACTGAAGGGGTGCTCTTTTGATTCAACACTTAATCACACAGAAAAGGAAACGACACCGCATGTTATGTTATTTCAGGCCTACCACAGTGACCCCCCCAGTCTGATCAAGGCAGAGTTTGTGGCCCCTCATAAGTGGAGATGCCGGTGATGTAAAACAAAGGAATCCAGTAGATTAGGAGGTTGGAGCAGGAATTCCCTAAACTGATTATTCTTATCCTCCCCTTTCCTCCTCATAAATTTCTGTGAAGCTACAAGTCGAAGTGCTTTCCCAGAACAACTCGGCAGATGATTAACTGTTCAGACACAGCCTGCCCTGTGGAATGCAAGGAGTTAATTTAATATAATGAAGTTTCTCTTATGACCTAGAGGCAAAGTTCCCATGACCATGCTTCTAAAATGTCGCCCTTTAATTTTTCAAGGGTTCATATTTTCATTCACAGTAGGAGTCTTTTTGTTTCGGTTCAGTCCCAGCCAAGGACAGCGTGCAGATCTTTCTCTTCCTCCCTAATTTAGTTATATTCCTAATATCATGACTCCAAGGGGCTCAGTATAGCCCCCTCCCACCTCTGCTGCCTACCTCACTGCACAAAGCAATCACAGCTGACCTGGTAACCTCTATCTACTAGACCATGACTGGCTCTCACTGGCTGCCTTCCCCAACTCACCATCTTAGTTACAGCCAAGCCAGCCTGAGTGAACTCTCAGAGCTGTCTTTACACATACATTGCTGAGAGCAGCATTTTTCCCCTTTCTGCTGTTCAGAGGCATCTGAAGTGCCTATTGTATTACATGCAGAAACGGTCACTCATCTTTTCCCACTGTAAAGTAATTTGATATTGGGATACTTCTCAGGGCACCGATTTCTGCTGTTTTCACCAAGAAACAGACACAGCAGTAAGCTTTATTGAGCTTCCTTACCTCAGAAGGAAATTAAAGCCTTATTATATAGAAACCTTCCAAACAGCACAAAATACTTCAAACTCCTCAACTATCCCTTGTAGGATCAGGCCCTCATTGATCAGGTTTTCCTATCTGCAGAGACAGCCATAATATATTTTTTTTATATAGTTGCCCACTTGTGTTCAGGGACAAATTCACTGTATCCAAAAACTCATCTGTCTCTCACTACCTCTTAGGTGGAAAGACAGGTTTTCAGGTACTCCTAGCACAGTATGTGGATCACTCTAAAGGCGAATAACTTTTACTTTGTTTGTAGAGTTATAAACAGTCACACGGTCATAAATCTGGCACTATATAAAATGAAATTGAATGTTGTTTTTACATCATTGAACTGTTTTGAAAAGCTAAAGTTTGAGGGGAAAAAAAAAAAAAGGTCTTGGGTTTTTTTTTTTTCAACTACATCAATAATCTTCCATTTAATTTATATACCCACAGATGTCAGCTACCTCCAAACCCTCTTAGTGCAGTGATATGGAAACATTTTTACTGAAAACTTCTTAGGAATACCTCAGAGAGTTCACATTCATATCTATTTAAGTGAGCAGATGAATAGAATCTACCTAACCTAATTGGGGGAGAGGAAAAAAAAAATCAATAAAGCAAGCTTTCTACTTATCAACTGTATCCCATTTCTTGGTGGTTATTGCCTGCACTGCAGCTTATTTGGAGGAAATCTTTGTTCAGACTTTAATTTGCTTTGCTCATTCCATGGTCACTTCCCCTGGTTCAGTTTAATAAGTAAAGACTAGCATATGGGAATACAACATTATGGAAGACATGTGTTGCTGATGCAGTACATCCACCTGGCAAACACAGTTCCATTTTATTACTGCAAATTCAGAAGTGTTTTGTCATTGTGGAAAAAAAGTTAACTATTCTATTTAATTAATTATTGCACATCAGAGGAAATATAACTTTATGTCAGACAACAAAAGCTTCATTTTTTTCCAATATTGCTCCTTAATATGTTTTCCTTTTTCTTTTAAGATCCTGCCTAGTGCACCATATACTTTCCTGTTGAAATTCACAGAGTCAATGAAGCCCCACACAAACAAACAGGATCCATCATCACCAGAGCCCACATTTTCTCTAAGGAT
Organism: Calidris pugnax; assembly: GCF_001431845.1. NCBI lineage: Eukaryota > Metazoa > Chordata > Aves > Charadriiformes > Scolopacidae > Calidris > Calidris pugnax. Next base: position 11,451,054 of record NW_015090830.1, on the reverse strand, counting down.
ACATGAGAGGAAGAAGTGTCCTCACTTTAATTTTGGCAAAATCTGGTTCTCTGTGATGCAAAGTTTCTTGAATAATTCCATGAGATATGTTACCTGACCCTGTACCAAAAGGCAGGGATTCAGTTCCCCAAAGTCAAAGTTTCCATAGAATCCAAAGGAGACCATTCACATCTGTGTTACTGCCTGCCTTCCCTACCTATCTCCTGACATTGTTATTCTGGATCCTGTGCAAATCATACTGCTACAGCATCTGGTTTTGAGGCATTGCCTTTGTGAGGGTCTCTGAATAGAGGTGGAAGTCATACAAATTGTAGTAGCAACTCTGAATGAAGTACCCTAGTTTTGAATCATCCTGCCACTGTTCTGAGTATGCAACAACTAGCTCGTAAGCTTTTACTGTAGCAAAGGAAAACACTGCAGTTTAATGTGCAGATCAAACTCTAGGATAGTAGCAGACAAAGAAAAAAAGCACTATTCACCATCCCCAGGCCAGATCCATGATTCAGGGGAGGAAAAAAAAATAAAAAAGAAGAAAAAGGAGTAGGGGGCTCAAATAACCTCATGCAATCTTTGATTATCACAGTCACAGGTGTTGCAATGCAGAATGCAATATAATGCTTTAATAGAGATATTGCTTTAAGGAAACCTCTGTTAGACACAGGAATGAAGTGTGTAAGTGATGAGAAAAAAAATGTCCACTTTGTAATTCTGAAATAGGCTTCTGGGAATAGTCTGGTATTCCAAGACTGGTGATGTTGTTACAGATACCTCGCAGGAAAATAAGGACTTTCACTGTGGATGAAACACAGCAGATCACTCCCTAAATGCTCTCAGTTTCCTCTCTTGCAGTAGAGTGCATAAGCTTCTGTCTTTTTATATTGCCTGGGAAAATAAAATAAAATACTGTAAAACAAAAAAGTCAAACTCCCCTTGTGCATTGCTAAGGAAGAAAACTTGGTTAAATGACTTTTATTTGTGGTGCTATGAGTTTTATGAGTGATGTTGAACAATCCCATTTCTTAGGCATATGTTACACATTTAATTACAAAGACACTTAATTGTAAGGTTTTTTCTTTCCTTAATAAATAGACTCTTACATCCATTTAAAGGTTTTAAAAAAAGAAATAAACCATAAAGCCCATATGATAATAATCCCTTGTGTTCCTATTAGGGCAAAGTGTGATGAGTAATGCTATCTACTTTATCCCTTAATGTGTTGCCATGATACAAGTGTCCTTATCTCCACCTTTTTTAGCATTTAATGCAGAAGCAATTCTCTGGTACAAGTTACAATTTAGTTCTTGCTATGATATTTCCTACAGTTGGAGAAACAACCTACTCTGCCTGATTTCTATAAATTTTTTTCTAGCACTTGTCATTATGCAAAATCATATAGGCACTTTGGTCAGAAAATGGAAGAATAAAATAACTAACACTGCAAATCTTACAGGCTTCTCCCCATTTTAGTAAATGGAGTATATTAAAAACTGTATTTTATTTCTGTGTCTATTGTTAAGAAGGCTGTTTGTAGCTTATTATAATTTCTAACTCAGTGTAGTCAAAAGGACCTAAAGAGATTTTGACACATCAGATTTCTGACAGATCTGCATTGTAAATTCACATGGGCCATTGCTTAGAAGTTATCTGAAATGATCTGGTTTTATACTAATTTAATTGTTTTTATGCCAATCAATTCTGCATCAGAAACAGACTTCATGGCACTAGTAACACCGCTAATTCTTCTAAAGGTTTGGCTGTTTAAAGTTACTTGTTCATGCTATCTGCATAATGAATTGTCCTCTTCAAGGTGATAAATTATTTATTAGAGTAATGAACAAATCAATCAGGGGAGCAGGATAACAGAAACACAGCTTTTGGCAAAGGTCTGAATGTTTACATTTATCACAGGAAAGCCTTGACTTTGATGCAGACCTTTCAGAGATGTTTATTAATCATGATCTCATTACAGTTTTGTTGGACTAATAGCTTTTTATTTGTCAGAATTGTTTCTGGTGATGTAGTGCTGTTGTCCTAAAAATACAGATCTATTTACGCTATTTAACTGTCTGCAAAATTATTCAAAGGTAGCTTATTTCTAACATTGTGCTTTATATTAAAACAAATCAAGATTAAGAACTTTTGTCAGTGATTTCAGAGCTGGTGTCTGTGAAATGTTGTGGCTTTTTGGTACAAAACTTGAAAGCACCTCATGGGTTAGCTGCAGCACATAGCAGTGATTCACTGCAGAATTGAGAGTATTACTCTGGAACAGATCCAATACTTTTAGAATGTGGCAGGGAGCCTCTAACTGCAGAAAGATACATATTGGGTATATTAAGCATATTTTAGTGTTTATTAGTGAGAGATTTGGGATTTAGACTAGAATGTGCTCTGAAACTAATCTAAATACACATCTGCTGAAGGGTGAAATGGCATATACTGTAACTCATGAAAATAATGAGTGTGAATTAGTTTCTGAACCATAGCTCTACAATTTATTCAGATCAGGTTTGGCAGGAACTTGTTAAAAGGACATATAATGAAGGGAGCACATTCAGACCTGTGTAAGAATTTAGCCACACAATTGCCATTAAATTATTGAGTGGTGTTTGATGAGAAACCCTTTGACTGCTTTGGAAGTTTGCAACCAATGAGTCCTGTGCTTTTTTGGTTTGTTGGTTTTTTTTTTTTTTTCTTGGAGGTTTCTTTTTGGTGCATTTTTTTAAGTAAATTAGACTGGAACATTATGATGAAAAAATTTCCTGGAAAATGCCATTTTGTGTTGCTATGGCAGAAGATATTGGGGAAAGTGAAATGCCAGGGGGGGACACACACCTTCTAATGTCAAACCTTTAATCTGCATTATATCAAATACTCAACATAGAGCAGTTGTACCATGAAATTAAATTATTAGACTGGTTAACTATGAGACCATACATTAGACATGGGAAACTAGCCATGTTAATGGGCACAACTTTTTTGGTGTCTATGTTTAACAGTAAAATTGCTTGGTTTAGCAAAATTGCTTTTGCAAATAAACTCAGATACACTTAGCTGAACATATAATTAATTGCAAACATACTAAGTGATTAGAAATTACAGCCCTCAACACCAATTCATCTAGGTGGCACACGTTATTGATGATGAAATACTGTTGATATATTCTTAGCTTTGACCTGTATTTCGATGAATATATGGAACCATCTGTTTCTTTCATGACATCTTACTGCTGGAGCTGAAATCAAATTTAAGTTTTAAGTTGGAATCAGGACATCTAATGAGAGTTCATAGGCAAAGCTCTATCAAAATGAGAAATGTGGGCATAAAGCATTGATCAATGAACTGTTCCCTCTTGAAAAACTAAATGCTTTAATCCTGAGGCAGAATATGCACTTTGTGTTGGTCTCATGCATATAAATAGCCACTTTTGAGTCCTAGTTTAATCTGATTGAAAACATCTCTATGTAACTCTGAATGTAAAAGTTTCCCACAGCTTTCTTTCCCACTTTAGTGTGATCAATGGGGAATTGAGTTTAGTGGAAGAAGGGTCTGACCTACTAATTCAATTAAGCAAAATTTTGGTTGTTTGGTACCAGGTGCAAGATAACTTTTGTTTTATTTTATTTTATTTTATTTTATTTTATTTTTTATTTTAATTAACCCAGTGGACTAAGTGAACATTTAAACACATTTCTACAGCCTTTAAGTACTAAAGTAAAAGGAATAAATCTTTATGTCCATTGGTAATTTAGGGATAAGGTGAAAGCAGCCTTTTAACTCTCCTGATACTTCTGGCTAAATGTATATCCTTGTCTGACCTCTAATAAATGCCTCGTTTTGCTGAAACTTTCCTGAGAATTACAAAGTATACAACACATATCATCATTGCTGTCTTATAAGTGCTGATACAGGGAATAATGAGATGTAGTCTTCCTTGATTAATGTGCAAAGTTACTTTAAGAAAGAACTCATTTATAGCACCTTGAATGGCCACAGGAGATAGTCTTGGACTGAAAGAGCTCACATATATGTGGACAAATAGTGGAAGAGAAATGGCAGGGGAAAATATATTTTAAAGTTGTTTTTTATTTTTTGAAGGGTAATTTATGTTAAAGAACTTACCTGACTCGCATGGAGAAATTATGGCAGACATGACGCATCTTTACTTGACTCTGTCCTTTTATTTTCAATTGCATGCTTTTGTATCATTTGGATTTTCAGATACATGTAGCTTCCATTCACTCTAGCTGAAATCAGTTGGAGCTGCACCTTCTGAGAACCAAACACAAGTAAAAATCAGGCTGACAATATAGAACTGCAGACTGCAGCATTAGCATTTTATTTTCCAATACCTGTGCACCACAGTCTCACAAATTCATTTTAGATAGTAGACCGCCCCTTTGAAAGCCTCACACAAGGCACTATAATGCACTTTAGCATTTTATTCCCTCAAGCTGCAGTCACTTTAACCAATTAACACGCCTCTTCTCTGCAGACTACTGCATGGGTACAAAAAGAATTAAATAGGAGGATACATGATGGGAGAGCAAAGAACCTGTCATACTCTCATGCCACCCAGATTCTGGGCTTCACAATTCTTGCTCCCAAATACTACAGATGTCATAAATATTAGTTCTTTTGTTAGAATAAATTTTCACTGATATTTAGTCTGCTTTAATTTAGTTCTTTCTATTGTTTCAGTAAGACACTATGAGTCCAGACAAAATACTGGTTTACTTACCGCTCAGAATGTCAATCTGCTTATCCAGGAGAAGTGGAAAAAATGGACTTTAAAGGATTTGTTTCTTTCCCTCTCAGCCTCCACCATTTTGCAGTATCTTTCCTGGATAATGAGTAGTTTCTTTTCCTCTGCTAGCGATATCTCTCTTAGTTCTCTCAATATTACATTTGATGCTTATGGAAACACATTGTTCTGTTCTTGTTTTCCTGAAGCATTTCAGAATATCGGCTATTATCTGGTCTGAAGTAGGAGAATAGCTACTGAAGTATAACTCAGAATACTGAATACTGAAGCATTCTGAATTATTAGTTGACTTGAATTTTATTAATGAACATATTACATTACTCTATTTGTATCCAAGCCTATTCTGGAGAAAGACAAGTATGTGGTATTCGTTTTACAAATGGAGAACATGGGACACTAACATCCCTTTTTCAACGTAGAACAGAAAACAGAGTGCCTCAATTTCACCATTCCTGCCTTAGTGCACTGCTCACAGAACCCCACTGACAACTCAATTCACTACAGTTTTGTATGTACAGCATCTTGAAGATTTAATATAGACAAAATTATCAGTGTTCTCACTGGGAGCCTCATCTATGTAGTGACTTATCTCAAATTAAATATATTAGCAACAATTCATACAATAGCGAAATGCAACCACAGTTTCAGTAAAACATGTCTTCTCTTTAACTATGCAACAAAAATGTTTTGGAGTGAGGTTACAAGGGTGGACACCTGACTAGCTGACAAGGCAAGGCATGGTATTTGTGTTACTGCTCTTGGGAGGGAGAAGGGTGAGGGAGAGGAGAGTGCAGAATAAAACTGGTCTTTTAAGTGATTTTACTGCATTAGTTGGCTGCAATGTTGCTTAGAAATGCTGAGGCCATAGAGATAGGTTCATGACATCAATGAAAATGTGTATGAGGTGCCTATAATTAAATCAGACATCTGTTGAGCAGTGGTATTGAACTACACCTAAGCCAATATATGGGTTACCATAATTCTGCTTAAGTACTGTCCTGCTGAAAATACTCAGCAATTAGGACACGACTACCGTCAAACCGAAAAAAGAACCGTATTTTTGAAAGGTTATCATTAAAGTGATGAACTAGAAGACTACTAATTACACAAGTGCATAAATATTTGCAGGCTCAAGTTTTAATACATAATGATTTAGATATAATACTGTATGTTGCAGTATCAAAGATGCTTACATTTATACACATATTATCAATATTTTGATAAAAATTGCATACTGTTAGGATAATGAGAATGAAGGTCTCTGTGTTTCAAAATAATCAACATAAAAAATGTGTCAAAACCCATATGATTCTAGCTCACATGGGTGATTACTAGAAAGCATAAGTCTGTCCATAGTCTTTAGTAAGACATACTTTATTCAAACACCTAGGGTGGAAGAGACCGCTAGAGATCATCTGTAGTCTCTACTGGTCAGATTATGTCCAGTCAGAGGAGTTACACAAGGCCATGCTCAGTGAAGATTGACTAACTCCCAGAATGGCAGTATCACTGCCTCTCTAGGCGCCTCTTGCAATGTCTAACCACTATCACAGTGAAAAACATTTTTATTTCCTTATTCAGAATTTATCATGTACCAACCTGTACATCATGCCTCTCATCCTTCTGTTGTGCATGTCTGTGAAGACTCTGGTTTGGTTTCCTCTGCACCCTCCTATTATGTAGTAGTAGACAGCAATAAGATCATCCTCCTCGGTTTTCTCTATCTCAAGCTGGATCTCTCAGCATCTCCTTGTAAGCTGTGTGCTTCAGCTTCTCCCTTGACCACCTTTGTCGTCATCCTCTAGTATGTCCATGTCTCTCTCATACTGGGGAGCACAGAAATGGACACAGCACTCCAGATGTGTCTCCTCAGGGCTGAGCAGAGGAGAAGGATCACCTCTCTTGACCTGTTGGAAACGCTCTTCCTAATGCAGACCAGGATGCTGTTGGCCTGCTTTGCTGCAACAGTGTAGTACTGGCTCGCAAACAACTTAGGTATATGGACACCCAGGCCCTTTTCTACAAAGCTGCTTTCCAGCTACTTGACCCCCCTAGTCTCTGCTTGTGCATGAGGTTTTTCCTCTTCAAGTGGAGATCTTGGTATTTCCCTTTGAAATTCATGAGATTCCTGTCGGCCCATTTTCCCAGCTTATTTATATCCCTCCTGTCAGCCCTGCCCTCCAGTGATTAGCCAATTTGATATAGTCTGGAAACATGTGGAGTCATCTGGTCATTAAGTAAAAAAACATTAAACAAAAGTGGCCTCAGTATGTGCTGGAGAGAGCTTAACTAAGTAACCAACTGCCAGTTGAATTTCCTACTGCTGATCATCACATTTTGAGCCCAGAGATATAGCCAATTTTCAACCCACCTTATACCTCACAAATTTGACTCTAAGAACACTGTGGGAGGCTATGTTGAAACCCTTTCTTAAGCAAGCTGTTGGCAGAAGGCCACTTCAGTCCCAAATCAAAAGAGTGTAATAGCTATGTGAGAAACTGCTGGGCGCTGCAAAACCCCAAAATGGGAAAGAGATTGGAGTACCCCAACATGATGCTGAACAAGAATGAATGTAAGAAACTGCAACACATTACAAATGGTGAAATAGGAATACCAGGACTGCTTCTGGGTGAAAGACGCCAAAAGACAGGGAAGCAGAAGTCTACTGGAGTCAACATCTAAGACCAAAATTACATTGTAAGAGTGGAAAGCCTGCACAACCAGTTAAGCAAAGAAAGAGTAAACAGGGCGGATTGCTTGTAGAGAAATAGGAGGGAAAAAAAAGGGAATATAGGAAAGGCAAATAATTTGATAAGGCTCTCTGAGAGTGTTAGGGTGAAGCAAGAATGGTACTGCTGCATAAAGGAAGGGGAACTGGGAGCTGAGACAAGAAGGCTGAAAGGGCCATGCCCTTACCAAAAAAAAAGCAGTCCCACAGTACCTGAACAAGAAGAGAAAAGTGGGATTGGGGATGGTAACCAGAGGCAGTCAGGAGTCCAGATCACTAGACATGTCCATGGTGACAAGGTAGGTCCAAGGTCAAGCTGGAAATTCAAATCTGTGGGTCAGACTCAGGATCAACTGGGTGACCATGCACAGAATCACAGAATAGTCAAGGTGAGAAGGGACTGCTGGAGATCATCTAGTCCAATCCCGCTGCAAAAGCAGGTTTACATAAAGCAAGTTGCAGAGCATCGTTTCCACGCGGGTTTTGAATATCTCCAGAGAATGAGACACCACAACCTCTCTGGGTAGTCTGCTCCAGTGCTTTGTCACCCTCAAAGTAAAGTTTTTCCTCATGTTCAGGTGGAATTTCCTGTGTTCCGGTTTGTGCCTGTTGCCTCTTCTCCAGTTGCTGGGCACCACTGAAAAGAGTCTGGCCCCATCTTCTTGACACTCACCCTTTAGATATTTATAAGCATTGATGAGACCCTTCATAGTCTTCTGTTCTCCAGGCTAAACAGACCCAGATCTCTCAGCCTTTCCTCACAAGAGAGATGCTCCAATCATACATGTGCATTACATGCACAGACACATCAACAATATAGCTTGGGTAAGAATCCTTCAGTGCTGCTCCCAAACAAAGGGAGGCTAGGACCTTGCTTCTCCCGAATCTCTGTCCTCCAGCTCTTTCCCAGCAGTTTGATCCAAGATTCCACATCCACGTTAAATGAGAGTTGGCCTTAAGCACTGGCAGCCAAAACCTTGGGAAGGAGAGAGGAAAGAAAGGGTTACAGAGCCCATTGGTACTCTCAAGGCCCTGATGAACCATTTAAGAGTTCTGCATCTGATCAATGTGGCCTGCAGTAGGGCAATAAACCAGTTCAGACTATACCCCATGTACCTGATTTGCTTCCCTGGTTGTGGGACCTAGTGCAGTGCCAAAAGGGTCAGATGCCCCTAACACAAGGTAAACAATAACCAGTGCTCTTTCCGCATCCAGAGAGTCAGTCATATCATCAAAGATAATAGTCAGGTTAGCAAGGCACTCTTGCTAGTTGTTCCAAATCATCACTATATCTTTCACAGGCCTAGACGTGGGCTTCTGAGAGATTTACTCCAGAATTTCACTAGGGACTATGGTTAGCTCACCAGCCTGCGGTTCTCTGGATTCTTCATCTTGGCCTTTTTGAAGATGGGTATTAGTAAGAATTATTAAAACATGTTATATATTAAAAAAAAGAACTCATTTAGAAGCAGTATGCCTTATATATGTTTGAAAACACCTATAGAAAAAGAAAATGTCTCTCAAATGTCCACTCATCAAAGAGTCCTCTTAAATTTGTTCTCCCCTTGCATCCCTCCTCTCTTCCAATAGTCTCACAGGTGTCCATAGACTTCTCCCTCTATAACAAGGAACCTGGTATCACTGATTCTTTGCAGGTATGTGAAGATACCCGTTGTCCAATGACTTTCTTTCAAGTACCACTTTTTTGAAAGGTTATGTTATATATACCTTTTTTCTTTTTTGAGGTTTTATGTATAAAAAGTATGGTACTTTCATTCTTAACTCACGGGAAGTGTATTATAATTTTAGTATATTGACCTGAGAATGTCAATGTTGGAAATGTCAATACTACAGATAATCTGTGAGCCCTTGATAATATTTGCATTATAACCTGATCAGAAGAGATAATTGTATTAGAAGTGCACAGAAGGTCTTCCTCTTCACATCAATGCAGTCTACCCAGCATTTTTAGGTACAAATACTGTTCTACAAGTAAGCTCCACAACACGTCCTTCACATCTGCTGGTCTACAAAGAGGGATTTGTGGTGCTCTGAGGACATCAGTAACACACTTCCTGAGGAGGCTGCAGAATCTATACTTCAGTTCACTTTTTCTCTTCCTTTAGTGTGAAGAAAAGCATGTCCGCTGAACTTGAATGTCAATATTCTCCAAAAGTGCAATTCCTAGGACTAGCACAAATTTGTGCAGTTGTCTGGCTCAGGTTCACCAGTCTCTAAAAATTTATTATTGATGAATTGTACAAAGAAGTAAGTGTAGTATTTGTTAGGTAACTCCTTGTTTATGGTACTTTGTGTCTCAGAAGCACCATTCCCTATGTAGATCTGTGTATATGTAGATGTACATCTTTGATCCTAGAATTTCTTAAAATTTAAAGATGACAGGTGCATCTGTTACACAAATCGATACAAAATGACAGTACTTCCAAACTCTGCTATTACAAACACTACCCTATTTGTCACCCGTACTCTTCCTACATCAAAAATATCTATGAACACGCAGCTTTGAGACACAAAGTATCCAGAGCAACTCAACTGAGGAGAATCTCTTATGCCAGCTGAGAAGAGGAGGGAAGTACGGGATAGGCACACTTCTGGTGACTAATGTTTTTCCAGAGAACCATGCAAATCTAGACCTGCTTGCTGAGTGCCTCGTCTCACCCAATAAGGTTTGTTGGAGCTGAATAGTTACACCCATACATCAAGTTGTCATTTGTTCACCTGAAGATATATAAGCTTTTCTGTAAGATCACAAACATGGGCCAGTTTGGACAGGTTAGTCCCTCTCCTACCTAATTTCTGCAAACACCAGACCAATCTCATTCAAGATTACTCTTGTGCAGATCCTGAGCTGTGCAAATCAAATAAAATCGTAGAATCAGAGAATGGTTTGAGTCGGAGGGGACCTTTAAGGGTCCAACCCCCACACCATATCTTTCACTAGACCAGCTTTCTCAAAGCCCCATCCAGCCTGACCTTGAACACTTCAGAGACGGGTCATCCACAGCTTCTCTGGGCAACCTGCTCCAGTGCCTCACCAACCTCAGAGTAAAATATTTCTTCCTTATATCTAATAACCTAGGCTGTAGAGGTAGATAAACAGTGCTGCAAAGGACTCTGCTGAGATCACATCCATGCTGACTGAGACAGAATTGCTTGCAGACAGGAAAGACAGAGTGCGGAAAGACACAGTGCAGAAAGAAGAAACAGGGAGGTGAGTGACACAAGCTGGTCTAGCAAACCCTATTCATTTAAGCAGCCCTTAATTGGTTGAGTAATTTTAATGAGGACACTGGAAGTGATTGCATGACCATCTACATCAGGACAACATGCCTGGGTGATAAGAAGTGATGAAAGTAATGATTCAGAGTATCAGGCCTTTAAAACATGCTGACGTGGCAAATTAAGAGACTTTAACCTGCTGTAAACTGACTCAATTACTTATAATTTTGAAGAATCATATTGCCTGATTCAGAGGTCTCTGGACTCAAGCCCTGATTTAGATGAAATAGGGAAGTATTTGGGAAATAGGAGAACAAATAAAATGAACTATGCATTTTTATTTATCTTCTAATTTAACCAGGAAGCTCCATCCCTAGAGAAATTGTGTCCTGCTATCAACCTGATTCATTTTAACCTGCAATCCACAGAAAGCAAACAACACTACCCTTCATCAAAGGTTTGAACTAGTATTTGAAGAACAGACAGCTGTGATCTTGTAAGCCTCTGGATTTTTTCTTGTCTCAGTGTGCTTAAGTAAACAGAAGGGAACTGTTTGCTTTGTGTAAGAAATAGAAGGATTGTAAAAATGCCTTAGCTCTGCTTGGAATTCATCCAAACTAAAGAAATTAACTTTCTGTCTTCAGCAAAACTGGCATTCCTCCTTCTTCTACTCATCATCCTCGACCCTGAAACATTAAAATGTCAGCTTGAGCCGCCCACCCCTACTCTTTGGCATTTTATTAGGTTAGTTATCAAAGCTACCTTCATTTGTAGCTGCGTGATAATTCCTATGAAGTAGGAGAGGAACACACACAGTCTCCTGAGCTGCCATTCACAAGTGATATGTACAGTTTATATAAGAAATTATTTTCTCTGCACTCCCGCAACCTGAAATATGGTCCTTTTTAATTATTTTATTACGAACAGGTTGTTTCTTCTTTTCAAGCTTTTGTTCCTCATGGGAACACCATACTTCTTTTTTTGTTCTACAGGGAATTAAAGTAGAAGATCAAACAGAAGCAACATCACTAGAACAGTCCTTTAACTTTAACATACAAAAACCAAAACCAAACCAAACAAAACCAGTTTCTTACATTTTCAATAATATATTTTAAAATTCTTACATTTTCAAGAATATTTTTTAAAGTAAGCAATAAAATGAATCCCCTAAACAGATTCAGCTTTCAAATTTTTTTTAACATTGTGCTTGAAGGGAGCCCACTATAAACTCCAAAGATTTTCAGATTAATCTGGAGGTGAACAGAATTAAATTCCCCTTTAAAATATATAAGAAAATACCACTGATCTGTAGAAAAATGCCACTGTTCTTCCCTAATTATCCCGTCAGAGAAAGATGATCTCAGAGGAACCCTGCCATGGCACAGTCATAGAGATGAAATCTGGTCTGTACAAGCGTTTGTGTTAATATAAGTGTAGTGTCACTGTGTATAAGTTTAAGGGGTTGTCAGTGTGCAGTGTTTTACCTGTACCACCTGGAACAGATGAGGTAATAAAATGAAGAGAACATTTTCTCCCACACCAGGTCTTTGTTTGAAGTAAGGGATATAAGTGTGCAAAGAATCCAGAAGGGAATGGTCAATATACTGATTCAGTATGACCCCTTATGAAGCTTAGGCTATTAGTCAGGTTACTCTGAGCCATGCCATGCTTCTGAGCTGGTTTTGTGCTCTGTCATCAACAGCACAGGAAGAGTAAGGCACTTGCTGTGTGAAAAAAAAAAAAAAAGAAAAAGTAAAGTAATACTCATTAAAGCATACTTCCCATCGTTTCAAGCTGTAGTTTCCCCTGTTTTCGTTTAAAAAGTCTATGCAAGCTTTCAGCTTTCCCTAGCTTTATTTGTATCATCATTCAAGTGCTCTCTGTAGCAAATGCTATGCCAGCTCTGTCATTTTAAACTACTGCTAATCTTTAAATAGTCAGCCTTGAAAATTCATTTCGGGCAAGGGCTTTGCATAAAGGATCTTAGCTTAGAAGATTAAAATGAGTTGCCTAATTGTTGCATCCTCTTTCCCCCCAAGATAAGCAGTCACACACAGTTTGCTGATTCAAAGGATTAAGTTTACCAATTTTTCATATTTTACAGCTATAAGAGGGGAAAAATTAAAAACAATGTTGGACATAGGAACTGCAAAGCTTTCTTTCAACTTTTAAGCTTAGCTGTTTCTAATTTTTCCAGTCAAAACATAGGTACTATAATTTGGCTTCTTTTGTTAGCAGAAATACCCTCAATCATTTAGCTGAGTATCTGACAATCACTAATACTTACCCCAAAGCAGTGGCATCTGTGCTCCTCCAGAATTTTTGCGCTGTGTTTATATTCTGTAGCGTATCTTGGCAGTTAAATTATTTCTGAGAGTGGAACAAACAAACCAACAAACAGAACTTCCCCAGACTAGTGACTACTTCAGTACCTGTCCAACTTTCTTGTTTTAAAGAAAGAAAGATACCTGAAATGAAGTATAAGTGGATTTGCTCCTTAGTCTGAATGTTGCTACAAAACAAGAGTTCTCCCTCACCTAACACAAAGTGTAAATAGCAGTGACAAAAGTATTTTCTTCATGATATTCACTAATCATGTTCTGTGGAATGGGAAATTAACTTTTTCTCAGCCTGTTGAAGAAGTCTACCCACAAGGGACAAGGAATGCCAAGGAATGGCATGCAGAGATTCTCTCGTTTATATTTATTGCTATAACAACCAAGGTCAGCTGATTTCGTTATTTGCCCTGTTCGAGGGTCAGAAATGGAAAACTGTAGAGGGGTCCCACGCATAGGGAGAAGCGGACAAGACAGGTGATCCAAAACTGAGCAACAGGGGTATTCCATCTCATCTGACCCATGCTCAGTATAAAAGCTGAGGGATCAAAGGGTCAGTGCTTTTTCTTCAATAGCTGACATCTGAGAAGGACCCTGTCTGTTTGTCTGCCTTTGATCCCAATCCATGTGTTCCTGACTCCAGAGTTGGAATGCAGTTCCTATTCATTGCTGAGTCCAGTCTGGGACTTCTCCAGTGCCTGCCAGCGATGTCATCCCAGGAGCTTAATATGGTTTTGTATATACTGTATTTATTTCGTTATTTTTATTTTATTATTAATATTTCATTAAAGTAGTTTAGTCCTTTCTAAACTTGTAAATCTCTTTATCTCCTCCTTTTCTTGGAATGAGAAGGGGAGAGAGCATCTGTCATCTCATAATTGGCCAATTCAGTCTAAACCACAACAGAGCTAAACAAAGAAAATCTCTCCCTGACACAGCTCCACTTCTAATGACTCATTTCCAGTTTCTTGGAGGAAGACAGTTCCTTTTTTCTGTCCTGTCTTTCCCCTCATTTTAGCCTTTTTTATATAGTTACACTTGGTTACTAACACTTTTGCACTCAAAGGAGATTGTGAATGCTGCTGAAAGAAGTATTAGTTCTTTAGGCAATTCTGAAAATCAACACTCTGTCTGACACTTTGCCACTCCTTTCTGAATGTAGTCTTTTGCTATGCGATAGAAAATTTAGAGGTTAATTTTGGCTTAGTCTTTCTGAAGAAACTACAAGTCTAAAAATACCTGATTTAGAATTATTGCAGCAGGTGAAGAAAATGGCAACAACCATCCCTTTTTCAACTCCCCTCTGTCCTTTCCCATATTCAAGAACACAAGTTCTTGAAGGTTAGGTCAGACAAAGGAAAACGGAGCAGGGAGGAAAAATCCACAGGCTGTAAATAGAAATAAGCACAGATTAAAAGAAGAAAAAAGTCAGCTGTAACTAGTCCATGGCTTTGGATGGCTTTACACCAAGTTAATTCCTTTATTCATACAAGGATGTGAGCTGAATCCAGCCAGTAGAAATTTACAGTCTGTATTCCAAACATTTCAACTATCTCAGGTCTTCTATCCCAAAAGGATTCTAGAAATTTCCTTTCTGTTCTGACAATTTCCAGAAGAAGAGGAATATTTTGCTCCTTATTTAGCCTGGTATCTTACTTTCTGTCCATTCCTGACCTTTCTGTGCAATGATTCATTGAGCAGAGAGAGGGTAAGAAGAGAATGCCAAGCACTGCTCAAACAACAGAAGCAAACTTCAGCTGACCTTTCCTGTAACTGGGCAATGAAAGGATAGCTCCTTGCTTTTAGTTCACATACAAAACGATTGGTAAAATCTAATTATTTAATAATCTGTCCTCTCCAACATGGAAAGCCCAAAGTCTGGATAGCACTTTAAGACAGTGAAAATAATATGTATCTCTGCCAGTGACAGGATGTCATAGCTACAGAAAATGTAGTCATAGACAGATAGTGAGAGTTCCTTACTTTGTCACATTCAAAAGGCTAACATACTCTCTACTGCCTCACCCCAGCATATCACCTGGAATTAACAGCATTGTTACCTTTCTTGCCCAGCTATAATATTCCTATCTGCTGAGGTCTCACCTTTGTATGTGAAAGCTGAAGTCATCAGCATCCATTATTACAGTGGATGACTTTGAATTATATAGAATTGAAAATATTTTGCATGGAGTACTTTATTCCTTACCCCTTCCTTCCAATTCAGTATCCCACCAGCTACATTTTCCTGAGTTCTTTTAGTGGGGCAGACGACCATATACACAGAGTAGGGTGAGAATGTAGAGGCCACAAACTTACTGAAGCAATTCATACTTGTGCATTTTCCTCCCAGCAAAAAAGATGGGTCTCATTGCTCCTTTTTGTATTGCCACCATTTTTGCTCTCCTAAACAAAGAAATTCTAGGAAAACAACCAACCTCAGCAAATAAGCAATTTTCCAGCAAGTAATAAAGGAAAAGCAAGCAGGAGAGTGGGAAAATGGAATGAAGAAACAGACACTGAAAGTTTTCTGAAAAAGTTGTCTTTGGTGATTTGTGTTCACTGTAACAGGCGAGGGAAATAGCTGTGGGAACAGGTGGACTGACTTTTCTCTGTATTCCACCAGTACAAACTAGGAGCAACGGCACAAACTAGGAGCAATGGGGGTGGCCACAAGTCTGCAGAAGAGAGTTCACAGTGGTTCCAGAATTTATCAATACCTACTGAGATGTAATAAAACAACCAGTCTTTTTCATATGATTGACACTGATAATAGCTGTAGATTTTCTTTCATTTTCAGTTCTCAGGTACATTAATATATACGCATGCCACATACATTGAGTCATTTTTCTGTTGTTTTTTTTATAATGGGAGGCAATGGGAAAGGCAGAATTATTTGCTCAGATCCATTTCTCTTGATTCTCATGCCTTGACCAATGGATCATTTTGATTCCAAATTCAATAACCTAGCATTCTCAAATTGAATGCTACTATTAGGTCCCCAAAGTTTCACGAATTTCACCCTAGAAATATACAGTTTAATACTCAATATTGCTATTTCGTATTCCATGGTTAAAGAACCATAAAACCAGCAAAAAATGACCTGTTGAAGTGTGGCATGGTAGTTCCCAATGAAACAAATAATAAAAATTATCCTGGAAAGAAAATCAGGTGATTTTTTTGCAAGCCATTTTGCAAGCCAAGAGAAACACAGATATAAAAACTTGGTTTTGATCAATAATCATACTTATTCAAAGCACCAATTTTGCCTCTGAATTTGCTGAGTAGAATTGTGGAAGACTCAAATTTCTTTGCCTCATATAAATTCTAATGAAATTTTTCTGATGGAAAATTGCTAACAATACTTTAAGCAAAAGCTGCTTCTTTATTTTTCCAGCTGCAGTGGAAAGTTTTACACAGTGGTAAAAAATTTATAAGGTATACTTAAAAATTCTGGCAGATTTTGGAAAGCATTAGACATTCAAAGAGAATACCCAGTTTTAAAGTTGTAAATCAGACAGACTATGACTATGAAACTGCTTGGCACTTCTTAGTCTCCCCCAATTCTCTCTGGGGGCAGGTGCAAGGTATTGCAGCTCTATTGTGGGTCTGAGAATATCAGGATTGGATTTAGGTTTGGAAACCTCACTCTTCTCTCTAATATGACACTGTGTTGCATAAAAATGTCTTTTCTCCTTTTTACTTTTTGCCCTTTTTTTTCTTTTTTTCTTTTTTTCTTTTTTTCTTTTTTTCTTTTTTTTTTCTGGTCAGGATTGTTCTTGTTTCACCTGTCAGCTTTTAAGGAGAAGTGAATGAATCAGCTCAGAAAGCATGAAGGAGTAGGAAATTCTGTCCTGAAGTTGTCATATTGTCTTTTTGGCCACCTGGCCTGAAATTCAGACGCAATAGAGAACATTTTAGTTTGGTATTTAAAGCTAACCCCATTGCAACTTCAAGGTAATGTAAAGCCTTTTCTGACTTTTGGGGAGATGGAATGGAGGAGTAAATTCATCATAGTTAAGACTCAAAAGACAGCATTACTTTGACCTTGACTAAACATTTCATTAACCATGAGCTATTTT
Source organism: Calidris pugnax (assembly GCF_001431845.1). Taxonomy (NCBI): domain Eukaryota; kingdom Metazoa; phylum Chordata; class Aves; order Charadriiformes; family Scolopacidae; genus Calidris; species Calidris pugnax. The sequence goes on along the minus strand of NW_015090830.1, from coordinate 11,433,906 downwards.
CAGTTCAGATACCTTTTCATGTCGAAGCAGCACGTCATAATGAACATGTTTCTTCCTCCCTCCTTTTCCCTGGAAAAAAAAAGCAGTTGTTCTTTCTTACTAAATGTGACAAGTTTTTTCATTAAAGTAGATTAAAAGTAAACATTTAGTATTATTAATATAAGCATATGAGGAGAAAAAGGACTTAAATCCCTCCAAATTCTTGCTTTAGTAAATTGCAGTTTTGTAATGAGAAATGTGAATCTGTAATTGTTTAATTACGTTACTTGGTGTTACTCCTGATTTTGTTTGGCTGAAAAGACTTCAGTAGTATTAATACTGGTTTCCCCACTGTACAACAAGGGAGAATAGCTCTATAATTACAGTATTTCTTAGTTGAAGTTGGGATTTGGGGAGGGGGTTAATTTCTTCTAAATGCAAATTAAGGCAGACTTGTATTTCTTTTTTCTGTTCCTAGATGAGTAAAAAATTATACATAAGAAAGTCATAAGAGTCCAAACTGGCATCTGTGGTCGCATATAAAATGGAAATTAAAGAATGCAATAAAAAGTATTTTTATCAACTTTGACAGATTTTTAAAGAAGTCCTCATCCAAATGAAGTCATTAGAATAAGACAGCATTCATGGGCATCTATGAACCTGCTTTTTTTTCCAAGAAACACAGCCCCTCATATTTTCTGGTTTTTGTCACTAAGACTAAAAGTGAGCAGGCAAAGTTTATAATTACCATGTTAATTCCCTATGACTGAAATACATATATATGTATATATAAAACTTAATGTTTACCTAAGAAAGATTGAGTGCTTTTCTACTGAAGTCGTATGTTAAAAAAAAAAAAAAAAAAGACAAAAAATTAGAAGTATATGAAGTATATTTACAATTGTCAGTAAAAAGTGTATGGTCATAAAAATACGTATTGATTCAATACTGCTGTCACTGCATATACAACCTACTGGAAAATAAATATTTAAAACTCTGATGAGGTCTATAATGAAGTCTGATAGAAATTGTGTGATGCTCGAGTGTGATACACCTTTAAGGTATCTTGCAAAATAAGACATTACTCATTGAAATAATTGCCTAAAAACATAGAGTATCACTAAAATGCTACAGTATCAATTTGGCAAATGGACAATACACTTCCTTAATAATTGCTTTCTTCAGTTTTGATACATGGGTATGCACAAGATAAATGTAACTAGCTAATTGCTAAGAGCTAGAAAACTGGAGTAGGGAATCTGCTTATTCACTTCTTATAGTTTCACACACTGTTGATAGTATTTGTGAAAAAACAGCACTGAGCTATTACATCTTTTACGAGCTAGAAACATAGGAAAACACATGGTGATGGGGATCCATCTAGAACTTTTCATTTTGCATCATGAAAATTAAGAACAAAAAAGTAGACTTAAGAATATCTGTTTGGCATGATACGCATTTCATCAATGATTCTGTACTTTGCCCTACTTTGATTTGAGTATACATGACTTGCTTTTAGTTTTAAGACACTAGAGGAGGCTCAGGAGTCAGAACTGCTGATTTTAACAGGCTGAACAAATTAGAAAAGCAGCATTTGGATAGTGTGCTATAAGAATGTACCCATCATTCCTTGATGCAACTTTACTGCTTTCAGCTGAACTACCTCAACATTAAGTCTGATCTTAAAGGATTCTGCTTATCTAGGTGGACTTTTAAGGACTTGAATAAATACTCTGTAACAATTCTCATTCCCATAGAAAATGCACTTCTTACCTTTCTCTCTTCCTGCCTCAAAATGCCTGGAGAGGTCAGTGGCTTAGGCAGCTGTTTAGGTATACTTATTTTTTTAGTTTAACAATTTTGGCTATGGTTCTGTATCTGAGACTTCATTTATCACCTTACTTCATTGCTATGGCAGCTGCTTCTACATCTTTTAGTAAACCATCATTTAAGACTAGATAGATATACCTTCCATTTCTTTTTCTTTTAAATTTCAATTCTGTTTGTAGTGTATTTGGTAAAGCCTTATTAAAATTTTAAAAAAAAAATCACACAGAGTGCTAGAAAATACATTCTATAGAGGAACTAGTTTCTAGATGGTCAGCATTCTGTAAGATCTTAGCAGCCCTTCATGTTGGAAAGATTTCCTCCTATCTAGAAGTTAAGGTGATGCATTCTGCTCAAGAGAGTTATGATATATTTTCTACTAACTGTAAAATACAGACTAGGTATATTTTACAACAGAATTAAAGCAAATTTGCATCCTCGTCGCTATGAGTACAATTCCCCCCACCATTGCCTTCCACAGAATATAAAGTTTGCCTTTAGCATTTCTGCAAATCATAAGAAAACATAGGTTGGAAGGGACCTCCAGAAACCATCCAGTCCAATTCCCTGCACAAGGCTGGTTACCCCCCCACGCTTGGATAAGGTTGTTCTGGATAGTGTTCAGCTGAGTTTAAGTACCTTCACGAGCAGAAACCCCACAGCCTGTCTGGATACCTACTCCACCTGTTTGACCATTGCTACAATGAAAATGTTTTCCTTAGAAATAGTCAGAATTTCTCCATGTTCTAGCTTGCATCCATTGCCTCTCCTGCTTCAGCTGTGCACCTCTGAGAACACCCTGGCTCCACCTTTAAATATTGGCCCAGTGGTATGTCAATTTGTTGTACTGGAGACTTCCAAGCTGGATACCGTACTTCATATTTGATCTTGCAAGAGCTGAGTAGGTGACAAGGTTCACTTTACTCAAACTGTTGGCTGTCCTATTGTTAATCCAGCCAAGTATGTAGATGGCCTTCATTGCTGCAAGGGTGCAGTGCTGATTCCTCCAATGCAACTGGTGACTGGCTTGTAGTTTTGTGGGTCTTCTTCCTTATCTTCAAGATGGTGGTATCATTTCCCTTTTTCCAGTTATCAGCAACCTTACAAAGACAGCAGCTAACTTTCCCAGCATGCTTGAGCGTGTTCTCTTATTCCTTGACCTTGTGTATGTCCATATGGCTTAAAAGCATCTTCAATTATCTCACCTCCATTGTCTGGTAATGGTTTTGTCCCACAGACTCTGCTAACAGACTTGAGGACCTAGGAGACATGCGGGCAAACCTAACCAGTGAAAAAAATGAGGTAAACCAATATTGGGTACCTTGGCCTTCTCCATGTTGTTTGTCAATAACTTTCCAGCCCCAATGGAAAGTGGCCCCACTTTAACTTTACCTTTCTTTGATGTCAGTGTGCTTATAGAAGCTCTTCTGGCTGCCCTTCACATTCCTTACTAGTTCCAACTCCAGCCGAGCTTTGGCTTTCATAACTCCATCTCTGCACGCTTGGGCAATATTTCTGTACTCTTCCCAGCTTTCCCATCCTTGCTTCTACCTTCTGTGTTCTTTCTTTACCTAGTTAAGCTCAATCAGGAGTTCCTTGCTGATCCATGCTGGCCATCTGCCATGCTTGCTATGATAGTCCTTGAAATATCAGCTCTCACATCAGATGAGAGCCTCTGCATTTCTTTGAAATTTTAGCTCTTGATAATATGCTTCAATTTCCTTTTTTAAATTTTTAAAATATTTCAAATATTAATTTTTTAAAAATTGTTTTCATTTATTTTGTTCTCTTTCATTTTAATTTCAGCTAATTTAATTCAGCTACTGTGATAGCTGCAGGGAAATCAATAAAGTTATACAACTGTGAAACAGGAGTGACACAGTAACAAATCATCTTAGTGTCAACTGTTATAGTTGTCTAACACTTCTCATGGCCTACTGCTTAGTAAAATAGAACTTTGCCAAACCTCCAACATTTCTACCTCAGGTGAAAAAGAAATTCACAAAAACCTCTTTGAAAAGTTGAGCGATACTGTGGTTAAATATACAATGGGTTTATCAGATGTCAGTTTTGCTACTCCCTCCAAAATCCATGCAGATACTCTAGAGGGTTAATAAAAACAATTTCCATTGACTGAATGATACGTACTGGTACTCATAATTCAGGCTGTCCCTTCCAATGTCAATACTGAGACAAGGAAAAGCTGAAGGTAGATACATCTCCAAATACATGGATCACACATAACACAGAAGCAAGGTATAGCTGGCCAGCATCACCTTCTGCAAAGCAAGGGCCTACTGAAGATCATAGTTCCCTGTCGCTAATTTCCCTGGTGGGTTAGATGAGAGCTGCTAGCTCATGTGTCAGGACCCTGTTTCTCACAAATCCTGCCCGCCAGCTGAACTCGCCCCTCCGCAGAATCTGGTGGATCTCAGGAGGAGCACTTCTTTTCCTCTTTGCAAAGCTGAGTCTCTGGTTCAATTCTTGTTGGCATTTCAAATATAAACATTTCACAGTAGAAGTGGAAAGATCTTGATGCTTTCATCGAACAAAATCAAGCAACACATAACCATCAGAAACACCTTCATCTCAGCACTGCTGATACTTCTATAATCCATAATTATATACAGGTCAAAATATTTTTTTCTTATGGAGAATTAATGTCACCCCATTGTTGTTTCATGATACAATACTTCTTAAATGTGATAAAAGTTGTTTGACTTGTTAAAGTCTACTGCCAGGATGATTTGCAACATCCCTTTAAAAGAAAATGGAAAGACTCACCTAGTAGCTGTTAGGTACTGAGCCTTTAAGAGAAGAAATAGTTGGGAATATTATTTTAATATAAAAAAAACCTGAGGAATTTCATTGTAACATTCTTGAACCATGGCTCAGTGTAAATGCACACAGATACCTAACTTTAACAAAACACAGCTTATTACCGACATCAGTGAGGTATTGCTAAACTACTTCACCACACAGGTGGAGGGTGTAATTTTGAAGGCTACTGAACAGTGTGAATTTCCCAATGCATCACAATTACAGAAACACCTGTGTTAAATAACTTTGCACTGATTCGCTATGAAAATGCATGGCGTTCAATAGTCCTTAGAATTAAATGCCTTGCCAACAAGCCACAGGTGTACACCACAGGAGCACACGATAATGTAATTGTGAAGGATGTGATGACAGCTCTCCATCCATAATACTACCTTCCCAAGATGCACTCGTGCATCTATTTTATATTTAGTTATTTTCTAACTCTAGCTTTAAAGTCATCTAAGCAAGCAGTAGTAATTCTAAACGGAGCACTAAACAGGAAAGAAACAAAACAAAAACAAAACAAAACAAAAAAAGACATGTAATACAGGTTTAAAACTGATTGAATCTAGTCCAGAAAGGGCCAAAATAGAAACACCACCCCCTTGCCTCCCCAAAGAAACCCACAAAAAACCCCACCCTAATACTTTAAATAGATAGCATAATTTTTATCTTCAGTATTTTTAAACTGAGGGCCTGCCAAATGCTTGCCTGACAGAAAATGCCATTACAGAAACTACTGACAAGATTAATACCTTGAACTTGTTGATCACTATAGCAGGATTTTATTAATCCATTATGATCTAGAGATTAGTTTAAAAGTTCTATGACTACTGAACATATCTGTTGTCTAAAGAAATTTAGAGTGATTTTTAAAGAAATGTATTGATGTTCTTTAGACAGTGGCTGATGTTAGTCCTGTTCTTTGAAACAGAATTTTTGCAAGGACTACCACTTATGAAATTTTGAGGGAGTTACATAATGTGGAAATTCCAGAAACTTCCTGGAGCTTTTATTTAGAAGTTTGTAAGCAGTCTGAAAAAAATAACCAAGAACAGCTAGTGGACAACCTTCTTCTGGATGTTGTCACAATTACAAAAAAATACTAATATTATAACTTCATATTGTAGATGAAGTGTTTTGATCAATAAACAAAAAATTATACTGTCCTAAAAGATTCTGTAGAATGACAAAGCTGTCAGTAACAATTGTCAAACCCCACTTCTGTCCATATCCACAAAGGTGTAGTGCCCTTTATTTTATTGTTTTTTGTGGAACACATATCCTAAAGGTTCACTGAGGTAAACTTAATTTTCTCATGATTATAATTATGAGATCCTGCTCTGCCAGAGTGGATGACTGGATGAAGGCAGTTTCAGTAACTACATACAACTCAGGAATGCATGTGAGTTTGGTTAGCACTAGTAAGGCGAAGGAGGAAGCCAAATAGACTAATTTTCCTCTTGTTCCTCTCTAGTTTTGGTATGGCTTTTGATCTGAATCTTTTCTACAAGCTTGGGTCAGCTCGTGACTACATGTACACATACAGAAATTTGCATAGCATCTAAACCATGGAAAATATTTTTACTAGTTCATGGTTTGTTTACTTTGTTTTAATTCAAAAAATCAAGGGTAGCATCATCCCAAGTAGCTAGAAATCTGTAACAAGTTCAGTCCAAGCTCCTATTATGGTTGAAACTTTGCCTTTAGTTCCCTGCCTTGTGTTTGCCTATTTGTGGTAATGACGGCATTCATTCACCTCTTGCTTACAACCTCTGTATTAAAATGTTAAACATAAATTCTGTGGGGATAAGAATGAGCAAATCTGTTACCCCACAAACTACAAATATGCTAAAAAAGTGAAGAGGATCACAGAAGAAACTCTTTCCACTACCAATAGCCACTGTCTGTCAGATTTATGTCATTTAATTACCATAAATGTGAGTCAGTAACTTCTTCCATCAGTTTATATCTAATTGTCCATTGAAATCTGGTGCAAATTCTCTCTTCAAAGAAAGTATGCTCTCCTCAAAGAGAGCTGAATACTGAGTAGTACTGAGGTGTTTCCTCACAGTACTGCTTTGCTAATGCCTCCCCTTCTGCTCTTCTAGTTCTCGTACATTGTCCTGATTTGAGGCCCAAACCATGACATATGTAAAGGACAGCTAGAAACTCAGCCCTTTTTAACTTTTCCAGGCATAAATGTGTGCACACACACAGGTGAACACACGCACGCACAGGGTCTTCTCAACAACAGAATGCAGAGCATGTTTTAGAAATAAGCATCTACCATGCCATAGCCTTTAAGGTACTACAGTTTTAATGGCTATCAACTTGATAGACACCAAGGCTTAACAATGGAAAACTTCAAGGTATGAAACTGTGAGACTGAGGCTGAAGAGCCAGGGTTTTTGGTATGACTGCAATAAGAGTCACACTCTCTGATGGGCACAGTGATGTCAAATAACACATACTGACTGGTAGTTTATGCAGCTGCCTCCTGATCTCTGTGGATTTACTCAGAAAACTCAAAAACCACAAAATACATTTCCCCTTATATTCAGCTCCACACATGGTGGATGCATCTTCTCTGCTCTTTGCTTTTGCAGTATTGATATTTTCACGTAATACAATATGTTTCTCAGCCCAGCTTCTCTTCTTGCTCGATCTTGCAGTTGAACCATAATCCTGCTCTGTTGAACATCACAACCTAAAGTAATTCAGCATTATGCGTTCCTTTCCAAGTCACAGAAGAGGATAAGACAGGTCACGAGGAAACAAATCTTTGCTGACAAGTAAATAGCTTTGATAACCTAACTGCCAAACATGACAAAAATCAAGAACAAGACGGAAATTGATTTAACTAAGCAATATTTCATTCTTTGCTTGCATGCTTCTAATCGGTGCTTTCATCAGAATATAGAATAATAGGCCAAAATTTCTGTCCTGGATCAGATGAAAAACAAGGCCCAACTACAGGGACAAAAACTCCCATACTTAAATGTATCTACATTGTAGTCCCACATACTTGAAAGTGCATGGCCGAAAAGGAGAAAGTTAAGCACATACCTAAGTCCTTCAAGGAACAGGGAATTTAAAAAAAAATATCAATGGTACTTTGAAGTGAATGCAGTTGCGTCAATTTTTATCCATATTGTCTAGAACATGCCAGTAAGATATTCCCAAAGTGCAGTAAAAGTCTGTAGAGGAATAATATTATTCCTATACTATTCCTAACATACTATTAAAATTTCAGTGGTTACCACATATCCTGAAAAAGACAACTGTTTCAGGATCTAGTTAAAATACGTTGAAGAATATAATTTATAACTTATATCCAAGAATACAGCCATCATGGAATTAAGTATATACTTTATAAATTTATGAAAACCCTATGCTGGTTAAATTACTGAGGTGGTTTAATTTGAGATATATGGAAGCTAACAGGAAATTCCTCGGTGGTGGTGAGGTAAGTCAATTTTTAAGCAAATTGATTTATTCAAAAAAAGCTGATTTCTGAGCTTTCATTATTTTAAGTTGTCCCCATCTATCCATCTACCTGTTGTCCCGTTGTCCCACTTGCTGCCCCAGAACAGTGGAAACAAAAATGCTAAAAATTTAAAGCACTTGAAATTAAAAGATATTTTTGTCTCAAGTAGATGATTAGTAGACAGAAATATGGGGACGCACCTTCAAAGTCTTTTAAAGGTTTTTAGAAAATCCCAATCCACTCTAGGTCACTATGAAAGAATCAACAATTTAAAGAGTCTTGTATGCTGCCTTCTTTAAAGTAATTTTTATCTTTTTGCTGTCTTCATTTAAACGAATTTGGTTACAAAAAGTTGTCTGATCATCGTACTCATTGCTCACAGGCCTCTGCATATGAATAAGTACAATAGATATGCATGCACTGTGTTTAAAATAATTTCTGGTTTAGGACTGGTAAAAGCCTGAAAATTGGTACCTTAGTGGATGCACTTACAGAGACCAAAAGGACAACAGATGTGCAGCTAGACCTGTAATCATGACAACAGTTAAAAATGAATTCATTCTATCTACATGATGGAAACTCATTCTGTTTTCAGGGACAACAGTGTTAAATGAGTTTCATAAGAGGGTTACTTGTTGTACTGTTGAATCATTTTAGAAAGACTTATCTTAAAGTAATCACAAAGTTTTGGTAATCTCTCCTGTGTATATAAAGATAAAAGTAACTTGGACTGTACTCTGTAGTTCATTAGATACTACATCAATTGCTTTGATATTTTATGAAACATTAGCTGTGTAAAATTGAAGGTTGTTGTTTTCTCATTCCCATTAATCTAAGGCTGCATGCAGCTGTTTCTTGGGGGAAGAAAACAAGCACTGCAATGGTGTACAGGCTCTAAATACCTTTATACTGGCAGCATGCCCAATTTCTATCACTAACACCAAAGCATTGCTTATCAGGATCTTCCTTCTTATCTACTTTCCAGAGAAATTTATGAATGCTGACATCTAAAAATTTTAAAATGCATAAGTACAAGAGTACACACACACTCTCAAGATGATGTTAAGCAGAAGATTAACACATTAGCTGTAATATTCTGGATATCTGTGTTCAGTTTCTGCTAGTGTAAATCAGTTTGATGGTTTTATTTTACCCTTTATTGGCATCTGTCATAAAATATTGATGCTATTGGCTGATTCTCTTCCACAGTTGATGAAGAGCAACTTGTGCAGATCAGGATTGAAATATGCATGCAGAACTGTGCAAGAAACTAAACACTAACCCCATGTAAAAATATCTTAAAAAGTCAAACTTTCAGTGAAGAAAAAAAATCTTGCTGCTGCATCCACGGGCAGCTCCAAATTCCTGTCCTCATAATAGACTCGTAAATTGATTAGAAAAGGTGTTTCTTTTGTAGGAAATTCTTTGCACTTTAAATGATAAAGTAGCAGAAAAACGGAACTCTGTTAATGTATTTTAACACTAAACTATTTTCTGTTATTAGAACATTACAGAGAATTACACCAGAGAAGTAGGAAGGCTAGATGTGTAATTGAGACCCATCCAATTTCTCATCATACTCAACCTCTCCTGTGTCATCTAATTTGAACCCCCAAGATTATACTTTGTTTGTATCTAAAGTGGGAGCCCAGTCATGCAACTCCCTACCCCGCTCCCTCCTCTGTATCCCTGGACCTGGGTTTTAAAAGTGGAAAAGAAAGCCTGTCTGTCAAGATTGGAAAGGATTTGCAGCATACTCTGAAATCTTCCCAGTATGGATCCTGCAAGAACCAAGGCTCTTCCATGGGCTGTGGTACACACCTGGTATGCAGCATAAAACTGAACTTTGTTTTCCTCTACCTAGGCACCCATGTGCAGATGTTAATACTTGCTGAAGACAGATAAATAAATGACTGTGAAGTGTTTCAGCACCTCAACAAAACAATAGTTGAGCAATCCGGCTCAAAGTGATACACTTTTATTTTGAAAATGTAGCATCCAAACTTAGTTAACCTAGCTTCGTGTGCAGCCCAGTTGCATTTTGTGATGGCAGGTAATACAGAAAGTTACAGGTTGTGATGTAGTAAGAGATTTTTCCTTTTCTCCCTTTTTTTGCTTAGTGTAGAAGAAAAGTCCTTCAGAACAAATGTATATATGCCTCTGTCTGTGTGTTTGTGTGTGTTCATAGAAAATTATAATATGCACCTTGGTAACCTTCATATAATCTTTACGTGCTGTGAGATTTAATAGGATTTTCATGCTGATCTTGTAATGGTATGCTTTTAAGTCTTCCTGTTTTTCTTTGGAAGCAAATGGCTGGTGGCTGCAAAAACCTAAAGTTAATGGCACTGGGTTATCTCCTGATTACCCTCTAGGTTAACTTGAGACCAGCTAGCTCTGTATACCAAAGTGACTCCTAGAACACCACACCTAAACACTGTGGATGCATCTAGTACGTATAGTGCCTTTGAGTTACAGGTCTATAACATTCATTCACATGTTTCAGTAGATACTGAAAGACAAAGGAACTATTGCAAACTGGAAAAAATCACCCAGGTTAAGGGTACAACTCCAGGATTCATTTTAAATTAGATTAGACTAAACAGAAGACATAAGAATGTTTTACTGTAAATGAAACTGTAATGGAAGTAGACAAGCTAATTCAGTTTCATAGCTAATAGTTACAGTGCTAAGTCTGATATATTATCACAGAACCAAAGCCTATTTATTTTGGTAAGACAAAAAACAATTTGTTCTTAATATTTCTCAGTTTCTGCATACCTCCTTTTCATTGGATGACTGAAAAAGGATGCTGTCTACTATGCCTGGTAACAATTTGGGGAAATGATTTAGTAGTGAGTGGGAGCTTCAGGACTTTTAACTGACAGAATTATTTCAAAAATTCAGGGTTGCAAAGACATTTCATTCCTGAGACCTGTTGTAACCACTGAGACAGAAAGGACAGCCAATTTAGCATAAAACTAGCTGCAGAAGCAGATAGGACAGAGGTCATAGAAAAAAAAAAAAAATCTGTGAAAAGGGCCAAGGTGGGAAGGGAGTATACTCTTTTCTAAAGGGTAAAAAAAGTACTGAATGGCATTTTGGGAGCCTGAAGGTTAGCAGAAGACCCTGGGAAGTGACAAAGGAAAAAGGCAGCAAGACATGCTCAATGAGAAACAGCAAGAACAGAAAACAGCAAAAAAAATACAATTTGGAAAAATCATTTCCTTATTATTATTCCCTAGATATTATTGGTTGGTGAAACTTCCTCTGCTTTAAACAAGTTAGAAGTAGACATTTTCATTGCAAACAGAAGTAGTTCAGGTTTTTGTAGCTCACACTTGCTTTCCGTTTTCACTCTTGACAAGGACTAGGTAACATTTATCAGCTCTCTGAAAGCTTGATCCAGCAGCACTTGAGTCAATAGAAGTTTTTCTAGTGACCTCAATAGGCTGAAGATCAAGCAATGAATTAAATGTCTTCTGTGCATGTACCAATAATAACAAATTCATCCCATTCTCTGGGAGTGCGTCTGATCCAATATCCTTCCCCTCCCCAAAACACAAAGTGAGGTGAAAGAGATTATTAGCACACAGCTGCAGCTGTGACATCTTAATGGATCTCATGTCAAAAGGTAATACAAAGCTATTAAAATGTCCCAACATAAGTAATTTGTTACTAAAGGAAACAGAACATCACTGCTTTTACTTCCACAAAATCCTGTAAACAATAGTGTTGACTCTGAGACACATACCTGGCCATTTTGGGATATTAGAATTACCATCTTCCTTAGGAACAAAAGAACGAAAACCCAATCAACAGGTGAATGCTTATTAAGTGGAAAGCAGCAGCCAACTGCAAAAGGCACTTCCAGGTAACTGCTGTGTGACACTGCCAAATTTAAAGGAGACAATTAGAAAGATGCATTAATAATGGTTAGTTCCTTAATATGGCAACTCTGTGTTAGTTGGTGCAAGCCAGCATAGTAATTGATTCTGTTCTTCAGTTTTGCACATGATCATTATATTGCAGATAGAAGCCAAGTTTGCCCTTTGAATTTTAGAATAAGCCTGTCAACAGATAAATAACTGTTGTTAGTCTTTATTCATGAGGTTCTAATTATATCTAATTTTGGCCATGGCTATAATATTTGTATTTGACCTTTTTTTTGATGTTATTTAATTTTGAGAATTAAAGTCTGAAATTAAAACAAAATATTTCCTAATAAAAAGTACCACATTGTGATAACCTGTATGGGCTTAGCTGCAAGCTGTGTGTTAAGATCTTCCCAAATATATTTATTCACATGAATTATTTAATGAGTGTCCATGACTGTACTGCTAATCACAACCCTCTGACCTCTGCCATTCAGCCAGTTCTCAATCCACCTCACTGTCCACTTATTTAATCCACACTTCCTGAACTCACCTATGAGGATGTTATGGGAGACAGTGTCTCCCTAGAGCACTATGATTTAATCTAAGACTTTTCCTAGTCTTAGTTTAATTTAAACATATATGATACAGTTTGAAGTCTATTTATGAACTTCATATTGACCACGTGTTGAATGCAGGTAATGCAGCTGAAAAATTGCTAATGTATCATGATTGTGCTCTTTTTTTACAGTTTTTAGGAAGAACTCTGAACTTCCTCCATAGCTACAGGCTCCAGGTAGATGAACAGGGGTGGGAGTGGCGGATTGAATACTACTCACTGCTTTTTCTCCATTAGTATACAATACACTGAAAAGTTCTTATCCTTTCTCTACTGTTAAATTTCAACACAGACACTCTTATGCAGGATTGTGTTTAAACAATGTGTCTGGGGAGTAACCTGCAGAAATTGTATAAAAATGATAACTTGGCAGTGATGAAATCTACAGTTCATACACCAGTCTTGAGTTGTTCTAAAAGTTCATACATAATTTTTAAAACTCATGTCAATGAAAATCTGAGAGGGGCAAAGGGCCACAAGGGGACGTGACTTCACAGATAGAGATCCAAAATATATGATCTGGTTTTAAGATGTGAGAAATAAAAGTAAAATATATTGACATTATAAAAACAATACATACATATGCATGCATATGCTCATCTACACATAAGCACACATATTTACCAACACAATAGACATTGTTTTGTTAGAACACTACACTCGTGAGGTTTCACTTCTGCCCTAACCAGTTGTGTGTACAGCAGTCAGATCAAAGCATCAAAATGTCACACACTTCATGCATGAAGTCTCCAACATGTTTTTCTCTGCTGAGGGTGAACAAGCCAAGGAAGATGATATGTCAGTTAACTTGGGAAAGGAATATAAAATAAAAAAAGCTTTTTTATTCACAGAACCATTGAACTGACACTGCAGTAATTAAAGAAGACAGGGCTACACCAGTTTTATCTCCTGACTCAGCCTGAGTCCTTGCATGTCAGGGAGGTTTTGTATGAAATGTCAGAGTTTATTTTGGATTTTGTTATTAGTTTACTTTATTCTGCTGTTTGTCTCTCCATAATTGATTTGGAAGCTCAATAAATATAGGGGTTTTCATGCCCTTTGTTTTACTATGCTTTTCCTATCACTCTGATCATACGCAGAGAGGAGTTATTTATTGCTAGCATTTCTTACCCAAAATAGACATCCTTATTTAGTTTGGTTTGTATTATTAAAACATCACCGAGAGGAAAAATACGTGAAGATCCATCTACTTTTCAATAAAAGTTAATGCAAGAAAATATAGTCCCCGCACAGTTGGTACTGTAGGAACACAAGAATGCATGGGATCTGAAGCCCACGTATCAATGGAACTGGATTTTGCTTCAGTTTTTACCATGTCTGTGGTTGTATTCACACTAGAGATAGATGTCTTTAGAACTGTAAACAGAAACTTTACTGATTACTGGCAGCTTCCTTTACAGAATGAAGAATAGAGAACGGGGTCTGATATGAAAATCAATAAGTTGGAAAAACTCCCCGAAATAATCAAAGTTGTGCTGGAAGAAGTGTTTATAACTCCAGAAATAAGCAGAGGACTTGGTGCATGGTCTTTCATGAAAATAAATATGTTTAATTTTATCAAAGTAAATCACTTGTAATACAAATGTGAGTTGAGCTATCTTGTTGGATGAAGTTTTAGGCTTTCAGTAGAAAAGAATTCAGTCCAATTTTTGAGGTCTTAAAGATCCTTAAAGCAATTGAATTTTGCGGGTTTTATCCATGCTCCCTGGTGGATAGAATTCTATATCTCAAAACTTCATACATAATTGACAAAAAAAATTTCTGTCAAGCTCAGTTCTGCAGACTGAATTATCTCTCACTCAGAAAGAAAAGACAATCCCTGTAGATCAGGTTTGAATCATGAGTAGGATAGAGATGTTCTGAACCTCCCTGCCATCCCTAGTAAGCCCAAGGATAAATATAAGAGTTCAACATCCAATGCTTTTATAAACCCAAAAATTTAGCTCCATTCTTTGAAAAAGAGTCAATCACACTTTAAAATAATGATGCAAAAATGTGCTGCAAGGCCTCCGGTGCATAGAGTATGCTAGGGAGAGAGACAGTTTGCATAAGCAATAAAAATACTTTTGGTAGTGTAATAATGCTATTTATGCTGAAATAAGTCTTCCCAAATCTGAAAGAAACTAGTTCACTCCAGGGTAATTTCTATCCCAGGCAAAGAAAAGGGACAGCTTCTTATTCCTGCACAGTTTCCTCTCTATCACAGCAGTTTCATTCACACAACTCTATATGGTCCTTACCTCATGTAGACAGCCAGCACATTTTATTTTCTAGCTAACATCAAAGGGAAGATCGCATTCCATGCGGCAAACGTACCCGTGCCCATCATTTACTGAGGACATGCAGTGTTTCATGACGGAGAGGAGGGCACTGTGCTGGCCAAGACAAAGTGCTGGCATGCTCTTCTCCCAGGTTGCAGGATGCCTGTGCCTTTATTAGGGCATAGTGGATAGTCAGATTGATATCCCATGGACCCAGAAAGAGAAAAAGCTTGGGGAGCACTGCTTACCATGCATCACAGTTGTTCATTTTGGGGTTGGTTGGGTTTTTTTTCCCCCGTCTATTCTTTTGTTTAGAAAAAGAGGTCAGGGAAAGAAAATCTACACAAAAGAAATAGTTAATTTTCATCAGATGAAAACCTGCTTTTTAATATCTTTTTTCTGAAAAGTAAACTTGTTTGTTCAACTAGGAAAATACACTGTAATCATACATATATACCTCTTCTTGTATATACACACGTGAGCACAAATATTCTTAGCTAGTCTCCCAAATCTCTACAAGAAGGTATTAGGAAAATCATTATATACTTAAAAACACATCATCTATTGTCAAATATTATTGTACTAAGGTACTAAGTTTCTATCTAGCACAGCAGTTTATCATCCTTTGCCCTTAATACATGATAATTTCAAATCATTTAATATTTTTATCCAAGGCAGTGAAATTACAGAATGGTATTTTTAGAATTTAATATCATGGAAGGAAAGTTCAGAATTAATGAGAATAGCTAAGTGAGATATGGGAAGCAGCTGAAAGAAGCTATGTAGGGAGGTCAAAAAAAAAAAAAAAAAAAAGAAAGAAATTAACAAAATGAGTGGGGATCCAGAAACAGGAGGACAGCTGTTAATGGGAGCATGGCAAAAAGAGATGTGATAAAATGTTTTAAAAATATATTGCAACCCCCCTCCTAGAAATCTTTAAAATCCTAAAATCTCAAAATTATAGGAATTGTAGCATCAGTATAAGCCTTAAAATGTTGTAGATCAGCATTTTTCCAAAGCACTAAAAACATACACTTATAAAGGGGACTGAAGGAGAACAAAGGAAATGGAAAGAACAGCAAAGGTACCAAGAAGAACAATTGTCAGAAGTAAATACACAGAAGACAAGTATGTCTATGCATACATCTACTTAACATCACATGAGAGACCTGATTTCATGCGCAAACTAAGGAAACTACAAGTTTTAGGCCTTTTCTCAAATGATGAAAACTAGTGTTGTTCTTTAAAGCTAAGTAGTTTAAGCTTGTTACACTTTATGGGTATTGGCCCCTGTAGGTAGCACCTTTTTCAAAGTTCCACATCTGTCTGTTAAAATCTCCAAAACGGGCTAGATTTACAGTTACAGTCTGTGAAGGGCAGGATACATCTCTCTTGCCTCTGCTGGAGCCATTAGGGATGAACAATTTCCTTCAGGCTGTTCCAAGCACATGGGAACCAGGGGAAAAGTAGTGAGTGATTTTCCCTCTTCTTGGATACTCCTCTAAGATACACAGACAGTCTTAAGAAAGATACTAAAGAGCAAAGAAGGCTTGAGGTTGTCTGATTTATCTCCCCCTTTCCGGCTCCTGAAAAGGCAGAGGGAGTGAGTTGTCTATTGATTCCATAAGCACATGGGTGGGGAGAAATAGCCTGGCTAACCAGGCTGCATCTTTCTAACCATGGCTTATGGCTTTGGATTTTGAGTTGGCTCAGTTCATCTGCATTTGAGAGAACTAGACTATGTCCATTATCAGCATGCAAAGGACTGTTCAGATACACCTTTCTTTCTCATTGTTCTGTGGCTTCTAACAACCACTCATGACTAGAATGACTGTGATATTTTTGAGCCCATACGACACTGAAAAAAAAAAAAAGAGGCCTTAAAAAATCTGATTTACTGAATTCACTGAGTGTTCTTGAGTGATAGATTTACTGGTTGGGTTGCCTAAATATCCAAAAATTATTAGCTAGTTATTGACAGCAGAATAAACCTTAACCTTTCCTAAATACCCCTGTGACAGTAACATTTCCTTTCAGCTTTCTCTAGTTCCCGTCTTGAATGTTGGTGAAGTTAACTAAGTTTAACACCATCTTGAAGTTAAAAAGAAAAGGTTTTCCAAATGGAGTTGAACTGTTGTAATTATAATATCAGGTTCAGATGGTTATAGTTTAGTTTAAAAAAAAAAAGTCCATTTCAGTATTGGTAGATTTCATATATGTTGGTTTCAGCACAGAGATTGAAGTGAGTCGTAACACAAAAGTGCAATCTATACGATACATGGCAAATACTCCCTTCCCCCTTCTACTTCATTTAGAGCACATAGTGCTGACTGGGTTACTGCTGAGAGAGACATTAATTTTCCACTGTTGCTTCAATAATATGAGACAAGGTGTTTCCCACAGGCCAAGCTATTTTCAACCTCAAGTGCTGTTTATGTGCTTGTACAACTTGAAATATTCTTGAAGGAAAAGTTAAACAGTGCAGTTTTATCACATGGAAGTGTTTCTTGGATCATCATATTGATTAAATCTTCTGTGGAAAAGACTTCAAATGAGTAATTATGATTTTTTTTACTTGATTCATGACAAATCTGTTGTGTTAATCCTACAGTTTAGATTACTATGTTTTAACTTTTATTGTAATAAGTTTTATGCATTAATATACAAAGCTATATAAATAAATTATAAGGTTTAAGCATGATATAAATGAAAATTCTTCATGCCTTCCGCAAATCTGTTACTGAAATTTTTTCTTACCAGATTTTTCGAAATCCTGCCTTTTCATTCCAGTTCATAAACAAAATCCATTTAGAAACGCCGAAATTGGAGCTATGAAAAGACTGAACAACAACAACAGCTAAATGACTGTGCTGCACTGACAATTACTTTTTGATTTTTCTGGTTTTCTACTTGAACATTTATCAAGTGTCTGACCATCTCTAATAAGCAGTGGCAGAAAGATATCTAAATGCTCAGAATTTCAATGCTGTTTCTGTGAGGAACAGAAGTCAGAAATTTTTTTTTTCTTTCCAGAAATCTAATTTCAGCAAAGAAATATTACAGGATCTTAAAGTCTTGGGTTTGTTTGTTTGTTTAAAGTATGCTATAAAAATATAAATACCTGGATATTTGTTTTGATACTGGTGCATAAAACGATTATATTTTTATTAACTACTGGAGGACATTTTTTCTATTTTACCTAAATGAGCTTTCCTGCTGGTCTGAATACTTGTAAATGTTTGTAAACTTAGAAGTTTTCTTCACAATGCAAAAACATTTAAAGAAAAAGAACCCTTTCCCCAGTCTAAATTAATGAAATTTAAGTGCAAAAGTGCTAAATTAACACAGGCCTTAATGACCTCTGCTTTGTGTTATGCATATGGTGCAATTAGAAAAAAGTAATACAAAGTAAATTTTCACAATTTAGGCTTGTTGTTTTGCACTGCTTTGGCTCTGTTTTCAAAAATTCTCAGGCAAAGGAGAACTACAGATGCTTACTTAGAGACCCATTTTCTTCAAGCTCCTGGAAATTAGATCCACAGTGCATCAACGTAAATTGTTTTTCCAAATTATGGCACAGTGTGCAATCAAGCTCTATGTCTGGATTTTGGGGTGCTTTTTTTTGTTTTGGTTTGGTTTTTGGTTGGTTGGTTGGCTGGGTTTTTTTTCTGTTCGTTTGTTTGTTTGTTTTTTCTGTGTGTGTTTTATGCCTTGCTTATATGTTACACTTCTGAGGAAAACAAAACCAGCCACTTCAGAATTCCTTCTGACAGGACAGGACAAGTTTAATAACTAAAACAAAATACTTACATTTGTTCAAGGTGGTATCTGGGTCTTCAACTATGTTACCACAGTACCAACGAGGCATGCAGGCAGCTCCCTGATGGTATATTCCCTGGCTGCATGAGCTCAGCTCACACAAAAACACAGGCTTTTACTTTGTCCTTTCAGATGGAGCTCAAGAAGCAAAGACAGGGTTATCTCCCAAACGGCACAGTCCCCGATAGCACAGGCTCTGCTCAAAGAACAAAAGAGATACTTTCTCATGTTGCCCTTTCCTCGTGTTGAGATAAAAAGACTTCCCCAATGTTAAAACCTTCCACAGAGTAAGATCAAATGAAAAGCATTCAAAATGGAAAGGGAAAAGGAAAGTCAGAAAGAGAGGGAGAGAAAAAGGAAAAGGGAAAGGAAAAGAGGAAAAGGGAAAGGAAAAGAGAAAGGAAAAG
The DNA here is from genome assembly GCF_001431845.1 of Calidris pugnax. Lineage (NCBI taxonomy): Eukaryota > Metazoa > Chordata > Aves > Charadriiformes > Scolopacidae > Calidris > Calidris pugnax. The sequence continues at coordinate 11,414,788 of NW_015090830.1, read as the reverse complement.
GGAAAGGAAAAAAGGAAAAGGGAAAGACCTGTATTTTAATAACACCCCCCAGCAAAAGAAAGGAAAACAGACACAGCACAGGTCTTCAAAACAGAAGGATGTTTTGTTATTAAACATAATATACTGTGTTGAGTTTTGAGCTCCTCACTACAGGGAAGACATCAAGGTGCTGGAGTGTGTCCAGAGAAGGGCAATGGAGCTGGTGAGGGGTCTGGAGCACTGGTCTTTCTACACCAAAAGGGTTATCAAGCATTGGAGCAGGCTGCCCAGGGAAGTGGTTGAGTCACCATCCCTGGAGGCATTTAAAAGATGGGTTTAGTGATGGTTTTTGTCAGTGTTAGGTTGATGGTTGGACTCAATGATCTTAAAGGTCCCTTCCAACCTAGACATTTCTATCGTTCTATGATTGCTGCCAGCTCCACTGCCAGCCAAGATTTGTTTTAACTTTTTTTCAGAATACGACTTTGTGCCGGGTGCGGGCACCCTGGTTGTGGCTGTGGGCCCTGCCGGGCGGCCCCTGCGGTGCGGGCCCGGGGCTGCCCCGTGCCGGACACAGCCGGTTCCAGCCGGCTCCAACGGCCCCACCGCAGGGCACAGCTGAGCCCCTCAGCCACGGGCGGGCGCCGCGGGGAAAGCCTGGCTCAGAAAGGGCAAAACGCTGCCCGGCAGCCAGGGCTGAGGGAAACCGGGTGAGAAACAGCCCTGCCAGCTGGAAACTTGGGAAAAGGGGGAGGGGAGAGGTTTCTTACTATCCAAACTATTTTAATTGGCAAAAAAAAAAAAGAATTAAAAATTAGTTTTCCCCAAGTCAAGACCCGGAGGATCAGGCAGGTGGCCTGATTCAGACATCCGGATTCTTTCTCTGCTGCACTGTTTCCTAGCTGTTGGATTTACTGCTAAGAAGTTTAGACAAAAAGAAGCATTAGAGCCATGTATTTAGGCTGTCTGAATATAGAAAGAATGGTTCATCTCTTCAAAGCACAAAAATGAGAGTCACTTCCATGTCCTGTGACAATTTTATTCAATTTATACTGCATTACGAACTGCTACAGGAATTAAGAATTCCTTGGACGATATTTTACCAGCTAGGGTACAGCTTATACTGCCCTAGTTTTTGCTGATGTCAATCTATTTCCTTTGCTGATGTGCACGAGGTCATTTAGTTCTGGAAAGATTAAATCAGATGATAATATGAACTAGTGAAACGGCTGGTAGGTTTGTGTGGCCTGTCTACAGGGATCTCAGGACCCAGTTAGGATAAATTTTAGCTCTAATGAATCAGGAATCAGGCACAGTTCATGAACCAGGGTTGCTTATTATTAATTATTGATATTACAGCTCCATATATAGGTCCTAGCTAATAAAAGAGTTTCATTTTACAGCATAACTACACCTACCATGAGACACTCCTTCTCCTATGCCTCAAAGTTCAAATGGAAAGATAGATAAAGGCTAAGGAAAAAAAGGAGGAGGAAAAAAAAACACTCAGAGGTGAAAGTACTTACACAAGACCATACTCCAAGGTCAATGGCAGAAACAGGGAGAGGAATACCTTTTTTAAGTCTTAGCCCTGTGAGATTCACACTGAGCCCAAACGTTTTGCTGCATGTGAACATAAGCAGAGACAGAGACCCCTCCCTGCCTCGACACCGGTAATTGTATTCCAACCCTGAGATCTCAAACGCCTTCATACATACCCACAGCTTCTTCAGTTTGCTCCATCTTCCTCTGCTTCCTCCAAATTAGTATGCTGTCGATGGCTTCTTCCAGTAAGCAAGTATTATCCTTCCTCTAAGACAAGACAGGCAAAACAAACACCATTACAGCATAAATGGAAAATAATGCGCTTTAGCTGCTCCACTTTCTATCTCTGTCTATCTGCTCTGGAGGGGTGAAAAAGGCAATGTGTCCTGTATATACTCTTGGTAGTGAGGGCCAGAAATCGTCATAAAGGACAACAGGCATATCTGTGTATGTCACATTCCTCTTTTTTCCTTGTAGATCCATCTAGCCTGATCTAAAACAAGCCCAGCCACATCATTTTATCCCATTGAGGGAACTACTGTGGAGTCATAAATTCAATCTGTTACCTTCTAGAGTCAGAGTTTTGCCACTGACTTTTGTACAAACTGGATTTGGTGTGGAGAAGGATGATTTAGCACATAACATAGTGAATAGCTTTTAACCAGATACTTTGTAATTTAATAAAGTGTCTGTGCAATATTTCTAAGTTGACGAGGGCAAACCCTGTTAGGATTGAATTTTTAATTAAAATTGTTACTGCCTCTTTCCCCTTTTGGTGTCAAATAGATCATTTACATTTTAAACATCATTTCCTATAATATCTAAATAAATGTTCCGCTTAATGAAAGTATTTAAACAACTTTTTAATGAAAAAGTGAAATATAATATATAGGGCTGAGACTAATTTTCTTGAATTTTAACACACATGTGGAACATGTTATGAACTAAGGAAAATATTTTGAACCTGATGGGCTGTAAATTATAACCCTTGGTGTATATTCAAATTTTAATTAATTTTCTTAGTCATTCTCCATAATCCTAATAGCTGCCTGAAAAAAACTGTAGATGCCTTTGGGCTGGCAGGGGGTGGGGGAGATCGTACATTTACATTTCTGAGATGTTTAACAAAAACTTCATAGCCAACAGTAATAAATAAAGAACATAAAATATTTCAAAGTTACTCATTATAAAGTCTGTTCAGGCTGTACTTCTATGTAAAGCAAGTGCCTTTTTTTCACTCTATGAATATAAGTAGAAGATTATTCTTTCTTAACATCATAAAATAAAATAGTAAAGAACTATATACTCTTCCATTGTGTTTCTTATGTTAAAAACTCATGTTTAAGAAATATCACTGCAGTGTTTAGAGAAAGAATATATTGTCTACCAAAACAGTCATATTAAACCACATGAGAGACTCAGGTATTTAAATGACTTACATACGTACCAAATCATAATCAGAGATAACTCAAGTTTTTCTATCCAGAAATTCTTCCTCAGACAGAACCTATGTAAGCTGTAAAGAAGCATACTATACAGCTGCCTGATTTCTGAAGAGGCATAGGGTTTGGGTTTCTTCTTGTTGTTTTTTTTTTCCCCCTGGCTGATGTCATATCTTCATTGGACTCTTTCTGTCCAATTACATTTTACAAATAATGTTTCTTCAGAATTTTATTGTAAAACAGTATTATTTTTAATGACAAAAAATAGCTTGTGGAGGAATACAGAGGATTTTTTTTTTTTCCACCGAAGGGTGTATACCATACAAACATTTCTAGTAAGCATCATAGTAAGTTCTATGTGTAGTATAACTTAATGCGATGCACCCCTTCACCTGATGTGATTTTAGTGATTCAGCGCTTGCTAGTTAGAGTTCACAACCTGTACATTTCACCTAGCTTTTCAGGTTCACTTCACACAAATATCATGATTCAAGATGAACTACAATGCAAACAAGTTCCACTTCATCTTGAGTAGTGTAATATCATCTGGGGACCAATTAAATTGACCTTTATGTGGTTAGGCTAAGACCAGAGATTCCCATTCCTTTGACAGTAAGATAAAGATAGGAATGGTCAAGAATCTTGTTGCCATAAAAATGTATCCTTTGGACATACACAGAAATTGTACACATAATGAATACAGTTCTCAAGAACATCTACGTCTTTTAAAAGAGTTAAATATTTTGTTGAATTTTAAGAGGTTTTCATGTGGTGAGTGCAAAAAGTGCTTTTCCACCTGGGGTTTCCTAAACATCCTAAGCTAAGAGAATTATTCAGCTACCCCCCTCTGGGGTCAGGAGCAAAGCAGCTTGCTTAGCCCACCTCAGCATGCTCACAAAGTGCCACAACTGCCTGGAAAAGCTGTTGTGTCCTTACTTTAAAAAAAGTTATGAGCACTGGGTCAGACTGACTTCTGCACAAAAGCAGCCTTTTGTTCAAGAAATCTGCAGGATGGTTTGTGTGGGTCTGGTTTTCAACATCCAGCTGTGCAAAACTGACTAGCAAGGGTTTTTAGAGAACAGATCACACTGTGGATTACATCTTACGTTCTGAGAATAACATGTTTTAGGAAGGGTAAAGAAATGATTGTGGATGTTACGAACTTCTTTATTGACTATTCAGAACTACAGAACAAATGTTGAAAGAAAGAATCAGTAAATGACAAGCAGAACAAAAAGCAAACACGGTTTTAGCACATGTAGGTTGTGACATTTCTCTGATATCTTTTTTTTAAAAAAAATCAAGGACATTTCTTTGATAAGGATTTGCTAGACTAGGAAAATCTATTTAATTTAGGAAAGGAACAAATGAAATGAGAGACAACAATAGCTCAAATTATAAAGTGGCATCTCATGTTCAAAGGCACCTACAAACAAAGTTTCTGAAGGGTTGGTCTTAGATTCTGACTTAAACATTCTCATTCAAGACCTTAGTACTTAACTCAGCCTGATAATTCTGTTGATTATATGAAGTACAGATACTTTCCATACAGAAAAATATCATAATCTTACTCTGGAAAAATTACTTTGGGGACTGGAACAAGGAAATGGCATGAGATTTCACAGCAAAGTGCAAGGTCATGCATTTGGGGATTAATAACAAGAATTTCCTGCTTCACATGGGAAGTCATTAGTTGGAAATGTCAGAGGAAGAGCAAGATCTAGGTGTATTAGTCAATTATAAGATTACTATGAACCGTCTCCGCGAAGTAGCCATGAAAATGTCAAAAGCAATCCTAGGATTTTTCAGGCAAGGTATTTCACAAAGAAATATGGAAGTATTAATGTCATTGGAGCAGGCACTCCTAATATATCATCTGGAATGCAGCATATAATAGAGGTCCATCATGTTAGAGGAAGATGTATTGAATGTCAGGTATATTTCCGCTGAATGTTAAACCTGAGCTCACTACGAGCAATCCTACTTACCAGTGCTTTGAAATCCCCAACCAGGCACTGATATCAGCTGTGAGGCTGAATTAGTTATTCCCAGCATCCCCCTCCTCTTGTCCCTTTATGGGGATGGGCTGATTGGATTGTTGTTAACTGCAGACACTGTTCAGACAATGCTGCATAAGCACAACCTGGAATAGGAGCAGAGAAGAGCCACACCATGATCAACAGAGTACAGAGCTTCTCTTGCAAAAGGAGCCTAAAAGATCCTGTGTCAATTAACCTAGAAAACCTGGTGTTGTGATGGGATATATTAAATTAGCTCATTCATTCATTCATTCAAAAGAATGAATTTAATATATTATGGCAGAAAATAGAATACGTTTCAGTATCTCCGGAAGAGGGAAGAAAGCATATTTTAGATCTGAAAGTGGTCTTCCTTACATATTAGATCTTTCTGTTTTCAAACCCCTCTTTCCACATGTATTGTTCCCCCTTCCCACCCCACCACACACAGTCTTAGTGTGCAGACACCAGGCTGCCTTGTAATTTTGAATTTTAAATTCTGACATTTATAAAGCTTTCAGTTGTACAGTTGACTCCATGAAATATGGTAAGAGCTGCATTTTCCAATTGGTGTTAGCTATATCACACTGCATAACAGCTGGCATTAAAATGTCACCATTGTTTTCTTAATTTAGTGTCTTCCTCCAGCCTCAAATCTACTCAAACACCCACACAAAGTAGGTAAATGTGGCTGTAAAATCTGAAACTTGTTTTAGGTTTTATCTTTGCACATATTACTTCAAAGGAGTAACAGCCTCCCCATGGAAGGATTCTACAGTGTGTAAATTTAACATTACGTTAACTTAAAATGTTTGACTTCTAGAAAAACACCCACCAATGAAAGCATTTGCCACAGTTGGAGAGGTAGATGATGTCTAGGATGTTAAGCTAGAAGGCTAAATTTCACGACAGCATGGTATGGCCCAGATAAAAAACTGGGACCGGTGCCAATGTATTTCAGGAAGACTTTAAGTCAAATTACTTAGTATTTACTAACAGCAGCTGTTAAATTTGAATAATTTGCAGTACCTTAAATGAAAGTTACAAGGCTTGAAGTGGGATACTTGTGAACTGCACTGCTTTAGTATACATGTGGCACTAATTAATCTCTCAAGACTTTGTTCTTGAGTTTGCACAAGGCATTAAAAAACCTCAGATGAACTGTTTCGGAAGCACTTTTTTACTTCCTCCAAAGTCCTGAATAGGAATTTGGAAGAAACTTTCTGCAGGCCTGCCGACAGTACTGATAGAGACCAATGCACTAATTGATATTCGCAGGTCCTCCCCATATCCCTTCCCCCCCTCCCCGCCCCTGGCTCCCACCATGATTATATACATAAGAACTATTTTCATTGCACAATTGTTCTCTTCACTACTGCAGATACATTATTACCAAAAATTCCTTCCATTAATGACTCACCTCAAAGCATTAGCAATAGTATTTTTCCATATTCCATTCCTAGCCGTTATGTCATAAAATGTACTCTGATTTTCTTCAGTAAACCTGTGAACCTTCAAACCTCTTCTAATATTAATAGTTCTACATTTTTACAAAATTTTTACACTGAAAGGGTTATTAAGCATTGGAACAGGCTGCTCGAGGAAGTGGTTGAATCACCATTACTGGAGGTATTTAAAAGATGGGTAGATGTAGTGCTTAGCAATATAGTTTAGGGATGGTTTTTGTCAGTGTTATGTTGATGGTTGGACTAGATGATCTGAAAGGTTCCTTCCAACCTAGGCAATTCTATGATTCTATGATTTTCTGACTGCTGACATTAACTTTACTGCTGATATTAGAGACAATGGTAATAAGCTTTCTGTTTGAAGGGCGAAGTTAGGTCATTTAACTTTCTCATTGATTTTTTTTTAAAACTTTTTAAATTCAAGAAGGATTGTGGACTGTAATAAACAATTTACGCTGTGTAATTAGGTTTAGAATTGTCTATGAGAATATTAGATGAAAGGGGACAGGAATGCTTTCAATAGTTTAGCTTGTTCTATTGTAGCAGAATGGAAGGTCAAGCAGTTTCTTCAAAATTGTATTCCATGCAGTCTAATGTTTTCTTGTACATAACCTCTGCTTCAAAGTACTTAAAGGATATCAGTAAAAAGTTTTAAACTATTTGTATTTTTAGCATTTTGTTTAAAGTTATGTAGCATCTTTGGGTCATTAAATGATAGGCCCTGTCTGAGGTTAAAAAACATGCATGAAGCAGTAACATTCTGATTCTGTTACCTAATCATACTAATTGTAAAACCTATTTCTGTAGACTCTCATTCTGGTTCACTGTCATTCACACACAAAACTAATGAAGACTGAGAAAAATAGCTCCATTTTTTAAAGGATGCAATTAGACTAACATGTTTTAATGTATCAAAGGCTTGTAAAGAAAACCATTAAGAGAACAGTGACAAAACAGAGTACCTGTATCAAAGATGAAGATTCTAGCAAGGTAAAATGAGAATAAAAAAGTAGAACCAAACCAAACTTCCAAATAGCTAATTAAAAATAGTTTCTATTTCACAGCTTATTTTAGTTACAGTTTGATTGTTGTAATATCAGATGTGCAAAACAAGGAGGGGGTTTTTTTGAAGTGAACTCTTAATGGTTAATTTCACTTGAGCTCAGATAAGCTTCAGCTAGCCACTTTAGAAGATTTCTATTAAATGTCATGCATAATTACACAAAACTTGTAAAAATTTATAATCATCATATTTTTGGATGCTTTCAAGATTCTGGAGAACCTCTCAAGCATTACTAGTCTGCTACTCAGCTTTCCTGTTAAGCAGCCAGCTGCCTTGAAATTCAATTAAAAAAAAATGTTTTTCATTCATTTTCCAAGTAATCAATTTAAACTTGAACAAAAATATTGAATTGACTGAGAAAAAATGCGGCTGCTACATTGGTAATTTGGCACGGCCCGTAATTGCGGTTGGTTTTCTTAAATAACATACAGCAGAATTTTCATTTGAGAACAGGTTGCTTGGTTCCACTTTCCATCTGTAGGATTAAGAAAACCACTGTATCTGATTATTAAGAAAAAAATGTTATTTTCAGAAAAATGACCAACAACGTGAGCATTGTCATCATGTGGTAACTCTCAATAGCTGTTTTACAAACCAGTTATCCCAAATTTCTCATCTGTCCAAACTGATCAACAGCTAGTTCCTCTGGTCTCAGCTGATATGGAATTAATAAGCTGTGTGTATGAATCCTATTTACATGGCAGAACAAAGGGTGATCAGGCTGCTCAGTGTCAGAAAAAGAGCTGCTCTAGAAGTCAAAACATACTGTTTTGTCTCAAAATACCTCATGAGGTTCCAACAAATTAGTAATATACTAATGAGTTAATATGCTATTTGGAGAATGAGTAATACAAAGTCTTAATGAAATTAAGAATAAAAAAGAAGTCCTAACAGTTAGCTGAAGAGGATGTTTTAGCCTGAGTAAAAATTCAGGTTTTATTCAGTATAAGTATGACTAAATCAATGATCTCTTCAGCAACAGAACATCTAAATTTGTTATGCTTCTATAAGAATTAAATCACTAGTGCTGTCAATATACTAAAAAAACCACAGAAAGACTGTCTTATATAGTACACAGGGTGAACAGTGTCCTAATTTTTGAGAGAGGGAGCAATAGCCAAGTGTCCTTTTCTTTATTTCTGTGTATCTGTCTCAATAATAATTTCCATATTTAAATCTATTTATTTGATAAATAAACTGCATATTTGCACTTGGTTTTTATGTTGTGCTACAGTTACTTACCATGGCCTTCAAATTGACAAAAAATTGTTCTGAGAGAACATACTTACACGAGTAAGGCAGTTACGAGGTGTATGCAGGCAATGTAGTTGGGAGCGCTCTGTCTTCACCCTTCCTCCTCCTCTATTTTGTCTCTTGATGCTCTGGTATATACTTTGTCGGTACCCTGCTTTGAGTTAGAAAACATGAGAATGTATACTACTCCCAATATGCAGATTTTCACACTACCTCACATACTACAAAAAAAATATTTTTACAGTTGTATCTGGATGGGAAAACAATATAGCAGGTGAGGCCTCCAATTTTCAATCAGTGACAGTGGTAAACAAAGCTTCCTTTTACATGGAGAAGTCTTTTAACTCAAGCACATTACAGTTTAGCTCTACTCACAAAAAGACTTGAAATTCATTAATAGGCTACACAAAAAAATTGCAGTTCTCACTAAGGTTTTTTTAATTGAAACAGTCTTGATATCCACACAACAAAGATTCCCAGGGTCAAGACTAGACCCAGTTTTGAAGATTACTGGGGAAAAATAAAGTTTCTGGCTGTAAAGCCTAACTGCAGGCCAGGACTTCCTTCACTTATTCAGTACCCAAAGCCACTGTATGATGGGGGCTGCAACACAGCCTGCTGGGTGCCCAAAGAGAAGGCACGTAGCCAGAGCTGTGAGCGAGCTTAGAAACAGATCAAACATCTCAGTCCCTCATTCGAGTAATCTGATTGGCTCTCTGTGCTGCCACCCCAAATCATCCCGAAGTATGTGTCCAAACATTTAGCCATGTTTTCAGCTATCTTCAGCTACATGTGCAATGCTTTTTAATCCATCCCCCCACGTTTGTTTGCCTCGAACATTGTCATGCCCAGCTGCTGTGCAGTGATGCATGCAGCAGGAGTGCTCCTTGTGTGCTAAGCACTTCAGGTTGAATGCCAGGGGGTTGTCAACTTCCAAATCCTTAAAATACGAGATTAGAATCAGTTCCGATTTCTTTTTCACCAGAATGCTTCCCTTGACTTCAGAAATATAATCACATACAGAAAATGATCTTCTGTATCACTATAACACATTATCTGATATACAACTCGAACCAGTGCAAATGGAAACCCCAGTAAAAATATGGGGTTAGGGTGGTCTAAGCTGAGTTAGATCACCTCACAGACTGTGAGGTGTTTTTGCTGTCCCAAGGACTCATTCTCCCTGCTCACTGCTCTTCTCCCTTTTCACTCTCAGATACAGGATGCAGCTATTCCACGGATTTGTCTTAAAATTATGGTAATCTGTTGCCTGATTCTGATTATAGAAAGTGCCACGTGAGCACCTGTTACATGAGGAAAGACAGCTACCAGCTAGCAATGCGTTTTTCAGGAGAAAAGTTGGCTTTAGAAAATATTGTACTCTTGACTAACAAAAGACTTATGCTGAAAAGAATCTTAAATGCCCTACTACCTCTAGCAAAGAAAGAAGGATATCTGAACATTTCCCAGTGTACTTTTGTTTTGTGCCCTAGGATATACCAGGCAACCTACTTCTTACACTTTACCAGCTTATTTAGAGAAGTATAATATATCAGCAAGCAAATGCAGCGTCTTCCAAAGCCTGATGTTGTGCAATGATAGGCAAATTGCAATCACAGTATGTCACTTTCTTGTATGATATTATTCTGCATAACGAGGAACATACTCCCCGATGTCAGCTACAATGTACAGGGAACTGCACCTTCCTTTGAGCATCTGCTGACAACTAAAATATTGAATGGAAGCACAAAGCACTTACTGTTGCAGGTTGGAGCTAGTCAAACAAATCAAATGCAAATTGAATATTTCTTGTAATTCTCCCTCCTTTCAATATTGAAATGTAGGGGGTGGGATACAGGGGGGATTAATTTAGATTAATGCTTTTCTTTTTTTTTTAATGAAATATTCTTCTTCCTGAAGTGGTCTCCCAAGTCACCCAAGTGTTGTTGAAACAGAGATGTCAAAAACTTCTGACAATTCATTTCCAATATGTTATTTCACCTTCTCCCCAAACCTTTGACTTTCCACCTAATTATGAAAAAGATGAGGTAGTTTTGTTTCGATTTCTGTTAGAGGCAGCTCAGCAGCAGCACAAGAGGAATACAGCAAACCATAATGCCTAAAACTGACTCCTGATCAATTCATAAGAATTCAGAAAAAAAAAAAGGTACTAGGTGCTGCATTCTTCTTTCGACATAATGAGACAGTCCTCTGCAATGATTTGACTTTGAACATTTTGTTTATCAAAAGAGTCATTCGTACCTGGTGCGCTATTTCAACACTGTTTGAAATATAGAGACATCAGAAAGAAATGGTGGACAGAAGGCACAGATAAAAGGAAAAAAACCTGAAAATCTTCACTTGAAAAAGCTAGTGCTGAAGGTATTTAGATAACTTAGATAACAATTTACAAACTATACACAGATGAATTGATCTTCTCTATTGACAAGTCAGTGTTGCTGGAAGATTGTATTTTTTCAAAATGCACTAATTCTAAAGAAAAGGAAAAAAAAGAGAAAAAGCTAATGTCTCTCATTTTATATAAGCATCATGACATTCCATTTTCATAAGACTGAAATATTTAATTGTACTTGTATCAATTTGGTGTTTTGCATTTGATTATAACTACTAACTATTATTATAGTTTAAATTTAGTGTCATATTCTAGCATATTGGAAAAGTTGTGAAGAAATTAAATGGTTTTATTGGAACAAAATGCTGACACCAGTACAAAATATCAACATCAATATTATTTCATTATTAGTGTTTTCAAATCATTCATGCAGTCTTCCTTTCAATTGATGCACCTTAGAAAACTGAATAATATATTTGCAGATTTAGCAAGTAAAAGTAGTAATTACCTTGAATTTGCTTAGCGACATCAGCTTCAACACAGAAATAGAACCCAAATCTCCACAAAATGTTGCATATGATACTCTTGAAATTTACCCGACTGATCTGGGTTTCCAGTGTATGCAAGGGTTATAATACAGCTTTACATGAAACGGCACAGGATTTAGATTTGCTTACAAAATGAGAGAACTATCAACATTACACAGTCATAGAGATTGTAACTAGAGATGTACACTACCTCATTTCCAAAATTTCAACTTAAAAAATAAAGGGCTCTGAAATATTTGGCATTACAGATTCCTAGATTTAGCTCATTCAGGCTACATTCTTCTTTTCCATCTGCTTCACCAGAACTGCTAATTATTACATAAAACCTTGTATGTAAAAAATACTGTGTTGAATAGGTTTATGTATAAAAACATGTAAGAAATAACAATAATTTAAAAAACCAAACATGAAAAAAAAAACAGTGTTAATACTGAAGTTTGTCTTACAATTTTAGGATTGCTAAATTTAGACAATCATGAGGACTGTATTCAAGTATGAGTATATTTAAATATGATCAATGACCTGTAACATCCATGAACCCTCGAGTGTAGCCATGTTTCTTAAACCTTTTGTGCCATTTAATCTGCCTGAGCTCTTCTGCAAAGATTTCCCCTGACAGACTGGTAACAAAAGAAACAATGGCCTTTCCCTAAATAAAAAAAAAAAAAAGATGCAGCTTTGGGCAGTCTGCCTTTACAAGTGCCAACATTATTTCTTTCAAAAGCACCTGCTGTTACATATCAACCCCAGCCTGCAAAGGACAGCAACAATGACAGCATTCTTTTTTCTGCTGTGAAAAATCAGAGTCATGAATTGTATAGCAATGGCTTTAATTTATGACATGTAAACAAGTCTAGGTTTCCTTAACCTTCAGAATCATGAATCATGAACATTACCAAAGAAGGTAAGGGGGAACAAACCATTTCAATAGAAATTAATTCACACAAAAAAATTTTATAGAAATGGTTGCTGCTTTTCCAGTTTATAGTTTGAAGGTGCAGGTTATACTCCCACATGCAGAAAGCACAGATTAGCAGCCATTAGCATCTTTGCTGCTTTAGTGTTTGTCCAGGTCCATTGAGTTTGCTTTTATGTAGGGACAAAACTAATGTGACTGTAAGGGGAGAAAAGTGCCATCGCCATGGCTGCATTTTAACAATGCCAATTCCCATGACAGCATGTCTGAAAAGAAACTCTTGGTGAGAACATAAGGATTCATCACCGCTATGCTGGCAGAGTTAGGATTATTGCCGGAGCTGTCAAAGAAACTTTCAGGATTTTCTTTCTTTAAAAAGCTGTCATAAAGGGGTCTTGCCTCCTTTTTTTTGATTGGGACTGAGATTCTCATCAATGTTGTCCTGTGGTAGAAATGACCAGAAACCTGTATCACAGACTGATGTATGATTATCCTGATAACCGCGATCAAATGCCTTACAGGGTCATTGAGGTGCAGAGGCTTAACAAAAACTAACAAAAATTGTGGAGTAACTGAAACCAGATGAGTAAAGTATTCCAAAAACAAAAGCCTGACATTTAAATGCCCAATTTTTCTGTTTTCCTAGTGTCAGCCTTTAGTGCCTGCATCTCAAGCATAAGCTGAAAGACACTGAGAAGCTGCAGTTGTTAAGAGGATGATGGTTTTGATGTCCAAGACTGCAGCAGAATCCAGGTGTTGGGAGGCTAGTTTGGATTCTTTCTCTTATACCTTTATTGATTCAGAGAGCTATATGCATTAGCCTGTTTTTCAATGGACACCTCTTCAAATTTCTCTTCTAATTTCTCACTGGAGATGTTTCTTAGTTTCCCATTTTAATTGGAACACTATTGGTCCAATTTTTTTTCCCCTCATTCATACTAACACCACTTTGAGAGAAAGCATATACAGCAGTCTCTTAAAAGTTTAAAGCTTTTTTTGTCCTTTTTGTTTGTGAATGACACGGAAGCTGTCTCCTAAAGCACGAGTGTGTTTCAGTGCAGAATTTAGCAGACATTTTAGTTGCCATGAAACAACTTCAGTGAAAGAGCAAAAAAAAGAAAAACAGTAAGCATGGATACCCAGGCAAAATGTTAGGTGACTGTTCTCAGAGCTGAACAATTTACTTGTTTGATTATTGCATTCAGTTTCTTCAAGAGTCACAATAGTTTTCTACAGTTTAGATGGCAGAGGGGCAGAGTAGAGAAGGGAGAGCAAAGAAGTTATTATTAGACTTTTTCTAATAGTTTTGCTAAGTGTCATGGCTGATGTAACCACCACCTAGACCATAGCGAATTCTAGACCGGAACAAAACAGCGGTCCATTAATCCAGTATAGTATTTCTGGTATTACATAACTCTGTAAAGCTTCTACATAATGCTTTTAATTTGTGCATTCCATGGACAGTAATTTCATCTTGATCCCAGCTCCCAGTAAATTTATTCTATGAAGTAGGAAAATTTGCTGCTATGGATTAGGTAGTGAAGCCACAGATGTTAATCTGACATTATTTTCTTAATTTAGGTGTGGTTTTAGTTCCTCTACACTCTTACAGTATGCAAGGAGAAGCTGACAGATTCACTGCTCACTCATTATTTGTACTTTCAAATATATTAATCTATCTTGAGATTTTTAGAAGATTCTAATCTTTCCTTACATCTAACTAAAGTCTTGTACACTTCAGAGTTATTTGTTTACTCTTTTTAGCTGTCTAGTTCCTTCTTGTCAATAGGAATAGTAAAATAATACATTTATAAAAACTACATGCATGCATACAAATGTCCATTTTAATATGGTGACATATTCTTTCAAAAAAAAGAATGTTTTTGAAAATTCCCTCCTGTATCATCAGAATACAAAAAATGGATGACCTGCACATTTTTTTTCTGTGCTACTAGTGAATATTAGCACTGTACCTGAAAATCAGTGGATTTTTTGCATGTGTTTTCTTTCACTTCTTAGTTGCTGTGTCTAGGATTTTTAGAGAAAAGTACACAGAAATATAGCTTTGGCTGTAGCACTACAAACTTTAAAGAAAACTAGCTGACAGGCTGATGCTTTAGTGTGATTATAAGTAAATACAGAATTACACATGTTGAACTACTGGGTTGTTTTCTTTTCTAGAGCTAGTACTGAAATACATAAATCTTAATCCTTAGCAGCAAGCATCTCAATAAAAATCTTTGAGTGCCCTGATAACTCTAAAAGCACTTTGGAACTTAAAGGGATTCTTTTTGTTTTCTTTGATGAAAAAGTAGTAGTAACTACAAGACAGCAACTATTCAGAGAAGTCCAAATTATATCATTTAACTCAATATAAATTTAAATGCATTTTTTCCCAAGAATACATCAGCAATACTGAAATACATCTGCCAGTTTTAATATTTGAAATTCAGATTGTGTGCCTGCATAGAAAATAAGGCAAATAGGAGTTATTGTTTACCTTGTATGTTGTCTTCATAGCTTTGAGTATAATACAAAGTAGCTTTTGCTCAGATAGGTCTTTATTTTCAAAAGATGAAAATATGAATATTGCTTACATTTCATAGTCCTCTGGAAAAAAAAAAAAGAAAGATCAGTTTAATCCTTTCATTTATGAATGAATGCTTCAACAGGAGGATCGTTCTTGCATTGGGTCTTGTTTTTCCAAATCAACAGAAAGATTTCCTAGCAATAAAAGGGAAAGTAATGTATAAAACATATTCAATGTTTAGAATGTTCTGGTATTGCAAAAGACTGAAATATAAATCTTCAAAGTACTCAAGGGACAAGTTTCAGTAATGGATCATTTTGCTATATCAAAGAACAATTAACTTATTCATTAAAAATTTAGAAATGTCTAATTTTATTCGTGAACATATCTAACACTTATTAATTAACTTTCTCACTTGAGAAAAAAAAATCTATTCAAGTATAAGCTTAAGTGTTTTCTTACATACTTACATCTCTGAAGTCATTCAAATGTAAGCAGGTGCTTTAATAACAAGAAATATTACCTTGGCTAGTGAAAATTATTTTTCAAAAGAATGACATGTAAGTACCTAGCATATTCAGGGTTAAGTATCTCTAAAAATATCAAGAGTTTAACAAGAAAAAAAGTCTGTGCCATTTATTTTGACTTGTATGTCAAGACTCTATTCCCTAGACCAGAACATTCATTTGCTTAGTGTGTTCAAGTTGGAATTTTAACTTCATGACCCAAGTTCATCTGAGCAAGTCAGAAAACATTACTTTTCTTTTCTAATGTAGCCTCACAGTTCAGCATTAGCACAAGACTGTACTTGCCACCAGAGACAGTAAACTGGAAAAGTAAGCTGTTACATACTGGAGATTTGTTTGAGTTTCCATTTGGTCCCTAAATCTTTCACAGTCACTTCAACTTCTGTCAGATATTCTCTGGGAATACTCCCTAGCCTAATGTTGCCTATCTTTTCTATAAGTATTTTCTTCCCAGGGTTACAGCTAAAGGCAATCTATAAGCCTGATATTTAATTGAGACTGACTCCATTGTTTAGTCTGCTGTGGTTTGCATGTCAAATCTTATGCTAGTGTTAAATTTGTATTTGAATGTATTTATTTCCTTACTCACCAGGCAAATATACCTAAAGAAAGGTTCTTGGTATAGTAACATATACTTCTGGAGACACATTATAACATTTTTGTACCATATTTTTGTCGCTGCTAGTTACTTTGCATTGGCTGTGCCACTACAGCTTCTGGGGTTCTACACAATAAATATGACCACTGAATCATAAAATCATAGAATGGTTTGGGTTGGAAGGGACCTTAGCAATCATTGATTTCCAACCCTCCTGCCATGTACAGGGACATCTCCCACGAGACTAGGTTGCTCAAAGGCTATCCAGCCTGGCCTACTGAACTGATATTCACGAAGAAGAACTTGGGGTTTTTTGGTTCACTGGTCCTGTCTGTTGGCTATCCAATAAGAGGTAACATTCACACAGCAGAAGAGACAGGAACTATCTAACCTATCTTGCTACCTTTAACCTACCTTGTCTGTGAGGCATTTCTGTCCCACATGCCTGAAGGATGCATACACTTTTCAGTATGTCACCATTTTTTTAAAAAACATACTTCATAGTATGTATTAAGATACATATAGCTTAGAATTAGTAGACAAAAGGTATGTTTCTCTGTATGTTGTGGGCCACATTCTGTCTTGATCTCTGGTTATGGATTGATTCCAGTTGAATTAGAAAGGATACAAGCTGCAGCAGAATGTGATAGAGCAAAGCCCCACAAGTTCTGACTTGCCCTTCTCATGTAATAGCTCTGCATCCCTTCACTTTTGGTTTTGTCTACGGGCTATAAAAATTTGGTCATTTGTACTAAGCTTCAGGTGGATGCTGATCACAGCACAGCATGAATTTTACCCTGCCCAAAACAAAGAATCCTGACAGGAAGCATAGATTTAAAAAAAAAAAAAAAGAAGAGGAAAGGAGAAAAAACCAAAGGGAAATAACTGAAGTATATTTAGGAAGGACTTCAAAACACAACAAACTAATGATATTGCTGTCATGCTCTGGCAATCCAATTTGACCGAAATAGCATTCACAATCAGGATGCTTGAACAGACTCAAAGCTTTTTTTTTTACGAGGTGGATTCCATGTGTAACAGTATTTGGCTAAGCCTAGAGGACGAAATAAAAGTGGAAATATGATTAATGACAAAAATCATAAAGCCTACCATCTCTTCTAGCACTTAATATTGACAATGTGACTTTTAAACCAAATTTGTAATACTTAAGAATGATCCAACAGTTTTTTGCATTTACTTGATGAGAACTGGAAAAACAAATTATTTGGGGGTAGTTGAATTCAGTCCTTTACTTTAAAATATGTTCCTATTAGATACAGAACATACTTGCTGCACTTTAAAGTGCTTTTGCAAAACTTCATAATAGCAAGACTCTCAGTCTGCACCTGAGCTGCCAGAAGTACATCATTTCTTAAACCCAATAGAGTGATGTCAATTGTGTGACAGGATATCTTAGCAGTATCTTAGGTACTCTACTATATTTTATCTCTCGCATTGCAAGTTTTTCATTTGGACAACAAACTGCTATGATGAAAATTATATCTTGTGTATTTTTTTCCTCATTTACTCAAGAACTGGTTTTCAACAATTACAGAAGACCACAGGAACACTTGATCTGGTACATCCTCTGTCACAAAACCACTCCTCCTTTCTTCCTTGCAAAGATAGTGAACTAGTCAGAAGAATAAGAGGTCATTGCTGAGAAGTCTTGACTTGCATGTAATGAGGCTTTTATGTACCATGTGTAGAGGAAAGTATTTCTGAACTATTTCTCTAACTATGGATTTACTGAAGCAATTCAGAATGAGGCAACTTTTTTTTTTCTTTTTCATATAGAATTTAATAGCTCTATTTTTTAAATTTTTTTCTTTTTTTTTAATTGGTAGCATTTATACCTACCTCGGACATGATGATTAAAGTTTTGGAAACAGAATGTCAAGAATGTCAACAGTCTATGGATGTAAACTCTCTAAGAACTTTTTGACATCTTTTCTTTTGGCTACAGTACTATCTTGAGCAGCTGCTGCTACACAGCCCTTTGCTTTCTACTGGTCTGCTGCTACATGCTACCTCCTCAGAACATGAAAATATGTTTATTAATCCATTTCAGTGAAAATTAGTTGAGCCAGTTTATAATGCTTAAACTGTAGGACTGTTAATCTGAAACAGGTTAACAAATGAACCCAAGAGCATCTCAGCTGAAAGATTTGAATGGACTGTCACAAGCAGCAGGATAAGGTGAGGTCTGGTTAGATGCAGAGATCTCTCCAGAGGGAACAGGTAGAAAACAACACTCTGTCAAGCCCCTCAGCCAAAATTCACTCTTCATTTTCTCTAGTTGTTCTTCACTCAAAAAAAACCAAGAGGAGAACAGGGGAATGCAGAGAAATCTGAAATTGTGCACAAGTTGTTCTATTCATATGTATAAGCCAATAACATATTAAAGAACAGATTTAAAGATAATTTTGAATTCTTCCTTGCAATATGGAAAATGTGAACTTAAAAAGATCCTTAATTATGATGATCAGTGATTTATTTAAGGCCCACAGAGAATAGCAGTTCTTTTTAGCTTAACCAGGTACAAAGCGTCACTTCTATGAAAGAAAAAAGGCTTAAAACCACAAAAAGTACTACAGTGAAGTGCAAGGAGACATGACCAGATAAATATACCTCCCTGCAAGAAATACTATTGATTTTTATAGTGGTTTTTCTACAGGGATTTTTTTATTCAGTCCTGGCAGCCATTCAAAATCTGCATTTAAACAAAATTTTTTAAAGTGATGATCCTGATCCATTTTCACAATGTCAGGAAATAAAAGTGTATTCTTAATGAAAAAGGCACTCTAGACATAAAATATTTAAAAGCTTCATGCTAGAATACTTACTCGTTAAAAAAATGGGGTGGGGGTGCAGAGGACACTTACATTTGTTTTTGTATACCAGTGCCAACAAGCAGTTCGACCACGAGGAGACTTAAAATCAGCACTCCACCACATCTTTTATTGAGGATGATGTTTGAAAATTATTGATGACTCAAGGTGCAAAGACTGTTTTAAGATTCCAGTTTCCAGCTCACATGATGAGAATGTCACCACAAAGATGTCTGTTCATTGATTTTCCCCACTACTTTGTGCGTCTTCCTCCTTCCCCAGGAACTATTTACCTGTTAGTGGGTCTTGCTGTATGTCATGTACTAAACAAACAATGATGCCAGGTAGTTATAACTGTAGAAAAACTGTTAAAAATAATCCTTTCTTTCCTTGCCAAAACTTTACACACTGTAAATACTTTTCCAAATTCTTCAATGTTGATTTTTATGCTAAAGAATAAAAAAGGACAGTGAAACAAAATATTCCAGCCTCTCATGCCTCCCTTCTTTCTGCCTACGCTTTGTAAACCTCTTCGTTTGCTTGTTTAGCAATTTGGCGAGAGTTTTGAAGCTCAGAATCACACCACGTTTGTCCAAATGTTTCAAAAAGGTACAGTTACTGCACCAGACTACACTATAGCAATTGTGAACTTGAATTAAATTTAATTACCCCAAGAATGCTTGCATGGTGGTAGAGATAACAACTGCCATCATAGGAGAGACAACAAGGATAGCTGCTGGGAGCATTATGAAAGAGAGAAGGAACCTTTCCCAAGAGCAGCAGTCACTGCCCTGTCAAAATTATAGTGTCTCATGCATACACCTTTTCCCCTCTCTTATCTTAACTGTTGTCCACCCCATTCCACCCACCTCTCTCCCTCTCTTCCTCCCTTCCTGCTTTCCTTTCTCTCTCCCTCTGTTCCTCTCATTCATCTGCAAACAGCATGGGAGCTTCAGGTAACTAAAGAGACTGCAGTCAGGAAACGAAGGGTAAAGAGGAGAACCCTGAAGTAGACCTTTGAATTAGCTCTTCGAAATCAGATTAGTGAAGGGCTTGCAAGCTATATTAGGAAGTGGTATTGGGGAATATGGGCATCTGCACACACAGAGTGGAATTTGCCCCAGTGCAGAGGGGGAGCAGGAGACCCAACAGGGCAGATTTGGGGGGGGGGGGGGGGGGGGGAGGGGAACAAACAAACAAAAACAGACTTCTCACCCTTTTAAATTCTCTTTAAGTCCTCTGATTCTCATCTGATTCTCATCACTTCCTCACAGCCTCTGCCAATGCTTTTCTCAACTACATGCCCTCTCGTCCTAATACCCTGAAAATTTTCACCCTCTTCCTTACCACTATATACCACTGCTGTTAAATTTATTTTATACATACTGTTGAATGCCTCAAGCTGCCTCTTTAGGGATCTGTCATCGAGAGAGGACTGTGTTTAACGTAGAAAGAGTTTTGCTGCTGCCACCCACCTATTCTCAATGCAAGACAGATCACATTATCATTTTCCTAATTTCCTGCCCTACACTCCCTTAACTAGGATCTTGTATTTTATCTCACTAATCTTAATACTAGAGTGCTGTATAAACAACCCTGTGTACATGTAAAAGGGACAATGAATTATGCCACGCTGAAAAAGCAAGAAAACAGTCATAACTAATATTTCATCAAAACAAAACCCATTTCCATACAAACCAGTTGCTATACTACTGTTAAGGAACTGAATGATCAGTGAGATTTTTGCCTGTTAGGAATCTGTATATGTGGAGAGTTAGTTGTGCTCTTTGAGCTGAATTCTACTGAAATTGGGAGATGGGGAAGTGACATAACATAGAGGAAAGAAGAAAAAGAATTCCCACAAGACAGCAGTGTCATGTTTCCAATTGCAGTATCAAATCTACCTTGCAATGACACTTGCCCCTTGAAAAACCTCTCTAAGGAATTTAAACACATCCATCCCACTGAAAAAAGCTTCAGCCTGAAATATACTATGACATTCAATCCAAGTACATTAAAAAACAATCCATACTGTAAAAATGTTATGAACAACAACAGCAGCAGCCATAAAAAAAAAAAACCCAAACCAAACAAACCTAAATATTGTACCTTCTTTAGAGGTATGTATATTTAAAAAGAGTTTGGGATATATTTGTCGTTACAGTATTACTTAATGTGATATCAAAAATCTCGCTAGTAACTGGGGTCTTGCTGTATGCGTAAAATTAAATCCATGTGTAGGTTTTTTCCAAGATTAGCGTCTTTATCATGTCTACCTTGTTTTAACTGTATGAAGTCAGAAAACAATTTCAGTTGCAAATAGCAGCAGGTAGGGAGATGTTAAGTACAGGCAAGGCCTTGGTCTTTATTGACTTCTATTTTTCTTGATTAGGGACTCCGAGTTTTCTTGTACTTAAAAAAAAATAATACATTAAAACATATTCATGCACACAATTTGACAATAGAGCTAAAATTCTTATTTCACAATAGCAAAATACTGTCAAATTATACACATCTTTCCCCAGGAGACTTAAAGTTGTAAAGAAATGGCAAAGAAGAGAATTATTCATAGCATATTTTACAGAACACATTCTTAAGCCTGACAGCAAGCTATGGTCGTTTTATTTTCCTTGAATGCCTTCCTGGAGCACAGCACAGTGGGAGATGGGACCTAAATTGTTCAGTGTCGCTTTGGCAGACAGTGCTGACAATGTGATCTTTCTCAGTGGACAGTGATTTTTATGCTATGTAATCTAGTAGCAACAGCAGGCACAATAACAGTAAATTTTCTTTCTGGCATAGAGCAATAAAAGACAGTTTATACTGGTGATGTCTGAAGTAGCATTAGGTCATTAAAAAGAAATAAAAATATATGCAAAAAAATTCCAAACCTCAAATAATGAAATAATCTCTAAACTGCTTGGTGAGGATAGAAGCAAAAGATAACATTGTGGACTGTTATTATTAGACTGATTCCTAAGAGACATGGACATGAGATCATTGTAATTGCCCATGTAAATATAATAAAAAGATGGTTCATTGTTGCAAGCAACTCAAAGATTATAGTCTACATCAATAATAGTGCTTTCTGAGGAAGCTTTGAAAACATACGTACTAAGCAGTAAACTTAAATCAAACCTGGAATTAAGGATCTACATTTTAAAAATTATTTAGTAATTCCTTGAGTTATTCCCTAAGTTACTCCCTGAAGAAATTTTATGAATATAAAAATCACTTATATCAAGAATGTAATCCTGATAGTATAAAAAAAATGGGGAGTTTAGGATATAGAAATAGCAGAAATGTAGTATGAAAATTACAAGATGAAGTGTTATCAAAGGATACTAAACCTGGCTTGGATTTATTTAGCACCTATTTCTTTCCTTGTTAACAGGACCTTTGATGAGTGCACTCACTGTGCTATTTCTCTGGTGCTCTGGACTACACATCCAGAGTAGGAGGTTTTGACAGATTTACCCAGCGGTACACCATTGGGGGTGCCTAATTAATTAAATCACACAGGTGCACTACCTCAAGCATAGTGCCTGAGTGTCGTTATAAAATACAAAGCTAAGAAGCATTCCTTTTATTGTAAGTAAAGTTAATAAAGTGCCAAAAGGTTTTTTCAGTGTTCCAGCTGGAAGTTCCTCCTTAAGCCGAAACATTGGAAGCAGCTGAGTCTAGATAAGTTCCGAATCTTAAAGGCAGTTTAGTTCCACTCATGAGAGGGGAAAATGAGGGGTTCTGGAGGCACAGGAGCAGCCCCATTTATGCTTCTTTGAAGGTTAAGATGTGTTAAGGGAATATAGCTGGTGACTTTGCTGCCTGTATTCTCTTGGCTAACAAGAAACTTGTACAGAGATGAGAAAGTCCAGAACTATTTTTTTAGTTAGTGCTTACTGTTGCTTAACTTGATTTGTCTGCCTGTGTGACCATAACATTCTTAAAGCTACTTAGGACTTATATAGCACTATAAAACAAACAAAAATAAGATTAAAAGCTTGAGGTTTTGGTCACATTCTAATGAGAAACAGTCTACCCTGGGAAATCACCTGCTTCACAATAGACAGAACTTAGAGAAAAGGTGAAAAAGTTATAAAAACATATGTCCTTATCAGAAGATTGAAAGCCAACACACAAAAAAACCCCCATTTTGCGTTATTAGGAAATCATGTTTCATTTTAGTCTTTGAGTGATAATAATCTAGATTGCCACTGAGTAACTCCCTTCCAAATGAGAGAAATCTCCTGTTAACCTTACTTTTTTTTTAGGTCAGCTAGTCTGAAAGTACCGGAATGACACCAAAGAAAAAAGGCTAAGAAAGATACATTTGCACACCTAAGTAAGTAAATTATTCTGTTGTTGATAGTCCAAAAAGTAAAGATCATTTTGTAGGACACCTTTTGATCATTAACGGGCAGACAAATGTTAAAAACATGCTGACTTCCTTCTGGCAGTGTTAGACAGACAGGAGAACGTCCAGTTAGTATACTTTGATACTTGCATTAAAGACTCACCAAAACAGTGCTTAATAGGAAACGAATCTTTATGCTTTTTAATCTGTTAGCCTTAAACAAGCATAATTGAAATCTTCTGACTGGAATACAAACAGACCATGTTTTACCTCAGTAAGCAGACATGATTACTGCTGCTCTGTCGAAGCCCTGTTGCTTAACTGTCTTGGGTTTTCAAATCAAATTACACATCCTCTCCCTCCACTGCACTGAAAGACAATAAAATAAACAAGGCAGTCACAAAACACATTCTCATTTTTTCCCCATTGGTCTGGCAGAATCCAAAAGAGGATGAGGTTGAAAAAGAGAGTGGATAAATCCCCTCTGGACCCTCTGTATTAGATAAAGCAAGCTAACAGAGAGAAAAGTGATCACTTTACAGCAGAGATGAACTTCTCACAGGAAGTTTGATAAATTGACATCATTCCAGGCAATTTGAGGTAATACAATCTTCATGTCTGAACAGTGTAATTACTAGATATGTTTCCAGCATTCAGGAACACTCTGTATCAATCATAATGAACAGTTTTAGCAATCATTTCTTTCATAAAAAAAAAAAAAAAAAGAGGAAGAGTTAAAAAAAAAAAAAAAGACAGAAAGCAAAAGACAAAAGACAGGAGGGGAAACAGTAAACATTGATTTAGGTTTTTTTAATAGTAAATAAAATAACACAGCTGAAGAAAACATATGCCACCTCAGTTTGAGGCGATGAAGAGAAGACCTGATGCAGGTAAGGTGGTCTAAGTAGGGAGATAGCCTAAAAGATGTAGGTGGCTGTGCTCTAGTAAAACCTAACCTCATTTCCCCAGTGAATCTGCAGCACTTTTGATGCTGTCAGTATGATCCTCAACTATTTCTCCTATCAACTTCTGTAACTCCCAGGCTTGACACACAGACATTTTGCCCAGTGACATGTGGTGTAACAGTAGTTCCCATTTTCAAGGGAGGCGTGGTGGTAGGTATGAGAAGAGCAGAAAAACATAGAAAAACTAGCTGAAATAAATTCCACAATCCAAGTGTGAGAAAGTAATTCCTGCCGCCTACTCCAAAGAGAAGGATAAGGCTGCCTGTTGGGTAGAGCTGCAATAAATGAAAACAGCTTAGCTGTTGGACTTTTTTTCCCCTTGCTTATACAGGAAACATTTGCCCCCCTGACATGCTAGATTAATTCCCAGCAGCATGTTTTCAAATAACTTTTCTTTATTCAGTTCCATATGGGGGGCATTAGGTTAATTTTTCAAGCTACATGTAGGGTTGCAATTATTATTTTTTCATTTATAATGACATTTATCAAAGTGGCAAGAACCTCTACTAAAACATGTACTAATTGACTTTTCTATATTTATAATGTCAGATAAGAGGCAAGCAACAAAAAATGAATGACTGTTTCATATGGTCCATGCAGAATGTATTTGTAGGTAGACAAACTTTGAATTTCTCTGAATATTACATTGGTGAGGTGCTGTACAGCTGTTCAAAATGTTGTCTGGACTGAGCTCCAGCTGTTTTAATTTCTTAAAAAATGGAACAGGTCGAAGGTTCTTGGTTCTTCCCATTGCACATTCACAATGGTCCACTTTATTCAGCCCTGCTACTTTGCGTACCGTATGCTGAACCTGGATATTAGCTTGACTATACCTGTAATTTAAAAAAAAATTACTTTTCAAAATTAATTGCTTTTTAAGACAAAGGTACACCATGTGAGAGCCACTGATTGTTAAATTGACAGGGATTTTTTTCCTTATGTTGCTCTAAATAGCTATTTAGCTTATAAACAAACCATGAATACATGTCTTGAAAAATATGTCTCATCTCTCCATTAAAGACAAAACTGAAGCCAAGGTAAGCACCACAGTTCTGCGTTTAGTTTTAAATTCCAAGGTTTACACTAAACAGGTATGGAACATATTCTTATTATCAGGATATTATAAAACTGAAATCTAATGCCCAAGTTAGGATTTTTTTCAGACCTCCAGCTAGCAACTCTGCAACTTTTAGGTCCCAATTAAAAAATGAACAGTATTACTGCATTCAGGGTAGATAGCATTAATCTTACTCAAAATAATAAGTAAGCATTTGCAACCAACCAGAACAGGTGGAAGGGATGCCCTTTTTGACTGTTATTTTTTTCTAATGAGTCTTGTCATCTCTCAAGGAATCAGACAGATCACTTTGATTTCTGCAGAACTCCTTCTGCAAGAAGGACAGTAAGGAGGTTTTCTATTGCATAAAGGTATCCTTTTAGTGCAAACTAATCTGAAGAAACCCTTACTCAATAAAGTGATTGTATACTTAGGCATAAATACTTGGCATAAGAATAAGACTCATCCTTTATTACAACCTTAAATTTATTATCCAGATGAAATTTATTTATGCTGGTTACAAAAAGAGAAAAATGAAGAAGCCCAAGCCTGTGGGCAAGCTTAAAAGAAGGTGAATATAGACAGCAGAACTTTGGCTACATGATGGGAGATGAAGCATTGCTTCTTTTAAACATCCAACATGGAATTTAAAAAAAAAAAAATAAAAAAGACCCAAACAAAACAAAAACCAACCTTAAAAAAAAAAAAATAAAAAAGACCCAAACAAAACAAAAACCAACCTTAAAAAAAAAAAAATAAAAAAGACCCAAACAAAACAAAAACCAACCTTAAAAAAAAAAAAATAAAAAAGACCCAAACAAAACAAAAACCAACCTTAAAAAAAAAAAAATAAAAAAGACCCAAACAAAACAAAAACCAACCTTAAAAAAAAAAAAATAAAAAAGACCCAAACAAAACAAAAACCAACCTTAAAAAAAAAAAAATAAAAAAGACCCAAACAAAACAAAAACCAACCTTAAAAAAAAAAAAATAAAAAAGACCCAAACAAAACAAAAACCAACCTTAAAAAAAAAAAAATAAAAAAGACCCAAACAAAACAAAAACCAACCTTAAAAAAAAAAAAATAAAAAGACAAAAAAAAAACAAAAAAAAAAAGAAAACAAACTTAAAAAGAAAAAAAAAAAAAAAAAAAGTAAAGAGACAGCTCTGGCCACAGCTGTGCCTTCACATACTCACTGAGCTGCATGTTAGTCTACTGTTGGGCTCCTGCAGACAATTTTTCCAAGCTTTGATAAAACATGTGGGACTTCACATAGCTGTTTAGAGATGAACTTCAAAATGGGAAGTAGGAATACCAAGAAAATTAATAACATTTCTGGAAAAAGTAAAAATATGATAGGAGATTCAACAGAGTTATCTCATGACTCATGTACTTACACATTATAAAGATATATAGCAGAAGGCATGGCCACAGTAAAAACTTCTCATCACATTTGCCTACATCATGCAGGCTGTACCCCTAGTTATATTCTGCCACATACATAGAGTTTCATCTTTATAAAGCTAACCAACAAATAAGTTTTAATACAACCGCTTATACAAATGCTTTATATATTCCCAGAGAAACTGAGACAACCTGTATCAGTACTGCTCTTGATAAGAAAGTATCTTTTAGTAACTCTAATCTCTTCTATCTTATCAGTTAATATTTGTATTTTAGGCTGTTACATAGACTGTCTTGTGCTTATTGCTCCTTTAAGGTGGTTGGAAAAGTAGTTTAGGAGCAGGGAAAAAGATTTAGCATAAAACAACAATAGCAGTGCAATTACATTGAACTAAGAATTACACAAAGCACTTTGCACTAGTGCCCAGCAGATATGATAGACATTGAGGACAGCAAAATCATGATCAAAGTAACTTATTTCACAATCTCCATTATGTGTTCACATACAGATATGTTTATACATACACATAATTCTGTGCTCACATGCATCTGTTTGCGTGAACATATTCCAACATAATTCATGAACTAGTAATGTATGTGCTACTTGACAATATATAAATTACAAATAGTAAACCACATTTGTTTTAGTTTTATTTTTTAATTTTACCATTAAAAATCAACATTGTTTGTCTTTTGTTAAGACATTAACTAGTGAACATACCTGTTCCAATTATATCAGAATCTTAAAGAACACCACGCCCCCACAAACAGTAAAAGAAATATTAATGCATCAACTGAACTCACATGTTGAGATTTTCAAAGCTATGCTGAAGATTAGAATGTTCAAATGCTCTAAGAATCTTTCTTAAAGTTACTTATATCTTTTTTTACAAAAGAGTTGCATTTCAAGAAAAAGAAATTAAGGAAGGTGTATAGGAAAAAAGGCCAATATCTACAGCATTATAATGCATAGCATCATATATATTTTATGCATTTTTAATATAAATTATATACATGTGTATTTGTAAGTATGCATTTACCTATATATGTGCGTATGCACATATCTGCGTATGCATATATATGCCCACATTTTGGGATGTATGTTCACATATATATGTGCATGCAAATATGTACACATATATACACATATACATGCACATACATATTTAGATACACATATTTAATGTTTGTATTCATATATATTTTTATATGTACATATCTAATTTTTGTACATGTCAATATATGCTTATATTTTGTCTGTGTATATTTTTCTTGATATACATGTATGCACTTTTCTGAAATAATATCATCAAAACAGAAAAACTGATGTCAAAAAAGTGACAGAAATAGAAACGTCAAGTAATGGTAACTAAAAATAATTGAACACATGGGGTCGCTCCAGCAGAGTGAAGGACTGAAAAGATTGGAGAAGGAACACAAATGGAAGATGACAGAAAAGAGAGTATACCATAACAAAAGACATTAAGAGCTAAATAATGATCACCTGTTCCATTTTCTTGTAACGCCAGCTCAAGCAGGTACAAAATAAAACCAAAAAAAGGGATTTAAAAATAATGAAAGAAATCTTTTTGACACCACAAATTATCAGTAATGATCTTTGCCTTGTATCACCCAGTTCCAGTGACTGGCGAAATAAATTAAAAATAAGAAAGGATAAATCATTTATATGGTTAGAATAAATACAGTTATGATATATAAACCATTAGGGCAAGATTAAGTATGGGTTTAGAAACCCATATGCTATGGGTAAGCTCTTCTGTAATAGGATATTACATTTGATAATTCTGATTTTCAAAAGTGCATTGAAAACTTTATATTTTTTCAGAATTAAAAAACCCAAAAAAATTCAATTAAAAATTCAATTATATGGAGTTCATTTTAATGGTAAGGCTACTAACATGTTAGTATACTGACTAGTAATAAAGTGATCAAGTATGACCATAAGATTGTCTACACAAAGATGATTGAGGCAAACATTGTTCAGAATAATCTTACAATATCAGCACAGCATAAACGATTAAGCAAATAATCTAACTTTTTCATGTTATTGCAAGGTAAGGGATGCAAGCTTTTTCCCACTTTTATCTTGAGCTTGAAAACCGCAATGAGAATGAGAAGAGATCCATCTAATTTTTAGAAGACATATGAACTGGATATAATTATCTGGTGAAACACCTTGAGAATGCAAATTAACTTCAACACCATTGTTTCTCGGATTCAGCTTTTACCTAGGGGACTAACAACTAAATGCTCTCAGGGCAGTAAGTTTATTATTCCTCCCCGTTTCTTTAAAGCCATGCTTAAACTGTGACATAGCATAGACTGACTAGTAGCACTGTTAGGTTCTGTGATTTGATTACAGTTTGCACTCTCCTAATAACTGAACCTGCATCCTGTGTGACCACAGAGTGACAGAGACACATACACAACCCATCAAGCTGCAGATACCCTCAAGATTTATCCAAGCATGGTTTGCTGTTTGCACTGTGATCAAAAGATGAGCATACTGAAGCCCAATTAAAGCACACAGCAATTAACTGGAAGCCTTTAGAAATAAAACTTCAAAAATAAATCATCTGAAGTTGGAAAGAACACTGAGTGTAGCAGCTGTTACAATCTACATTATTATTAAACCCTTTAGCACTGAGAGTTTGTCAAGATGGCAATGAGATACATAAGATTTACTACTTAGCTTTAATAAACATTTTAAAGATCCAAGGAGCTGAGAACGGGACATTTTCACATCTACCAGCATGCACAGAAATTGAGGGAAATATCCCATTTCATGTAATTCAAGTTATTTAAAATGGTGTATTTTTATTACTGAAAATATAATGATGCACTCTATTTCAGAAACATTTACAGATGCCATATATTTGAATACATTCTGTTTCCATAAACTATTGAAAAAGCAGGAGGGCAGGGATAAGGCTTTCCAGGCCTCGGATATTGTGTCTGTGCGTGTGTGTCTCTGTGTGTGTAAGTGGTCAGAGGAGGTCAGCCAGTCTAAGCAATTCTCTTTAATGCAATTCTCTAGTTCCAGAGATGCTAAAGTTGCAGCTATTGAAAAGTTATCAAGGAAGAAAAATGAACCTTTTCCTGCTACACCATCCAGCACTAAAGCCTCATTCTTTTTCCTCACTCCTACCTTCCTAGAATGCAGGAAATATTCCTTTACCCCTACAGCAGTAAATATCCTTCAGAGAAAGTGACAGACAACTGTTGCCCTCTGCTACCATTCCTAAATATTTTATTTCAGATTTAAAAAAAAAGTAAATTAAAAAATGCAAAAGTTATCAAGATTTTAAAAAATCCTATGCTAGCTACATTATTTTGTTGTGAGGTGCTCCTTCCTTCCTTTTCCTTTGTTAATTTGCACCATAATATGCTTCCCACAATAATTAGATTCTAACAGAACCACACTTGATATCTGTTATATAGCCATGCTCCTTTTTACTGAGGAAGAACTGAACCATCAATAATGTAGACCAAACAGTTTAAAAAATTTTCATAAACATAGGCTATTAATGTCAAACATTTTCAAACCTTTCCATGAATATTTGCCACTCATATAAAAATACATGAGTAGAAGTTTTATTCCCACCAATGCCTGAAAAATTATTTTTTATTTACACAAATATCCATCTTTGAATGTTAAAGGAAATAACTTAATAATTTTTAAATTGAGTACTCTTCACAGAGTCTTGACAAAGAAAAACAGACAATAGCAGTTAAAAAAGCAAACCATGACAAAAATCATCCAATGCAGGTACTACAGTTACACATACATATTTAAAGTCTGCCCAAGCAATTCTGTTCTTCAGAAGGAATCACTGCATGGTAATTAATTTGACTTTCTGTGGCTGCAAAGGGAACATTTCTTCTCATAACAGCTCTAAACCCAGCAGGTCTTTAGAACATCAGTGGACCGTGGTTTTTAGTTTGATTAAACTTTTAAGGCCATACTGCGTGGGGCTCACAAACGATAAGACTTGTAAAATGTATACACATGTAAAATGAAAGCAATGTGATTTGTTTGGAGGCAAACCAGCTTTCAAATGTAAAATGATGAAAGAGCAGTTTTACTCCTTGAAAAGATCATACTTTCTTTTTTTAATGTACATATACATCCTTAAATCAATTGCTAAAATGCTCAAAAATATATAATTATGTTGTTCAGAGTGTTAAGCAATTATTGCCTGTTTCAGGCTTTGCTACTTTAACATGCCTAAGGCAAATACTCTCTGCATTCATGAATATTGGAAAGACTAAGTCATAAATCTATAATCTGAACATAAACGTCTTTCAAGCTGCCTGTAGTCTAGGGGGTTTCACTAGTAGTAACACATATTTCATTTGGAGACTGCTGACTTTATTTGCCTCCCTCCAGTTTCAAAGTTTGTACAGTATTTCTACCTGTAATCATCCATCCACCCAATACTTTCTAAATTAATAAAGGCTACCAAGGGTTGGAGAATGACAAGGACACTGTGTCCAGCGTTGTTTACCATTAGTAATGTAACTGCAATGGAGATTTTGTTTTGTCCTTCAAAAGTGCACATGGACCAAACCATACTTTCAGCTGCATCAAACAACAAATTACCAGAAGAATGAATGTTTCTGTCATTAGAGCAATATACGTTTGTCAAACAGAGGGATTATTAGACAAAATTATCCATTCCAATGCCTTCCCAAGCACAAATAACAAATCCTAGAGCTCTAGTTTAGAGATAGCTGCCTTATATACTCTTTCAGAGGAAGACAGCACTGGGTCTTTTCTTATGTAAATTAGCTCTTACAGATACTCCCTCTTAGCTCCAGTCTTCAGGATATCCTGCATGGAACATCCATCTTACTAAGATGTTGAATTAGATGTTACTTAGAGTTGAAACCAAACATCTTCTCTTTTGTCCTTCTTGAAGAACTAATATTCAGTATTAACAATTGATGGAAATAGAAGAAGGGAAGGAAGGCTGGAAGGAAGGAGGGAACAAACAAACCAGACAGCACTAACCACTTAACCTTTCCTTTCTACTGTCAGTGGATATCCTTGACCCAGAGACAAAGAAACCCAAGAAAGGAAGCTGACAGCAACAGGGAAGAATTCACAATGCTTCCAGCTGAGAGCCACTGTTGAGACAGCATGCCTCACATGCCTTAGGCTGGTAAACAATATAGTTAGATAGATAGCAACTGCAATCTTTTTGTTATACTTCTCCTCAAGAACAGAGAGGTTCTCCTGAAGTTTTCTTCTGCTCCAAAATCACTCAGTTCATGGGAAACTCAAAAAGCCAAGTCCGTGTCCTGTCTTAGCCTGAATGTAGAGAAATGGGTGCAGGAATTTTCCATTCATATAGTAAATCAGGATCTTAATGCTTTGATAAACCGAGTCAATTACAAAGCAAACTGCTGTGTGCTGTCATCCATGTGATTTTCAGCTGACCTAGCAATGGCTTTATATTACTCAGTTTCTCAGTATGTTACTCATGAGGTATTTTCTTCCATCTTGTCCTGAATGAAATTCTTTAAACATGAAGAACAGTTATGTCTGAAAGACTCATCTCTACTAAGCCAAGGACCAGACACAGTACAAAACACCTAGACAACTATGAGAATCTTAATAATTATAATAAATTCATGGTTATATTTCTTACTACATATATGAAAACCCTCTCTGATCTTGGACAAGCTCAAGAGTTTAACCCAGCCAATGACTGTGATACATTGGATTTTAGTATTTTTACTTACTACTGTAAAGAAAGCAAGCAAGCAAACAAACACATACAAAAGCCCAAACTAGAGCTGAGTTTGCACATACATATGGTGCAATCTACTGTCTTGAGGAATTTGCAGACTGAATGGTTGCTATAGCCAGTAAGCCAAAGTACAATTTGAAGTAAAAATATCTAAGTCATTTAGAGCAGGAATGGATTCAACACCTTTTCTGCTTTATGAACACCATGGCCTGAGTGAATTAAATTGAATTTCAGATTCAAAGCAAGATTAAACCACAAAAAGAAATGAAAGAACTGTGGCCAAATGAAGAACATATAGTAGTTCTCTTCTCTGAGGAGAGTAGCTTTCCTCTGCGTGTTAAATCTGCTCTGCCACAGATAGCTTCAGCTGCCTCTCTGGGCCTCATATGAACAAATACCTTAAGTTGCAATGTACACTAGCTACATATTTCACCCAGTATGTGAAAAGAAAAATAAAACTGGACTAAAATAATTTTTCTTTTCTGCCTCTTCCTTTACCGATTGTTTTCAAGTGAACAGTAAATACTTTCAAACAAGTATACTTGGATCTTTATGTTCTTTATTAATTTCTTATGCATCCAACATTCTCACTATAATGACCAGGAGTTAACAGCATGCCAAGAAGGTAAAGGTTTAATTATCAAATGGTGTAATACAAAGAAATTCTCAGGCTTCAAAATTCAGAGAAAAATCGCAGGTTTGAAAACCCGATTTTCACTGTTAGTGGCAATCAGGTCCAAGGATATTAAAAAAAATAATCATAAAATGCACAGGGGTGGAGGCAAAGCTGATTTTTAAAAATCTGAACGCTTCAGGTTAAGAGTTTTGGCTTGGGCTCAATGAATATGATGTATATGTGTTCTATGGGGCTTTTGTTAAAGAAAAAGCACATGGCAGAAACAGGGAAGCTAAGCACACGAGAGATAAGGAACTCAGAAGTCTGTTAAGTGTCAGTTTTTATGAAACTGAAGGTTTCAGAAATGAAGAACTATTCAGCATACAGTTCTTACTTAATCTAGTATTAGACAAGGACTAATTTTGCTAAATCTTAATACAGATCCTCAATAATAAAGATAAGGGGATGGAAATGAAGAGTAATTCTTAATTCCTACATCCATTTTTTATGAGTAAAACCTTTCATGAGAATAACAGGCTAGTACAAGAATAATAAAGATAAAACAAAAATATTAGATATATTCAAAAATATGTCTAATATATCAAAAATTATATTTTTCCTCATCGGAATTTTCTGTTTAGACAAGCTTATTTCTTTCCCAACACTTCCAGCTCATTCTCTCTGCTCATTACTGGTAGCTCCCAACATACTTTCTCAATACGTTATTAAATAAATGTTTATGGAACTTACAATGCAGTGATCCAATAGTTATATTATATATACTGCATACCTCCACAAAATCCTCTAAAAGTTGAGGCTAACAAGACCATCTATTCATTTGACTTCTACAGTAATCCACTGTTAACTGTCCTGAAAGTCTTCCTTATGTTATTTTTAACACAACCCACTTACTTTCTGAGCTTGCTGGAATCTATATACATACCTTCCCAC
Organism: Calidris pugnax; assembly: GCF_001431845.1. NCBI lineage: Eukaryota > Metazoa > Chordata > Aves > Charadriiformes > Scolopacidae > Calidris > Calidris pugnax. Next base: position 11,380,593 of record NW_015090830.1, on the reverse strand, counting down.
GCACAGGTGAAGCACTGAAGAGGAAAATTAAATATTTCCTCATTCTTCCCAAAACAAAAGCAGGGAGAAAACTAAATAGTACCTTCTTTGAGACAGATGTTCAGCTACTTATTCTCTCATGCACGACTATTTTCAGAGGCAGGGACTGAACGTCACATTCATCATAATAGCCAAATTCCCTCCTGAGTAACAGTTTTGCAATTCCTGTTACAGCATCTAAGAGTTACACTTGTAAATCTGGGGGGAAACTTGGGGCAGAACAAGGGCCCAGCCTATAGGAAATGGTATTTGATTTTTATTCGCTCTCCTACTCAGCCGCTACAGGTAGCCACTGAGGGTCAACAGACAATGCAAAATTCATAACATTGTGATGTGAAATCAAGGGCCAGGGAAATGTAAGATAAAGTAGAAGCGCGTGTTGAGAACTTCAATTTAAACAGAGAAACACCACAACATATTAATGAAGCAGCCCAGAATGCCGTAGCTTTAATATCAGCACGGAGTATGCATCCAAAGAAGGTGAGGCATTATGAGAAATTAAATTAATAGGTGTGACATTGAAGAACTGGTTTAGCAAAGTTCAAAGAGAAAGCTAGGTTATTTCAATTGGATTTGAAAAATAAGTCTTAGGAAGCAGATTAAATGAGTGAATCTATTTTATAGATAAGTACAGTTAATTGGTGGTTGTTTTCAAAGGATTTGCTATTGCTGCATCTTTCAGATGTAGAGGGGTCACAAGAGGGAGAAAATAAAAGTTCTGCAAACCTCCTGGGATGAAGGCAACCAGGGTGGTATGGCCTGAAGGGAAACTAATATTTAGAAACCTGTGAAAAATATAAAGAAGTGTCTTAAAGACAATGCAATCAGATTGGAACATAAGGCAAATAAAAATTGTGTGGGGTAATACCTGCTTTCAAAAAGGAGCAAAATACATATTAGAGACAAATAAATAACAGTTCTCGCTGAAGAACCGCATTCTCAAATAAAGGAGTTTTAATTTCTTTGAGAATGGACTTAAAAGCTGGCAACATCTGTTACTATAATTATTGCTTATTACCTGTATTACAATTGTGCCTGAGGCCCCAGTTAAAGTTCATCCCCCACTATGTCTAATACTTATAAATACATGACAAAAATCACAATCCAAAGACTATTGAAGGAAGTAGACAAACATGGGAAGAATTGTGATCTCTCTTGTATGCTTAGGGAATGAAGAGACAGGGGTTAACTGTTTACTCCATGTTGAAAAGTGGGATTTAGACGCCTAAATTACTGAGGTGTTTATGAAAATTTTACCTGGGATTGCAAGTGAGGAAACAACACAATGCAAAGGAAAAATTACTCACTGTGTTTTATTTCCCAGCTGTTGAGGTGGCATTAATACAGTGGTTGGATTTTTCTCTTTCACTTCTGTCTGAAAGCAAGATTACTAAGCATTTCCCTTATGATCATGAACTGGGTCACAGAAGGGAGAAGGGGTCAGGTTTAAAATAACCCTGTGAATGAGGGATTAAAATCAGGATATTACTCTTGTTTTTGACAAGCATTCTAAGCACACAAGAGGCAAGTTTGCAACATGACTTTCAGGGAGCCTCCAAAATTTGAGGAAAACTGTCATTCAATAACCAAGTAAGTATAGCTATACAGAGGCCTCCATGAAAGCCAACTTGGATAAATTTCAGAAGCTGAGAGAATGAAATTAGTCTTCACTTATCCCCTACCACAACAGATCATTATGCATTATAACAGGTAATGTACAAGAGCTCCACCAAGTCAGGTAACAAATAGAAATTACCTAGAAATTATCCACAAATACCACTATAATTTGGAGGCTGTTGTTGAAACATATTTTTGAGGAAGTATCACATCAGTTCCTAAAAAGGGAGATTTCTTTAGAAGTAGGAAGTAGGAAAGATGAATTCAAGAAAACAGAATACATGTTTTCTAAAGTGACTAATTTTCATTTCATGTTGGAAGTGTCTAAGCATTTTTGCAATGCCTGTGCTCTTCATTAAGCAAAAACATATTGGTAACTAGAAGCCAAAAACATCTTTTAAATGAGGACAGAGCTCCTAACACATGGACTGCTGAAAGTGATGGGGCACTAACTGAAATTTTCAATGTGCTAACTTGACCAGGGACATTTAGATCCTAAATACATATTGCATCCTGTCTGCACTTCTAACATTCAGATCTTCAAAAGGAACTATATATAGTGATGATGGGCCAAACATATTTTTTTTCTTTCCTTCCAGACCCTTAAAAGGAGTTCATGAACCAGAGCTGGATGCCTCAGTACAATGTAAAATGAACAGAAATATGGGTGCCAAGGGGTAGGATTCAAAGTAATCAGCTTCCTAAACAGGGAAATGTATGGGCCGGCCAACAACAAATTTCATAGACAGAGATGATCCACAATGTTGCCTCCCTCTTTTAAGTGCCTAAGTTCAGCCCAAATTATGTGCTTATGTGAAAGTGGGATTCACAGCCTGGAACCCCATTTGCACTTAAACTCTTTTGATTATGGAAAATTGGTTCACTCTTTTCACTTAAAACCTGTCTGTCAAAGGAGGAGGAGGAGAAAGGAATGTTAAAATAGACTAGAGATTACAGCAGTTTCTAAGGAAACCAAAGTCAATGCCCTCCTCATGCAAATTGAGCTGAAATTCATATGTCTCACCTCCCACAGGAGTACCCCCTCCACTACTCACCTAGGGCTAGGGGTAGGCCTAGGGCTACGACACACGTCAAATATAGTGAGTACAAAGCAGATGCTGTATGGTAACTGTCCAGGTACGTACCCTCTAATCCTATTATAAAATCCTTTGAGGCTATAATCCTATCGTTTTGAAGCAATCATTTGAGAAAAAGCTATATCTGCTACTGTTGTAACACTCAAATTTCAAATAAAAGCAAAGATTAAGGAAAGGCTAACAACGCACAGAAACGGATCAAAGAGTGGGAAAAAAAATGAGAATGCTGCGCACCCCCAATCAAATCACTTCAGTAGCATGGGAGCCGTAACTGAAATGTTGTTCTCAGAAGATTGTACAGATTAAAAATGACAAAAAAAACACCCCAACAAGCCAGCATGGAAGAAAAAAAAGCACTAAAACCCATGACAAATAAGAATAGGACATTTTTACCAGAAACAAAAGTGCAGAAAGCACTGAAACATCAGTTATTTGTGACCCTCTTTCACAATAAGAATATATGCTGTTAAAATTATTTAGTGTTTAATTAATAACTGAGAAACTGAAGCTGGAACAAAGATGAAAAACCTTACATTCTACTGTAGACCTATTAAACATTCCCTTATCAAAAACTAAGTTATATATTTAATATGGACAATATATTTTAAAATATTTTTTAAATAGTTGAAAGGAACGGATCTACTTTTAAAGAAATGCTTCTGCTACAATTGCACATACCGTGTGTAGGGTTGTGATCAAAACATTAATTTCTAGAGCAGCAGCAGCAGAAATACGCATGCTGAAGTTAAACGAAGCAAAACAAGAACAGATGTTCCAAGATGCAGGGCATACAAAGAAATATGAAGCTGAAAGGGGGACCATGAGGACATGGAAAGTACCAAAACCTAGGAGAGAAATGAAATAAAGCAAGGTATGACAGCAATACAGAATATGGTAAAAAAATTTGGAAACAAGAACCTTAAGAGTTAAGCGTGATGATACCTAACAGGCTCTCTAGGTTGGTGGTAGATGTTATAACCCTACAAGTATCATTAGCTATGCATTAATAATTGCTGATCCCAAAACCAGGCAAATTCTACCTCATACCCAAAACAAATACATGAAAAATGAAATGTTTCAGCCTGAATGAAACTTAGAGCAGACAATTTGCAGCAGCTTGAGGGAAGAGATGGGGACTGGAGCCTGAGGAAGGCGCTCAGTCTCTGCATTCACCCAGAATGATAGTTGCACATCTCTAAGTGATTACAGTAAGTGCCAATTTCATTTCCCAAGCGTGGAGTGTTTGTGTGTTAAACCCAGAACCCAATAACAGACACAGACTCTGCTGCAAGACAATGAGTGTGAAATGTCATGCCATTGCTTAGATATAAGTAGTGTTGCTACTTTTGTAGCGGCCACTAAGTTTAGACAAAGACCTCCTCACTTTCATATGCCTTTTATCTTATTTTCTGCTGTATACCAGTCCCAGGTCTATTCTGTTCTTGCCCCTGAAATTTTCGTACATTCCTTAGAAAGCAACCTACTTCCATAGAAAGCCAGTTTACCAGTACATGTCTCTTTAATGACGAGGCTCCTAGATACAGAACTAGCAGGGACTGTAAATAGCACCTGCCAGTCATTGAGCAGCAAGATGCTGCACAGAAAGCAAAGGAAGGTTCAATGGGAATATGTTCTGAGAGTCAGGAAATACATTTTCTAGTTGTAGAGAGAGAAGCATCTCGTTTTCTATTCTCCTATTATTTGGTGTCAGATCTGACATTTGCTTTGAATGTGTTGAAATATGACAAACTGCCTGATGGAAACAGCCACACACACCAGACCTTCAGTAATTACAACACACAAATTGTACCTAGAAATTTCTGATTAATAATCACATCAGTGTGTTACATTTTGTTTTCACAGCTAATTTGCCAGCATTGTTACAGCACTTATTGTACATTGTTGAATGCTGATTACTGAGTTAATCCATATCACTGTAACCTGACATCTGAAACGCCCTGACAACGGCTGCACCAATACCCATTAACTAGCTTGCATGTGCAGTTTTCTGTAATAACCAGGAAGACACAATTCAAGGTCATTACTATTACAGTTACTGAAACCACAGAGAAGAAATAAAAAAAATCAGGCTTCAAAAGCAATGAAGAATGGACTGAATAATATACTTAAATGTAAGCAAAGGTTTTACTTCACTCTGAAAGTACATGAAGGTAGTTCATATTGTTAATTATTGTACTTTGCTTAATATATGAGTAAACCTCTCTCCCATTATTGACTCTGCTTGTCTAAGTTATTATGTTTAGCTTGGCATTTTTAACCTCAAGGAAGCTCAGAGTTGGTAATTGATACCTGCACCAGAGAAGAAAGCAAGGCACACCAGATCCATGTGAGTGTATTTGCCCATACAAATATAGAAAAATATACGCTAGCTCCACCTCCACTCTCAGTGTGGTGGACACGAGGCATATTCAGACAGTGCCAAGCAGTATTAGGTACCCGGACAGTTTGTGTCCTGGCAGTTTTAAATGTTGCTTCAAAGGGGACTACAACCCTCTTTACTTCTAGCAGAACAGGTATAGCTCTGGGAACACCAAGAGCCTATTCCACCTGACCTGAAATGAAAGGTTACTTTATAGTTATAGAAATAAAGACTCAGTAACCCAAATGTTATACAGCGTTGTTTACAGTAAGAAACTACAGGGAACTGCTCATTAAATATGAATGTTCACTGAAAGCAGACAGATCTCTCTAGATCTTTATCCATTGTCTCCATCCTCACTTATTTTACATGCTCTGAATTTATTTAATAATATCAATAGATAAGAAATCATTAAACCAGAATAAAGATCTTATATTAGAATATGTATATTTATAAGCTTCTTGCAGCACTGAGAATATGGATGCTATTCCATTTCAGGGCATTTTGAAGTTTTTCCTCATCTTAACCAATTTAATTTCATTTACAATTAATGTAATTTCTGTGAAATATTTAGATAAGAAAATAATTGTTTTACCCTTTTTAGATCTTATTATGAAATAACACTGCTGAAGAAAAAATAATAGATGGGTCTAGTAAGAGATCAAAATAAAGCAGCAAATCAGACACCGAATCGGCAAGTTTGAAGTCATCATTTGTTTTAAGTACTGGTGTTACTAATAAAGCTTCTAAGATCACAATGATAAATACACATTAAGAAACTTCATCTGTTTCAAATGTTATATATTACTTTGCAATATGGAGACAAAAATATAATTAACTACCAAAAAAAAGTGAGAGTTTGTAAAAAATTTTTAAAAATTAAAAAGTGCATAATACTTGGGGAAAGAAAAAAGACAGGACATTAAGAAAAAGTATTTAGTCACTAGCAAGAAAGCAAAAAAAATTAGTCAATGTTGCAGTGAAATCTGGCTAAGATTTTATCATCAGAACTCTTGTTTTGTGAATTACTAATTGTTCTTATCAAAAGCTTTTTCAAGTATATTTAATTTTTACTAAAACACTTATCAAGAAAATTTTTGCAAGTTCTTAATGGATTTTTTCCATTTGAAAACCTTTAATTGTCTGTCAAGCTCTTCAACTGGAATGTTCATGACCTGGTGTGCATAGAACCTAAAAAGTGTTTTCAGCTCATCCTACCCCTCACAGCTGAATGTTCTGAAACCAGAATAGTCATTTTGGGTAGAGCTCTTTTGCTAATCAAATATTTCCAAGGATTCATCCAAGTAAGGAGGAAAAAAAAAAAAAAATCAAAGAGTTTAGATGTGCAAACCAGATGTTATCCCATACTAACTGAACAATAAAAATTTTCATTTGGCTTCTTGTATTATTTTTTTTTCCCAGATACCTAACAATTACATCTGTTCTGTTGAACAGGAAACTACTTAATTATTTTTTAATCTCATTTCCCTTAGATGGAAAAAAAGTCTGTTATGTTGCCCAGTTTTTATTTGATGCAGCATTTTCTGGAGAAAAAATATTTTTAAGAAAAAAAAGTTACAGAAATGTCTGGAGTGCTGCCTCTGAGATGATAATACGACTGCCCCTTCAACTCTTCCAACTTTTCATCCTGTGAAATTATTTTACCTGCATTGTACATTATTATCAGTCCTACAGAGTTTTGCTTTGCAAAGAGAAATATCCAAAGGTACTGTATTTTCTCTCACAGTCGAAAAATCAGCAGTTTGAGAGTACACACCAGACCTTACATGCTGCTTCTATAGAACACACATGCTCTCCCTGTGCCTTTTTTCTTCCCTAGTGTTTGATCGATAAGGGGTCCTGCAAAATTTATGGCTTAGCCTGCCTCTGAAAGCTGTTGCAGTGGTACCTTACAGATTTATGTCCTGAAAGATCTGCATAGCAGCCTCCCATCCCGCTTTGAGAGGACAAAAGTCTAGTAAGTTTTCTGCAGCTTCTCTGACCTTCTCTGTCCATTCCTTCTGTGCAAACAATTCATCTTCTTCGGTGCAGTCTGTGAGTAGAGCTCTGCTGAGCCAGTTGACTGGTGTCAGGGATTTCCCTAGCTGGCTACCCCTTTGCTCTCTCCTCCATTCTGTCACAGCAGAGAAATGACTGTGTGAGGGGCTAAAGCTGATATTTTGTGATGAAGGGTACAAATTGAGTGAGAAATAAAAAAGATAGTGTGCTTGTGTGTATATTTTGTGGAGAGGAAAACCCTGACTGTAACATATAAAAGGCAAATATAAGCTCTCATTTTTGCATTGTGCAAAATAAATGTTTTGCTATATCCAAAATTATACTATGGCAATGGATTATTACAAATTTTAAAATTATTTTATAATTTTGAGGGTCTTTCCTGGGTTTTAAAATGATTATAAACCTGTTTTTTTCAACAAAACTAGGTTACCTTGTTTGTAATATAGCTGTTGATGAAATATGCTGCATGGAACAAAGAAAATCTTTAGAGAAAGTATATTAGTTAAAGCAGATATAAAAGGTAGTTTAACCTGGGACCAAATCAACTCTCAGCTTAAAGAGCAATAGACTGAAAGGGTCATGCCACTACAATCAGGGCCCCATTTTAACAAACTGGGAAGATTATATATGTTTAAAGTATATATGGTCATTTTTTTTCCATGTATGCAAATTATGAAAACTTGGAATGATCTGTATATTGTTTCAAAAACAAAACCCCCACCAGCTGTCCCAAAAGTTGTCATACAAGATGGTTAAAGAACCAATAAATCACCAGTACCAGCAACATGAAATCTGTAAGTCCTTAGGATTACTAAAGGTTAAAGATTGAAAAGACTTCTGTAGGTCATGGAGTCGGTCCCTTCCTATAACATTATATTTCTTTCTGAAATTAAGTAAATCTGCAATGCAACTACAAAACTGCAATTCTAAAGTTTTAGAGTGTTAACAGTGAAAACTCTATTCAGATATTCCCAACAACCCTTCTCTCCAGACCTTCTATACTCCCTGCTATATCTTTTCCTAATATTAAAATTAAAGTGCATATACATTCTATTGATATGTATATTAACACACATACACCTACCATCCAAATTTAGAGTAAATATTGTCTAATAATATTAGGCACTGACTTCTAATGGTTTAGAGCAGATCAGAACAGAACAGTTGCAAGGCAGGCATACGTAGTACAGGCTATTGTGTTGACTCGGTCTGCTGGAGCTCTCTTCACCTCTCCCGTGTGTGGGATGGCAAGAAATGCAGGAGCTGAGGAGGGTCAGGATGGCAGAACTGAGTCAGCAGCAAGGATCAAAAAGTCAGTGTCATACAGTAACAGAACGATAGCAGCCAGATGCAATAGTCCATCGGTCGGCACCAGACAGGATGAAGCATCACCATATCAAGGTCCCACACAGTACAAGACAGGAAGAACCAGCTGTCAACACTTGCCAAGTTCAGGAACCATGTGCTAATTAAAGTGACCAAGGAATGAACCACTATCCATTAAATCCTCCTGGTGATGCTTAAGATTGGAAAAGCCAAACAATTACAACAACAAAAATGAGCAACCACATAAATTCCGTGTCTTAAGCATTGACATTCTACAGAGAAATTGAAGTAGTTTTCAAGCTGAAGTAAAATGTAAATAATTTTCCCCCATGTAATTCACATTTACATGGGGATTTATAAGATCATAGCTATTCTTTTAATGAGATGTCCAAACCAGGCAAAGCCTAGCAAAACATTTTCAAAACTGAGTATCAAAAAACTGAAAATGCTGGACAGTTGAATGTGTAAACATACAGCTCGTATGTCTGGAAACTAAGGGTAAACTCTAGGAAATACAGCTCTAAAGCATTTTTAGCACAAGGAGAATTGCAAATAAAATACAAAGGACAAACACCAGCAAGTCCTTATTCCATACCCATAACTTCTGGGACAAGTACACATTTTCTTCAATGGAACTTCATTAAGGTGTCTTTGCCAGAGCTCCTTCACTCCTAATTCTGTCTGCACTTCTCAGTGCCACCCACGCAGTTTTCCCAGCACAACAGCTTGCAGGGCACTCTTCAAACACAGTCACTAAAATAATTTTGTGGAACGCACAGACACACAAACAGGCTACCAAAAACACTTTGCAGATTAACTTGGTTCATTTCAGTGATGTGGTTTGCAGCACAATCCCACAAACAGCTAGATGGGGAAAAACAGAGGGATGGCGAGCGGTAACTGCAGCAGGAAAGAGCAGCCCTGAGTCAAAGTCAGGGTAGGAATTCCTTTTCTTTAAAAAGAATTTTTTAACCCAGGCTATCACCAAAGAAAAATTACAACATATCTACATTTTTGAATATATGCTTGTATTCATGCAACATTTAATCAGATATACTAGGGGAAAAATCCATCCACCCTTGGCTTAGGAAGTGCAACATCAGGTGCTTGAATAGAGGAATGATGGATTCACGTAACTCCCTTCCTCTCCCCTATCCCACACTTTGTTTACCAAGTACTGCACTATTTTATACAGAAAGTACATTATTATTGTTGCTGTTAATAAATAATAATAACAATAATAATTCAGGGCTGTATTAGAGTCTTGAATCTTTAAATGCTCATAGATTTGTTTAACATTATGTGCTGTGAAAAAAACCTAGTTAATATCTGTGTCATTACGTAGAGACTAAAATACAAGTGAAAGAAAGTCTCTTCAGAAAAACATTTATAAACACGTATTCATTCTGTGGCATGGACTGCTAACTTTGAAGAAGGAACCAGAGCAATGTGCAGAGAGCATTATTTTTCTGCTCTAAGTTAAGGAAGCCGACCCAATAAAGAAATTGTGTATGCAGCTGGAAGGGCTCCTCTGGAAATCCTTGTGCAGTTTATGTGCCATGGCTGGTGCCACATCATATAACACTAAAAACATATTGGGTAGTGTCAATTCACCAGATTAGCCTAAGGGAATACTATAGCTCAGACTGGCCTTTGGGACCAGGATATAGAAGTTATACTTCTGCTCCCAAGCTGCAGACTAGCAGCTTACACTAGTGTTACACTAGCATACCATTAGTGTTAAAAGTGGGCCAAATTCTATTAATTTTGATAAAATTGAACAATTTCAGCAGAAAAATGAAAATAAAAGACAAACTAAAAGAGTGAATCACATTAAAAGTACAGGAACCAGCATTTGATCGTATTGAACCTCATCCATTTTGCCTTCATAGAATTAGATTCATAGCAAACCATTTTAAAAGGAAAAAAAAAAAGAAATTAAGAAAAGCAATACATTTCGCTTGATCCAATATTATCATTTTTCCACATGACAAGAAATAGAGACACATTCAAATTTATGCTCTTATTTAAAGCAAAGGTAAATTTTGAAATCTCAGAATATCTACCTTATTAAAATTTTATTAAACTTTTCTCAGATGCCAAATTCAGCTTTTTCAGGATGCTTAATTAATATCTTTTTATAGGTTGGTTTTTTTGCTAAATTTCTGCAAGTTGTGGAAATTTTCATGCAACATACTTTAAAATTCTTCTTTTTTGAGGTGTCTCATTACCTGAGAGTAATCGGGTTTTTTTCTGATATTACAAGAGATGACTTGCCAGGTAACTTCTTTGTAAACATTTGTCAAGGTTCCTGATTTAATTTTTTCACAGCTCCTAAAACATCTGTTATAAGTGATTAAAAAGTGTAAGAATTCATAATGCTCTGAGAAAAAAAAAATTAAACCAGCTCCAATAAAATGAGAATTACCTGGACTTGATGAGAGTTTCTTTGATGCTTAAGAAAGTTAGGGTCGTTCTTTGCTTTTTCCTTTTACATAAGATTTCGTTTGTATTTTCCACTATAATTTCAGATCCAAGGGGAACAGAAATATCAAATATAATGATAAAATGTTGCTGTGGTATCTCTGACCTCTGAGAAATCAAGCCCCAGAAATTTCATTAACCTCTCTGTTCTTGTGAGATTTAAATTCATACATCAAGAGATGTAGATAGTTTGGACAACTGTCTGTTATCAAGATGATATTTGAACTGAGATTCCAACCATTTTGAAGATTACTTTTCACAACGTGAAACATGAAAAAAATATTTTCCATGCTGCAAGACAAATCAAAGTTAGTGAATTTGAGATCTGAGTGGACGAATATGCAAGCTCTTTTGTTATTTTCAAATTTATCTACACTACTTTATCCTTTGAGGAAACAATATATATTTATGGCACTGCAAAAATAGGTAATAAGCAAACCCATGTTCAAAAGACAGAAGGAAAAAACTGTGGGATATCTGACCAAAGCTGTTCTGAAGATGTACATTGGCCCCATAACTTGTAACATCTCTATTTATCAATTAGAGGGTTTCTTTGGAGTTTTTATGTGGGGGGATCTTTGTTGTTGTCATTGTTTCCCAGCAAGTCTTTTTCAGTCTTTTTGGAAAAAAAAAAAGAAGCGAATGCAATGTCCCAGTTCTTCTCAAAAACCTGGGGTTTGCAAAACCAAGCTTGCTTCTAAATTGATCCCTAGGTTATATTTTAACATGCATAACCCTTCCATTTTACAGGTAAAATCAGCAATCTGTCCTTAGAATACTTCCATGTTAAAAATTAATTGTTTAATTTATTTATATACTTACAGAGGAAACTATCTAAATTGTAAGGATAATGTTGTTATGACCTCTATGTATTATTTGATTCAGAATTCTGCAAGAAGTGCTACATTGATCTAGGAGCTTACTGGAATACAGCTGTAAACTGGATCAGGACCTTGACTTCCAATATTCATCCAAATATATCAATTTCAAGAACAGAAGCTATATTCTCAAAAAAGCAGACTACGAAATATTAATTTACATTAACGTGGTAATATGCCACAAAGATAATGGAGTTTCCTTGGTTTACTATTTTTTTCAACACCTGAAATGCCAGCTTTGCAAGAGACACTCTTCATACAAACAGTGCATATACCAAAAGAAATGCATATCTAGTATTTGATTGTCAAGTTGGACATATACTCTCTCAAGAAATTTGTCTCATTTTCTATATCAGAAAAGTAGGGAATAATGGGAGAATATTTTTTGTGGGTTCCTGTAGTGCTTTATGGCTTATTCAGCTCATAGCTGCACAAGTTTGATTTGAATTAGATTAAAGCCATATGAATTTTTAAGTTGTTATGACATTTATTTAAAACTCATGAAACCTGTATGAGAGCCCTATTACTCCTCTCTATCTTATTAAATTCCACTTTTTTTTTTTCCTTTTTTTTTTTTTATTTTTTGTACATGGCCACCCAAGCTTAAGATGGCTAGATTTTCACACCTCAGCTTCAATACTCTGGTGCCCAATAGACCTTTCCATCTTCAGCACAAATCAAACTGTCTGAATTTCTAGGGTTTTTTCCTAGGAAATTAAAAATCTTCATTTCACTTTTGACAAATCTTCATTATTGAGTCCCAAGGAGTATAAATTCCTAATGCTGCCCTAGCTTTGCACCAGCAAGGAGAATTTTAACTAGCTGGTCCAGTTAAATCCCATACACCTTAGAGGTCACTTAAGGCAGAATAACATGCCACTTCCTTGGTCTGGTAGGAACTGATCTGAAACTGATTCTAGGATATATCAAAGGCCTGAAATTACACTTAACGATATTAGGATGTCTGATAGGAAACAAAAGGCTACTCATTTAGGAATACGTATTTTCCAAGTATCCGAATATTGAAGGAAAAGACCCCTTGTGATAACCTAGTGGAAATGAAAGTGATTACTTTTATACGTATTTCTGTCCATTAATTTATTTTTTTAAGATGCAACAGGTATTTCTGAATGTATTTAAAGTGATTAATTCTTACAGTGGAAAAAGTGGAAAGCAAAGTAACTGATATTCTGGAGAGAGCTCCAGAGAAGAGCTAAAGTAGTAGTAATTAAGAAGAGACTGTCTACCAAGTAGAACACTGACTAGAGAGGTATTTTCCAGCTGATCTTATAGCAAGAAAATAAAATAGTTTATTCTCTCCTCTGTCCCTACACTGCATTCAATAGTTTAATTCTTCCTCATATCTAAAGGTATCTTCTCTTCAATACTGCACAAAACCTGTGTTAAAGACATACTTGCAGTATTTAAATCATTGATCCATGCTTCCCGGCTGCATGCATGCTATTGCCCTCATCACACTCCTCTGCTCTATATAACTGCAGGTAAATATGGAATACCAAAGTCACTAACAGCCAAGCTATAACAGATTTAGTGCCATGCTACTTTTAGCACATATTTTACATCTGCTCAGACCTACAGTTATGAAGTACACAGAATGGTTAAGGGAATGCAAATAGGAAACTAGTTCATACTACATTATCCACTACTTCTGCATTTGGACCAGTCTGCTCAGTCTCATTAATGTTAACCAGACATATACTGGGGTTTTCTTATGTAGTGTGTAATATTTCTTTCTTTCGAGCATACAAAGAGTGGGAGAAAAATCTTGTAGTTCCTGAGGTTTTGTTCTATATGATGTTTGACTACCCTATAATTAATCCTCTAGGTAGGCATAAAATCAGAGAATAACACTGCTTCAGTACAGAGCGAGAAAGTAATCTATTGTATTTTATGAAAACTTGTCAAACAAACAATATATTTGGGCGTTAATGGGGCTTCTATTTGCCTTTTAGGCAACTTTTTGAGGTAATCATTAAGATCCAGAGCCTGTTAGGGAAAGATGATGGAATTCTGCACGAGCGATGAGAAAGGTAAAGGGTGGTGGAATAGCAGAAAAAGAAAGATGTTAATTTTTTAAAACTTGCAGATGGGAGTTTTCAGATATTTGGAATATCTTAAAAGATCAAAAAGAACTAGTGAAACAAACGCACAACATAGTTGAAAGACACTTGAGACAGAGCTGCTAGAAACAGCTGTAAGACCACTATTCGGCAATAGTGCAGAACATCTGAATGAATGATACTCATGCTGTGTGATACAGAATTCTCTCCTGGTGCTGAAGTGAAAAATAGTACAAAACTAAACAAAAAACCCCAGAGCACTAGATAACAAAAGAGTACAATGCTGTTTATTTCTGGAATTATTATTTTAGTATTCTTGTGCACTGAGGAATTAAGTTATTATCAAAGAAAGTGAAAAGAAGTAAACTCAATCTATCCAAATTGGAAATGGTCAGATTTACTACTGACATTTGCTAAATGATGGCTCTAAACCCTGGAATGCAGTGCTAGAAGTAACTACCTGTAATAATAATAATTTTACCTAAACACAATTGTACTTTAATGCTTGTTTAGTTGAGAATGAAATTAAAAACACTGCATCACCAAAATGAAAAGAAGCTAAAAAACCAGTCTAATTGTTTTCTACTTAGAAACAACTGTTCAGAACAGATGGAAGCAAGCCTTGTAAAGGGGATATTCTGAAATGGGAAATGAGGGAAAAACCTTAAAAGTTTTTCTGTAGTAAAATATTCTATCTAGAATTAACCAAATATTTCATAGATGAAATGTACACAACATTTTTATTAATGCTGAATACATATCTGGCCAAGCCAAAACAGCATTGTTAATTCCCATAAATGTGGCAATCAGAGGAAATGGATTTGCAGGACTGGAATTTAAAAGCTTTTTTTAGGATGCCAAACAAGTTCTCAAGTTTCTATTTTTTCATGAGTTTCTGCCTGGAACATGATAGTTTTCCTGCATACCTCTCTCTCTCAGGTCATGTTACTCATCCTTTATCCAAGGTGGGCAAGAAAGACTTCACTGCCATCTCTGTCATTCATATGACCTTGTGTAGAAGCACGGCCATTCTCATCTTGTTTGTTAACTGATGCCATAGATGTCATCCTGGTTTTGCAACACGTGAGTCCCTGTGAATAAAAATAATAACAAAATAACAATCCATTCCCCTTATGTTAAACCAAAATTGAATACATGTTGGAGATATTCATCTCTAGTGCAAGTCCTATAGTCTTGCTGACCTCACCTACAACAGCCTAGTTCCATTCTCACAGTGGGGATATATAAAAAAGGTGGAAATAGATGAAATAGATGATAGCTAATTCCTTTTTTTAATTTTTTTTAACACCAGACTTTGCTTGGTATCTTCTCAATGTTGAAGCTATATATGCTGACACATCTCTTTGACCTAGGAATAATATGTAGTACTCTTTGGAAGCCAAAAAAAAAAAAAAAAAAAAAGACTTTGTAGGAAATTTTGCTGTTCTGATATTGGAAGTACAATGAAGTTGATTTTTGCTCTAGATCAGGCAAAACTTAAAAATTCAAAGCAATAATGTATACAAAATATACAATTGAGGGTCAAAAAAAGACCACCAGTCAAAAATCTAATTGCCTTTAACACATCCTGAACTTAATATATTAAATAATAGAGAGGCAATTTTGGTTCAAAATTTTATTTTTGGCAGAAAATATCAACAATTGAAAATATTGCCTCTGAAAAATAATTGGCTTTGATCAACAACCTTTTTTGTAATGTCTCAAAAGTTTTTAATATCCATCACCTACAATAGACAAAAAGACAATGATGCATGGCCATTTACTGCTGCATTTTAATTGCCCTTTCCTTGTATTTTTTTTATTTTTTAGTTGTCACAAATCTCCTTTCTGTGCACTGAGTTTCCTGCAATATCATCTACACTGTAGCATCACTCTCCTTGGTCATTATAGGTTCCTAGGAATAAAAAAGATTCAAGTGGGACCTTTGACATCATGGAGGGTTTAAAAGTTGAAAAGGATTATGTGTATGATCATTCCAAATCTTCTTAGGGGAAAATTAATTGCATGTCAAGAATGTCAAGAAGCATGTTTATGCAATGCCGTTCGATTTATTTGTTTATTGGTCAATTCATTTGAAAGTCAAGTCAGTCTTAGTTAGTTTGATAATTAATTAGCTTTACCATCAGTATACTTTCTATAATTACTACATAGCGTTATCTGTACATTACTTCATTTTCTGCTAACATCAATACTTTAGACACAGTTTACAATATCCATAAGCTTCTATTTTGGTTTATGTGACAAACAATCTCACGGTTGTTTTTATTTTCCACCTGCTGTCTTCTCAAAGCAATTTACTTGCAATTTACCATGTTTTAAAAAGTAACTACTTAACTATTCAGGCATATGCATCAAAATAGCCAAGCATTAAGTTTGAGCTACCCTACTGTCTATAGCAACAAAAATCTACTAACACCTTAACATATAGAAAAGCTATGGCAGGACAACGCTTTTGTGTGTTATCTCTAAAGTATTAATGATTTTTACTATCTATTACATACTTCTTTCTATTTTCAAAAAGCTATCTGTTTAATTCTGCCTGTTAATGTATCAATCAAATATTAACATGCACAAATGCATACACAAAAAGGTGCAGTGTATGCATGAAATTACTGCTGAAATTGTTGGTTTAAAAAAAAATTTGGCTTCCTATTTTTTCTGTAAATTGACTTCATGTGTACCCTAAAATCATTAAACGAAACCTTTTTCTATATCCTTCTATCTGAAATGTTCTGCAGAAATCCTTGGTCTGACTAAAAGTACTCAGTTTGTGTCTAGTTCTTACACATTTCTAAGGAACGCCACCATTTTTAAGAAAAATAATTCAGCATATGTAAATTTAGAAATGTTTGCAGGGGGAAAACTTTCTATAAAAAAAGCTGTCTTTCAAGTAATCTAATAATTTCAGTCAGCAAGTGTTGGACTTTGTCAACTAAATTTATGTTAATTTGTCAGTCTCAGAAACATTCTAAAACAAAGCATATATGGAAGAACATTGAGTAAACTGCATTCTGTCCCCTATAATCACACTATTTTTTTTATCTCATATGTTTGAGTTCACAGAATATTACAGCAAATTTAGGGCTTAATCAGAGTATCACTCATTATATGTTTCAAACACATAAAAAGTTATTGCTCTTACATCTCTTCACTATCTGAGAGAGCACTTGCAATTTGCTTCAATGCAAAAGAAACAGGTAAGACTGCACTAAATCATGCCTTCCATACAGAAGACATTCACAATAAAAAACAAGGCAATGATGAAGACTGCGCATACAGAGCCTAAATTAGATTGATAAACGGACTGAATCTTTCTCTTAGCCCTAATATAATCGACCTGCTAGTGATGGGAAACACATGAAAAATGTCTCAAACATTCACCCAATGAGAAGAGAGGGGAATGCATTTGTAAAAAGAGAATGTAAATTTATATACTACCTGTTTTGTCACCAGGACTGAATAGGAAAGCTAGACAGAGTCAAAAGGATGTACTCTCTCTTACAGATGCCCAATTCAAAAGGATAAGCACAAGTGACTTCTTACTGTAGTCAACACTAACCTGATGTCAAACATCTACTGCATAAAACTAACCATGAATTTAAGCTACATTTTTGTCAAACATTTGTATTCTCAATTCATAACAAGAAACAGGCCAGAAACTGATTTTCTCTTTCCTTTATTCCCCATTTCTGCAAGACCAGGATGTTAATTACTAGACTGAGCTATTTTCTGAAAACACCTGCATACACAATATGTAGAAAGTATGCATTCATATATACATATTATGAATTAACACATGGTCAGAAAAAACAAATTAAACACTGATTTTCTCTTTCCTTTATTCCCCATTTCTGCAAGACCAGGATGTTAATTACTAGACTGAGCTATTTTCTGAAAACACCTGCATACACAACATGTAGAAAGTATGCATTCATATATACATATTATGAATTAACACATGGTCAGAAAAAAAAAACAAATTAAAAAAAATAATTTTCACAAATAAAGAGAGTAGCAGGATGCCAGTTGTTCAATGATTTCATAAAGGGTACAGAAATAAGCATAAAAAAATAAATGGCAAGGTCTGTTTTGCACAATTTTACGTCATCAGATATAAAAGCTGATCATCAAGAACTGTGAAGGGTCTGAATGACTGAGAAATAAAACAGCAAATAAAATTCAATAAGACAGGTTTTAATAAATACATAATAAATAAATAACTTAAATTTAATAAATAACTGCAACTGCAGTTAGTATACCCTGACAGAAGGTCACAGACAGATCATCTCTGGAAACATGTTCAAAAAGTTAAGTGAGGTCTAATGATTTAGCAGAAAAGATCAGGAAAAAATGGGATACCATTATAGCAACTTTAATATGCCCCTGTCTTTAATACTACATGCAGTCATGATCTCTAAATGAAAAGGAAACACACAGAAATAGAAAAAGGAGAGAGAAGCAAAAATGACTGTCAAAAACATGTAACAACTTCATAGAATGAAGCACTAAATAAACTCTGAGATACTTTTAGGAAGCAGATGGGAAAGTGAATCATGAATAATTGGGAGAACCTACATAGGAAATGATGTTTGCTTTGACCTTCCTCTGATCACTTCACTTGATATCACCTACGTCATTGTACTAGAAGAGACAGTAAAACAAATCAACCAACCAACACCATCCCTCCTCACTGTCCTATTAACACTTATTTTCAGTTATCTACCATATGGCATCTCTCCAGCCCCTTGAAACCCAGACCAGAGTGTCTTAGCCTACTTTGCCATGACTTATTAGGAAGATAATCCTCATCTTCAGGTATCTGCTTAACAGAACTCTGAATCTTCCAGTTTTAAAATGGGGTTTAGTTGGTTTTCTGTTGGGATTTTTGCAAGGTTTTTTTTGTTGTGGATGTGTTTGGTTTGGGTTTTTTTGTTGGCTTTGTTGCTTTTTTTTTTTTTCACATAGGGAAGAAATTATAATTACCAAAAGTATTCAAGATGTGAACAAACAGTGCTGTCTTCTGTTTCGGTTTCTGTTTATTCATTAATAATTCCTAAATTGCTCTATTTGTTCTCTTGTACTCTTTTCTCCAACACCTGCCAGTGTGTAGAGAAGCACACCATCCAACTGATGGAGAGGGTACACGGCTGGATGAGTCTTTGATCTGGTGCAGCATATTATGCACGTACAGACCGTGAAAATGTACATTATTACTAATTACTTTAGAATAGCTGAGATCACTGAGAAACAGTGGGACAAATAAATCCTACAAGATTATAAGAAATCCTTCACTGATTACTGCATTGACAAAGAAAAGATAAGCATCTACATGGAGCTACATGTTTTTCTTCATTTTTACCTCTACCAAATATTTAGAGACTATGATTAGATGTCTAAAATGAGCTGTAAGAAAAACAACACATTTCAAGGCTTCTCACTACTGTATAATCATTATTTGTTATTCCACAAGGTTCATAAGAAATCAGATTTTACAGGCCAAACAAATGATTACTTATTTAACAACTTTGAGAACACTTATTATTTCTAAAGCACACTTTTTAGAATGTAGACAATAAAACTGAACTTACTATTTCAAAAAAAAAAATCACAGTAATCATAGAATCACTTAGGTTGCAAAAGATCCTTAAGACCATCGAGTCCAACCACAAACTTAATATTGCCAAGCCCACCAATATACCATGTTGTAAAGTGCCATGCCTACGCACTCATTCACTTCCCTGGGCAGCCTGTTCCAATACTTTATAACCCTTTCAAGTGTAGAAATTTTCTCTTTCAACTCGCTCCAGAACCTCACTGTCTTTCTTGTAGTGAGGGGCCCAAAACTGAACACAGTATTTGAGGTGGGGCCTCACTAGTACGAGGGGACAATCACTTCCCCTATTTCTGACACAAGCCAGGATGCTGTTGGCCGCCTTGGCCACCTGGGCAGACTGCTGTCTCATACTGAGTTGGCACTGAAGCTGAAATACCCTTGTGACCTCCTTCTTTGTGTTCAAGGATTACAATTTTTCATTTTCAAACAAGTTATCTAGTATAATAAATGAAAAGACACCACATACATTTTAAACCTACAATTTTCAGCTCCTTCATCCTACAGTCCTTTTCCTAGGCATGACACCTGCAACAGTATATGAATTTTCACTGGTTTTCTATAAAGTTTGAAAAATAATCTGATATTTATGAAGATAAAATTAGGTTAGTTTTTTAAGGAAGATTTCTCTGCAGATTTAGAATCCTACCAGTTTCTGTCATCTGTATCTTTTACTGGCAATTATTTTATTTATCCTTCCAAAATATTAACAAAAATAACATGCTGCAAATGGATTTCTGATTAGCCTGCCAGGATGCTCCAGCTGAATGGTGATTCCCTACATGCTTCTATTTTCAGATTTATTTATTAGATTAAAAAATAACTATTAAACATATATATATCACTTTATGGTGATTATACTCATTGTTTTTTATCAGAATTCTGCATAGCGCTTAATTAAATACTTCATAAAAGTATAGTAAATGTAAACAGAAACACAGCTGAAAAGAAATTGTAATTCAGCGAAGCAAAACACCAAATTTGTTCATGGTGACTGACATTGTGGGATATTATTTTTTAATTCCCTCTGAAAATCAACTTATATTTGTTTTTCACTGAATCAGTATCATGTAGATAGATGCCAGTTAAATTAAATTATACTATTAATTGTTTCTCTAGCATTTTGCAGCTCATCACATTCATGTCTCAATCCCTACATTTCTAAAAAAAGAACCTTTACCTGATTTTCCTTACCGTGACTGAATAGCAATTATAATAAAAGACCATTAAAAGTTAGGTGAGCAACAGCTTTTGTTGTCTAGAGAAAAGATTTAATATTTACTGGACTACATAGTTATTATTACTTTGTACACAATTATTTTTACAGGTCTTTTCTGGACATTGCTGAGTACGGAGTAAATTAATCTGATTTGCTGTTCACCGACATTTCTATGGAAACACAGATATTTATTATTCAACATACCTCATGCACATTTCAGGTCTTCGATGCTGCGCTCTGCTAAATCTCTAGAAATCAGCTGTCTACCCTTTTTGAAGGAAATCTGTCTTCCAACAGGCTGCTCAGCCACTCTTTGACAGAAGCTGTGTGCTAATCAGCTTGCCGTTATGAAGGCCAGCAGAGGTCACAGCCCAATTCTCTGCCATTGTTAACATAAAGAATTGCTCCTGTGAGAGGCGGTTGTCCCAAGCAGTCCTGGTGAAGTGCAGGCTAGGAAGAGGCACAGCAGTTTAAGATACTGTCCAGAAGATCACTACGCTGATAAAGATATTTAACATAGACAGAGAGCTGGATGAAAAATGATCGACTGGGTAAGGCCCTTCTCAGATGGAAAGCAGAGTATGTGTTACGTGCAGCTCCTTATGTGGTGGGTCCTTGTAGGCTTTTTATATGGAGCACACTCTGTGTAAAGTGCTAGACAGGATGGCTCTACGGATCAGAATATGGGAGCCAGCAGGTCAGGGCACGTCCTAGTTAGATCAACCACTTAAGCATCAATTCAACCCTCTGACTCTCTAGTCAGCTGTGTCTTTTGTTCAGAATATTAGAAAAATCTGTGACAGCCTTAAATAAAGGTAACTTGTCGAAGAACCCCACTGCAAAAAATACTGTATGGATGACGCTTATGGCTTTCTGCTTAAGGATTGCAAAAAATAACTTTGGATATGGAGCAATCTGGTTTCACAAAGTCTGTCTCCTGTCATCTTCATAACTAGACTCTTCCAGGTTGATTCAGGTGGAACCAGCCATCGCACTGAACAAGGTTTCACTGTGAGCAAAGCAGCAGTCATAACATTGAAATTCAAGCATTACCAGAAACAATTAGCAGTAAAATTTTAGGTCACTGGGGAATTTGGGAAAAAAAGAAAATCAACATTGAAGGCAATCATGCTTTGAGGATCTAAAATTTGAATTTGAATATTTAAAATGTTTCACAGAAAAAACTACATGCATGCCATTTGTTCTTGGTAACTAGGTGAAAGAGGGAACAGATTTCAGATCTCAACTTGGTCCTAAGCCAGAATCCTAGTCCTATCCATCTTCAATTAAGCAATACAATTTGAGTTCAGTAGTGCTGTTTAGATCTTCATTTACATAACTAGGCATAGACATTTATAACCACAGCCTGAATACACTGTCTTCTACTTTTTTTCTGGGGTGGGGAGGCTGGAATCGATAGTTCTCATAACATACCAAATTATGTATGATTTCTTTTTAAAAATGAAGAATGAAAAAGCCTAGATATGTTATTTTCTGTGTAAAGATTTTAAAAAGACTTGGTAATTTCTTTTTTGTTTCCTTCCCCCACCCTTTTCTTTTTTTTCTTTCCTTTTTTTTTGTGTGTGTCATTTTTTATTTATTTATTTTTAATTTGGATCTGAAAGCTACTATAACATCCAAAAGTTTCTGCATATTGCAGAGGTTTACCTTTTCCCATAGTGGAATTCAGGTATTCTTTTCATGCTTTCATGTGGTTGTGTTTTGACAATAAAAGAAAGAAAGCTATTATAAGAAAACAATACATGAAAAAAAAAAAAAAGAAAAAAAAAGGCTTTTAATCAACAGAGTTTTCTGTAAGGAAATCCATCAGGAGATTTTATTTCTGTGATTTTAGTGTAACATAAATTGACCTGCATGATGACGGGCAATTCTGATTAGGACAGAGGGTAGATTATGCCTTTGTCTAAACTTTCATAGTTTCATTGACTGTGGAAGTTAACACTGGTCAAGGCTCTGCTTTTTCCAGTTTAAACCTCCAGAGTAATATATCCCCAACAAAAATTATATCCATCAGTGTAGACAATGCTCTAATCTCACAGGTAGGATGTATTGGTGTTTTGAATACTCAATCCCTGACTTGGAATACAAAACTGGTTTTCTGCTTTGTTTCAGCTAGCATGTGCTTATTTGCTTTCATTAGTTAATTAAGCATTATGATGTTTTTCTTTGGTGAAGAGGAAGACGTATTTCCAATTTCTTCCTATTGCATTACTAGTTAGCTAATGCTGGGAATTTAAAGTGTGCAGAGAGAGAGGGGGAGGGTTTTTCTTTCGTTCCCTCTCTGAGAGAGAGGAGAGAGAGACAACCACTGTTTTAATAGCTTGCTTGCTTGTTTTATATATTGTAGAAGCAAAAAATATAATAACTTTTAGATGTTAATCACCAAATTTAAAATCACAAATGTTACTGTTAAAATCACAAAAAATGTTAAAATCACAAAAAATGTTACTGTTTAGGACTCCAGAAAGCCAAGTGAATGTATTGCTCCAAGCATAACTATGAATGAAAAATTATAAGTCTGTTACTATTCTTTCCATTTGGCATTTCATGTACCACTCTCTGAGAAATGATCAGCATCAAAGAGAAAAGCAGACACTACTTGGCATATAAAACCATAAATACATACTATAATATACCACTTCATTTCCTGTGCCAAAGAAAAATGGAAAATTATTCCTGCTTTGTATACTACATGCATTATTGATAGCAATATTGCTGATAAAATACTCCAGCTTTAGCAACAGCACACAAGCGCAAACACTGTCATCCAGAAGCTGGAAGTGCTTTAGAAAAACAGACAAGCATTTATTTCCATTTTAAACACGAACAAGCAAAGACCAAATGTATTAAGCAGTCTGTGTAATGTCACATGAATCAGTCACAGAATCTGGGCTTGTGACTCCTAAACATATACTCATTCATTAGCTCATGGATTTCTTGTCAGTGTCTTGAGCTTCTAAAGTATTCATCCTTTCCCTACCACTCTACACCTCCATCTTTTATGCTGTAATCCTATCAATTTTCATTATCCTACAGTGTGACCACGTCAACTTTCAGATTAAAACTCTCTAAATACAGGATTATGAAGTAGTTCTTGCTGATGTAGCTCTTTTCTGTTCCTTTTAGACTAAAGTTTCTTATAAGTATATGCTTGCAATATGTCTTTCTTGTCATAGCTGTGGGTGTTCTCTACATTTTCTCCTATTCTGTGCAAGTATACTGTTGAGCTACCTTCTTCCAGAGATGGGTCTCTCTCAAATGCTGACCCTACATTTATATAAATAAGTTTAGAAAACTTTCAATACGGAACTTGTAATAAGTTATATCTGAGAGGGATATTATTTCTCACAGGTAGAGTAATTTTTTTCAGAGAATGCTAAAGACCTCAGTGTAACTTCATATTCTTTCTTTCTTTTATTCTTTATTCTTTTAAATGAACCTGTAAGAAATTATATCCCTCTCACATCTTAAAATCCAAAGACAACCAGAGACATGGAATACCACAAAGTTTGTAATTATAATTTACAACAAATACTAGACATGAAAGAGGGTGGACATCAATAAAATGTCTATTTGTGATGCTGTACATGTTTTCAGAAGAGCAAAAAGGCGTAGTAGTTAACAGGAAGAGTTTTTAAAGAAAAAGCAAATAAAGAACACAGAAAAGCAAAGCAAACAAAAAAGACAAAATTATTTTTTAATTAAAAAGCAATGAATTGCATTAAATCTAACTAAATTTATCTTTTTAAATTAAATTTCTGATAATTATTTTCATCAAGAGAAAACCATTAGTATAATGAAGTAGCTTTTCCAGTGCACTTTTAAAAAGGAATCTCAATATTATGAGTCAGTATATTAATTATGATTGGAACAGATAAAAAATTTCAAAATAAAGATATTAGCACTCATTATAAGAAGATTCACTACAAATTTCAAAATAAAGATATTAGCACTCATTTTTAATTTTTTTTTAATTATTAGAAAATATATGACATTGTCTACCCATGAATTTAGGCTTCTAATGAACTGTTTGGCTTACCCTTTGATTTTATGGACACATATATCAAAAGCAACAATGTTTATAAAACAGTGGCATTTGTACAACTGATTATGCTGACAACTGTTAATCATGATAACTCCTGCACATTCAGAACAATTTAGAAATAAATGGAAATGTAGTCAATGAACCAACACAGAACTGGAAAGACTAGTTCTTCCAGAGAATTACTAAGGCATCTACAGCTTCTATAACACTTCTAAAGTGAAGCAGCACATGAACAGGAAACAAACTCTTTGCAAATATTTATGGGACACATCCCTTGAAATGTGATTTTAAATTCCATAGCAATTATCAATACAGTGCATCAATGTTCAGTAACTCATTCAGCTGTCATCTTCTATTACTACACCCATCTCTACTGATCTTTTTCCTTTGTTACATGGAAAATGTAAGAATTTTTAAGTTTTTTAGGTATTTACAACAATTAAACTCTGAAAAAAAGAAAGGTCATAGACTACATTATGGTTTGAAGAATCCACAAAAATTTATTGTTGTTTAGACAACTATTCTATCGTGTGATGACCCCTCCTTACCTGGTAAAAGAAATAAAATAAAAAAACAAGGAAACTCAAGGGTTGAAATATAAACAGATTGAATAGAACTATATGAAATTATTAATAATATTAAAGAACCAATATTGATCCCAATAGCAATATAAAATATACCAGGATTATACTCAGCCAATTCTATCAGCAGGAAGCTGTGCACTCCCAGCAGCAGACAGCAAATGGCAGACACTGTGAGTTCTATGGCTTCGGAAGAAAGGGGAGGCCTCAGGGGTTCAGCAGCAGGGCAAGAAGTTCTCCGGATCACAGCCATCGCGAAAGAGGAGGAACTCCTCAGCAAACTTTCTAATTTATACTGAATGTGATATTCATGTTATGAAATAATCCCTTTCACCAGCTTGTGTCAAGTGCCCAGGTCTCACTCTTTCTCATCCCTGCACCTGGCTAGCTCATGAATTATTGAGACCATGAAACCCACATACCACAGGTGACTATTAAAGTAATTATTTTCACAAATTCCAACAACTAGAGTCTTCTAGAAATGCAGTTTTCCCAAGCATTAAAAAAGACCCCACTGAAAAGCCAAATTACTGAAAGAGAAACCAATCCTGTGTCACTCAAACCAGGACAGACTGACAGGTAGAGATCAATGCCTCAAACTAGGCTGTAGATATGGTCATTATTCTTACTAGTGGAGGAAGGGTGCAGAAAAAATAAAATTTTAAATAAAATCATGGTCTAATGGAGAGAAAAGCTGAGCTTTTGTGGTAGCTTTAGCAGGGACAGAATTCCACTGCATTCATTCAATTTAGTAATTTGTTTTTGTTAAAATGCATTTCTTAATGTTTATCAATTACATGCCATATTCCTTGTGAAAACAGTCTAAGCTATGAATCTTCAAAGTATTGAAATGTTTTCTATGATCACATTTTCAAAGTGTCCTGTACGCAGTAGAATTTAATACAAACACACCCCAAGAGTGGACAACAGCTGAAATGAAATTTTCAGGAAGAGTCTGGAGAGACGTCTGGATTGTTGTGAAAAAACAGAGCTCAAAGTCAAGCTTCATGATTAAAGCAAAAGTTTGCACATAAGAAGCAAGCCAATCCTGGTTACTTCATTCCTTTGCATAATACAAAATCATTAATTAGCATAAAATTAAGGAAATATTAGCTGCTGATATTACTGACCAATGCATTGTCATAATGTATAATGAAGATCCATTAGGGTTAGTGATCTCTATGGATCTCACATATTGGAATTCATGGAATTTTTTTTTAGAAATCATTATCTATTGACAATCATAGAGTCACATTGGATTACTGAAAAAAATAGACAAGGAAGTCACCCATTTTATGTGTCAGTACCGGTCTTTCCTGATTGACATCTCCCCAGAGGAGGTTTCATTAGTAGAAACCTGTATTGTATCCATTACAGAAAATTTAGTACCATTTTTGCCTTAACATATTGAAGCAAAGTGCTCTATTTAGTTTTCAACCTTGTATTGAGAATAATTTTTTCTTTTGCCACTAAGTATTCAAATAAGCAGTAGGTAATAGTTCACAATGTCACATATATGTATATATGTATACAGGTATCTACAATGGGTTTGAACAGAAATCTAGTACTGTTTGGCTTTTTTCGGATTTCTTTACACTGCAGGCTGATACACAACAAACACATTCCTTAATCATGTACAAGCTCCCAATTTCACTGTTGAGAATACTGCCTTGTTTTTACTGTGCACCTTTAGAAAATTACACCTTTGAATATAAACTGCACCCTTAAAGAAACACACTGAATAGTGACTCTCTATTCCAAATTCACCGTACTGAGGTACATAGATTTACCGTATTACGCAGCATAAATGATTAAAATTAATTGATTATGCAGCTGCTGCCCACTCTTAGGTTTCAAATGCTTTCAATAATTAGGTTCGAGCTTTCCCTGACTTAAAAACTGCTGATAGAGAACATACTTGATAACTTCACCCAGAAGGTAACTTGGATCTTTAAACATAAAAAAATGACTGAGTAACAGGGAGTGGACTCAGGAGCAAAAATTTTAAAAAAAAAAAAAAAAAAAGAAAGGGAATTGGGGTGGGATGACTTATTTGCTCCAGAGTCACTCACTTGTATTTCAGCTTTATTTTACTTATTATTATTAAAATTATTATTTATTATTAAATCTGTCTGAAAACAACAGGATACTATTGACAGCATGTAACAATTTTTAAAACATGGCTTGATGAACTGGTACCAACTCTGTATTTCTGATGTGTGATTCAGGAGGCCCTTGTTTCTGAGACCAATGATTGAAAAGTTTGTGTCTATAAGCTAAAGCAGTGTCACATATTGTTTCCTTTTTAAAAATTGTGAGGACATTGTTATTTCACTTTACACTTTCCTCAAGGAATAAAGCAAGGATCTCAAACTCAGTACATAAGATGCTATTCTCAAATACATCTAATGAATTTAGGGGAGCAAATCCTGCAGCAGTTCAGCTGCTGAGCTAGATGTCACTGAAAATCCAATCTCAGCTCGTAATTAGGAAAGATAAGAGACTTGAAACAGAAAGCAAATTGACCTTTTAACGTCACTATGAACTCCCAGGACCAAACACAAAGAGAACTGGTCTAATGTCAACAATAGACTGGAGGTTTTAAAATAGTAAGATACAGATGTCCAAATGTCTGACACTGAAGACAAATAAAAGTATGCAAAGGTAATTACTTCCAAATTTCAAAGGATTTATGAAACCATAGATCTAAAGAGCCATCATGGATTTAATGCCCTTAAAGGAAGGGGACTGAAAATAGCTCTTTCCAAAACAAGGAGTAATTACATCCATATAATAGTAAAGACTCATTTATTTCTTTTGCCACCCTACCTAATTTTGTGACCCCTAAAAATAAATGAACAACAAAAAAACCCCAAATCCCACCACCAACAATGGGAATTGTGCCTGTTCTTGCATTAAAGGCATACCTAGCAAAATAACTATTTTTTTTTCTACGCCTAAATAATAAGTCACTACACTAAATATACATCTAGTGCTTTGCAATGGTGAATCCAAAGGAGGGAAAAGGAAGGCCACCACTGGTAAACTCCAATCATCCACATCCTCCAGGAAATAAAAACTGAACTTCCAAATATACATTAAACAGTGGCATTGTAATTCTATAGGAATTCAGGACTATATCCTTAGCATCATTATGTCTAAGGAGTGTTCCTAAATTTTGCAATAACTGCAGGCTTGAAATGCACTTTACAATACAATGAAAGAAGGAGGATGAAGTAATGGTCGAGACAGTGTCTCTCTCTCAATTGCAATCTAGTTGAGAATACAGCTTCTAGTAAATTAAAAAAAAAGTCAACACATCAATCAATATGGGAGACAAAATAAGGAGATCGCTTTGTGCTGCTACTGGCTAACATTCAGCTATTCCCTAAGTGCAAAACCAAAAAGGTCTTACAGTAAATTTGTCCGTGGGAGGCTCTTCCTTCTATTACACAACTCAGTGGGTGCATGTCATGACAACAGAAAGATAATATACCTCTCATTTCTGTTTGATAGATCCTTTCAGGCTGGAAAGATAATAAAGTGTTCAATCCACTCTCCACATGTCACTGCCAGTGTCATGTGTCACTGTCACTACCATGAGTCACCTGCTTAACTTACACATTAATACCAACATGTCCTAGTGACCAGGACACTTTGTTATATCAGATGACATATATATGTCAGCTGATATATATATATAAAAAAAATTATATTAGGGTTCCTTACTGTGAAATTAAGATCCTGCTCCATGGACATACCCGAACCACCCTAATTCTCCTGTAGGAGAATTATGTTGCTCAAAACCAGAAAACTCAAGTAGCTACTGCTGATAAAAAAATGTGAGTTCACGTTTTACCTTAAAGAGGGATGTAATTAACTGGTGGGATAGATACCATTTTTCTCACTTTCTCTCTCTGAGTCAGTAAATGATTCACACACCCAGTCAAACAGTTCCAACGAGAAAGCGTAGCCTTGTACATGCACCAGTTAAGAAATCAGATCCTGGAATAAGCATTCAACATCCTTTCAAAATGTGCCGGTTGTGTTCCATATCTCAGGTAAGTTACAACCACTTGGCTACAAGCAATTTGCAGTTCTAGTCTACGCTTTTTCCTCCTTTTAGCTAGATCACTTCAGTGGTTTCTCTCAGAGAAGGTTTAAAACTAAATTTCTTTGTTAAAAGAAAAAAAAAATAGAGAAGTCAGTTTAATCATTTAAATTAATCCAGGTTTGAAATGCAGAGAATATGAGTGGAATATAAGGTTTTCTCAGAATGTCTTATTGCAGATACCTAAATGCCCTAATCTGGCTTTATCTCTAAAAATTCAGAATTTATTATTTACAGGTGACTCTGGAAACTACTTGCTGCCCTACCTCAACGCTGAAACACTGTAGTATTCGGCTTTAGTCTTTTTGCATTTAAATTTTTGATCTATGAAACAGAGATCATAAAACTTTCTAATTTAACAATTCTCAATGAAGGTAGTTCTCTAAATCTGCATCTGGCAGAGTCCTAAACACTGTGGTAAAAGCATTATAATAAGCAAGATAGTAACGAGTGGTTTTGTTTCCATTGCCTCCAAATCACAATAAACTAGAAATCTCCACTAATTGGATATGGGGCTATTAACTGGCACACTAGAACACAGACTGCAGTGATGATTTCCTTTAGAAAAAGAAGGCATGTGGTAAGTGCTTTACTAGATCAACAAGCACAACTTCAGAAAATACTGAACAGGTAAACTAAAAAGCATCCTTTCCAGAGCCAATTCTGGGCACATCATGGACCCCCTAACATTACATCTTCATCTAAGTTGATAACAGTAACCTGCTCAGTAACAATTCTGCTACTCTTGAAAGGACTTAACCCATTGACTCTGCAGACTCTTTTGGATGTAGCAATGTTGCATGTTTGCAGACACAATTGTCCAATCCTTTTAATAAATTACCACACACTTACCCACTATACAAGCTTTGTTTAGTAGAATCTAATAACTAAAATAATTATCTGAATGACAAATATTTCAAGTTACTCTTTCTATATAGATACTAATAGGTCTAGAGAATGTCTTTGGCAAAGCAGACTGGACATATTTGTTGCTCACGATGCAGTGCCTGGGCTGAAAATTGTAATTACACAATGACCCTAATCTACTTCCTCTCTCATTCAGATGAGCGGTTTACATTCAAAATTATTTCATCTTCCCCTAGCAACCAGGCAATCATGCCTGTTGTACCTATTACATTTTGCTTGTCTAATTAAACCATTGGCTGTTATGCAATACAGTAGCTCAGACACACAAAGTGTAAATGGATGGGCATGGTACACAGCACATGTTCAGTCCTTGCAGACCACGCATAAATCAATTTGTCTTTTTCTTAAAAGACCAAAAAGTAAATACTCATGCCTAAAGCACTGTATTCAAGACAAAGAACAACTAAAAAAAGTACTAAAAAAATTAATAATTATTATAATAATAAATGTGCTGCCTGAATAACCTTCTGCTATTAAGGAGACTAAGCAAGTAAAATAAGCCAATAACAGTAAAACAAGCTGTAAAATGTCTTGTGATAGCTGAATTTCTCATAGTGGCTTTTCTCTCTTTCCTGAGGGAAAGTCAAAATTATCTTAGAAACTTTCATTGGATACTTACCTGCCTTGTTTAAGCACATCTACATCAAAATGCCCAGCCATCTAGGTCTAAATTATTGCTTTTAAAAATTGAATGCAACATGTATACATACCATATACAAAAGTGAAAGGGTTGATGGGATAAACATGTGAGCTATCCAGAACTCTTTTAAAAACTCTGATGAGGTCCCATTAATCCAGACCCAGGTAAGAGCCTTTTTATGCTATATAACACACAGACAAAATACATCAGCACTCTCAGTTTCGATCAGTGACAAGCAGCTTAATTTGATCTCTGGTTACAATGTCACTTTTGAACAATGAAGGCCAGCAGGAGATTTAAGTATTTCATATAATGTTGAACTAAGCAGAACAGAAATATCTACTAGAAAATATATTATAAACTCTTAAACAGATAAGCAGTTATTAACATGAACCATAAATGACACATATGGAACTTTTCAAATGGATTTCCTACTAAAACCTTTGCGTGCCTTTCAGTAGGCTTTCTCCTGTTTTCTATGTGCAAGTTAGTGAAGCCAGAGAAAGCAGAGTAACAGACTTTTGATCAATTGACAATATCTTCTGGACTAATGGCCTTGAAAATTGTCATCGCTCCCAACTTCACTTCCACAGTGACAATTCTGTAATACAGTAATCACAAACAAAATTGAGAGAAGCAGCCATTAATATTTTATTATCATAATATTTTATATAGTCAATATTTTATCATAAATTTGTAACACGTACATAGCACATACTCATAATATGCAGTCGCTCATACACATACATAAAAGTTTTAAGAAAAGCTCTCTTTTGCATTTAACAGTCCAACCATTACTATTTTGCTAGGTCTCTCTGCCTCTCTAAAAAGTTACTTCTTCAACAAGCCATAACACACTTAAAAAAGTGGATGGGATGAAGGGTCATTTTGGAAAAAGCATTAAAGGAAGGTCCCTTGAACAAGTATCAGACAGTAAAGAGATAATTCTGGACTTTAGAAACACATGGTAGTACTTAACCTTTAAAACAAAATAAAAATTGAATTTCACTATATTTGGGGCTACTGAGGTTTTAAAAATATCTCATGCCTCATTTGCTATAAAAGTTATTAAATCTCAGTGAAGCATCAAAGAAGAAATCAACGTAATAATTTTATGGCAAATTGCCAGAATAATTTAACTACTTTGCACCTGGTTATTTGTCCTTTTTTTGGTTGATCATTTTTATAATGACTAGCTAGTCAGCTCTGGAGCTGCAGGTTTTTCAGCAACAACATACTCTGACCAAAGCAAATGAAAAAAGTTTAAAAAGTTAAACAAAAAATAAAATGAAAATATCTTCCAGTGATGGAGAAGGCAGTGACAGTAATAAAACTCCCCAGACTGCCTTTTTAGAAATGCCAAATTCACAACCCCACGTCAGATGATAGCCTCAGAAAAACTAATCCAGCTGAGATTTTCAAGCTGAAAAATACACGCATTAGATTCCTCATAAAACCTGACCAACTAAACTAATATTAAACTCAGTGGTTTTATTTCATAGATCCTTGAAGAGGAAGAAATGCAAGAAAACTTGCACTTCAGAAAGTCTGTCTGATATAAAGCTTTAAAACCAGCCTTTTATGTCAGTGTGGGGAGATAATATTAACTAAATACATTAGTTGTGTAACCTGCAATCCAAAGGAATACACACTCAAATTCACACCCAAAGTTCATCACACACTGGACAACATTTTCAGAAATATTTTCAGTTGCAAAATCAAATGACCTTTCTATTCTTTTTTTTAATGCAATAATTATATCTATCCTTATTTCCTTCTTTGCTGAGAAAAAGAAGGAAAAAGGTCTATATAAAAGACATATTAATACAGACTTAACATAATTAAACATGTAGCTTTTATAGGGGGTAATTTTTGTAAGACTGCCAAAAATAACATAATTTATGCTACCCTTGCACAATTAACATGCTTTGTGAATTTATAGAACCTTCCACTTCTTTTTAAAGCAGACGATGTGCTAATTCTACTGATTTAAAGTCTAGAGGCTGCCCTGTTTAAACTATGTAAATTAACAACTTAAAGCAATTACTCCATCTTATTGTCATCACATCATTAATTCTCTACAGGTTAAACAAATTTGGATTCATATTTGCAACTTCTACATTGCATCAGCAGCTCTTCCAGCATATTATTTTAAGACAAATTAATTAAGACAAACTGGTATTATAATTTGACTAAAATATGCATTTTTGAGAAGAAAAAGAGATTCTGATATACTGAGTTATAATATACTGCCAAAGATACTTGTGTACATCTCATATATTTCATTTTTGAATCATTACATTCAAGCTGGTATCCTTATGAAAAATGAAGATTGCAAAACATCGAAAGCCATATGGTTACAGCAAGAATGTCTCCTAGTCTTATATGCTCCTTGTCTTTCATGCTTATTCAGGATTTTTTGTCTAAGTATTACCTAATATACAAATATATGGGCATGTACTGTGTTTCCTTCAATCCAATCTGCTTGTTTGACACCCTGACAATTTGTATCACAAGAAACAGTACACAGGTAGAAATGAGATCTAAAATTCTGGAACAAGAGAAGAGACTCTGGATTATAAAGTTGTGGTGAGAACTGGACAGTGAATTAAGACCTATTCCTGTATCTTCTTTTGGATAAAGATCTGACAGAAGGACATTTCTCCTCTTAGCCCACTCTTAGCAGCTACATGCCACATTTATCCATAGTATCTTCACCTCCTCAGATATACCTCCCAAACTACTTGTCTGAACACTCTTTATCTTGTTTTTAACAAAATGAGGTAAGAAATAGATTACACAGTCTTTGCTAGTTCAGTTTATTTTGACTAAATGGGATTAGAGTGAGCTGTAAATTTTGGAAGCAAGGCAGTGTCAAGCTGTGCCAGGTAGGCTGAAGTCCATAATCTTTTCAGCTGATATAATGGCTGCCTGAAGAAAACATTGAACTGTAAGAACACGTATACTTTGGAGCAGAAGAAACTATCTGCAGTAAGCAATGGCGAAGTGGAAAATGACAACCTTGCCTTACTCCAACACTACAGTGCAGCCCAAGGACAAGCACCATTGAAGTACAACACACCAGGAGACATACTGAAGGATGTGAGCTTACCTCCTAACCTACTCCTGCTCTTCATAAAATGTGAGTAAAGTCATTGCACCCTATGTCTTCGTGGACAAGTTGTACCATGCATAGTACTACATATCTGTATTCTTTCTTTCTCATTCTCTCTCTTGAAACATAGAACATATATTTTAATTGTTAAACTGTCATTGGAAAAAATAATAAAAGACTGCTTTCAACTTTTCTGGCTTTTTATTTTTTTCATGCACACCATCCTCACCCATTCTAGCTGCAACACTACTTCTACGATTTCATTTAAAGTCTGATTTTATATTAATATTTTGACATATAAAAACCTTTCTGAATTTCTAATAGTAAGCAAGATTTGCTTTGCTAAACCGAGTTCATGAAAACATCATTTCTCAATATAATGAGAAGACTCCTTTATTAGTATTCAGCTTTGGAGTGAAGACATTACATTTCAAAAGACAGGTCTTTTACAGAATGTATTTCTACTAGAGACACCTCTTTTGGGTACTGTACTCACAGCTCATCTGTGACCTGCATTTTCTCCAATACAAGTTTTTGATCCTGTTATCAAGCAAAACAGCAATACCGGAGACAGTATCCAGTTCATTCCTTATATCCTGTCTGCCTACATATGACATATCCTTCAGGTTACTAAATGGAAGTAGGAAATACATATTTTATGATAAAGTGTAAAAATAAACTAAAACAGATGGTGGGAATCTTCAGAAGTCCACTTAATTCCTAGATGGATGTAAGGAAGTGCCATGTTGAGCTATATACTGAGATGAGAAAATAAAAGAAACTCGTAGTTATCTGAGGGAATTACCAAAACAAAACATAACAGATATTGCTAGTGGTAGTCTGAAATGCTACAGAATGCTTACTTCATCTTGGTAACATGGCATTTTATATTCATTTTATCCTCCTTCAAACACAATTTATAACATTTCACATTAGGAATAAAAGTAATTTAAAGGTGCAGCAGCAATTTAACACAAAAACATCCACTTCCTTAAACTCTGGGTGACTTTACATAGTTAAGCCTTCATTACAGAAACATTGCCTTTGGCCATCAGAGATAACAAGGTTCATCCACACACACTGATACACTGAATAACTAATGGCAAAATAGAACAACTGAAAGCACTCATGGCTTTGTAGTCCCACGATATCAGACTCCCCCTCAAAAAAAAAAAAAAAAAAGAAAGAAATGTTGAAATATATAAATATAATTAAAACAGGACATTGTTCCCTCACTCCCTTTTTTTCTTTTTTAATCCTATTTTTGCCATTTTACAGGTTGCAAGGCTGGAGACAGAAAGACAAGTAATTTGGCATGCATTCTTCTGCTGAAAAGGAGAAGCATTATAAAATTTTATTCAGTCATTCATTCAAGATGACAATGCACTTGACACAGGACAATAAGAATGTAAATTTAAAATCTTCAGATGATATATGGACAACTATTTGGTCACTGAACTGCATCAGCCCATTTAAAACTACTCAAATTGCATGTCCCAGTATGATGCAAGTAAGGAATTTTGGGATTTGTGTGTCAAATAGACCTTCCAATATTCATATATTTGACCCAACAAAGATCTATTTCAGGAAGAAATCTGATTTGAGCCTCCTTTAACACTTTTTCTCAACTCAGACTTTTCAAAAACCATAGACTGGAGTATGATCTTGGTTAGTGTAGTGCAAATTTAGTACCTCAAGTGACAACACCCTAACTAAAAAAACATCTATAAAAAAGCTTTAGAACAGCTTGTTTCGATTGTTGTAAAAAGTTGAGACCTTTTATTTACTTAACTTCTAAATACGTTTTTGAGATTTAAGATTAATCATTTGGAATTGAAATTTGGCCACTTTATCCCCACAAAAGGATTTCAGTATTTGCAGGATAAGCATTCCTTTCTGTTAACTCCTTGTATTTCATTTCAAAGTTCTTACAGGACTTTAAAATGGAAATATTTATTTGTGCTTTCAATTAAAAAAAAAACAACAATAAAGTATCCCAGGGCAATATGTAAATTTTGCATAAGTTCTTGACATAAAGTTAACATTACACTGCACATAGAAACTAAATGTACGTAATGATTTTTAGAAAGCTGTCCGAATGCAGTACATACAATGTTTGTGTTGCCATTTTGTTCCATGAGAGGCTTCAGGTATAACCAGATTAATAGCAATGTCATGGGTTTTTGAACAGATTTCTTACTGGATGAGGTATGAATTTCAAATAATAAATAAGCAACAAAATTTGGTTCTAACCATCTCTTTAGATACATTTTCAGACACAGTTTCTTGGCATAACAGGCTTCAGATGCTATAAATATATTATTATTCACCACCTAGCTGTAGATTTTTCACAAAAATTTACCCTAACAATGAAGCAAACCTACCTATTTTCCTTCTACCTTCAGTTAATATAATTTAACAATTGGCAAAAGGAGAAATGTATCTATTTTATTTGGGGAGCTAATGTCAAAAGTGCAATCAAATTAAAAAGTAGAACGCAGGTGGAACATAAAAACTCTCTTCCACCACCCACTGATCAAATAATTACTACGCAAGTGCTGTTATTATCGTTGTTCGGTGTTTTTTTTTTTTTTAATAAAACAGAAAGACTTAAACTTCACGTGATTGCTAAAATCTTACCTCTACAAGCCCTGTAACAGAGAAGAGACAGATGTTGTATTTCAGATCAACCTTGTGTTACTCTTTAGGTTACAAATTTCTTGCATTCTATACAACTTCATAAATTGCGGAGGGGGGGTGGGTGTCTAAGATATTTAATATTTTCCTGGGGAAGGGAAATTGTTTCAAATAAAAGAATCTATTGTAATTCAAATGGAAGTATATGTTTCAAAACATTTGGATGAGAGAATTAATTAAGGAAACAAAATAAATATCAAACCAAGTTCTCCTCCCACTCACATTAATTTCATAGCAGTGTAATCCCATCATCTTTCATACAATTTTTCCCAATTTACTATTGTAATAAGAAGCATGGTGAATATCAATAAGGCACTTCAGTTCAGGCAGCATAATAATACAAAACCAATCGGATACTAGATGATACTGAAAGGATTCACAATATTATCACCAGTGGAGGAAAACACACTCCTTACTATGTTCTCTGGAAACTCTCACTAATAAATATCATTGCAGTTAGGAGGCAGATACATTCAAAAGCATAACAGCAACACTAACTAAAAATATCAGAAGTTTTAATATTCATTCAAAACCAAAGCCCTGTTTCTTTTTATTTAGTTATTGTTGATATCTATAAGTTTAAGAAATGTAATGGTACAAGATTATAATTCTTCTACTAACTTTTTATTTCCACAGGTATGATAAATTCAATAATAATAACCGTATCATATGGTCCACTCTATATGTAATAACAGTCCTTAATAAGCACAGATCATGTTCTAAAACTGCTATAGTTGACCTGAAAGAGATGGAGGGGGTGAGTTTAAACAGAAGTAGTCCACCAAACTCATGACCATGAGAAAGGAGAAGGAGATCCTGCAGGCTGTACCTGAGAAGCGTTACATCTGAAAACCAGACAGAGAAGTTCCTAATTTTTAGCTATTTAACAAAAGACTTTCTCTTCTCTCAGAATAGAAATTGGAGTAGATGGCAAAAAACAATTCAAAGACAGCTTACGGATGCCTTCTCAGTACACGTAAACTGTCAGGACTAGGTCATTCGCAAATTTTGCTGGATTGCTGCATATCCTGCTGTCCAGGGTATAAACAAATACATAAAACTACAGCAGAACATGACACTCGAGAGTGTTAGACCTTCTACATCAACTTCTTAGAACTAACTATACAGTGGGGAAAAAAAAAAAAAAAACATTTTCAATGCACTGAGTTTCTACACAAGCAAAAGCTCAAATACAAAAATAATATGAAGAGTTGTGACTGGTACATTGATTTTATGTGCTCATTTATGTTTTCACTTTAAAGGCTACACAGGACAGGAAGATCCATGGGCTTATTGCAGGTACTTCAGAGCTGGTTATTTAAAAAAGATAAGATATACAACAGGAGTCCAAGTTATCATGAGGGCTATTATGAAGGTCACTGCGTACTCTCTCAATCAGTGTCCTGCAGATTACAAGACCCCTGCTCAGAACCTATTCCCCAAAAAACAGTTCAAAGGTGGTAAGGAAAGCTTCCGTAAACTAAAGGTAAAGAATTGCTACTCTCTTTTCATGCAAAATCCCACTGTGAGATGCCTCATTTATTCTGGCTTGTCTGTCTTAGTTTCCTTACATGCAAAACAGAGATAACACTAGCCACCCTGGGTACACGAGGGAAAAATATGGTGATAGATAGGCAGTTAGTTAGCATTCCTGAAACACTACCTGTGCGTTAAAATATTCTGAAATAAATGGAATAAGCTGTCAATTTCCATCATAGAAAAATCTCATGTCTTTTAACCACAGTTGAATGTATTTGTTTTACGCTTGGGACAGGAGGCTATACAGCAATGTTGCAAAATTTGATAATGACACCAGTCTTTTAAATTAGTGAAGTCCAGAGGTACCAAACAATATTATGTACTTTGGCAGCACAGTGGCAGATTAAAATTGTGCAAGTCAAGTCATGCTGTGAAAATTTGCATGAGTCATATACATTGTTGAGTTTTAAATTAACTGTGTCTACTCAGGCAAAAGTCTTGACATGTCGCTGCAAGTGAGCACACTGAAAACTTTAATAGTGCTGAAATAGCTATAATAGAAATATCATCAAAATGGTAAGGTGGGTGAAGAGATGGAAAATAATGGAAAATATTTTGCTGGAGGAATATTAATTATATTCTCCTAGATACTATTGTGTTCCATTCTATATATTCCAACTCAAAGTGAAATATTGCAGAAGTTTGGAGGGCTACAGAAGGATTTAGAAGTACCTCCAGCGGTAGGTAAAGAATAATTTAGAAATGAAAAAAACTTAGAAGGGTCATTATATACTGATTCTTTGCAGAAACATCTGAAAAGATTTAAGGCATTTAATGTACGTCAAAGAAAACAGAGACAGACCAACTCAACCATCTTCATTCAGAAAAGCAAACTCAGTAAAGACTGAATGGAGAGAAACTTAAAAATTATTACTTTAAATAGTTCACAAATTGCTATTACGAAAGACAGAGTTCAGAGACTCAGTAGAATTCAGAAAAGAATGAGCACATAGAAAAAAGTATCTAGCATAGACACAGTTAAATTGGGTATTACAGTAGGGGATTCAGGTTCCATCTCCCTCCAACTTTAAATGTTAGAAAATTTCTAATTATTAGCAGTAAAAAAGAATTGTATTTTAGTGCTTTCTATTGTGTTATTGTTTGGGAAAAATTTACTGCTGTCAGCATTAATGAATTTGCAATGGTTTTGTCACTGGCAGGGCCAGAGATCTCATTTAATACAGAGATGATCTTTCCAAATTCTTCAGTCTCATGGCTTCAAAACACAGTGGTAATAACAACATTCAAAATTTCTTTGCCATTGTAAAACAGTTGAATTTATGGAAGTGAGGAAAACAGCGAAAACAACTTAAATCAAATGACAAGGGCTTTGGAGGAGATTTCAGTCTGTGCTTGTGCTGGTGTCTCTCAGTCCTGATCTCCAAAACACCTGCTTGCCAAAACCAGAGACTACACAAAGCAAAGGCTGGCACCTACATCTTCGGTGACATATGTTTGGTTTGCTGTGTGTTCAGGCAGGGAGCAGGATGAGATTACTAAGCATATCATTTGAGCCTTTTGCTGCAGAGTTTAATTGGCGAATTAGGGACTGGAAGAGGAAAGAGAGTAAAAAAACCACTATTTTGCCATTTGATTGAAAGTATTTAGTGACAGAGAAATCCACCCTATTTAGTGTGCATTTTCAAAGCAGAAGCAGAATTCTGTGTTTGCATTGTACATTTATAAAAATGGCTACTAAGTAAAACAAAAAGCATATAAAGCTCACACTTTTTATGCTCACACAGCATTCCCTTTCCTGTAGAGATTATAATTTAATCCCTGGTATTCAAATATTTATATATTAAAAACTAAGCATGAATATTCTGTCAGATTTAGAATTACATGCAGGTTTTTATGTATTCATTTGAACTTGGTCTCCATATACCACTAAAGAAATCTCTTCAGTTACATTTATTCTCAGTAACTTTACTGTGATTTTTTTTTTTCCCCCACAGCTGATACTCATCCAGTGCCATTATAATTATTCTGTTTTTGATTCTGATTTTTTAATACCAATTCATCTGCTGGAAAATCTCAAGTTGATGACAAAGGTCAACACTTCTTTTTAAAAAAAAGAAAACAGAAGCTGGGGAAAAAAAAAGCTTCTAACTTCTTGAACAGTTTTCAGCTTGCGCATACTCCTCCTTACAGATTTTGTTCACTTTTCTACATACAGATGATAATTGCATACACTATGAATCCAAACAAAACTTGATTGTGATGGAAAGAAACAGCCTGACAGGGAAAACATAAAAACATCTTGTGCAGGGAACTGATTTTTTGGGAGGGTTATTTTTGGTGGTTTTGTTTGGTTTTTTTCTCACAAAAATTAGTGTTGAGATAGCACAATAGTCACCTGAACTCGCTGACATGTAACACAGGTGAAAAAAAAAATTGTAAGTCCTTCTACATTTGTTCTGACTACAAATGACAAATTACTATAAAAAATGGTCTCCTGGTCCTATTGCAACCTCCTTTTTTCTCCCACTCTTTCAGAAACAGAAAGAAAAATAATATTACAAATT
Organism: Calidris pugnax; assembly: GCF_001431845.1. Classification (NCBI taxonomy): domain Eukaryota; kingdom Metazoa; phylum Chordata; class Aves; order Charadriiformes; family Scolopacidae; genus Calidris; species Calidris pugnax. The sequence goes on along the minus strand of NW_015090830.1, from coordinate 11,339,620 downwards.
ATATTACCTACAGTGAATATTTTTCCTCCATAACAATCTTCTGATGCTTTCTGAATAGGAAACTTGTAGGCACCACGCTTTGAAATGCACTGCCTACATCTCTATTCTATTGGAAGGAAGAACTGAGAGAAACACAGTGGGGAAAGGTCCACATTCACCCCACATCTCTGGGGTGAACAGGCCCACTTCCCAGTGGTTTCCATATACTCATTCCCGCAGAGGAGTGATTACAGGCAATATCTGCCTGGGGATACCTAAAATAAGATTATAAGCAAGAAGCTTGTGGTCAAACACCACAAGAGGCAGCAACTCAGCTCCCTTGTGCCCACAAAGCTCTGGGGAGGCACTGTTGACATCTAATAGGTAGGAGCGGCTATGACTTAATGGTGCCGTGGGGAAGATTAAAACCATGGCAATGTGTGTGGAGTTTTTACAGAATCATGGAATCATTTAGGTTGGAAAAGATCATAAAGTCCAATCATTAACCTAACATTCCCTAGCACCTAGTGATGGTGACTCAACCACTTCCCTGGGCAGACTGTTCCAACACTTGACAACCCTTTCAGCAAAGAAACTTTTCTGAATATCCGATATAAACCTCCCCTGGCACAACTTGAGGCCATTTCCTCCTGTCCTATCACTTGCTACTTTGGAGAAGAGACTGACAGCCACCTTGCTACAACCTCCTCTCAGGTAGTTGTAGAGAGCAATAAGGTCTCCCCTCAGCCTCCTTTTCTGCAGGCTAAATAACCCCAGTTCCCTCAAAAGACTTGCGTTCCAGACCCTTCACCAGCTTTGTTGCCCTTCTTTGGACATACTCCAGCACCTCAATATTTATCTTGTAGTGATGGGCCCAAAACTGAACACAGTATTTGAGGTGGGGCCTCACCAGTGCCAATTACTGGGGGACAATATCTTCTTAGTCCTGCTGGCCACACAACTTCTGATAGAAGTCAGGAGGGTATTGGCCTTCTTGACCACCTCTGAACACTGCTGGCTCACATTGTCAGCTATGGATGAACCCCCTCAGGTCCTTTTTCCACTGGGCAGCTTTCGAGCCATACTTCCCCAAGCCTGTAGTATTTCATGGGCTTGTAGTGATCCAAGTGCAGAACCCAACATTTGGCCTTCTTGATTCTCCTACCATTTGCCTCAACGCATCAATCCAACCTATCCAGATCTCTCTGCCTATATACCCACAAGCAATTCAACACTCCTGCTCAATTTGGTGTTGTCTAAAACTTACTGAGGGTGCACTCGATTTCCTTATGTAGCTCATTGATAAAGATATGGAACAGAACTGGCCGCAGTACTGAGCCCTGAGGAACACCACTTGTGACCAGCCCTCTTTGCACCTGGCCATACAGCCAGTATTTCACTCAGCAAAGAGCACACCCATCCAAGCCATGAGCAGGCAGTTTTACCATGTTTGGAAAACATGTCACAAAGTGAGAGGAAGTTACAGTTGTGGGAGCATGGAAAAGGTTGTGTTACCATAAAAAGCAGCAGGACTGAGTGAGTCCAGGGTAAACAGTCACCCAGAGCAAAGGAAATGGATCGCAGGTTTGAGATTTACAGGTTTGAAGGCAATTTAAAAAAAAATGTTTGTTTTAAAACACTTATTTTTTTTTCTTAAAGCAAGAAGACAGCATAGTGCTTGAAAAATCTATGAAATGGTATGGAAAGTCTGCATACTACAGATATTGTTGCTAGGATTGCAAAAGGTAAATGCACCAAGGCTTTCAAGTCATCTACAGCATTGTCAAAGGACATACAGAGATGGAATGGGCAAGAAAAACCTCTAACAGCCAATGCAGAGCAAGAGAAGCTCACATTACAAGATCAGCAACCCAACAGAACAGGTGACAGAAGCAAGGGATCTGGCAACCACAAACTACAACTGAGCCACCGCAGGAGATGTCTGACATTTTCCTTATGAAACATTTTCCTTAGGAAACTATGTTCAGGAACATATGCCATGTGGGAGTTACCAGGATGTGTGTTGTCAGTGCAAAAATTTTAGTGTGCTTTTCCTGTAACTGAGCAGAGCAGATGATGGTTCCTCACCTCCAGTGCTGAATACCAGAGCTGAAGAGGAGAATCTGGAGCAGGTCCAAACAATCCACTCCTGGCTGGTCTTGAAAGTCCCCAGTAGGTCTGCTCTTCCTCCAGATCAAGGGCTTCCTTTCCCAGGCAAGCTGCATCCAGGGACCTCTGCTCTTCCCACACAAATGTATAAGCAAACACAGAAACTTTGCTGGTTTGGGGCACACAGCTGCCCGCACTTTTTGTCTCTGTGTCAGAAAGCTATGTTAAGGAAATTCAGTGGGGATCCCATCATCTAACAGTCAAAAAATGGACTTTTTTTTTTTGCAACCATTCTTGCAGAGTTGTGACTTTACTAATCAGCTTCAAGTTAAGCCACAGAGCCACTTCTGTCAGTTACTAATGTGTGTTTTAAGTGGCTGCTTTAAAAACCTCACACTTTTGTTTAAGTAACACAGAAACTTAAATTATAATGAAGGAAAACAGAGGAGAGAATTTTGCCCCATGTGAACTGCTGGAAGAAACTAGGAAGGAAAGGTGATTATTCTCTTCTCTGTTTCTCTGTATAAGGCCTTTAAGTGGGCAAAGCCTCTGAGCAAGAGGGGAAGGCCTTTTGTCTGTAAGGTAAATGCTCTCTCGCTTGAGAATGCTGGCACAAAGGGATAGACAGGTAGATAATCAAAACAGAAACATACTCTGGGAATTGTGGGGTTTTTTTTCCCCTCTAACTTCACTTCCAGACTGACATCTGCACCCATCACCCCCACCCCAAAAGAGAAACCCATTATTGTTACTAAATAAAGTATTTTAAACTCCTTTTGATAATACAGACTAAATTCTCAGATGAGTTAAACACAGTAGATCTTCTTCAGATACCCTATTCGTCTTTAAGAATATTTATATATGGAAGAGCAACTATTATTTTAAAATATATACTCTTTAACCTAAGAGAGAATCCAAATTCCCTGAAGAGTCAATTTACTGTCATAGAATCTGTGGTCAAATTTTCTGCTATTGTCAATTAACAAAATTATCATGATGATTATTATTAAATTATATTATTATTATTTAAATTACGTGGTTCCATGTACTAACACTAAGCTGTAGAGTTTTGCCTCAGTCTTGCATCTGTCATGATATTCAATGAAACAAGAATGTTCATTCCCTTGAAAGATAAACCTCAGTTTAGAGCAAAAAATAGAACAATTCTGACATATCAGACAATTTAAACAAAACAAAATATAAGAGATATCCTCCATGTTTTGGAAAATAAAGTCAGAAAAAATTACCATTATAACATATTAATTCTTTTGTGCTGTTAACATTACAATTCTTCTAGTGATCACTTCTCTCCTCTCCAAGGCTTTCACAGAAAAAATAAAAACAAGGAGCTTGCACTTTAATGTCTTGGTGATATGCTTGTCACAGTGCAAAAGAAAGATCTAAGTGAATGGGTTCTTTTGATATCTGTCTGTCACAGTCCTGTGCCGCATCTACCCACATCTAGCAATGTGAAAAAAAACCCAGAACTGTATGTTAAGGGAAAAAAAAAAAAAAAAAAAAAAAAAAAAGCAGCTTGTGGTACAGAAAGAAAAGGTGACATTCTTACCCAGTATTTTGGGGAAAAAAAAAAAATTAATTCAACTTTATATTCCAAATTGACTTCCACAGAAAGATTAATCCTGTCTGGTGAGGAAATTATCATTTATTTATTGATTTATTTTTAGGGAAACTGAAACAATATTAGGACAACTGAAACAGAAATCAGTATGTCAACAATCAAACCAAAAAATACCATTCAATAAACCTACCACAGTGCAGCATTTTGGTATGACTACTTCCAGAGAACCTGATTTTAATCTCCTGATGCAAGAAGCAAACTGACTTTTTAAAAATAATTTTGCTTTAAATTTGCAGGCATCTCAAAATCACGCAGGAGAAATTATCTTATTTCCACCACCCACCCCCCCCCAAGCAGCTATTAGTCATGTTATTATTAAAACAAACAACCTCAAACACCAACAAAAACTCAACAAGTCAAACACCACAACTCTTCCATAGGCCCACATCTGTTGTATTAAAGTACTGGTTTAATTGTATATTAAGAAAACAGCTCCGAATTGTTCGGGAAGCAACATAAAATGGCATTTTTCCACTCAAGTAAAACTCTTGTGAAGGTTGATTTAATATAAATAGAAATATTGCTCTAACATATGCAACTTTTTAATATTGTTGGATTTCAGAATGAAACTTCTTGAACCGAATCACTTTCTCTGTAAGTGTAGAGCCCTGTCATTGAGGAAAAAAAACAACAAACCAAAACCACACCCAAACCCCATCAATCCCAACTTATTTAGAAGTGCAAAAAATTGTTTAGGTGTGAAGAATTACTCCAGGGTTAAGGTTGCATCCATGCTTCTAATTATTAGCATACCTTATTACCTACTTCATTAATTTCTTTGTTAAAGAATTCAGCCGAAGAGGAGTAAGATAATTTCCTCACCTCATTCACTTGCATAATCATAATCCTGTGAAATAATTAACTTTAAAATTAGAACTTGATAATGCAACATTTTTTAGAATTGCCATACTGACCAGCTGTGTCCAACCTAGAACCTCTAATGGTAACCATTACAAGGTATTTGAAGAGAACGCAGTAAAAGCAGTTTCAGAATAATATTCCACAGAGGAACTACCTTCATAAAGGCTACAGAATTAGAAAAGAGAGCAAAATTTAACTGTTAATTGACAATTACTCTTCTTTCAGGAAAAGTTTTTGTAAAATTTAGTCCAATCCTATCAAAAAATCTTGAACTGTTAATACAAAAGCAAGCACCTTAAAAAAAAAAAAATCAGAAAATACCTTTTGACCTGAGAAACAATAGTCTGTTGCTAATCCCACTCACAATAACAAGATGATAATGATACATTTATTGAGTTTTCACGTAGATGAATAAAGCTTATTTAATTTCTGATTTAACATTGATAAGAGCATGACAAAAAAAAAAAAGGAGAAAGCCTAAAAATTTCATAGAAAATCCTCTTGAATCTATTTAAGAATCAAATGCACTGATCTTTTAAAAAAAATATTTCTTTTCACTGCTGTAAACTATTATTTAGTGCATAAAGTATAGTGGAGACAAACTCTGCTATGAACAGGATAAACAGGCTTTGTTTTTATTAAATGAAATATTAATTGGTGAAAGCCATTATCAGGATTCCTAAATCTACGTCAATGCAGATCGGGCATGTCAATGTGAAAAGTAGTCTGGTGGAGGAACAATATGAGTAAAATATATTCTTCTACTGTTGTGGGCCACTGGGAATTGTTCAAAGAGAAGACAATTTCTTCATGGAAAACATGGTTATTAGGGCAGAATCTAAAGATAGCAGTGTGTATTAGACATACTTGTTATTACAGAGAATATATGCTCCAGCCAGAACGCATCAGGTAATTTATGAATGCATGTGAATCAAGAAAAACAGCACTGTAGGTAAGAGCAATGCAAAATAGTTGTCTTCAGTCTGGTTTTGTCATCTTCATCATATACATCATGTAATAAGCATGAGTCACCTCCAGTTAAAGCCCTGAACAAATAAATTATAAGAAATGTGACTTATTTCACTTTCTTTTGGTTATAATTATTTTTTACCAAAGAGTTTGGAGCTAAAACTAATCGGAAGCCCCTTTCATACCATCCTTCCCCACCATCCATTGAAATTGAATTAATTGAATTTTAGATACTAAATACTCTTTTTAGCCCAGATCATGGTGTAATAATTGGAAAAACAATTGGAAATAACACACAAAATTCAAAATCATGTCAGCTTTTCAGAAATGTATGTTTTGATAATATAGAAGCTTTTTATTTTGAAAGTTAAACCCTGTGAAAACTTATTGAATAAAGACATAAAACTTTTTATTTAAAAGCTTTCTAATATTTTGTAGTGAAAAGCACTTTGAATCAATAAATGAACTGACTACTGTGAAATAAGTAATTTTGATTATCTGAAATATTCAGTATTTGTTTTGGGTGAAAAAGAATGAATGGAAAAAAATCTGTCAAAAATTACAAGTTCATTTTGATGGATAAACATCCTGGGGAACAAACAAAAAAACAACATAACTCCTTGGTGAGCCTTACTTGAAATAGTGTAATTTTATGCATGTAGACACAAGCAATTACTTGACTAAAGTGGCAGTATCATCTCTGATAACAAAAAAAAAAAAAAAATGAAATACAAATGGAAGGTGAAGGTAGGATTACTTTTACTAATCCTAGTGAAACAAACAGCAGTTTCTCTTGTGAAAAGGGAGAGAGAAGGAGATGGGAAATGAACAGTTAGTAACTCTTAAATGACCCACCTTTGGTTCTTATATTATTACAGCTAATATGTTCCAAACAATTCCTCACACCAACATAGTTCTCTGGAGCAGATGTGATTTTTCATGTATCTGAAAGAGTTTATTTAAACCAGGACTTCAAAATAGGTGAGACTGCAATGCTGCTTTCTAATTTTGTGAAGTACAGCACCACATTGCAGCATGGTAGATGCCAACCTGGAAACCAGACTGAAGATATGGAAAGATGTCAGTGAAATGACTTCCACAGTGACCAAACAAGCTAATGAGTGACCTGGGAAACAGAGCCACAGCTCAAAAATGTGTATAAGGAAGTTTTCCCCCATCATCTTCTTTTCCCCTCTACAGGAGTTTAAAAAAAAAAATCTGGACCATATAGTATAACAGACATCAGGAAAGCATGTAATAAATTCCAATTAATGAAATGAAGCATACATTCACTTTTTGGTTTAGATAAAGGAACCCAGTCATATGAAAATTTCAAAGTTTTACAGTTAACAGACAAGATCACCTAATCTATTATTTTATGTTTATAAAAATCAAAAGAAAAAAAGAAATTTTAGAACAAAGGAATTCAAGATATCCTGTACTTTTTGCTGGATATCTTGAATTCCAGAAGAGAACCTGAGATTCCAGCTAAGAACTTGAACTGACCACTCGCCACAGGGCAGAAACCAAACACCAGCCTCTTCAAAGAGCTTCCAGCATTGCCTTTATCAGATGAGGCATCAGCCACTCATTATGACATAGAGGATACACAGGACAAAACAGAAAACCAAATCACTAACTGCCTCCTCCTAGAGTCTGTATATTTTTTGATTCCTGAAATTGTCACAGCTTTCCTGAATAGTGAGCTGCAGAACAGGGGCAAAGCAATGCCAGCAATCTCATTAAATCCTCCTTTACCTGAGTCATGACAAATCAACACAATAACTAAATCACTCTAATTCTCCCTACTGAGATTCTGATAATAGAAAACCGTGCTCATCTGCACATTTCCTATCCAGATGTAGACACACTGTAATTGACCAGGTGACCTCTGAAAAATTATGTTATTTCCACTTCTTACTTGTGACCCTCCCAAGTATCTATAATTCTACAGAGCTGTGCTAGCATCAAATGAGCCAAACTGTATTTTAAAACTGTGATGTCTTTCAGCTATTTTTTTATGCTATCTATAGTATATCTTTAAAATTAGAATGTACACATGTAAAGACATACACTCAAACGTTTGCATGTACACATATACAAGTACATACACACACCCATACAACATTCCAAATCACTTTCCTGGGAACAATTAATTTGTTCCAGTAAGCATGTTTGAACATGAGAAGTGCCAATCATTTGAAACCTCAAAGTATTGGAAGGTATTTCAGGAATTGATCTGAAGGAAACAGAAACATAGGTCTTTTGTTCCTAGATAATGGCCAAACACTCAGGTTCATTATCCATTTAATACATTTATCCAAAGCAAGTTGTGCAACCGAGTTGGCTAGTGCCGTTCTGGAAGGCTGCTAGAAAGTGAAAAAGCAAGAATAAAAGGAAATTTTACCTTAAAACAAAAACCAAACAAAAACCTTTAGGAAATGGCAAAGCTATTTCTTACTCTATTCAAATGAAGAGTAGAATAAATTCTTTCAATTAATTCTATGTAGGTTTAGAAATCTGCCTCTGAGGTTCTGCAGCTCACTATATGAGCTTAGAAATCTGATGTACACATCATTCAAGCATTTTCACTGATCGCTTGCAACCTTATAGGAGTGAAAGGACAAAGCATTTTCACTAATCTCACAACCTGCCCAGAAGATACTAGCACCCATCAGCATAATTCTCAGATCAGAAACTGTTAATAGACAACAGTTTAGTCCTGGGCAATTTTTTTTCCTTTGCTGAAATTGATTTTTTTTTTTTTGTGGGGTAACAGAGGATTTTATGCTGAATAAGGCAAATTACTAATTTAGCAATTATTTATGCAATAAGATTGGAATAACTTACAGAAAACAGGCCTAGCTACCAATCTTGGGTATTATCTTATATTTAACTTACCAAGTAGCAATGCCATCTATTGAGATTTTAATGAGAGATTAGATAAATGTATTTAACACTTTACTGGATGACAGGGAAAAAGTTTCAAGTGACCATATATATCATGTTACGGCTCTGATTAAAAAAAAAAAATGCTATTTGCATCTTTTTAGATTTGCTTAAACTTTGAGTCTGAATATTTCTTTAAGCTGTTCTATCAAATGGGTTGAACTAAAAAGGTAGAATTGAATCCCAAAGAAGTTGACATTCATAGAATTCACCACATTCATAAAAATACAATTTTGTGCAAGCACTGTTCAATTCAACATGAACCAAGCTACTCACTGTGTTGTAAAGAACTAGGCTTACTTTAAATGTAGCACTAAGAAGAGGACAGCATATGCTGAAGATGGAGAAAAAAACGAAAATACTGTCCCACTACACAGACAAAAGTAAAGAAGTAACTAAAAAGGGCCATAATCCATAATCCCTTGAGTTACCATCATTTGGGACAAACAAAAAAATTGTCTTTCCAGTTTAATAATAATAATGTTCCCAGTAATAGCTCAAACATAGCTTTACAATGGATACACCCTCAAATCTATTAAAGCCACAACTATTATAGCTGTCTGCCACAAGAGCTTCAGAAGACAGACACGTCATAACTGGAAGCTACAAAAGCATTGGAAAAAAGTGAGACTCGTCTTTTGTCCCTTATTTTCCCTGAAGACTTTGACATCTACTCTAGCAATAGGAAATACCTAATAAAGATACATGACTCTCAATTTCTTGTACGTTTGAATATTTTCAAGAATTTAAGAACTACTTTCTTAAATCCCCTATTTTCTTTAATATTATATTTCAAAACAGCACAAAATCAAGCATGCTTTTATTCGTGCTTTCTTAGTAAGAAGTTAGAGTCTCTCCAAGGGCATACCTGGATGTGACTACAGGGTGTCTGAACACTGCCATTTTCTAGTCATGTTGTGTGTCAAACTGTTGAGCATTTCCTTCTGAAGATCAGCCCAGCACAAGCACTGAACCTTAGGTAACCTGAAAACTTCTAAATTCAAGTCCTTGAATGCCTTGAAATTACACACCATTTTTCATGCCATGTGAAGGCGATTTATGTGCATCCCTGTAGACCTGAGCAACACTTGCCTTCCCATTAAGCTATACTTTCCAAATTGAGATGATCACATCCTTTCTAGATTGTTCACAGTTTGAGGGGGAGGGGAGGAGTGTTTCCCCTCCAGCATTTCCTTACATAAAGAAGGATTAACCACAACCCAGAAAAGATCACAACCATCCACAGTCTGAAATCATTAGGCTGTTTCATCGTGGAATTTCAAGATCTATAACTAATAATTATTTATTATAGTGTGCAGAAGAATGTTTGCCAGAATTTCAAATTGTGATAAATAAAGTCCTAAAGGTCATAAGATTAATGATGTTTGCCTACCCAGCTCACTTTTCATCATGAGCTTGAAAGTCCCAAACAGTTTTCTGATGAATAGGAAGCCAGGCAAAAAGAGCTGGGAAGGGATTAAAAAAAAAAAAAAAAAAAAAAGTGACAAACAAACCGCAAGTCTTAGATATGATCAGAGCTGACTCAGAATGAGATTCAAGAGCAACTGAAACATGAGTTAATAAAAGCAACAGGACTAATGCACTTTGTGATGTACACAGGCTGAAATTGAGACTGGAGTGGGAAGAAGGGAATTGACTGAGCTCAAATGCATTGCTCTTCTCTTTCCCTTTGGGAAAAATATAATTTTAAAAGTTAGAACAGGAAGATAGATCAAGAAGGAGGAAAGCAGTAGCAAAAGATTATTTTTTCCAAAGGAGTGACAGGTATGTCCCCTCTTAAGAAGAACCAAGATTAACTGCTGCCCCCCCCGCCAAAAAAAAAAAAAAAAAAAAAAAAAAAAAAATTCTTTCTTGTTTAGTTTAGTGCAAAAATGGTGCATGAAGTCAGGAACTGAATTATGAATAAAGGCCTTCAACAGCATGAAAGTGGATTTTCTTGTCTTTTCAAAAAGCCCTCAAGAGACAGCACACAATCTTCTCTAATATTTCCCCAAATGGTGATGGGACTTGTGAACTCAGCAGATGTGCACAGCTTGACCAGGCATGCAATACTTGTGGAAAAAGTGGTCGAATGGAGAAAATGAAAACAGCTACAGGGATTCATACAGACAGGCAACCTGTAAGGACATCAAGCAGCCTAAGAGAAGACTTGCAACACAGACAATGAAAAGCAAGAAGCTTCAAGCTCAAAGCATCTGCTTTAGTGAAGGATCACACTTCTTTTTTAATTTTCAGTTGAATTAAAAAAGATAAGTATCAATGTTACCATCTACTACCGGAATTAAAATCAAGTCATATCAATTAGCAACAGTCACTACAAACTCCTAAAGGCAGAACAATTTTCAGTATCTTTTTCTTTCAAGAAGAAATAAAAAGATTTGGTTTGCAGTAGTTGAGTAAAGTTGGACATTCTGAGACAATAACTACCCTGATTTCTGAATTGAAGTTTATTGCCAAAAAGAATACGTAAGTAAAAACATAGAAACAGAGAGCCTACAGGGAAAGGAACTCTAAATATCTCAACAAAGCTGCTAGCATCAACTAATGACAGATGTGAGGCAGAGCTGCCCAAGCCATGTATGAGACAAGACACATAAGGAGTGTTCACACCACCTCTGGGGCTAGACACTTATTTCAGGTTATGAATAGAGTTGGAGAAGCCCGTGTGCAGCTGGTGAAGCACTGGGCTGGACCAGAACTGGAGATACTAGGTTCACTTCAGGACTTCCTTGATACATTACAGAGTCTTGAGAAAAGGATTAAATCCCCTTTTTAATTTTATTCCCTGTTCACGCTGCCTCAAACACACAGACTAACCTTTTGAGGACCACTGTTTTATTCTATGTTATGAGAGTGTCACATAAGCACAATCTTGGATAAAAGTTCCCAACCAGAATTAACAATTTTGAGTAGAGGACACATTTGGAGAAGGGTAGAGAGAGACATGCAGCATCGAGAGGACAGTATGTTGAGGATGTCAGGGTCCTTCTGGGTTTAGGTTCAGCGAGATGCAGAGGCAAAGACGACAAAGGATCCACAAAAGAAATAAAAATCCTTACCAGTAATATCTTGGCCTTTTGAGGGGTTACATTTCCAACCCCCAGGGAATTTCAAGTAACATGTTTAACCTCCGCCTTGGGAAAGGAAAATATGAGCCAGCACACAAGCCTTGAAAGATTTCCAGTGCCTGGTTGAAGTGGTTTCCATAATGCAAATCAATAATTCTCTTTCCAGGTTCTTTTTATTCTCTGTAAAACAAATCATGAATTTGATTATTTTAGCAAATTACAACACCAATTGTTATGCTGCTTCCTTCCATCTCCAGTGAAGCACACCATGTTCAAGATTAATACAGCCTGATGCACAATAGAACATTACAAAAATTATGTATCTTTTTTCCCTTAGTAAGACTGCTACCACCAATAGCAGACTTGAATCTGCCAATTGTAATTACAACTCTAGGATTTTATTGTCAAATACATTTCCCAGATAAATGGTTCTTGCCTTTTCAATGAATTTGACTGATGGGCTGAGCATGGAGTTATCTTTTTTAAAAGCTGGAACGTATGGGGTAATACAAATTCTCTTGCCTTTTTATAAGCTATACAAAACCTTTTTCTACAAATGTATTTTTATTTTTAGTGTTTGTCTCTTATCTGTACAGCTTATTTTACAGGAATCTGCACTGCTTTGCAGCAAATCAGATTCAAGTGTATCATTTGTGAGCTACATACAAAGACACCAGTAAGAGCACTAATCTGTTCTTTTCAGCAGACTAGGTCTCAAGAAGCTTGCACAATCCAGCATTAACAAGCTATTTATTTCATTTACCATCTTAATGACTGAAGGAAAAAAAAAAAAGGAAGGATGATTGCTTGTTTGTTAATGAAAGGGTGCTGTGGTTAACCACCGGAAAGACTATTAAGCATCATAAAATTGCCCTTGAAACTCGACACTTTTAATATCTCATCTGATGTGCCACACTGGCAACACATAAGAAATAAAAAGATCAATAAATGTTTCACCTAACTCCCAATTAGATAATTTCATGGATTCGGGAAAGAAAATGAAAATAAACTAGAAAGGATAAAAATAGAAATATTAAAGCAGATTAGATTATTGAACAGTGAAAGATGACATGGATTGAGTTTTCATTCTTTTATGATGCTAAGTTATCTGCATATAAAAATGTGGGTGTGGACCTATGCATTGCCTGTATTTTTGTCTACCTATCAGAAAACTTGTAGGTCTTTACTAGATTAACAAGTATCTTAATAAAAATGGAAAGCAAAAGAACAATTTTTGAGGTTAGCTTCCCACTCTTGATATTTTCCTTGCTCTCTATATTGGGAGCCTTGCAGAAGACACTGTGTTGAGGAGTTAATGACCTTGAACAGACAGTGTTTTCTCTATTGTTGCTCATACTTGGGGCTTGAGCAGCCTGTACATCAGCATGAGCAGTCGCTGTAGAGGAACCTGCTGGTGCAGCCCACGCCAGCCTGTGCTGTGTTGGTGGGTATTATGATAGAGATAACATCCCAGCCTGACAGGAATCTTTCTGTTAGCTGGACAGCTTCCTAATACAATCTGTAACTTGTAATGTGTTTAAGAACAGTAAAGTCTATGTGGATCAAGGGGTACAACAAAGTGATTCCAACCAGGAGGCAGCTGTACCTCAAGGAGTCGGTGATCCACATCACAGCTGACCTGAGCTCACGCAGACCTGTGCTGTGCTGCACGATGCCTTGGCTGCAAGGCAAACTCAGCCAGTTGATCATAAAAGAGGAGCCTGTCAACAGCTCCCACTCAGTACCTGCAGTGTACCACCTCCATGGCCTCACCTTTGGATGTACAGCAAGACATCCTCATGATGTCCTTTACAAATAGAGTTGTTTTCTTGTAAGAAAATTAAATATAATAGCTCAAAGGATCAGAAAGGAGGAACAGTATCTCTGCAGCCTGTCATGGGAAATCCATCCATGGTCTATCTGATGATGCATGAACATGGGGTGCACAGTATCTGAAGGGACATAAGATTTATTACCTATATATAGAATCTTCTTTGGTTTCCATTGTATTAAAAAGACTGTTTTATTAAGCTATTTTTTCTTGGCCTATCTCTCTCTCACACCGCACCTCACCCTGTGGTACAGAACAGTCTCTGAGGTTAAAAACTTCCTTTGTCAGCAGATCACTAAATTACATTTCTGGCTATAAATGCCACTATATTCTCCATTGATTTCAGCCTGTCCCAAAATCTCAGTTAACGTTTAACTACTCAATTCTCAACTCTGCAATTAGCATTAGAAACTTAGCCCTCAAAGAAAGAGGGCTAAAGCTGTAGTATAAAGTTACTGTCATGGTTATCTGGAACATCTGACATTAAGGCATTGGAGACCAAAGTGGGACTTCCAGGTAAGACTGGAGGTTTTGAAGAAGTCACTCAGAAGAACACCAAATGGCCAGGTGTAAACCTAATCTAGCTACAGGAAATGCTCAGGAAAGAGAGAGATCTTAAGTGACATCCCTCTACCAGTCTTAGTTCTCATGTTTTGCAGTACCTATAGACACTTCTACTGTGTAAAAGCACCAGTCCTAAACTTGCTGTCTTGACAGTAGAAGCTTATAGCCTGTCTTTCTGCACAGCAAAGAACTGGTTTCTTTCTTTCTAGGTAAGTCATAGGAGGCTGAAGAGCAAGTGGAAAAATATATTTCCCCCACAATCTAGGGTTTGAGCATGAAATTGCAGCCAAGCTGCTTGACAGCATCTGGACTACAATACTTCTAGAGCTGCAGAAAAATAAAATTTTAATTATAAAAATTACTATGGCTGTAAGAATATTCTCAGGTTTTCACTAGTTTGCAAAATTTTGAATATTCAAATTTTGAATATTTGATGGCAAAAATGCCATCAAATGATGGCATTTTAAAACTCAGTTCAGACACCAAGTCCTTTCACAGATTTAGACAGATACGTTCAAAAAGAAAATACCAGATATGTTGAAAGTACTTTAGTAGCTTGTCAGTAAATATCAAGATATCCCTGTATGGATTACAGATCCCGAGAACCTCCTGCTCACCCATCCTTTATGTGTCGATTACATTACATTTAAAATAGCATACAAAGTCTATGCACACTGTTTCCTGTTACTATAAGCTCCATAAACTGCAAGATCTATGATTATGCTTACTGATTTCTCTAAGTAGGCTAAGATTTTAAATACTGCAAAAGCCTACTTATGACAATAGATATCATAACTTACATATGAAACATCAATATAAATTAGAATATAGGCTGATTCAGGGAGTTTATGAAGTTTATAAACTCTGCCAATTTATTGAAAGAGTTTATGTTCTCTGTAAGCACTTCATTTCATGGATCACGATTTTTACAGAGCATTCTGGAAAAAAGTCTCAGTACTTATATCCCAGGATCATCATGAATGGTATGTAAGAGATGAAGATGTAACAAATACTTTTGGCACTTTCCAGACTGTCACCCTGGTCTCACAATTACAGTTTGGGTGTTTTCTCCCACCTCTGAGGTATGAGTTTATTTATATAATGTATACAAAAAGAAGCAGACGCCAAATCCTCACTTCTTTGCAAAACTCAGGTCTGTGATTTGGTATCATTCAAGCCACTGAAAAAGAATTGATTCTGTTATTGAAGATGCCCCAGAATTGAAAAGCAATTCTTGAAGGGACTGAAAATTCATTTAGGAACCTTTGAAGTTTGTTACAATTTCAAATCCAGAAATGGTTGTAAACCAGCATCCATTCTTCTGATTTCCAAATTATTTGCATTATACACATCAACTCTATTCTGCTGTAAGACTAGCTTTTACAAGAAAGAGGAAAAACCCCATGTATTATTGGAAAAAAACTTAAGATTTTACTTTATTTACTTAAACTATTTCAGATGAAAGTCGTTTTCCAGACAGTTACCCAGACCAGCAAACATGTCAGCCTATACACCATTGCTTACAAGAATAGTTCTAGTACTGATTTTATTACCAAAGGTAACAAAACAATGTGGAAACAGACAGAATACTTGAATGATTATGGAAAGAGGGGGACTGAACAGAAGAAAGCTCAGATCTTCCTCAAAGTCCTCCTTTAGTGCAGCAGCTAGATACAAAAATAGGTAAGACTGAAAATTGTAATGTAATATATAACCTTGCCGTCTCTAACTAGATCAGGATTTACATCAATCTTTGATATAAACAAAATAACTTTGTACTATTAGCAAGATAACATAAAACAGTAAGGTTCTCATTCAGCTGCAGCAAAATACAAAACCTGAATTAAAAAATACACTGTAGATGTGTTAGATACACATACAGCACATGAGAATAATAGAATAACACTAGAAAGCAAAGAATACTTTACTGAAGGTATGAGGGACAAATTAAGAAGAATAAAAATCAGGGGAATGAACATTTCCTTGCCTCTAGATAGCTCAATGCAGAAACTTATTACTTTAGTATGGAAGGGATTAGCAGTCATGGGACATCCTCTCCCATGCAAACTTCCAAATTTAATCAGTGCACATCACAACCATTTACAAATCCAGTGAAGACATATGAAAAATATAGCACAGTTTTTTCTTACAAAAAAGAAAAATCCAACCTACAATAGAATGGAGACGATATTTATATTAGCTGTCAGTGAAAATTAGATATTTCCTTACAATAAGATTTATGCATTTAGATTCACTGAGAGATGAATAAATAATACTTCCATGCCCTAGGAAATTCCTTTAAATGTAATGAGACAGAAGCATATCCAAAAAGTCCTTACTCTACTTGTAGGAGATGAACATCAGAACAGGGAAACACCCAACAAAAGATACAGTACTTCCACCCTCATCACTGAAAGGTACCACTGACTGGAGTGCGTGATCCCATAATTAGCTCTTCTTAGATTGTATTCATTTGTACATTAACAAAACCATAGGCAACTTTTTTGGTTTTCTCTTTCCTTTATCAGACTGCAATAATAGTCAGATCACGATAGCATTCCTTATTTCTATTAGTTTTTACTGGTCATGCTAACACTCATGCAAATAATAGATTGCATATTCACTTAATCAGAATTCCAGAGATAGAGCTAACATTCATTTCTTGTCAAAATGAAATCAAGCGTACATTTGAATATTGCATGGCAGAAGGAGGATTGCATGAAATCCAGAAACATAACTAATAAAAGTACCTTTTTAACAAGTCTTTATGACTTATTTTATCAATTGCACATATTGATTGTAAAGCATCATTTAACCATATTCATTACCATAGCTAGGTATGACTGCTATTGGTCTCAAATCATTTTTCCAGAATTGCATCAGAAAATTCCATTACTTGTTATAATGTTTACTGTTACCAATCTGTCTCAACCTTACTCTTCATTACTAACAAAAAGTAATTGTAGCTTACGTCTCTACATTAACAGAAATGTCCCATCTGTAATTTAATTTCTAAACAACAAGGTCAGTATAACCTTTCACATTTAGTTTGTGTTGTCAACAATGTAATTTGCTTATGCCAAGCAAGCTGGCTAAGGTTTCCCTACTTGCATTTCTGCACAGTTAACACACTTGAGTATAATCAGCCCTCCCTTCTTCTGAGCTTCAGTGGACCCTAATGCTTTAAAGTAGCCTTTTAGAGAGTACAAATAATTCACCTTTCATTTGCATCAGTGCCAAAGCTACAGGCTACAGTACCTTTCAAACAAGTAAGAGGGTCCCTTCTCCAAAGACTTCACAGTACAAGATCAAATATTAAGACAAAAAAAACCCAACAACAGCAGTGCAGTTGATAGAGTGCAGCTCCATTCATTGCTGCTACCTTGGGGATTTAAAGTAAACCCACAATTTACAGATGAGCATCAAAGAAAGATACAAGATCAAGGAAACAGCTTTGTTAATGGGACTTTGATATTGTGACAGAATTCATGGTTGATAAAGGTAGGAAAGTCACAGGTGCATGAGGCATTGAATAAAGAGAAAGAAACATCTGGGGGCAATACGATGAAGTCAAACTCAAAAGAAAAAGAGGAACAAGACAGTGTAACAGGAAGGGCTAAAGTAACAGAAGTAGGAGGAAAAGTTGAACACCAACATTCTTTCAAAGACGCTACAGTCTATTTTCAAGTAAAATGATCTTCATGAGGTATAAAAGTGAAGCTTGAAAAATTTGTCAAAACCTAGAATTTTTAAAAAATATATTATTAATAATTCAATTGATTGCTTGCCCTTAAAAAGTGAGAATTGTACCAATAGGACAATAGTGAAACTAGGACATCAATAGTGTGAAAAAAAATTTGACTTGGGAAAAGCCAGTCCATTTAAGTACTGAACTCTGAAAAAACACTTTTTATAATGTTTTAATACTTTATCTCGCTTCATGTCCCCAGTCACTTATTTTGGAGACATTCTGCTTTTACCCAAGACATTTTTCAAAAGTCAGTAACAGTGTTTCTTGGAGAAACAGCAAGCAAACTATGAGAACTGTTTTCAAAGGGAAGAAAGCTAACAGCAACCAGCGCAGCAAGAGACTGCTTCAGCTCTACACTTCAGAGGCTTTCATCATGCTAATGGTTCCTTAGTCACATGTTTGAATGCAGGTACCTTTCTGAAATGTCTTAACATTAGTCATAGAAAATAACAAGGAATTCCTATTTCTACCCTTTTACAGAGGCACATAAGATTTCAACAGTTTTGGGAAGCATCATTGACTAAACTATTCTAAACAGGTTTTTTGTCCACAGTTTACAACAATATATTAAGTTAGATACATTTAATTAACTCTTCCATGCTGCCTTTATTTGTCAAGTAATGCCACAAAATAGTCTCCTGCCTAAAAAATGAAAAAAGAATAAATATTTCCACAAACCTTAGAGAAAGCTGAATTTTCCTTCACAGATTTCAGCAAGAATTCAGAAATTAAACTAGTGGAATAAGTACACTATTTTGATGCTGAGCAAACCACTTGTTTATAAACAAAAATTGAAAAGAACAAAGAGAGAAACAACTGCAAATACTGCAATATCATGCTGAAAAAAAATAATCATAAACACCTATCACAACTATAGCAAAGTTAGAAATGTGAAAGTAACAGACTTTTTTCTATTAAATACACAGTAGATATTAAACCAATAATTCATAATAAACCTAATAGCTAGTCTTAGGAAAGTGGGAAAATAAAACAGTAGGAAATAGGAAATTATGCATGAAATAATATTACATAAGCCTCCCTGTGCATCTGGATTTTATATTTAGATTATATGATATGTTATAGCGGATATTGTGGGCCTCTGGGCAATTTGCACTGGACCTAACTATGCCTCATCAACTACCATAAGGATGTAAATTTTACTTCTAGTCTATTTATTTTTTCCTACTACTCAGCAAGGACATAGCATTAAAACAGTGTGGTGTTGCAATCGTGTTGCAAAATGCCACTGAAATATTTTTGTTTACAAAACCACCAGGCTGCCTTCCAGCTTCATTGTCACCACTCCTGTTGTATATGTGAACCCAAGCACTACACCGTGCTTCATCCTGCTGAGGCTACCTCCTTTGCAGAATGAGCGCTGCACACAGGATTCAGGCTTAAGGATGGAAGATTCATTCCTTACATGGTGTGTTGACTTTGGCTTTTTGCCCAACATTAACCCAGCCGCTCTCTCGCTCCCCATCCTCAACAGGATTGGGGGAAATAAGATTCCTCCCCCCTCTTTCTCTGACCTCGGTGCTCATAGGGTTGTTTACCCCCCACTCTCCTCACTCATTCGGGCATTGCAGACTTCTCTCTGCTATCTGCTTAAACAGCACCCATCCCCTCCTTAAATTTTATTGCTCGTTTTAATCTTCCATTTCAGTCTCCCCCTCTCCCTCCCAATTCTTGTGCTTTCTACTTAATTCTTCACATTCAATAGGTACATGGAGAAGTGCAAAAGACTTACCAAGGGACAACAGCAAATATATGTTTATGTCTAGGTTCAGAGTTTGGTGATTATTGCAAAAACATGAAAACATGTCATTCAAGCGCAACCTCATTTCTTACATTGAAAAACAAACAAAGAAACAAACACAACCCCCACAAAACCCAACAATTTGTACACCTAGTCCTTTCTGTGTCTAAGGGTCTCCTTTTCAAAGCAGCTTTCAATATTTCCTTTCTATTCTTGGAAATGACTTTAAAAAAAGTCAGTTCAGGTTTGGACATCAAAGGTTTACTACCTCAGATGGCACATGTCAAGGGTTTTTGACAGTAGTTACAAACTCCTCTTTGCAATCCCTTTCTCCTGACAAATTTCAGCTTTATACAGAATCATTCAGAAGTTATACGTGGGTTCCCCAAAGTGTCATAATTAGAGCCTCTAGAGCATAAAAGAATTATGGCACACCTGTGCATGTTTAAAATCTAAGCTAACAAAATGGCCTATTGAATTTTCAAAGGAAGTGCTTCAAATTTAGAAATGCCCAACCCTTAAACTGACTTCTTCCCACATTGAGAAAGGCCAGTGTAATAAATCCTGCTCATGAATAAATGCCAGCTCTTTGATTATTTCTCTACTGGAGAAATTTCCAAAAACTTAGAAGAAATTTTACCAAAAACTTTCCTTACTGTTCATTGCCTCAATTTTTGGATTACCCAAACAAATTTCTCTGCTTTTATTTCTGCAACAGAAGACTATATGAAACTAGTAAATATTTATCAAGTTTTTGCTGATCAAAATTTGTTTCTTATTTAAAAGCTCTATATAATACTTTTTGAAGTGGGTAAATGTCAACAGCTACAAAGCTGAGTTATGTAGGAGAGAACAAATTCAAAAAGCAGCTCCCATTATTCAGCATATCTGCAGATAAAGCTACAGGCTGGACAAGCAGTGGAGAGTTTGAAAGCCCACCCTCTTTAACCAGTTTGATCAGGTCTTGTGGCTCCCCACACCTTCTCAAAATTGCCCTGCTATTGAACAGGCCCCCCAAAAGGTTTTGTTTTTTTAAGAGAACCTTGTAGTTAATATTATTTTACAGAGAATATATTATATAGTCCTTTGATAAACTGCTCTCTTTTAGAGCATTTTCAAGCACTACTATACTCAGGGATATTTCTCCTTTAAAACTGGAAAACTTGGAAAGCTAAAAAAGGGGACGAAAAAACCCCAAACCCAACAGTATAAAGTTCTTAATCATCTTGTCATTTGGAAATAAAAATCAGTATGAAATATCAGCTAGCTCACTGTTATCTGGACTGAAATGTGCTATTGATGGATAAATAGCTCAAGTAGTTAGATGACCATATATGCTACGATATGAAGAACATGATGTGGTATCTCAGACTACAGTAGAAAGTGGCAGAATTCTTAAAGGGCAAAACTCAATATCCTCAGTTTCACCAACAGATAAATGCAAATGAACAGAGCACTGAACTACTTCTCGACTTATTGTCAAAAATGTAATGTAGTTCGTTTAAACCAAATGAACTTCAAAGTGATGAAAGTGTGTCAAAGGAAAAAAAAAAAAAAAAAAGTCTTGCCACACAAAATGACAGAAAGTACATCAACAATGTTGCTAGCAAACTATTATGATTTTCCTTCTTCCAGAAAAACAATCCTTATTTTAAGGTATCCCAAGTTATCTTTCCTCTAGGGACAAAAAAATAAAAATAAGGGAAGCCTAACTCCATCTGTACAATGTACTCAGACTGTCAAAATACAGAAAAAAATATTTAATATATATATTTATGAATACTGTCTTTCGTATTTCCCTGAGAAAGGACTGCTCAGATACATGAGGCAAAATACTTACAAACATCAGCAAAGAAATATTTCCTCTAGTTCATCAAAGATTGTTTGACAGCTTCCACAGGACAACTGCACAGAGAATGCTTTTGTTTCAAGCAATATTATGTGTTGTTGTATTGTCTGTATCTTTGAAAGGGTAAGTAGCCGGATACACGGGCTGGTGATGGTGGGTGTGTTCTCTTAAAAAAAAAACCAGCATTACTCCTAAGTTTTGAAAAATCAAGACTCCCTATTGAGTACTAAAAATTGTCTCCTCTGGCACTTCTTGATGTGCCAGCTACAGTATTTCTGACTTTTTGGTTTCTTTTGACCTACTCACAGACTGAAAAAAAAATTGTCATTTATCAGTTTTCAATTAATTCCCAGACCATTCTGATTATCAATACACAAATGCTATCTAGACTTAGATAGCAATCTAGAGGGAGAAAAAATGATTCTGTGCAAATACAGTAACACTTTGGTTTGGACAGCTGAATATATTAACACCATGTTGCAGGCATATGCTGATGGATCAGAGGTCCATTGGCAAATAAGTTAAAGACAACAGACAGCTTTGGTAAAATAAACATGCTTTTTAAAACAGGGGCTTGATACCATGACTGCCAGCGTACCAGAAACAGCTAGGAAGAGAGAACAAACCCTGCCCTCTCCCCTGCAGGAAAAAAAAAAAAAAATGAAAAAGAAAAAAAGAAAATCAAAGCAGTGACAATTGTTTCAGCAGAAATACTTTCAGATGAAAATTCTGCAAAAACCTGAACTAATCCTGTCTGTTACCTCTAATGTCAGCATTTGAATAAAATAAGCTGAGCAAAAAAAAAATAATACTACAGAAACAGCACTAAAGAAAAGATTTTAAAGAATACTATTAATGTCCACATAGAGATCTGCACTACAGATACCACAACATGAAGAATACTGTGTTCAAATGCTGAACCCCACTGACTTGAAGTCAGACTAGTGTATGGTCATGTACCTTTAGCCAACAATTACAAACATGACTTCTTCCTGTTAAACCATAACTTTAAAAAAAAATTAAAATCTTCTCCTTTTAGACAGTATATGCATAATCTCTCTCAATGACTTTAATTTCTAAAAGGGTTGAACAATGAGATTTAGCATGTTGACTTCACCAAGAAGAAAAGCTATTTTTATATCTTGTTCTCACATTGCAGTACTGCTGCAGCTGGGATCACAGCAACACAGAGAAATTGTAGGGGACAAAAGAAATATATAAATAACGCAAATACCATGTGCAAGTTTTGCAAAGGTTAGAATAAGTTTCATCTATGGACAGGGCTTAAAAATTCAAATCCTTTTCCAACTTCCAAAGCAGTTCCACTTGCTTCCTAAGATGCACTTAGGATCATTTAGGGACACATTTTTTTCTGAAATGATTTGTGTGTATATATATAAAAACATATTTTTATATATATTTTATATTTTACATATCTATAAATATTTTTAATATATACTATATATTACATATATATATACACATATAAAATCCAGAAACCCCAACCAATCCCCACAATACTCAACACAGCCACTGCACAAAGTAAAGGACTGACTTGTACAGTTTTCCAGTCATAGATTCTTCCTTCAGTTACTAGTATCTTTGGTCCTCCTACATATATATATTTCCAAAATCTCCAGAATGAGCTTTTAAGTGTCTATAAATCAAAGAAAAAGAATTTCAAAGAGATTCAATAGTCGGTCAGTTCAGCAGAGCAGTAATAAAATTTTAAATACCCTACAGCAACAACTTGTACTTTGCTCCCTCCCTCCATCTGATTTCTTAACGAAACATTTGTGAAAAATAGCTATATAAAATTCTCTGAAGTTTGTTAATTAGTCACAGTTAGTTTTTACATCCAGATAATACTGTTACTTTTGTTTAAGATTAAAATATACGTTAACTTGTGGCATCCACTCTCTGCATTTTGTCTTCTCTAGTTAATAAACGTAGTCACACAGGATGCAGTTTTAAGAGTACTTCTGCTCAGTCTTTGTACAAATAGCAACTCTACATTTAGAGGCACAGATATTAGCAATTTTGCCCAACTTCCTCCTAGGCTATAGTTAGGTAAAATGAATTAATTCTGCCTTGTTCAAATTAGTTCTTTAAGTTAAAGACTTGGGGGAAAAGATAAGGTTAAGGGCAACACACATTTCACTTTATTATACACAGAACAAGCAGCTTTCGTACTGCTGTCATTGACGCTTCGGGCAAGATTCACCACATTGCACATTAAACAAAACAATAGATTGCAGTTCAAGCCCTTCTGGTTTCCTGTTGCTAATTAGGGTTTTAAACAACCTTTTAGAAGCATAAATGGATCAAATTTGTAACAAAGTGTCCTGGAGGTACAAATAGATTTTGTTCTTTTCCTGCTGGTAATCTCTCTCTGTCCTACATATCCTGTAGGATAACTCCCTTCATTCTGATGTCTACTTCACCTCAAAGGTTTGACCTTCACTGGGGTGCCACTGGGCTAGACATTTACTTACAGAAACACGAAGTTTCCTGCAGTTTTTGGCTTATAAATCTTTGTCTTCCAGCCATGCATTTCTTCCCCCTGCCTCAGTATTGCATGAAACAGTCATTCAGCAGTGTCTAAACACAAACTGGGGGGGAAGGGGGAGGGTAATGCAATTGTCATACAAAACAATGCTATTGTATTTCCCCCTGGGAAATATCACATTTTCCGGTAACATTTTTGTCTCTCTTCTCTCACACATGGCATCTGAGTGTAATTGGGATGACATGACCTGGCTTATTGGCATCTTCCTCCAGCGATCCATTGCAAAATGACACAGTATAATTTCATCAGATGCTAAAAGAGGGGAACATAAAATCTCAGTATGATATTTTGTGGAAGGAAAGAAAACATTTATTCAACACTTGGTAATTTATTGGAAAATTATTTTTTTGTGGGAAAGATATCCTTACACATTACCAAACAATTCCTACAACCACTTAAGTTTTCAAAAGAAGCTCTGAATGTTGAGTCGCTGGTTGTTAGGTACACTCTAAGAGTACATCTAGTTTTCCCCTGATCTAAGAACAAGATAATCTTCCTAGATCCCAATCATGCAATGATCTCCTTTTGTGGATCTGTATACATGCCAGAATTTGTTGATACAGATTTAAAATGTTTTATTTCATCTTTGAGCTCTACTTTATGTTCTAAACAGAAGGCTATCAATATCAGAGCTTCTGCCTATAACTACTTAAAGTTTAAAATCAGAAAGAAAAGAAACACTGAAAACAAGGTTTGTTAAAAGCAGATACAAAAAAAAATCTGTACGTTTTAAGATACTTATATAAATGCTCTTACTAGACATTTCCAAATGTCCACTGCCCCCCTCCAATATTATTTTTTATATTTTTTTCTACAGTGGAATATGCAGGGGAATGCCAACTGCATCACTTATGCGACTTTGGCTGACCTCTTTCACAGGAAGGCAGGCACCAAAAACCTTTATGAACCTCTACTATCTGAGTATTTGTTTTTCACTAGATATTCTAGGGAAGTTACACAGAAAGGTTTGCTAGATGAAGCACGCTCTCACCACTTAATTGAGTTGTGCTCCCTACTGATACCAGAGGGGATACCAAATATGCTAACTTCGGGTCTTTTGGGTGACAATAGGCATGAGTTGTGGTCTCCTCAGATAATAACCTTCACTACGTAAGAGCCATCACTCATTTGGCCAGAATCACAATTCAAAAGTTCCTCCGCCTGCATTAAAAAAAGTTACAAATATAGAGATATTATGGATATACACAATAAAACAATTTTAAGAAAAAAAAATAATCTTATTCAGCTATAAAGCATGCCTTTCAGATAAACAACAGGAGTACTACACAGCTTTAGATATAACCAGTCTTCCTTACGTCCCACCAGGCCTCATCAAATATTAATTCTAGTGCAGTTTTACCTTCTCAAAAAACAAACAAACAAACTATTTTCATAATCCTGTGCTTAAATGTTTTGCTTGATCTTTCGCTTCTATCCCATTTAAGATTAAATAGCAATATTTTCTCTCCTTAGTATTTATATTCTCCCACTAAACGAGAGAATACATGTGGTTCATTGCCTACAGCTGGGGGAGACTGGACTCCAACCAGATCCCTTTAGTCCAATGTTCTGTCTTTCTACTACTGACCATATCATTAGCTCAACTGCAAGAAAAGTTTACAAATGTATGTTGGTAAATTTGTTGCTCACTGGACAAAAAAAAAACCTCTGAAGACTGTAACATATGTCACCAGAATGAAGATTTTTATCTTGAAATCCAAGAGTAACAACATTATTTCACTTAACTCATTTCAACTTCATATCTTAATAATATATATACATCTTCACAAGGTTCCTAATGGATAAAGACATTAGGGGTTGCTTAGTTTCAGGTCTGCTTTACGCTGAAATTGATCTAATTCTGATATAGTCTGGAGGCAGATTACCATGTCAAGCCAAATTCTTAAGTGATGTTCAGAAAAGGCTACCAACTGGCAAGAAATCCATGAAG
Source organism: Calidris pugnax (assembly GCF_001431845.1). Taxonomy (NCBI): domain Eukaryota; kingdom Metazoa; phylum Chordata; class Aves; order Charadriiformes; family Scolopacidae; genus Calidris; species Calidris pugnax. The sequence continues at coordinate 11,313,751 of NW_015090830.1, read as the reverse complement.
CTCATTTTTTACTCACCCCTTGTCCATTATAAAAACTTCAGGCTTGGAAATGAATATGGTAACAAAAAGTCATTCTTCACAAGCAGATTTCATTAAAATTAGGATTGCATAATCTTGCTGCATGAATATGGTAGGCACACACAAAGTAAATACACTAGTCACCCCGCCACACTTTTTTTTTGACCAGTTTTATTTAAGATATACATGTTTTCAGCTCCATGCCCTTATCTCCTGTCCCAGCTCTCCAAAATTTCATAACGTTAGCGTCTGGTAACATAAAATGTTTCACACAGGCACCAGGGATACCTTGCATAATGAGGCAGTGATTTAAAATAAAGTCTGCCAAAATAGCTACAAAAAATTGCAGAAAAATCTCAAAATAAGCATTCTCAGGAGAGCAGGAGAGCAATGAGCTCTGGGAGCTGAAGTTTAAATCTGACAGAGGTCAGAAATAAAACAATTTAGTTATACCTGATTATCGTAGGTCCCTTATTACAGCCTACCATGTAAAACATGTCTTATCTTGGCTGTGATCAGACATGTTACTGAATTCAGAAAGACAGAGCTCTAGAATACTCTGAGAATTTTTTGCTGTTATGAGTCTCACATCTATAACTGGTCAAAATGCCCTAAATTCACCTTAGAAAAAGCACCATCTGGCTATTACTGACTGGAAGTTACCAGCTGTGAAATATTACTATATTAAGAATGTCAGCCAAAACAACAGCTGACCTTTTGTGCAATAGAAATGCAGTGTATAAACCTAGCAAGATTTTTATTCGGATTTCAATTTACAAACAAAACTTACGCTAATTTTGCCTTTTCTCAGAAGACTATTTTCTTCAATACTTTAAGGATAAAAAATGTGCCTTTACAGAGAACCACCACAAGCTATATTTTTTCATTTTAAAGTAAATTCTAAAAGATATGTAAGTCCTTTGCTAGTTCCTTGCACAGAAAGAGATTTCTCCTTTAATAGCACAGCACTAGTTATTTTCTGAGAAGGTTTTACTCCCTGAAATTTAGTGGAGGATATGCCTTCTACGATAAGATCGCCCACCTAGTGGATGAAGTAAAGGTGGCAGATGCAGTTTTTCTAGATTTTAGCAAGGCTTTTGATACTGTCCCTCACAGCACCCATCTGGACAAGTTGTCCAACTCTGGGATGAGCGTGTTTTCAGTGCGCTGGGTGAAAAACTGGCTGAATGGCAGGGTTCAAAGAGGTGTAGTGAATGGGGCTACATCTGGCTGGAAGCCAGTCACCAGTGATGTTCCTCAGGGTTCAATTCTAGGGCCAGTTCCATTCAACATATTTATTGACTATATGGATGGAAGGGGTGAAGGCACCATTAGCAAGTTTGTTGATGATACCAAACTAGGAAGTGTTGTTAAAGGACAAGATGCCTCGCAGAGGGATCTAGATAGATTGGAGCATTAGGCTACGATTAATGGGATGAAATTTAACAAGTTGAAACATTAGATTCTGCACCTAGGATGGAGTAATCCTGGGTATAATTAAGTGCTTTGATTTTTTTTTTTAATGTTTTTTAAATGAAACTAATATTCACATGAGAGGAAAATTGTTTTGGGGGAATAAAATGTTTTTAATTGATAATCTAAGGAATTGGGGAGAGGGAAGGGGGCAGAGAAGGGGTGTGGTTTTTTTTTTCTCTTTGTTTTCTTCATTCTTCTGTTGAGCATTTCACACAAGTATAGATAAAAAAAAAACTTCTGGGGAAAAGTGTTGTAAATATCAATACGATTTCCAATGGCAGGAAGAATTGGTATACATGAAAGCTCACTTTTTCTGGCTGTATTAGCTAGTCCAATAGAAGATAAAGTCTTTCCTTTCAAACTGTGCCACAAGATATCCCTTAGACTTTGACAAATACAGCAATGTTAGTATGACATAAATGCAAGAAAAAAAGTGCCACTGTGCAATGTCTTAGTAGAATATCGTACAGGGAAACTCTTGAAGATTTGTCACAATGGAGAGGGTATGAACAGTTGCTTAGGATGTTTTGAAAAAACTTTTACTTTTTACTTTTATCAGGCTGTTTATCAGAATTAATCTCATGGGAGATTAATTCTCCCATGTATTGTTCTTCACAGGTAAAGTATATTATGAAAAAAAGTTGAAAAACCATGATGTTGAAAAACCATTAATGAACTTGAATGATGAAAAAAAACCCATGCTAGACTGCACATTTCCTTCTCTGTTCCATAAGTGTTAATTAACAATGAATATTAATGAAACATCCCAAAGATTATTAGTCCAGAGAAGCAGCTTGGTATTGGAAGTTTAGTATACACAACCAAGTAGCCGCTCATTAAGCCAACTGCAATAACTGGAAAGTATGCATGCTCTTTGCCCAAGGAAATGTACAAATGATCTTTTACTCAGATATAAATAAGTACATTCAGAATGGACTCCTAGTCCATTTGGTTAATCATTATGGTTCAGATAACAAATGGGAACTAATTTTATGCTGTGATAAAACAATTGTCAGGATGAGCCCATGTTTCATGCTGGTGTTTATAAACCTGAAAATGTCACACTACCTGCATGGCTTTTAATTCAGCTGTAACAACTGTGTTTCACAACCTCATCATCCAAGATACGAAGGAATAGCATTGCAAAGTTTGGACTTCTGCCACTGCATAAGGAGACTACCGTCAGTCTTCAGTTACTACCTAACAATATACATTATCTGCATGTAATCAAAAATATAGTAAACAAGTGCACATCCTAGTAAGTGCCTAGCCCAGATTCCATCTCCACAGTATTCCTAGATACTATTTAGGAAGACCACACTGGCCTGGCCCCTTTGTCATTCCTTCCATTCCCTCAAACCACCCCAATATTGAGCACTGTTGTAGGGTTAGTAGATGGTATATTGAACAAGACATTTCACAGAACTGCCAATCCAAAGTCTCCTTTCTGTGTTATAACTTACAGTTTTGCATCTGGCATCATTTAGACATGCTTTAGATTGATCTCTCCTGAGTTAAATTGCTTACATTGATTATCTACATGGAAGCTCATCTGCTGCTTTTTTCTCCTCAGTTTTATAAGGTTCTTTTAGACTTCCTTACCATTAGCACACTTTGGCTTACTTTAGAGATTACTGTCTATCATCTGCAAGCTTGGAAGTTTCATTGTTCATTCTCTTTTCTAGGTCACTGCTGAAGTTAAATAAAACCAATTCCATCACAAACCCTGCAGGACTCCACTGTTGTCCCATCCCCCCCCTCCCTTACCCTGAAAGAAGGTTGCTAAGCCCTACCTTTCCTCTCCTTTAATGAAGCTTTCAATACAAGAAAGGCTTTCCCTCAAAGCCATGTGTCAGAGTTCAATATAGTCTGACCAGGTTCTTTTAAATATTCCATGTGTGAAGGGTATAATGATTAATATCAAATTTACTTATATGAAGTTACTCTGATTTAGGGTTTCTGATTTAGTAGACTGCTAGAAAAGATACTGAAATCACAATACATGTGCAATTTACACCTTGCAAAATATAGCAATTGCAATATAAAGTTCAGTTGCTATACCGATGCGATTCCCATTACCAGTTTTGTCTAAAATATGCTTACTGTCACAACGCTGGGCATACCAAGTCACTAGGAAGGAATAGTTGTGTTGAAATCAGCTCAAAACTGTGGCTCACTTCAAAAATGTTTTTGCTAGTTTTTATACTCAGTGTTGAACTGAGCCACCTATCCACTTTCCCCATTCTGATCTGGATAACTCAGGGAGACATTTACACCTCCAGTTAATCCACTCAGCTGCTGTTCACCTAAAAAAAAACAAAACCCACTCTCTGGTCCCTTTTGATTGAAGATAAAAGTCAGGTGCTTTGCATCATTCTTTGGGCTTCATGAGCATATCACCCTTGCCCATCTCCACTGAGCATTCCTCCATCATAGAGGTTTTTTCATTGAATCACATTCCACTCATTCGAGGTTTAGTCAGTCACATCATGGTAACTGACTTTCTTCTTTATATCCACTGAATTCTTTTTATCCACGTTCTGTCTACCACATTCAGAGAACTGTTACACAGCTCATTAGCAAGGCAGGTCCTCCCTCTACAGAGACCACACTGACTCACAGACAGCATTTATCCATGTGCTCACATTTGCTATTAAAGATTCTACCAGAGGTATACACCAGCCTCATTGTTCTGTAGCTGACAGTATGTACACTAGAGCCCTTTTGCAGATAGGACTGCGGTGGCAATATTCCTCTCCTCTGGTACAGTGGGTACTTCTAACATTGTTGCAGACCAAGGTCAGTAATTTCACATCTGAATTCCTTCAGAGTCCTCTAGTGAATACTATCCTAGCCTTACTTGATGCAGGCTTACTTGTCTATCAGGTCTAATATAACCCATATATTAACTTCAGATTGAGCTAGCTTCTCTGCTCCGTCTGTTAAAAAGCATGGGTCGCTGTGAATTTCTCCAATACCTACAGCAGCGAAGGCCAATGTAGAGAATTCACCTTACTTCTCTACCATATAACCCATATATTAACTTCAGATTGAGCTAGCTTCTCTGCTCCGTCTGTTAAAAAGCATGGGTCGCTGTGAATTTCTCCAATACCTACAGCATCTCTGGCTCCTTTGTCATCAAGTAATGCCACTAACTACCTAGCTGATTCCCTAGTTTTAAAGTATTTAAAGAACTTCTCCATATGAGCTCAAGCATGACACCTGCCATATTTTGTGGGCTTTCTTGTTCTCATTTGGAGATTTTATTGCCATCACTTTTTATTTTTTTTAATATTAATGTTTTGGTTTTGTTTTCTGTTTGAACTGCAACTTACTTGATCTTCTAATAAAAGGGATTTTTAACAGCCTTCAGATTGCTTGCATTTTCTTGCACTGCTTCTTTTAGGGGGTGCTGTTTGGTTTTGACATTTTTTCTCTTTTTCATGTAGTTCCAACTCTTAAAATTGAATAAGCACACACTGGATCTGTTCTTCCTGTTGTCTCCTGCTATAACATTAAAATTAATTGTAGTATGGTAACTACAACAGAGCAGCTCAGAACTTGGTGTTGAGCAGCACTCAATCTAAACAAGAACAGAGTATTTTCCTGTTATTCTGAATATTTTGACTCAGAAGCAGCCATTTATTGCATCTAAATAAGGAATTGACCTGTATACAGTAGCTGAAATACTCCCCTATTGCTACCTGCCTTAAAACTGTAATTTGACTGATTTTTTTTAACACTGTGTTCATTGTCTTTCCTAATTATGGTGTGAATAACACAATCAATACAATCTCATTATTAAAATCTGGGACTTCTACCCACACGGATTTCATAGTACTTCTCCTTTCCTTTAAAACTTGTCCTGTTAGACTTCACATCCTTTTACACACGCAGAGCCACTCCTTTCACCCTCCCATCAGCATAAACTACGTTGATTCCTGTAAAAGTTGCTAGCCTGATAACATCACATCCCATTGAATTTCCTCTTTCTGAAATGCCTGCTTGCAGGTGTCACTTAATGCCATGTATTCTAATTCTTCTATCCTACTCTTCAGAACTTAGGCTGGTATAAAAATACTTCAAAGCTTTAACGCTCACTCCATCACTTAATAGTGCATATATGAATCATTTGGCATTATAGGTGAACTAACTTACCTCCTTTATTTTTTGTGTGTTGCTTATTTCTCTCAGACTTTTCAGGAGTATTGGACATTCTTCACATCACTTTAAGCCAGGTGATCTTCTGGACCTCTAAGCTTTCACCAGATTTCAATATTCCTCTGTAACCTTTCTAATTCAGTGTCATCAGCCTGACTCCATTATAATTAAGATGTAGTTCCATCCTTCCTGTGCAGTTTCCTCTTGTCCAGGAAGTTGTCTCAGTTCCTAATATAAATAAATCTCACCTTTATATCATGTGCTCATCTTGATATCGTTTGCCTCATCCACACATTCAGACTTCAAATCTCTGCCTGGTACTTGGGATAAAACCATGGATGATCCTGCGGAGGTCCTGCACCCTGCTCTCTGCCAAGCAGCCAAGTTAGACTCTTAAACACCCTTCCTACATATTTGGGATACCTATGTTGCCGGTACCAATATAGATCATAATTACTGTCTGTTCCCCCACATTCCTGGATAGACGTCTTCTCACATCCATTACTTTTGTGCCTAGCACATAAGTTACTGTTGCAGTCCTACTGGATGTCAAAAAAAAGCCCATCCATCTACGTATCCCTGAATTAACCCTTACTACCACCTGCTTCTTCCTATTTGTGACCATCCCTCTGCTATATCTTCAGTACAAGACACTGATCTCAGCTGGAGCATGGATCTCATCCAAAAGACTTTTGTCTCCATCTTGGAGACTCAGCCCTGTTGTGTAGCACAAGGATTTCTGTAATAGAGCTGAGGCTGTCCTGCAACTTTTTTGTCAGCCAGCTGAAAGAGCCTCTCTGTTTCCTGATTTGCTTAAATTCAGCAAATGTCAACTAAAGAGCACAAGCCCATTCACTTGGTACTGGGCAATCCTTGCATTGTGTTGACAAATACAAAATCTGCCCTTTGAATCAATTGTTATACATGCTGCACTTTATAACAAACTGGATAAGCCCTGCTCTGCTGGGGGTCTACTGCCTGCATTTTGAGATTATTTTTTATTATTATTACTTTTTAAAACTCTGTGGATTAATACTTTTATTTTCTCTTTTGATGGGATGATTATGATCATTCTTTTAAGATAACCACCAAAAGGTAAGAGATATGCAAGAGCATAAAAAGAAAACAAGATTAAAGAAAGTCATCAACTATGTTTCTTCCTAGACCATGTCAAGGTTTTGATGTTAAAAAGCTGCAGGCTTTGTTCTCTTGCTAATGTCTCAGGAGATCAGCTTTATGGACTTTAACTAACCCTAGCTGGGTAGCCAGACAGAGAGCTTTCACATTGAGACTCGGGCAGCAACCTGTGCCCCATATTCAATATTTATGAGGAAATATCTTGCTGACCAAGATAGCCATGGCATCCTGTACCTCATGATGTTCACATTGATTTTCTGCATTTAGTGATACTAGAGAAAAATAAGTAAGTGATTCAAGAGCCCTGGTTATTGGCTCATATCAACTTAGGTATATACATGCATACAGTAGGTTATCCGAAGCAGGTCTAGCTATGTCAGAAATCAGATCACACAGAATGTGCCTACAACACCTTTGTCCTGGGCCTGATCCAGAGCTTTAACTCGTAAGCATCCCTACCTGCTGCTGTAGTGTGCAAATTATCAAGCAGCAACGAAGAGCATCTCAGCTGGAGACGGCAACTGACACCACAGTAACAAAAAAAACCAGCTTGTTCAGTCATCCATCAGTTGTATCTGACTGGGTGAACACTTGTGTACTCCAGCAGTCACTTACTTACAATTCATTGAAAGCATCTGTAGCAGTGATTTTTATGGAAAAGGACTAGCTGCAAATTACAGCAGAGAGACTATTCAAGAAGCTACTCTTGCTCAGACGTTTCTTATTGTACCCAGGCATCCATTCCTACCTCCCAGTTAATGTTTTTCATGGCACACCATGCTGAATAAGAAAGACACCTCAAGAACATTATAGAGGCCAGACTTTTTTCAAGTTTTAGGGTTTTCCAAAGAATTAAATTAAAAACAGCCTAGGCTTGCTGCTTTAACAGTACAGCTAGGCAGTGATTTAACCACACAGACATGCCTACAGAAAATTCAATAATTAGTACAAGTCAGTCCCTGCAGCTTTGTTTCAAGAAAAAGACAAATAGATTTTAGCCTCCCAAACTCCACAGATTAAGTTAACCTGTTCTTTCTAAAAGGTGGCTTTAAGTAGAATACTTCAGTAGTCTAAAACAAAGTTTATAAAATGTGGGACAGATATGATGAAGTCTGTGTCCTGATTCTCTAGGAAAGCTTGTGAAGGAGATGGCTAAAATAGAAATACATTCAGGAAAGAAAAGAATTAATATTGAAAATTTCAAAGCCAATTCATGAGTTTGAAACAAATACACTTTTCACTCTGTTGATCTATTCTCCATTTTAATTCATTGCTTTAGTGACTTAAAGAAAAAAAAACAACGCACACACACAGAAGTTGTTTTAAAATTATCTGAACTAACTTTGTTAAAGTTTCCCTCCACTAAAAGCCTGGCTTCAGTAGTACAAATAAGTTTTTAGCAAGCCAACAGGTTTGATAGCTCTTCTACTAACCTACCTAAAATCTTGTACCAAAAAATAAATTGAAAGGACTTCTTTTGAGAAAAATACCTTTGAGAAGAGGAATATTTAAACAAAAAAAGCACTGATCACTGTAGTTTTATTTACAGGAGAATAAGAAGCCTGATTGTCAGGGAATCAATAAGAACAAGTGGTCAATATAAACCCAGTAGTTTTAAATAGCCATGAAGTTCACAGATACTATAAATGTAGTCTGTTTTGTGGATCAGTTTCATGATCTCTACCCGTCATGAGCAGCCATTGCTGGGACAAATATATGGATATCATTTTTTAACAGCCTGAGTGCTCCACAACTTCTATCAAAAATCAAAATAAACAAAACAAATGATTACATACTCCCTTTTCAGTTTTGCTTTAAGAGACCTGACTGGTTACCATTGCATCCTGATTTAACAAAGAGAATGGACACTAAGTTTTGCTCTAACAGGATATTAATAGATTCTATTGCAGAGAAATTTATAAGGTAAATCAGGACTTTGCATAACTGCAGGACATGTAACTGCAGAATATCAGGAATAACCTACACAGCACCTGCATTCAAAAGCCCTTTAAAACAGCTTTGTAGCACTAAGAACTGAGCACTATGGCAGATATTAAACCAGGAATCTTCTTGATGAAGTAACAAATGCATGCAAACCATCTGATCTTTTTTTCATGTTCCTGGTTCTTTTCGCCTTACCTCCTCTCTGTATGCTACTCCTTCCCAACATTTGCTCCCACTTGTTACTAACAAAGCCAGGGCAGCAAAGTACAGTAAAGTGAACATCCTCTCTCTTTTTTCTACTCTCAGTCCTAGTCCTTGCCCCATTCATATAGCTTGGTTTTGTGAGCACAGCTCACTCCAGACAAATACCAACAGACTCACTCATTTGACTTTCATCAGTTGCCAAGATCCAGAAAGTACCATATACATATATATATATCTTCTCTATTTCATATTTACCACTTTGTTCCCCATGAAAGGCTGTTGTAGCTTGCTGCAATTCCTCTTACACCTGTCCCTTTGCCTATTTCTCTACTATGCCTTTCTGTTTTAAGTTAGCTAATGTCTCCCACAGTTTCTCCACTGGAAAAGAAAACCAAAGAATCAAACAGAACAGCAGTTGCTATGATATGTGTGATAAAGACAACAAACAGTAAACATAAATGCCATCTTTTACCTCATTTAAATATTGTAAGTAGAAACAGAAAAATATCGGTGTGGTTATGGAAAATTGCTATGGGCAGAAAGACATCCCTGATATTGAGTCAACATACTCATCTCATACCCATACGGATTCTTTCAGTTACAGTATATTTAGCACACTTTTTCTATGTTTTCTTTTTAATTCTTTGTAAAGAGGACAAAGAAATATGTTTTCTATTATGCAAAGGATATGTCTCCTAAGGTAAAGAAACATGATTTTTTTTAAATAAAACATCCATATAAATATTGTCTGTAACATTAAAACCTCTTTCAGGATTTAAAAAATAATTAAGATCCAAATATCTTACAAACTATGTATCTCCTTTAATACTTGTTAAGACAAAAGTAAGAGTTGAAATAGAACTTTTGAAAAAAGAACAAAACAATAATTGCTCTGAGTCTTCAACATTTTGTCTGCAGACTGAAAGCCTACAGGAAGGAACAACCTTAGAAGCAACACGAGGAAGGCAGTTCCCTCTAGAACAGGAAAAGGAAGCCACTAATAAGTGTGTCAGTGATATATAGGTTCCTATTAGGTTCCCTTTTAGGAGGTAACTGATCCAATGCTCACCCCAAAATTAAAAGCCCTATCTGAACTGTGAAGAGGGGAAAGGACTAAAGCATAAGATGTAACAAAACCAGCAGGATGCATAGTGGGTAAAGCTAGGTTGTTTGGTTGGTTTTTTTGTATGATTGGAGGCTTTTGGGGCTGGGGGGGGGGAGGGCTAGTTCACTGTTGTTTTGTTTATCTGTTTTAAAGCAGCAATAGCATACTTGAGTCAGTGACAGGGCTGAAAGACAAAAATCTCCCAAGTCAAGATTCCTTGTTCCCATTCTGGCCAGCAGACACTACATCCTCATTAAGGCATAACACATACCAATGCTCTAAGCCATAATCTATTGATATAAACAGCAAATTTAAAAAGACAGTATTGTTCCTATTTAGATCATGCCTGCAAACAAATCCAACCCAACACAGCATGTTTGTGTCAAGAGAATTCTATATCCTAAGTAAATTCTTGCAAAGATATAATTATGTAAAAAGCCTCAATACATTTCATGTTGGTACTTATTATTTTATCTTAATCTTAAGTACTACTGCAATTAAAATTTCATTATCAGCTGTCAATTGACCCATCCCTGAACATTCTGTAATAATTAAAGAATACCATCCCTCCTCCAATTTGCCCTCTTCTCTTGAGTTGCATAAACATTCCATGTGCCTATTTAAAACTGAAATGCCTAATGGGAGCAATTAAAACTTTATCAAATCAAACATTTAGCAAAAAATCTGAAACAGCAACGAAAAAAGTAGCCAATCAACAATGTCTCTACCTCTTTTTATATAGTTTCCTTCTAAATTCAATAGCAAAGCCTGGGACCCATGCAGGAATTCAATTAATTTGCTACTGCCCCTTTGCAGGGATTCATTAGCAGGTAAAGGAAAAATAGCAGCAGATATGGGACATGGAATTGCTGCCTGAATCTCTAACCAGAGGAATTTGAGCTGACAAAGAAAGATCGACTTCTAGCTGGGTTTTCCTATTGGTTTTCTATTCTTGCCTAGTTAACTTTAATAACAGGTAACCAATAGGAAATAAAACAGCAGGAGAGGTTATTCCTGTGAGTCAAATCTCCACTGAAGCAGTAGCCACTGCCTGCCCCAATCCCAGGTATCAGAATGCTCAGGGACTGAAAAATGAAACATCAGCAAAGTTAAAAGTCCAACCCAAGCTATGCAGCATATCCAAAAGGTTACTCATGTCCACCTTCTTCTCTTCCTGAAGTATGAGTAATATCCTAATATCAAATTAAGTTTCATAAACATGAGTTCTGATTATTTTAACTTTTATCCTTTAAAGACAGTCTTCAACTCAGCCTCAGGTTGTTACAGCTCTTAAAATAACTGAAGAATCCTGAAGAACTTTCAAACAAAGGAATCTGAGTACCCTTCACAATTCAATCAGCTTCCTCAATGACTCCTGTATAGCTGAAGTCTCCTGTGGCTTTTGTTTGATATCTGGTATAACAAGTATCCATTTTGGAATATGAAATTAGTGTTCAAAGTTGAGGTTTTATCGAGCAGAGAAACAAAGAACAAATTAGAAAAAAAAAAAATCACAACCCCCAGAATTATCATCTTAACACACAGAATAGTTTATCATTTTACCTTTGGATTAACAGTAAGAAAAAAAAACCACAAAGCTGTTTTCTTAGTAGAAGGAAAAAATTGAGAGGGTGCATAAAAGGAAAAAACCCACAACATCACAATTAAACCAAATTTAAAACTAGCAGAGGCTGACTCAAAATCACATCCTGACAAAAACACTCAGAAACTTAGTTACATTGACTCAAGGGATATTCATACTCCTGAGGGGCTTTTGAGATGCTATGAGGATATCTTCCCTGCTGCAGGAAAGGCAAAGGTCTTGGAAGAGAAACTAAGACAACATATGCTAAATATCCTGCTTTGCTCTGCAGCAAGCAGTGGCTGACACTATCTGTTCCAAGCTCTCCTCTTCCTTTCATGCATATAAGTACAAAAATTGATGGATTACATGGTATTTAAAATTGAACTCTGCACCTGGATTCAGATTAAGCTTTTCTTCCTTGTCTCCAAGTATACTTAGTATTGTGGGTGGTACAGAACCAAGAGACCAACTATTAGTCATCCTATAGTAATAGGTTATTTCTTCAATACTGTAACTTCTGGCAGCTTCCTATTTCAACACCATATTTCAGTTTCTTGTTTGTTTTCACATAAAAGAATGTGCTTCACTGATCTCCTGTTTGGATGTTCAGGAAGGATATTTGAGCTAAAGATGCTATGGATTTGAATTTAAGTTTAGAAAACCACACAGAACTAACAGAAAAGGAGAACAACTTTTCTCTTCTTGGATGAAAACACCTGAAGAAGAAACTAGTAATTCTCTATATATCCACCACCAGGATGCTGTTGTACTTTGTCTGTAGTAATGATTTAATGACACTGGATGGGTAGCATCAGTTAAAATCTTCACTGAAACAATCTGCTTGATATTTCTTGTTGGTGTAATTGAGTTAGAAACTACTTCCTGCATTACCTTTGGCTTCTAGAGTTAGTTTCATTACGGTGCCAGTATCTCCATTTCTCTGTTTCCAATAAATACAGCTAGCATGCTATCTGTCCTCTTAATGAGATTCACTAGACAATATTTGTATCCTATTTCAGTTTGTTTTTTAACTGTGCTAATGTTACCATTGTTCTGGTGAAATTCTCCATGTTGGCAGCGTGCCTTAGGAAAGGTATTTTTGGAAGCTTAAGCCAAAAATCAGTCAGTCATGTCTAAGAATGAGAATGGGAGCAACTATTTATTTTTCTCATTTAGAAAAAATTCTGTTCAAGTGTGCAGCTGATAGTCTTTAGCATCTCTGCACATCTGTGCAGAACATAAAAGTCTATCCAATGGAAAAATAAAAAGAACCCAACAACACTAGCTCTGATATTATCATAGAGAGCATCATAATGTATACATATAACAGGAGAGAATTATGATTATTTGCATAATACAACATCACTTTTTAGATTCTTCTGCCCTTTCACTGCTGGGCTTAGGAACTTTACTGTTATTTTGCATACTGTTTATTTCTAGTAATTACCCTTTGCTACAAAAATGTTAGGTTTTTGGGTTGGTTCCATCTGGATTGGAAATTGTAGAAAAAAAATTTAACAGGGTTATTCTCAGAGCAATTCATTTATTTACTGACACATATATGAAGTCCCATTTCTCTCAATGGCATTATAAACATGCAGAATGAATGCACTCACAAGGCTCCCATATCAACCTTCTCCTCCTTGAGCTAGGTACACAGTTCTCTACCTGTTCATCTTTGTTTCTTTAAAAAAAAATATAATCCAAAATCCTCCATTCTCTTCCACCTTCCATATAGATTATTATGCTGAAAATCATTCTCTGTGACTTTATGCTACATATACACCCAATTCCTGAAACTGGGAGCTTATCATTTGTACAAATGTAAGATCTACATTTTTGTAGACAATTTTAAGTAAGCAGTTTAAAAACCAGCTGGACTAGTAATTAATTCTAAGGTGTTTGGCTGAAAATACATGAATTCTCACTGGACATACAAGAACTTCGCTTTGAAAATGGGATCTTTTAAGATGTCTCAGGCCAAGTCTTGAAATTAACCCATTGTTTTGAAAAAACTTGCCTGCATATAATAGCCTTCAAAATCATTGTTACAGTAATAATGCCAATACAGGTTTGGAAATTTAGAATGCACTGAGATGGAGCAGCGGAAGAACCAGAAAGACTCATTATAAATCTAGAAAGGCTTCTCAGGCATCATGTGCCCTCACCTTTGTGGGAGGGTTACATGAAGATTAACAAGAAAATATGTTTTGCGGTCAGAGATGGCAGCAGGCAGCAAAATAATGGTTAAAGTAAGCATCAGATGTATTTCTGAAAGGGAAGATGAAAACTGAATAGGTACTTCAGGAAGCAGAAGCAAGAGATTTAGTTATGACTTGGAGTTTGCTGAATTCGGTTCATTCCCCTTCCCAAAGAATAAAATGGGAAAAAACACTCAAACTACTTGAAAAATTCTAGCTTCCCTGATAAATCACATCTGTAGACAAATACCCAACTAAACAATCCATTGAAATAAAATGTGTCTCTATTTTTTTATTTTTTTTCTATTGCTCTTTTTTTTAAATACTCTTGCTAACATTTTCAAGTGTGGAGTTACTGCAGAAGATCTATACATTTAATCTGAAGTCTTAACTGAACACTCATCAGTGGGAACCAAGGCCAGGAACACTTCTGACTGCCAGGGGGCAGGACAGAGCTTGGAATCTTGAGAGCATCTAGCAGTATATATAAATGTCACTCATCTATACAAAGGGAACAGCAAAAGAAGGTTCACAATTAGAGCTACCTTGGTAACAAGTTTTTTATTTCCTAACCCTCTCATCACTTACCTATCTGGATTATAAAATTATAGTCACATCACATTATTTTTCCCTGTTTGTTCCCAGTGGCAATGCGTGTACCGTTTGGTAGAATATAGGCATAGAAGAAGGCTCAAGAACAGTATTTGGTAGGTCCCACTACACATATATATTTCTGCCGATAAATCATCTGTGCTTCCTTGCTGCATGACCACCTGATATGCACCATAGGCACCCTCACTGTTGTTGCTCATAACATCAGACTGCTTAAAAAGAATCATTCGGCCAACTTGTCTCAACTACAAGACACTGTACCTGGAGGCAGACTTGGCAGAGCACATACATCTGCACCTCACCTACCTACAAAGCCATCCAAAGCCATGCTGTGGAACAGAACCGACTCAGGCTTTCTTCCTGACACAGCTTGTTACTTGCATTGAAGCCTGTGGATGCAGATAAGCAGGCTGAATGTCACATAAGGTTCAACCATAGCACAAGTTGTTCTGGAAATTTTAACTGTAACACAGAAGGTGAACAAGTACAAAACGAGCGCAGTGAGAATAAGAGAAGAGAAAAAACAGTGGGGAGGGAAAGAGGGATAGAAATATACATATCCTCAGATATGCAGGAAAAAAACACAATAACAAAGAGGTATTCAAAACACATCTCTGAATTCTTTCTAGACTAAGGAGAGTAATAATACCTGTAGAACCCAAAGTCATGATTTGCACAGATTTGGAGAGGCAGAGCAAACGTCTGTAGTTAGCATTCAGCTCCATGCATTTCCTATGATAAGGTCAATTACAGCGACCAAGTAAATTACTTAGTATGTATATTTATGGGTGCATTTGACAAGATAAAAAGAACATTAAGTCTGTACTGAAATGCACATGTATACAAATCTATGGTAAATATTTCAAAGGCTGTTTCAGCACTATACAAACAAGCCTTGCCAAGGAACTACCTTGTTGAGCTAGAGCTCAACAGCTGTGTTTTTGTTGCCACAGGCAGATGCGAGTGAACTCCTAGCAGCAGATTACCCATGTTACCTATCAATCAGTCACTTTCCATGAGTTTGAACAAAGGCACCTGATCTTGTTGTTGTCACAGCATTGTTCCACTCTGTCAAACTATGCTTTCCTGGCTGCTTTCAGATCCAAGAGCTATACAACAGGGCAGTATGGAACTGCAGCAATGAGGGTATTCTTTGCAAAAATTATTTGCTTGATGTAAACAGAACTGTACTTAAGGCCATGTGCAGTACCTGTCTTCCCCACATCTCCCCAGAGGATTTAACTTCCTAATTTATTTTCTTTTCCCAGTGCAGCACATTACCAAAACACTGAAATGCAGAAGTCTGTTATTATATCTAATCCCACAAACTTTTCATACAGGACTAGGATCATGAAGAGAAGTGTTCGGAACTTCAGAAATGCCAGACAGATTTTAATCCTTATTTAGTTCCTTTCTACATGTATGTTATGACTCTATCTTTAATTACAAACTACTTGTTTTTCAGAAGATCCCTACTTAAATCAGAAACTCAGAAAGGATTGCAATTCCTTCCTGGTTGGCTAGTCAATATTTTGCTTCCTATTCATCACTCATTTTGTGATCTCAAACTTTATTTAGTACCTGCTGTTCAGGTTCTACTATGAAGATAGAATTATTAATTCCCTTCATAGATTTTTCTATAGCTCTCATTATTCTCGCATCCAAGTACTTCACAAAAGACAATAATGGCTACAGGAACTCATGAGATGAAAAAATATTTATCCCATTTTAGAGACATGGAACTGAGGTAAAGAAAACGTAAGACGTGAAGGACTTCAGAAATCTAGAACCAGATTTTTCAGAGTACCTGATTTAAGGTAAGTACTCATATCTTTACAGAACATTGCACCTTGTCTCTCCATACAGTTACTTTGAACAGTCTTACCTCCAGCCCTTCCAACTACTCTATCATTACATGAAAACCAGCTTTATTATTCCAATAGACTTTCTGTATGGCAAATTAATTGCACCAGATCAAGTCTGATTCTTATAGATTCTTTCTCTGTAGGTTCTCAAGTGATTAATAAAATATCTGACCTTATGGTATAGCCTCTCATTGGAAGCACTGCTTTATAATTCCCATCCTAAACAGTACCAGCCCCTACTTCCACTGACCTTTCCAGCCTAAGAGTTTCATTCTGACAGCAAGTTTTGCTGATGCTAACCCTTTTCCCGAATGCTTTATGAAAATCAATTTTAAAAATTCAAGAAGTGCCTTGAGGAAGAAAAATAAAGCAAGTTTATTAATTTGAAATATTCACCCTTCTCTCTCAGCCCCTTGAAAAAAATGGGGCATAAAAGAGGGAAGTTAAATATAGTATGACAATAATTCAGAAGAAACTAACACTGCTGCTGAACACAAGCTGAACAAACACACAAAACCTCCATTTATTAATGTTACTAAAAAATTCCTTTTACTCCTCAAAGTAAGAGTCAAAGACTATTTTATATCAAGATGTTCTTCCTTACCTACTCCTACAAGAAAGCATGTTTGGGAAGAGGTGAGTTACTTCAAGCATACTGCTACCTCAGTGAATAAAGAGAAGCCAGAGACGTCACCTGCTAGATTCTTTCACCATCTTCTCCTCTCCCTTCCTTTTACAGCTATTTTTGGTTCTTTGGTTGCAGTTAGCAAGTAGATGCCTTACCATAGGCTCATCAGACCTCACTGTCTGTAAATAAAATATCTCACTTAAGTTAATTGCCTAGATAGTACAAAACCAAGAGCTTCCAGACTCAAACACTTTCTTCGGCACAGGATAAGTCAACATCTAGAACTAGATACCAATTGACTACACAGCCTAGATATCTGGGCTTCACACTTAGAACACTAAAGACAGTAAAAATACCAACCTACTTTCGAAGCATAAATAATCAGACCACAGGCAAGCCAAAATTATTAGCAACTATATTTCAAGCCAAAAAGCCCAGCCAAAAAGATACAGATATACTCAGAACCATAAAATGAAGCAGCTCTCTTTAATGCAGGCAACTTGAGAAAAAAACAAGTCCCTAGTTAAATTTTGACAAAGCTTTCATAGGAGATACCCATTTTAAAAGAACAGCTGTTCCTGAACATTAACCTAATCGCAAACAATTCATTTTCCTCACCTTTTAGGTTAACAGATCTTTTCTTCTGCTCATCAAGTCAGTCCCCTGTAGCCTCCTTAAACTAAAGGACAGAAATACCAATAACAGTAGAGAAACTCTCCAGCCACTGCAGAAACAGCAAATATAATGATTTCCAGGAGCCTGGTCTGAGTGCAGGCCTGTTAAAGACAGGAGAACAGCACAGGTGTGCCAGTAGCAGAGATAATGAGCAGCACATGTTTTCAGTCAAAGCCCTTAATTTAAAGCCTCTTCTGAGCCAGGAAAATCTTGGGAATGAAGATAACAGGCAATCAGTGACCCTGTCAGCCTAAGAAATCAAGATTAGCATTTGGTTTTATTGCCAGTATACTACTAGGTCAGTACTTACTGAGTGTTGTTTATTTATTTAATGGCAAAAAAAAAAAAAAAAAAGTGATGCTCTTATAATCACATCATCAGAAAGAATTTCTGAGAGTATCAGGAGAATGAAGAAAAGCTTTGCATTGTGCACAGTCATACTGCTTTACCTTATACTATAAATTATTAACTTGCTTTGCCTAGAGGTTGAGGTCAGCATTAGGGTAAGACTTAGAAACTATAGTTGAAAAAAAAAAAAAAAAAAGTGATGCTCTTATAATCACATCATCAGAAAGAATTTCTGAGAGTATCAGGAGAATGAAGAAAAGCTTTGCATTGTGCACAGTCATACTGCTTTACCTTATACTATAAATTATTAACTTGCTTTGCCTAGAGGTTGAGGTCAGCATTAGGGTAAGACTTAGAAACTATAGTTTCTCTTGTATGTACCTGTTAATTGTCCCATCTTGGACAGAACGAGAGGGAATGGCTTCAAGCTCCAACAGGGTAAGTTTAGACTGAACATTAGGAAAGAATTTTTCACAGAAAGAGTGGTCTGGCATTGGAATAGGCTGCCCAGGGAGGCGGTTGAGTCACCATCCCTGGATGTGTTTAAGAGCCATTTAGATGTGGTGTTGAGGGATATGGTGTAGGGGAGAACTTTGTAGAGTAGGGTAGATAGTTGGACTTAATGATCCCAAGGGTCTCTTCCAACCTAGACGATTCTATGATTCTATTCTACTCACTACTGCCAAGGGAAAGACCCATGACAGTCATATTGCAACAAGAAAAGCCTCTTGGGCATACATGAAACCTCTGTCTGATTTGAATGGGGGCCTCCAGGAAAACTCTGCTCAAACGCCATGCAGCTTGGAGCCACTCCTGGGCTGCAGGCATCTGCTGCCTCCCGCTGCCCAGCCTTCAGGATGGATTTCTAATTTATGGAAAGGTGGCTAATTTCCAAGGAACACAGGGATAAATTTAGTATCTAGTGTCAAAGAGGACCACAAATTACAGGGATAAACACCCAAATCGTTAGCACTATGTGCTCAAATATTGAATGTGATGGTTGAAGAGGTCCAATTGCTGCTTGAATGAGTTTCTGGAACTTGGATTCCAATAGCATAGAGGCTACAAATGCATTTTATGTGAAAGTGTTTACCTCTCCAGCCCCCGGTTACTTGACACTCAGGAGATCACATGACATGCTACAGTGCTTCCCTGGCTGTGTTATTAGGAATTTCCCTTCTTCCTCCTTGCTTAAAAGACACTTAAAACATACCAGAACTAGTTGTATTTCTGGGTCAGAGAAATGCAGGTGACAAGCTGACGATAACCTTAAGTCTCATAAATAACTACACACTGTTTTGAAAAAATCTAGTAGATTTTAGGGATCCTGTTTAGGCAAAGACTGCATTTTCATCAATAGGTACTCTTGATAAATATGTAGTTCCTTGATTGCTATCTGAATTCATTTTCTCTTTTGCCAATATTATTCAGAAATGGACTTCAGAGAATCCCCTGAGGTTATTCTTTTTGGTCCATAGAAATAAATTGTTTTTGTAGAATGGGGCAGATATTACTCTGTATTGAAAGTGTGGCAAATTCTTTATCTAGCTTTAATTTTTACATAAACATCTTTTTAGAAAGATGAATTGGTTTTTATGGGATATCTTTAAAATATATTAAATGTCATAAATCTTTGTCTGTAGAGATCATATTCAGAAGAGATAGATTCTAAATGAATAGATTTTATTAATGTGGATAAGTTTAAAAGAGTCATGATGAAAAGTCTTTTAGAAGTTGCTGCAAGTGAAATTTTTATGCTCAACTTTTCTTCTGACCCCCCTACCATACACTCAATCCTTATTCAGCCCCACATACTAGAAAAGGAAAGGTTTGCTTTATCTGAAAGAGAGCATTTTCAGATGTTAAACTTTCTTGTAGTGCATTAGATTTTTGATTATCTGGTCATTTGCCAGAATGCTTATTGCACGTGTTGCTCTAGCTAGATAAATGTATAATGACCAATGACTAGCTACCAGCCTGAAGATAAATGCTCTTAAAAAGCCATCAGGTAAACAATGAGACACATTGGTAGACAACACAAACAGATTACTATACAAAGTGGGACTAGTGCATAAATCATGCATGCAAGCAAATAATAAATCAGATGGCTATACATTCTAATAAACAAAAGCCGTGGCAACTACAAGACATAATAATTTCGTTCTCTGACACTTTTATTTGATTTTCCCAGTGCTCACCTAACTCAGACCATTCTCTTCACCCCTATTGCTTGAGGGAATGATAGAGTGTGATAGCATGCAATTCTGTCTACTACAGCACCAGTCTCACAATGAAGCTCAGTGATGCTGATGACCTCAAAAGTAACTAATATGTGAGACAAAAAACATTCCCTTGATATTCTGGCATAGCAGTATTGGATATACATATACACAAAATTCTTCTGCTGTAAATAATATGATATTGTCTCCTTGGTTGAAGATAAGTCATAAGTCCTGCAAAGAATTCTCTAAGAAGAAACTGTTAACTTCTGTGAGACTAGGTGCACAGACCAACATAAGCTTCTACAGAATTAAAGATAGCAACAACTTTTCTTGATTAAAATAAAATGTATTAACTTTGCTAGTAATTACAGATAAAGGATATTTTCTCTCACTTCTACTAACTTCTCCAGTGTCTTCAAAACACTATTTTTCTTAAATTGTTTCTTTGTTTTATTTAATGACTTTTCAGTATTCTATTTTTCCTGATGTGTTTTTATTTGTTTACTAATGGTGCTTTTTTTAATGCATTTTTGATTGAAAACATTTAAAGCAACATTATTGGTTAGTTGTTACAGGATAAACTGCTCTATTTCTCTTAATTAATTATTATCTAGTATGCTGTGCAAATGTGTGCATTTCAGAATAAATTTTGCTTTCCCCTAAGGTTATCTTCAATATTATCTTAGGTTTAGGGTGTGATTTCAACACCAGCTTTGTATCTGAAATAAATATGATTTTTGCTGTTACTGCTAAAAGTCCACAGGCTTTATATTAACCTGACAGTGCAGAGTATTGGGACTTACCTGCACTCGTCTTGCAGTGAGCTGCAGTTAGCTGTGATAACAACCATCTAAGGGTTAAGGCTCTACAGCCCAACCATTCTCAGCTTCGCTCTGTGGGTATCATACATGGTTAAGATCTAAGAAACTCAGTAAGTCACTGTGTAACAAACAGTAGTCTGTCCTGTGACTGGGAGCTGGAGAAGGCTGCAAGGTATCTCTCAAACTTTAGCTGGAAACTAATGAACAGAAAACAGAGTTCAGTAGAAAAGCGTAAAAATAACCCCAGATTGGAATCACCAGCAAGGAACTCCTCTGGCTAAGGAGCCTGTAAGGCTGAGGACTTGCTGAATCAGCTCCACCTTTCTGCTTCAGGAAGACAGACACTGTAGACCTTTGGACCCAAAAGGAGTTAGTGTAGCACCAGAGAAAACAGGTAGGTACTAGAAAGGCTTTTGGTACAACAGTGTTAGCTGGTATGCGGCCTTTGAACCTAACACATGTGTTACAATTATTGTAACTGGACTAATGAGAATAAATTTTCTATATTTATTTGTTAGGTAGTTAAAAATAATTAGACAAACACTAAATCCTTAGCTCTACATATACAGCATGTTCCCTTTTGCTCATAAGAAGTTTTTTTTTTGAAGTATAACAGCTTGAGCTGCCATAAATCCATGCTACAGCTGAAAGATTCACTACCTTCCCCTTAAAAAAATAAATACTCATACTAATACTGCTAGTAATAATAATATTTCTAGTCAGATTTGGTCTGTGACTGAGCTGCCACATTCATGATCGCTAGAGAAAGGAAGAGAGGTGGAGATCAGGGAGAAAGCATGCAGGACCATTCCTTGCAGGGCAAAACAGGTTTGTGAGTTTAAGCCCATATCTGAATCATCATCAGGATTTGTGGGTTCTCCGAGTGGTTTTCTGTAAACAGCAGTTTTTCATGAAAATTCATAAAAACTCAAGACATATTTCCAGAGGGTAAAATAAAGACATTTATGCACAGGTGAATGGAGTTGGAGAGGGACTTCAGAAGAATACTTTTGTGTTGGTATTTCGTCCTCGCCTCTAATTTCTGTTTCATTTACCATAGCCACATAGTGAAATCTTAGAAAACAGAGGCTCACAAATACAGAAGTCCAAGTTAAATACATCACACAGTCCTTCATCAAAACAAAAGTCTTTATTCCAAACTATTTTAGTGGTTTTTACCGCTGTCTTGTAACGAATCAAATACTATACACTAAATAGAACGCCACTGAGAGTCCAAAACCAAATATGGAATAAGTTTTACACATAAAATAAACAGTATTGTCAATTATCACAGTTCAGTGAGTGAACCATAGCATACCATAAATCCTTCACTTGCAAACACTCTTGGCTCAAAAGTAAAGGAAATGGTGACAAAGGCATTTAATTTAATGTTAACATTAAAAAATACTAGTTAAGTATCTGTTGTGTTCTTCAAATAATCCACACAAGTAGTACTAATGTGTACTAAAGTTACTCTTCTCATATAATAGGGGATGATGTTTGGGACCAAAACTTCAGGCAGTGATCACTTTTCACTTTTTCTACTTCCTAAAAATCAGAGATTGAGTTTGTTTTCCCACTCCCAGTGCTGAACAGGACTCTAGTTGCATGGTAATGAAACTACCTGCTGACATGCACTTGTGGATTTACTTCTGAGAGAAGCCATGGCAAACAAGGAGAGAAGAAATAGGGGAAGTCTGGTGTTCTCTGCTTTACCCTGACATAAGTTCAGGATATGGGTGGGAAACATATCTGAGCCTGGTCATTTGAAAGAGTTCTCCATATCTTCAGCTCAGATAGAGCTTTTAAGCTAGCTGTTTCTACTTGATTTCCCTAACTTGGGGCTCTGGGAAGGAAGCACCATGATTATGTGAAAGTTCTAGAAACCCTACAAAAGCAGACAGGCCAGCTGCAGAGTGGAGGTGTAAAGGTGTGCTAGAGATGTACAGAAGCACACAGTATTTTGCAAGGATCTTGTGAAGTACTGCCATGGGCTTCTGTAACACACAAAGGCTGACTTTGCAATTCATTTATCATGTGATTTATATTGCACTTCAAATAAGTTTCACCACATCTCAAAGATGAACTTTCCAGTTCTTATCTCAGGTTAGAGGAGCTAGTGGTTAGAAATGTTAAAACCTTTCTTAGTGGCAAGAAATAGCATTTGAACACAGAAAAAAAAAAAAAGATTAGAAATGTTTTCCACAAACACCACCTAAGCTACTGCTGCTGTACTACATAGAGGGTAAATAAATATTAGAGATGCTACTCACAAACATACTTAGATTCCAGCAAACCAGACGTGGTTGTTCCAGTCCTAACGCCAGAGTTATTGACAAAGTCCACACAGTGGTTTGGAAATCTCTGGAAAGAAATGCCACATGAAAAGCAACATTATTATTACTATTACGCTTTGTTTGGGAGGTTTGAGCGTTTTTTGTTCATTCTGCTATTTGATAGTTAAAAACCTCAGTAGTATGTATACCAAGCATTGAATAGATAATAAACAATGTATTTATCATCTGTTATTTGTTATCACTGACCAGAGACACAGATACTACCTTTCCAAGAAACTAATTCATTGCCTTAAATAACAGCATCACTAACATTTATTCAGATGAACTAGTAAGAACATGAAGCTTCTGAATAATTTTTTTTTTTTTAATACAGAATAGAATTAAGCTTTTGTACTGCAGACAAAAGTGCTTTTATTACCTGGCCACATAAGTGGCAAGCCTTCTACATTATACCATAATTACAATTCTGGGATGCAAGTGACAAACCATATTGCAAACCTTAGTGTTTCCTCTACTGTCAATATTAATGCAGAAGAGTAAAATTATCTTTCATAATAAATGTAATTGTAAAACGCTTAGAACCAGCTAATAATTTAGAAAAGGTTATTTAATACTTATCCAAAAAATACATTGCATGGGCTATGCCAAGAAAAAAAACATTGCTGAACTGAAAAACAACAACAAAAAGATAAACAGTAGTTAGACTCAAACTCATAGCAATGCAGATACAACACTTTAATGTGAGATAATTCAAATGTTTGAGAGACTGAGAAATAGAAGTTTCACTGAGATGGGAATGTTTTACTTCCAATACAATATTTTCCAATGCTTCTCTGCAACAATCTTACCAGGAGTTTGGTTACTTTGGTCCTATGTAAGTTCACAGTGAAATCAGGGTAAAAAAAACTTTATGTATAAAATCAGTGGGGTTTTTTTTATGTACTTGCTGACATCATTAGCAAAACAAATGAAATATTTCTGGAGCTACATATAGGTAGTAGCTGCAATTTTACACATTTTTAAGTGCAGAAGCTAAAGAATAAGCCCACTCAATTTAGCATAGATCTAAAATGCCTCAAGTCGACCCCAGTTCAACAAAGCAGTTTAGCACATGCTAAAATCGATATTTAGCAAAGCATTTAAATACACATTAATCACTGAAGATGTAAATAAATTTGAGCATAAACTGCTAAGCATGTGTCTGAGTACTGCCTTTGCAAAGATATTTAGATGCCAAAATATGAATATAAACAACTTCTGAGATTTTCAGAAATGACTTATTGTAGAATTAATTCCCAATTAAATTCTAGAAGTAATTTGCACCTGAGTCATAACTAAGTTAATTACTAGAAAACTTGCACTTTACAAAGCTAAGCCAAAGGATCAAAACATAGACCCCTGACCTTCATTTTTGGTACCAGCAAAAGTAAAATAGGTAATCAGCTTTGTTCCTGTAAATATCTGAGCATTTGGTATAAAGAATGGTGTGCTGTGTACAACAAATATATTCCTGTGATGCTATGAACCTCAGTTCCCAAGACTTTATTGTTTGGCTCTACTTGATGGTATTCTTTCTAATGTTTGTGTAGAGGGGAGTTGTGGAGCTCAAATTTTTATTCTACAAACTCAGCAATATCCAGAAAGTTAAAAGTTAAATCTTTCCTAGATGAAAGTTTAATAGAAGAGCAGGGATAGCTTTGTTAGGTTTAAATACCTTCCATCAGTAGAATATAAAGCGCATATAATTTAGGTAGGCTTTCCTTTGGCGTAAAGTCCATATGAAACAGAAAGTTACAATGTCCAAAAAGATTCAATCTTCAAGGTGCTCAGGTTAAAAAAGCAGCACAGTATACAGCAGCCACATGGACATAGTAGGAATCAGGAAGTTATTTTAAAGAATGTGAACTAACTTTTTTAAAAACTGTAGAAAGTAATAATTTTCATAGGAAAGTTTGTTGCCAATAAGAAAATAAGAAATATTCAATACACAATTAAAAATTAGTCACTGCATGTGTATTCTTATTGCATTTGTCACAAGAAGATGATTAATCTTTACAGTAAATAAATATTATAGTAAGGAACTTTCCTACCTCTTCCCATCATACCTGTGTCTTTTTTGCTGAATTATCTTACTTTTCTGAATACTGAGATATACCAAGCAGTGGAAAGGATAAAGTTTAGTTAAGCCACACAGATGCAACAAGTATGTTTCAGTATTACCTTGAAGAAAAATATTTCTAGAAGAAAACATTGGAGAAACCATCTCAAAAAGAACGTAGCAATATTTAAAAGTGAAGGAGAGTAAATAGGAGCAACAGGAAAACGATGACAGGGTTTCTAAAAGCAAATGCTAGTTAATAGATTAAGAATGCAAAAACCTGAAGGAAGAGGAGACAGAGATATCCATTAGGAATAATGGGAATAGTTAGAAAAGGACAGTGCTACCTCTTTTTGACATTTTCTGGTTTTTAAAACTTACTTAATAATACAGGCAGGCTCTTATAGTGGCTCAGAAGCCCATTATATCAACAAGAACACAAGAATAAATTTCCACACCAAGGAAATCAGAATTCAGCTTTTGTGTTGCTCAGCTGTTTGTGCTATTGTTTAAGAAGAAAAGATAATGCCTGTGGTTTGCCTTAGGAGTATTTACCTCATAGCATGATGTGTCTGTTACAGAAATTCTGCATGAAAATGACAGAGGTAGAGTTTTGAGAGAATGGTGTTTTATTCCTATTATGTCCAGCAAGAACAGCTGGGTTGGCACATCAGGAAAGAAATGAAAGCCAGGTAGTAATGGAAAAATCTTCATTAAAATAATTAGATCATGAAGAATCTGGGTTTCTTGTAAAAAAAAGTATGCATTTAATTTCTAAGTTGTACTCTTAAATAAAAGAAACTTCAGAAGAAATTTCATTATCTGCTTGATAGCTACATGTTTAAAAATAAGACAGATTATTTTGTAAATATCATATCAAGATATTTGCAAAAATAATATTTTTTTAAAAAGAAAATAAGATGAAAGTATATATACTTCTCTTCCTTTCATGGACTATTTCCTGGAAAAGGATTTCCAAACTGTCATATTTCTTGTAGTTACTTATTTAGAACGGTTTATTAAGAAAATTCATTGGGAGTATACTTCTGTTTATGAAAAGCAGTTCTATACCAGTCTCATAAATTATTTGAGTGTTTGTACACTCTATTTACTTATGCACTTCATATTAGAAAACACAATGTTATATCACAGTGCCAGGAAGGCTGATGGGGTTGGTAGTTCATAAAAAATAGAAAATATTTAAGGGTGTTTAGTTTTAAAAGAGCTGTAATTCTAGGGAAAAAAAATATTAAAAACTTCCTAATTTCACACAAAAGAAAAGTAAGGTTAAAGTCTTACCTGAGTACTAGAGTCTTACTTGAGTATTATTTTAAAAGGAAAAACAGAAAGATGGATTTTCATTCACCAAAAATATACATAATCCTGTATTTAAACTTCAGTCATATGATTCTGCAATCATTAAACTGCAGCAGAATTAATCATCAGCTGAAAATTATGCAAGGGATTAAGTACCTCCCTGAATCTGGTTTTAAGAAAGAGATCTCTCTTTTTAAAAATAGTATTTTACTTTTAAGCTTCAAATGAATTTCCCTACAGATTACTTTTGAGTAACCATAAAGTTAGAACTTTTTTCTTTTCAGAAGTGAACCAAATATGTTATGAATTCATTATTTTAATGAATTATTCTTGTTAACACTTAGCTCTAACATTTTTTACATTTTCACACATTTTACTTTGAAATGCATTTGAAATGCTGAACTATGGTAATGTGCACAAAAAAAAAATCTTACTGATATTGCTATTTATGTTGATTTATATCTTTTTTTTTTTTCATTCAGGAAGTTCAGTCTTCTAAAACATAGTTTGACTATGTGACTGAAAAAGACAAGAGCCAAAATGAAATTAACACCTGAACAAATTCCTCCAGATCATGGAAGTGAATTAGTGAATCTAATGAACCTTCAAAGTAATAATCAGTAAACATTTGCTTTGTACTAGACACCCCTCTAGGTATCAAAGCATCAAATCATTAGAACCACTTAAAAATGGAATTCAAATCTTATTAACTCCTTGGCAGACACAACAGCTAATGTTTCTACTCCTGCCAGGACATGCACAGAAAACAGGTAGATTTGAAACATAAAAAACATAAAATAATACACTTAATCCGAGGTTGTTGCTGTTAATGTAAAAATTAAATAAATCAAGAGGTACAGTAGAGCGACACTAAATTTGGGTTTTGAAAAGCCAGTAGTGATATCTATTGGGCAGAAGAAAAAAAGAAAAATCAGGAAAGATCAGAAATGCTAGAAAACAACCAGGCAATAACAATATGTTTTACGAAATATGATGAGAAGTAATTTTTTTCTCATGATACTTGAGCTATTAGTCCCTTAGCCATAGGGAATGAAGCAAAAAAATTAAGGTGTATCCCATTTTTTATGGTCATAGGTTGTTTTGCTTTTCATATAATCATAGAATTTTTTAGATTAGAAAAGACCTTTAATATCATCAAGTCAACAGCTCAATGTCCAAATGTAAACCAGCAATGAGTGGCGTTCCTTAGAGGTCAGTACTAGTACCAGTGCTGTTCAGCATCTTTGTCAGAGACATGGATAGTGGGACCGAGGGCACCCTCAGCAAGTTTGCTGATGACACCAAGCTGTGTGGCACAGTCGACACACTGGAGGGAAGGGATGCCATCCAGAGGGACCTGGACAGGCTTGAGAGGTGGGTCCATGCAAACCTCATGAAGTTCAGTCAGCTCTAAAATAATTTGTAATGAAGTCTTTACTACTATTTTAAAAAAAAATAAACATCATTACGACTGCCTTGTCATCTCTCAATGACTGAAAGTTCTAGACTTATATGACAGACTATTATTCTAATATTTCTAGACCTGATTAAATAAAAAAGTTATCTGAACATTAATTCATTTTTCAGTCTTCCACCACCGACTGAGGTAAAAAAGGAGCAAATCTTTCTATTTCATTGTCATCCCTTAACAAAACAGATCAGCAAACTGTGCTGTGGAAATTAGGAAAATATAAGACCAAAATTCTTTTGCACAGCTTTCCCTGAAAGAATCATCTCCATTCCCCAAAGAATTTTTCAGCAGAGAACACATATGTGAAAGTCAATCTATAGTTCTACCCTAGATCAGAGATGATGTCTTAGTCTAATCTGCTAGTGGAGGCAGTTTACAGAAAGATGAGAGACTTTATATCAAAGCAGCTGAAGAGCACATCTAGTTTGGGGATTGTCACCTCCAGCAGAAACGGTGAACTTAAAAAGTGCTTAAGTAACTTACAGTAGTTCAATAAAATTTGTCTCCCAGGTGAGTCTTTCTCATCTCATTAAAGAACAAGAAGATTCAGTAAAATTTCATGTGCTCTCTTTTAATAAAGAAAACCTTCTGAAAGAGACCATAACATAAAAATAGCTGGTAAATACCACGAAATGGAGTTAGGAGAAATATAATACATACCTTGCAAAAATACTTCTTGAAATGTGGGGTGGAAATTATTGGATTGAGGGAAGCTAAGAAAGTGCAGGTTTACAAATATGAAGATATAAAATATCATTAAAACTAAAAAAGGATGTTGTTTAAAGTTTAAAAGGTTTTTGCGCTTTTATTCTGTTCTCTTTGTCCAGAGTTTATCACTTTCTAGGTGTTGAGAAGCCATGCAAAAACCTTGTCATGTTTTCAAAGCTTATGATTAAGCAATCTATTGAGCCAAATATGTTAAGATTGAACATTGGACAACTGGTTACAGCAAGTGTAATTTATCCATTGACCATCTCTATCTACTAGTGGTCACTGTGAACTGTTGATTGAATTTCATTTATGCTAAGTGAAAGGATTTTCTGTAGCAGAAACTTAATTCTTACAGACATGAAAAGAGACTAGCAAAGAATAGGTTCGGGGTTTTTTTGGTTGCTGTGGTTTTTGTTGGGTTTTTGTTTTGTTTGTTTTTTATTCTTAAATGTGCTTATATACTTGATAGAAAGACAGAATTTTATGGTTTCCATAGTAACATCTTGGGACAGGAGACCAAGCAGGAAGGCCTTGTTCACCCACATATGCTTTTAACACAATTCTACCTTCCACATCACTGGCACAGAATATATACAGACAGGGGTGTGAAATCAAGCTGCAGGTAAGTACATTTTGGAGAAAAAAAAAAAATCAAAGCAATAAACCCCAAAACCAACCAACTCTAACAGAGCTAGATGCAGATGATAAATATCCTGTCAAGACAAACAATGTGAAGTAAGCTGAATTAATTTCTCAGTGATGCATATTGGCCCATCATTAAGTAAATCTGGGAAATTTTGAAGTATTTCCTTTTCTCTTGCTGATAATGGGTAACATATGGACTCAACCATTACACCTTCAGCTAAAGAACTGATGCAATAAGAATATTGATTCTAATCAGCATTTAAGTGCTTGCTTTTTGTTTATGTTGACACTGGGCAGAAGCTAGCTAGAGCTTCTACGCTTGTATGGGGTTTTACAAACTCACACTTTCAAATGCTGGCTGCTAGCAGGAGCTAGGAACTAATCTTTAAGGGATATTTCTCTCCCTACCCTGGCTGTCAGATGTGAAACAGAACCTTTAATCCTGGTATCAAACTTGTCTCTGAGATTCCCAAATTTATCTTTTCTTGCAGGCATCCAAAGTAGTTTTTTTTGGACTGATTACCTCTGCAGAAAAAAAAGCATCTCCAGTTTGCCAGTTTTATTTACAATAGTTTGAATGCTAACCAAACCCAAAAATGAAAACAGTGAATTAGTTCTGGCAAAGCAGAGGTTAAACTGTTGTCTACTAAACTGAAAGCAAAGTGACAAAATAAAGTCAGAGAACAAAAAAACTTCAGACAAAAGATATACCTGTCATTGGCCTTTTCTCACTGTCACTTACAGTTCTCTAAGTTATTTAATGGAAAACTGTGCCATGCCCAGCTCCTAAGTACTGCCTTTAGAGAATATGTCTGAGGGATCTCCTGGAGTTTGAAATTTCCTGTAGGAAATGTTGAAGTCAACTTAGAACTTGTGTCCTCGAGTTTTATTTCAAAATAATGGAAAAGCTAACAACCTAACATCAAAAGCTGGAGCTGGTTGCCTGAAGGACATCTCCATGTCTCCTTTCTTTCCACATGTAATCTCCTTTCCTTTTAAAACTTGCATCCTAGGTCTTTTAGCTGATAAAAATTTAGCTTTGGAAGCACATATGTAAGGATTCACACTTTCTGTGCAAATATACATGCAAGTGCAAATGTAAATGTATATGGACCTGCCTTCTCTATCCCCCGCCCTTCTCCTTTTACATGTTTCCAATCCCACTGCATTGTTTTGTGATATTACAACACTAAAGAGTGTTGTACAATCATTAATTAAACGGTACAATCAAATTAAACATAGAATCTTTGGATCACCTTGAATATTTCAGAGT
This sequence comes from Calidris pugnax, assembly GCF_001431845.1. NCBI lineage: Eukaryota > Metazoa > Chordata > Aves > Charadriiformes > Scolopacidae > Calidris > Calidris pugnax. Next base: position 11,282,937 of record NW_015090830.1, on the reverse strand, counting down.
CTGCGCACAGTATGATATAACAGAGATAAATTTGTTATCAATTTGCCTCTTCCCACTTGTAACTGTTAGATGTTTCTGTTATAGGTTCCTACTCAGTTTTATAACAAATATACTATCACAGTATTTGTAAATGTATCTGGAAAGCAAGAGTACAGAATCTTAAGCTCCATGTTTGGTTTTGTTTAAGACTAAGTAACGTAATAAGATGTGGATTATTATACTAACCAGAAGGAAGATGATTAACTTAAAATATTTTTTTTTAATAAATACAACAGGAGCTGCTGCTCTTTAACATGCAAACTTCTTGAATGCTCTGTAATGTAACAACACAGTGAAGTAATAAACAATGAAACACCATGTAGGTACATCATGAATTAGATGAACTTTCAAAACTTTATCTGTTTTGGTTTTCATTTTGATTTTGTGTTAAATTATACTTCTGTTGCTACCTTTAACAATTTATTCTAATTTATTGAATGACTTTTTCTAATTCTGGGAAGGTAATACTGAGATGAGGTGAGAAAAGCTGGAATAGAAGGTAATATGGTATAAATGGAATTTAGGAGATGGGGAAAGAAATACATTCTTTTTTTTCCAGGCTATCATATTTCTCTGATGTATTTGCAAGCTCACAGCATAAAGGAAATTATCAGAAACAATAAGTTACAACAGGGCACCTGTATGCCTTTGAAAGTACAGTGATGTTCATATGTTTTTTCTTAATAATAGATTTTAAAGTTGCATAGTCTTTTGTAAGAAGGTTTTTCCTTTGAAAAAGATGTCATATTTTGAAATCTTATATGATGTTCTAATATCAGTTGTGCGTTGTTCATCTAAACATTGGTTTTTATTCTTTTTGGTTTCACAACAATAAGATTTCATTAAGTTCTTCAATTGTGTAGACTTATTCTGTTAATGTCAATATGATACCATCCCACCTTCTGGACTGTGGATTTCTATTGTTACACTAGACTCCTCTGTGGGATGCAATAAAGAGAAATTATGATACTTAATTTCTTCTTTCATAATTTTTGGGTAAAGGCAGGATATGTCCAAAATGACAGAATTCATTCACCCACTTGTCATAGAATCATAGAATGGTTTGTGTTGGAAGGGACATTAAAGATCATCTATTTCCAACCCCCCTGCCATGGGCAGGGACACCTCCCACTAGAGCAGGTTGCCCAAAGACCCATCCAGCCTGGCATTGAACACCTCAAGGGATGGGGCACCCACGACCTCCCTGGGCAACCTGTTCCAGTGCCTCACCACCCTCACTGTAAAGAATTTCTTTCTAGTATCTAATCTAAATCTCCCCTCTTCCAGTTTAAAACCATTGCCCCTTGTCCTTTCACTACATTACCTGAAAAAGAGTCCCTCTCCAGCTCTCCTGTAGGCTCCCTTCAGATATTGAAAGGCTGCTATAAGATCTCCCTGGAGCCTTCTCTTCTTCAGGCTGAACAACCCCAGCTCTCTCGGCCTGTCCTCATAGGAGAGGTGCTCCATCCCTCTAATCATCTTTGTGGCCCTCCGCTGGACCCATTCCAACAGATCCATATCCTTCCTGTGTTGAGGACTCCAAAGCTGGACACAGTACTCCAGGTGGGGTCTCACGAGTGCAGAGTGGAGGGGTAGGATCACCTCCTGTGACCTGCTGGCCACGCTTCTTTTGATGCAGCCCAGGATGCGGTTGGCTTTCTGGGCTGCCAGTGCACATTGCCGGCTCATGTTGAGCTTCTCATCCACCAACACCCCCAAGTCCTTCTCCTCAGGGCTGCTCTCTAGCCATTCTCTGCCCAACCTGTATTTTTGCCTGGGATTGCCACATCCCAGGTGCAGGACCCTGCACCTGGCCTGGTTAAACTTCATGCGATTTGCACAAGTCCACCTCTCAAGCCTGTCCAGGTCCCTCTGGATGGCATCTCTTCCCTCCAGCGTGTCGACTGCACCAGTATGGGACCATTAATTTGTCATTACTGTTAGTTTTCTAACTCATACACATACCCAGTGCACCAAATCTAAATCTGCACAGACTACCGATTCAAAGAACATATTTTAGAAAAGCTGTACTCCCACTTAAAATCTATCTTAGCACATTAGTGTAGAACATGAAGAGTGCTCAATCACCTCCATAAATTCATACTCCAGGGATTCATACCGACTGTAAAGTGAACAATTCTCTCAGCAGTTTTCTAAACTTAGTTTCACTTGGATCAACAAAACCAAAAGCATAGTGTGGGTAAGAATCATTTATTTCCATCTCAGAGGTTATTCTCCTTGTCAAAAAAAAAAAGGAAGAAATTAATGCAAGGAAGCTGTCTGTCTGGCCACAGCATTTTTATAAAATATTGTGTGTGCACTAATTTTTCAGGTGAAAGTAGTCAAGCCTGAGTGCCTCTGGCCAACTGATTTTCAATGAACTTTCTGGAAAATGTCCAGAATTATATTTAGAGGTAATAGCTCAAGGGTGGCTTCTTTCTTTCCTTTATAAATACCAGCATTATGCCTATGCAATGAATTAGAGGACTTGTCTTTCACTGTCAGAAAATTTTATAAGGGAAGTACCATAGATAGGGACAGTACTTGCCACTATTCAAATTTTCAGTGCTCAATAAATCACTGTATGAAAAATGCTTATAACTTCTTGAATATCTTACCTTTTAATTCATCCAGACATCCAATTTATCCAGACATTGTAGTTGTAGGCAGTGTTATGTACAGTATTATTACCATATAATAGACATTATATTCCCCTTCGTTATATAAATAGAGACATAGACATATTCAAAGACACACAAAAACATATGATTACCTGTCAAGATTCATTACCTCTTGCTGATAAAGTCCAACTTCAAAAGAGAGCTGAACTCCTGTTTCACTGCTCCATTAAATCATATCTTACATATCAAACAGGTCTGAAAGTGGTCAAAACCAGAACTGCAATCAGCTTCAAGTCCATGAAGAACAAGCATAGTCAGAACATAAAATAAAAAAAATGCACAGTCTTTGTCATAAAGCTCCTATTTTTTTTCAACTGATAGTTTTAATGAGCTTCTAGAATAAGTTTGGGGTTTTTTTCATCATCTGGGATAAGCATTTAGACAGTTAGACATAGTTCTTTAGACATAGTTACATGACTTTTGACCATTTTGCAATCATCAATTACAGACTTCTTTCTAGAATTATTAGAAACGGTGCTAATGAAAGAGTTCAGAACATTCTTCAACAGTGCTAAAGCCAAGTGAAGAGAGAAAATATCACTTAACCAAAAAGCCTGTTGCATCTCCAAGAACACAGCTGTAAATCTCCTGTGAATTGTTAGAGTCATGGAGACACTACAAAAGCTTGATGTTATGCAGTTGAATTTTAAACAAAATTATTTTGTTTATTTCAGTAGATGAACAAGTTGAACTGGCAGCATTTATGTAGGAGAATCTTTACCATCTCAAAAACTATCGTCACTTGTCCTTTTCCCATATGGGAAAATTAAAATTCCTTAAAAATTCATTTAAATACATTTTCTGATCTCCTCACCTATAATCACAGCTCCTATGGTCATTACTAGAAAGCCTCCTTCTGTATTCTGTTACTCTTAATTTCAAATTACTTCTTACATGCACTGATTTGAAATAGAGGGGTCACAGGCTTGATGGGTCTGAAAGAGGGAGCAAATAGCCTTTAACAAAATTCTCAAACATTTAAAGCATGTAAATGTGAAGCAGTAAGAATTTCTTTAGAGTTCTACAGGGCAAGATATCAAGAACATTACAGTAAAGTTAGAAACAGCTAATTTAAAAAAAACAGTTAATCTCCCTCAAAAACAAACCTCAACTCCCAAATCCCAGATACTATTGCAAATCATTCTCCGAAAATGAAAATCTTGAGACATTTAAAAGTTCATTACAGAGAATAATGTGCACTAAGAAGGTCTCTATTACAGATAAAATATAAGCAAACATAACTGCTAAGCTGAGTATCTGGCATAAATTTTAAGAACCAATTACTTGCTATAAGTAACTGGGCTTTTTAAGCATTTCCTTTACATTCATAAAGACAATTCCTTGGGACCCTGGGATTAGTACACTTAAAATTGTTTACTAACACTAATATGACTACAGAGAGAAAATATGTTCCTTATACAAATCTACATAGTTATCTTTATTTTCCCTTGCTCATTCTCTAATGCTGTCCTTCAAAGATTCATAGAAGAATACAATGATTGGTTTAAAAGTAGTCTTTGGTTACAGTATCTGAAATACGTAATCAAAGATATCTTTACTACACTAACTTTACCTGTTTACTGAAGTGATAATTCACCCTCTGTTCAGTGGATGAACACCCTGCCATCTAAAATGGAAAAAAAAATACATCGATTGACATGAGACAACTCATTTGCTTAAGTACCTTGGTGAGTCTAGGCATTGCCTATTTAGAGCCTCTTTCTAAGACCAACTGAGTTAGGAACAGCTTCAGCCGGACTTGCATCAAGCCCCTACTTAGGGAGCTTTTCCTTTTGACTAAGAAAAATTTTATCTCTGCACTTAAGTTGGAAAGAAAGGATGGTTCTCAGTAGGCACAAAACCAAAAAGAATTCTTTATTCCTTTCACAACTTAGGCAATTACATTTGTATTTCTGTAGTTAATGCCAATTACCAAGCTGATTTTTCTTTCAGGTCAGTTTTAGAATTTTAGAAGTTTTACACTCAGTTTTTGCCTTGCTTTTTGATCCAACTCTTTCCTCAGTGGAAGAAAACATTCAGATCATTACTGGACCCTTCTCTTCCTTCTCCACTAGATCCTGATGGTGATGGCTCTATCCTGGGATTCAAAGGATGCAGTTTGAATACCCATGAAGAAGTGATATTTAAATGCTGCTCTTATTTCCTAGGAAAAATGTCTAACAACTAGGTTATTATATAAAATCCAGACTCACATCCTTCTCTGCCAGTTCCTAAAAGTAAAGACAGATTTAAAATGTTTTTATGATTAAATCAGTCCTGTTAGTCAGTGTTAGAGGTGATTTATTATCACCTACCAGAGACGGTGACCCAAAACAGAGGACAAAATTAAAAGAATACTATTTTTGGATCCCAGTGATGTGCAAAACCGATGTGAATGACAAACTTCTTAGTATTTTTGAGGCTGCTGCTGTTCTGAACATGTTTGTGAAACACTGTTAAGCCAAAAAAAGAACTTAGCTATGATATCCAAGTTTGCATATAATTGTATCAGAATAAAGAGTTTGTGAGGTCATAGTTTGAATATCAGGTGCTTGAATCATGTCTCAATTTCACTTTAAGTACTAAAAATCTTTACAAGATACAGAAACTACCTCAGTCTATTCATTATTCATAATTTAGTTATTTATATTTTTCCTGTGTTTTGGGGTTTTTTCTTAGATTTGACTTCTTAGTACCATCACATTCCTGGTCTTCTAATTGTGGCATATTGTCTGAAGAGAGGAATGAAGGTCTAGTTTAATTAAATTGAAAAGAAGACTATAAAAATTCAGTTTTCTTTCCAACAGTAAATGCATTGTGAACATAATTAACATGAAAATAACCTGTTTTCAGGATAAAATAGAGAATGTCTTGTGAACCAAAAACATCATTTAGTTAAAATGCAGATTACAAGGACATGATTTTAAAAATATCACACTTTTATTTCTAGAGACCAAGGGTAGAGATTAGATCATATTAAATTGCATAAAAATGTTACAGTGTTCAGTACTTTCTCCTGTGTTCAGAGTCTTTTAATCTGTGCTTATCCTTAAAGATAGTAATAATGAGAAATGTGATAATCATAAAACTTACTGTTTAAAAATTACACTTTATTCAGTGCCCTACTTCTGGGATTATATCTGCTCATTTTAATGACAACAAAATAAAGCTTTTATTGCTTTTTACTCTTTTTAGCATTGAAAAGTTAGCACAGAAAAAAAAGAAGTTTAATTTTATTCTATCATAGTTATAATAAAAATTGTAAAATTAATTTTAGTTATAAGATTTGCTTTACTACTTACCATGCTCACAGCAGGAATGGAGAGAAACATATCCTTTTAAAGTTGAATAAAGTGTTTTGATAAAACTAAAGTCAATCAGGGAAGATCTTTTTTGTTAAAATACAGCTCAGGAAATACCAAGTATCTTAAGATTCTTCCACATCTATTCTACATGTATCACAGAAGAGCATCTTTCCCAACACTGTCTTCCATAAGAATATAATGTTAAATCTTTCATAGTTTGAAGATGGAGTGACAACCAGCAGAAAATCCAGTGCTGTAGAGAAGCCTACTGAATGTTAATAGCACACATTAAAGAAAAACTTAAATAAAGCATCAAGCTGGTACTTTTTGTACTTGAATCTAACAACATATGAACAACATAAAGTGCACCCATTTCCTCTCCAGTGAAATGTGTCATCATTAAGGAAATAAAAGGAAAAAATAATGAGTAACAATGAGTATCTGTAGACAGAATACGGAAAATAAGGAATACTTCATGCAATTGCCTTTTTAGGAGGGACCATATATAGGTAGCTAATAGTTTTTCAAATTTACTGGAACACATACAAAATGAGCTGTCTTCATGGAAAGAATAATATCGTGGTCAATAGATCAGTTGTTTAATCTTGTGCTGCATCCCAAAGAAATCAGCTGAAGGTCTCTTACCTATAAGCATCATTGTGTTAGATTTTTGTTTGTTTGTTTCTGGAATGCAACAGTGGGGGTTTTTAAGTGCTGCATCAGTTCTGCAGTTAGTTTTCTCTTTGAAAGTGCTGTTGTAAACAACAAGAGGATTTATTGTCTGCCTTAGCCAGTCCTATTCATGAAACAACTTTAGTTCATTGGAACTTGATACTGGCTACAATGCATGAAATAGGATTCTGTTTCTATATTGCTTGAACTGTCTCTGCATACACGGGTAAAGAAAACGTGTTACACTGAAAATAGTCAGTTACTAAGTTTTCTGCAAGGCCAATATAATCCTGAAAAGCCTTTATTTCTTATGACATAGCAAAAGATCAAAAACATTTCTTATCTATATCTGTATCTACATCTATATCATCTATATCTGTATAATCCATAACTATCTCTATGTCTATATTATATCATCTATCTCTAATTACATCTACATCTATATCTACCTATATCATCTATGTCTACATCTCTCTGTGTGTATTTATTACAATGGTATCTGGGTGCTCAAAAGCATTTAAAACTATCTGATCAACTCAATGTCATTGTGTTTTGTCTTATAGTAGTGGGTTGAATTCATCAATTTTATCAAGTTAACTTGAATGGGTTTTGTGTGATAGATCTACAGGTTCTGAGATTTAGGCAGGAATTCATCAGGGAGCATAGGTTTCTATCCCTCACTTAATGAAGGAGTTGCTAATAGGCCAGTCAAGTAAAAGTGATGACAACCCTATTTCCAAAAAAGCATTTTCATGAAGAGGCTCTGACAAAAAAAGACTGAGTTCAAAAGAAAACCTGGACGACTCCAAGAAAAAAATGAGATGCAAAAATTATGCACCATCTGCACAAGTCATTCTTTGAAAAATGGAGTGAATGAAGCTGAAGGACCTGAGCAGGCTAGTCAGGAAAAGTTCTGAAGTGAATCAGCTAAGGAGAAAAATTGATCTTAGTGTAAGCAGCGCAAGTGTTACTTTCCTTTTCTTTCCTCATCCATACCTTTTCTAATAAATGTAGAACAGACTATTACATATTATATACATATACCACATCCATACACACACCTTTACAGGTGCATTTATATAGGCATGTGTGATCATTACCTCACATCAGCAGAGGAATCTAAAAACAGAGTACTGAGAAATCTTAACAAATCCCCTGATTCTTTGCACTGTATGTTTTCACAGAAGCTGCATACAGTGAAGGAGAGACATCACTGCTGTGCCAAGAGGATGAAACATCTTCCACTGTCAGGATAGCCCAGAAAGGTCTCTCACATGCTTCAGGGCAGCACAGAGCACGCCTATAAACCCCAGAGTTCCCAAAGGAATGTATGATTTTTGCAGGTATATAAGGCCTTTTATTTTCTTCAAAAGATGTATGCTCTTGGAAAGTAAATTGTAAATTTATTTATCTGGGAAGGAGACAGCAGGCTGTTCTTTATGACTTGATAGGCTTTTAAAATGAGAATGTTTTTACCTTTTTGAGTGAAAGGGTGGTTAAATATAAACCTCAGACTAAAAGGAAGATTGTCACTGCAAAACCACTCCCCCTGACCTTATTCTTATCGTCATGCAGATCATCCAGTGGTATCATGGCCCAATTATGCTTCACTTGTGAGATCTGACAGAATTATACCACTTGATGACAAGATTACACTCTGTATTTTTTCTCTAATTAGCATGTATCAAAGTATCCAGAGTCCTTTTGATTTCATACTTTCACTGATGATAAGTCCATATTTATCTCTTACCTCCATATTTCTTAGTCAAGATGTCAGATCACTAACCATAACCACAAGGTAAGTAGTTTCTACTGCAATACTCACTGACTTCTCCTCCTGTCCTTGTTTAGAATGAAGGTTATTAGACTGAATACACTTACATGACTTCACTTACCTTTGGTAGTTGAACAATATGGCTATATATTTTCAAAGATTGTAGGCCACCACTTCCTTCAGATATGATTGCATAGCGACCTTTTATTTTTGTGTTACGTCAAGATCTAAATGAAAGAGAGAGTGAAATAGGGCAAATCCTCAATTTGTCACTACATTTGAAATTCCACTAACACTACAGAGGCATCTTCTGATAGTTTACCTTATTAAAAGCAAATTAAAAAAAATTTATAAATCAACCACTCCCACTTGCCTTCTTGATTTTGCATATACTTGTGCATATTGAATAGCATTTCAGACAGAAATTGCAAGGAGCACATGGTTTTATGATCAAATACAGAAAATTCAACATTTATAAAGAATAGGGTCAAAAAGAAAATTTGCTTAGTTTTTTCAGGCCCTGCTCCTTCAAGTAAATCTTCTTCTGTGGGTGCCTCTGACAAAATAATCGCAACTGAGTCCAGCCTAAATAACCTATTTGATTTAAAATTAAATGTTTTGTTTCTTTTTTGGAATATTTAACTTCTTTATTTAACTTTTATTTTGATGCATAAAATATATTTTGGGAAAGCTTAAAAGATCAACCTTAAATATTAAAAGACAGTACTTTTCAAGATACATTTTGAAGTACATTTTGCAGTGTGTGACCAATATCTAAATTATTTCAATTTTTATGAGTAAAGGGGAAAAAATGTGACAGTTTTCACAGTGGGAACTACTGTCTAGAACTCACTGCTATGCCAGGATGAAGAAAGTGGATAAGGCTTTTTAAAAGTAACTAGCAGAATCAGCCAGCATCCATAAATTGGAAGTAGTAAGAGAAGAAAATACATGAACACAGACAATGTCAAGCAATTCCCTGGAATGTGTGGGGCACAGCTTCCTTTACATGATATTCACAAAGCAACAGTCTTTGCAATCTGAGTCAGTTACTTTCTCCTTATTGATTAGAGAAATGTGAGCTCTTCATTAAGTTTAAGCATATGCAAGCATACAAGAAGTGGAAAATTAGTTGAGGTTACTAATCATATACAGAAAAAATACACCATGAACATGTAAAGGCAAAATCAGAACAGACAAGCACAACACGAAAAGCAGTTTACTGTTGCTTCTTACTTCTGAGACTGTATGGAGGATGTGCAATTTCTAAAATACTAGAGAAAAAATTAATATATTTATTTTAAAATGGGTAAGGGAGTTGCAAAGAGAGGAAGAAAGATTCTTTGGAATTATAGTCCAGAGAACCAAATTTCAATTCCTAGAAAAACAGAAGCATGATCTATTTCTGTAAATAGCTGTTAGATAACAAGGAGGCTAGTCAAAGTCAATATGGATATCAAAAATAAATCAAGTCAGGCCAATCTACCTTCTTTTTACAATACCATAACATGAGGGGTTTTGTAGACAGGAAAGATGTCATATATCTTGACTTTAATAAGGTTTTTGACACTGCCTCAGAGACGTTGTCATAAACGATCATTGGATGTTTTAAGAACAAGCTAGGCAAACATCAATCACCAGTGGCACAGGTATAGCTCATTTCAGTTTGGACATGGGCTGATCTTCTGAAGCCAATTCCATTTTTGTGTTTTTATGTAAAATTGGCTTCCTACAATATTTGATATTTATTACTACTCCATTAGATTCTTGCATCATTTATTTAGTAATCATGTATATTTGAAAGCCATTACTTCGGCCCCAAAAACCCTGAGGTTTAAAGTCTCATAGATGAAAAACTAAACGTTTTTCATTGCCTCTTAGTTGCTTAGCCAGACATGCATACTTGTCATAGCAATCAGAAGGGTCAGGTGTTTTTTTTTAAACTGAAATAAAACCACCATGATTCCTTGAAATGACACTTTAAAAAAAAAATTGTATCAAAAGGTGTACATGAAAATTAGTTTGTCCTGGAAGTATTCTCACACACAAGTGAAACATCAAAGAAACATGATCGGTAACATTCAAGTTTCATACTCTTAAATAAGAGGACAGGACTTGAAAAATTCAGCCATATGTTTAAAACAGAAATCTAAAGTTGTGATGGAAAGGAAAATGAGAAATCAGCTGGCTTGTCAATTAACAATCATGTCAAAGACAGAATTCTCGCTAAGATAACTTTTCGTAGAAAATGCTAGTTAATTGAAGTGACTTGTGGAAAGGTTTAATCTTTTTGGGGGTGATAAATTTATCGGTTTTCAGAACACAGGAAAAGAAGACTTAAAAACTATTAAAATTGCTCATTTTGACCTTTACTTAGAGTAAGAATTTGAGCTTGAAGCAATGAAATTCCTTTTCTTTAAAATGTATGCTGCTCCTGAGGAAGGATGGCAGATAAAAGGCATATGTGACCCTTACAAAAAAATTTGCTTTTCAAGCTGATTGGAAAAATAAATCTCAAGAGCTCTTGCTGTATTGAAAAACAATTTCTTATTTAACATCTGCTGCATGCAAATAGCTAGCATTGCCACAGATAATCTGAAGGGACCTCTGCATCTTTTGCCTATGTGTGCTGATACAAAGTCCTGCCTTCCTTCAAGGAGCATTTAAAGTGCAGTCCTTTATAGCCTTTCACGAATGCTAAGCACTCTTATCAGATTGACACTGATAAAACATCATCATTAAACATCATTGATTGATTGATGATCACTGATTAAACATCATTGTTTAATTACTACAGAAAGGATTTATATCTGCTTTCTTGTTATTAGAACAGAATCATAACTGAATATCTGCTAGAACTATCACTTTAAGTAGGATAAAAGTAAAGGAGACTACTGTGTTTTAAATTTATTGGGACTGATAAACTGAATGTTATTACAAGTTGAATACTGAATTGCACAGAGTATCAGAAGAAAAAGTTATGCACAATGGTCTACCATACAACATGAAAAGGGCATTCCTAAATTACATTTGGCAATAAACATTTTAAAGACAGTTCAGCTATGTTAGAGTTACCAAACTTGTGTTTTCATTGAGATTGATCTTAAATGTAAGGCTGTGCAAAGAAAAAAATCTCCTGGCCTTGATCTGACCCCCTTTCACCAGGTATGAAAACATTGCTTCTACATCCACCATGGAGGGTGAACCATGAAGAAACTCTGGCAACTAAAAGTTCAGAAGAGGTGTTTAGTTGCTACTTCCCAAGTACAAAGAGACAAACTCTGTGAGTACTTCCTCTGCATGCTGTTGAAGCGCAAAATTAAGTAGGCTACCTTATTTTTAAATCAAATCAATAGATAGGAAGAGCCCACAGAACCAGACACAATACTTGGCTATTAAGCAGATCCAAAAGCATCCCTTGAAGCTATACAGGGGCTATCTAAAAGAACTAACTTCTTCCATTCTTTTTGTCTAACCACTGATGAAAATAACCTGGTTGCAAGGGAATGGATACCACACCACACTTTTATTCTCTACATTGGCCCAAGCCATAGACTATCATGTTAAATTAAAAAAAAAAGGGTTGTGCTTGATTTTTGTCTTAAAAGTATATTTTTCTTTTTATTTTTTCTAAGATTAATTCTGAAACACATGAATACTAAACCCAGCTGCACCTTTGTGTTTATTAGTCCAATGCAGATAGTTGCTTTTTCATTCTGCATTTATCCATCTTACTCCCTACATGATTTTGTCACTGCACAGATATTTAGAAATGTCAGTTCTTTTCTCTTGCAAAGTTGGACTGTTTTGAGCTGAAGCTCCCATATAAATAGGAGCTTGTAACAGAACTTGAACTAATGAGCACTGAACTTGCATGTCACTTCTGCAATGTGGAAAAACACAAAGCAGCTAAAAATGCTTTCACTGGAAGCTAAAAATGACTATTCTTCCATGTCTGTTCCTAAGTAGCTAGTAACTGACTGAGCAGAAAAAGCTGGTGTACTGAATGCGGGACAAGACAGCTTACGACTTCTGAAGGGCTGTCATTTTTTTGTCCTTTTTAGCAGAGCAAGAATTATTTCAGCTACAGCTCAAAAAAAGTTTGGAGGAAAAAAACCTAACCACCAAATCCACAAAAAGCAAAACAAAAAGCCTGGGAGCTACCTAGATTTAAAGTTCCTTGACTTGAAAACTGTGGTACAGTCCTTGTACACAAAAAAATTTTAAGAAATATGAAGAAACAAGCTTTGTCATAATCTAGGACATTCACAAGATTTATTCCTGAACAAATAAAACTAAAGAAATAAGTCTGATCATCTAGCAGATCTGGATGGATAATTTTTTTCAGAGAGAGAATATAAACATTACAGAGCATAAATCAAAAAGTTAATTCAGTTGTTTTCTGTTGGATTCTATTTATTTCTTCCACAACATTTTTCTAGTGGCTGCTTTTTAAGTGCAGTAATAATAGAAGGCTTACAAACACTTGGAGGTATGATTACTCACCCTAATATTTGCAATGGAGAGAACTGACACAGTCATTTAAAAAAAAAAATCTCCCTGTGGATTAAATGATGGGAAAAAAATTCCTTTGTGAAGAGAAAGCATGTGAAATAAAAAATAATTTTATAATCCACTTGCTGGAATGTGTTTGAAATGTGGTTGCATAAGAAATAGGATCCTGCCCAGTGATGGAAGTTTTTTCTTAAAATCCCAGGTCAAAGATTTGGCAAGCACTAAATATATTCAACATTATTTGATAGTTGAACAAATGTGATTGATCTTGGCAAGTGTCATCAGCACTGAGAATGCCTTTTGTGATGGAGTACTAGGTCAACGAAAGCATAAAACAGAATGGAAGACAATGACTTTTAATCCATAAATTTTGCAGATTTGTTACTGGAAGCCCCATGGAGGACTACATAGATGCTGGAAAGATGAATATGTAGATGAATGTATAGAAGCTTTCTGTGATTATATTCATACAGAGCCCTGGAACTAAAACAACAAAGTATGCCAAACTAAACTCTAGGTTTTACAAAACAGCTGCATCTATTTGATGTTCAAAATCAATACATTTGGAGGCAATAGAGATAATATATTTTTATAGATAAAACAGTTTCAAAATGTCCTGATATGATCTAAATTTCCTGTCTCTCTTTTTGTATTTTAGATAATTCTTACTGCTGTGAAGCCCTGTAAATACTGCTGTTCATGCTTCCTACCCATGTTAAATTTGAGATATCCAAACCAGGAAATAGGGTGGATCCCACATTAAATGCAATTAAATTACCAATTACAAGCTATTGAATTTTTTAATTAATTACAGAACAGAAAATTTCTAGCAGTTCTCTTCAGGCTAGGGAAGCCTTTATCAATCACTGAAAAACATCAAGCAATTTTTAGAAAACTTTTCTAGAAGGCAGTTTTCAGATGAGCTATACTTAGATTCTGCTCAAATGATCCACCAAAACTGTGTTCAAGTCTAGGCACCCATGGTAGTGTGAGTCAGGTCCCAGTGCATTTTCTCCTTATTCTACATATGCTCATGCTTATAGGCCTGCAGGCAGACTTTCTGTTTCTATAGGACATTATTTTAGGGTTCTTAGCTGCATGCATCAAAGAAAGAACTTCATCACCACCCTGTATGCCCTTTTGAAAAGGCACTGGAAGACTGTCAGCACTTAAGTGATCAAACCTGCTGACTGCTAATTAGATCACTGCCCAAATCAGCTTAAATGCAGTTTTTAGTAAGCTGAACAAGTAACTCCAGATAAAGGTTTGACTCTTTGTACAGAGGAAGAACAAAGATTAAAAGCTGGTAAAATAAGTGCAGAGGCATACAAAAATCAGCAAAGAATCACATTGCATCCATTAGTATTGGTAGAATACACATTATGTACCCACAAATTCTTTTCAGTTGACTTGGTATGTTCCCTCATAAAATTTGTCTTGTTTCCATTGCCTTGGTGAGGGAAAGCTCAAATGTTGTTGTGTTTTCTTGTTTGTACCCCTGATAAAGCAAATTTGGAGAAAATAAACATCACTAGAGCCCTATGTGTGCTAATCAGACCTTCACAGCTTTCTAGAACACAGCCTTCTGTCCTAAAGCATTTGAGTTCAGCTCTGATTTCATACACAACTTAAAAGGAAGAGTTAACCAACAAAATTAACCAGAAAAATTATCAGCATACTTCTAAAACCACAAGGGAAAATATGGTTAGCTTGTCAGGAAAATAATCCCTTAGAATATTTAATAGGAAACTCAAAGCTTTGGTAGGCAGTTGTATAAAATATTTACAAGGAATTGTTTAAATTAAAGATGGAGATTAAAAAAAAAATATATTGTATTTGCTATGTAATCAGTATGCAAAGCTTTCTTTTTTCCCCATCATCTCCAGTACCACTCAACATTTTGTGGGCTTGTGCTTAGAATGAGAAGGACCTGAATTTACTGGGCAGTTAAGCAGGGTTTCACACATTTATATTCAAAGCTCAGCTTTCTTCTTCCAAAACAAGCAGCAGCAGCATCAGAAGAGTGTTAGTTGTCACATAAACACTCCTTTTACAGTACTACCTAACAGCAAAAGTGGACCATGACTTAAGCGCACTTTAGAATTTGATCTCTTTGTAATACTCTATCTCATAAAGTAAACTGATCTTGATTTATTTTTGTCTGGTAATGATAACACATTTTTATTTCAAATTCGGTGATTACCAAAATAAGTTACAAAAGCATTTATTAGCTATTAAAAGAAATCTTGCCTACAAATAAATACTTTGGCATGACAGAAAAGGACTGCCACTCCCTAATGTTAAACATTATTACAATTTTGCATTTATATATTTGTAATAAAATATTAACTTGACAACTTATTTCAAGGATGTCTTTATTTCTGCCTAACAAGAGTATTTATCTCATTCTTTACAGAGCTAAAATAAACATGATTTTAATATCTCATGTACAACACCTGATTTTAAGCAATGCAGCAATAAAACCAGCTTAATCATATTAGGGCTTCACCTTTTTGAAACTCCAAGCAATCAAATATATCATAGCCACAATTTTCTGATTTCTTTTTAGAAATGGATAAAGCACCTAACTGAGCCTGAGAAGATCTACCAAGAAATATTAATCATACAGGGAACTTATACTGTCTTTTTTTTTTATTTTGGGCTTCTTTCTCCATGAAAATGGTACTATGTACTTTGTAATCTGTCATAAGATCTTCTTAGGAAATTAGCTATACATTAAATAGACATTACTAACACATAAGGAATGCCACTGATCCTGTTGCTGCCTTTTCTGATTATAATGAAAACAAGCAAGAATAAAATTTTCCAAATATTAGAAAAATGAGAAAACAGCTTTAATTTATTACTGTACTATCTAGTGATTTAAAGTAAATATTTATCACTTATGTAATTCAGGTACTAGCTTGTTAAAAGTGAGAACAAGGAATGCCCAGGCAAAGGTTGTCTCACTTGTTTTTGTGCTTAGCTGCACAGAAGGTAATTTTGCCTTATCACCTCAATGAAATGAAGACTGACATAGTGGAAAACTTTAAGATGTTTTAGGAAAATTCTAAAAGCAATGCAAGAGAAGTAAACGCAACTTTATGAAAGTGAATCATACTTGTGCAGTGGTTCATGGCTGATATTACAAATCACCAGAGTGAACAAAACAAAATGGAAGAGTGTTAAAATATGCAAATTTTCATATCTCATTTCCCTGAGGAAGTGAAACGCTGAAATCAGAACCTGTATTTACGTAAGCTGGTCAAGATTTACAAAATTCAGTGAGACAGGAAAGAAGCTTTTCCCAAAGAGTACATATTTGTTCTAATATCACAAAAAGTTCAAACAATTGCCATAAATTCATTCATTAACCTACAGAGTTTTAATTTGCAGACAATTTATGTGTAACCTTAAAATGAGCTTCTAACTTAGTCCAAGTTTATGGAAACATAAATCATAAAAAGACAGGGTAGTTCACTGCTCAGAGTTATGTAAGAACAGTACAGACGTATTTCTCCCATGCTTTACATCTGAACAATCATTATTGTCAAATTTACACTACCTTCAAAATACTGTAGAGGGATATCCTTTCAAAACTGTAGTATTTTGCAAATTCTTGTTCAGGGCAATGATTACTATCTGTGAAACTGCATTTCTATGAAAATTATAAACTCCATCTCTTTGTTGTAGTTTCTTGCAACATAATAAGTATGAATATATTACTTTCTGCGAAAATCTTACACTGAGCAAGAAAACAGTCAGAGGCACAAGTTGTATTTGCAGTGTTATTCAGAGAGCTTGGTCACAACAGAAACTACAGGAGGTTTAGTGTACCTGGGGATTCTCTTCCCTCACCTATGGGAAGTTGAAATAGTAATGTATGTTCTCTGTGTAGTGCAATATTAACTGGAAACCCCGAGGGGAAACGAGTTTTTCTCCTACTGACTTTCTTCACAAAACAAATAGTGCAGGCATTTTCTTCCTATTTAAACAATAAATCTGACCAAGTCTCCTGCAGCTATCCTTCAAAAAAATACCAAACACCCCCCCCCAAAAAAACCAAACCCGTGTAGTAATAATTCTGAAGGGATGTGGTTTCACTCTTAATTGCTTGCTTCCTACTACCTCTTACAAACTCGTTTCACAAAGAGAATCGCAGAATTATCTAGGTTGGAAGAGACGTTTAAGATCATCTAGTCCAACCATCAACCTAATTCTGATTAAAAAAAAAAATCACTAAACCATTTCACTTAGCATTACGTCAACCTGTCTTTTGAACGCCTCCAAGGATGGTGCCTCAACCACTTCCCTGGCCAGCCCATTACAATGCTTAATCACCCTTTCAGCATTAAAATGTTTCCTAATATCCTAATATCCAGTCTAAACCTCCCCTGGTTGAGGCCATTTCCTCCTTGTCCTATCACTTATTCCTTAGGAGAAGAGACTGACCCCTGCCTCTCCACAGCCTCCTTTCAGGTAGTTGTAGAGAGCGATAAGGTCTCCCCTCAGGCTCCTCTTCCCTAGTCGGAATAACCCGAGCTCCCTCAGCCTCTCCTCATAAGACTTGTGCTCCAGACCCCTCACCAGCTGCATTGCCCTTCACTGGATCTGCTCCAGCACCTCAATGTCTTTTTTGTGGTAAGGGGCCCAAAACTGGACACAGTACTCAAGGTGGGGCCTCACCAGTGCCAAGTACAGGGGGACGATCACCTCTCGGATCCTACTCACCACACTGTTCCTGATACAGGCCAGGATGCTGTTGGCCTTCTTGGCCACCTGGGCACACCGCTGGCTCATGTTCAGCCAAGGAGTCGACCAACACCGAGCCCTGTGGGATACCATTCATGACCAGCTGCCAACTGGATTTAACTCCATTCCCCACCACTCTCCAGGCCGGCCCTCCAACCAGTTTTTAACCCAGTGGAAAGTACTCCCGTCCAAGCCATCGGAAGACAGTTTTTCCAAGAGGATCCTGTGGGAGACTGTATCAAAGATTTTACTAAAATCCATGTAAACATCATCCACAGCCTTTCCTTCATCCACCAAGTGGGTCAGTTTGACATAGGAGATCAGGTTTGTCAAGCAGAACCTACCTTTCATGAACTCGTGCTGGTTGGGCCTGATCATCTGGGCATCCTTCATGCACCACATAATGGCACTCAGGATGATCTGTTCCATCACCTTCCCAGGCACTGAGGTCAGACTCACCAGCCTGTAGTTCTCCAGATCATCCTTCTGACCCTTCTGGTTGGGCATCACATTTGCTAGATGCCAGTCAGCTGGGATCAAGCACTTAAACTTGGTTTTCTCTTCTTCCCTGTTCTGGATCTGTATATCATTCAAAAACCAAA
This sequence comes from Calidris pugnax, assembly GCF_001431845.1. Lineage (NCBI taxonomy): Eukaryota > Metazoa > Chordata > Aves > Charadriiformes > Scolopacidae > Calidris > Calidris pugnax. Next base: position 11,264,597 of record NW_015090830.1, on the reverse strand, counting down.
TTAAGACTTGAAAGACTGAGATATTTACTGCAGTAAGAATTGTTTTTTCTGAGGGTGTAAAGCCATATTGAAAGTCCTCGTAAGAACTGCTACCCTACTATTAACTTTTATATAACTGTTTCAATTATTATATCATATATTAAATTAGTGAATTATTAAAATTCATACTTTCCTTTATCCCTCATTGACATGCATATAAGCTAGTGTTAATAATATATTTCTTGAATTATATATATATCTTTGGTATATCAATTTTAAACATTTATCTTTCATGTCATTATAGACACATGTAATTTCCTCAGTGGAGCAAGTCACTGTTTTTTCAGTCTGAAGTCTGGGAAAAAATGAACTATTTGCATAACTTCCAAAATAACAGTATCTTTACTATGTAGTTAGATGGTTCAGATTTGGTCTTCACTTAATCTGGAATGGACCGTTGTTCTCTTTAAGGAAATCAGATGAACGGATGACAGAGACATTTGATCTATAATTTTGAATCAGTTTAGAGAATTTTCATAGGACTGAGAAGCCAGTGTGGTAATGATTTTAATCTCTATTTGTGATTAGTCTCCACAGACCAAAAACACTGACTATAAATATGTAAGAAAGATAGCATGCAAAATAATTTTCTTTAATTGGTATCATCAATAACGCATTTGCAAACCTAATTATTCAAGCTCCTTTCTAAGAAAGAAGTTGAACTTGTCTCCAGAAAGCAAAAATTGCTAAAGCACAGTTCATATTAGTCTTTTATATATTCACATAAACCGTTACTTAAACAAAGTGCAAATTTATTTTAAAATCTTACTTATGGATCATTTTAATGAGTAAGTTTAAAATCACTTGCAGAGCTGTGCAGAGAAACCCCCAAAATATCAGCAGCAAATATTCAAAAGCAGAAAATATAGGTCGGTCAAAAAAGGAACATAGACGCATTATGTAAAAAGTAACAATAAAAGTGGCAACTCCACAACTTTGTGTGGATAAACACTTGATTTTTGTTACCAGTCTTGATATATGATGTGACTGATGGTGGATTTAGTGAGAGTGATAAGAAAAAACTCTCAGTGGATCAGCTGAGACTAGGAGTTTGGAAAGGGAATCTTGTTTTATTAAGGAGAAACAATAAAATGTAATTTCTCTGCCAGGATGACTAAGAGTCAGGCAGCCTCTTGCTGAGCTGGAACACAGGTACATGTTCTTTTTGGGTATGGAGGGCATTTTCCTCCTGCTCTGCAGCAGCAAAGGTCCCTGCTGTGTCCCCGCAATGCCACTGTCAAACAAGAAACCTGTAAGGCCCCAGAAGTGCTAATGGCCACCAGTGTGCTCCTGCCATAGTGGGACAGATGCAGCCTCCAGTGAGCAGTGGCCTGACAGCCACTGCAGCCACTGCCCTGGATGATATAAATGAAAAATCTTCACAGAAATATTGAGTCCTTAGATGCTACAGGCCAAGTGCTGCCTTCATTATCATTCATGCCATTTTAAAAAAATCAGTTACGTTAGTGTTGAATTTTTACCCTGGGTTGACCAATTTGTATGCTTAAGATGACAGTTTCTTAACCATTCTTTCAATTAATTGCTAGAAAGGAGTCAGACACTGTCCTTCTGTCCTTTCATAAGCACTTAGAGACATAAAATCCATATGCCTTTCACTCTCTCTACTGTCATACATCACAAGATTTTACACTTCTTTTTACAGTTCCTTTTATACCCAGAACAGCCATTTCACTGTGTAAAAGCTTGTGGAGTATGTAATGGTAGGATAAACAATTACAGACTATAGATGACATATTGAACAGAAGGAGGGAAGAAACACAGCCTGAATGACTGTACAGCCTAAAGGGGATAATAGTAGAGGGGCACAGAGAAGAGAAACAAGGGAGACAGAAGCAGGTGTTAGATTTGGTTCAGCAGCTTATTTTCTAAATAGAGTGAACTTACAGAGTAAACTGACATTATTTTCCCTATTATTTAAACCCTGCCTAATGATAGGATAGCTTACTAGGAACTGGCTTAAATTAGACACATAAACCCAGCATCTCAAACACATTCGTATACCTAATTCCCTGTGAAATAAATTAGTTAGGTTTAAGTCTCCTTAAGCCTAAGTTTATCTCTAGTGAAACAGGGAAAAAACACGAGGCATAAAATATTTCAGTGATCAACACTGTATTGCTATGATAGGCAAACTGAAAATTTATGCTAATAGATCATGAGCATAGAGGGAGGTCTGTATAGTCCCTGAAGGGGGAAGCTGGTACTGAGGTCAAATGGAATTGGCAGGGCTGATCAAAGGCCAGCCAAGGGCAGAAACAGAAACAGATAGTCTGTGACGCTATATTCCTTCTAGCTCCATGGGTTTCAGGATCTGCTTTTTGGCAGGACAAGAGAGGCTCATGATAGGAAATCCTGTTAGGAAAAGGATAGGCTTGCTTTGCTTCAAAATTGTTTACCTCATTTACCTTTCATGTCCCAGGCTTGGCTACTATCTAGTGAACTGGCATCTAGATGAGTATTGTCCTTTCTTAAAGATACTTTATTTTCATGGTGACAAGGAGAAAAACAAGCTCTGTCCCTCTGCTTTGCAAGTGTGAGAAGCAGGATAATTTTTATATCATTACTATACTACATCTGTTACCTGGTTTCTCAAGAAAATAACACTTGTTTCTGTCAATTTCTCCCTGACATCTTTGGAACTTGTAGGTCAATTTTGATCATGTCTAACAGAGGTCTCGGCAATGTAAAAAACAGTAAGCATCATAAAAACAGGAAACTGTATATATAGAGAAGTTATTAATGTCTTCACTGAAGGGAAGAAAGGTGACCTCAAGTCTTTTTAAACTTTAGAGACCAACACAGGAGATAGTTATTATAAATGCCCAAACCACAGAAAACTTTCAATAGAAGTTCACTATATTATACACAACAGTGAATCTAGCAACAAGATATGAATATTTAAGGAATCAGACTTCATAACTTCTACTCAGGATGGAATTAGTTTCTTGTTTGTATTTCACTTGTATTTGGTAGTCCTCATCATGAGCTAGGCATTGTACAAGACACTATACAAACATGGAAAAAAAAAGTGTTCCCTTGCCAGAAAATTTCTTCAGTAATTACCTGGCTTTGTATGAAGAAAACAGGAAGGGGAGCAGAATAAAGGAAGAGGGAGAGAGAAGGTGTAAAGGACACGTTACTGTGTTTTTGCAGTTTTACAATTTTATTTTTTTTTTATATTCTTCTCTTCACAATTATAAGGTCATGAATACATTTCTTTACAGTCAGTTGATTTTCACCCAGTTGTACTGTGACAACTATGATCAATTCTTGACAGAACCTGACATACAGGTTTCCAGTTGGATAGAATGACAAAATTCAAAATATTAACAAATTCATCCGTGACAGAACTGTATAAACTTCAGCCAAGCACCCCTATTATACATTATAGGTGAACAGTCATTTTTAAGGCGCAAAAAAAGAAATACAAATAATCAATACACTAATCTTAAAAAAAGAAAATGAGAACTTTGGTTCCTTCCTTTAGAAAACAAAATGTATTTAGATTAAAATATTAAAATTTAAAAATAACATTAAACCCACAAAGTTCACTTGAGGAAGATATTTGTTCAGCTAAAGAACCCCCTGAGTAAACTGCTGAGAGTTACCAGCTTTTGCCCATGCACACACAATCATGTACCTGATTTCTAGAACAACTCCAGTCGTGTGAATAGGATTTAGTCACAGTGGTGGAAGACATTAATTTTCATACACACAGTAGGGAAAGTTAAAATTTCAGATTAAATAATTTGAATTATTTGATTTGTCCAAGTTTGCAGCCTCAAAGCTAATGTTGTTGTGACTTTGTTGTTTTTATCTATGTATTTTTTGCAGTGCCCTAAAGAGATTTTCATTAATAGCTCAAGCCCTAACTACACTAAAGATAACGTAGAAGTCTTTGAACCAATAAGACAGTTGTAGTCCTTTAGGACAATAAAGATTATAAAACTCAGGAAGAACTTGACAACTTGGAAAAGAAATCTCTGTGGGCAGGAAAAGATCTACCTAGGCAATGTCCTTCTAGAGCTTATTAAACAAACCCAGAGTGACTATCTTAGAACACACCAAAATACTGTATAATTCCAATGGACCTTTCCAACACCACTGGAATGACCTTTAAATCACTTGTCCACTTGTGTTTGCCTCACCCATGTTCTTTCTTCTCTTAAGAAACAAAAAGAATATAAAAATAACAACAACAAATGAAGCAAAACATTTCCTCTTGCCCCTTACCCTAGCCTCTGACAGAACTGCTCCTTCCTCAAAGGAGAAAATACAGGTCTCTACAATTCATCAGGCCCCTGGTTATTTGCCAGTTGTTTTTCTGTATATTATTTCATACTGTGGTGGATAGGCAAACTAGTGTTCTAACTACAAGTTTTGTCATAAAACTTCCTAAAAATTAAAATTGAATAGTTCAAATATTGCTTAGAAGTGTTTTGGATAGTGCCAGGTCTTTTCTTAATATGATCAAATAAGCAATTTTTTTTTCAAAGCAAGAACTCAGAATGGCAGTTTTTGCCTTTATAGAACATACCTGTAGAGAGTTACACTGATTTTTATTAGTAGGAAAGACGTTGTAGGAAATTTTTATTAGTAGGAAAAACGTTGACAGGTGACTGAACACAGTACTTTTTAAAGTTGTTTTATTAAAGCTGTGTCAATAAAAATCACAAGTTTTTCACTGAAGATTATTGAATACTAAATTCTATACTACCAAATCTCTGCTAATGAAAGTGTGTCACTTGCAACAATAAATTGCAGTGAAATTACAATAAGTTTAGAGAAACAGGGCTTCAAAACAAGCCCATTGATACTGGAACTGCTTTGCATTGTATGAAAATGAATAAACTGGTATGAAAATGCTCAAGCAAAACTTACTGTAGAACATTACTGTTCTCTGCATAAGCCCATCAGTCACTGCTTAGAAAATACCCCTGCTGAAATAATTAGATAGTCAAGGAGTTTGACTTAAAATCAAGCCCTAAAACATAGACCAGAAGTGCTATCATTTAGAGGATACAAGCAAACAAAAAATTCTGCTTAATTCTTTGAATTTTGTAACAGAACTGGTGTCATGGTTTGACCCAATTTGGACACTGACAAGGTGACAGGTGCTTCCCCCCCCACCTCATTCTAATGAGAGGAAAAAAGATAAAAAGATTTATAAGTTTAGAATAATTAAGCTACTTTAATGAAATACTAATAAAAAAATAAAAAGGCAATAATGAAATAAACACAGTAAATATCTATATACAAAACCACATCAAGCTCCCCACTGAAATGTTACCAGCAAGCACTGTGAAAGTTCCAGAGTGGTCTCAGCAACAGATTGTAACCGTATTCTGGAACACACTGATGAGGACTGAAGACAGATGAACTGAGAAGGTCTTCTGCAGACATCAGGTATCAAAGAGAGAAAGCCATTTAAAAAGAGTCAATTTTGCTCCCTCAGCTTTTATACTGAGCGTAGCAGATAGGATGGACTATGCCATTGGTCAGTTTGGGTCACCAGACCCACATACTCCTCCCCACAGCTGCAAACCCTCCACTGGGTGTCAACCAGGTCAGCTGCCCCCAGCAGCCAAAGCAACGAGTATAAGTAAGAGCCTCCAACACCGAGCAGAAAGTTGTTTCTACTTCACCCTGGACCAGGAAAACTGGGCTAGCACCAGGTAAGTTACTAGCGAGTACTGCTGAGGGACAAAATCTGATGGTGTCTTAAAATGCATTTATATTTATGCTAATAATTTTAGTAACATAATTTTTATAAATTTCTATGTTTGGGATATTTTAACAAATTTTATCTTTTGTGTGTAATCTTTCACATTTAATGTTCAGTAAAAATAAGTTTTTTAGCCAGTAACAAGTATGTGTAATAAGTAGATATTGAAAAAATGAAAGTCTTATAAAAAATAATGAGGTCTTAGATTTCAGTTTCATGTTTAATTGGAATGAAAGCCCAATTTAGGATTTTTCATTTAATACAAAATATTACAAACATAATACCTTTCAAGCTAATGGAAGTATTTTACTTTTTATACTTGTAATTCTGAGTGTTACTTCATAGATGCTACTCTAGTAATTTCATAGAGGCATTTAAGTGAAACTGGTTCTTGAAAAATTTTTAGTCAAGTTAGCTATTTCCAAGGGACCTCTTGAAAACATATTTCAAACATCACTAATTCTATATAAACAACTTCAAAAACTTTCTGTACTCTCCTTACAGTAAGACCATTAAAATATATGATACATAGCTTTATTTATTTCTCATATATGTGGGATCAAATTGTCTGTTACACTAAGTAGACTCACAGATTTCTATACAGCTGCATCAGGCAGCTCCTTCTGCAGTCAATGCAAACATTTGCACATATATCTTTCCAGGTACAAGTCTGCTTCATAGGAGGTATGTTTTTAATGCATGGATTCTGATGAAGGTGTCACATATACAACATCAATTTGATCTTAAGCTTTAGTTAAGGGACTGTAAGGCCCGTATGTTACATTAAAATTAGCAGAAAGGTACTTTTTCTGGAGCAATGGGCCCATACGTGAGCTAGCAGATATAGATAAGCAAATAGCAATGACATGGTTCTGAGCCTTTCTGTTCCTCATATGGTCCCAGATTATTCCCCCCCATCCCTCTTCTTTTTTTTTTTTTTTGTATGATGCAGTTTCCTGCAGGGATTTTGAGGCACAGGTCAAAGTGAGAAAAATCTTTGAAGTGCTCAATTTGTATGACTGAACCATAGCCAACCAAAACGATTCTTTGACGAGCTGTGTGCAGAATTCATCCTGAGGTACCAACAAATCATCCCAGAGGGGAAGGATGGAAAAATTATTCCATTCCCCTCTTGATAAAATAATGCAGGGGAAAGGGAGAGAAATCACATTTTAATATAACATACTATATTCATATTCTCTATACAAACAGTGTGTCAACAGCAAAACCCTGCAATGGATCTCATAGAATCTACCTGTCTATGAAAACAATAATTCCCTTTTATGATAAAGCCACCTGAGATCAGCATGGAAGTGCATGCAAATAAGGTAAAAAGGAAAATATAAAATGCACTCTTCAGATTTTTCACCTTCAGTGTAATTTTTATCTTAATATAAGTGAAAACACCTAGAAACTGACTTCTGGTGATCACACACATACCGAGAATATCCTTGTTTGGTTTTTTTTAGTTGTCAAATGAATTTGTTTTTCTGTCTTAATGCCACAGTAGCACCTGGTCCTTTACCTTATGAGCATTCCTGAGCAACACTGAGAACTACAGAACACTGAGGAACTGAAAACACAGATTGGCCAGGAGTGCCAAGATAATTTATAACAGATTTTTCAGGTACTATTTCCAGTAATCCAGATTTGTGAAAGAAAAAAAGCATAGTTGTGCAGTCAGGATTATAAGCGCTTCCTGTTTCTGGTGAAAACCAGAGAATTTCTTGACCCAATATTAATTTAATCATAAAACTATTTGGAAATATTATATTTTAATTTCTATATTAAAAATTGATTCTATATTTTCATTTTTTCAAATAAAGAAATTAGTTAAAAGGGAAAAGTAGTTGATAGGAGTTGGAGAGAGTTCTAAGAGCAACAATGGGCTGTAAAGATCATCATTAAGAGATGCCATTCAGACCACATATTTTTATATTCACTGCTTCCATATATTTGGTGACATCCAGTGACTCATTGACAATGGATGGTGACTGATTATGATTAGATGCCATTCTTGCAAGAATCACCTTTAGAAACTGTTATTTTGCAGACTGACTCTAATGTGTCAGCAAAATCACTGTCTTCCAGAGCTGTATCTTATAAACAAGACATGGAAATGATTGTGACGCTGAAGTTGTTGCAGCGAGGGGGGAAGAATCCCTCTCTAGTGGAACAGAGAAATAAACTTTCTTCTTTTTTGCAGTTAACCAAGCCTTTGCTGAATACAGTCAGAATATTGAGTTCTGGATGGTTTTTTTTTTTGTTTTGTTTTCTTTTAATTAAATGAATACAGTCAGAATATTGAGTTCTGGATGGGTTTTTTTTTTGTTTTGTTTTGTTTTCTTTTAATTAAGACTTTGGGACTGATGATGAAGTACTTCTAATTTCTTCTGTTCCATTCCAATGAAATTCACTGAGTAATGTCAGGTTTTTTCTGAGCTGAGACAGTGAGCAGCTCTGCCTGGAATCTCTGAAGTATATTTTAGAGTTCCTTGTCATAAGATGTGCAAGGAATGAGAGATGTACAATGTGATTTAGACATCAAAACCTGAATATCAATTAAATTTACCTTTGAAAATAGAGTTCATTAATGCATATTCATGTATTTAGATTTTAGACTTTTAAGATGACTGGATGGAATACAGATTATTCATAAAATACATTTTTCATGTGGAGTTAGTTTCAAAAATCCAATTTCTATTTGATAGTTGGTTTGGTTTTATATTCAATAAATTGATCTTACTGTTGCACTAAAAATACAGCTATAAAAATATCAAAGTCATCATGAATATTGGTATCGATCAACTGCCAGCAATCAACAGTGAGAATCTTGGGCTGAATAAGTAACCATTCCCTCAAAAATTAGTGAGAGATAGTGAGCGGGCAAGGCAGAGTGGAACAGTCTCCTGAAGTGGTAAACAGACTATTTGAAATGTCCTTGTTGGGATTAACCTTGATTTCATCCTTTGACTTCTATGAAAAACATTAAAATGGATGTTTGGAAAATAGAATAAAAAATGTTAGGGAGCCTGGGCTTGGGTAAAAGTCTGATGACCCTGGAGTCAATAGCACCTATTTCAAGTAATGGCAATAATTTTAAATTATGTAAATATTCTTAACTACCTACAACAAAAGGACATCCATAATAGAGATCAAAGATGGATAGCAGTCTAATACAGTTCCCAGATGGGTTCAGGTTCTCAGAACTATTATTCTTTCCAATAAAAAAGGATGGTTCTTTTGATTCCCTATTTTATTAATTCTGCTACTGTCTTGAAGGCATCGTTTCTTGTGTTTGATGGTCATGGCATAAATCTACAGTAATAACCCACTGAATTATTGATCCAGAACAGGTATTTGTGTTTTTTTGTTAATACGAACAACGAGTATTATCAACAATTTTAAGAAAAACAACCTCCGTCTAGTTTTCTTTCAAAGAAACTGAGAACACTTGCTAATATTGTAAAGGCTGAATAAAGACTGTGGCTTTTCTGTTTTTCTGAAATAATGTCTTCTGTCAGAAAATATTAATCCATTAGTCCTCTGACTAAACAATTTTTGAAAAGCCTAAATAGTTAAATAAAGTTAAAAAGTGTTGTTTAAATTTAAAGTTATTTATGTTTGAAAGTATAAACCAGGAATTTAAATAAAATTGTCTAAACAAAAAATATATCTTAATGAAATTTCTTTTTTCTCAACTTGTATTTCAGGAAAAATCATAATGAAGTTCAATATTTTGATTTATATGCCCATTAAGGTTAGGGTATTTGAAATTTCAGAAAAATAAGTTGACAAGATGAGTAAATTTTTTTAACTTCTATCTGTAAATTCAAAAATCTTATGCATACATTTTTTTAAAGAATCAAATTCTACATGCCTTTTGTCATCATTAGTTATGTTGTTAGCATTCATAAAGATTCACCACACAAAAGTTGTTGTTCCAAAGCTATATTTCACATCCCCGTACTCACTTTAAACTTTTGCTTCTCAGATGTATATGCATTTCTGAACAAAACACAAAGAGTGAAAGCACTTTCTTGCCCTAGAATTCACACCTGATGAAACAGAGCTCCCATAAAACCTGAGACAGCAGAAGACTGAGCCTCTTGTCTCCAGAGCTCTCTCATAACTCCAGGTTTTTCCAGTTTTCCAGAACATTCAAGTACTGAACATTTCCTATGTTTCTTAATTTCACAGCAATGTATAGGCCTATGTCTTTTTCTCATTTTATTGCTAACCTGATCTTCTGTAACCCATTGTCTCTCCGTGTACAGATCACAGTCTATAAGGAGGTCATGGAAAGCCATTAATGAGGCAGTTAAAAAGCATTAGTTGTTGAAACTTTTAGTATAATGTAAGGGGAAGAACACATCTCGCTCTCCCGCCCTTTATGTGCATTTTGTTTTCAAAGTCAACCTCTGTCAAGCTCTTGAACTATACAAATGCATGCACGCAGGTTATAAAAATGCTTGATTAACAGATACATATTTTTACCCCTGTTTTAATTGAAAGTACAGTAAAACCTTGCAATTTATTTCCAACCCAAGTTAGAGATTACCAGTTGACTAGTTCAGAACACTAAACTAACCTACTTGGTTTCCTGTGGATGTTACAACAAAAATAAAAAACCCACAATAAAATATTAATTTTTTAAATTGCTGCTTATTCAAATAATTAATGGTACTGGATCTTTAACTATTCAATCAAGCCTACTTATAAGTCACTTTTTGGTAGCTTATACATAAAGTAGACCATTAACAATTACAGAAGCCATTAAGCATTTACATTCTAAAAGGGGAAGAGAGGACTGATGTATTTTCTTGTTCAGTGAATCTTACTCAGTAATCTTCTTTACATTTAATAATGGCAATAATCTGAGGAAAAGGCCTTTCATTTCTTGACAGTGATCTTCTGTATTAACTATGATGTTTTTGAAATGTGCAAGTCCTTGAGTTTTCATTCTTCACATGACACTAGTCTCACTGTTTAAAAAAAAAATATTTCTGTGATTGCATTATTATAAAGAAAGATTCAGAATTTCCAATGAAGTTTTTAAGTTAGAACACTTTGAATACCTTTGAGTTAATGCCAACAGACACCCCCGCTACCCTTCACAGAGGCAACTGGGACTGAGTAATCTCTGATTACAATATCTTGCACCCTTGGTGCCTTTACTCATCAGCCTACACTCTGAAAAACCAAAGCATACATTTTCACATGTTTATCACCTGGTTAATGATTTTTCACTAAGCAAATGCATATTTATTAGGGAAGTTATGTTGCTGATGCCCTAAGAAGGCAGGAGACTACCATTCATTGTCACATGGCTACAACACTTCCTTGTAGAAAGGCTCTATAAAACAGCTGTCCCAGCTCAACACGTCTTAAGTATGGTGGTGTAATCTTGTTGTTCATTTTTGAACATCTGAGAAATTCCCATAACAAACAAACAAAAATAATTCAACACTATCTGAAACTACATTAATTGTATCTACCAGTAACAAGGTCACCTTCAAATCTTTCCTCACACTCTAGTAAGTTTACAAACCACAGAGTAGTTGAGGTCAGAAATGACCTCAGGAGATCATCTGGTTCCACTCCCTTGCTCAAGCAGAGCCACCTAGAGCTGGTTACCCAGGACCATCTACAGATGTTTTTTGAAGTCCAGAGAGAAATGAAAACATTTCTAGTGTCTGAGGTAGCAGAAGACCCCATGAAATGTGGGTGTTACCAAGGGTGTGAAGAAATCACAGAAAAATGTGATGGTTTTCTGGCATACTTTACATTCTCACACAAAGATTAAATAATTAAAGTCTAATAGAAATAGATAAGGAGGGGAAAATCTGAGCCTGATAGGGTTAAATCTGCAAATTTAAGATTACAAGAAAGCTATTGCAAAAGATTTTAAAATTGTTCTTATCTTCCAATTTAACAAAAGAAGATTCAATCCATAAAAATATTTCCTAGATCAGTTTAATAACCTGAAATCACACACGCTAATTTTAGTACTAACTGTAGTCCAAAGCAGACCTTCATGTAAAGTTGAACAAGACCTCTACTTAAAACATCAAATCTGTTTACTGGTTGCAGATAAAAAGAATATTCTTGCTTTCAGTTGCTATGTGTATAGATACAAACTGGCTGAAAAATCAACCTGTGGTGTAACACAGACTAATGAATAGTTCAGAGTTGTAACTCACAACACTTTTGTAGGTAAGTCACTCTTGGAACACTGGCCATTTTCTGCTCTTCACAAAGCTTGTTTCCATATCTCATTGTCTATGGGATGCTCATCCACTCCTTGCTGCTATCACTTTTACTGCAGCAAAACCAGTTCTGAGACCAATTATGTAATATTCAAAATAATATTTGACTCAAAGTCATACAAAAATTATATACAGCCAAAATAAGCTATACCTGTGCATGTTTAATTCAAAATGTTGGAATTTGAAATTGCTAATTAAAGACATTAGTGAATGTCAATACAGCATTATTTTAATGACTCCAAGATAATCCCAGAGCAATCAATTTAGATCAGAACGAGTTTATTGTAAAGTGCCAAAGGTGGGGGGAAAAATGCTTCCTTAGCACTACAAAGTAACGATTTCTCAAATGAATAATGCCTGTTCAGAATTTAACTAGATAATTACTTCATTTGCATTTGCTAAGGTGATAAGAGGAATGGAAAAGACAGCTCAGTGGGAAATGATGTAAGTGTTAAAAGGTGACATGCAAAAGACAGCGTTCCTCAAAGTTCTGGCTTACCAACAGAGTCCATTTTAAAAGGAACACATTTATTAACCAAAGCATCCTGGTGGGAAAGAGACAAAGCAGAACAAATATGTAATAGAAAAATACATTGCATCACACAAATCTCTTGACATGCAGTTCAGAATGACTGGAGGCTGGAGCAACCAGATATATTTCTGTTCTTGTTTGTATATAATGAATTTGAGGAATGACTAGAAGCCAGAACTCAAAACTGCTGAGGTCTATTTCCATACTTCCCATTGCAGTCTTGCAGAAACAAGAGTTTCTGCAAGTCATGGTCACTCCTACAGAAATAATATTAATTTGAAGCAAGAAAAATAATTTCAGCCCATTGCAGTGGCCCTGGAATAGTCCTGTGCTTTATCAAAGGTGAAGAGTCCCTCTGTTTTTTCAGCTCCAGGGTATCACATTAAGTTTTTGCAAAGATGATTAAGCACCTCCCTGTCTTTAAATATATGACAAGCAATTAGATGTTTGACGTAATTAAAATTATGTATGTGTTATGCTCAGTTTCACCTCTAATGCTTTCGAGCTGGTGGGGAATATCCACAAGCATGTATAATACATTTCTGCTGGTTGTATATACTTTGTCCTGGTATGTTGTGGAGCTAGGCTTGGTGCTAGCATGTGCTCCATCCTTGCTTAGTGTGTAAGGGAAATAAGACTCAGATTTATCTGAGGATTACAGAGTTCTGATGAATGTGGACCCCACTGTTTTTATGGTAAGAGTCATCCCTGGTTGCAATATTTACAAACCCAGTCGCATATGTGTTTAAATATGCAAACAACATACAAAATACAGAGAACTTTGTAGGTTTCAGTTTATTGACATTGCCAATTGTCTGGTATATTTCATATTGTAAAACTGGGGCAGATTTTTACATTTCAGGATACCTGGAAATACTTTAACCTTGCAAAGTATTTCACCTTTGCAACTGAGTTAATTCACCATTCATGCTGGGCTCAGCAGCTTTGACAGGAGCTAAGGTTCTGACTCCTTTCTAAAAAGGGGGTTGAGCATATCTAATTGAAGAGGTTTTGAAACTGATGAGAAAAAAACCTAAAACAACTCTTGAGGCTCCAAGTGGACAAAAAGTTGTTCCATAAGTTCAATCTGCATTTCCCTCTTCTCCCATCCCCAGCCTTCCCCTGATGTCTATCATTTTGATCAGTTATGTAATACCATATTGCTGAAGAGGGGTTTGGGGGTTTTTTGCTTTTATGCTTCTTCTTGTTCTTTTCTTCCCCAAGCTTATATGATATTTTAGAAAAAGTGCATTATTTCTGCTTTTTTACATGTTGCATTTCTTTTAATCAAAGATTCCACTCCTTCATACCCACTAGTCAAATCCTAAGCACAGTTTATCATTGTTATTATAATTATCATTGTCTCAGAACAACACTGCAGTTGTGAGATGTGGAAAATCCACTGATGGACTCAATAAGGCAAAATATTTCTGGTTTGTTTGGTTTTTCTTCCTTTTTCAGAGAGAGGATAGGATAAACGAAAGAATTATATATATATGTTAAATACTAGTATTATTTATTTGAAGAAACTTCTGAAAATGGTGGTAGGGATATATTTCTAAATCCTTCAAATTCATGATGAAAATCTATTTTGTCTCAGGTATGTTTATTAGAAGGTACCAGAACTTTTGACTTTCATTCACTGTGTAAGGAATTCTGAATACTTAACTTTTACTTCCATTTAGATGCTAAAGAGATACATCATGAGTATATTAGTTGAAGTGACATTTTCGTCATCTGTTTTATTTCCAAGTTAAATCTGTAAGCAGGGAAAGCAAGAAAATTATTCTGAACATGATGAGAAAGGATCTCTAACTGTTATCCATATGATGTGTCTACCAGCCTTTAATGAGACAAGATTAGAAGGCTTGAATGAATAACACCTTGGAAGGCTGGTAAGGTCATTTCTGCCTAATTTCTGAGTTGTTTTCACATTATTACAGCAGTGTTCAAACTAAACATTCGGTGTAGATAGTCAAGGAGGCACAAGAACTTTTATTTAGGGAGGGGAAGGCAATGAGGGGGCAGGGGCGTGATAAAACTTGGCATTTTCTACCAAAGTAGAAGAAAAGAAACTACTCTTAAAGTAAGAAAGATTTTTTTTTAATTTAAAAAAAAAAAAAAAGAAAAAAAAAGAATACTCATCTAAGACTAATTACAATCAATGATAAATTTTAAAGTCATGAAAAAATTCATGCAGCAAGAAATAATAATGTGAAAGATGAAAAGATGACTGGCTCAGTTGAAAGCCAGCCTGGTGGAGAGAATAATGTTGGTTATTGCTGATCATAGAAGGGAAGCCAAAGGCACGGTGTGCCATATCAGAAAGTGACATTGTCTGCACTTAAAAAGAGTATTTCTCAATATTCTTTTCTGCAATATCTGTTCTGCCATAGGTGTCCAGATGTGGTGTAACAGTATAATCAGATGTATGGATTTGTAGCATAGAGGAGGAATAGAAGCAATATGGATTATAGTACACATTTGTCTGCTTCCTCAAAAGTAATTGTCTGGTTATGATGACATCCCTTTTTTTGAAAAAAAAAAAAAAAAAAAAAACCAACAACCAACCAACTGGATTATATATGAGATATCAGAGATATTGTGCTGGTAATTTCTGTGTATAATTTGTGACCTTCTCAGCTGTTGACATGTCGACAACTGGAAAAGCAAAAGTAGGATTGTTTTCTGTTGCCTAAAGCCCTTCAGTGGGGGAGTACAGTGTTGAAGGTTTCTTTCTCCTCAGTCTAGGTTTCACTTAGGCTCATTTATGTAAGTTTACTTGCAAGTTCTACACCTTACTCTTTCTTCATTTGTATGTAGTTCCACATTAGATCCCAGTTTACTATCTGAGGTGTGTGTTATATATATTGGATACATTGTTCTCTTTGTTACCACCAAGGCTGTTCTTCCCAGTTCACAAGGATGCACATTTTGATGGTCATTTATTGACCACTGGCAGAATGAAGCCCCTGTAATCCAAAGGGAGATGGTGTGGGACCTGCTCCAACACCAAGACACACAAGTCTATGGGGTTGGATGGTATCCACCTGAGGGTACTGAAGGAGCTGAGGGATGTGCTCAGTGAGCCACTTTCCATCATTTACCAGCAGTCCTGGCAAACCAAGGAGGTCCCAGCTGACTGGCATCTAGCAAATGTGACACACATCCACACGAAGGATCGGAAGGATGATCGGGGGAACGTCAGTCTGACCTCAGTCCCTGGAAAGGTCATGGAACAGATCATCCTGAGTGCTGTTATGCAGCACATGAAGGACAACCAGGCAATCAGGCTCAGACAGCATTTGTTTGTGAAAAGCAGGTCCTGCTTGACAAAGCCGATCTCCTTCTATGTCAAAATGACTCGCTTGGTGGATGAGGGAAAGGCTGTGGATGTTGTTTACATGGACTTTAGTAAAGACTTTGATACAGTTTCCCACAACATTCTATTGGAGAAACTGTCTGCCCATGGCTTGGACAGGAGCGCTCTTTGCTGGGTAAAAAACTGGCTGGAGGGCCAGGCCAAAAGAGTTATGGTAAATGGAGCTAAATCCAGTTGGTGGCTGGTCACAAGTGGTGTCCCCCACAGCTCCGTATTAGGGCTGGTTCTGCTTAATATCTTTACCAATGATCTGGATGAGGGGATTGAGTGCACCCTCAGTAAATTTGCAGACAACACCCAGTTGGCGGGATTGTTTACCTGCTTGAAGGTAGAAAGGGTTTGCAGAGGGATCTGGACAGGCTGGATTGATGGGCCAAGGGCAATGGGGTGAGGTTCAACAAGGCCAAGTGCTGGGTCCTGTCACCTGTTGGTGACACCAACCTCACGCAGCGCTACAGGCTTGGGACAGAGTGGCTGGAGAGCTGCCTGGCAGAAAAGGACCTCGGAGTGTCCATCAACAGCCAGTTAAATATGAGCCAGCAGTGTGCTCAGTTGGCCAAGAATGCCAACAGCATTGGCACATGTGTGTACATGCTAGCCTGTGTTTGTTTCATGTGTGTACATGTGCATGTGTCTGTGTGCGTGCATGCATAAACCCAAGAAAATTCATATATAGGCAACAGATGCTAAGATCAACCTTGTGACATTGGCAGTGGCAATACTTTTTTTTCAGGCTGCCATTATACCAGCAGGAACCATAATATGATGGAGAGAAATCAGAGTACATAGTTTCCTGGCTCAAGAGCAAGTATCAGCAACATTGAGAGCAAAACAGGTGCAATAAGTAAAACTTTTGCACTTCCAGCACCATGCCTTTGATCAGATGCTCAACCACAAGTGACCTCTCATAAATGTTCTTTCTACTCATGTAAGCAAGTGTCATGGTTGCAGCTGGGACAGAGTTAACTTTATTACTAACAGCTGGTGTAGTGCTGTGTTTTAGATTTGGGGTGGGAAATAGTGTTGATAGAGCACTGGTGGTTTTGGTTATTGCTAAGTACTCAAGGCTTTTCTGCTCCTCCCACTGCCCTGCCAGCGAGCAGGCTGGGGGTGTGTAAGAAGTTGGGAGGAGACACAGCCGGGACAGCTGATCCCAACTGACCATACTGTGTGATGTCATGCTCATCATGTAAAGCTGGGGGAGGAGGATATAAAGAAGGAGGGGAATGTTTGGAGTAACGGTGTTTTGTCTTCCCAAGTAACCGTCACACGTGATGGAGCCCTGCTTTCCTGGAGATGGCTGAACATCTGGCTGCAGGTGGGAAGTGGTGAATGAATTCCTTGTTTTGCTTTGTTTGCGTGCACAGCTTTTGCTTTATTTATTAAGCTGTCTTTATCCCAACCTAGGAGTTTTTTCTCACTTTTATTTTTCTGATTCTCTCCCGCATCACACCAAGAGGGGAGTAAGTGAGAGGCTGTGTGGTCCTAGTTGCTAGCTGGGGTTATACCAACAACAAGACAGCATTTTCTCTATTAGCTCCTTATATACAGTCCCAAACCAAGATTCTATCCAAACTTTAAGAGTGCATTTAAGTCATGTGTGTTGTTCTGCTTTCTAGCCCGTTTCATTTAGTCCTTAATTAGAATGGATCCAGCACTTCCCAAGAAATTTCAAAGGACTTTGCAACATGTGTGCTGTAAGCCTAATCCTGATATTTTCTCCATTCTTCTCTAGTGAGAAATTACATTGAGAGAACCATAGAAAAGTTGGATGTATCAAAGAAATACCTAGGTTGGAAGGGACCTCTGGAGGTCATCTAGTCCAACCCCTCTGCTCAAAGTGAGCTTAAACTCAGAAGCTGAATCAGGCAGCTTAAGCCCTTGTTCAGTCAAATTCTAAAAACCTTTGAGAATGGAGATAACAATTTGCTCTAGTGCCTAACCTGTAATATTCTTTTTTCTTGCATCCAGTCAGAATCATCCCTCTTGCAACTTGTGACTCTTATTTGTCCTTTCACTAAGCATGTCTGAGAATAGTCAGGCCTCATTTTCTTTATATCAATGCACCCCCTTTCACACAGCTGAAGAAACTAATTAGCGTCCGTTCTCTTCACTTGTTTTAAGAAAACCAGTTCCTTCAGTCTCTCCTTGTGTGTCACGTGCCTCAGACAGCAAACCATTTTAGTACCCATTTGCTACACTCTCTCCAGTTTATCAGTGTCTCTTGTGTGGGGAGGAGCATAGGGACTGAAAACTAGGCATAGCATTACAGATGTTGCCTTACCAATGCAAATTAGATATTAATAATCACTTCCCTTTACCTGTCAACTACACTTTTACCAATGCATCAATATGCAATTGCTTTGGCCCTCCTAATTTAATCCCTCTGTGGCTGGGTGAAACCGGTATATTCCTCTTAAGCAGTCTGTTCCTTTTCCTGCTTCTAGTTCCTTGTATTTTTGTGTTTGAGCTCAGTCAGGAATTTCCTATTCAGCTACTGTGGCCCCAAGCTATATTAAAAAAAAAAAAAAGCCAATTTGAAAGCAGCTTTACTCATATGGTGAAGATACAACTACATAGAGGGAGACAACAGTAACTCTTTTCTGAAAATCAGAGAGTGAACAACTGGAAAACCAATTCTACCACCTCTGCCCTTTTCAGAATCGGTCTGAGTAAGTATGTCTTTCAGCATGCTCTAAATATCAGTGGAGTGTGGTATCTTGGACAAACAAGAAGGTAATTTGCAAGTGAGAAGTTTGCAGTGGAGTCATGGGGAAACCTGTTGGTAGCTTTTTTTTCTTTATCAAAAGATAGCAGAAGAACTGTTGTATTTTAACAATGCCATCTCTGGCTCTGTGGCATCAGACGCTGCTTGTCTCTGTGTACATCAAGATAATCCACGTGTGTATGTCTTAGAATGAAAACTGATAGTAGTGGAAGACTGTAGAGCTGTTTGTGAGGATGCTTTTGTGGATGTTTTACAGTGGACTGTACAAAGAAAAGGTAAAAGATAAGTTGATAAAAGAGTAGTGACTGGACCTCATAAACATTGATCATTTATTGATTTTCTCTGCAATTTTGGGCATATTGTTTTAATCTATACTTTACTTCAGTCTTGCAAATGCAGTATCAGAGTAGGAGAGATGTGTCCTTAGCACACATTTGTCTTCTGCACAAGTATTGTGAAACTACAATTCTTTACTGATTGTGTGATGCTCAGATAAATATAGTGATATATTTGACAGAATAAATCCTACTTGAACTGTCAGAACATAAAACTGACCTTACACACTGAGCAGTTATAAAAAAAAATTGTGTGGGTTTTGTTGTGGGTTTATTTGGTGGTTTGTTCTGTTTTGGTTTTTTTTGTGTGTGTCTGTGAAATGGTCAGCTCTGGTTCAAAATCAGCAGCATCTAAATATACTTCAATAAGTTTTCCTGTAGGAATTTTCCTCATAATAACTATAGGGAAAGTCCCGTCTATTTCATACCATAAAATTGGTTTGATTGGGAAGTATGTGTCATAAATGAGAGTGAAGATGATGTTGGCAATATTTGCCACAGCTGACCAATAAATAATTACCTGAGAAAGAGCACAATGTGACTGACCCTCATCATGCATTTTAATTATGGGTTTTAATTGCCTTTTGAATCCTATAAAAATCAGTGGCCTACAACTCTGTAGCTGTTTTATTTCTTAGCTGTACTACTGTGCCAGCATTTGTCTAGTGCCTGTAAAATAGTAGAGGACACACTGTCTTTTAGCAGGGGATGAAAAAACTCAGAAAGTTGTATTAGTATCTCCTCTTGAATTTCATCCTATTAAAAAGCTCAGCTTGGCAACGAAGTTCTTTAGATTTATCACCTGAAATAAACACCAGAATGAAGATGAGCTAAAAAACAGAAAAAAAATTCTTGAAATATCGAAGAATGTATAAAAATACATATGCAGCTTTCCCTCTTGCAGTTTTTATTTGTCTGTGATGAAAAAAACAAACCACAAACAACAAAAAACCAACCCTTAACAGCTGTAAAGAAAAGTAATTGAAGAGAAGCTTTCTTGTTTTATAGACCGTTAAGTACCAAAAGTGCAATGGCCCCTAAAATTATTTCTAGTTATTTAAGAGACCTTTGATTTCTGAAAGCTCTAGGGAGTTAATTTTGCGATGTCAAAGATACAAGTTAAACTGTGACAATTTAAAGATCCTCCAGGGTCCCACAGATTTGCTATGGAACTAATTTCTTATTTGTTATGTGAATGAAATGCAGTAAGAATCTCTCATGTTTTGTAAAAATTGTATATGTGTGCTTATATTTGTGTTTATATAAATGCATCTGTATAGCTTAGAATAACTCTTGAAAAAGCTGATAGAAAATGTGTGGAGGGGTTGTCAAAAATTAATTCAATAATTTAGAATTCAATTTATGAATTCTTCCATAACAAGTTCTGACTCAGAAGCTTGGTTGCTCCCCTTTTGCAGCTTGATCTTAGCGCAGTTCTTCAGTTCTGACCCTCAACATTCTTAATTTTCCTCTGAAGTTACCGACTCTGCTTCTTACCTGCATGTGTCAAATATTCAGCCTCCATTACTGGAGTAGGTGTTACTCACAAATAGTGTTGTTAACTGTGCTGATGAGGTTAAACTACGAAACTACTAAATAACTAAAGGATGTATATGGTTCAGGTAAGCCATTTTTGTCCGTAATCCAAAGCAGAATCAATTATCCAAGTACAGTAAATGCTTTTGAGGCTAATATTTTATATTTTTACAAGGTCATCTATTTGTCTTTATTTAAAAAAAAAGGCAAAAGTTAAGATAAAAATCTCTTTTTCATGACCTGTCTTTGAATTTATTTTTAAATATTGGGAATGAACTTAAAATTTTTATTGAAGGAGTGGAAGGAAAGAGGACTCTCTATGTTTTATCAGACAGTGCAAGAAAAAAATTTACTTTCCAGAAGCTTCTCACAAGTCATTTTGGTCTCCATGAAGTTAATTCAGATCCAAGATTAAGGAACTAAAGGAAGTTATGGATTCAGGCAGAAAACCCACTGTGGTGTAAAGCTGCAGATCATTCCAGGCTGCTCTGTGCCCAGCAGATCTTCTTTTGATGGAGATTCTCTGTTCCCATCTGCTGAGTCCAAGCTATGGATAAATGATTTCATATTTCTAGCCATTTTATCTTTCATTGGAGGCTGACATTTTTACTTACCATGTCTCCATTTTATCGTCAGGTCAACAGTGAATAAGCCAAGAAAACACCTATCACTTGTTCATATCTTCATAACATAACCCATTCCCTTCCCTTCCCTCCATTTTTTCATTCATGATGGGAAACTTCTCATAAACCGTTGCATCCGTTGCATTGAATACTGGTATCGCTAATGTAAATTTGGATATTTTATGCATATAAATGTTTTCCCTTACATAGCATGACTGCAAACTGTTTCTTGACAGAATGATAATTTTTAGTTTGTGTGGCCTGTCATTCCCTGCCCTATTACTACTACAAAAATTCCAAGCCAAAATTAGTGTAGTCAAACACTCTATCTGCAAACTAGTTAAGCAGCTGTCTTTGGAAGAAAAATGGATTTTTAATGGAAAGTATTAATTTCTTTTTCTAATTGAATACATTAAACTTAAAAAAAATAATCCAGTAATCCTTTTGGGATTATCTCTTTCATTCTTCTATGTAAACTGAGGCTTTTGTCCAGTATTTATCTCCTCTAGTTTATCATGACACAGAGAGAAGATATGTAAAAATTATTCTCACAGTCCAAAATGGAAAGCACATCTAGAGACCCTAACAAAAGAGGAAGTGAAAGGGAAAACTAAGTACCCAGTAAGAATTCCTATGAAGTACTGCAAAATAATTTCCCAAACAGAATTTTTTTACTTTTAGCCAAAGTCTAAGTTCAGTACTTTTCAATTTTGGGATAATCATCTTTCACTTCCAAGCTTTTACTGGAAGAAAAATAGAGAAGTCATTTTACATGACAAGCAATTAAAGAAGGTGACAAAGTACCCACTCGTACTCTTCTGACTCTTGGTGTTTTGAGCTCTATGCTGTTACCTCGAAACCTGGCACAATAACATCAATGGTGAGATCTGCTTTTGCATAGTAGAGAATAGTCCCATATAAATTTCCCTTCTAATATAAGTCACGGTCCTTCATTGTTTGGCCTTTGTTTCTTTAGTTTCTGGAAAGTAAATGCTCATATTCTGTAGATATAAGTATAGATTTATCATATGAATTATTTACATCTTATACAAATGTAACATTTCTTATGACAAAATGGTGTTCTGCTTTACGTATGCTGTAAGTCCAAACTATATCTATGGACAGATTACTGGTTGCAAAGATTTCTTTCTGGGATCTACAATAGTGCAAGCTGGTCCAGACAGTGAGCTGTATTTAGAACATGAATCCAGTAATAGAAGGGTAAATAGTCATTTGTGTTCTTAATAGCTTAAATTCCAGGGCTTGTCTTGCAAAGAGAACACAATGATCAAATATTTCCTGACCTCCACTCTATGTAAAGGTGAAAACAAATTTGAAACCATAGCCCAAACCCTTATGTTTATTCATAACTAAACTACTTACAGACTGCTCATTAAATGCAGCCATTACTTACTAGGCTGTGATCCCTGGCTTCTAGGTTGCAGAGTATGTTTTACCTTCCACCCCCTTGTTTTAATTAATCTTAAGAAAAAGATCATAATTTTGTTTAATGTGCCTAAGGGTGAGTAACTGAGAGCACTTCTGAGGCTTGTCACCACTGAGAAGCTTGCACAGTTTTGTCAACTACTGACCACTAGTGTGTACAAGAAAACCAGCTCCCCCTGGAAACCACAACCTTCTATCCCAATAGTGTCCAAGACCCTCTGTAAGCAAAGCAGCCTTAAACTCAGCCATGGGTGTTTTCACACACAGCCTTACTGGGTGCACCTACAGAGCACACAGGAACAGCCTCAAAGACTAGCTTGAATTTATATTTGCCTGCCTGTCCGTTTAATTCATCTGCTCTACTACTCTTTGTGAATGCCTTTTTGTATAATCTGCCCCTTGGAGGACGTATCAGCAGATGATATAAGTAAAGGGGCTCTGATCTCTGCTGTCAGATCTAACCCACTCTACCTGGCCTCCCAAAGAGGAGCAATTAGAACAGGTCCGGATCCTTCCCACCAGGACCATGATAGATTATCTGCTAGCAGAGCAGATGGGATTTGTAGGCGGCCTCAATCAAGCCAAATCCTGGCAGCCTGCAGAGGAGAAACAGAGCTAAGAGACGTGCTGGGTTGTGAGCACACTCCAAGGTTTGCCTTGTCAGAGAAAACAACAGTGATTAACCTCAGTGGTGTCTCACCTACAAGGAGCAAGACCACAGCTGGTAGCAGACAGCACGTGGAATGAATGCTGGTACAAGACAGTGGAGCTGGATAGCTAGGAAGCTTCTCTGGTTAGGGACTTGAACACTGATTCATTACTCTAAGGAAGAAACATGTATATAAGTAAGATTACCTGGCTTGACTATAGCAGGCATGACCTAATTACCTGTGCCTAAACACACAGTAGAAGAGTAAGTAGAAAATCTGAAAAATGTGGGATGAATAGCAGTTTTTGACTTCAGAGAGAAAAACGTTTTGCTGCAATAATCACAATGGTTCACTCTCTCTCTAAGCAAAAGACTTGTTCATCCCTATCCACCCCTGAAAAGGAAAAAAAAATAAAAAGTTCAACTCAACATCCAAGTGTTAAGTACATGCTAGTGTGGGACTGAATTTCCCAGCTGGGACAAAACTCTTCTTCCCAGAGCACACATAGAAAAACACAATAAACCTAAAGGTGAATGCTTATGGGAAATGCCATTAGTGAAATAAATACTTTGTCATTTTGTAATGTGTAAATTGATAGTGCTGAGCTTGACAGATAGCTATGACGTTAACTTTGTACACTACAACAAATTATGATGGTTTAAATCTTCTCATACATTAAACCAGAAGAGTATAATGGTCTTTGCAGGTAAATAGAATAGTTTTCATTGAGGTTAAAGCAGAAGTGAAAAAAACGTTTTCTTTATTAAGGGCAAACGGGAGGGTTTCCATTGTCACAGTGTTTTATATGAGTGAAGAGACTTTAAGGAAGAAAGCTTGGTGATACAAAGAGTAATCAGAGTATAATTTTACTATAAAAAAATTGCAATCCCCAAATTCTTTTATTCTTGAGCTTTCTTTTTGTGACTACCTGTACCCAATTTTTTTATATAGGTTAAACCCTGCATTTTTAGTAACACCTATTTTCTGATTAGTAATTATTTAAATTACTTCTACTGTCTAAGAATTCAGGGAGTATTAGGGTACCACAGGTTGTGGAATTTAATTCCATACCTAGAGGATGTATTAATGATGAAAGGAGAGGAAAGAACATGAACATTAGAACAGCAGTAACTTATGAAAGGGTGTTTTTTCTAATCAGTTTGACAGATGCCTCACAAGAGCCTTGGTGTAGAGCCCAGTCTTCTCATTCCATATGACAAAGAGCTCAGAGTTGTGTTTCTCACACTTCTAGCTCAGGTTTTCAGTTTGGTCCTTTTTTGAGTGTGTAGTACATTGAAGCAACCAAAACTGAGTAGGCAAAGGGTTTTTTGTTTGCTTGTTTGTTTGTAAAATGATTGCCAAAATACTTCAAACAATCACTGAAAAGCAGGTCATAGCTAATCATAAGGGTTTATTTAGTAAAATGCTGATACGGTGAACTATCACTTCTACCATTTTCTTCATTAATTTAATATTTACAGGTTCTAAAATCTAAATTGAGCTCTATAAGGAATAAATCATATAAATCATCATGTGGAAATTTCTTGTGGTTTGGGGTTTTTTGGTTTTTTTTGTGTTGGGTTTTTGGTTGTTTTTTTTTTTTTAGCTTTACTTATGGAAAGAAGATATGCAAACACTTTCTCAGAGCTTACATAAGAAGTGAATGAATCCCAGTAGAAGCTAATATGACAGAAAAAAAGATTACAATATATTATTTAGATAGTGGTTTTCATCTTTAAAATAATTATACGTCTTAATCAACTAAACTGAAAAACATACAATTATACGCTATTGTTTTAGTTTATCCCCATCATTTTTGACAACTAGGAAAATATATAGGAAAGCAATTTTTATGTTGAGTGGTGGAGTGTGTCCATGACAGAGATGAATTTAGAAAACTGGTGTTATTTTATTTATTCAGGAGCCTTGATGCCATTAGAAAGACATTATCTGGTGTTAACAATACAGTTGAAAATGTTCTAGAATAGGAAAATGTAGACCTTTTCACTCTTAGGATGTTTCATATGTCTTCTACACATGGAATATTGCATTCGTAACAGTGTATTCTGTGGTGCATTAAGTAGTTTGCTATTTGCAAGTAATTTTCAATATTCCTCTGTTCCAGGGAGTGGTACAGATAGAACAGGTAAAAACTAAATGTTTCATTTTGCTTGTTTTGTAATCTTGTCTCTGTGCTTTTTTCTCCGCTGTACTTCTTGTCCAACTCCTCTCACAAATACAAAATTACAAGAGATACTTTTTAATTAGGTTTTTTGGTTGTTTAGGCATTATTTATTTTAGTTAAATGTGTTCCTTTGTATTGTGCACTAACTAGAGCTGATTTTATTGGTTTATGCATATCTATATGCCATCCAAATGAAAGATCAAAAGCAAAATTTTATATGCAAGCAATGTGGTACAGAAGCATGCTTATCACACCTCAAGATCATATCTACCTACTAAAATAGAAAAGGATTTCTGTAAGCTAGATCTACTACTTTGACATGTTCACACACCACCTTCCAGAGAACAAAGTAAAAACTGTTTCCATTCTTAATTCTAAAAAGTTACTTTTTTTCCCCCTACTCTTTATGAGTAATGAACTGACATTTCAGCAGAACAATCCATCACAAACCCAATAAAACAGTCCTGAGTGCTAACAGTGTAAAGCCTATTGAGGTTGATTGCGTATTTCCATACGCATGGCTTGCATTTGTCCATACTAAACTTCTCTGCAGTTCTATCACCCAGGCTGTGCAACTGGCCTTCACCTTTACCAGCCTGTAGTACCTGTTAGTAATGGTAAGTTTTGTCATCAGACTATCTCTTTGATTTTGAGCAAGCAGCCTCCAGGACATACTCCTGCAGTTTCCACTTAATAAATAAATAATCATTTATTTCAGTGATTTGTTTCTTATCTTTTAATAAGTTATTTATCCACGTGGAGACTTGCTATCTTATCTCATGGCAGCTTAGTTTCTTTAAGAGCCTTTGCTGAGGGATCGTGTTGATTGCCTTTGGAAATCAAAGGATGTCATATCAACCTTTGCACACAGGCTCATTGCTTCCTTCAAAGAACTCCCATTGATTTGTGAGTTCTGACTCTAAAAAAGCCAGTAGTTCTGTTTTTTACACTTATTCTTAACAGTCTTCCCAGAAGAAACAGAGGTGACCATCACTGGTTTGCGTAACTACAGGTAGAAGCTGCCTGGGTTTGCCCTGGAATGCTTTCAAAAATTTGTGGCATACTTGCTATCTTCAAGAGGTTGGAAACCACAATCAGTACCTCACCTGTCACCGTGTAAGTTCCTTTAGGTCTGCTAGGTATCTACTGGCCCTCATTTACTAATATTAAAGAGACAGGTAGAATCAATTACCTGTACATATTTCCTAGGCTCATTCACAGATTGATAGTAGATGCAACTGGTAAAGATTCAGAGGATGATTATATACCATTCAGCATGGTTTACGGAAACATTTGAAAAATGAAACTCATACTGAATTTAATTGTTTTTGCAAGGTTGATTTATAAAGGTAACTGTTTGGTGTAATAGGCTTCTATGGGGCATTTACTTAATCCTGCATAGCAGGCTGAATGAAATCAGCATCATACAGTATCAGTGGAAACCTTATTAATCATTTAAAAAGCAGTTTAGTATTAGATCTCAATGGTAATTTTAATAAGAAACAAGGATAGTGTTAATAGAGTTCCACAGGAATCTATTCTTGGCCTCATGTTGTTTTTATCTACAGTTTAAGTAAAAATTTGTACAACTATACTAAATTTTTAATACAGGCAAAAGTGAGCTGAAATGCCTAGGAAGAAAATCCAGCTCCTGTAGGTAACGTTGGAAGACAGCATCACACATCATCAACAAACAGACTTTCAAAAGCAATTGGTAGCTGTTACTACACTTCAGATTAGAGAGCGAGTGCAATGCAGAGATGCCCAAGTAGAGTAGTGTCAAATAAGAAAGATGAGCTACTTTCTGTGGAAAAGTCTGTGACAAAACCAGCACTGATTAAATTATTTCAGGTTTGACATCAATCATAAAAAAGGGGGCTGAATAACTGGAATTTAGAAAAAATGGCAGCAGAGGAACTTTAGAGAGAAAATTTGCCTTCTAGTGAAAAACTTGGAGAATTCTATTTGATTAGTTTACCCATGAGAAGATTAAGAGGTGTTTTTATCTTAGCCTTGAAGTACCAACTCAGGGAACACATTGCTGAAAGTAGATGACTCTTAAATTTGGATGGAGAAAAAAAATGTAATGAAGCACAATAGCTGGAGGTTGAACACAGACTAGAAAAAAAAAAGTACATATTTTTAACAGGTCAAATAATTAACTGGTAAAAAATTTGCTTACACAAATGATAAGATTTTTCACAATTTGAAGCTACTGGATCAAGATCAAATGTCTTTTTACTAGACATAGTAATAACTCGGAAGCTATGAACATCAGACAATTTGTTCTTACACCGAGGTTCATATGGTCTATTTTGTCTTTAAAATTTATATTTTTCCTGATACATTGTGTACATGAAAAATAGATTGTAGCATATGGAACCAAGTCTTTGAAGTCACATATTATACCATTTTAACAACTTTTTTCATTTGTTTGCCATTTCTTTTTCTATTTTCATACCAGAAAAATATTAAAATGAAATCAGTATATTTCACTTGAATATAATAAGGAGATAGGTAAAATACATATTTTGAATGAGTAGAACATTGTGTGTTAAAGTTCAGATAAAATGTTTAACATTGGAAGAACCTAGTCTTATTTTCAGTGTTTGTCTTCTCTATAACTAATTCTGTTCATAATATGCTATTGCCAAAGGATCCAAGCAGAGGCAGAGTCTCATTGTTCTAGGTCCCAGAAGAGTTTACAATTAACAATAGAGCCCATAAAGAATATTAAACACAAAAATCAGTGGCTGCTTTTTTGTTTGTCTACTATCTTAGTAGTGGTTAATGGTGCCTATGAGTCCTGCTTCAAAGAGTTCATTGTGAAATAGGACAAAAATAGAAATATGAAGAATTTTTAAATACACTATTTATTATATGAACCTGCTGGTCACCAGCATAGAAATGGCAGATGTTGCCATCGTGCTTGTGATCTGATAATTTTTAAACTATGTTATCCTTTGGAGTTGGAATGAAAGACAACAGCTAGTGGAAAATAAGATCTCTTGAATCAAAAAGAGATCCTTGAGAAAAGCACAAAGAAAGAGCCTTATGATATCTAACTGTTATATCAGTCTGTGCTACAGTTTGTACTTTCATGAGCTCCAAAGCTTTGTGGTGCTTTTTCTGGTTTTATTACTTGGAAAATTGATAAGTAATCAGCTGTAAGGTTTATACCCACAAATGATAACTATGGGTTTATATCTTTCTCTCTTTAATCTTATGTCTTTCCTTCTGTCAGTTGTGCTACAGAATCTTTTCCTAAGTGCAGTAAAAATATAATTTTGGGGTTTCACCAGAAGTCATGGCCTCTGACTGCTCTTAGGCATTGCAATTACTTGCTGATGTGTAGTTTAGTGCAGGACAAATGGAGATCCAGTAAAGCTTGCTACATTTGATGCCACACAGCATCACTTAACCAGATACAGGCAAGTTTCTGAATGGCATAAATTTACTTTGGTGTTGGTGATAAGGTATTCTATTTGCAGTTCTATTTACATTGGGGCAGATTTTATTCCACCGCATGCTTAAACATATATTCAGACTCTATTAAAGCTAAGCACTCAGAGAAACAGCAAACATAATAATTAAATATGACCTACCGTATTCCAAATTCAACAGAAGTGAAATTAAATGACAGGAGAAGTTGAGTATTCGAGGTCTGTAGGATAGAGGGAGAACTGATAGGAATATGCAGATGAATGGGCAACACCTAAGGATTCAGTCTTTTTTTTTTTTCTGAAACAAACAAAATTACCACTGATGTCTGAAGGGGGGCATGTTGTCCTAAGGGGACTCTTTTGTCAGCAGCTGGATAAGCATCCAAGTGCGAAAGTGGGAACAGATTGAAAAAACATGTCAAATACTTATTGTATTGGTTTTAGCTGAGATGGAATTAATTTTCTTCATAGCAGCTCATACGGTGCTACGGTTTGGATTTGTGGCTAAAACAGTGTCGATAACATAGGGATGTTTGGCTATCAGTTTCTTAGGGAAGCATTAATAACTGCTATATTTGGATATGTAAATTGAGTTGTATTGTTGTAGCTAGTCATTGAAACTCCCTCGGTAACAGGAGAAGTATATGAAGATGATTTAAGTAGCCTACCTGTTTTAAAACTCTTTGTAGATTATAGATGGGGTAAGTCACTCCAGAAATGCCAGGCTAACTGCATTAGCTTGGAGACATCCTATAGATCTGGTTGAAATTAAACACCTGGCTTTCACATAACACGATGTAAGCAAGATAAATCCTGAACTATATGCACTGTTTGAAAAACAGTAATAATTCTCAGGTGTTCCTGTCCATGGCAGGGAGGTTGGAAAAAAATGATCCCTTCCAACTCTAACCATTCTATGATTCTACAATTCTCTATATTGCAGGCTCAAAACAGTAAAAGTAATGATGATCCTGGTGTTCAAATATGCAAACTGAAGACAGATAAATACTTAAATAAGAATCTGCAGATTAAAAAAAAAAAATCTTCATTGACGTAGGCAATTTTCAGAGAGAAATATCTCTGTTGCTTTGCGTGGCCAGATCCAAGAAAGAATTCAGTATTAAATGAGAGTTATGTTCAGCATAACTTTCAAGATCTGGACTCCTGTTTCTGGATTTCTCTAACTAAAAATCTAGCCTTGCTAAAATTTAACTCAGGCATATGTTTGCACACGAACGATACAAAACTAAATAGGAATAAAAATGTGTCTTCTAATTGTTCTCTCACCCTGTTGGGTTAAGACTAGACAGTCAAAATTCCTTTGCGAGATGACGTATAGCAAGTGCAAGCAACGCGAATGATAGAAATAAATAATAATTTAAACAAAGTCTGTAGTATTTTGAACAACTATGAAGTGAACACATTAAGAACGGTCTCAGAATGAGAGAAACTTTGAGTGCTGAAAGTACTGAGAGATTGGCACTATATATTATGTCTGAAAATTACTAAGGAAAAGTTTAGAAGTTAACAAATGAACCCATTTTGAGGGAAATTGGAGTCTATCTATTTCCTTACAAAAATGTGGCAATTTAATGGTTTTATAGTATGCTTGCATGTATGAGATAGAGAAAGAGGAGGAAAATGTGATCCTTTCAGGAGAGTAGGACTTGAAAGACAACTCAGAGGTTTATACACTGGCTGCAGTTTACCCTCCAAGCAAATTTCAATAACTGTAAACAAAGAGTTCCACTTATCTAATTAGGAAGAAACAAATGCATGTCATAAAATCTTAATTAGTAAATGTAATACAATTTGGTTTTAAAAATCTAACATCTAAATCAACATTTTGTATACTAGTAGGAGCTCTACTTCTTCCATTTCTGGATAATAACCATCAGTTTTATGTGGAAGAAGGGTGTCTTATATGCCTGCATCTTACCATTTCCTGTTTTTCTGACTTTTTCTTTGCATTTCTTAGGGAAACAAGTAGAAAACAAAGTCAGTCTAAAATTAGAGATTTGATTTTGAAAACTAATGCATATTATGCAAATTATTAGGAAATACTCAAGTAGAAATTTAATTTACTTTTCACACAGTGAAAATGGGCCTAATTCATGAGAAGCCTGCCAAGAAATTATTAGCTTTTATACCAAGCCAGTGATTCTTTTCTTATCTGACTGTCATCACAGAACTAGCCAAAAGCGTTCTTCAACTGGAATGGTAGCAGTAGGAGTCTGTGTACAGTTGCAAGGAATTAAAAAAAACCCACCACACAGTAGCCAAAATACAGTGATTTGAGCCAGTCCTTTGCTTACCTCAAACTTACACCAAGCCCCCTGAAATCAGATGAGAAATTTATGTGAATAAGGACTTAGCTGTATCTTAAGAGAAAATTGTTCTAGGTTTCTTAAAAAATCCTGCAATGTATTCTGTAATATATTGATTTGATATATAAGGATTAGGTTGTTCAGGGTTTGTTGTTTTTCTCATTTCCATGCAGAACAGAAGGGATTCAGATGTCTGGAAAACCTTCCAAACCTATGAAATGGGAATTTACTGTACTGCTTTCACATATACATCTCTGCAAGGACACAAATGATGGGGCCATGCTGTTACAGCTGCAATGCCCAGAGCTAGGGTAGCAGCTATAATCATTCTGTGGCAACACCTCCTCGGAAAACAGCATTAAAAATGTAGAGCCCATAGATTATGTTTCCCTCTAAAAACTATGTCTGTCAGGAGAGAAGAGCAAGTGGCCAGGCCATAGCAATAGAGGTCAGCAGTCCTCCTTTTGAAACCTGTAATGGCACCTACATGAATGGCAGTACTCTGCGTGTAACGCTAGGGTAAATATTCTGTATAGAAGTGATAGTTTAAAACATACGTAATTTTTAAAAAGGGGAAAATTGTCCTCTAAGTGGTCTTTCCAATATATAGTTTCAAAGAAAACTCTGATTTAAATCTGATTCAAAAGATTTAAATCTGATTCTCTATAAGAACATACTGTCTTGTGTCAGAGTACTGTCAATGTTAAGATCTAGTATAAATCCTGACATCTTTAAGGCGTGCTTGTGTATGTTAGCACAACCACCCACAGTTACACTGTAGTAGAGATGTAGTATTCCAGTCACCTCACAGTAATTAATTTTCTATCACCATTTTTGTTGCATATTCTGTTCCCTAAGGATACCTAATAGGTCTACTCTAAGACTGTTGTAACACATTCTGCTGCATAAACTTTCAAACAGCACAGCAGCAGAGAGCAGCTCCAAGATCTTGGTTAATAAAAGCTCATGCCTTTGTTATATAAGAAAAGCAGTCTTCTAGCAGTGAGGAAGAAATTGACCTGTTTGCCCTGTGAAGCAACAGAATAAAAAAAATAAGTGTGTGTACATTAAGATAGTGTTTGATACTATGCATGTTTAGCCCCTGTAGTGTTTTTGGCTGGCACAGAGTTAATTTTCTTCATAGCAGCTCTGAGGGCGCTAAGTTTTGGGTTTGTGACCAAAATAGTGTTGATAACATATTGATGTTTTAGCTGTTGCTGAGCCTACAGCATCAAGGCTCTCACTCTGCCCCCCCACAGCGAGTAGGTTCGGGGCAGACAAGAGGCTGAGAGGGAACACAGCAGGACAGCTGACCCAAATTGACCAAAGGGGTAGTCCATCATGAGCAATAAAACCGGGGGCGGGGGGGAGTTTATTAGGAGATAGCAAGGCTCAGTGGCTGGCTGGCATCCATCAGCTGCGTGTGAGGGATTGCCTTTACCTCACTTGGTTTTCTTTCTTGTATTTTGTCTTTTTCCCTTTTACTTATTAACTGTTAATTTTGACTCATGAGTTTTCTCACTTTTGCTCTCCCAATTTTCTCCCTTATGCCACTGCACGGGGAGTGAGTGAGTGGCTGTGTGGTCCTGAGGATTTTTTATTATTATTGTTATTATTAGAAATTATGGCCTATAACAGTGCAACTACTTTTTTAAAGATCACCAAGTAAGACAGAGAGGGAATATCAAAAGGATATAGGATTCATAAAACCCTTTTTGTTACTGCCTTTGTGGGGAAGGTGCATATGCACAGTCTCTACAACAAGATGAAATTGATTTGAACACTTCTAGAATACTGCTATTGCTATAAAAAAGATGCATACCTAATTTGCTGAATTTAGATACAACTGTCAGGAAATCATCAGACAAAGGGTCCAAACTACACACATCAGAGCAGTTATTTTATTTCAGTTGCAGCATGTGCAATTTAAATATGTATCTGGTAGCACTAGGAAATAGGTAGGTTTAGTAATGACTGGTAACAGTAGCTATTAGTAGGACTGGACACAGCATTTTCTTCTCTCATCTAGCTTGTTCATAACCATTTGCTGTAATTATCTTATGGACATCCAGAAAGAAAGACCTGATATTGACTCTGAAATAATTTCAGTGAACACATACATCAGCAGCAGCTTAACTGTGTCCTGGCTAGTGACCCCCTACCTGGTCTAGCAGTAGAACATGGCAAATTCCTGTTGTACCTACACCTGACAGCTCTGAAAAGGAAATTTGCCAAGCGTATCGGGTTAGTGAGCGATTGCTTGCAAGCAAGTGATTAAATGGCAGATTATTTTCATTTAGCAGAGGAAGAATAATGAGTCAAAAGCGTTTCAGAGGGCTGAGAGCAGCGCAAACTGGCATAGTGTGCCTGATGCAAGATGAAGTCACAGGAGCATGATTTAAAGGCAGAATGGACTGGAATAATTACTCCCTGCTTAGAAGAAAAAAAAAAAAAAAATAGCTGCTGGGGATTTGAAGGAAACCTCAGCTTCCAAAGGGACAAGCATTTCTGCTATTTGTGCTATATCCATCTGCTTCAAAATGTATCAAGTATGCTTCTTAGTTTCAAAACACAGATATTCACTATTCTTGCTCTCAAATGCATTTTGGCAGTGCTACATGGTAATGCCAAATCCTGAATTGTAATTTTTTGACAATAAGCCAAAAAATTAAGTTATTACACTAAGAAAGGAAATTTTTTTTCTGTTTTGTAATGAGGAGGGGAGTTTATCAAGGAAATATGTAGAGCTTGACAAAAATCTTGACCAAATAAGATTACTATTTAATGGAAATTACTTTTTATTTCATTACATTTTTTTAGAGAATATGCTCAGATAGGAATGCTTGATGAAACAGTGAATTCTCACCTAGCATTTTTATGAAATGTCATTTAGCAAGTCAGAAAGCAGACAGCTAGCAAATGAATAGCAAAGGTCAAATCAGTACAAATCAATACAAAACAATCACTTGGCTTTTTAATGGCAATGTCCCAGTGACGTCAGTGATGTGCATGTGAGATACTCGGAAAATGAATGCGGCATCATTTCACAGGATTTTTCCAGCTCGCTATTCAAACCTCTCAATCATAGTGGTTACTCCCTGCTTATGACCTAGATTCCAATTACACAAAGATCCATGAGGTTGAGCACATGTTTCCCATCTCAAAGTTCTTTTGAGAAACCATCCAGTGCTGTGTAAATCGGCAGGTATCCCATAGTCACAGCAAAACTGCTCGTGTACATCAGCTGAGTATTCTTTTTAACTAACTTCAAATAGAAAAATATATTTGAAATAAAAGAAAGAGTGGGAATGGCCTCTAGCTTCCAGTGCAAATTTTCCAAAAGAAAATTTGAGAAAAAAATTGCATTATTTTCAACCCTTGCCTGGGTTCCAAAGTATTAAGGAGTAGAAGAAATACTGTAATAAATCACATGCTGTGAATTATTTATCAGTATGTAGAAATATATCTGCACTTACTATAGACTGGAGATATTTGAATACTCTACATAGCTTACATAGAATATATATACACATACATTCTCTCTTCTTGTCCCAGAAGGAATTTGTTTCTTATTCCTTTATGATGATCTAAAGTACATTCAATGATTTTCATTGTTTTGCAATGACAACTGTATTAAAACTATCACATGCAATTACTTGACTGTCAGGAGAAATGGCCAAAGTATTTTACTCTATCTCTGTAGTCAGTAACACTATACACGGCACATAAGAAGGTACACAATGCCTTTGTGGGCATATTTGTTTCCAAATAAAGACATAATTTGTAATTCAGATAAAGGACTTGGGGGAATTTGAGTATAATCAAATATGACAGAATAAATATAAAAGTGAATATGTTGGCAAGAATCCATGTTAGTGCATGTATGTCTGACTACAAGATTGACTTTCATTTCAAAGCACCTCCTTACTCATTCCAGTATTGCTGGTATTATTATAATTACATGGAATTATGCTATTTTATATTTTCACTCAAAACTATTGATGGCCATCTACATAAAAGTCAGTCTTGCTTTTACTAATTCTTTTCACATGCTGCATTGTGAGTATGGGAATAATCCTCAAGGCTTTAGTAAGTCTTACTGTATCTTCATCTTGACCTGGAGAGCTGTACTGCACTTATCTTTCTTTTACTTTCCTTTTTACACATAAACACCTGTGCTAGTTGGGGCAGAAATAAAATACGACGTTAAAGGAACAGTGAAGCTATATGAGATGATGCTGTTGCTACCATTACCTTGGATGACACTTGATAATACAACAGACATGTTCAAGATATAAGATCTTTCTTTCCTGACACTCTTGTGCCTTATTTTATTCTATGTTGTTTTCTAGCAATGTTTTTGGCACATTACACTCATTCAAATATCTCTTCTCTTTCTTCAACCGCCTGTTGAAAGAAATCTATTCTGCATCTTTAACTATGGTATATCTTTACTACCTGTTAGGAAGCCGTGTTTGCACTTGGAAGACTTAGAAGACATCTTTTCTGGAAAGTACGTCAAATCAGTAGTGAAAATCCAAAGTGAGAATTAGTATTTGCAAAAAATCAGACTCTTCACACACTGATATTTCTTCTTTTCCAGAGGAAACACTCTAGAGCTTGGATTTTCCCATGGAATATGGATAAAAAAACCCTACAAAAATCCCAAACCACAAAAAAAACCCAAAGAACCAAATGATATAACATTTTATAACATCTGAAATGTTTGATTTTATGAAAATGAAATGCACTCTCCTGTATCCAGCTACAAAGAAGCACATGGAGTGTTTCAAGTACCCAGTGAGAGTACTGGGCTGCCACGTTCACAGAAAAATCCATTAAGATGAAATATGTGTTTGGAAAT
Organism: Calidris pugnax; assembly: GCF_001431845.1. Lineage (NCBI taxonomy): Eukaryota > Metazoa > Chordata > Aves > Charadriiformes > Scolopacidae > Calidris > Calidris pugnax. Next base: position 11,228,492 of record NW_015090830.1, on the reverse strand, counting down.
GTGTACAGGTTCTGACGTGTAAATTCACCATGTACACAGTCCAGCAGTGGAACAGGCTGCCCTGTTCCAGAGTGTGCAGTCTCCATCCTTGGAGATTTCTAAGACCCAACTGGATACAGCCCTGAGCAATCTGGGCTGACTTCAGTGTTGACCCAGAACTGAGTGAGAGACAAAGTGACAGCCTCACAAAATTCTTTCTCAACCTGAATAAATCTGTGATTATCTGACAGAGAAAACTGAAACCTGAGACAGACACACAAAACTCCCAACAGTATATACAGACTTCCACTTCTTTCATTTAGGAATGGAGCTTATACTTTAAATATTCAGTCTGTGTTACGGGATGTTATCTTCTAACATCAAAAAGTCAATGGCCCAGAGAATTCCAGAGAAAAGCCTACCAGTTTTTCTCCTCCTAAAATAATTTTGCCTGAAATTTTAATAAGACATAAATTTAAATCTATTAACTCCATATATTATCTTACGGTACTTAGTAAATATATGCTATCTTGTTCCATATATATATATAATGTGTGAATGTAAAACTTAATGTGAATCTAATAGTACCTTAAAAAATGCACTCTAATAAGTGGATGTTTGATACCATTTTGTTTTCTATGCCCAGATTATATACCCTTGCAGTTAAGAGTAAACCATTTTAGAAAAAGCACTGTAACTCCTAACACTAGCTCTGATCTTCCAGTGATGCCAGCTTTCCAGCATTCTGTCCACATCTTTCCTACCTCAGCACCACCAACACACATGAACACAAACAGGCTTGATATTTATTCTTCTTCCTGCACAGTGCTGGAAAAATCACTATAGTCACTCCTATTCTGAAAAGTATAAAGGGATTGATGCAAGAGGAGATCAAGATCATGCAGCTAAGACAGAGCATGAATAATAAAGTAGATCCTGTTTAAAAAACAACTGCAAAAGACCTTACTAGTTTGACTTGAGCCTAACGTTTTGGAGATAGTTAACTTTGTCAGAAGCAGGATCCAACACGAGACTTGGTCTTTCATGTATCATTACCAAGATCAGAGGTGCTAGGGAGCCCGTGGGTGAGACCACCTACTGAACATGTAGGAGTTCTACCTGTAATTGCATTTCAACTCAAATATACAGTTTTATTATTACCTCTTTAGAAAGCTGGCATACATTTTCAATCCAGGAGTTTAATTCCAGTCTGAAGAACCTCAGACACAGGAAGACTATCTGCTCCACAGGCTGTTTCCCCATTTCCATTTTTTAATTTTCTCCATTTTGCAATGTAAACCACATTCACACCTGTATGCTTTCTCTCACAGCAGGCCATCACAGAAGGTTCCTGTGGAATCAGCTGACCATGATTCTGCAGACAAATGAAAGGGAAAGATACATGAGCTTTATTTCTTTAAAAGAGTGATTAAGATCGATAGAGTTGGTGCTTACATATGAAGACCACCAAAATGGATATTAATGTGGCTGATTACAGAATGATCCAACAATGTAATGCAGTCATGAGAAGGATATGGTTGTCTTATATTTTAGCTGACATTACAGATATAGTACTACCAGTGAGTAAGGAACTAGCAAGCTATTTGAAGTACTCTGTACGTGTCTGGTCACCTTTTTTTTAAAAAAAAAAAAAGAAAAGGTGACAGGAATGATTAGTTGCAAGGTTGAAGAGCCGAATAGGGAGCCTTTCTTAAAAGAGGAAAAGGTTTGTCTCAATTTCTATTGGTATCTGGACAAACAATGTAGAAGAGCAATGCCATTAGATTGTGCAGATCTATAGTAAATAATGCTAAGAACAAAGCAGTCTTGTAAAGTTTGCAGAGAATATGCCTTACTTTGTAACAGATCCTCAATTGATCTTATATGAACAGGTACATATACAATTACATTTGAAAGGTAAAAATGAAAATTATACTCATCAGCTATGTCAATCTGTATTTTGGAAAGCAGGAAGTCATAGAATCATAGAATGGTTTAGTTTTGAAGATAAAAGATAAAGATAGAGATCCTCTAGTTCCCCCTGTCATAGGCAGGGATACCTCCTACCAGACCAGGTTGCTCAAAGCCCCATCCAGCCTGGCTTTGAACACTTTCAGGAATGGGGCCTTCATAACTTCTCTAGGTAACCTGTTCCAGCGCCTCACCACCCTCAGATCGAAAAATTTCTTCCTGATACCCTAATGTAAATCTACCCTCTTCCAGTTTGAGACCATTACCCCTTGTCCTATCACTTCATGCCCTTGTAAAAAGTCCCCCATCCAGCTTTCCTGTAGCCCCCCTTCAGATTCTGCAAGGCCACTTAAGGTCCCCCCAGAGCCTTCTCTTCTCCAGGCTGACCAACCCCAACTCTCTGAGTTTGTCTCCAGCCCTCTGATCATGTTTGTGGCCCTCCTCTAGACTCACTCCAACAGGTCCATGTCCATGTCCCTCCAGATGGCATGAGCTGTAATGTGCGCTTTCAGCCCAAAATGCCTACTGTATCCTGGACTGCATCAAGAGATGCGTGGCCAGCAGGTCAAGGGAAGTGATTCTTCTCCTCTACCTCACTCTGGTGAGATTCCACCTGGAGTACTGTGTCCAATTCTTTTGGGAAAATGATATGTAATTACTGCAAGATGAACTCCTGGTGCAGTATAATACTAAGGTTACAAAGAGTGCTGTGAAAACACAGAGGTGTATAAAGGAGGAAACACTCAATGAAAATGAGGACTAGACTTCTCACATAGGTCACAGAGGACACGCATATAGGACACATTTGATGGCTCCCAAGAGTGCTTTGGCTGCCTGCGTATAACACAGCTCCTTTCCTGCCCTTACAGCTACTCCAAGAAACGGCATCTCAGATAATTCCCTTGTTGACCAACTGTGCCAAACCAGCAGAACCCACCGTGTTTGGCACGGATGCAGCCTTGTACAACAAGCATCTCTGAAAAAAACTGGTCTAAGTGATACAGAAACTGCACACAGGATACTAGCTTTCAATTCTCAAAGGGTACACAGCATACTACATGGTGTATATGCAGCACATTACAAAGTCCCAGCTGCATATTTTTGTACTTTCATCTTACATATAACTCAGCTATGGCTGTTTCCCTCTCTCCATGTAGGGAATGAGAATAATGGCTGCAGAACTTGAGTCTCCTGCTCACTCTGTGCTTTACTCACAGTGTGCTGACAACACGCCATCTTTCCCAACCAACATTTTTAACATTTGCATCCTCTTTGATTTTAGACTGTGAGCTTTGGAATTACTAGCCAAATGAAAATATGCTGAGCTGTATATAACTATTTTCCATGCTATGGGCATAGACACTCTTATCTTGAGTAGTTTGCAGATGCTTACTCCATACATTGTGCCTTTGCTATTGTTTGCTCCTTATCTCTGAACAGCCACCGTTGATTTAACTCCTGGAAGTTAGATTAATATAAAATAGATACATTTAGAGACTACTGTATTTATAGAAAAATTGTTATACTTACTCTCCTTTCCCCCTCCCCCCCCCCCGCCCCTTCCTAAATCCTGGCATTAAAGACCATCTTTTAGAATGGTACATCTTTTTGTTGGTGTCCATGCCTTTATAAAGCTACAGACAAACACAATGCTTCATAAAAAAAACCAACTTGAATAACCTGAGGTTTGAAAAAGGTGGTTTGCGGAGTTTCTAGTATATCCAGAGAAAGGGTAAGAGGTGACTTGATTACAGCCTACAATTACTTACAATGAGAAGATTTCTGATTGCAAATAGCCCTTTAATTTAACAAATGAAGCATAACGAGATCCAATATTCGAAGGTGGAAGCTAGATGATTGATATCAGACTAGGTGCATATTTTTATCAGTGAATCTAATCAACTATTTGGACTATTTACCCAGGGAAATACTTAGTTCTTCATCACTGAGAACTTTAAATGAAAATTGTGTGTTCCTGAAAGATATGTAATAGCTCAAGCAGAAATTATAGACTTTATGTAGGAGACACTTGAAGGAATTCTGTCTTGTATTATGCTGTAGTTCTGACTAGATGATTATTCCAGCCTTAAAAGTTGGGTAAACTTTAGTTCCATTAAAATCAATGTGAATTTTGTCACTGACTGGAACCAGAATTTCACCATCTGAATTTACTCTAGACCACTTTACAGCCTCACTAACAGTGTAAAGATACCTTAAAGTAGGCAGAAATGTAATCATATTCAACTCCTCTCAACACTTCTAGGGTGATGTAAAAAAGCTTTAAATGTAATGCAAATCAGGCATTCACAACAAGTAGAAATTAGTACTTTTAGCAACTGAGGCTGAAAGATCATGCATTAACTGGGCTCCTACCATAAAATCTGAAGAAGTACAGAGTCAAACTTGCCAGTTGCAAAGTTTTGCTGATTACAAGTTAAGGCTGATACAGCTGTAAATCAAGAGAAGGACAGCAACTGCCCCTCTCCCTTGTGCTTAAACTCACATCGTCTTTGAGAACAATTACCTTGGACAATACAGGAGCTTTTACATAGCACAAAATTGTTCTTTTCTCATCTGTAATAAAACAACAAGACACTGTGTCAGAAAGCTTCAATTGAAAAGTTTATGTGGTACAGTGACATTAATAATTAGATGCATTAAGAAATTTCAATACAAGTAAAAATTAGATTTCAATTTAGTATTTTCATTTCTGCTAGCAAGGCAAGATACAGTTTAAAAAAATCAGGCATACAAACAAGCCAATATGAGTTATACTGCTTACATTCTCTCTTAGTATGAAAATAAAAGGATATACAGTGAAGAGGAAAACCACAGATAATTTCATTTCTTAGAGTTATTAAAAATTAAAAAGACAGCTCACCATTCACAGGTATCAAAGAGACCACAATGTTTAAAAGCATTAGATATTATGTCCATTTTCCTTATTTAGATTTTCAGAAGGGAAGGGTTTAAGTTGCTTAAGGTTCTATGTTACTAAATTTACACAGGCTAAATATATCACTATTACTGTGGAGCTGGAGCATCATACTTATCTATACAACATCTCATGGGTTAGGCTAGAGCTGTTATCTGCCATTCTGCAGGTGGAGACTCACGTGCAACGAGCCACGAAATTAGATATCCCAAGGATTTCAGCACCTGACTGTGGCCTTTGTCAAGGGACACCCGTAAGCATCTGTCAAGGTGTCAATAGTGTTATCCATCCAACAACTGAGCAAGTGATTCAGCCACGGGGACTGAGAAGCCAAACACTGCAATCATCACATGCTAGTGCTGGCTGAGTATAACTGTCCTTAGAAAACAGCTAAAGTGTCTCATCTTGGCTGCAGGCATCCGACAGCCAGCAACGTTGACGTGTGGACTGTAGGAAAAACAACACGTGCTTTAGCCCCTCGTTTCTTTTGTGATCTGGTAGGCAGTAGAGACACAGACATAGTGGTAGTGAGTCCACCTCTCACTAAAGGACCGGGGAGTGCTGTGTGTAGTGGGGGAACTCATTCCTCAGATGGGTTAATTAAATCATGTATCTGCATGACCACGCAAACAGGGGAAAACCAACTCCCTTATCCACCTCAAATGCCATTAAAAGCTCAGCTACCGAACAGATGTATAGCGCTGAAGGATGAGGCATATTTTGTGAGAAAAGCAATGTGTGGGTGCCTGTATCTGAAAGAGTTCAGGGACAAGCATTCTGTGTGGGATGAAGCCCCCAGAGTCTAAGACAGACACGATGTGTAAGAACCATCAATATGGCATTTCCAGCTGCCTATGTCCCACACCATACTCAGCACATCACACTCTTGCAAACGCTTCTTATCAAGAGAGGAAATGCTACTATATGGTCAGATCCTTTTTACCTGCTTTTTTGGTGCAAAGTTTATGAATCTCTGTCATAGCAGGAATGTAAGTGCAGGTTTCCTAAATCTAAGGCTGGCAATTCAGCATTCCAATTTAGGAAATTTAAATTTTCTTTACAGGTAAAAATAACAACTTTCATCATGTTCTTAGGGACAGATGCTACTGGTCCGCCGTGAGATTTCTTGTGGTGAATCATCTAATACTGGAAGTATTTTGGTCAAGAGGATATCAGACTAGGGTCTTTTGCCTCTTTGTGAAGAGAAGTCTAATTTTAAAATATAACCCAAAGACATTTGTATATATAATCTGTACATCATTCTAAATGCTACATTATTTAAAAAACTTCAGGTAGGACAGATTAAAAAGTCCTACTGAACTACTGCAATAACTGAATAACTTTATTATTAAATGGATATTAATGGACTAAAGAGATGGTAAATATAGTTTACATAAAAATCATTTAGTTCTAATATGGCAAAGGGAAAGATGACATGCTAATTTCTAACTTGAAAAATTCTTCCTATCACATCTTAGCTGCTTCACTTCCTTTTTTATTGATTTTGGTTTTTCAGACAATGAGATTACATTTTGAAGCATTCACACAGCAGAGCATAAGGACAAGGCTATAACAAAACAATTAGATTCATATAAATGAGTCTCTAAGGACTTGAGTAAAGCATTATTCTTTGTCCAGAAATTTGTCAAATTTCTCCTTTCACCCACCATCACATCAGGTAGTGAGAAAGGGTTTTAAGAAAGCAGGTAAAGTTTCAGGCCATCAGAGAAGAAATAATTCAGACCTTTGATGACCCTATGCTGAAACATGCTGTTAAAAAAAGAAGAAAAAAGTTTCCATTATGCTGTCAAACAATTCTTAGAGAACTTGTCATTGGGTTACGCCTGCTACTAACAAAAGATAGAAGAGGTAACATTAAATATAACAGTAACTTCTGTATCAATTACAAGACCAAGTACTCATGGCAAACATTTGTGTCAGTATTTCCCGTAATTTAGTACTCATGCACTTGAGCAATAGGAAATGCAGCAAGAATATCAACTATACAGAGAAACTCATTTGGATAAAAATGAGATCTTGAGCACTTAGACTCAAAACTGAACCATGTGCAGACTGAATTATTTTTTGAAAAAGTCTAATTTTTCATTGAAGACAGAAAAGTTTCTTGTATCCCTGCATTTCCTTGTTCTCTACTGGCTGCGTCAAGAGAAAACAGACGAGGTAGGCACAGAAAGTGCAGAGGAAAACAGTATAATTGTGACAAAGACTACTGTCCCGAAAAAAAGCCTGGCCTGTGTGAAATGTCTGCTTCAAAATCAAAACATTTTAGACAGACAGGGTGGACAGAGCACAAACTGAATGCAGGGATAAGTGCAGCCTACACTATTTCATATACTGGAAAAGCATCAAGGGCAATCCCAGGGAGATGTCTCAGTCCATTATTATTTTTTTTTTTTAAATTACAGCCATAAGTGTCTATGGTCAAATGATCGTTTCAAAATCATTGTAATTTTTTCTTCAAAGTATTTTACTCTAGTCAAGTTATTCTTTGTGCTTTTTGTAGAATAATAAGAAAATATATTAATTTTTAAGTATTCAGTCGCCACAGAAATGGTAAGAAAGGCCACAGAAAACATTCCCATTCCCTACATTTGCTTATGCCTTCTCTCAGGTGACTGTTTACATTTACACTGAGGAAGCAAAACATAAGAAACAGGCATCATAGCAGAGCTCAACAAAGGTCAGAACTACAGCTTCTATTTGGACTCTTAAAACATAGGCACTTCAAAAGCTGAAAAGTGGGCATGTAGTTGTACCACGAATATTCACGAAAGCATAGTCATGCTCCTCTGATCCTTGTAAAATTAATACTGCCTGGAAAGCCCACATCAAAATGGAAAGAAGAAAGAGCTGACTAGGAGTCTGAAACTTTGACCTGCACAAGGACTTAGCACAAGTACACAGAGGTGCATATCAGGTATCTTTGTACGTTTTGAAAGTACCAAATCAATGGAGACAGCTGGAAGAATACATTGTTTTCAGGTCTTGTTATTGTCTAGAAATAAAATAGGTAGAAAGCCATATAATACTGTCAAGACTGAGGCAACCCAGGATGTGTGGGAGCTGAAATGCTGATGCTGGCAGTTATTTGATGTAAAAAATCTAAGAGGTACTCATTGTTTTCACACATCTATAGGATGATGCTGAGTATGTGAATGGGGATTTGAGAAGCTGGAAAAGGATGCCAGAATTCTGTATGTAGGCATTACATTATATTTTCATCCCAGTTTACTAATTTATTTTATAGATCTCCACTTGTGTAACTGTAAAAGTAGTAGGAGGAACATGACTTGCACATTCTGGTCAAAGAAACTATGCTTGAGTAGGGCTCATTTATTATAATTACATCTGGATCACCCTGCCATTTGGTGTTCTGTCTAGGGAAATGTTGGCTACTTAGCATCAATTTTTGCTTCAGCTTTCTTCTCTATCCCAGCACCACCACTACACCATGCAACAACTAGCTTTGATGTGTAAGCCAACATATGGCCATTAAACTATTGGCTTCAATTATGAACATAAGGACTCAGAATTGTGACTTATTAGCATGAAATGATTACGATCCTCCTAAAAATGTGGCTTCATCTTCTCAGTCAAGAAATACACAGAGAGCTAGACTTCATATGTATACAGGGTGAGGTTTCATGTCAATTTCCCCTGCCCCCAAAATATCTCCATAAAATTCCCAAACTATTTAACTCTAAATATTATTCTCAGGAAAGTGATCTTGGAAGTACTTTGGTCTTCAAAAGTCCAAACTCACCCAAAGAGTGAGTCTTTTGTCACTTAAAGGAGTGAGTTTTTTGAAGACTTTTTGGTCTTCAGAAGTCAAAAACTCACCCAAAGTTTTTGAATTGTTTAATAGTAATAAACCAAGACTGTTGTTGCTTGTAAGCTCTCATCTCATTTTCTCTGTAGTGTTTAATGAATCCTTCCTGTCAATTTTAACATTTCCCTTTGGTATTCTCATTAACGTTAGTCATTAAAACAAGATTGGGCAAAGCACTGGAAAATCTACTCTAGGGAAAGATATTGGTTGTGGTTTGTATCACTTTATTTAGAAAGCATACACTATTCTACCAGAGTAGTTTAAAATGCTGCAGCTATTTCCCTGCAAGCTTCAGTGTTTTGAATGATTAAAATAGATTATGGCAGTATTTTTGTGACCTGCTATAACTTTTCCTGTCTACTCTCTGTCTTTATAGACATAAGGACTAGGTAACACAGGCATCATCCACTTAGTTCCACAAAACTTAGAAGGGCAAATAACGGAGAAGTGACACAATGCCACAGCCCTTGAAGCTTGATTCCAGGTTCCTAAAATCACAGAGAAACAGGGTGGAACTAAAAAGTTACCTAGCTTCTCCGTGTCCCCAAAGAACGGTTAACTACAGTTACATATTTCTGATGGATATTGTCCAGTCTTCATACATGTTTCGAAATATTTTTTACCTTCTCCCTAATAAATAAAAATATTACAAACCATAAATTAAATACTTTGCTCTACGTGACATATTATTTTTTGATTTGTACGTAATTTAAAACTCTTCCTCAGTTAATGCATCTTAGAAAATAATTAACTGCTCCCTCCCTTTTTACAGAACTCAGTAAATTCACATGCTGGAGAACACACTTGCAAAAATAGTTTGGTGGGAGAGTTAGAAGTTAAGAGCAACCTATTTTGGTGCTCTGAAAAGGAAAAGAGAAAGAAGAAAATCTTTTGTGCTTTAATTTTCCACTTTCCTCAGACAGCTTCTACATAGGTTGTGACTGAACAAACATAAAAAAAAAAAAAAGAAGGTTTGGCATAAGTTTCCCAGTAGCATGTATTTAAGTTAAGCTGATAAAAAATTAATTCTAATCAGAAAATCAATTGGTTTGATACTAGTAACTTCCAAATGCTCCACAGACATTTCTGGCTTGTAGCCAGGCCTCTCCTTCTCTTTAAAAACTACCTCCCTGAATTAATAATTTTCAATAATGTATCACTCAGAATAGAGGGTTGGTCATACATATGAATGGAAGATGGTTTGTATCGGAAAGAAAATTAAGTGCTGCTTACTTTGCCAGAAATAACTACCTCTGCCTCTCCTCCTCTGAAGCAGATTTATTATCACCATTATTCATTCCCGTATGTTGTCTTAGGGAACACTTTTATGTGGAAATGTCACTTATTTTCAGATGCCACTAACTTAAATTGCTTTACAGTTTCATTAAAAGCCATCATTGCTGCTGGCTGCTCAGTAGACATCTCAGAGAGTAAACTCTGATGTGCTCTTTACAGCCAAGTTGAGAGGCAGTTAACTTGTGCTTTCCAGTTTCCCTATAAATAAAACATTTTTAAGAGCTAAATGGTCCTGTCTCCTCTTTTTCATTAGCAGGCTGCGAGCACCTGCTGGTTTTAGAATGCTGCAGGAGTAGGGACCTTTCCAGTTTCTTAGGTTTGTAAGCCCCAGCACGACAGCCTATGGCTGGGAGGGTGCAAGGTGCTCCCCTATATTAGAGATGCTGCTAGTGTGGCCAGTGGCTATCCCGGCCCCGAGCCCAGCCAGCCCATTCGGGCACACCAAGTACCCTTCCATGCTGTTGTACCAATGAAAAACATTTTTCTTGGCTGTGTTTTAGAGAACAGGGATGAACATATATATTTTTGACAGCTAGCTTTTTACTTGGCTTGGCTTCTACACTAAAATTTATACAAAAACAGACAACATGCTCTTGCTTTCAATTACAATGAATTGGTTTATGGGTTTATATTATTGGTTTATAATTGACATTCTGGAAATAAGTAATTTCCCTGCTTCCAAATGTAACCCAGTCTTACACTTCAAGAGTGAGGTTAGACTTCACTCCAAGCGCTACTTAAAGAATTATTTTAGGTTATTAATTCATGTACTATTAATTCATGTACTATTGATTTACAAAAAGGGGTATTGACCAAGAGGGAAGAAGCTTTCAGGATTATCTAGCACTAATTCCTGTCAGAAATTAAATTGTATTCTTGATGCACTGAAGTCTGGTATAATAGACAAATCATACATTTCTGTTTCTAGCTGATGAGGGATGTGGGCAATAAGTCCTGTCAGAAAAATTCCCTGAGTAAATGGCAGACTCCCTAAACTCCCTCAGTAGATTCTTGATTTGATTCTTAAAAGTATGAGAGTACTTACATATAGGAAAAAAGGTAAAACGTTTTATTTGCTTGTTTATTTTTTAATTGTCTCCCAATTGCTTTAGATAACCAGATTACTATGGGTTAAGATGGGTAGAGAGGTTTGGGTTTCTTTTTTGCCTCAGTATACTGATCTGTGGACATCAAAAGCTGTCAGCAACTTTATTTTTAAAACAAACAAATCCCATATCCAGAAAAAAAAATATTATTACTTCTAGATAATATGTTGCAAGACTGAAACTTTCTGCAATAGAAACATTTCAGCTGTTCTTGCACCTGACTGGGATGAAATCAATTAAGCCTGTGAATCAGCAAACTCTTCATATGCAGAGGCATCATATGACATAGTTTGTTATCTCTCCATCTGCTGGCTGGTTAAAACTCTACTAAGCAGCTTGGGTAGTGCAAATAAAGAGGGAATTTAGAGTGTCTGCAAAAAACATTATTGATGGCATACAGCTTGTATTCAGTGTATGTAAGAAATAAACAAAACCGTTGCATGTCTTCAGTATACCATAAATTAAATGTACTTGCTTTGTTAAGTCATATAAAGAGTATGATGGCAGACAGTAAGCAATAGAAGCAGTAAAGTAACATTGGTATTGCCTATTTGCCATTAAATATTATGCCATGCTGGGTGATCCTAGGCTTCCAAAGTGTATGTTGAATGTGACACAATGGGTAAAAAAACACCAGCAAGGAAGACGGTCTTATACAAATATGATCACATATCATATTATGTGATCCAGGGCCTTATGGAAAATAACAATAATAGTAACCTGTTCTTATGTATGTTTCACAATATCACTATCATTTTTCCTATTCTATAAGTGGGTAACCTGAGCCAGGAAGCACTGAAGTGACAACAGGTCAAGAATACTTCATTAGGCTGTGCATCCCACAGGAGTTTAGCAGCTAAATCCATTTTAGCTGATATATGTTTATATTGCATGATGAGAACATTATTGGCACATGCTTTTTGACAATACAGAATTAGTTAAAAGGAGTTTAATGACAAGCTCAAAATTTCAGAGTTTGGATGAATTTTGGAAAATCAATTATTTGGAAAATCAGTGTCGCAGAAAGATACTCCTTTTAAAAACATGCAGAAGGGATGCTGAGTGTGACATCACCACGGACTGGGAGAGGCAAGAACAGCCCAAGTTACAGCAATACTCTCTACCTTCATGTCCCTTTTTTTGCTTACAAAGAGCCTTGGCTTACTTTTGCCAAATACACAACAGGTGCTGAAAACGCAAGAAATCCTCAAAACAAGAAGACACTCTCTTGAGATTTTAAATATCCACTACTGCCACTTAAATTGACATGGCTATAGCAAACATGTCTGATCTGCTGTTGACTACAACTGTGGAAGAACAAGCACTGAGAGAATAAACAGGCATCTTAACTCTTATCACACTGTCATGTGGAAAACCTGTGTCATTATTACATTCCAGAAAAATTACTGGCATTATTTAGGACTGACAACTGCTGAGAATAAGCCACATAAACAGCTCTTTGAATCAGATTTTATTTTATTCATCAGATGCTGTACATTGGCTTTTAGGGCAATCTTAAGCCTCAATGAAGTTATGTTTTCTGTGACTTTAGGACCGCTTCTTTCTGCCACCCTATTTTTAATAAAAAAACTTCATTTCAGTAGGCTCCTTGACATGTTTTTGTAGGAATGTCTTTGACATCCCTTCTTAAGTTGAACTGTAGATATATTTTATTCATTGGCTTCTTCCTACAAACACATATTAAAAGCAACTGGCCTCTCTCCTCAACTTTAACTGCAGTTTCCTAGCACCTGCCATTTTTACAGCGTAGTACAAATTAAGGATTTTCTTTGTTTCATTTCTGTTTGTAATACTGCAGACTGAGATCACCTTACAGTCAGAAATAAGCATGATTATCCTAGGCTTATCAGATACCTTTAAATAAACAAAAACACGTATGAAGTAGCTGACCCATTTTTCTTTAAGCATATTGGGGCAGACCTGGAGTAGCTCCACAGAGATTTGTGAAACTATGTTAACATGAAAGGCTAATGAAGATGGATGCAATGCAAACTTGGATGTTGAAGCTATTCCACAATGGTTAATAGTAGAGAAGATGATCCCTGAGGTCCCCTTTGGAAGCTTCTCCAAAACCAGAATACTCAGGGGATAGCACTAAAAGGAAGTAACTTTTTATGAGAGGGAAACCTAACAACGGTGCTATCTATCTGATGAGTGTAGTTTGAGACTGTATACCAAATAAAATATCCTATCTTCTATACAATCTAGCTATAAACCAGCAACAATGTTTGGCTATAGAGAATCAAAACAACTTGATCAGCCACAACATATTTTTTATTTTAAAAAGTATGTGTAGGAGGTTTGTTAAAAGATTAAGAGCATAGTATGCAGTAACTTGAATGTTCATATCTGTAATCCTAAAATATGGAAATCAACATTGTAGCAATGGTAATTATCTGCCAATGTTGCATCTGCCATTCGTGATATGCTATCAGTATAAAATTCTAGTAATAGCCTCCTATATTATATATGTCCTCCTTACCACTGAAGAAAAGAGAAAGAAAAGAGAGTGCACCACAGATCATGAGTAAACTAAGATGCTTGCCAAAACTTGGAATAATAATAGTAGTAGTAATAATACTAATAGTTACAACAACAACAATAAAACTTAATGATGATGATGACAATCATGAAGAAGCAGCTGCAGCAGCATTAGGTCCCTTGCAATTAAGCATTCATTTATTCTACCTAGTATATGCACTTTTCCCCTCAGTTGATGTCAATAAAATGTGACATCAAAATGCAGTTAATGTGACATATATTGTCCAGATTTTAAAGGAAGTCTGTATCATTCCTGAGTAAATTCCTGTGGATTTAATGTTAAGGAGAGTTTATGTATCTCCTATGACATAGATCATACAGTTTCATTAGAAATCCTTTCACTTGTATTTTTAGACTTTTTGCTCATTTCTTTTGTTATTCCAAAATATATACTACTAAATATCTCTCTGATATTTTTTTCTCTAACATTATGATTCAAATTCAACCCTGTAGTAGATTTTTAATCTATGATAAAATATTATCCAGGTAGAAAATATTAATAGTCAAGAAAAGAATCTGAGTGTGAGTTTGCAGACTTAGATGAACCTGAGATCCTCAGAGCAATACTGGGAAAAAGTACCTTTGCCCTTCACATTGAACATCACACTATGATGTGTGTGATGATCTACATCAAAGAAAATGAGTACAGAAAGCTGATGATTGTTTTCAGTCTCCTGATAACTACTACAGCACCTAACAGTCCCAAGACTGAAACAGGGAAAAAAAAAAATCATTCATCATATTTAATTTTTAAAAATCATGTGAAAGGGGAAAAGCTCCTTTATAGCTAGAGGACTGAGTTTTCTCCAGTTCATTTCTATTTAGGATTACATCACATCTTCCAACATGGCAGAATTTTAAATAAAGTGCCTATAACTACACTTGGAATAATACCTTGCATTTCATAAAAGGATGCATGTTTTATACAAATAGTGCCAAATATACTAGAAACAGAAATTCTTCCTTATTCTAAGAAGAGTCTTAAGCTCCGATTGGAAAGGACCACTGGCAGGGAAGCAACCATATTTACCATGACATGCCAGAAGTTGTAAACATATGCATGGCAAGCAATGATTATAAACAGAAATCTGGAAGTACCCATCTAATTTCAGCACTCTATCTGTACCCATAGCAGTCACCATTGCTTCAGAGGGAAGAAACAAGCACACAAACCCAAAACCAAAACAATACCTTCCTCCTGAGTTCTCCTGCTTTGTTACACCAAAGCGACATTGCAAAGGCTTTCAGGTGTAGATGTTCAAGGACTCAAATCAAAGAATTTTCTGTGCCACCTTTTTTGTCTCTTAAGAAAATCCTACTTTCTTCATTCAAGCATTCTCTTCTTTCACCAAACAATATGTTTCTTTGATTCCTTCTCATCCTTCCACACTGAGACACAACATTTGTACTTTTATATGATTATAATTAAAGATAGGATGTCCCTAAAGAAGAAGGGCATGATTTAGGGGAGGCAAGGAAGGCTCCTTTGATGGAGGCCTGTCCCACTACTTTCTCCTTGCTTGCAGGACACCTGTACTGGGAAGACTGTGGCAGAGGGGAAGAGAGCTATGACCCCATGCTGGCAACCTGCAGCTTAAGGACAGATTGAAAGATGACAGAAAAGTGCAGAAACAGGCAATTTGGCTTCAGGGGGAACAGAAAAGAAAACTTCCTGAGGCCAGAGTCCACTGAGCACCGCTGGCTGCAACTCAGGAAGCCACTGGGCTGACTGACCCCAAGTTACAGAGAACGGACATAGTGGGCAACGAAAGAGTTAACAGAAACCCTTTGTATTTCTCTTCTGACTTTGCTATTTAGAATGTAAATACTCCAGTTTAAATTTAATTTTTTTCTTTATCGTTTGAAAGCCTCTTGGTTGATTTTGGAAATCACATGCTAAGAAACTCTAAGCTGTTCTACTCAAAGCACAACTTTTCTACTTGAAAATATCATAAGTGCCACCATTTCCAGTCTTCTACGTGTTTTCCCTTTTAGTCTTTTTCCAGATGGAATCCTACTTGTTTCATCTAACAAATACAAAACAAAAATGTTGCTTTTCCCTCTCAACAGGTTGATTTGGAGACCTATAAAAAAGATAGCTGGGAGCAATACGTCATTAAAGTCCCTCTGAATGCTACTGGTATTGGTCCTGAAAATCCTTGTTACAATTTCCCTGCAAGAGCAACCAATCTTTCATGAAATGTTTACTGCTTTTCAAAAATGATCACAGTGGCATAGCAAGTACCTTACACATGGGCCATCTGCTTTAGTGCATTGTTTGGTAGCATGTTGGCATCCTATTATGGAAAATACGAAGTAAGGTAAAATTAAGTTCCCCAAGATTTGATGATTTATTTTGTACAAAAATATCAGCAAGGAATATATGAAGCAGATTGCTTTTCTTTAGAAAGTGATCATGTGAGAGCGTGGAGAAACAGGACTTGTACAGAAAATCAATGCAGAAAATCCCTCACTGTTAAAACACTTTAGGATTGAACACTGCTAGTGATCACGTTCAACAGAATTTCATTTTACCTGTGAAAAACCTTAATAAGTGGCTTAAACAGCAACCTGAATGAAACCTCTGGCCACATCTGACCCACAGTGGTCATTTCAGCCAGCAGCAGGACTAAGAAAGTTTTTTTACTTTTTCTCATATGTTAAACCAAAACAAAACAACAAGTGAAATGCTAGTCTGAGGTGGTTATGCAGAAGTAACTTACATGCAAACCTCTGCATAATTTTTATTCTATAATAAATAAAATTGTCTTCCTTTTCTCTTAGAAGCTTGGATTGCAGTGTTTCCGATACCCTAAGGAACTTTTTTATTGTAACGATTTTCCATAAATCGTATAGAAAGGTGTTTTGTTTTGTTTTTCTTTTTAAATTAAGGAACATCAACTATTGTGCTGAAATGAATCCTCAAAACAGAGCCAGTTCACCCCCTGCCCCTGTGAAAAAATTTAGAAAGTATATAGTGGTTATATGAATACACAGCAAGAAAAAAAAAAAAAAGTGTAATCCTATCCTCACAGATTTTCCTCTCCAAGCCCTGGGAGCAAATAGCTCCCCAGCCAACATCATCAGGACAAGAGGTTGCCCTGGAGTGGCAGAGCTTTCTGCAAGTTTTTGAAGGACATGTTCAACCATAACATTGTAGAGTACTGCAAAATAGTTGTGTATGCAGAGACATAGCACCTATCAGGCTATGCCTTGCACTTACATGTGTAAGGATTGTATCTGCAGAAAATACAAGAAAGTACTTGGCAGAACATAAAGAAAATATACCGAACTGATACATGGCAAAGAATTCAAGGTTAAAGGAAGATTTTGACCCAAATATATAAGCAGCATTTAATTAATGTGAGCTGAATATTGGAGAAGAACAATCCAAAAAAGGATTAAAACCAGCTGGCAAATGACACCTGCGTACCCTTTCTGACAGTAGGATGATGATGCTTCCTCACAAGCGGGAAGCAGCTTTGAGTCCTCCAGGAGAACCTGCAGGACTGCCCTGAAAGTTCTGGTCTGAAAAACATGGGATGGGAAGGGATGGGAAGCACAGACCAATGGTGCTGGTCTGCAAACAGCACGTCACAAACTCTGTTGTGTCTCAAGTCTGTATACCTGAGGCAAAGAACAAGTGGAAAGCACTATTGCCACAGATAAAAATGAATATATTGGAGCCCTGTAGCCTGAAGGGATAGCCACCTTTCACAAGACAGTTTTTACATTTCCAGAGGTTTCTGTGCCTGCTGCTGTGTTGCGTATCTCAAGAGAAAATTTCAGGAGTATTTATATACTCTAGTCTTCATTAAGTTCCTGAAATATTAACTGCTAACTCATGAACAGCAAATTGGCAAAGCTCAACACTCATGGAAGAAAATGTGTTTTCATTGTGGAGTCCTTAAGCCATTATGTCATTTGAAACCGTATTGCTGTCTTGCCTTACCTTTGTGCTCTCACAAGGGTAACCCTCACCATCATCCTGAGAATTCTAACTGTGGCTGGCTGTCATACCCAGCTGCTCTCTCACTCCCCCTCCTCAACTTCCACCCATCCTTCTTCCCAGGCTCACCTTCACTCCTTCACTCCCGACTCCTCGACCTCCTCCTTGCAAGCAGTGAAAGGGGATGGTGAAACGGGGTCCGTGGTGAGTCCCCGCCAGCTCCTCTCTGCCGCTCCCGCCTCCTCACCCGTTTCCCTGCTCCACCACGGGGCCTTCCACCGAGCTGGAATCCTTCGCCGCCTCCTCACCCTTCTCCCTGCTCCAGCCCGGGCCCTTCCCCGGGGCTGCCGGGAAACCCCTGCCCCAGCGGGGTCTCTCCCGGGGCCGCCTGGAGCCCCTCCTCCCCTCCTCCTGCTCTCCCCTCGGGGCTGGCAGGGCTGTTTCTCACCCGGTTTCCCTCAGCCCTGGCTGCCGGGCAGCGTTTTGCCCTTTCTGAGCCAGGCTTTCCCCGCGGCGCCCGCCCGTGGCTGAGGGGCTCAGCTGTGCCCTGCGGTGGGGCCGTTGGAGCCGGCTGGAACCGGCTGTGTCCGGCACGGGGCAGCCCCGGGCCCGCACCGCAGGGGCCGCCCCACACCACCCCGGGACCGAGTCCGAGGCACCCGCACCCGGGACAGGTACAAAAGCAAGAAATAAGGACACATTCATTATTGTGGTGTGCGGGAGGCGGGTGTCTCGGGAGGTAGGTAGAGGGTGACTCTGGTGTCCAGATCCTCAGAAGAAGTAACATCTGAGACCTGTTGATAAAATCTGTAAACAAACTTGCTGCATTCAGGATTACATAGCTCTAGTCATTCCTTCCTTCTTTTATAGGTAATAATTTTTCTTATTTATTACTATTGTCTCCTTATATTACCGTATTTTCACTGTAAGATAACAAAGGCAATGCAGAGTCCACATGAAAGAGGAGATCAATAAAACAGACTCATCATAAAATTTGTAAATAAACAACGTTGTGGGGAAAATAATCTCTGCTTGAAAATTATATAACCATCAACAGCAACAATAGATGTATTAGGAACAGTGATACTACCACCTGCAATCAATATATAAATGCAATTTCTGTGCCCAATCAGCAATAATGTGTTGAGCAGAATACTTAAAAGCCCTACATGATGAGGCCCAGCATTACACTGACCACTTCCATTACAGGGGCATTATGAAATTACAGCAGGGTGTATGCGGGATCCATGTTTGCCTCTTGATTCCTGATCCTTACATGTATAAATTCAGACTGAAATTGTAAGAAATCAGACCCTGATGTTCAAACACCATTAGTGGCAGCCTCCTCAAAAGTTGTTTCATCATCTTACAAACCATGTGATTCTAATACAGTACGATAGTTTTGGGTTTCCTTCTGCTTCTCCCCCCCCTCCTTCTTTTCCCTGAAGATTTCACATTCTCAGGATTCAGTGCACATAGAGGTCAAACTTTGCTTTTGATATTAGATATTAGGCCTAAAAGCTTTCATTAAGAATTAAAGGAAAAAACAAAGTAAGAAGAGGTTAAGATTATTCCACATCACAGTACTTGTGAATTTAAGATAAACCTATAACATCACGAAGCTCCTAGAAAAATTGTGAGAGCTGAAGACACTGGAAGCTTAGTATTGCTTTTAACTGACTCAAGTAATACACTTACCAAAGGAGGAAAAGAGAAACAACAGACTCGTGAGTTTCCTTCTGAGCAGGTATTTCTTTTCCATCAGTTTCAGCATAAGCTCTAAAACATCATATCGTATCAGCGATACCCACTTCACCTTCTGTTTTCACAAAGCTTTTTGCTGGTGTTACATGAGACACAAAGAATTATTTTTTATCTGCCTGGCAGTGACAAGAACCATTTAACCTAAGATATCGAGAGCAGAAATTATAGAGTAAAAAAAAAACAGGGGGTTTAGAATATTGTGTTTTCTGTGGGAACTAAAGAACACTTACCTAAAACTGAAGGTTACCTACAGATTTCTGTAAACTCACTTCACTCAGACAATTTAATCATCTGATGAGCACTTGCCAAGCCAAAAAAACACATTTGATATTCCTTTCCTGATGTCTTTGACAGTACAATCTCAATTTCCCTTATACTAAGACAGTCTCTGGGATATTAGGGTCTCCTTCCTGCATTCATTCCGCTCTAGTTTCTGATGTGGTTGCAATTTTACTGTTGTGCAAATGTTACCTTTAAATTCTCTCAAGCATAAAGTGCAGCACGTGAAGCCTGTAACAATACCATGGCACTGTAACCTTACAATTCCCATACCCACAACTAAGTAAAGGTTGTCCTGGTTGGAGGTTGAACAGAACCAGATTTCTGTTCAGTAATTTTACTTCTTAGCTAAGCCTCTCCCAACTCTCTGAAATTAACAGCATTTTGTGCAGAAAACTGTTTGTTCTCAGAGTAGTAAGACGCATGTTTATAGTTAATGCCAAGAAATAAGTTAATGCCAACTATAAATGAGAGATGCTCTTGGTTATACTTTTTGCTATAGCAATCAAGGTTAGCTACTTTTGTTATTTGCCCTGTTGGAGGGTTGGGAACAGAAAAGTGTAGAGGGGTCCCACCTGCAGGGAGGAGCGGACAGGACAGGTGACCCAAAACTGACCAACAGGTTGTTCCATCCCATCTGCCCCATGCTCAGTATATAAACTGAGGGATCAAAGGGTCGGCCCTTTTTCTTCAATGGCTGATGTCCGAGGAGGACCCTGTTTGTTTGTCTGCCATTGATCCTGGTCCATGTGTTTCTGACTCCAGAGACAGAATCCAGTTCCCATCTGTTGCCGAGTCCAGTCTGGGGCTTCCCCAGTGCCTGCCAGTGACGTCATCCTGGGAGCTTGATATGGTTTTTTATATATTGTATCTTTATTCCTTTTTTAATTTTATTTTAAATTTCTCATTAAAGTAGTTTAGTTGCTTCTAAACTTGTAAGACAGGACAGGTGACCCAAAACTGACCAACAGGTTGTTCCATCCCATCTGCCCCATGCTCAGTATATAAACTGAGGGATCAAAGGGTCGGCCCTTTTTCTTCAATGGCTGATGTCCGAGGAGGACCCTGTTTGTTTGTCTGCCATTGATCCTGGTCCATGTGTTTCTGACTCCAGAGACAGAATCCAGTTCCCATCTGTTGCCGAGTCCAGTCTGGGGCTTCCCCAGTGCCTGCCAGTGACGTCATCCTGGGAGCTTGATATGGTTTTTTATATATTGTATCTTTATTCCTTTTTTAATTTTATTTTAAATTTCTCATTAAAGTAGTTTAGTTGCTTCTAAACTTGTAAGTCTCTTTATCTTTCCTCCTCCTCTCCTTGGAGCAAGAGGTGGAGGAGAGCATCTGCCAATTGGGCCTAAACCAGGTTCAAGAAAAGCAAAGCCTCGCAAAGCAACAAAACGACAAGCATGACTTCTTCATTAAAAATGTTAATTTTTTATTGAAAAAGAATGTAAGAAAGAGAGGAATATAAGCTTCTGCTTTCAAAGAAAAGAACAGCAGCTACGTGTTTCTCATTCCAAAGAGTTACATTAAATGAAAGTTACAGACTTTTGATTGAGGAATAAGAAAGTTAGTTCATTGCTGTGTTTGCAATAACAGTATCAATTATAGAAAAACTTAAATGTTTAAGTTACATTGGACCGGCAACTTAATATTTATAAAATAATAAGGCACAAAGCTATATAACATAGCTATAAATATAAACAACACTTCATACAACAATGCTAGAAGTATTTTCTTTTTTGGAGAGTTATTTAGACACCTGCTTAACAAATACTTTTAGAGAACGTATAGGGGAGATCTACTATCTAGGAGATACCATCTAGCGTAATTTTTGTATCTTAACAGATTCAATATTATATCTGTTTTTTTGCTAAAGCAGAGCACAATACTTAACACAAATATATAAAAATACTGAAGAAATACTTTGGGGGATAATGGGAGAAACAGGTGTGTTTTGGAGAGCATCTTCATTGCCAGCTGTCACAGGCCAATTAATATGTTTGTATGTAAATTAATGTCCCTGCGTCCATTAGGTCACAGCTGTTCAACATATATTCAACTTCTGTGCTCCTGAGGTGAAAAAGTAGCTGACTGTGGACAGTTTCCCTGAATTTTTATTACAGCTGCTTTGGTATCATTGCATGGGGTTACCCAATTTTTATGACTGACATATGAATATAAGCAATTGACCACAGATCTCAGAGACTAGTCTGTCTCCCCCCTCCCTGATACAATTTATTGGGGGAAAAAAATCATAACAGGAGGATAGTGAGCAAAAATTCAATTGCTTTGGACAAGAAGAAGATTTAGATAGTGAAATCAATAGACTACATCCAGTAAAATACAAATTCTGTATCCATGAATATTTCTATTTTTTTAGCTCTAAATCTCTGAACTCTGATAATTATTAATTTTAGCTGCTGTGTCACAAAAACAGAACAGAGCTGGACATTGAACCTGTCAAAGCTGCAACATTGCAACATTTCAGTGTAGCGCAATGAAGTGGGGAGGACCATATTGCAATTAGAGCTAGAAAGGTCCTCACTTTTTAAGAGCGAGTGCTTCTGCTGAATATAAAACCCGATCCAGTCAACCTGGTAGGCTGTGAATGTATGCAGGACACATTCACCAGGCTGCCTGGCTTGGAGGCAGAGTCCAGCCGTGACCCTGTCTCTCCTCATGTCCTCCTACTGACAATAAGAGGCTAAATACACTCTGTGACATTCGCCAGGCAGCTCCACTCTTTGAACACACGAGATAGCCACATGATCAGGGCACGATTCTAGGAGTACGATCTTAGTTACAGCTCCTCCAGTTTTAAAAATCATACACACACTTCAAATTGTGCATTTTACTTGCATCCAGTGGTTAGAATTGTAGATCACCTACAACGGACTGTGATCTAAAATATTTCTTATATCTATAGGGAGTTTGGGTATTCGTTATTTTTGCTGTAATTGATATGAGTAAAGGATCAAGGCCCTACTGCACTAGACAATATGAAGAAGAAAAAAGCTTTTAATTCTCTATTTCCCTAATAAACTTTTTTTTAATTAACAGCAATGACTATACTATGTGATCAAAATTTGTGCTGCAGCACCCGGAGAGAAAAGGGGTTTACAATATTTAGAATACTTTAACTCATGCAGAAAGTAAAACATAAAATCGGAGATACCTTGGTGAAGAACGAGTAAACTTCCCTGCCTGTGTATAACAAACAGGCAAACTTGGTTTGAATACATATGTTCCTGAATTACATCACTGATACAAACAATTACAGAAGCATAGACAGATTTGTGTTGTCTCATCCTGGGATTGCACACATCCCTTTTGTGACAATTTTCCTCCTTCTATCACTGTAGCCACTAGAAACTAATGTATATGGAACAGTGCTATCTCTAATACGACATTACACTTTATTATCACCTGCAACACTGATCTGTGCTTGTCCAAGAATTAAAATCTTCCATTTAGTCCTTCCTTAATTTAGAAATTTGCAATGCATGCTCCTTTCAGGGCATTGCCATGCTGCATATATTGCTACTTCTTGTTCTAGTATAAGGAACTCTGAAATTCATTGTTTTTTCCACTTTTTAAAGAACAGAACTAAACAATGCTATAGAATCAAGAAGTTACAGTTCATATTTGTAAACATTTTTCTTATGATCATGCATGTTTCATGGTCTTAACCAGCTGGCTGTTTCCCACATGACCTAAATTTCTGCAGGGTAAATGACTGTGGTTTGGAGGGGCAAGGCACTATGTCACTTTGCTTTTCTGTGAAGGCAAGGAAGAGTAGCTCTTTTACCTGTCAACTTGCCTTCAGAGTAAAATCCCTGTGGCAAAGAGGTTAGTGGGGCACATCCCCTAGTGGCAAAGGAGGCACGCACTTAATTCAGCGGCAGCCATTCATCTGCTGAGAATAGGGACAAGAGGGTAGTGAAAAAAGCAGTATCTAGCAAACTTGCATGTCCCTTGGGCAGGCATGTCAGAGAGCTTTTCACTTTGCTGTGATCCTTTTTCATACAGAATGCTCCATGTTTGTATTTGAGTTTATTTCCCAGGTTCCAAAATCAAACAGTTACTTTCATCTGTCCCTGTCCTGTAAACTTTCCTACCATTAGTACTACCATATGTAGAGACCCACATTACTACCAGTCATGTAAACTACCTACTAACTCCAAAAATTGAATGTGGTGCTACAGTAAAACAAGGACTTTTCCAAAGTTAGAAAAGAATGACAATAGTTGTCCCACTTCTAGTTATTCTCTAAAGGGTCCACTAAAGGGTAAAAATTACCTTCATATGTCATGGCTACTGCAGCATTTATTTCAGCCAACTTAAACATCCTGAAATTTCTGGAAAAAAGTTTGTATTTTTACTTTTTTAGTACTGTTTTATTCTCAGAATAAAGAAAACATTGTGGACAAAAGTACAACTGTAATTAGGTAGAAAAGGAGTCTGAGTTTCCATTGACTTCTGGGAAGGGATGTAGATGCTTTTGAAAACACTGACCAAAATTATTTTTCCAAAGTCACCCAGAGGACATTCACAGAAATAGGGTCTCTGAAGCATTGGCACAGTCTCTCAACAAGACCGTCACAACTAGAACAATCATAATTGCAAACAAATTAAATTTCAATTAATTAAAAAAAAAAAAAAGATTTTGCAAAGGAACTGAATTGTAACAAAGCCTACAACATTTTTCTCCTACAAACAATCAGCTGAGGAAGATGTCACATGTTTGTGTAGAATTAGAAAGAGAATCTTCCCTTTGAACAGAACACACTATCATTGCCAGCTATGTACTTTGGCAAAAACTGCTGAAGGATTTGCATAAAGTAGCTAAATAAATAAATAAACTATATTCTATACCTTATCAGGGGGCTACTGTTTTTTCAGGTGTATTAAAGCATTTAGACACCCATGCTAAGGGACGCTTTCTGTAACATTTTTCCATGTTCTTATCTCTTCAGATGGGTTTCTAAAGAGCAATCCAGATTATGGATGCAGAGATAATGTTGAGTTAAGCAACTGTGGTGTAACATTTGGAAGGGTAAGTAAAAAAAAACAAACCAAAAATGTAATGTTTCCCTGTAAATTAACTTACTGAGTACAGGAGAAAGACGGTAGTAATTACCAGCTATTAACACATATATACTTTTTTGTAGGTTTAGGAGAGAAGATTTATACAAATAAATCCAGTTTATAAGTTATTAAGAAATCAAACAAAAGATTTTAAATTGTGTCTAGTTTTCCCTTCAGTGCAATTAAAACATATCCTAACTTGTGGCTCTCTAAATTCATTCTGAACCATTGTCTCTCAAGATAGGCAGAAGAAAAAATCCCCTTGTTTTCTAAAGTATCACTCACATAAAGAAAAAAAAAATCTAAAACACAAATGAGTTCAAATCAGACTTTTTCTGTAGGTGTAAGTACTTCAATGGTTGCAATGACGGGACTGATGGCTTCTACCCTTGATCTTCTGCCTTTTTAAAAACATCCCCTCAGCTTTTTATGAATTACCATTCTCAGTTTGTCAACAGAATCCACCCAACTATTTCCCAGGTAAATGAAATCCTAATTGCTCTGTGAAGATTTTTGGGCAAGAACTGCCAGTGTATTTTGTACTGGTTTGATCAAACTTTCTGTTTTTCTCCTTCTCTTTTGCCATATAGTCCACTTCAAAGACCTGATTTTCCAGTATTTTTCTCTCCTTTTCCATACAAACCTGCCTTTAAAGACCATAGAGAGACAGTACTGGCATCATAAGCCAGGCAGCACAATGATTAAAGTACCACTCCTGAAATTCTTTATTTACTGCTTGAGATAATTATTAACATTGTAAAATATACAGCTACCTCTAGATGCTCATGCTGCAAGAGATTTATGCAGCCTCTACTGTCCAAATACATCAGGGTCTTGATCTACCTTGAGCTCACTAAGTTAAGCAAAATCCTCCTTTCCTTTTGTTCAGACTTGTGTTTTTTCATGCCAAAAAATTGAATGTGGCTATTATTACACAACAATAAAATGTTTCAATGTATATCCTCCTTATTTCTCCAAGGAAGAACTGCTAAATGCCTTTTCAAATTAGGTGAACCTCTCCTGTAAACTATGGCTTAGACAGTTTTTTGTTTCTTTAAAGGTTCTCAATGAAGTTTTGCCATTAGCATCTTTAATGGTGTAAAAACCTAATTGCATCCTAATGAAATGTAGCTACTTTATAGATTGTGATATACTATTTATTATTGAAGCAATTTAAAATTAACTTCACTTTAAAATTTACTTTTTATTAAGAATATCATTATTAACTATAATCCTGTACCATTATTTGAATTCTTCTGGGCAGAAAACAAAAAGAAAGATGAAAAGAAGCAAAAGAAAAAAAGTAAGTGGGGTAAGCAGAGGGAATGGAAACAAAAAACCCCGCAGCTATTCTCTTTAAAACCTCTTATTTTTAGTCTCCAGATTAAGATGTACAAAGCAAATAAATCTGTTAAATAAAAACTGAGCAATGAAAATAACAATGGGCAAGCATTGAGAAGTGGAAAGTACAGCCATGGATTTTGTCCATAACAACTTCCTGTAGACATCCAACATGCACTGGAACATTACATTTCTAAGCACTCCTACAGACTGCAGCTCCTGAAAAAACAAAAGTATTTCCCAACACCACAGAAATAAAAGCTGTAGCAATGAAATTACTCTGTGTGCAATGTTCTACCTTCTTAAATACCACAGGAGTAACCACTGTAACTTTTGAGGGCAAAACTGACAACTTCATAGCTACACATACAGTATTGTCAACAGATACTTTTTTTTTGACAGGAATGATTCATCACAGAAGAAGCAGGTTTATAAGCAGACCCTTCTCACTTCGAAGACTAGACAAACCTCTGCAGTGATGTGGATCAACCATAACATTGTTCAGTTTTAGAGCTGTTTTCTTTAAAATACACATGCACGCAGACAGGGATACTTGGCTGGCTCAGAAAGCCTTTCAAAGTAATAATGTTTTGGCAAGTTTCTTGACTGATGTGTCTTCAGAATTCTCCAGAGCAGAAGGGAGTGTTGTCTTAAAGACAAAATATGCTTCAGTGGGATTTCACCTGCCCAAAGAAATGAGCATGTGATTCTTCCTTTCATCTGGACACACAGTAAAGTTTAGTAATATAGATGTTCAGCTGGAGGTTCACTGGGTAAATGTTAAAGCAGGGAACTATAAAATGCCCTTAGACCTAACAACAAATATCAGTACTGTTTGATGGCAGAATTCAGTCATGGCCCTGATGAACTTTACCGGTGATGTATTTTACAGTCTAGACAAGTGTCTCAAACTTATAAAGGCTGAGTCCAACCTCTGGAGGGGAGTTACATCAATCATGTCATCGTTCTATCTCTGTGAAGACCTATCCCTTTGCATTTATGCCTTCTGCATTCATCCTCCCTCAACACCATCGTTATTTCAGCCAGTGCTTGTATAGCATACTTCTTTCAAACTTCAACGAATTGGTAAATATTAATAGCGACATTTTAAATATTACCCTTCACATCCAAATTAGTGCCCGTTAACTAAGCAGGGAGACTCACACAGCATACCCTCATACAATGAAATTAGATAAGATGGTGCTTTCTGGCCTTAAAATAATAGGTATTGTCATACTTATTATTTCAGTTCTTTATATTGTATTCACATTCCAGCAGCTGGGTTTGTTGAGGAAAACAGAAGACTAATTAAGAGCTGAGAAAAAATATTTGTAGAATTCATCATTTTCAAATGAATGTTTTTAAAGTATTTTTGTTAAACTGAAAAGCTAAACTATGGCAGTGAGCAAGGCAAATCAGCATTTTTTAATTGTAGCACTTGAATTGTAGCGCTTTGCAAAACTAGCAGGGATGACTTGTAGAGGCAACTGAATTAAAAAACTCCTTTGGTGGAACACAAGATCCACCAAATTGGCATAAATGCATGACCTTTGCTGGCTGGAGTCTTAAATCCTCCTAACTCCCATTGATTTTTCATGTTTATTCCTGCTAATAGCTTTTTGTGATGTTTATTAAACAAATAATTTTGTTTATTCCTTTTTTTGCAATCTGCTTTCAGTCTGTTAAAAATGGAAAAACAAGGTTCTATCAGTCTTATTTTTATTATGGAACCAAACCCAACAGCATTTATTCAGTTTTTGCCCAACTTGCATTCTTGCTCAATTCATATAAACTGCAATAAATAAGCTCTGAAAAAGGATGAACATATATTTCAGAATTTTGCTTCCAATGTAGGATTATTTTGCTGAAGTTACTTCAAACTGATTTGGGTAAACTGATAAATAATTTGACTAAATGTGAAAAAATCCATAAGAAAGTAATCTTTAAAGTGATAAAATACTAAGCGTAGACATTGCTCTGAAACAGTCGTGTTTACATCGTTGTACAAAAAGTTTGTCTTGCCAGCTCTGAAAAAAATTATCATCATAGAGTTCCTCGGTGATACTTTGCCTTGGTATTTTATGGTTTGTAAAATATTGCTTTATATAATCACCGGCAATTATTTATTATGTTGTAAAAGATAAGTCTTCTGTGGAAAATTACTTCTTGCTCAAAACACATGTATTACTTCTGTGCATGTGGAGTTACATGGATTTTTTTTAAGTAAATGTATTTTATTTCTCATGACTGCGCACCCAACACAATTCACTTTCAACCGAAGGTTATATTTTATTCAGTAGATGATAGGAATTGTTTGCTAGATTCATCAGTCCTATCACATTGATTCAGAAACAGTCCAGTAGAAGACAGTTAAAAGCACACATGGTTAAAAGCAAGTGGGACAGGGGGCGAGAATCGGGAAAAAAAGGAAATCTCGTGGGTTGAGAGAAAGACAGTTTAACAGAACAGTAATGGAAGAGAAGATAATAATAACAATAAAAGAAAATACAAAATGAGTGATGCAATATAATTGCTCACCACCTGATGATCAATTGCACAGCCCTTTCTGAGCAGTGATTGCAGATTCCTGCCCCCTGGCCAACCCCTATTTATATACTGAGCATGATGTCTATGTTACGGAATATTCCTTTGGACTGTTTGTTCCATCTATGCTGCCTCTCAACTTCCGTGGAAAAAGTTCTTGCCTTAATATAAGCATTATTTACCATCATTATGCTCATACTAAGTCCAAAACACAGCAGCTACTAGGAAGAAAATTAGCTCTATCCCAGCTTAAACCAGTACACCAGTTGAAAAATAATTTTCCATTTTAAAACAAACTAAGCTTCCAAAAACATCCTAAGCTAGGGCCATCAAAACTTTCCAGTATTAGCCTATAATTACTTTTACAATTTTCCAGCTCAGAGCTAGTTTTACTTTATCATCTCACACTGAAGTATGTTGTAATAATACAGGATAGAAACTGAGGGACCAGTGCCAGTCAAATCAAAGTACAACAGAAAATATATGTAAAATTCTCATTAATTCTAAATTATACACAGACCAAAAGTAAAATATGAATCTGTGAGTTCATCAAAACTGTTCAGTGTCCACCAAAGATAGTAGTTAAAACCCTTTCTTGCTTTGAAGGTAACCAACCAAGATATGGTACCAGCCAACATGTAGTTTGGACTAAATACTTTCTGAAGCATACAGGCACCAGTTCTACGTGGACAGCCTGGGGCAGGGTCTACAAACAAGCAAAACTGCCTTCAGGTCAGCTCTGGCAGAGTAACTGTCACATCAGATGAAAACAGCCAGGAGGGAGGGAAGGGGTTATTAGCTTTTCCACTTAAGGGTCCCAAACACTAGATTGAGCCAAGTGACACGATAGCTATGGTCCTGCTGCCTGATTTGTATGTATCAGAGGTCTGTAAAGCCAGGGTTACTTTTACCACGCAGACAGAAACCAGGGAGCATTGGGGAAAAAAAGAAACAGAAAAAACTTTTGTTAGGGGCAGGATGACTTGGAAGCAGCCAGAAGAAGCAGATGCTACTACTGGGTTAAGACAAATCCGTTTCTTCAAAATTCTCTGACTCACTTTTACACACTTTTGTTTCTCCAACTTTCTGATATCAGGGCAACCCAATCTGCACCCTTCACATTTGTAGTAGCGTCAATCAATTTTGCTTTTAGCACAGAGACATCTTGAGCCGTATCTGGCTACATACATAATCACCTCCTTGGAACAGGTGAACAGCGAAATGTTAAGACTGAACTTGGCTCTTTTGCATCCAGAATAACTGATTCAGCTGGGAGAAAGAACTACATCATATACACTTAGCTGTGACAATTTTTACTTTTATCCACTGATACTAGGAAAGTTTTCATTTATTTTGGTGGACACTGGGTTGGCCCTTAAGTATAGTTAAAAAGATTATTTGTCTTTGAGTTGCATGCCTTGCCTAAAACAGCCTGTGCTCTGTCTGCTTTTGAAGAATTGAGGTAGAGATTCAATACAGTGTTACAGGTTTTGAAAAGAGGAGGGCAGAAAGTGACAGAAACACTTCCTTATTGCAAAACAATGAATTTACCAGTGACTTAAATCCACTTCTGATGATCTTTTGGTTTTGTTATTTTTCTTCAGTCACCAGGAGCATCACATCCTCCTCCACGTACAAAATGTCAATGTCTGCTCCTTTGACTGTCCATTGAGCATTTGAATGATAACCATTTATCTGTCTCTCTGCATGCGTTCATAGCTAGGATTGTAATGCAGCAATCATCTGCGTGGAGCCAATTACTATAATATGCTACTCAAGAAAGCTGATAATGTAACCTTATTTATTTATTTATTTTGAGCAGGGCATTTTAGTTTAAGTATTAGAAGACAGATGCCATCACTAATATTAATGAGGGGCATTTTTAGTTTATTAAATTTTTTGAATGATATTTGCTAGTTCTAATTAGCTAACTGTTTTTATCATCATAATTTTTAATGATTTCTATTAGTTCAGGGGAGGAATTTAATTAGAATATGACATTATTTGATACTGCAGGGAGAATTTAGATTCAGTAGGTAAAATTAAATAATGTAGCCTTAGCCTTTGAAATGTTTTTCAAATTATTTAATTACCCAATTACAGCTTATTTAAGCTGTACATGTTATTTACCTTGAGATACAATTCCCAGTGTGGTTTGAGTCAGCTGAGAGGTTTCAGGTTTGCTCAGGCGGCATCTGGACTTGATGACTTTGGCAATCTTTATTGTTATTAAGAAGGTTTGCTTGAAGAACGGATCCTACAGTGCCATTGGTTTTGAGTATATTCTGGTACTGGAGCTTAACTCCAAGTTTCATGTGGTTCTCATGAGCATTCTTACTATGCTGCAATAAAACATACCTGTTGCCTACCAACTTTTTTCTTTCAGTCCATCCATTCTTAAATTTCCAAGATGGCATATATACTATCTCAGAGAAAACAAAAGTAGTATTTGAGACCTACAGTTCTACTTCAGTGAGTTATTTAGTATGCTGTAAAGAGATGGTACTAACTCCCTCTACCCCTAAAAAAAAAAACCCTTAACCACAAAAGCGTGTCTATATTTACCCACAGCATTCAAATGTAGCTCAGTTTAAGTATCAAAAGCCGGGTGAAGGGCCAGAATCACAGAGAGGGAAAAGTCTTTCCTTGCTTTATAGAGATTACAGGAAGCCACGCTCTTTCACCCTTTGAACACTGTAGAGAATGCACAGGGGAGTAAGAGTCATTATTATTATATTCTTCTATCCTGAAAGCGGTATAAATGTGCTGCACCTTTGTACAGGGACTGTTGTATTCCTTTCCAGTTTCCTTAAGAATCA
The DNA here is from genome assembly GCF_001431845.1 of Calidris pugnax. Lineage (NCBI taxonomy): Eukaryota > Metazoa > Chordata > Aves > Charadriiformes > Scolopacidae > Calidris > Calidris pugnax. The sequence continues at coordinate 11,197,006 of NW_015090830.1, read as the reverse complement.
CACTTAACTCAAGCTGGGTTATAGTATTCCTGCAATTCAAAATATGATGTTTGTCAAGTAATGAAAGCAAGAACTCGCCCTTTCAAGGCTGAGACCTTGTTCTATGGTTAAATGAACAACATAACAGGCCACTGCTAGAGGAGGCAAGTAGTTCACTCCCTGTTCAAATTACTTTCTCGCTAAAAGAGTGAGTTAAAGCTGCAGCTCATGAAGGCTGCTGTTAAAGGTGGGCAGTCAGCACATGCAGCTCTAATTCCCCTCAAACTGTAGTGAAGAACTGCATCCTAAGGGTGCTGTTTCATGTTATTTATAGCTTGGGCTCACAGTTTGGTAATACCCAAAAAAGGGTGACCCCACAGCCACCTCTGGCTTAAAATTAGCACAGCTAAGTGTTCTTTCCTCTACTTGACTACCCGCTCCTTGTCCCAATGGAAGGGTGAAGCTCCTCTTCTCCCTTCAGTGAGCCATTGGGTCGTCTCTGTGTGGCATGCTCCTAACACAAGACTGTGTCTGCCTACCCACCTGCGGGCTGATGTCTCCAGGGGGATGCCCAGTGCCCGTGGCTGGGGCTGCCTTGGTTCCCCCTTGCTGCCCCTGCTACTGGCTGGGGTAGCGGGATGGGCTCTGGCTGGTGGGGGCTGTTATGCACTTAAAATCTATTTACTGTGAAGAAATTTCAGGAGGCTATAAGCCTTCATTCTGAAGTTTCGACCAATGCAGATAAAAGAGGGGTAGAGGGAAATAATGAAAATAGGAACTAGCTTCAGCAGATCTGGAAGAGCATATGAAAACTCATAAAATGACAGGTAAACCAAGGTCTCATTTATCAATTTATCAGTTCTTGCTGAAAAAGAAAACAAGGATTCAGTCAGTGCCCTAAACAACTATAAAATCCAAATTCATTAAAAAGAAGTAGGCTATAACTATAATTTGCCTTTCACTGGAGAAAAAATGAGGGACGCAGATGCAAGGTGTTTAAAACTGTAAAGAAAACTACAAGGCAGAGCTCACACTGAGCCAAGGTTTCCCATTGTTTAGAGGTATGATGTAATAATGACATCATTCCCATATTTTTATCCTTTGAACAAAAGGAGTCTTTTCTGGCTTATTTTATCTCCATATTGGTGAAAAAGATGAATTACTAAAACCTTGCTGTCAGCAGCACACAACACAACAGTTCCTCATCCTCCTCCTTTATAGAAACATAAACATTATAGGGCACAAGATGTTAATGACACAAAATCTAGAGTTTCACTGGCAAGTTTCTTAAAGCACTGCAGTTCTGTGAATGTTTCATATTGTTAATTATTGTTAGATAAAACAGAAAGAAACATGTTCTTGCACACATTACAGCCACATTACGCTATCGTATTAACCTGTAGTGAAATTTGCATTGACCTATAACAGCATCCCGTATCCAATGCAGCCATCTCAGTCTCCCTGTCCATGCCAACAGCTCAGAAAAGTCACAGTATACAGCTGGGGCTGTATTTCTAGCGCTTCACTGACATGAATGGCAGGATTACGCGTCTGACACTCCCCAGGATCACAGCAGGATTTCCAAATCAGTTTCCTTTTTTCTAACTCGGTATGGAAATAAACAAGAAAAACAGTGAGCTTGAAGATCATTCTCTAAGATGTCCTTTATCACAAAGATCTGAAGCAAATCAGTGACAGTGCTTTCCCAGCTAGAGTGTTACTTTGTGCTTTATCCTTGAGGTTGTGCTTAAGGCTGCAATGATAGTAATTACAAAGATTTTGCCCTTACGAATTTCTCAAAAAGGGGTCATGCGTCTCTCATGAGGGGAGGTGCAGGAGATGCTTATTGAAGGGCTATGGAATCAATAAATTGGTTTGCAACTGCATAGCATGCTAGTTACATTTTAGGGAACAGAGAGGATTGAGGACTTAGGTGATGTCTTAAGGAAATAAAAAAAAATATGAGGTTACTCTTCAATAAAAAAATAATTCGATTAACATGGCTAGTTGTATGACGAATACCAAATACATGTAAATACACATGTACAAAATATATGCAATATCTCATTTTCAACTCCGTACTGCATGATGCTTCACAGCTGGTGGCAATAACACAAAGTAAAGCAGTCTTTCAGGTAAAATGCAAGTTTGAGTTTCTCTGTAACACAGTAAGTTATGTACATAGGAAAATACTTGAGTCGCCTGAAGATTGGCCTATTGTCTGCAAAAGGTCATTGATTGACTTACAAAAGGCAATTGAGAATTTCTTTATTTCGTTCAGCTTATATTGAATGAACTCTGAAAAAGACTGTTATAAGAGGTAGTACACTAAAAGACAAGTTCTCCTGCATATGTAAATGCATGACCTGAGGTGTGGGGTGTACTAATGACTTCTGTTTTATTTTACTGAATTTTTAAAAAGTAAAATGAACATTTATGAACCCACCATGAAAGGGAAATGTAGAAGGAAGCTGCATTATGCATTATGAATAACTGCAACTTGGAGGGGTTAATGATTTAGAACTAGCTCTAATAGTCTGTATAAATGCCTGCATAGAGAAGAGATTTTTCATGATTTGTAAGAAATTAGATATGCAGTAAAATGAATTGTACATTAATTTAAACATCTGCCTTTGACAGACTTCTGAGATCGATGTTCTGCTTATTGGCCTTTCCATACAATAGTCTCTGCAAAGCAAGAACTCAGGTAAAATCATCTCAAGCAGAAATCATTTGCCGCTAGAGCTCAGTAAAACATCTTAACAACATAACTTGCTTTAGGAAAATTCTGCATTAAAAAAATCTACATTTTGGGACAGTAGACCACATTATACAGGAAATAACTTCATGAACTGATCTTTTTTCTTATTCATGACCACATGGACTTTGCTTCTTATTTGCAATTCTGTAGCATCATTACGGCAATGACTTCAGTTGCAAATGTGGAACAGTAATCTGAGGATCGCAGTTCTGCAAAATGTCAGGTTAGTCCATTTCTCTCATACGGACTTTCAATGACCTTCTCTCCAGAAGTCCAAGACATCTGCATGTCAAATTCTGATCCCAGAATGCTGGTGCAGGCAGGTAAGAGCACCACCCTCCCACCTGCAGCACATCCAGCAGCACAGGGTTATTCCCACTCCTTCCTCTACACTTGCCATGAGAAAGCTAACTTCTTCCCAACCTCTTGCCTGTCTCTTGACGACAAGAGAAGAGTTTTGCCTTCGCTTTGTACAGGCTACTTTTTCCCAGTATGCAGGAAAGCAGAGTAGGCAGACAGCTTTCAGCACAAGACTGGATTTTGTCTTACAACTGAAACTACAGGAATCATCATTATCTCTAGTTTCAATGACTATTAATAAAAACATTTAACAACATTAAGGACTTAGAGCAATATTCTTATTACTAAAATGCTAGGAAATCCTTAATGATTTAACTTCCCTTGAGATTTCATGCATATTTAAACAATGCTAGGCCAACTGTGCAAATGAAAGACAGAATTTATGATATTGATAGTTACCGCCAAAGTCACATTGTTATCTCAAAGTTTAACTTCAGTTGCTGGATTTAGTAGAAATCTGGAGGTGTGAGAATATGCGTACGTATGCCAAGACACCAACAGAAAGTCAGAAGAAAGGAATACTTCATATGAAACAGTTCCTTTCCTGAATTTTATAATTTGCTTTTATAATTATAAAAGCCTTCTGTGGGGCCATGTATCTCTTAGCAGCCCTCTGCTGGAAAACAGACCCCGATAGGATGGGTTGTACTGGACATGGGGGAGGCCACCTTTCAAGGTACCATGTGAGGCCCTGGGTTGCTGGCTCTGCTGTGAGCTGCTCAGGAGACCCACTGCCCGGGAGCCAGGAGCATCCGTCCTCTCCCTCCCTCCCTGCCCTGCAGTTTCTCAGCTGTCTGGGCTTCCAGAGATTACCACAGACCCTGGCTCCTGGGAAAAAGCGATACAGCGTGATTAATTCTCCCTCACAAAGAATTACAGCGTTTGGAAGTTTTGTTGCAAAGTGGAGTAGAATCAATTTGTTATAATCTTGTACACTCCAATAAATATTTCACCTTTTTAATCTGGAACAGAAACACACGCTGAAAAATACACAGCCACAAATGAAATGTCTTTTGATGGCAATGTATACAAGTCCTTAAGACTGAATTTTTCCTATTACTTGCTATGCACAAATACCCTGCTGAAGTTAGTAAGCAGAAATGTATTTTATTATACCTACAGTTTTGTTTTTGTTACAGAACAAGTAAAGGTAAAAATTGACTCCATACTCTTGATTTGGAGTTGGAGATACTTGAACAATTTGTATTTTATTATGTATAATTTTGTTTATTCTCAAACACCAGGCATGCATGCTTGACACACAAATGGCAAAAAGGAGAATTATGTTTCTCACTTCACTATGGATACATACATGTGTGCACACAGACACACAACCCCACCCCACCCCCTTATATTTCCATTATAATTCTTTCCCTTTATGAGCATATAAAAAGCTTCAATTTTGAAAGGAAAAGGAAATCAAATTTGGTTTTGTGCAGAACATGTATCTATCCTACTCCAGTCCAGTCAAAAACCCCTCATCCAGCAGCCTGTGAAGTTTAAAAGTGAATTCAAAGTCATCTCTGTTTCCATAAGGATGCGAAGACAGTCAGACAAGCTGCTCATACAACAGCCACGTAACCGGTTGTTTTGCTATTTCTGTTCTTGTTCAGCTACTGTTACAGCACTACACGGGTTCTGCTTCTGGGGGGAACTGCAATTCATGTTAAAAATGTTAGTATTTCACAAATACTTTCAATAGCAGCGTGGGCAGTAATCTCAGAGGTACTGTAACCCCAAAAGAAGAAAGACTCTACGAACAGACTTAAATTCATATTCTGTGTTTCTATCAACAGCAAAATGGATTCTAGTATAGCTATGAAGACTGAGCCCGCTTCATGCTCACAATAAGCTGTCTGGTTAGGAAGTAGCATTTGTTTCAATATAACATTATCTCTCCATGTTAATTTATTTAATTATGATGATTTATAGTTGATATTGCTTTTGTCTCACCTTGATGGTTGCAAAGACATTATTCACTATCAGACGCTGTGCCTTTTGTCCAATTTTCTGAGTGTCACTTCTAAGAGAAACTATGCAAAACATTTTAATTAATGCTGAACACAATCAAAGTGAAGAGAAAAATGTTAATTGCACTGCTTCAGAAAAAAAAAATATAATAAATGAACCCCTTCATGTTCCTGTTTGTAGTATACCAGTGAACTACAAAGGTTATTAAAAAAAGGTGATTTCCATTTTTATCATTTAGAAAGTATCTCATTTTATAACATTTTAAAGAGTATTTTCTGGGTTTTATGATCTAAGTGTATAACAAGATTATTTGGTTCTATAAATTCCATAATTCCAGAAGAAAATGTGAAGGGAAACTATAGAGGAGAATGAGATAAATTTTGAAAGCTAGTCATGCCATGAATTTTCTAATTACGGTACTAATGAAGGATTATTCAAATGCTGACATTGTGACAGAGAGATCTTCTGACCTGCCTTATCTTCCTTTTCGGTTCACCTGCTACAACTTCTGCATAAAGTTTTTGCTAGCACTGTTATTTTAATCAGATTATTTTATCTAGTTATTTGTTTGCTGGATTTTGCTGCTAATCTATCTGATAGCTCTGGCATTTATGACTCCATAGCCAGTGAAGAAGTTCAGTGCCGCATTACCTTTGTGATATGACTTCTTATGGTTCTTTCTTTTATCCAAACCTATGCTTCTTACTAGAAAACTGTCAGAGCTGCAACTTGAAATGACCCAAATTTATTGTATAAATACCCTGAGAGGAAAAACCTTGAACTAGAAGTGCTGTAGCCAGTAATCAGAAGATTTTTCTCCAGAGTGTCAAGAGTTTTCATTTTTATTCTCTTCACATTCTTAGAGTGGAATTATAAAGCATATTGCTACCTTGCAGCTTTCTCAAAAACTTTTATGTGGAATTTCAAAATCTGCAGATGTAATCATCATTGTTGTCATTGATTGCTACACGTATGAGAAGAGGTATCTAAACCTGGTGTATAAACCCTGCAAATGAGTGCACAAGCTAAAAGTATGTTTTCTTCCTCCCTCTCTTTTTTTTTTCTCTTTTCCCAAATCCATCTTAGAAGCAAAGCTCAATGGAGGGACTATTTTGAAAGGATATTAGTAACTCAACTCAGATTTCTTAAAATCACATTCAAAATTTTCAGAGAAATTGGAAACTATTTTAGGGGAGGATCAAGGGGAAAGACCAAGTGAAGATTTACCATGGATGAACTTGTGAAAATTGTGCTTTCATAGTTTTTCACTGAATGCTGAACATCTATTAAACTGACTGGAATTGAAAAATGGACCATGAGAGATATGGAACCGTTCCATTTAAACAAAACAAAAAAAGCCCTGAGGCTAACTTTAAAGGTTAAGCAGTTTTTCTTCCTTCTCCTATGCTTCTTCCTTCAATATTGCCAGCTTCTTTAATTATTCATTTGAAGTTCCAAGATGCTCAGCTGGTGGATGGAGCCTCTTAGTCAAGTAATGACACGAGTCTTCATTCCTTCTTGTAAAGAAAATAAATTATCCCTGAATAAATGAAAATAAATCATCTCCCTGCTGCCATGTCAGTCTCCTAATGCTTCTCCTCTGGAGCTCTTCGACAGTAGTACCAAAATGACATTCCTCAAAAAGCTTCATAATTCCTGTTTGGGAATCATATATTTTCTCTACAATGCAGATCAGTCCTTCTCTGTCCCAGAGTAAATCACCTCCATATACAGGGGAAAGCTGCACGCCCGCTCACTTCTCGTTCATTATAAGTCTTCTCTGTGGAGGAAGACACAAGTCTTGAGCACAATTTGGACTTCCAATTTATAGTTTTTTATATTTAGATAATACAGTAAGTATATAAAACTAACAAAAAAAATCCTCTTACTACTGAGATTCTGTAAACTCCCTTTGATTTACATTCAATACAGAGAAAATGGTTAGGATAGTAACAGTGAACTGAATCAGGGCAGACAACAGGACTTAGAGATAAACAGAGAAATGGAGCTTGGAGGTATTAATTGCAGAGGATGTGGCATCTCAAAACACAGAAGGCAGGCTATTGCCTATCTAACTGAAGGGACAAAGAAAAGATACTGGTAAAAGAGCAAGGAGATGAGAGGACTGAACTTGTAACATCCCCCAGCACAGAGCTTTTGCTATTACCAAAGGTGAGCTGCCTGTGCAAATAGATTGTACGACACCCCAAAGAGGTAAAGGCGTGATCAGGAAACTTTTGCTCATGTTGACTTCGCCAAACAACTGATGCTCATAAGAGGATTGGTTTGTACATGCAGAACAGCAATTGGAATGTGAAAGGGAAAATATTACCGAGCTATAAACTCAGGACATACTTTATGAAGAGTCTGAGTTTACATGGTGCAGAGACAGGCAATGGAAATGAAGGATTGTCACTGCTAAGCATTATACAAGAATCATATTGATTCTTGTATAGAATCAATTGTCTGGTGACAATTCTTTTATTGAGAAGGAACTTACCAAGGCTAACTCAGGGCTGTGGGTAACTCATATAAACTTTCACTCCTACAGTTTTAGATGTGTTAGTCCATGTATTCTGAACTATATTCTAGGCTTTATATTGAAGCATGTACTAAACAGAAAAACAGTAAACTGTTTTTATTATAAGAATTTATTAAGTAGGTTTAGGACTAGCCAGTTAAAGACGATATTCACAGATATAAGGGTCTGTGTATTCACTGTGAATTGAAACACAGTAAGGCCGGTGAAAATTGTGGCTTTCATTTATCTAACTCAAAATTGGAACACATGTTAAATGTTTCAGAATATCTGTTAAAGAAAGAACTTCTTAAAAAAAAAAAAAAGACTCAAATTTAAAATAGAAATATAATCTAGTAAAAAAAAAAACTGAGTTAATTTATTTTAAAAGTTCACTAAAACATCAGTAAAGGAAGATTTTCATTAAACATAGATTACATGACATTTTTATCCAAAAATGACACCTTTTCTCTTTTTGAATTAAAATACTGCCAGGAGTGTTCATTATTTATATTTCAGGCAATATGTGAAACATCTGCATATTATTTTGGTCTACAAAGTAAGATTCAGTAATGCAAAAATGAAGTTAAAAATATATAGTTTCAAATATGTAGGATTTTGTATGCATAAATAAAACATTCACTTGGTGAGAAAAGAAAGTACATGCTACTATATTTTGGAAAAATGTGTTTGAACCTAACTTCTCAATGCAATAATTTCTACCACAGAAAAACTTTCTACCATATTGTTGTATGGCTTTTTCAGAGAGTTAATGGGGAATAGACAAGGCACAAATAGTTGAGAACAGCAACATGCCAGTAAGTTTTGGGAAGGTTTATGGTGGTGTCTGTTTTTAGGCACTTATTGCACTGGGGATAAACTCAACCTTTAGGGTGTCAATTGCAATACAGCTGGCCAGGATGTTCCCAGACACCTGATTTAATAAGAACTAGGTAAAGATAAAAACAGAAGGAGGAATGAGAATGAAGTTTGAAGGCTAGAGGCATAGAACGTGACTGAAACACCACTCAATATTTGTTCAATATTTGTTCAATTGTTACGACAAACGAGATTAAAACCGACACTTTGCTGGCCAATGCTAGTGATACGAGGAGAAAAATGTTTCAGAGAAAATATTTACTATAGCAGTCAATAGCTAGAAAAAAATAGTCAAACCTAAATGAGAGGAGAAAGAGGACACAGATAGCATCGTGTAATGTGTATCAGAAATGGTTACTAATGGGACAAATCTCCAAAGAGAGGAAGAAGATGGGTAATCTAGAATAAGGTAATTAATAGGAACCAGACTGACATTCTTGTTGAGCACACACCTCCTGCTTTAGCTGAGGCAAATCAATATTTATGTATCTGCCTAAACAACTCCCTCCTCCTCCACCAAGAGCATCTCCTACAGAGACTCCATTAGAGATGATTAAAGGAAAAGGCAGATGCAACTATAAAAGAGGGAGAGAGAGACTGAGGAAATCCGTTTAGAGCAGAGTCATACTTGACTTTGGCAAGAATGTAAAGGCTCTCCTTTTCATATTTATAAAAATTTCTATGGTAGTAACAAGTGGTACTGAAGTCAAAGCCGAACAAATTCATTACTGCCATCCTTGGCTATCAGATCCACTGATGAAAATTTTCATCAACTGTCCACCAATAAAAGCCTGGCCAAAAAGATACCAAAACAATGAAGTGATTAAAGGAAATGTGTAGCATCCAAGATGCTACCATCCATACAGAAAACAAAATCTTTTGTGGACTTGGATTGCCATCTTTTGGTGGAGGTCATAATGGACATGACTTTTGCAAGGAGGAGAGGAACAGACGCAACACACCATCCTTTCTCATTTCCTTTTCAAAGGGAAAGCTTTAGGATGGATCATCCTAAAGTTACTCCACTGTTACATGCAATGAGCACATCACTAATTCTGATACCATACCAGAAAGATATGGCTGTGTTCTGAAAGTGTCATATTCTTGCAATAAGCACAAAGTTTTCCATTAGAAGGTAACAGCAACATTTGTTTTATACTTATGGTGTGTAGAATACTTCTCTTGAAAAATATGTGGGAGAAGTCAGGTAAGTAAAATGCAAAGGAAGCACCGCTAGGCTGCAAAGATTTGTATATTTCCAAACAACCATTTTGAGATATAGACTGTTAAAGTATCCTAAAAACTGTCATTTTGTTTAAAAAAAAAAACCTAAAAATCTATCTCCAGTTGGTTTCAGTTACAATTCAGTTCTGTCTTAAAATACACAGTACAGCACAATTCGATTCAGAAGATAATGAGTATTTGTATTTCATTAATAATTAAACATCTAAATTTTCCTAGATTCAGTAATGCATTTCTCTGTAAACTTTTGTTTCAAGGTCTTACTTTTCACCTTGATTGTTTCAAGAAGGCCAAGTTCAGACCTGACTCTTACTCTACGGTAATCCATTTTACTTAAGAAAAGAATGGAAAAGATGTCTGTGGTGGCTTGACCTTGGATGGCCTCCAGGTGCCCACCAAGCCATGCTATCAGGCCCCTTCTCAGCAGGACAGAGGAGAGAAAATATCACAAAAGGCTTGTGGGTCGAGATAAGGACAGGGAGATCATTCACCAATTACCGTCACAGGCAAAACAGACTTGACTTGGGGAAATTAATTTAATTTATTGCCAATCAAATGTCAGAGTAGCATAATGAGAAATAAAAACAAATCTTAAAGCACCTTCCCCCACACCCTCCCTTCTTCCCAGGCTCAATTCACTCTCAAATTCTCTATCTCCTTCCCCGGCACAACACAGGGGGACTGGGAATAGGTGTTGTGGTCTGTTTATCACACACTGTCTCTGTTGCTCTTTCCTCCTCACACTCTTCCCCTGCTCCAGAGTGGGATTCAGCTCACAGGAGACAGTCCTCCATCAGCTTCTTCAGCACAGGTCCTTCCCATGTGCTGCAATTCTTTATGAACTGTTCTAGCATGGGTCTTTTCCACAGGGTGCAGTCCTTCAGGAAAGTCCTGCCAGAAGACCTACTCCAGCATGGGCTCTTGTCCACTGGGCCACAGCCTCCTTCAGGTGCATACACCTGCTCCACCATGGGGTCCTCCATAGGCTGCAGGTGGATATCTGCTCCACCATGAACCTCCACAGGCTGCAGGGGAATCTCTGCTCTGGTGCCTGGAGCACCTTCTCCCCTTCCTTCTTCACTGACCTTGGTGTCTGTAGAGTTGTTTCTCTCACCTGTTCTCACTCCTCTCCTCCAGCTGCTGTTGTGCAGCAGTTTTTTCCCCCTTCTATTATCACAGAGGTGCTACCACTGTTGCTGATTGGCTCAGCTTTGGCCAGCAGCGGGTCTGTCTTGGAGCTGGCTGGCATAGAGGAAGCTTCTGGCATCTTCACACCGAAGCCACACCTGTAACTCCCTGCTACCAAAACCTTGCCACAGAAACCGACGACAATCTCCAACGTTTATCAGCAAATTCTCCAGAAAGTTAGCAAAATATTTAATGAGAACTACAAACAAGGTCTGTGCATTTATATTTTTTCCCACAAAACAGACTACTAACAATTAGAAAATCAGACAATACATTAAAAATCACATGTTTTTGAGATGCACTCTCCTCACAAATGTATTAAAATGATGTCTTTAAAAGGAAATAAATCACAATTTAATAATCTAAAACGTTCTTGAGGTTCATTTTTTCCACTAATTTTTTTATTAAACCATTTAAAGTTTATAATTTTATCTTTCCTGTGAATTAAATCATTACCTAATTCAGTATTCTTTAACCAATAATTCTTTTCTAATACAAAAGACCTTCATATCATATACCTTACACAAACTGCTTTTATTCTATTCACTGGTTAAACAGATAATTTCAGGAGAAGTATTTTAAGTATGTTTTCAGGCAAATATAGGTTTCTGGATCACCTGACAACTGAACACAATGATCTGCTGGAGACTATTGGTCTTCCTTTGATGATAACCTTAACTTGCCAAAAAACACAGCAAATGGCAAAATTCCCACTAAGTTCCCTGCAGGAAAACTGCACCTCGGATTATCTTGATGGCAGGGGAGGAAAGATGCTACACTCTGGTTTCAGATCTACCACTATAAAGCCTGCCCAAGGTACTATGAAGGTGCCCTAACCAGAAATCATGTATTACATTCCCCAAAAAAAGAATATGTATGATGGGTCTATTCATTAACTGACGTTGAAACCTCATTAAATTAAGTGCCAAAATCACATGGAGTTCTTCTTGTCTGCACATCTCTACGACTGGCATTTAAACATTATAATCTGCATGGTAACAAACGTCTTTTTATAATTTGGAAATTCGTATTAAGCAATATTTTGCACTATGGGCAGTTTCAACAACTTCAATGCAGAGTATTCTTTCCAAGATGAAGGTGGCAAAACCTGGTCCTTTTTGAGTGCAAATGAGAACTCGGACCATAATGTGGTACCATTTTCATGTTCTGCAAAAAACTTCATTGTATTGTCTTGGCTCTGCCCTACTGAACCTGGAGTACTTTTTAGTGCCTTTTTTAGCGTGTTTCTGCGAATTATGTAAAATCAATCGTAAAGGATTCTAAACTTTCATATAATGTTTACAAACACAGAAATTATATGTAAATTGATGTAAATCACTTGTTTATATGCACAGTAGAAACTACCTAAATCTCCTTTTTCCAAGCAGCAGGAGGGAAGAAAGTCACAAAATGGCAGAGTGACAGCAAGCTGACCTAGAGGTTCATCACTGCAAAATAACCTATTTGACAATTGGGGGGAAAAAAAAATAAATCTCTAATCTTGGTTTTTATCCAGAACAACAGCAATAAGCAATGAAAAGGCAACTGGCTTACTCCATAGAAGGAGACTTATCATGGAAAGTGTTAGATATTTCATAAATGCATCTTGTTGATACAAGGTACTGAGTATAATGTGTCTGAAAACCTTTACCTCTCTCCTCTACTTAATTTATTGAATTATACTGGAAGAAAAAAAAAAAAAAGAGGAAAAATGGTGATTTCATTTTGTTTTGTTCTCATATCCAAGAGTAAAAGGAAAGGAATTAACAGAATACTACAGATTCCTGTGAGTTTTCTGGGGACTGAATTTGACACTGTGTTATTAGAACTATTTGTGACTTAAAAAAACCCACTGGCTTTGAGAGGCTTTCGTTTTTTGAAAACTGTTTTATACAGTTGGTCAGAAGTTTCCCTCAAGCATGTTAGTTTTTCAAGAAACTGTTTACACATCTTCCTTTATACCATGCCAGGAGCACATAGGGGACTTAAAATGAAAGTAATTTACCTGGAGGTCTATAACAGATACAGGGCAGATTATAACCCACTACTCAAGAATCTTGAAAGCTCAGGATCTGTATCCATTACCCACTGACTACTTTGCAAAGCATACATAAAGATGTAAGGAAACACGAGGAAAATGAGAAAAAAAGAATCCTTCACTTGTTTAGGTAAAAAGCTTTGAAGTAGACACACTAGGAAAGCAGCATGCAGAGTTTCTAGATTTTATATAGATAGCATTTTTTCCTACTGAAACACAAACATCAGCCCTCCGTTATTGTCTGTGAACAGATTATGTGCAAACATGCTAAAGTTGGACCTTGTTCCCAAGCCTGTACCATACTCTTAATTTGTTCTTGAGAACATTAGTCTGCTTCTCCATGAGGTAACATCCTTTAAATGCATTCCTGTATTTTATAAGAGGTTTGCCAAGAAAAGTTCTAAGGCTTACTTTCCTTGCTTTCCTCCCAGCCCCAACCATCAATGCATGCTGCAATCAGGGGCAAATGTACATTCACATGATAGCATCAGCAAGATTTCCTCAATTTAATTTACTTGCCTGCATAACTAACTTTCCTTTTATTCTGAACTTTCTCTGCTCCAGCAAAACACTGGCAAATGCAAAATATTCCATCAATAGGACAGAAAAGCATAACTTTGTGCACGAACACCGAATTGTAGGTTTGGAACATACTGGCAAAACATATCATAGTTCAAGTTACAAAAATGTTGATGCTAAATAGAACTTGACACTATTTTAATGATCAGAGTTAATTTTTAGCCATATGTTTGAAGAGGGAGGAGAATCGAAAAGTGGTTGGACTGTTGAATTAAATTAGATCAGTTCATAAAATCATCCAACATTCCAATACGGGATGTGCAGCTTGCAAGGAGTTAACATGTTCTTAGTGCTTTGTAGTCTAAATTACTTTTAGAAAGTAATATCCATATTGTACCTTGAAGGAAGGCCTAAGCTGTAAACTTTAACGGCTGCCTGAGTTGGTAATCATTTCATAGAGACAAGACACTGCACAAGAAATTGCTCTATAAATAAGATCCCTTACAGAAGAATTAAAATGAAATTCATATTATTGATGTTCACCAGGAGCCATAAAAAACACAAGACAGCCAGGAAGTGGCACTTGTTTCAAATCACTGTCAGAAGCACCTGAAGGACACCCTCAAAGTCAGTTTGATCAATGATGATGAATATGTTGGTCAAGCTTTCTGTGCAACTGTAATGCATTTGGAAGCCTTGAGGAAATACATCTGGCAAGAAGGAGGAGAACAGATATGAGATATCCCTACTGCTAAGCCTTTCCTATGACCATTAATCCAGAAATGTGCCCTACCTTACTGAGCAAAGTCTCTCTAAATTCTTCCCTGTCTCCTCCTCAACTCTCTTTACAGGCCTTGGGATCTCCTCTGTCTGCTTCTCCTTGATATAAGCTCTCTGAAGACTGACCACCTTCTTGTGGTTTGAAGGGAGATTAACAATCATGATATCTGAATTAAACTTATGATCCCCACTGCCAAAGCATACATTTTGCTAGCAGTGTTATGAAAGAAACTGTTGTGTGATGGTCACACTGCATCTCTGCTGTGGCTGGATGCATGAAAGTTTAAAGGCTTAACCTGTAAATCTGATGGGGGTGATGGCTGCAGGTAGGTGGAGGTGGGAGGGAAAGATTGAAAAGTGTATAGCACCTGTTTGAACGAAGGCTTCTATATATCACAGAAGAGGTAGAGATAAATAGAAAAGAAATCAAATTGCTGGAACCAATGTCAGAAGCTTAAAGAATCCAAGCCAGAAAGCAAGAAATGATATATCATTACCTAAACTGAATTTGATTACTAGAGCCCTTCCGTGAAAGTCATGATTTGTTCTCCTCTATAATTTAGTCTTTTCCTCAGACACCACAAACCATGAGCAAAATATTCGGAACTACTACAGCATATGGCACTTTCTGAGGGTGGTGATTGATATTCTGCAGTTAACAGTGACATTGATGGCACCGCATAACAACACCGAACACGCAAATGTTTGAATTTTGTTTAAAATAAAACTTTTTTCTATTTGCCACTTTTTGAAAATGATTTTCAGTCAGTTTCACACCTATGAAAAGTGATAGATTAATGTTGCCAGGGCTATCAATCTGCTATTACTGTACACAACAGATATGGCCCTGTCAGCTGCCATAGCTGTGAACTTTAACCACATTCCTTAGGGGTGACAGGATAGCATCCAAATTGCCAAAGTACTTTGATACCTGAAGAGTATGTGGGGAAGTGTATTCAGAATACCATACCTGATAAAAGAGACTAAAACAATTTGATTAGATGTCTGTCTATTCTTCTATTTGCTGATTATTAGAGCAAATAACAACTAGTCAAAACAGCTCAAACAATTTTATGTGTGTGCAAAAAATGGCTCACTACAAGATTAAATTAAAAATTATGTTTTCACTTTATGTTTTCCAGTATCTAAAAACTTACCGCAATCACATTTATGATTTTTGTTCTTTGTTGTTTGGGTGGGTTTTTTTTTTTTTTGCTTGGTTGGTTTGGTTTTTTTTCTGGGAAATGAAGAATTTTTTTGTAGATGACATTGTATGTTTTTGAACATTGTGATAACTAATGTTTACTGACCATATTTCTTGATACCGGATTTTTTTATTCTTTCTCCTTCAAGTGTTTCATTTGAATTCAGGCTCCCTAAGAGCTGTAAAACCCTGCACATGAGCTTTTGCTCACAGAGCACACAGAGGACAGATTTCAGCATCATATGTCTTCCCTGTACTGCAGATCCTGCTCCTGAATTTAGCAGATACAGAGAAAAGCAGTGAGTAGCTAAGCAAATACTAACATCTTACTCCATTGTAAATATCCTCGGATGAAATTTTAACATACCTTTTAAAGTTTCCTTAAATTAGGACCTAAAAGAACAGTCTTACTAATACAGCTGCTAATAAAAGTATCAATTAGTTCTAATTTTGGCAATGTAGTTCCTGAAAACTGCTTCTTAACTCACATACTCTTAGGATGCCAGACAGACACCAGGC
The DNA here is from genome assembly GCF_001431845.1 of Calidris pugnax. Lineage (NCBI taxonomy): Eukaryota > Metazoa > Chordata > Aves > Charadriiformes > Scolopacidae > Calidris > Calidris pugnax. The sequence continues at coordinate 11,181,048 of NW_015090830.1, read as the reverse complement.
AGCAATAACTTTCAGTTTCTTTTGCCCTGTAGCCTGATTCTGCACTTTCACAAATATTGCCAGTAATGCGCTTACTGTTTTGCATTAAACAGTCTCCAATCAATGGGCTGGATTTGAACTGACAGCTAAGCTATATATTTCTCCATTAGCAGAGACTGATTTTAACAGATACATGAACAAGCAAAGGAAACCAAAAACATCTGAACTCTGCAATTTTATGCACCATTGAAACACAAACAAAGAATTATTATTTACCTTAGGCTTTCTAATGCTGGAATTAAATATGTCATTCTGCAGCTGTATTTCCCTCACTGCTGACACATTGGGAAATGATAGTATTTAAGACTCAAACAAATAACTTCATGATTCAGGGCAAAATCAGTGATTTGTATTGAAAGAGTCAAGTTCATTCGAGTTCTGAAAATTCTTGCAAGAGCATTTAATTTCTGGAGAAGAAAACTTTGACATGAATGACAGAGTGTAGTTAGGATCAAGTACAGATCTCATCATCATGCATCATTACTTTAAGGATAGCAAGTATTGTATGAGGTTTCCAAAGTTGGTTTATTTTGCACATTAGTCACAACCATGCTCTTTTCGATAGGACAATTAAATAGACCATTAGTCATTTTATAGGGTATTTATTCACCAGCCAAGAGGAAATTGTTATTCTGGTCTCAGATGAGCTGGGTAATTCCTGACAGATAAAATCAGAAACCTTCTTCGGAGATGTGTGCATATCCAGATGCCCACCTTCAATTAATTCCAGCAGCAAGGTTTATTACCCTGTCCTTATAGAGTGCTTAAGTACCTACACTGTAAAGTTCCTTTCAGCTCTGTAGCAAATTAGGTGCTGGATTGCAGAACTTGCCTCTCAGGAAAGGCAGCACAAAACCTAAGGTCAATTAAGTTTGATTTGGCTTAGCTTACAGATTCACCTTTAGATCAACTAAAATGACACCAATTCACAAACCTGATTCCAATCTCTTTAAAGTATGGTTTGAAAGATGCCTGACATCCTTGTAGAGAGCTAAAATATGCAAGGTCCTCGAATTTATATCTTCTTTGGCCAAGGCAAGCCCAGCTGTCTCTTCCCAAGGTCACAGCTACCAGATTGCAACAACTTTAAGCAACTGACTCTATATAAAATACCCATTCATACAGGTAGGCTGTACATCTAATTGAAAATGTTCCAGCCTGATACTCAGAACACCAAAATAAGGGCAATGTATCCTATAGCCACCTCTTTTTCATGGAGAAACCGTACCGAACTCCATGATGTTAGTGTCAGATCAAAGATAAGCCTGGAAGCTTTCAACTGTGTCTGCTGTACCTCAGTTTAGACAATGCTAATCTAAGAGAAAAAGAAAGAAAAGAAGGGGACCACTGTGGAAAAATGTACCAACAAATTTTTCTAGTTTATGAACACAAAACCTTTACAGACAAAAAAGTTTTCCATTGGCCTGCACCTTACACAATGCAGCAAGGCCCGATAAAATAACTCCTTGTTGGCTGGCTGCCAGACACCCACCTGCTGCCACCCACCCCTCCTCAAGTAGGGTGGAGGGGAAAAATATTATGGAAAAGCACATGGGTCAAGATAAAGACACTCATCAGTTACTATAATGGGAAAAAAAAGACTCAATGTGGGGAAAATTAATTTGACCTATTGCCAAGTAAAATAGAGCTGGATTGTGAGAAAAAAACAAAAAAGACAAAAACGAAAACATCTTCGTCCCCATACCTCTTTTTTTACAGGTTCACCTTCACTCGTCCAGCCCTGACTCGTCGATCTCTTCTCCCTGAGAGAGCAGGGGGATGTGGGACGGGGCTCTGTGTCGAGTCCGGGCCAGCCCCTCTCTGCCGCTCCCGCCTCCTCACCCTTCTCCCTGCTCCAGCCCGGGCCCTTCCCCGGGGCTGCCGGGAAACCCCTGCCCCAGCGGGGTCTCTCCCGGGGCCGCCTGGAGCCCCTCCTCCCCTCCTCCTGCTCTCCCCTCGGGGCTGGCAGGGCTGTTTCTCACCCGGTTTCCCTCAGCCCTGGCTGCCGGGCAGCGTTTTGCCCTTTCTGAGCCAGGCTTTCCCCGCGGCGCCCGCCCGTGGCTGAGGGGCTCAGCTGTGCCCTGCGGTGGGGCCGTTGGAGCCGGCTGGAACCGGCTGTGTCCGGCACGGGGCAGCCCCGGGCCCGCACCGCAGGGGCCGCCCCACACCGCCCGCCCACACAACCGGGGCGCCCGCAGGCGGGACATCCCGCTCTGTCTGCAGAGGACGGGAGGCCGGAGGATTCAGCGCTGGCGAAATGAAAACAGACGTTCTTTGGCAAAGCGAAAGGAGGTATGTGGATGATTGTTGACTGTAGCTAATGTGGTGGTTTGGTGTACGCCATGGAGGTAGTTAAAAAGCAGAGGAGGGCTGTTGTACTGGGAGATGAGTCGTTTATATGTTGTTGACCTGGGACAATTATTTATGGAAAGTTCAGAGAAATACTTCTCACGGTGGAAATGCTTTTATTCAGGTTTAAAAGCAGAAACATGTATCTCATCTTAGTCAAGACTCATGAATGTTTCTGGGTATTTCAGACAGGTGGTGCCCTTGACAGTCTTTAATTGGCAGAACTTCTGAACATTAGGATGTGTTTGATAACAGGAACTGGCTTCAGCTTATCTCAGCACAGAACACAGATCCCATACATTTGTGCCTGTGATGTCTGTGGGTCCTCATTTTACTTCCCAGACTGAACCAGCCACAGAACCCTTGTCATAGGCACATTTTCTTAGCCTGCTTAGCTGTAGACCAAAACACACCACCACCACTACCTGTGAGAAAAATTGCCTTAATCTGATTTTCTGATGCTCGCTGTCTGTATTTCTAGCTAGCCACTAACTAGTTTAACAAGTAACCAAGTCAGATATCACTCCTGGGACTGGTGGCAGACAGTTCCTTTACCTGGAATCCATGAAAAATGCTATGCTACAGAGGAAATTCAAAAAGAACTCATCACCCCTTCCCCTTGAAACGTGCTGAAAATGGCAGAAACAATACTTGTGTTAAGAACTATCATAAAGAACTATGCTGGCAGCTTGTTTTGTTAATTTGAGATCCTGGCTTCAGCCCTCCAGCAAAGCTAAGATTGCAGGTCGTTTGAAACAACACACCATGCCAAACAGAAGCAATATTTCTGAGGACGTACAATCTATGCCCAGGTCCACTAGTACACTTACAATAGTGGCACTCAAAAGAAAAAAAACACACCATTAAAACAAAATTTTGAACATGTGATTTGTACTTAATTTAGTAAATGAGGCCCTTTTAAACATGTGTGTTTCATTTGTCTGAGTCATTAACCCTAAACTAATATTTCAAAATACAATCTTTTAGTAAGTCTGATTATTAGGTATGTTTTATTAGAAGGATGCTCAGTTTCTGAAAATAAGAGCGCTCTCTTCTACTAGCAACATTTAGCTGAACTTGTGCTTTGAAATGATCAACAGTAGCTCATATGCATGTTGAGAGAAAATTGGCACATAGTTCTGCTAACAGTCACAGGGGTTAATCCTCAAAATTTCATCTCTCTGACATGAAATTCTACCTTCATGAGTCTTCTATATTCCTTGCAGCATTTCATAAATAATTACTCTTGATCTACTTTCATTACCTACTTCATTCTGTTAACATTTTGGTTTTTTCCTTAGACTGTCTGAATCTTTCTCTGTATTTGCTGCTTCTTGTGTCCTTCCGTCAATCTCCATTTCATGTTTTGTATGACCTGTATCCACAAGCTGATGAATAGAGTTTAGAGAAACTTAAAAATACATTTAAGGGCCTTGAACATTAATGCTTTCTTCTTGTGGATTAAAGGGTAACATCTGAGAACAGGAATTATAATCAAGTCAGTTATAATCATGAGGGTGGTCTATTAATTGATTGTGATGTCTTAACAATTATGCCTTCACCCAAATCCGTTAATAAAAAGTCATAGAATCATAGAACAGTTTAGGTTGGAAGGGACTTTAAAGATTGTCTTGTTCAGCCTGGCCTTGAATGCTTCCAGGGATGGGGTATCCACGACTTCCCTGGGCAACCTCACCACTCTCAGAGTGAAAAACTTCTTCCTGGTACCTAATCTAAATCTGCCCTCTTCCAGTTTGAAACCATTACCCCTTATCCTATCACTACATGCCTGTGTAAAAAGTCCCTCTCCAGTTTTCTTGTAGGCTCCTTTCAGATTCTGGAAGGCTGCTATAAGGTCTCCTCGGAGTCTCCTCCAGGCTCTCAGTTTATCTTCATGGGAGAGGTGCTCTCATCTTCACCCTCTGCTCATCTTCATGGCCCTCCTCTGGACCATCTTGTAACAGATCCACATCCTTCTTTGTTTTCATCAGTGCACCAATGAAATCATTGATGAATCCACCCATTTTAACTTCTCCTACAGTCTAGACAGCCAAGTCTATTTGTTTGAATCAGGGAGGCAGGTTCCCTGAACTCTAGTGATGGTCATGTTGTGGAATCACTGTGTTAGTTTCAGCTTCATTCCTTAGGGACCATCAGGGTAACCATTACATTAAGCAGCACTTCATTCTTGGGCTAGTCTTTTTAATTATATTAGCTGATAATAGATGTGAGCAAAAACGGCAGAAGTGATGACAAATGGATTTTCCAGCATGGTTCATTAAAATGCAGTTCATTTAGATATCTTGCTAAGGATGTCAAATAGGTGAAAATATGTAAGATAGGCAAATCAAAACTGATAATAAAAACTACTGAAGAAATAAGAGTAAGATAAGAGTTGACGTGAAAGGTCAATTTAAGCAGTGAGACTGTTTTAAGACCATTGGTTTTAAATGGTCGTGTAAGACCACTGTACTGAGATAATCTAATAATTGTTTTTTAACTTCCTACAGTCTGGCCTCTAGTTTATGAAGACATTGTGAAAATTGCCTTTAGGTAGCTTGGATACCAGTGAAAACATCCCTGTATATTAGCTCGGGATGGACCACAAAGTCATTGAAGCAACTGACTAAAAATCGTGTAGCTAAACTACAGTGATACCAAGTGCATGCAGCCACACTGCACAAAGCCAGGGATACTGGAGTTTGGGATGGGAGCATGAAACCATTAAGCAATGTCTCTGTCTTTCTGCATACCTGAGCCTGAGTGACAGAAGACATAGTCACTTCATGACATAAGCACAGAGGACACAGCTCCTGAGAGTAACAGCACTATTTGGAAGCATATCTTACTTGAGATGCTTCTTGCTGAACTAGATCTACCAAGCCTGACAGAACTGCTTCCAGTGCTATCAGGGTACTGACACGGGCAAACTAATCCATACGTAATCTAGCTAGCATAAATGCAGTTTAACTCTTTTTATATAGATTAAACCTTTGAACTGTGATGTGGACATACCCTGATTTATCCAGTGATGGTAGCAGTAGCAAGTGTGTTGTATTTGCAAAATTCCTTGCACAATCACACTACTGAGGAAATTTATTGTTATAAGAACTGTGAGGTGGTTTTCTTGTGGGTTTTTTTTTTTCATTCCACGGTTTATTGGTATTTTGATGGGGTTTTCTTTAAGAGTGTTATCTCATGGAGTGACTTTGATATAGTTAGAAGATGTGAAATGGATGTTAGACACTAACTAATGGATGTTAGATACTAACTAATAACAAAGGGAGATTCATTACTGTGATTGACAGATGCAGGGGAATGTTCCATTGTTTTAAGCAATGTACTTGCTTTGAGGCAAGAAATTGTGCTTTATTATATTACTAGCAGTATTATTACTAGGTTGGACCCACATTGCCTTGACCAGTATCCATATAATACTAACTATAGGGAACAATTCTTTAATTACTGTTATCATTAATGTTCGGAGGCAATAACACAATAACACTTAAAGCAACTAATAAAAGATGGAACCTGTTGTTTCAGAGTACAAACACAGTAACAGATCTTTAATCCAAAGAATTTACAGTCTAAATACGAAAAAATATTATCCTTACATTTTGTGACTTATTCCTACTTTAAAGACCACAGCTGCGGGAAAATTCATATTCCTGAAGTACATACTCTAGAACAAGCACTTTCTTAAGTATACATGTTAATTATTAAATCTGGATCCCTTTGAATTCAGTAGCAAAGCTCCAGATTTCATTGGGTCCAGAACTTTGTCCTGACACTATTTTCTCTTTAGTTTTGGAAACTATCGACTCCTGAAGTCCTTCTGCACTTTCTAAAATTCAAAGTTTATACTTGTTCTCTCTTCACCCTTTTATATAGTATCACCATCTAAGTATTGCTGTGTGGTACAGAATGAATGTCAAGTGCTCCCCATTTATAAGGGATATAGATTTGAAGTGCTAATATGCCAGCTATTGACATTTCAAAGAATACTGCTGATTGGTATTGCAGCCCAGAAGCATCTTTTAAACACTAGAGCAAAGGGGATACATCAACAGTAGCAGTACTCAAACATAAAATTTTGACAGCATGGGACAACAGAGATTATTCCTCCTCCAAGTCACAAAAAATTAAATTTGGAACCTATGGGTATGTGAGACCTCCAAAGAGTTACTGTTCTTGGATTTCAATTTTTTTTAAGCTTTGTCTTTTTTTCTACCTGCAGGCAAACTTCATCAGCACCTTACTATTTCTGCTCCAGTTATATTGACCCCTCAGTTCTCTGTCTTTGCTAATCTATTGATATTTTTTCTTAAATACCTTCCAAATAACTGTCAACCTTGTCCTTAAAGGCAGACAAAATCCAAACAAATCATCAAATCAAATCAGCAGAGCTAGGGATAATAACAAAGGGAATGAAGCTGACTACAGCTGATTTCTTCTTGCCGCTAGACTGAGCAGACTGCTTCATTGCTCCATACCTCCTAACCATAGGACACATGTCTGAGAAGTGCAGATAAGATTATTGCAATAATTTCTTCCTAATCCTGTTTCCTTTGTTCCTATGATGAACCGCCTGGACGCAGCACCTGCCATCACAGACAACCATGTCATATAATCCCTTTCATAAACTTATCAAGCACTATTTAAAAAGTATTTAGGCCTCTTGATCCTGCTATTGCTGTTCTTTTTGTTAGAAATCATCTTTTATTTCTCATGCTTATTTAATTCACAGACAGTTTTTACCAATTGATCTCTTGCCCAACATTGTATACTGGTAAATAAGGTGAAATGATAAGCATGAAGTAGGGAAATGAGCTATTTTAATTAAGAACAGTCAGAACCATTCTGTTAGGATTGTTTTAGATTTGTTAAACTAAAGCCTGCTCCTTGATAGCCTGCTGGGTGGTTTGTATGTTCTGTTTGTGGAGTGCTAGGCCTATGCAGATCAGTGTGTCCCACATTGATTTTTCAAGTGTAACCTGCAGAAACATGCATGTGACAAGAATCACACATGTTATAGATTAAATCAGCTTAATGACTTCTTAAGTAGAACTATTTCTTCTCATTCTAAAAGAACGACTAGCCTTAGATTTTCTTGAATCATATCTTAATTCTTTTGGCATTTTCATATAATCATCTTATGGTCAATTAATAATACAGTTCCTGCTCTACATTAACTGAGGATAGCTATCTTTTAACAAAACGTTTTTCCTTTGCTGTTACGTACATGACATTGCATTTGTACAGTTGAATTTTGTCTCTTTTTTCTATTACTTACCTCCTCAAGATTGCTCCATTAACAGCATCACTCCGAGTAGATGCTCAGATTCAGTAAAACCTGTTGCAATCTTCCTTATTTTCTCTGTCTCCTTTATAAACTTCTCCTAGTCCTCTTCTTGTTTAAAAATAACTTCTTAGTCATCATCATGTTGAATACTTCATGGAAGCTCTAACAGATAAGATGTCTGTGAAACAGTCCATCTTATCTGAGAAAGCTGTAAGGTCAATCTAATACTATTTTGCTAATGCGTATCACACACACGTCAAGGCTTTTTATTTGACTCAATTTCTATAATAATTATTTCCTTTAAGATTTATTCTAATTGCATAGCCAAGGTCATTCTGAAAGTCCTGTAGCTGCCTTAGTAATTTTCTTTCCTTTCATTTCAACCAATACGATTACTGAATATCACTATATCTTTTTTCCCTTAAAGCCTCTATTTGTTCCATAATGAGTCATAATAACATAACAAATTATCACAATTCCCTAAAAGACAGGATAGGATAGAATAGAATCATTTAGGTTGGAAAAAACCTTTAAGATCATGGAGTCTGACTGTAACCCTAACATTGCCAAGTCCATCACTAAGCCATGTCCCTAAGCACCACATCTACACATCTTTTAAACACCTTCAGGGGGTGGTAACTCAACTGCTTCCCTAGGCAGCCTGTTCCAATGCTTGATAATCCCTTGGGTGTAGAAATTTTTCATATTATCCAGTCTACATCTACACATCTTTTAAACACCTTCAGGGGGTGGTAACTCAACTGCTTCCCTAGGCAGCCTGTTCCAATGCTTGATAATCCCTTGGGTGTAGAAATTTTTCATATTATCCAGTCTAACTCCCCTGGGGCAACTTGAGGCCATTTCCTCTGGTCTTACTACTTGGGAGAAGAGAGCAACACCCACGTCACTACAACCTCCTCTCAGAGAGTGATCATGTCTCCTCTCAGCCTCTTTTCCTCCAGGCTAAACAAACCCACTTCCTTCAGCCACTCCTCATAAGACTTGTTCTCCAGACTTCTCACCAGCTTTGTTGCCCTTCTTTGGACACACTCCAGCACCTCAATGTCTGTCTTCTAGTGAGGGGCTCAAAACTGATCACAGTATTTGAGTGCTGAGTACAGGTGGGTGATCACAGTATTTGAGTGCTGAGTACAGGTGGGTGATCACTTCCCTAGTCCTGCTGGCCACACTGTTTCTGACACAAGCCAAGATGCTGTTGGTATTCTTGGCACCTGGTCACACTGCTGGTTCATATTCAGAAAGCTGTTGACCAATACACACAGGTGCTTTTCTGCCAGGCATCTTTCCGGCCACACTTTTGCAAGACTGTAGCATTGCATGGGGTTGTTGTGACCCAAGTTCAGGACCCGGCACTTGACCTTGTTGAACCTCATACAATTGGCCTTGGCCCATCAATTCAGCCTGTCCAGGTCCCTCTCCAGAGCCTTCCTACTCCCCAGCAGATCAACACTCACACCTAACAGTGTTGTCTGCAAATTTACTTAGGGTGTCATCTTGGTTCCCTCATCCAGATAATTGATACAGGTATTAAGCAGAACAGGCCCCAATACTAAGCCCTGGGGAGCACCACTTGTGACCAGTCACCAACTGGATTTAACTCCATTCCCCACCACTCTTTGGGCCCGGACATCCAGCCATTTTATCACCCAGCAAACAGTATGCTTGTCCAAGCCATGAACAGCTGGTTTCTCAAGGAGAATGCTGTGAGAAATGCTGTCAAAGGCTTTACTAAAGTCCAGGTAAACAACATCCACAGCCGTTCCCTCACCCACTAAGCAGTTACGAAAACCAAGAATATCCAGACAAAACTATTTCTAGCACTTTTTTGTCACGAGTATATAGTGGTGAAATATCAAAAATGTTGCAATTTCTAATATCATTAATCTCTGTAGAAGTCTTTATGTATGTTCAACCCTTGAAGCTTGTGGAGAATATTTATAAGACCACCAAAATAAAACTGCTTCTGTCACCTTTCTCCAAAGTAACTTTGATCAAAATAAGTTTCTATTTGCTCCATGCTGCCTGATTTTATTTCTTTACAATGGATCACTTCATTAACCAACAATGCTATCCTACTGTCCCAGCTTTAGTTATTCATTCCTGAATATCACATAGCTTTAAATAAGAGTGTTCCAGTCATGTTATTAGATACTGTAGGCAGCAGTAAAAAGCACGTAAATTGTTGGAAAATATGTACAGAAGGAAAGCTTGGTGGTCAGAAATAGTGAAGATTAATAAAACTATAAAGTACTTGTATGAAACTAGAGTTTAGGGATGTGAAGGTATGTAAAATCACAGGTAAAACCAATTTAGTAAATAAAAAAAGCTGTGGTCATATTCATAATGTGACCACTGAAGCACAATCTATGCAATGCATTAGGAAGAAAAAAAAAAAAATTTCTATATTGATGTCTAGCATAATTCTATATATGAGCTGTAACTGTTTGTTGCTCATAGACTTAAATTTAAATCTACCCTCAATAATTTTTTAGCCGGGACTGCATAAAGAAAATAACAGAGAATTTAAGAAATTAATGGAATTCACCTGCGGACAAAGTAGCTTCTTGGATGTAATTTAGACACAAATGGATTTATTTTTTTTTAACCTCCAAATCATGTTTTAAGTCAGAACAAACAGGATCAAAACAAGAATCACTTGATAAAATGCATTTGTTTCTGTGATGCTTAGATAATTACCCTAACAATCCATGAGTATCTACAGTATCAGTGTCCCTCCGGTCCTTTGTTGGCTCTTCAGACACCTGGCATCATTTCATACCACAAATACAACCCAGATACACATAATTTTCAAAACAGATGTTATCAACATTGCATCGTCTAATTTTTTTAACACCAGTACTCTAAGCCTCCATCTGGGTTTCCATAACTTAGCTCAGAGCCTGCATTTCTGGGTTTAGCCTCTCGATCTTGTTGCTCCCTGCTCCTGACAGGTACATTTCTGCCATGCTTCTGCTGCTGCACCTGCCACCACTGGCCTGGCAACTCAGCTGACCTCCTGAGCTAACGAGGAAGGGCAGGGGGCAATCTTACCTCACCCGACTTCACCAAGTTTCTGGTCTCAGATTTCTAAAGAATAACTGCTTCTTTCTCCTACCACTGAAAATTAAATTTTCTTAGCTCCTGAGTTTCACTCTAAGTCACTAAATATCGTCCATCCTCTAGGTGTTCAGAATGTGCTAATGGACGTTGCATCCTACCTGGTCTAAAATCAACAAAGTAGTAACCATTTGCAGGGTTCTTTTGACTTTACAATTTATGAGGAGTAGGATTTCTAGCTCTTTGAGGTTTAATAAGAAGGTATTAAAAAATGTTTAACTGTGAATCCTCAATGTCTTCAAAATTCTGTGTGCTTTAATACATGCATGCTAGTTTCTACAGTCAAATCAGTATAATGCTCAAAATCTCAATGGGCATCTTTCAGCGTGCTTCATAAGTCTTTTTCTAATGAAGAACACTTAACTAGTATAAAATGTGCTTTATTCACCATTTTAATCTTCTCCAAAAATCTTTCATTTCAGAGGAGTCAAATAAAAAAGAACAAGCTTCAGGTGAGATCCACCCAGACTGATGTGCAGTGACTACGAACAGGGCTGAACACACTGTCTCCACCCAACATTCTTATTAAAAGCTAACACAGCTAGCACAGCATGTCAGGCACTGTCCATAGGACATTTGATATGATGGACAGTAGCTTAATTTTATGCATACGGTAATTCTTACAATAGGCTCCATGTGTTCAAATGATATAGTTTTGAGGAAGATAACATAAAAAAAATTTATCACTACTTTAAACATAAAGTTCATGTAACTCTATGACTAATAATTCTACAATAATAACATAACATGTACATTAATAAAATAATAGTTTAAATAAAGGAAAGTACTGAAGTTTTCCTTTCCCCCCAAACAAATCAAGATGACATAGCATGTTTCTGAAATTTTTTATCTTCAATAATGGTTGAAATTAAAATGTTAATTCCAGCTTCATCTATTTACAGAAATAATCCGTGCACTACGCTAAAATAGACATATTTTCTGAGTCCGAATAAGCTTTATAAGTAAGCCTATTTTAAATTTTCATATTCTGTTGAGTTGAAATCATAGTTTTCAGTTGAAGTGGGCCTTAAACTGGGCCTTAGCCACCTCTGACCTCTTGAGCACTTCTTTACATATCATGTTTTGGTCAAACTCCTTGGTTATTTACCTCATTGTAAATGTTGCTTCTCTAGATAGTCCAATAAAGCCATAGAATAATTCCTTATTGCTATAGTAATGTATAGGCCCTGTATAAAATAGTATTATACAATATTGTAGATCTGTGTTCTAAATCCTTTACGTGCAAAGAAATGGTTGTAGTGATATTCAGCCTGAGAAACAAGTGCATTAAATATACTGTCATGAACTAGACTATTGGCCTCCAAGTTGGTGTGAATGGTAAACAGTACATAGTAGTAATGTCCCTTGTGTGCAAAGGAAAAATAGGAATCAAATAGAGACAATATGGTTCCCACATCCTCCATGCTCCATGGAAAAAATAAACTGAAACTTGCTTTCTTCCTCTTCTAAACAGAAAAATGGTTTTAAAAGCCAACAGAAGCTTCCTCCTCTTTGTTCAAGGAGATACAGATAAGTCCCTTAATTTTCCCATGAAGTGTTCAGTGAGGGTCATTATCTGAGCTTGTACAGAGTACGTAAAACATAACAGAATCGTTCAGTTTGAAGGACGCTTTATAAGAGTGTGATATTGTTTTGGTTTTTTGAGATGTTTAAAAGTTTCCTTCTCAGTCATTGCAGCTGCATTTGCAAAGTGAACAGAAGTAATTTCAAAGGGACTGAGAAAATACAAGCTCTCTCCTTCCACTTGTAAGATGTTACAGCTTGACTATACTGTGCTAGAAAAATTAATGTTTGAATGAAAGTTTCAGTACTAATTACATGCAGTACTAATTGTAAACTAATAATTTCTGTGCCAGGAAATATGCATGCATTTAGGAGCATAGGAATTTTATTGGATTAAATTTGGCATACATGTAAATTTTAGATGGAGTAGGCCTCTATGTATGCGGAATGAAGGACTGCAATGAGTAGTTCAGGAAATACAAAATAACTTAGTATTATAAAAGTTTTTTCATTTGCTGTTCAGCTTAGAGAACAGAGTTACACTTTGGCCAAAATATATTTGTCTTTGCGTTGATTTTGAAGGTATGTCATAATCTAGGTGGCTGGAGCTCTCATTACTAGAATGGGAAATGAAAGTGCTTTTCTTTTACTTTGCATTTCGCAGGAAACTATATACTTTTTTATCATTCATGTGAATGTATATGTTACTTTTACAGAGAGCTTCAGGATGTTGGTGGATTATTTTTGTTTCGGCTGTTAACACTAATCATTTAAATAGAAGGTATTATCTAAATTACACTAATCTTAAGGGCTTCTCGTGACACTTTTCTCACATATTGGGAAAAATATAGCTGAACATTTCTATTAGTGCAGAGAAGACAGTACATGAAATACTCTTGGTGAGTCTTCAAATACTTACGATTGCCACTATTGCCACCATTTAGTGGACACTTAGTGCCGTGTATCCTTTTTACGCCTAATCATTCTGCAGTGTTAATGACATATTCAAAGACTTTGCAGATCCTTTTTATTGCTTAAACTTTCAGTGGTGCCAAAAGTACCTTTGGCTTGTTTGTGCTGTATACTTACGACACTTGAGTCATGCTTAAAGCCACCAACCATAAAGAATGAAGAAAAGCATGTTACTTTTGTCAAGACTTTCACTCCTTCAGCTGCTCTGGCTTCTATCCTTGTCAGTCTTTCTCATACTTGTTCTTTGTCAAAAGGTAAATTGATATTTATGATCAATAAATATCCTCCTCCCCCTTCCCCTTCCCTCCTGTCCTCTCCCACTTCCCCTCCCCTTTTTCTCCCCCTCCCCTCTAGAAATTGAAGGTATATGTCTCATTTCATTTCTCCAACCTCCAGTCATTCCACTGTGCTACAGTTTTAATTTCTGTTTTGAAGCAAAGCATGCTGATTTTTCTTCACTGCTCGTGTCCTTGGTCTTACTAACACTCAAAGTCCAGCCTGTTCAAGTTGCCACTGTCACAGCTGGCTTGAAGAATGACTATTCTGTGCAGATAATGGAATCATGAGAGAACACAGCATTTCAAAGTGTTTTCTTTCATGCATTCTCATTTACCAGAAAGGTTACACTTGCAGATATAAATGGACTCAAGGCTAGTACCAGATGCAGTTTAATATTTGTCATGAATTTGCTATAGTATACTCAGTTATGTTTAACATTTATGGCCATTTTGTTATTGGCATTCTGGATGAAGCTGAGTTAGTGTAACTCTACAATGACTGAAAAGCATTTCAATATTTTCTCTATATTTAATATAAGAATAATAAACCTTTTATGTTATTCATCCAATATTTGACCAAAGAGTATTACTAAATAGCCTTGTAGACTGTTCGATTCCTTTAATGCCTGATTAAAGGAATAAAAAACCCACATTATTTAAATATGGTTTTGGCATTTCATTTGCATCAGATACTTTATATTATTAATTTTCTGAAGTGCTTCTGCAACTATTTCTCCCTGCATGCTATATATCCCCAGTTTAGCTCACAGGTTCTTAGTACCTTTTTCAGGTTATGTTCACTTTTTCAAAATACTAATTTTTTTTAAAGGTATTTAAATTCAATTAATCATTTATTTTCAATATATGCTTACTTCAAGGTGAATTTGATCATTTCCCAGAGTAACTAGCAAAATATTTATCCTACTTGGTGATTAAATTTATCTTTTCTCTTCTCCTGAGCATTACTACGTGCTATTGTAACGTTATTCCAGCTACTAGTTGGCTAGGCCTTCACACATTTCAAAAAAAGGTACTTTTAGTGTGCCCTTTACTCACTTAGCCTTGACATAATTCCGAGCTCCTTCCAGTCTGTATTTCTACAGTTTTCTGCGGATTCCCTGGGAGGAGATAGCCTTTCTGGGGAAGCTGCTAGCCATTTCCCTGGGCAGTGCCAAGTCTAGTCCCCTGAAGGGTCTTTATTCTGTTATTTACTTTTTCTTTTTCCCTCAGAATTTAAAATTGCACCATCACATGGTCACAGCAACCAAGGCTGTCATCAGTCTTCAAGTCCATGACCATTTTCCTTATGCTTGAGCAGTAGATGCAGCAAAGCAATCTCCTCCAGTTTGGCCATCCAACACCTGCATCAAAAATTGACCCTGACAGATGCCAGAACTCTGAGCCTCTCCAAGTTGTCCTTTCAGCAAATGTTGGGTAACTAAAGTCCTCCATGAGATCCAGGACCTGTTATCATGAGGCTGTTTAAAGGAGGCATTGTCCCTCTGTTGTTCTTGTGGCAGTCTGTAGCAAATGCCCACTGCGATTACCCATTTTGGCCTCCCCTCTGACCATGATGCATAAAGCCTCCAGCTTTTGTGTTGCCTATTCTTCTCTATGTTCGTGTTGGTCCAATGAAGGTCTTCCTCAGCATTGGTGCCCACATGAATGAGCAATGAATCATTATTTTTCATTATTATATCCTATTAACATAATGACCATGAATTCCAATTCTGGATATTATGCTAGTCAGTGCATATAAAAAGTTCAAAGCTGAAAGACTAATCTAAGAGAAGACAATGTGAATGTAGATAGGTGGGAAATATAAAGATACAATAGAGAAAAATTCTTTACCATAATACATGTTGATTGCAGCACATAAAGCAGCCTGAAACATTACAAAATTTTGTTTGTTTATAGGAAGATAAGGTTTTGGGAAATAATATGAAAAAGAATTATTGAAAAAATACGTAGAAGGGGAGTTCTATTCAAAAGCGGAGGGTGGCATGCATGGTAAAAGGCAGGAATTTGCTTGGCTATAAAGGTGGGCATACTGGAAAAGGATTCCTTCCTATGAATGAAAGGGGAGTAAGAGATGGGCAAAAAGATGGCAGTGAGCGAGGAAGAATAAAGCTGAAGCTTTATTGACTATAGAAATCAGTGAACAGCTCCCGAGAAAGTTTTAACATGCACAAAGTAACTCAAGAAAACATGCACAAAGCTCAAGAAAAAGAATCTTTCCAGCAGCATTCTGAGTGACTGTGCATGGACAAAGATTTGTTTGCTAGGACTGTAGAAAGCATGTTGTAAAAAAGCAAGATACTATCAGAAGGAACAGTATGAACAATAGGTTTAGTTATATGAGTGAAGACAAAAGGTTTTAGTGAAGTAATATAACCTTTCTCATCTCTATCCAACTCACTGAAACTGCAAATCAGTGTCTAAGGTGAAACAACTGCAGACTGGACTGACAGACCAATTTTTTCTATAATGTTGTTTGCATGTAGATGTTATAAGTAGGTAACTCTTTGGTTGTAGGATTGAGAGACTATAATTGATGCAAGTGGGCAAAGTAGTTTTAATCACTGTGCCCACTTATAGTACCTATTTTACTGACATGTGACAATTATTTATTTTGTAGCATTTTAGGTATATAGTAAGACTTAAAAAAATCCAGAGGACCGAATACAAAAAATAGAATTTTTTTCTATAATTAATGCAATTGCATTATTTCCAGTTTTAATCACTTGCAATAAATATTTTGTCAAAACGGCTTTAATCAAGTATCTTTTAAAGTATTTGTAAATATTTTTAAGTTTTAACATCAAAGGCCATTTTCTTAGATAAAACATTCTGTAGCAGCCTGCAAACTAAACACATTTTTACTGCATTATTGAAATTCGGCTTCACTGCCTTTCAAATGAAGTAGGTACATAGACCTGGGTTCTTCCCAGAAAAGTAGAGATTTACTAGTATAATTCATGCATAGTCAATATGCGTTTCAATATAGTGAAACCTGGGACATGACAGTTTTTTAAAAGCTTTGGCACAAAGATAACTAACTACCTGTCGGAGGCAGTTGCAAGGGATTACTCCTTTCTGTATGTTTTGATCGAGTTCCAGTGGTAGACATGGTAGAGAGTTTATTTCATTCTTGCGGCAATGATCATTGCTGTAACGGCGTAGCAGGAGTTCTGGTGTGATTTCTACCTATTTTGTTGTAGGCTGGGAAGGAAGCCTGTTCATCAGCAGTCAAGACTTTTGACGCTTCCACCCCAGCAATCAACAAGCTCTGAATAAGATGTAACAAAACCCCACAGACTACTATCCGGAATAGAAAGACTTAATAACATCTCTGTAGGCTCTTAAAACCATGGATGTGTGAGGATTGATTTAGAAGCAACCTATGTAAATAAAACAGAAAATATCTGAGGGAAATTCAAACTATCAGCTTCCCAGAAGTCAGTGAGCCAGTAAGTATTAGGCCTCTGTGGGAAGGGGCCTACACTTATCTGCAGATATGGAATTTGAAATACTTGTTTTGGTGTACTTTATCACATTGATAGCGTTTTCAGTTAGATTATCTTGTTTATGATCCCTCATGTGACAAGATGCAGCGTAGCAGGGGAAGCTGTGGCCTCGGCAACCTAATTCAGCATGTTTGGAGAGCAGGAAAACAGCATAAAACTTCCTAAAGATGACAGTTATTATTTTTGTGTTCACAGATGTGGTTTTGGATGTAGCTAACTGAGTGAATGTGTTCTGCAGATTTTTTATTTTGCATTCAATTTTTCAATCCTGCCTAAGTGAGACTGCCAGACCTGTACTACTTTAATTTGGGCAGCATTTAGGTGCAGTAACATTTAAAGAAAAGCTATAAAATATGTTTATGAATACACCAATGTTGCTCGTGTACCGGGTGCGGGTCATGGGGCGCTGCCTGCCGTGAGGGCCTGGGGCTGCCCCGTGCCGGGCGCCGCGGGGAAAGCCTGGGAGACACCCCAGGGAAGGTATTTTCTTTCAGGCCCTGGAGAGGACCCCATGGTGGAGCAGGTCTACACTGAAGGCCTCCAGGCTGGAGAAGAGGAACAGCATGAGGATGCAGGAGAGGCAGAGAGGAGTTGTTATGGACTGACCACAGCCCACCATTCCCCATCCTCCTGCGTCTCTTTAGGCGGAGGAAGTAAAGGAGTCAGGAACGGAGGAGTGAAGGTGAGCCTGGGAAGAGGGGTGGGGGGGGGTGTTTTAGATTTTCTCTTTTCACTCAACATACTACTTTTTTTTTTCTTTTTCTTATATTTGACAAAAAAGTTACATAAATTTTACCCAAGTCAGGTCTGTTTTGCCCATAATGGTAATTGATAAATGATGTCCCTGTCTTTATCTTGACCCACAAGCTTTTCCATTTTATTTTCTCCCCTGTTCTGCTGAGGAGGAGGAGTGAGAGAGTGGCTGGGGGGGTGTCTGGCAGACAGCCAAGGTCAATCCACCACAATCAGGCTCCAGTTTATCAGGAAACACTTTCACTATGAAAATATAATATGTTAAAGAAATCACTTTTTAAAGTTCATTTCTGATCACACCCTGCCTAAATTCTCTTCAGAACTAACACCTGGATTCAGCTTCTTTTTAAAAAAAAAATAATCTTGAGTTACTCGTTAATAAAATAGTTAAAACTATGTGTATTACCCATAAAATGTAGCCATTCTTTCTCTAGAAAATATCTAAGAATTGATTTTGTCAGATTTCACTTAATTGATTTGATGTAAGTTTAGCTTAAAACTGGAATAAAGTAGGTTTCTATGATGAATACTAACTAATTAAAGTACTGGAGGTCATTGTGCTTGGTTGAAGATCAAACATGATAATGGCATGGAACTGGACAGGTTCATTAACATCTGTTCTTGCAGCTTGTCTTTCTTTGTTCATCCTTCAAAATTTTCCCTCTCTTGTAAGGTGTCCCTTTATGTGTTATTTCTTAGAAAGAGACAGAGAAAACACATTTGAGACATTTTCTGTAGATAGGGAAGAAGAAACAATCGTGGGGTGAGATGTCTTCAGTCTAAAACAAGAGTCTCATTTGATGGAGTCTTTCAGGTAAGCTGGGTTCCATAATGCTTTTGCAAAAATAGTGAGTTATTGTAATCTCCATTAAAAAAAAATTAAAAAAAAAACCCAACACCACATCAAAACCCCTAAAAGAAACCACACAAGAACAACAACAAAAAGACTGTGGGAGAAAGCATTCTGGAGCTGTCTGAATGCTATAAATAAAGTATATGGTCTGCACGTTTTCAGTGCTCTGACCTTATTGGAAAAAATCCCAATTTTTCAATCCTGCCTAAGTGAGACTGCCAGACCTGTACTACTGCAGAAATGTAATGATGGTTCAAGCTGAATAAAATTCAGCATTTATAGACCCTATAGGATAGTCCCTTAATATGTTTAATGTATATGAATGGGGTTTTGTGGTTGGCGCTTTTATTATTATTATTTTTAATTTGAAGCCCTGTTATAATATGCTAATGCCGGAACATAATGACAAATGTTGCCTGTAGCAGCTGCTTTCCTCAGCAGTTGTTCCAAGCTGTGGAGCTTATTCTGACACAGTTCAGCTCTGTGTCCTAACTCCACACTCTAGCAAAACAGTTAAGTGTATGCTTGACAATCAGCATCTGCTCAAGTGCTGCTGATTAAAATGTAAAAGATTACTGTATGAAAGCTATAGCAAGGACACAATCTGCTTAAGCAACAGTACTAACAAAAATGTTTTGCCTGTGTCTCTGAGTTCAGATCAATGGTTTCAAACATTACCTACAGGAGTCTGTCAGCCACATCTTGGCTGCTCCTGACACCTAGGCTATCTACAGTAGAACTAAAATAGCTTTGCCTCTACAAGCTGAAAGGAGACCTTTATTTAGCCTTGTTCAAACAGAACGGAGTATGATCATGTGCTTTACTGAGTAGGGACTGATGAAAAACGAACTTCAAATCTAAAAATAGAGAGATGCTACAGGCTCCTCCAAGAAACTGCAAGACAGGTGATTGCTTGATTTTTTTTATGTGCACAATCTTCATTCTGTTTCCACAACCACAATTTTACCATCATAGCTTGGTTTTGCTAGAGAGGTGGTAAATGGAAGATACTCGTGTCATATGGGTACCACAATCAGGCTGTAACTGGGCAACTGGTGTTGCTACTGGCTAAAGGGATGTAAGCAGCTGTAACACCTATCCAACCCTGACCCTCTAAATTTTGTCTCTGTTTGGGCTGTTACACACCTGTAGGGCTGTATAGTAAACTGGCTGAGGAAGGTTATTCTTCTGCAAATATAAAGATATGTCTCAGAAAAGTATGTTCTCAGAGTAACTTAGTGCAGGCAACATTTTAAAAAAATTAATATCCAGCTGCTGAGCCACTGTATGTCTTGCCACCACAGCCTCTTCTGTCAGACCTATACTGCTTTATACTAGAGATTCAACACGTGGCACTTTAAGGAGTAGCACTTCATGTTGTCCATCACTATGATAGGTTCCTAATACTCCTAACAGTATTTGTAACCGATTTTATGTCAGGAGTGCCCCTTCTTACATCCCTAAATAACAGTCAAATAGCCAGTAAAACTGGCCTCAGCTACCAGCATTGGAACTTAAGCAGGGCAGCACATACTGTGTTGTAAAAGGAACACTGGTTATAGTGTAATGATTTGCCAAGCTGCACTGCAGGTTTACGTGTGGCTTTATGAAACATCTTTAAAAAGCAAATGCTCCACTCCACAGAATTTAGTCAGAAACTTAACACCCCCCCCAAATATTAAGTTGTTAGGTTACAAGAAAGAGGGAGAAGGAAGGAAACAGCATGTGACAGAACACTTACCGAGACACCTCCAGCCTTAGCATTGTCCTGTTGTATCGCAAAACCTAGAAATGCCCTTCATGGTATAAGAAAGTGTATTTGGCTAGTCTGTAAGTGATTTTCAAAACTTTTTTTTGCTATTCTGCAGTAAGAATGTAAGCGTTATTACTGACTCAGCCCAGTATTGGACTCCGATGCACTAGAATAAAATTATTCAGGGGTAATACGAAAAGCCTTGTCATGAATGCACAACTTGCTTATGGTAGAAGCAATATTCTTGTCCTTTCAGTCAGAAGTTAACTTACTCCTAGATATAGCACTTGCAATTGAATAACAACCTCAACTTAGGTAAAACATTCAGCAATTTATTATATAAGGTTCTAACACTTTTGCCACCAGTATCTACAAATTGATTGTCATAGTTCTTTTAGCATCTTTTAGCATCTTTTCAATTGCACCCAAATGCAACTGTTTGTAGTATAAAATTCACACTGAAATGAAAGCGCCTAAAGAAATGAGATTACTGACTCACGTATTTATCTCCTAGAAATCAAGAAGGTCAAAGTCAGATTAATATTTAATATTCAAATTAAATGTCATGAGCATAAATATGTAAACACTGTTAATAAATCTTCGCATTTCATTTCAAGCTGTGGTCTAAGGATTGCTTAGGTTTAACACACTTGATAATTATTTTTTAAAATATCACAGAAAATATTATTACTACTGTATGGAAAAAAAATCCAGATTGGTTTGCTTTCTTTGATTTAACTAGCAGTTTTAAGAATTTCAGTCAACATATAGCAATGGGTATTTTAGTATATGCTGGGCTAATTAAGGTCTGCCTAGAACCATGGAATTATGAAGGTTTTCTAAGAAATACAATCTTAAAAAGAAATGTATTGAAAAATAATTGCTCGGTGTATGAAGAAAAGTAAGTAGGACAGTAGATAAATATTTGTGTATAATAGCTGAACTTGTATGAAGAACTGATCCTCTGCAGCTGATAACAGTACTACTGCTATACATTTATTTAGACATAAGAGTTCTATCAAGTGAAAATTGTTGATGAGTATTTAAAAGTCTAATTTGATCTCTGCACTATGTTGTTACATTGAGAAGGCAGAACTCTTTCCTGGCCAGGGCAAAGTCTTCACACTTGAGATATGATTGTTCCCTGCATAGTTGTGTGTAGCCAAAGGAATCAAGAGCAGATAAGGTAGGTAAAACTTTGTGTAGGGATAAGTAGAACTGAGATAATCTAATACAATTTATCCAAATATAGAACATCTAAAACATCTTTATATTCTGAATGCAAACTAAATCAAATGCAAATGATTGCCCGGTACCAGAATATTTAGCCAAAGCCTATTTAGGTCTGTGTAAACAACAAGAGAGATAATATAATTTTGCTCAACTCAAACTACTTCATTGGTTTTCCTTTTGTGAAAATACGTCAGGTCTTAGCAGAGAAATGTCATAATATTTGAAAGTAAAGGATAACAATAGCACAGCTGTGCAAAGAATACACGGTGTTTTCAATTAACAATCAAATTTAAAATAAAAACTGAATATATGACGGTCCAAAACTTTGCTAGGCCCACTATTGTAAGCTATTGTTATTCCAGTCGAGTAATTCTTGTCTTTGACGTGAAATTAGTTACACACAGTCAGTGGCAGATGGAGGACAGACCTGCAATGCTGTCCTCAGAAATGGAGAAAATAAATTCAGCCTTGCCACACTGATATCAAAGTCATTATTAGAAATTCAATGTTAACTCTTCATCACAGGAACAGATTGGTATAAATCCTTTGAAATCTTTGCTCATTCAAAATTATTTTAACATTCAAAAGTATTTTTGCTGCAGAATACATTTAGGACACAAAAAAAATTCTAACATTCTTTGGTCAGATAGGTTCAAGCAGTCAGGAAAAATCAGCTGGACAGAGAGATTTCTACATTACTTTTGTTAAATCTTGTGACTTGTTTAATGTAGCTTAATTAATTGTTTCCTTTTGTTCAAAAAAGATCTCTTTTCAGCATGGAATAGACAAGAAATGGATACTGGTGCATGTGTTATACTGGTATATTTGTGTTTGCATAATCAACAATCAAAATTCAGTGATAACTACCTAGCCTTTTCTAAGCAAGACATCAAATAAGTGTATAGTTCCACCTATAAGTGTATAGTTAGATTTTCTCTAACATGTTAAGATCAATTTTGAAATCCCCCATCTTATTGCATTGTTTAAAATGAAAAAGTGCAATTTAACTGTACAACAACTAATTCAATTATCATAAGAGGTGAACTCGAACAGGAGTGATGAAAAAAAAGTTATTAGAACAAAGATGAGTGATCAGGATGGTAGGGATATCTTAAGCCAGATTTCAGTGCCAGAAGAAGTGTTTGTGAAATTACATTTTCTGTATGGCTCAAGGAAGAAAATTCCTTCTGGGGCTGCTTTTTGGAGATAGGCAACAGTTCACCTGGTGACTAGTTTCACTCCTCAAGGCGATGAATCATAAGATAACATCCAACAGAAGTTTTACAGTAAACAGAGGGCTTTTTGCTAAAGGCTAAGGGGGCACTGGTGCAGAACAATAGGAGGAACCTGTTTACAGAGGCATGAGAGGGAGACCTCCCAGAAGAGCATCCCTGTATGGAGACCCAGGGCCCTGGGCTCCTGGGGAGATCCACCTGAGCCAAGAGGATCCTGCTGAGCAGGAAGAGCAGTGAAGCAAGAAAATATACATGCCATTTTTTACTACATATATCTGAGCTGTGCCAAAGGTGACATTTTGAGTGCACAGCAATTTTAAAAGAGCATGGTTATTTGCTTTTGTTGTTGTATATTCCCAGAGTGACCAGCTTCCCTATGTAAGGGGAATGGGGGGCAGGGGTGGAGGGGAATAAAATAAAGCTAAGGCAAAGCCACTAGACTGCTTAGGCCACAAGGTCTGATTTTTCTTGACAGGGTAACAGAGACGTGTTCTCTTTGTAGGATATATCTTTGGCCAAAGAGGCCAAAACCAGTCCTGAGGCTTATGCAGATTCCTCCCACAGTCTGATAATAGGGATTCAGGAGAATAAATCTAATGAACATCCACAGTGGGAGCTTTGTCAGAACAAACGGGTCATGGAGGATGCTGTTGTGGATATCTATGCTGACATGAATCTTTGGCGACACGTGTGATGGCAGTCAACTAGAAGTAACATGTTATCATTACATCTGTATCTCACTGAAAGACAAGCTATCTTAAAAACAGAGAAGGTTCAAGGAGGAACCAAAATGGATTCAGAGAGGGGAAAGTGTGCTGCCATAAGAAGCTGGAGAATTTTAGTTTACATAGTTCTTCAAACAGAAAGTTAAGACATGTTCGATTACATCCTATAGGTACCTGGCTCATGAGGAAACACATCTGCTTTTGATGACCTCACTTTGAGCCAGAAAGTAAATTAGACTACCAAGGAAAGAATGTGAACATCAGATATGAAATAAAAATATTTACAATACTGTAATTGCTAGTCTTTTAAAATGCTTCTGGCTTTACCAGATAAGGAATTTGAGTTCTGGCAATACCAGGAGCAGATAAGTGAAAGTCACATTTAAAGATTCCATTGCAGTTTTACTTTCAGGCAGAACAAAGTTTTCAGCATCTGAGAAATAAACCAAATGCAGTGAAATGACAGAAAATGGCAGAAAATTTTGTCCCTTTTATATTGGAAGACAGTACAGAAAACTGAATTCAAACCAAGTTGAAGAAAACAGTGTAATAAAATCAGTCAGTTATCTTACCTTCTGAGCAAGTACAAGAGATGCTGCCCATTGGATCATGTGACAAGGATGATTCACGGGTCAGACTGCATGATACAGAGGCACCCACAGGTCAGATCACATGGTAGGAAACATGGCATGGCATGAGCCCAGGTTCTCTCTGGAGACTACGTTCTCTCCTAGATGCTGCACATATGCTCCTCCATGCATTAGATTAAATTTCTCAGTAGGTCAATCTGCTATGTCTGGAGTGGAAGAGAAATTATAACTGAACTGGAAAAGTATTACCTGGAAACCCTGAAGTTGGGCAGTGTGAGAGAAACACGTGTATGCATTGTGCATAATGCTGAAATTCAACAGTTGTGAAAATAGGTTTCTGTAGGAATTGGCCAAAAAAAAAAAAGGGGATCTTGTTCTATCCTCTGTTTTCCCAGTATATACTACCAAATAGATTTTGGTAGGGAACTGCCCCTTTATTGCTCATTAGCAATTGTGCAAATCAGAGAAAATCTACCAAAAAATGGAAAAGTATACATTATAGAGGTAGTTAGAGACTAAGGTTAGTTATATTATCTTAACTCTTGCTCCAACCAAATTTGTTGTGCTGAAACAGTATCATATGCTTTCACACACTGAGACTGTGATTCTGTTTGGAGCATTACTTCCAAGAAACCTTGGCCATCCTGCTGGATTTCCTGTTTCTACAGATGTGACCAAGCAACCCTGTTATTTTGTGGAATGCTGGATCATAAAGTAGTTTTCACAGTGACTTGGAGTATCAGACCTGTGCAGTACTGATTCAAAGACTAAAGAATAAGTATTAATAGTTCAAGCAAAGTTTAAAATATATTTTTAGCTGTTACATACGCATGGAACTTTATAGTTCATAGCTCCTAGATTGTGGTGACCTTTCTGTAAAGAAAAAGATTTTTCTTTAGTGGAAAGCTTGTCGTTTAAATGAAAAATGACCATGAGGAATTCTTAACATTTTCTTTTTCCCACCCTCTGCTTGGAAAAAGAAAAGGCATCACATTGCAGCAGCAATTGAAATAGAAATATTTTTATAATAGAGTTTCACTCTGCTTGGAAAAAAAAAAAAAAAATAAAAGACTTGTAAAGAAAGCAATACAGAATTGTCCTCTTCTATATTTAGTCAAATATCTAAATTTCTTCTAGGGGATTTCGAGAATAAAACCACCTAAATCAATGGCGATTTTTTTTTGTAGATAAAGCTTGAAAAACTGTATATTATGATTGGGGATTACAAGAGATGGCTATTGGTTGTTGAACACTTAAACTGATGATTTTGTCTTCAAATATGTTGAAGAAAATTGCCAGAAAATGAAGGTACATGAGTGTTGTTTTGTTCCAGCTCTCTCCACCTAAAAGTGAGTGTCTATTTTAAGGCAGATTTCTAAGTCAGTGGAGATAAAACCAATACAGCCAGTGGTGTCTAGAAAACAGCAGTTATCCAAACGTATATGACTACTTTGAGATGAGCTGAATGTCTTCCCAAACTCCGCTGATTGACTAGATCTCCAGTGACTGTCATAGGTGCTTAGTTTCCTGCATCTAAGTGTGTTAATGAGGAGCTAAATCCCACGTGATAAGTGTACTCCATCTTTGTGTACAGGGACAAGTGCAAATTGACACAACTTCCTCCAGGTTCCTGCCTGGAGCGGTCAAGCTCCGGTGTAGAAACATAATTGGGTTTGCAGACATGGCCCCCAGGTAAAGAGCAGCATACATGCAAGATTTATTGCCAGAGACTACATTACAGATTCGGTGTGCTTACCTCACTGCTTCTCCTGAAGATACCTTGCAGCGTGGGTCACAATGAGACAGGGCTTTCAGCTGCTTATTGAGTCCTCTGGCTTATGGAAATGTTCCTATTCTCCCTGCTGTTCCCTGGTGCTGGTGTCAGCCTTCTGCTCAGCTGATGCTAAAGCAGAGAAAGTAAAGAGGTATCTTTCTTCTAACTATAGGTCTTGATATTTGTATCACTGTCTCATAACAGGATCTCAGCTGATGTAGGAGCTTAGATATGGAACAGGCCATCAGCTGAAGATCAAAGTTAAAGAATGGAGAATTCAAGGAAAAGGAGTATTTTCACTTCACCTCTCCTCCTGCATTTTATAATGCCAATAAAAACTGAGCAGAAATTGCAAATGTCTGAAAGGTGTTTGTAAAATATTCTCTTTTATTCACCTCTCATTTAAATTACACAATAAATGTATGCACACACACATACACCCATATTCTTCAGATCTGTCCTGTCTGATTTCTGGGTACCCTGAGTTGCTAGGATTGTTCATTGTCTGAGACAACATATACTGTGCCTGTGTACGTGCACAGCATCCTTAGTCATTAATACCTTGGGTGACTGACTGAACTTCCAGTTGCCTTCAACCAGAAGGCTGCAGAAAAACATTTGACAAATTTTTAGAAGAACTCCCCAGGGGGAAATTTCAGGCAGTCCCAGGGATTCCTCCAGGCAGCTCATGCTCCAACCCAACTGTTATGCATAACCTACGTGTTGCAACAAATGCTTCAACTTCCAGCCTGGGTGGAGAATCAGCCATCCTAGAGACGCCCCTAGACATCTCTTTGCACAGACTTTATCGAACTGTACATAGGTGAGATACTTGTAAACACTCCAAAGAAACTGTTCCTACAGGTGCAGAAATTATCATGTGACAGTGAGTCTTTTGTACATAGCAAACAAATCATATATATGCTGAAGAGCACATGTAAGACCATGGATCAGATGAATTATGAAAAATTACTAGAATGGCAGTTCAGGGTGTCTCACCAGATCCAGCTGAAGATATTCCAAGGACTCTTCAAGGGAGACTCCTGACATTATCCAGCAGTGACAGACCATTCTGCTCAGGAAATCTGACCTACCGTGCAAATAACAAAGATCCAAATAAATTAATCTTTTTCAGCAACAACAACAACAAAATGTCATGGTTATCTGCCTGAAAAAAAAACATTGCCAGCACCAAGGAAAAAAAGCTTTCTGGGCTACAAGTATATAAGATATGTATAACCAAAACTAAACATTCACCTGTGTAGACAAGGCTTGGCTGAAATCTGACGGCTGCCTTATGAAGGTTTTAAATCATTTACATGCCTTGTACTGTCTTACTGTGGAAGCATGAATTTCCTTTGAAATAAGTGTTTGTTTTAGAATTAATTTATTTTGATGGAAGTTAACAATGTCCATTTGTAAGCTTATACATCTTGAAGTGGTTAATTTTTGTTATGTCTTCTCAAGAACCTTCTGCTATAAAATAATTAGGAAGAACAGGAAAAAAACGTGACAAAACTAGTTGCATTTGTAGTTAAAAGGTGCCATTTCTCATTCTGAGATTTAGCATTTATATGTTTTGAGAGTCAACAGTAACATGGAAAAAACAGTAGCTTCTGTGCCAATTTTTACTTCAATGAACTGAGATACGTGCCAGAAGATAGGACACTTTATGAATGTGTCTTTTTACATGCTACAGAATGCGTCTTGGAAATTTCACAGAAATTATGCCATCTGGTTACCCATTTGCTCATTATCAGCCATACAGTGAGGGGAAAAATGTAGTTTATTCAGCCTCACTAGATTCAAACTAAATCAAAAGTGCAATTTGCTTGATCTAGTATAGTAAGATATGTCTGCTGGGATTGATTAAAGTGAAAATACCAAGTGCCACGATCCTAGAGTATATTTCATCATCAAAGATACTTAATTTAATTCTTAAAATATAATATGAAGATAACAGATAGAGCCATTGTGTCATGCTAAATCCTTCAGAACAATATTTATTAAAACTGGTATCAGTGAAACAAATGAAAATGCCTGTAAATTAATTTACACACATAATAAATCCAGTACACTGGAGTGCCTAACATGATCTGACAGATCTAGGAGTTTTTATTTTAAGTCATTAATAAAAGACTGTTCAGGATGTAAAAGATACAGAAAGTTTTCAACATCTCTTCTATTAATATCAGAGAGCAATTACACCACCTATTATCCATGACTGAAAGACAGTATTTGTTGGAAAAATGATAGATTAATTACTCAGCAGATATAAAGTTCTATAATGGCACTGAAAATGAAGTAGCTACAGCATAACCACTAAGACCTAATCCATGTCTATCTTTGACATATCAAAATGTTTTGTTTTGTTTCAGATGTCTAGTGTCAAATTCTTAAAATTTAAATCCTTTCTTCATATGAAGAGAACTCTTCAAACTCTTCATACGAAGAACTGTCTTCAGAACCAAGAGTTTCTGAAACAGGTTTCTAAAAACCCAATGAAGTAATTCTCAGATCTACTTTTGGCAAATATACGTTAGTTAGGATGGGATTTACCTCAGAAATGTTTAGCCACCCAAAAGCTGGTGTTGCAACTCAGCTAGTTAAAGTTAAATTTAAAAAAAACCAAGCAAACAAAAAAAAAATCCCACATACTAAAAATGAGAATGATCATTTTTGGTCACTTGAAAATTTTAACCTAAAATTAATTATTTGGGGTCTCTTGATTAGATCAAATGTATAAACTATGGTTTTGGCAATGTTATTTACCTGCTTCTACTTCTAGCACTGCAGGGGGTACGTACATCTGGATTATCGAAGGCTAAGGGTGAAATTTCTTTTCTGCTTAATTTAGAGAGAAGATAGTAAATTCCCAGAAGAGCTTCTTTCATCCAGCTACAAAGTGAGTTTCTATAGTTTGGACTCTAGGTTATAATTCAAGAGTGCCTTGAATTTTTTTTTTTTTCCTCTATTTGGCTAATTTTCATTTTTATATTAATCAGTCAACAGTTTTGAAATGTTGTGAAGTCTGTTGAACCCACTTTTTTTTGTACAGGAAATGGGGAAAAAAAGAGAATGTGTATCAGGCCCTAAAAAGCAGAACTGCATCACAGAATTTGTGGAAAACTGGCAAGTGTGTGAGCCTAAATATCTGATTACCTCCTAGTGCCTATTTCTTGCATCTATTTTATTGAGGCTTTACCTTGTAACTACCACCATGATAACTGCACAACAAGAGAAATGACGATTAATTATTTTGCACTCAACAAATCAAATAATTTTCAGGATTACGTGAATCACTACATGTGGATATTGGTGTATGCTGCTGCTTATGAAAGTGCACTTGAGGAGAGAAACGTTTCAAATTTTGGACAGCAAATACTGATTTTGTCAGCAGTCTAGCACAAGGAAGTTCAGAAACAGATGTTCCTTTTTTTTATTAATTTCCCATTTTCTATACAAAAGCATAGGATTTTATTTTCATATCATGCCATGAATATTAGCCATTAGCCATTTTCACCATTATTTTAAAATATGAAAACATTGAAAAATAATTTTGGGGATGTGCTCTTAAAATAAAATGAGAACTATGTTAATTATGGCTGGCATTGATTGCATTTGAAATTAGTGAAACCCTTGCCTCCTACAAATCTCTTGTCTCACAATTTATAAAGATACCACTTTGTTTCCTGCCAATATCTGTTTAACAGTGAGCTAAGACAGATGGAGTGTTTGTACCAACCATACTTATGATTTGATTTACATGAAGTTTTTGTCAAATCCTATTCTCAGATTAGTCTTAGCTTTTCATGGTGTTCTGCTACTTGAGTAAGACAACATTATCTTTGAATTCATTGGTCTTAAGAGATCAAGCCTTTCTCTCCCCTCTCCCCCACAAAATGAAAATAAATTCAAGTGATACTGATTTGTTTCTCTGTCAGTGGCTGAGGAAGGGAATGAAAAATCAACTTGCTGCCACTTTAATTTATTTAAGACACAGAAGAAATATCCTGACATGCTCTTAGCAATACATCTCCATAAGAATTCAGATGAACAGTTTCCCATGGAGAAGTATGTTTTTACATTTTAAAGAGGAGGTAATAAAATGATGTATCTTTTGGTTTTCACTGTGTCTCTCAAAAATTGTAAAAATATTTAGATCTAAAATGAACCAACCAACACCAAACAAACAAGCAAACAAAATTTCGCACAAGAAAAGAAACTGTTCAACATTATTGTAAAACATGTATTTCGCTTTTGCTGTTCTTTACTCACCTTGGCATTCATGTGAGCAGAGCATTGATCCTGTTTTTGCGAGGCTGACTTGCCATAATATCTGTCAGACACCTTACAATTGCTGTTCAAGTACTGCCTGCTGTACCTTAGACTAGTTAGTTCTGTTATCTGACATAAAATGGTTTCTATTTGGGTTTTCCTTATGTAGCTGGGATGCTTTGTGAGAGACAGCCTAGAAAGTGACAAAACAAACACACCTTTGTGTTGAAACTACTTGCTAATGCTGCACAAGTGTAGGAAATTAACCTGAAGGCTGTCACCTGAAAGACAAAGCAGTTCCAGGTGCTGAGGACAGCTGATAAAGGCATCCTGGTCAATGCAGAAATGACCTTGAAAACTTTTCAGTTACCTGTACTGAAGCCAAATCTCCACCCATTAATTGGGCATCAGCAGTCATACATACAGATGCTTGCAGTGCTGTTGGAGGCCCCACTTACTTCTAGCACCTGGTACTATACTCTGCAACTACTGTTAACACTTGATCCCATACTTTGTACTCAACTGCACTTTTAAAGGGGCTCTCCCCCTTCCTCCCACCTTGATATGGCTGCACAGCTCCCAGTTAAATATTCCTCCTTGATATATGGCAGAAAAAATGTGTGTGAGTGGGGCTTCTGCTTACCTCTGCCAGCTCAATAGCGAGGCTTTTCTGGGTTCTTCTTGCATCAGAGGCATCCCACTGACTTCGGTGTCAATGCAGAGGTGCTCTTTTGCCTCTGAATTATGTAGGAGAAGGAGAAGATTCAACCCACAGAGAAATGTTATGAGTAAGTCACCCTGCTGTAGCTTCAAAACTTCCTATAATTGTACAAAAAAAATAATAAATTTCACAGAATTCTCCACAGACTGAATTATTAATTTTTTATTCCTATCAAAGGATATTTACTGACAAAAGAGTCACTGAGTTTATTTAAAATTTATCTTAAGATACTTTTATGTAACTTTTTAGCAAGCAAAATAATGTGAGTTACTGGAAGATCAATGTCCAGAAATGCTAGCTTGTCCAAAGGTTAAATAAAACAAGGTGGGGTGGGGGGGAAGTCATTTTATTACATGAAGAAGCAAACAAGAGCAATGTTTTAAACACGCCACAGCAAAAGACTGGGACTGCTAACATTTGGACATTATGTCTGTAACGGCGTAAATTCTAAGCAGATATTATGCAGCTTTAAGTGAGGAAATTGCCAGTGACAGTAAAAAGCAGACTTCCACGCATATGTAGTAGGAAGCTGCGTTTTATTAAGTTATAATAAACAGGCACGGCAATGATCCACATCATAGTCATCACATAAATGTTTGTCTCACAACATGCCTCATTAACAAAGCACCACTTCATCCACAATTAAAAAGCGTCAGAAAACTTACTAGTACTGAATATACCGCTATTCTGCTATTTCAGTATCAGAGCTGATAAAGCACTCTGATGTAGCAAAGAAAAAGAAAGCTATCAAAGGAATATTTCAGCCTTTTACCAGATGGTGCACACCTTGCATGTTTAGTGAATTGAATTTAAATAAAGACTTAGAAAATAATATCTTTCTAACTACCTGTAGGCTGCAGAATTCTTAAACATATTTGATTTAATATTAATACAGTATGTTTTACCAGATGATTTATTTGATGTAGTAAGTCATTTATTTGATCCAGTATCTCCCACATAATACATGACATACCTGCTGTGACAGACAATGTATCTAATTTGGTAAAGGCAAAAGTTTAATTCTACAGCTTCTTTGCTCTTCTGAATCTCTGGAATAAAGATATATTTTATTAGATTACTGCGCATTAGTTTCAGTTCAAACTATTTCAAGTCAAGTATTATGTGCATTACGAAAAAGTAAACCTAGCTTGAGTGAAAAGAAAAAAATAGAACATAACAGCTTTGCAAATGTGCTTGCATACAAACCACTTGACTTCAATATGCTACTCTTGATAAGTGATATTTGTAATTAGGAATATTTCAACAGCTGCTAGTATTCATGAAAATATCAGTAATTTTTAAGTGTCATGAATTCATATTAGCATTCTATTATTACTCATTAGTTAAAAATAATGTCATGTAGCTGAGGAACAGAAACATTATCATGTATCCATTCACATGCACTGAATTGTCAAAGATATTTGCAATTTACCTGTAATGTGGAAATTGTCATCCAAACTGTGTGATACATAATTAAGACATAACTGATAGATTTGTAGGCATAATGAATGATGTGAACAGACATAATATGTTCTGGCTGATAATGCTGCTCAGTGAGATTTTGTCAATATATGCTAGCTCTTTGGTGCATTACTTTAAGTGATATATACATTGAAAGCAAAGGTGAATGGAATGGTAAATTTTGAAATAATTTCTAATCTTTAAATTATTTTTCTCTCTGAATTACAAAGAAAATAAAAAGGTTTATGGAACAGAATTTTTGAAAAATTTGAGGTAGAAAAGTGGTTTTCAAACAACATGAATTTAGAGCATCAAAAGTATTCAAGGCAATGGAAGAGGAGCCTGAAGAAAATCTTAAGTTGAACTGGAAAGTTCAGTTTTCATAAATCACATTTTTCTTTAATAGGGTAGCAAAAAATGAAGTCTTCACTGTTTTTTTTTTTAAATGAGCTCTACTTCAGACTTTGTGTATTGGCCTGAAACATATTAATAACTCCTGCATTTGTCATTGAGAAAATTGCAGCTCAGATTTTTCCCCATCACAATTTCTCCAGCAGTAACAACAGTACAGTAATTCAAACATGTAGCATCAAATCCTCTCTGAAAAGCATCACCTTATAAATTTGGAATTAAGTGGAATGCAAGGCTGTCAGTTCAATAAACTCATTCCACATCCACAATTGGATACATGACATTTACTGTGTTTCACTTGTGGAACCAGAACATTCAAATTCTCCAGTGAGTTTATTCTTTCAACTTGATGCCATTAAAAGAGAGGTACATGGAAGGCCTAAGTTTTAGTCTCCGTTGATCAGGACTTGGAGCTGAACTACACTAAGAAGAAGGGTTTTATTGAGAAGCAGTTGTTATTCCATCATAGTTTACCTAGATATGTTGGATCTAGTTATTACACCTGAGGTCAGCATTGAATGATATACACGCAGAAGCGAAAGACTCAAATCTCCCACATAGATTCTCTCAAATGAAAACAGAATGAGATTTTATTCACAACAAAATAGGTGTAATTTATAAGTCAGAGAAATTTTATTAATTTTACAATAAGTAAAAAATGTGAGCAATCTACTCAGAAGTCAGGGTGTCTCCTGCTGAAGTTGTGCCAAATTAAAAAAAAAAAAAAAAAAATAGGGGCAAAAGGGGCTCTGAAAATCTGTCATGCTAGTTAGGAACTTTCTTAGAAGTGGTCAGGTTTGAATGTCAGTCACTCTCCTTAATCCAGTTCAAATATTGCACATATTCTGTAATTACTAGACCAAATCCTCTCAGGGGAGAAAGAGAATTGAGTCAGATTTTTCTAACAGTTGAGAGAGTGACTAAAACATGACAGAAGATGGTAAGGGAAATCAGAAATG
The DNA here is from genome assembly GCF_001431845.1 of Calidris pugnax. Taxonomy (NCBI): domain Eukaryota; kingdom Metazoa; phylum Chordata; class Aves; order Charadriiformes; family Scolopacidae; genus Calidris; species Calidris pugnax. Next base: position 11,147,173 of record NW_015090830.1, on the reverse strand, counting down.
TATCATCATATTTCTGCACTTCTTTGCAGGAATATTTAAACACTGACATACTTTAGGCGTGAGGCAATACTTCAACTACTCAATACAAGAATTATTCTGGAAGGTAACAGGAGTCTAAAAGACCATAGAAGCCTGGGAAACTTTAGTGATAAAAATGAAATAAAATGTAGGTCTTTCTCAGTGGTTGTTGGGCAAGGCCTTTTAATCTCAATTTGGACACAAATGACTGAATTCCTTTAAAAATCCTCTTCCAACTTTATTCTTTTTGGGGGTCTCGCCATTAGATTTTGTGAAAGAAAGTCATGCAACTAGACAACTGCATCTCCTGGTTAATTTAAATATAACTGTAGGAGTGATTCTTTAAAACCACTTAGAAGGCTAGAAAGCCTGATGTAAAAAATATTTTGGAAAATGGTGCTTTCTACGGGTCAGTGGATTAATGCATCAACTTGCAATTTCCATCTCATTTAATAATATGTATTCTTCATGCAGTTCTTAATCACAGTCAAATCCACCCAGGCACAGAAGCCAGCTAATGCTGAAAAAGCACACCAGCAGCTCTTTCACATCATACTGAATAGGCATATGTTACTTGCCTTCTTTACAATGATCATTTGTTCATTAAATATTCCTAAAAAACAACTCCAAATATACTTTTCATTTAACTACAGGAATCATGTAAAAAGGTCTGCATTTATGATGAAAAGTGGTTTCATTAGTCTCTCAAGACTCTTGTCAGAAGTCTGTTGTAAAAAAGCTACTTTTTCTTTGCTGGGGAAACTGATCAACTCTATGGTTCCCAGATTCAGGAAATCTTTTTATAGGATTTGTGGGGATTCAAGAGAAATTTATATCTTTATTCTTTCTGCTTGATGCAGACTGATGAGGAAACTAGATATGTGAGGAATCTAGAGAGAGTGAACAACAGTTTTATACTACTTTAGAAAAAATTACTTTTTGGATTCCTACGCCATGTATTTTTTTCTCAATTTCAACAAAATTAAAAAAAATCCAAACAATTAAACAATATCTTCCTGTTGTGTTCACAATATTAATCTCACTCGCAAGTATAGAAATGCACTTGGCATATTCATTGTGTACTAAAACTTGGCACGTTAGTAGCTAATAATCTGAGACTGTATTCAAGACTGAGTTGCGGGCGTTCTGGTTAAGGTAAGAGGAAAGCTGAGATCCTCCAGCTCTCATACAGGATCTCCAGATAACAATTTTAAAACATCAGGATTTTTAATAATAATTTTCAAGATTTGGGAAGACTAATGCTTTAAATGTTTGAGCAATGCCTGGCTGAGAATTTATGTTACTGAACTTCCCATTGAGTAAGTGAATGTTATTTATATTTGCTTGAATTGCTTACAATGATAGAATTAAAATCCCTTGAATATTTGGAACAGTAAGAAAACAAATACACACATCTTCTCCCTGTGCTTTGTTCCAAAAAAACTGACAATCCGTTTTTCATCCTTTCAACTAAAAAGGACTTTCTGTATTCAAAAATCTCTTCACTAACTATTTGCAAATTGGATGTTCCTATGGACTAGTATCAATGAAATAATCCATTTTACTGTGTAATTGTATTTGATAAGTTATATTTCATAGAGATTTTTCCGTCCCTCAAGCAGCAACTTGCACTGTAGAATTGTTTTGCTGAAACCAATGACTGTATTTGTAGCACATAATAGTACTTAGCACCAGTAAAGCTTGCAAAACCTAGCACATAATGACTAATATATTTATTTCTATGTCAATGCCTGTCTAGAATTCATACATTAAAAATTAACCTTTTTAATAATAGATATTCCAATTTGAAAATGAGTGTGCTCTGTGTGATTACTGCTACTGAAAAAAGACACCCCTCATTTCTTTATCTTTCTATTTTAAGTGCTGCAGTCTTCTGATGTGTTCTAAGAATTATTTTTTCTCTGCTGAGAGAGTGCAGCCTCTAGCTATATAAACTTTTACATTAGTGATGTTAATATTCTGCTACCAATGCAACTAAGAGAGGATATGCTTTCATTGACATTTCCCTTTGAAGTGAAATCCTAAAGCTTTAATTTTTATTAATGCAAATCCCTGCTAAAAAATACCTTATCCCTCGTCACATATGAAGCAATATAAGATCTAAAGGCATCTTTGCTTTCAGACTTCAGTATAAAACAGCTGCTGCCTGCAGTCATACAACCTTAGGCTCTGATAATGTCAGCTTCTATACCGCAGAGTAGGCAGGGACAAATTACTACTTGAAAAGAAAACTTCCAAATAAAATCCTAAACTTCTGGAAGATGCTGAAAGAGTGAGGGAGTGCTTTACAGAATCTGAGCCTGCAAAGAACTTAAAAGACAGGAAAACCTCACCAAAAATGTATGATGGCTGTGATACTCTAAGGTTCACAGAAGTAAATAAGGAAATGGTGGTTTCCTTATGAATGCATTCCTTACAAATCTGCAATTACATGTCAGAAAGTTGTGATGTCTCCTGTTTATTCTGTACTGCTAGAAAATAAATGAAGTCCTTATGGTTTTCATATGGTTACAATGAAAACAAAAGTCAAAGACCAACAGCTAAATTATCAGTATCTGAAGAAGTACAGTTGACAAAAGCAGCGTTTTGGAGAATGGGGTATAGAAGGCAATTAATACCATATTCTGGCTGCAATTCTATTTGAGCTAGTCATGCTATAATGAAACTACGTAATTATTCAGTGCATCTTATCACAGTGTGCAAAGGCCACTGCTCTGCTACCTAATGACATGTGCATAGGTATAAGAATTGATGTTGTTACACTGTTTCTCCATGTATGCCAGTCTAACAACGCTCTATACTTCTATAGGACTTTACAAATATTTAAAAATAGGAAATATAATATACATACAAAATAGTAATGGCAGGTTGAAATTTGACCTTTAGAAGTTAAGTTTTCTTACAACTTTATTAATCAGCTGAATTCTGCAATTACTTCTCAGCTGATGTAGACCAGATCAACCCACAAATGTCCAACCACCCTTAGAGGTGACTTGACTGGGCTGGTGGCAACTCAGTAGCTCTCAGAAGCGTCATTGTTAGGCACAACCATATACCTTATCAGTCAGCTTGGAATATGGGCAGACCAAACTCTTTTCTGATTATAAAGGACAGAAGAGATATACCAGTATGTATCCTTCCAAATGCAGAGTGTTCCCTCTAGCAGGACTGGTACCCACAGCCTAATGGAGGCAAGAAATACTTAGTGCACATTATGCCTTGCATGGAATCGGCTACGTTCGGGCTCTCCCAGAGACCTGAACTTGTCTCTGACAGAATAACTGCATTGTGTTGTCAACAGTTGCATGTATACATGTGTTCAGGAGCTATATGCAGTTACTCCATGTAAAGGTGAGAGCAGTGTGGTTTGTATTCTGTCCCGTGTGCTTAGAAGGACGTTTTCCAGAAACTTAGAGCTTTCCCACAGACATTGCAGCATTTAATTCCTCTGCGGTACCCTTGCATACACTACTTCACAAATGAAAACTTGAATATTACAGTCTCTGACAGAAGCAAGCTATTTTGAGGTACTTTCTCATGATCTAGTGAGTGCAAACACACTGTTCAGTATTTCTTTTGTAGGATGTACAATGCACGCTAAAATTATCGTTGAAGGAATTGTAATAAATTCAGAATTTTGACAGTAACAACACCCCTCAAATGACATAATACATGCTATTTCATATGTTACTGTTGTCTTTTTTTCCTTTTTTTTTACATATGAATGAAATACGACTTTTGAACAGTACAGTCTTGATTTGATTTTTCTTAAAATATGAAGGCCTTTTACTATGATTTTAGTTAATGTTGGATCTGGAAGAATGGATCAAATCCTGAGGTTTCAACAACCAACAACCAAACGTTAATTTACTTTGGAGACACAGATAGGAAATTTAACAAAAGTAAACAGAGATGTAGCAAAGGGTGGTCTGTAAGTATTTCCTGGATAAGAGACACACTATATGTAAGAAAAAGAAAACACCACCAGCCACAAGTGCCCCACCTTTTCTGTAAGTGAAGAGATTTAGACACTTGTGATGACCACTGACTTGGATATTTCTGCCTTTGCACATTGTCCCAGACCTTTATGAGACTACCTTTCTGCAGTGCCAGCTACAGAAATATGCCATAATGGTCCTATTTACAAATTAATCTTCCTCCAGCAGATCAAGTTGATTAATAACAATAGTACTCCCCATTTCTTCATAAATTAAAAAAAGAAATCACACACACTTAAATGCTAAGAGATTTGGTCAAACGCATTCAAAGCACAAACATGAATGTCACAGCAGATTTATAGTAAACACAGCGAACAGAGGACTTTCATTCTTGTTTTAACAGTTATTTTATGCTGTAGCACTTCTCTTGCCACTTCAGTTCCTGTTTTGCTAACATGCTGCCTGGCTCTAAGTGCGCAGATGTATAGCTATGCCTTAAAGACCTGTACCATCGCAAAGATTTTTAAATATGGTTTTAAGAAAGACATTTGACCTTAACACACTTTGCCAACCTCACCCATAGTGCAGTGGCTGCAGTCGAAGACTGGCTAACCTTCTAGTAACACATGCTGTTCTCACTGCTGGCAATTTGTTACAGCGCTGGCTGGATGAACAGTGTATTTCAGAAGAAAGTCCTGTTGAAGAGCTGGGTATATTTAGCATGCTTTGGGGAGCTCTGTCCAAATGATACATTGAGTCATTGGACCAAGCATTGCAGAAGCTGATTTAGTGGTAAATACAAGTTAACAGTGCAAATATTCCCTAGCAAGATAATTACTTTCTGCATTTTTTTTTCTAAGATGACTTTGCAACCCCTGCCTGTAGTCCAGAGCCCTAAGCATATTTGGATGACATACATGTTATGCATGTCAAAAGCTTTAGCCAGGAAAATACCTATTGAAATGGCTGCAGTATGTGCAGTGGATAGCAATCTGTTCCCTGCTAAAATAAGTGCCACTGACATAAATAAAGCAGAAAAGCTTTAAGAAAGCGGGAATTTTGTTAAAGTCAATTCAGTTTAAACATACACTGTGTTGACATCTGAACTTTGAAATTCTGAAAGATACTAACTGTTGTTTTATTAGTAATTAATATATTTTATTAATTTAAATGAAAATAACTTCTCTGGGAACAGCCACCACTGGAGAAAAGCATTCACTTTCATTTAAATTCCATGCTGAGAATATAGGTCTGTAAAGGAATTGGGACAGACTTTCAAAGGTATTTAGGTAACTACTGATGCAAATTAGATATCAGGTAGGATATCAATATACCTGACTCATACGGAAACTTTCAGAAATCCATTTGCATGCCAGTCTGCTTCTCTGGGAAATGTAAATATATTTTAAAATATTAATAATAGGGTTATAAATGTTGCAAAGCTGCATATTTTCCACACAAAAGGGAATTTCACCAGTCACCCCTTTATGATTCAGTCCTTGATGCATTATGGAATTCTAAGCAGAAACTTAAGAATAAAATGATAGTGAGTTGGTAAGCATACAGTACTTCTGTGATATTAACTAGATTACACCTGATCTAATTACAGATTACATAAAATACACTAAAATGTGTACACTAAGATTACCTAAAGATACACTACCTCCCCTCCCATCCCACTCCTGTATTTTATCTATTCTTTAAGAATAAGTAAGAAAGTGTTTGGGCAGTTTTTGTTTAATTTTAAAAGAATTAACTTATTTTCCTTTTCAGAATGTTATTTCCTGATTATATATCAGGTATTTGTGAACAGAAAATCAGTTCAAATTATGTATTTCAACCCTCTATATTAAAATTCTTACTAAATATTTTGGCTGTTAAAACTCAAGTTCCTGTAAACTTGCATGAATTTGAATAATTATAAATTAATTTAGTTTTTTGTTCAGAGAAGATTTTCATAGTGAAAAGAGCACCATAACCAATCAACCACCATCATGACAGACTGAGTTTATAGTGTTAAGTACTATCCTTCTATCTCAGTCTGTATGTATTTGTTTTTCATTTTATTTGTGTCCCAAGAATTTTCTACTGCTTTTCTAAACTCATTTTTTAGTATAGAAAATATATAATTTATATACTTATATAAATTTACTTATATAAATATATTATTTAGTACAGAAAATTTCAGATAGGAAATCCATAGTTTTAAAGCCAAGTTAAAGTGCAAAATTAAAGTTTATTTACTGAAAATTATCTGGCCAAATGTTTCCTTTAATCATCATTACTGTATATCAAAAAAAGAACTGAAGATGTTCACAAAGCAATAAGGTTTATTGTTAAGATTATGGGAAAAATGTTTGACAGAAACAAAAACCCCAAACAACTAAACAATAACATTGATTTAAATCAAACTTTTGGATGAAATTAATCATTTCCTAGAACTTCCATTAAAGGAAAGAACTGGAATGCTTTGGTGGCATGCTTTCCTGCATTACTGAGGATTTTTAAATTTGTTTTGGAGCTGATATTTTTTTTCCCTGTTTGTTCCATGTCACATTAAGTCTCCAGATCTTACATTTTGCAAAGCTACACAATCACAGAACACTTCTCATGTTGCTCTTTAGAAATTTGATTTATGTCTATTTATGAAGTGTGATATGAAGTTTTATTTTGTTCTAGTTTGGTCTCAGTCTCTAACTTTTTTAATATCATGAAAGACTAATGACAGTTGTAACAAATATATGTTTGAACTTTTGTAAAATGTCAATTGCTTAGTCAATTGAATGTTTTGGGGTTTTATTGATTTGTCATCAAGCACACAATGCCAGAATCCAGTACAAAGGTTTCATGATAGCTCATCAGACTTTATAGAACTCAATGTTGTATAAAATGCAGTAAAGAGTATTCCCATCAAACATTCTTTCCTATGGCACCACTAAAAATGCTCCTTCAAATTAAAGTTTTCTGAGGTTAAAAATAGTGCTTCAATGTTATTAGAAATGAAAGAATTTTTAACATTTTAGCCATGATTAATATTACATAGATGTAATCATTACATCCAAGCAGATACTTCTCCTTTCTCTCTAGATCAGTGAACAGTTTTGTTTGTGTTATATTCTAATATGCAGAGGTACACAAAGACTGATTGCACCTCTTAGTACCTAAAAAAGACTTTGTGTTATCGAAAGCAGTGAGATGCTAAACAAGATGAGAATACTTTGGATAGCAAATCTTCAATTGCAATTTTAATTTCTGATCAGGTGAGAACTTAGATGTGCATATCTTTAAACAGGCCAGGGAGATCAGTAGTTTCTGCAACTGTGTCATAATTTCATTGGCACTAGCAGAGCTTACAGGTCTTCCTTCATGTTAGGTCACATTTGAGGTGTGCTCAAATCTTTGCATAGCTAGAAACTTGCACTTTGTTGGTAGGATGCTGAAGATAAATAGTCTTTATTCAGTCTAGATTAATCTTACAGAAGCTCTATAGATTTTTCTGTCTTTTGTATTTGTACATAACACTTTGAGATGACCTTAAAACTGATAGAATCCTCCTGTAATCATCTGCTTCCCGCTGGCATTTAAACAAACACAAAACTCTTCATAAAGCTTACAACATTCTGTTAATTTCCTTTCAGAGGTGCAAAGGGAATAGTGAAATACCTTTTTGATTTACATTGTATTTAAGCTCTTTCCTCACTACTAAATTCAAATCCACTTATAACACATATTCCAGTTAGATATTTAAGGGATATTGAAACTTCAGTCCCTTCAGGATGAAACTTACAGTCAGAACTAGATCTTGGTGAAAATATTTAATCAATGCAGGCAAACCCACCATGTATAGTATTTTCAAACATTCCCCAATTTTATAAATTTGTTTATATACAATGATTTGTTTATTTTGATAGCTTAGTCAAACAAAAATGAACCTCAAAACCCAAAATGGCTCAATTCAATATACTAGAATTAGTCATTTTTTGTTTGTTTAGTCAGTGAGTCACTATTGACGTTTCTTTTAATTAAAATGCAGCAACCAAACTATTTCATATTTCATCAAATTATTTTAACTTTAAAAGACAAAGAATGTCACTATTATTTAATGTATCTTATTTGCCTACAAACTGAAATTATTTTTAAACAATCCCTTCCCTAAAATATATTGAATGCTAGCAAATCAGAAAGCCTATTTCTTACCCAGTTTTCAGTTTGGAGATATGACTTGTGCCATATCTTACTGCAGGCAGTAGAATAGGCAATGACTTCAGGCAGTATAATATATATGTATATGTATAATATGGCTTTAATATTTGGACCTTCATGTTTTGGATTTTTTTTTTTTAACTCATAGGGGCATACAACTGGTAATAGTCCCTCACAGAAAGTAAGGAATACTACAGAAATGCTTTTTCCAAAATTCAGATTTTTTAATTGAGATACTTTTGACCACTTACAGGTTCATTTTCATGCATTCATACACATACAGGTTCATTTCAGCATTCTGAAAGTGTTCCTCATTGGAACCAGATGTTGTAAAGCAAAAGAGCTGCATAGAGATAAAGATAGTAAAACTGATACTAGCAAATGAGGAGCTGTTTCCTGAAAGCCAGTGAAAATAATGGTGCTAATGTATGGGCAAAAGATGATTTTAAACTATTGTGCAAATATTTGAAATAAAAATGGCCAAGAATTCCTGTCCGTAGTTTTGCACCTGCTGCCTTGTTTTCATATGTTAATATCTCATTTTACTATGGCCATTTACAGTGTCTAGCTTGACTACCACAGTAATATATACAGAAGTGTTAGATTCTGTAGATGTTAGATTGGTAGAGTTTCATCCATTAAAACAAACAAAAAAATCTTGATCACAAACTTTCTGGTGGGACAATCTGAGAATTCAACTAATTCTACATTATAGTAATTTCCACATAAAAGCAAGGAGATTGCCATTATCTGAATTACCATTTTGTGTATATTCAGTTGCTTCTACAGCCTTGGAAAGTATGAGGATGGACTCAGTTTTAACACCTTTTAAAGATTAAATTCATCAGTTGTGATAAGAGCATGACTGGAGATTTGTCACAGACCACTGAAGCATTTAACCGATATTCCACTAACCTTTCTGCTCCATCTGAACCTGAACAGCCTTCTTACAGCGCAATCAATGAAATGAGCCTTCCCATTCCTAATGACTACTGCAAGAATACAAATTTCTGAGCCCCGGAAATATACAAACACTAAAATGTGCCAGGTTTTACCAGATACCTTTGAAAACACTTGTATATGCCATCCTCTGGGATTCCTTATGTCTAGCCGGCAAAGTGTCTGCTGCAAAGAAATATGGAAGAATGAGTGCTAAGTAATTCAATAATAATTAATATCAGGCACCAAATGGATTGATGAACTTCAACATTTTAAAATTTCTGGAATAAAAAAAAAAAAAAGGAACTAGGAGAACTGTAGAAAGCTTTTGAATAGGAATTAATTAGAACATTTTCTTGATAGCATGCTCAAAACATTTATAACTAAGATCTCCTTAACTATTTGGTAAGTATTTAAAGACATTTATATGGCTTCTCTTCAATTATGTAAGATTTTTCCATACACGTGGTTAGTCAGTCCTCCTTGAGATCAATGACAAAATTTTTCAGGGTTCAAAGGAAAGAGAACTTGATACTTCTATGAAACATAACATGAATAAAATGGAAAAATTAAAAATACATTTTCTTATCATTTGATAAAGTACTAGATGTGAAACTGTAAATACCACAGGATTAAGATAATCTTTACATACATATTTTGTGCTGATTCTTCCATACCAGCCTGGGTGTAAGGTATAATTGAATAATTAAGAATAACTGAATATTACAGAATCATAGAATGGGTTGGGTTGGAAGGGACTTTGAAGATCATCTGGTTCCAACCCCCTGCCATGGACAGGAACACTTTCCACTAGACCAGGTTTCTCAAAGCCCCATCCAGCCTGGTCTTGAACACTTCCAGCGAAGGGGCATTGCAACTTCCCTGGGCAACCTGTTCCAGTGTCTAATCACCCTCACAGTAAAGAATTTCTTCCTAATATCTAATCTAAATCTCCCCTCTTTCAGTTTAAAACCATTACCCCTTCTCCTGTCACTACACTCCCTGATAAAGAGACCCTCCTCATCTCTCCTGTAGGCTTCCTACAGGTACTAGAAGCCCCTTTTAAATTATCCCTGGGGCCTCCACTTCTCCAGGTTGAACAACTCCAACTCTCTCAACCTGTCCTCATAGGAGGTGTTCCAGCCCTCTGATGGTATTCGTGACCCTCCTCTGGACCCATTCCAACAGGTCCACGTCCTTCCTGTGCTGAGGACTCCAGCACTGTGGTCTCACCAGAATGGAGTAGAGGGGTAAAAACACAACCCTCGATCTTCTGGCCATGCTTCTTTTGATGCAGCCCAGGAAGCCATTGGAATATATTCTAGAAATGAATCATGAGATGTTAATATGCAGGAGAATCAGCAGATCATTTAGCACAGTTGTTTCCACACAGCTTGATATCCAAATTACTGTGGTAAATTCTTTGTGTGTGTGTATTTTAGGTTTTTAAAGGGTTAGCATACTTTCCACTGCCTGCCACATATCTTGGTTTCTTACCAGTGTTATCTACAGAGTGGTCCCACTGGATCCACAACCTAGTTCAGAGCTTGAAAGAACCATAGCAGACATGGACAATTCATCAAAAGTGGGATGGTTCTTACCTACAGCATGGCACAAAATGTCTGAATCACTGGACTTGTGGTTCATGTGCAAGGAACAGCAATTCATGAGCTGTGAGACCTAACTCATTGTCCATGAGCATAAGTTGTGCCCAGGGCCTCCAGGATAAGGTAGCTTGTGGCATTTATTTGCACCTCTCAGCTCTGCCCCACTTCTGTTTGCAGAAGCAGCATCCACAGCTGAGCTCTGTGACCTAAAACAAAGAAAACTAATGCCTCTGAAAGTTCGGCACACGTAAGCCAACATTTCCAAAAGGAAAAAAAAAATTCATTCAGTTCCTCACCTTCCTTTCAAACATGTAACGAATTTTTAAGTACCAGAAAGACAAATATTGAAACAGTCATACTGTGAATGTTGAGGTTTTTTTCTGGTACATATTGCATGAGTCACAAAATTCATAAATACCACCCTGATGTGTTCTGGTATACTGTTATATTTTCAGTGATGTGATTACTTAGCTTGTCTACCTTTGCAAAGTAGCATCTAGATAAATAGCGTTCACTCTTGCCCCCTTTACCTGAAAATCAAAACAAAAGAAAAAGAATTTTAGTATTATTTTTATGGAAATTATTGGGGGAGGGGAAGAAAAGGACACAACAATGGGAGGTTTTTTATATGCCTAAAGAGTGAGCCATTGGTCATGTGTTTGTGCAGGGTACCAGCTTTGAGACAGTACGTATCTATGTAATGTGGATTCAAGGGATAGGTAGGAAGGGGAGGGAATAGGCTTTATGTTTTCCAAGGGAGAGCAGCTCTTGCAGAGGATGTGGCATTGTATGAACCTCCCCCAATGACCAAGGCCAGCACAAGCTGAAATGTTATAGTGCAGAGCTAACAGCAACTCCAGCATGTATTTACCCCATACACCACACACTTCCCCAATAAATTAAACTTCTGTGTTAATATAGTGTGCATCATCTATTTCATCAGTACAGCTAAAAGCTGACAACACAGCATATTTTGTTTTCTGTGCATTTTCTTCTATATGCCACCTTGTTGAACACATATGAATTTGCAGATGAACATTGCTTTGACCTTTTAATTCTTTTTACTATTCCTCTTTTATTCCTGGTTCTCATTTAGATTTCCTGTAACAGTTTTTAGTTAAAAAACTCTAGAAAAACAGTAATCTCAGCCAATCCCAGACCCCTGCAACAGGAGAGAGTTCCCTACAATTTAACTTCCAATCTTTCCTCTAATTTCAAACTTGAGGAACAAGTTTCATTGCCTTCTTTAAAGACTTATGCTTTATAGATTTTCTTTGAATGTTTAGCCTAATTTCACTTCTATCACTTGGCCCTTCACTTATACCACTTCTGTTCTAGCACTTAATTATGCTCTTTTTTTGTGATTCTTAAAACAAATCCATGCTTTCATTTGACATTTACAGCCTCATAATAAATAAACTGTTATGATATTTCAGCCTAAATCACTGTTTTTCAAAGCCTTACATGTATTTTTTCTTTCTTCAGTTCTGTGCCCTTAAAGAACCTTAATTGTCTGTCCTTACAGCATCTCAGTTGTTTTTTGGTGTTCTTTAATTTCCCTGTAATTCACATGAATAGTATTGAACTGCATGTATTTATCTCAATATACTTTGCTTGTCACTCACCTTCACTCCATTAATTTAAGGATAATAACTAGAATTCTAATGTAGAAAGGGAACTTTAAAAGGCAAAGGAAGTTACTAAATGCACTTCGGCAAATATTTGCTCTACACATTTTATCACTTCTCACTTTTTCCTACCAAGAAACCTGTTCGTACTGTAAGATATGAAGCAACAAAGTTTGCTTGTATCTTGGGGACAGTGGGCTTCATTTCAACAATTTACATTTTGAAAAAAATCTTTCTTTTTGTTCCATCTTAACAATGACATAGACCTACGCTAGTGATAAGATGCAGTGCAACAGCTTTAATCTTGTGGAAATTTTTTACAAGTAGCAAGTTTCTGTGTACATTTTTTTTTCAAACACTTAAACAAACTGTAGGTCTGTGGTGTATTTGTGGCCTGCAGGGTAGCCTGCAGTGGGTTTTTCACTGAATAATCTCAGTCTTGCAGGAAAAAAAACTGTGATGTAATTTAGGATGAAGATGGAAAGGGAAAGATAACACATAGTTATAAAGTCCTCCATGAGGCAGTGGCCATTTTATTTGTTTTTCAAAAATTAAAACATAAGTAGTCCTCTGTCCATGGATTCAACTCCGACTAGATTTGTGAGACAAAAAAGCTCGTGGCAAAATCTGGAGTAGAGCTGGAAACAGACTGTCAAGGGAAATTAAGGGGTAAAAAACTCTCTGTACTGAGGATTTTTAGTGGTGAAGGACCGGGGTGCCTTGCCTGTGAATCCACTAAGTGTTCGACTTAAAGCTAAAAGAAATAAAATTTTCACACTGTTATCATAGGAAGTCTGGGAAGCATGTTCCCAGGCCAACCAAGACTGCTATTCAGGTTCTCCTCTGAGGAATTCTTAATCTCTGGAGAGAGCAAGGTCCCTTGCCCTGTTGCTCAGCCAAGCATTATGGCCAGGGCTGAGACGGGGAGGCTGGAGCTATGGTAGGAGGGGGCTAGGAGAAGCCTTAGATTACTTTGGAAGACTTGATGCTTATGTCTTGGGTGAGGGATATCAGTTCCAGGTTTGACTCTTGCCTTGGGGATCAAGGGATCAATCCCCACCAGAAATTTTATAATCTCTTTTATATCTTCCATTGTAACTCCCTCCCAATATGCAACGGCCATACAATGAGATGGCAATAACTGGCAATGTTACAGCGTGGTACACTGTGTAACAACTTTCCATTTAGTTGGTTTTTACTCACACCTAAACACATTGCAGACATCTCATGTGTTCACGCACCTGCATAGGAGCGCTCAGCCCAGATTTTACTTGATGCGCTGAAGCTCTCAGATTCAGTCATGTGGCTGACCATGAAAAAGGGCCACAAGATGGCAGTGACAGGGCCCTTTGAAAGGTAATAACTATTTAAATTGTTTTAGTCTGTTTTTCAGCATATAGTGACTGGGTAGTTTCATCTAGTTAGTAGTAAACTGATTATGAACAATTTCTATTTGTCTTGGTCTTTATATTCTTTTATATCTCCTTTATAATTTAAGTGCATATATGCACATGAATGCACACACATCTACTTCCAAAATTTCTGCCAAGATATGCACCAGCTAAGATGCATTAAAATTACAGCTGCCTAGTAGGTATTTAATTTTTTCCATACCTCAGATCAGATGCATTCACTGAGCTGCAACCAAGAAGCACTTTTTTTCTTTTGATGGTGATAAATATAACAGGATTTTATAGGAGAATTAAGCGATGCTCTGTAGTATTAGCAGAGTAGAGTGAAATATTATTTTTCTCTCTCAGAAACATCAAAAATAACACTCAGAGAACTACAAGAAGAGTTTGGAAAATTAATTCTCTGTGTAGTGTAAGTGGAATAAAAGGCCATAAAACATTTAACATTTGCACTGACCAGAACTATGCCATGCTGCTGCTGTAAAGAAATGTTATATATGTGTATAGCTTTTTGGGTGGGTTTTTTTTTTTTGTTTGGTTGTTTGTTTTTAACAAGCTTAGATATGCTGCACTAAAATTGTCAAAATGAAAAGTTTATCTCTATAGCAAGCAGAATTTATTCACTTTTTACTCCTAATCAATACTCAAAGGTTAAAGGGCTTTTTAACACAATGGAAGAAAATTAAAAGCAAACATAAATCTATCATTCCTGCTAAATCTTGCAATTTATAGTGGCTAATGGATTTATTCTTTTTCTCACTGCATAAAATGCTTCTTTTCAGATCACCGTTACCATTCCTTAATTAAGAATTCACAAAAGTGCCATGTAAATGTACATAATTTATTCCCATCATATTGAAGGTCTGGGAATATTGCCAGTGAATGAAACATTTTATTCCATAGGAAAAATGAAACGAATACTTCTGTGTTTGATATGAGAGATTCATTCCTTAAACTGACATAGTCATAAATCTAAATTAGAGCAAACAGCACAGTCAGGGTAATATCTAATCGGTCTTTCAGCTTGGTATTTCAGAGGCTTGAAATGGCAAAGAATATTCAAACCTTTAAAGGCAGACATGAATGAGCTTTGTTGTCAACCTACTTTCCTCCTTGGAAAACAGAAGCTGATGCTGCCGCTAATCTCTGGCTTTTTATATGTACCAGAAGGCAAGTTTGGGGCTTTGATGACTTAAGAGGGTTTTCGTCATGTTAAGAGTTGCCAACAGCTGACTTGGTGCACAGCCAGGGAACGAGGCAGACGTACGACCAGATGGAAGAGTAATTTCAGGAGGACTGACCTTACAGGAAAAAGGTAAAAGAAAAAAAAGTAAAAAAAAAAAAAAGTGCCTCAATATCTCTGGCTTCTGGCAGTATGACCAGAGCGTCATATGGCTGCGTCCTTCCAAAAAATCCTATCAAGGTTTCACATACACTTCAATAGTGGTAAGTCCATGTCACAGGCTATATTAATTTCTACCTGGAGAATGACAGTATGTCCCTTTTCTTTTTTTAACAGTGACAGAAAAGCAGTCAGAGCATAATCTGGACTGCTGGGTTCTCATGCTTATCCCTTCTTCTGTTTCACATACGCTGTAACAAATTGGCTCTCTGTGCTATGCCCCAAATCCCTAGCATAAGGTAGAATCAAACGGAATAAACTGCATAGGAAATACTCACATCACAGTCAGAGGCTCATATTTTACAATGATCTTAGTATTTGCTACCTCCCTAATGCTGAAGAAAATCTTGTACGGAGTCTAGAAACCAAGGAGGTAATAGTCAGTATTGAAATCCTGCTTAAATCTGGTGACAAAAAAACCCTATCAGAGATCCATTTAAATTCTTCAATTCTTCCTGCCAACTCTAATCTTAAGCAAACTCTCTCTATCCTGCTGACCTTCCCATTTTGGGAGAATTTACCTGTAAATCTTTCATTGTCATTCCTTTGCATTGTGTCCATGTGTGTACACTAACAACATTCTGGGTTTTGTAGCACATCTCATATCATGGAAACATCCAATGAAGTCCAGAGACTCAGATGCATTCTTGTTTATGCCTTCTGAGGTAAAAAATACCTCTTTTTTTAAAAAAGGAGAATAGAGATGGTATTTCCAAGATCTTTAAAGCTCATGTTAAACAAAAGATATCAAAAATGTGGAGAAGGCATTTTTCCTCCTCAGATTTTGAAAGTTAAAGACAGACCCTTCAACTTTTTCTCTCTAATCAACATATTCTAATTTAAAGTTAATTCTAAAAAATATTCCTTCTTATAAGTATTATTTATGAGAACATGAAAATATACTAATCCTTGAGATAAAATTGTAACAAGCAGTCCTGACAGAGTAAATAAGGTATCTCTGCTCTGAAAACCTGAAGTGTAGGTTATTGCACCCAGGGTTTGTGTTTTTCTTGGAAAATGAAATGTACTTTTAAGAAGTTGACTCTCTTAGCAGAGTCTGAGCAGAAAGGTGCAGCAGGGCCTCTTAGTTATGAGCGCTCAGTGAAAAACTGACATCAAATAAAGCAATGTTTTCCCAAGGACCTCAGGTACTCTGTGATAACTCATCAGTATGCATCCAAAACCAGCTGGGAGCCTACAAGGAACTAAATCACCTTGAAGCTCTTCTAGCTTTACAGCAGAGTTTCTGTTGTGCCATGGAGTCAATTCTCAAAAGTGAATGGCCAGACAAGTTATGCTCATCAACAGAGTGGTAATTGCAGCAGAGACTGCACAGAGAATGCTGTGAATCAATGGAAATGTGCAAAACTGGTCAGTTCTTGCTATACAGCTCTTTGGTAACGCTCCCAGCATGGCCTGAGAAAAATCAGAGAAACCTTCTGGTTTTAAATTTCAAGTTTTTGCTTTTAAGGCAAAGCAAAACTTATCACAACCCATATTTTACTAGATTACCTGAATGGTTTTTTTGACCATCACAGAGATACCAATGGCATAGCTGACACTTTTTTCTTTGATTTGTTCTCATAGCTCCAGCCTTGATTAAACTCTGTGCACTTTTCATCGTAAAAAGGTAATGTCACCATCCAGTGACCATTTGAAAATTTCAGTTCAAACCCCAATGGATAAAACACCAGGATCTGTTCCATCTAGCACGGTCATATTTAAAGTTTATTTTGGCAGTTCCAAAATATTCCAATGAATTGAAACGTCACCCTCTGTTAGACACTGCACAGCATTTAACAATAGCCATTTTCCAATGAACTTAAATCTAAAGAGAATGATATAAGAAATAGAAATACAAAAGAGAAAAGAAATAGGAAGGAAGTGAGAAAGAAGTAGAAAAAAACAGCCACTCATACATGGCTACTTGGTCTTTTTTACGTTTCTTCTTTCTTTATATCTGTTTCAAATCACTAATCAAACTTACTTCCCTACTAATTAGCTGGAGGAGGAATATAGTTGTTGCACTCTATCTTGGACATTACTGATGGATGGTGGATGAGAACCCAATATGAAATATATTCAGTTGCCACCTGCCTCGCATAACACAAAAGAGCTGGTAACAGCTGCAACAGAAGACTTACCTGAAGGCTGAGATTGCTGCTGAAGGAGTCAAGATCCTGC
Source organism: Calidris pugnax (assembly GCF_001431845.1). Classification (NCBI taxonomy): domain Eukaryota; kingdom Metazoa; phylum Chordata; class Aves; order Charadriiformes; family Scolopacidae; genus Calidris; species Calidris pugnax. The sequence goes on along the minus strand of NW_015090830.1, from coordinate 11,129,821 downwards.
ATCGGGTCAACATTGAAACGTCATCCACAAATCAGCACATAACTGATGCAGATCCAATGTAGAAATCACTTCCTACAAGGAACTGTGATTTTAATAAGCCATCAGATACAACTTGCTGTTCTTTAAAAACTCAGTCCAGTGTAATGCAACAACACAACCTTGATTCAACAATCTGGGATGTAGGAAACTTCTAAAAATGTAATAAACTTCCTGCTAACTGAAAGTGAAAAAAGGCAGAACATTGACAACAGCTGTCATGAAAATAACAGCAACTTGATGAGGGTCTAATAAAACACACAAATCTAGTAGTATAATAGCTCAGGAGAATGATTTTGCACACTATACTCACTGGACCTAATACAAACTTCCTTCTCTTAGTCAAACAGAGGAGACAAAGCTGTGAGAGCACTCAAATGGCACTCCCTACATGAGCACAAATGCTTTTTGATATCCAGCTTTTCCTCAGTGGCTGGCAATTTTGGTCCCAATTGAACATATTTTCAAATCACTTGATTTTTTTGAATAGCCTGAACTTCTAACACTAAAAATAAGTTATGAAAAAGGCTGTTTAATCACCTAACTTAAAATCAACAGTGGCTTCTGTAAATATACAATTAGAAAATTACCAAAGGTTACAAATAAAAATTACATTACATCTGATGATTTGATATAAAGGCAAAAATGTGTATGAAACAAAAATATAAGGAATCACTTAGACATAATTAGTTTCAATAGGAGTGAACCACACATTCAAATCCCTTTCCTCTCTTTTTCAGATTCATTTCAGATTTCATTTTTAATTCAACAAATAAAACATTAAGAAAGTTAAAATAGAAAGTTACACCCATTATCAAGCAGCTATAACTATTTGTATACCCTCTTCTAACTCCAGCAGATGAAGTCACTGTATAGAACACGTGTAAATTATTGTAATCTCAGAATATTTATAAATGAGAAATCCCGGTTTTGTAAAGATGCCATGATATCTGTGTCATCTGGTTGCGTACAACGATTCTGGATGCTGCAGTATTAGTATGTCTCAGAGACCCTTACTGTCAAAAATTCAGATATGTGGTACTGTCTGGTGAAAAGCCAGTAGAAAGATTGTTTATGTTTTCCAATTTAATTGCTTGTAAAACTGAATCAGTATTAATCATACTAGCTGGCAAATAGGTAAGTGAAATCAAGGAAGTCTACTGTAGAAACGGCAATATAGCATTAAATTCATACAGCTGCAAGCTTGACAGCAGTCACTGCATATCTGAAAATCTATTTTACTTCCTCTCATATGCATATGGTTACAGCTTGCTTTTCAAATAAATCTGATCAACATTTTGTGGTATTTGAACATTTTCCCATCTGGTGGATTGTTCATAAAACTCATTTTCCCTGATTTAGTGATGCTAGGAACACACCAGCCTGAATGGTTTTAGATTTGTATTTGGAACTTCTGGGTTTTTGCAATACCTCATATGTCCCATAATATGTTCCTGATTTTACAGCCGATTAATTTATGTTTTAAAGCTAATAAGCCAGGTGTCACGGCGTTTGGCTATTCTTTGCTGTGTTACAGTATTTTATTGTAAAGGGTCATGCTCACTGAATCTCTGTATATTTTATATCAAAAGATGAAATGGATTTAATTTTTGAAGCATTTTATTTCTTTACTATAATGCTCAATCCTCTAAAATGAGCCTGACTATCCCAAAAAGTATTAATTAGTCCACATCCAGCTCTTACTTTCATTGCACAAAATACTGCTTGCAACCAATTCCTCTACTAGTCCAAACTAAGCAGTATTTTTGTATTTAGTTCAGGCATCAGTATTTCCTGTACTGATTTTTACTTCAGCAGACTTATTGTTTAGTGACCCCCCAAATACTGGCACAGTGCAGCTATTTAGGCAACATGAGAATACCTTAGTAAATATCTTAGCACCACACCTGTGATAAGTCACGAACATCACTCTTTCTGATCACTAGAATATATGGTAATACAAAGTGTAGAAACCAGATATATTCAGTGTTTGGTTCAAACCCTAAATCTGTGCACTAGTTTATAGAAAACAGAGAAAAAACATGAACTTTATAATCCTATAATGGGCATATTTGCTTGTTAGATGTTTCTGCTTCTGATACTTGAATCCACACCATTTTGGTTAGCCCGTGACTAGTCAGCCTGAGCCACTAGAACGTATCACTTCATTAATATTTTCTCGTCCTAAACCATTTTCCTTCCAGGAATTTGGTATATTTCTGAATTTCTTCTTGTCTTGACATTACACAAAGCTGACAATACCGCCCATGCTGCCATCCTCCCACATGGCAGCCAGTGATTAGAGCAGATTCTAACAGATATTGAAGTCCCTCACTAGATGGCCTACACTAGGTGCCACCTTCACATTATTAAAACATCAATCATGGTAGAGCCCTTGCGGTGTGCAGGGAACTGCTGAACTAAATGAAGCAAAATGAACCTCTCTGTCAAGCCAGCAGAAAACACGCTAAGCTTATTTTAGGAGTTTCCCTTTGCTTCTCAGACATTACTCAGTTCTTCGATACAATTTAATATGTTTTCCTTATTACATTATGAAGTGTTTAAACCCATCCCCCCCATAGTAATGTTGGTAATATTTGCTTTAAAAAGCCACCACCGTCAGACATGTTCAGCTACTGTACATTAGTTCTGTTTAAGAGATTTTAACATTTTAATAGGCAGCATCTCCCTCATCTTTTTGGCAAATATTCTCTTACTTACTGCTTTCCCTCTCTTCTTATCTTCTTATGAATACTGCTGGTTGTCCCTATTTTCATCTGGAATGGATGCTAGTTTGCTCATGCAGCAGTCCCCCGCAGGTTAGATGCAGCGAGCAGAAGCTTCCTAAGATGAGAAAGGCTTTTGAATATGAGTTCTTTGCTCAATGGAAAACTGCTGTAATTGTTTAGCAGCTGTTGATAAAAAGCATGACTGATACCACCCCATATTTTTAAATTAAAGCAATAATGGCAACTATGTCCTATGCTAATCTGAATGTTGCTGGGTTGCATAAAATACGGTGTGAATTTACATCAGATTGAGCGTCACAGAAAATGCAGCTGGGAGACAGTCATAACAAGTGGATCACACACAAGCTGCTGTGTCAGACACTGTTTCTCAGATCAAGCAACCTGGACATGTACTCTGTAAGAATTATAAATGCCTAGAGAATTAAAAAGATTAAAGTATTGATGTGTATGGGTGCTCTGAAGACTAAGCTGTGAGGCAGATTTTGAGCCAGCCTTATGTGTCACTTGGACACATGCATGTAAGTAATACTTTAGACATCAGTAGCTTTTGTGTTTGTCCCCAAATCTGATTTTTGGGAGGGATTTAAGCTTCTAAGCAATGCTATTTTGAAAATCTTAATCTATGGTGTCATTTTATTTCAAGGCAATTCTGTATTCTATTTAAGCACCGTTTTATTTTTCCAAACTTTAAAAGGGTAGTGATTGTAGGGAGTGTTTAGCTGGAGAACAGTTGAAGGACAGCTACATTTAGATCTTAAATCTCGCTTATGAGGCAAGATAAAGCTTTAAAGAAGAGAAATAAATCCAAAAAAAAAAAAAAACCGGTGATGGGGGTGTCTGTCTATGGAATAGATTCCAGAAGGAAATCCCCTCTCCCTTCTCCAGTGGTGCTGTGTTGTGCGGGGAGTAGCTGCACCTTGTTTCTTTGCAGGAGTAAATATTCCTAGTTTATAAGTTTTTCAATATCAGCTTTGGCAAAAAAAAAAAAAAAAAAGGCAATAAAAGGTAATTTAATTAGAGACCTGGCAAAAAAGTATGGTTTTATAGCATCATCCATTGATAAGTACTCTTTCACCTTTCTCTGTATGGGAGGTTGCCAGTTTCACATCCAAGAATTTCTTGGCATCACTGAGCAAAAAAGTCACACATTTAATATAGACCATGGCTGAAGGCAGTTTAGCAGGATTAAGTATTAGCACATCAAAACCACTTGGAATATATTTCTTCCTTTCATGAAGTAAATTAATTCAGGTAGTCGTTAAAGAAACAGGTATATTAAAACAGAATCAAAGCCATGCATCAAGTCTCATTGCAAATCTTGGGGAACACAGCTTTACAATAACATATGACTTGACCTTCAGCTCCAAGTATCCATTAGATGTTTCTAGCTGCCATTCATTCCAAATTAGTAAAGTATACAAAGTGATTTACTCCTGTGAATTCACATGGTCTGGATCATCACGGAAAACATATACCTATCTCATTAAGTACCTAATCCGCTTTCCCTTGATAATGATTCTTTGCACTTACATTGCACGTTATCTTTTCAAAGAGATCCAGAAAGTACTATGCAGTGCTTCCTCTCTAAATAGAGGAAAAAGTTAATTTTCAGTTGGAACATACTGTACATACAAATTTGACAGGACAGGCAAGTAGATTCTAGTTGTGTAAGCTAGTTGTTTCTTAAAATATTTTTTAGAAGTTCTTATAGTAAGTCACCTAGAGAGTTTGTGTGGGTAGTATGAACTATGTAAACCATTCAAAGCAATTGGTGATAGGTAGATGGCTGGTGGGGAATGAATGCACCCCCTTCGTTTCACCACTGTTTGCCTCACTGGGTTGTTCAGAAGGAAACAAGTGTTGATCTCTCACATTCTTATTTTGGGGAGGGACAACCTCAAATACCCAAGAAAATGGCAATATCCAAATTAATTGCTAAGACAGAATCAATACATGAGAAAAAATATCTTTCATTCTTGTAATTGCAACCATTATTTGTTTTGTTTAATACAGTTTCCTGGAAAGACTAACACAGCAGATAAACAGTATTAGCAATTAGTAGTTATTTCAGGGGCTTAACTTCTCACTATAATTTTTTTAATGGAGAAAATTTTAACTACCTCCCACTTACCTGAGAATAGCTTAAAAAAAAAAAAAGATTGTATCAAACAAGGTGATATAATAGCTGATATTCCTCTTCTGAAAATGCACTACAAATCTCTCCCTGGTTCCAAAACTTAGATTCCAATGGATTTCTCTGATTAAAACTTGTATTTTGCTAGTCTAAGCCCCTGGGCTTCTAGGCCCAGATCTAAGGAAGTCAAGTATTAGGCCTTGGTATTTGGTTTCCTGCCTTGAGTCTCAAATTACCTATTCATTGCCTCCTATCTTTCACAAGCCCTTTGGGAATTTATCTGAATTTGTGGATACAGTGAATTAATTTGGCACACAGGGGATTTTGACAGCTAAAAAGGTAATACCCAGTTTTTCTAAAGGAATTTTGGTTTCACAAAGGTTACTTAGAGACATAGCATACGCTGTGTGTAAGGGTAAATCCAGATAGTTATAGCACACCGCCATGTCTCTGATTTCCCTCATGATGCAGAAGCCCTTTTGTTTTAATCAGTACTGCTAGTGATCATAGGGTCTTCCCCCTTTCAGCTATTCTTGTGACCACACACTAACACCTCTCTCCATTATGACCTTTCATTTGGCATTTTTCCACTTATCTGAAAATCATTAAAAAATCAATGGTCTTTAAAGTGATCATACTCACTTTGGACTTGGCCTACAGCTGAGTATGCTGATTACTTCATCGATTGTCAACATCCAATAAATATGAAAAACCTCCTCAAAGTTCTTGTGCTCTTTGAAAAGGAATCATAACAAGTATTCTATCCGATCCATATTACATGTCACTCTTCGATTTAATGACACTTCAAGACTTCTAATTTCTGGAAAAGTCAGAGTTATATAACCATTATTATGATACAACACATAAGATAAGAGTATATCTGCACCACAGATATCTGCACCACTGAGTATACCTGCACCACAGTTAGATTTTTCTAGGTATCCCTTAAGCTTGCTTTCACCTAGCTACTTTACCAAGAGATAAAATAATTCTGTTAACAAATTCATCCATTGTGTTCTGAATGTCCCAAATGGGTGTGTACATACAATACTGGATTTGAGACTGTTGTGACTTCGCTATTGTTAATATACAGACTAACATTAAATTCAGTCATGCCTCCTGAATGCTTCAACAATAATAACATTCCCAAAGGGAAAACCAAGCCACCACTGGATGGGAATGGGATCTGGGAAGTAACACAGGGTAGCAGCTGTCCAGAGTTATGCAAAGCACAAACTGTCACTTGTCGATTCCAGTTTTACAGAATATTATCAAAATAAGATTCAAAATTCAGCTTTTATTGCACAGGAGTAAACAACCAGTTTTTCTACAAAATAGATCAATCAATAAGCAAAGCTAATTCTCCTGAGAGAGCAGCAAAATCATGAATCAATCCAAATAATATAACTCCCAGGGATATGAAGCTAACTTTTTTCTCCCTTTTTAATGTCCAATTCATATATAGAAACTACTGTGACCTATCAAGAAATACTGGCGTTTAGCCTTAGGACTTTTTTGTTTAGGATACTCAGCATTTAATTATACTTTTCTTGAAGGATACACAATCATTGTCTATCCTTTCTATCATTGACAGCTTTGACTCATGTTCTATATGAGTGATTAAATCTGTTTCTAACAATTTATGTACAGCCTGTTCCTGTACTAGCTTCTGAAACGATACCTATATATTTTTTCATCTACATAGTACATCTTCCCTGAAAAGAGTTGCTGTTTTTATACATTTAGCATAGCATAAAAATGAGTATATTTTGAAAAAACATAAACTGTTGCTGCGTATTCTTTTTATTACACAACAAAAGTATAAAGAACTCATAAAAGACAGACAACTCATTTTCAAAGAATCAAATAAGTTCCAATGTTCAGTAAAAACAATTATGTTCAGATAAATATCAGTATATTATATTGCTAAAATATTTAAAATATAAGAAGCAAGCCAATTCCCAATGTTTAGAATAAGACAGCAGCAGATCATGCTAAATTCCAGTTGTAGATAATCACTGCTTAATAGATTTGCTCAAGATGGTTCAGAACGTATGAGTGTTGCAATGACTATTGCAAAAGCTTTATTGCTCTGCTTATTTGATGGAAGCATCAGTCTTGATCAATACTGACTGTAAGGCTTAGGTAAACACTTGTCAATGAAAATGTCCTTCTGGATTATTTCTATGTAGAACAAGTACTTCATGTCTCCATGGCACAAGAGCAAAAATGTACATCTGTGGAAAGTGCAGCATGAGAGTAGAAGACATTTTCATTAATTACTTCTGAACAGCAGTGGAAGTGCTTCAAGGTTGTTTGCTGCCTGCAGACTTGTTAGTTTCTTCATGCAGTGTGTCACGAGGGAGAGATTTTTGAAGAAATACCAGCAGTCAAAAAAAAATAAAAAATCAATATGATGTATGACTCTAATCTCTGCTTTGCAGATGTTAATGCCCTGTTTTTGTCAGTAAGGAAAAAAAAAAAGATATCAAAATATGTAAAGGTGGCAAAGTTGTTCAGTTCATAGTGCAAACTATTATATAACTTGGGCAGATGGAGTGCTTTGCTCAGGAAAAAAAGAAGAAAAAGATATTGCAAACCTGAAAATTTCCACACGAAGTCAAAAAAAAAAAAAAAGACAGAATTGCACGTAGTCCAAGGGTTGTTTCATATGTGATGCTTTCAAAAGAATTAATACAATAAAAGTACCTTCCATAAACAACTAGATGTGCTGCCTTCTGAGGTTATCAACTCAGGTTATGCTCATCAGAAGAAAGCCTGCACTAATAATGTCATGCTTCTGAACTCTGCTTTCATTCTACAGTCTGTTTTCACATGATGAAGCAGCCTTCAATTAAGACTTAGAACAAACTGTAGTTTGCTAGCTTCTGGCACACATTCTGCCCAGAAACCTCATTTCCGAGGAACCTTTGCTTTAATAAAAAGTAAAGTAGTGGTGTTTCAGGGAACAAAGTCTGGACTCCAAGACCCGAACTCTTGAACTCCAGCCAAACAGCCCTGGGCGTATAATCTTGGAATTTCCTCTCCCTATATGAAATGAGGTCGACTATATTCTTGACTAGTTTCACTGTGTTTTCCCTATTGCACCCTCTGTGTGAAAATTATATTTCAATCAATAGATAGATAAATATTTGACAATGAAAACCATGTAGGCTTTTTTTTTTTCATTTTGTTTTAGAATGAAAATATTTTGCCCCTTTGCTCTTGTTAACCATTTTAAACAAAACACAAAAATTTGCATATGCCAACAAGGACACGTGCTGCATTGAAGAGAGCTCATTCATGTTTTTTAAAATGTTATGAAATGGCAGGACAGAGATTGGTCCTCTGTGTTTAATGAGGACCTCTGTGTTTACTGTTAAAAAGAAAATAAAATGCAAAGGGTATAAGAAACACATAAAAAATGACAAATTACTATGATACTTACTTGAAATGGATAATGACAGACTGGTAATTTTGTTACAAAGGGACAGTATAACATATGCATCATGACAAACATATGCATCAGACAAAGGGACAGTATAACATATGCATCATGTAAGCAGTCAGAATGATGGAAAGCCTTTGTCTCTCATTAGATGAATATAATATTAGAGGTGTGTGGAGTAAGAAGAAACAAATAAAATATTATTTTTACACACTGCTTCTTTTTTTTCTTTTATATTGCCAGAGATTCAGCTTTATTGTAGAGTCTGAAACATATTTGTAGAAGTATCAAGTCTGGGCAGTTGTTTGACTTATTTTTTATGTTGGATGAATCTTCATCATGGGACAATCTTTTCAGCTACTCAACACAAAGTTAAAAGTGTTACATCATCAAGACAAACATCCAGTGGACAGTCACATCCCCAAGTGTGCAAAATCTGGAATCTGAGTCAGCTTTCTTTGCTTTATACATTTTGGAAGTATTGTACACAACTTTTACCTCTGGCTTAGTGTCATTCCAGAGTTGATTTGCAAAACAAACCACTTCACTGCTGAGACTGTGATTAAAAAATAAAACTGCTAGTTAACGCCTGTAGAAATCAGGCTTTGATAATTTTCTACTGATAAAGGATCAGTGCTTGCCAATCAATACTTTGAATTATGTAGCCTTTCAATCAAATTATATTTTCATGTTCTTTAAAATACTGGGTACTCTCCATCCATGTGGCAGATATATAATCCATCACAGTTGTTTTAATCTTTTATTTGACGAAGAGTATATAATCCTTTGTAATGTAAAATAGACCACATTATGTCAGCAGAACTTAGACAATTACTAGACAGTATTTAGCATAGCCTTTCTTTTATACTAATCCCTCATTTTCATCTACCAAATTGTATTTATTTCTGCATTTAGCAACACCAAATATAGGGGAAAATAGAATTTTGACAGATTAAATAACATTATAAGAAGACAGTATGCTATCAGCAGAGCTTGAACAAGGTGGAAAAGGGGAAGACATTAAGTAAACCTTGATACAACACCATGTGCCTCCTGCAATGAAACATGTAGCACAATGCCAAAAAATCACAGATGTATGCTGCAGGTAGAGGTAAAGCCTGACACTCAAGAGCACAAGGGCATTTCTGAATCCTTGGCTGCAGTGCTGTTACTCTGTAATGTATTTCCACATTTTGATGTACAGTCCTACTCCTCTTCAGGGGCTGTGAAAATTTTGTATATGGAATCAGTTGGCAGAAAACAAAAAACTGTTGGCACACCAGAGACTGCATCCCAGTTGAGCTACAAACTTCCTAAGAGAGCTTGTACAGCAGTGAAGGTCCACCTTCAACCCCATTTAACTCTGAGTTGCTAACTGAGGGTTTCTGTAGCTGAGATCTGCTGTTAGTGTCAACAAGGAGAAACAGGAGCTCCCGGAGCATGGCTCAAACCATCGGCTAAAGACAGAGTTTACAGCAGTTGTACTTGGCTGTATCTATGCCTTAAAACTCAGGCACCATGTTGGTAATCTTTTGGGCATCTGGGCACCTCATCATGCTCAAGAGTTTTCAGCAAAATACAAAGGTTCTGTAAGAGCGTCACAAAGGAATGAATGGCTTCAGAGTGGGGATTTACAGCATCCCAAATGCTGAAAAAAAGAGGTGGGTAAAGCAAGGGACAGGAAACACTTCAGACAAAGTTGTGAACCTGAAAGAAATGAATCTTACCCCTTTTTTTAACTCAAGTGCACTTACCAGAGCTGCAGAGACTGACTGACCAGAGCTACTGACTCCTGGAAACATTCTGGATCCTCCTCAAAAATTTGACAACTAGGTCTTCCCTCATAAAAGTGAGGAAGATGTTTGGTTGTGTTTTTTTTTTCTTTCAAAATATATCTGAAACAGAAAACATAAGAGTAGCTGCCCTCCTGTATTTAATACTTCAGTGATTACAATACTCCACCAAGACATGAGGTATTAGAAGTCACACTTTCTATTTCCTGGAATGGGAGTTTAATTCCCCATTTCCTCTTTTCAAGAAAGTTCCTAAATCAACAGTATAGACTGTGCTGTTTGAGAAAAAAAGGATGTCAAGGAGCAATTTAACTCTTATTAAAACAGTCCACATTCTGTGGAATAATTAGATGTTTGGGGGGAAAGAGGGAGACTAAGCTACAATAAGAAACATTATGACTCTTTAGCCTAAGGGAGCAGTCTCTTGGGGCAGTAGAACTGTAGATCATGGTCGCTGCTCTTACATAAACAGCTATTGAGGCATGTCTCATTTCAGCCAGCAAAATCACTGAGACAGCAGGACGTTTTATTAGGAAGGAGAAAAAAAAAAGTTTAATCTGTCAAAATGGAACATCTGGTCACTCTTGCTTATATTTTCTGATGCTGAATTAAAAACATCACACATTTAATGTGTGTGCATTTAAGCTGTAATCTAATTAGATGTTGAAAGTATTCTGGTGCCACTCAGCCAAGATGCCAAAATATTGTTTTTGTTTGCAGACAGAAGCTGCTGCGTTTACTGATACTGTGTTGTACCAAGCTTTCCTTCACCCAGGTCCCATCATCCTACAGTAAGCAGCAGGGGGATACTAATCTTCTGCACTAGCACTTCAATTTTCTCATTACAAAAATTGGCTTCATCTTCCTGGCTCAGCAAACCCTGATCAGTGTCGCTCAGACCTTGGGGGCCACAGACTGGGAGCAGCGAGAGAAGAAGCAGCGCCAACTGCAACAGCAGATATTTTAGCAACAGCTGTCTGGTTTTGTATGCTCCTCCTGGATATCAGTTTGAATGCTCCAGTTTAGCTGGCTTGAGGTGTTTGTCCCCACTACATATTATAGAGCCAAGAGGATGCTCTTTAGAATGGAGTAACAAGAACTGTCAGAACAGCTCAGCAGATTGTTAGCATCTTCATACATTCTCAAAGCACTGAAAGAGTAATCAGAGCAATGATAAAAACCTAACAATATAGGTATGCAGCTATAAACCAAAATGATCTTAAAATCATGCTTTACATTTGTACTGAGGCTTGTATACAGTGCATTTTACTATTCTTAAGTTTCATGGCATATCTGAGAGGAGAGTTCATAAGCCCTGTTGTGATAATGTGAAAACTGAAACAGAGCAGTCCATCTTCCATGCAGTGTCAGTGAGTGAGTAAATGGCACAATGGGAAATAGCAGCCAAGCTCCTTAGCTTTCAGCTTCACGCTCTAACCACTGGTCTATTCAAGGGACTGAATGGGTCATTTATTCCTGAAGTATACTTTCCACTTCAGTGTTCACATGCAACTGCTGTGTAGAGACAGAAATTAAAAACACAGGAATGCCTATTAAATTCCTCTGGTTTTGTATGTTTAGGAAGGTATAGGGCTCCCTACGCCCAGAACTGTGAGTACTTACACATAGTAGTAACAGTCCAGGTAATAGGCCACTGGGTGAGATAATTATATGATTTCCCATGGCATCTCCTAGGTCTGCAAAATCAGGTCTTAATTATCATGAAAAATTATTATTTCTGTTTTGGAATAAAAATTGAAAAACAGAAGATACATTAAAATAGTAAAAAAATATATATCTCTCTTATTAATAAAGGAAAGTATCACAATAACACTAATAGTTCTCCTGTAATGGCTGTTGTTTTCACATATGCTTTGTTGCTCTTTAGGCTCTGGTCTTGTAAGTGCCATGAAAATTCTTACAGGTTTCGCATGCCATCAGCTCCAATTTCATTCATTTTGGCAAGGCTTAATTGTGAGGTTTCCATTTTGTCCACTAATTTATGTCAAGTGGATCACAAGTATTCATAATAACCAATTTCATCTCTTCAGAAAAATGTTACTTCTTTCCCTGAACAAAATACTTTGTTTTTCAAAGCTGTACTTTAATAACTGCCTTTAAGTTCTGCAGGAACACAATATAACAGCTGAGTTCTAAAAACTGGAATAATGTATCTAATAAAATTTCCTACAATTTTTTGAGAGGTAAAATGTAATTACCTCACTTGGAATTTGTCCAAAATCTAATATTAACACTCTCCTTTCACAAAGGCACCAAGAGTAGTGTTTCAGAACTTCAGCTTATGTTCCCTTTCAAGCATGTGACCCCAGTAAATTATAATAATGAACTTAATGTCACTGATTCTTGAAGATCATCTGTGCATCAGCAGTTCTTTCAAACGGTCACCTAAAGATGTCTTCATCCCTGCCTGGGTTAATTTTCCTGGGAAAATTCTCTTAGAAGCGTTCTAGCCAGAGTTCTTGGCTGGAATTGTTCCTGACTCTATTAAAAGAAATAATTACAAATAAAAATGTTGAAGCTACAAGGAGCTATAGCATTATGAGTTGGTGGAAAACAGGGAACCAAAGTATTTGTAGGACTGTTGTCCTTTATATTCTCTCAGGTATGTAATGTTTAATGTGACTGTCATGCAATGCTGACAGACTGTTTTTTTTAAAAAATGTGCAATTTAGTTTCCCATAACACACAGAGAGAAATAAGCTATGCTTTGAAGACAGCAAACAACCTTCTTCTCCCCTTCTCCATGTTATCTGTGTTATACTTCTAACTGTGAAAGAAAAAAACAAAGACAAAATTGAATAATCTTTTGATCTCATGAAAGAGTATCTACTGAGACCCTCCTGATCAAAATGGGTAGTGATAAAGACACAACCTCTGAAGAGCACAAGGGGAGTGGATATTTACTACAGATCTTCTAACTTGGGTTAATGTTAATTGTAAATTTTCAGAAATGCTGTGGATCTAGAGGCGACTAGAAGAGGATTTCATGAGAAGCATGAACAGTGTATTTAACCACTTGTTAAAATAAAATAAAAAACCCTGAAATGCATTTTATTTTCAAAAGTATTTCTGTTTCTATTAACAACGAATTATTTATAGGAATTCTGCTGTCCTTGTAGTATTTTCAGACACAAACTAAAGCCCTTGGGGAAAATTACAGCTCTGCATAAAGACACACAACATACTTTCTGACTGTCTTCAATTTTTTATTTTACTCTTTCCTGTTTAAGGCATATAGCCAGGGAAAGACATAGTACTATATTGTCTTGGTGACCAATCCCAGATGATTAATTAGAACTTTGAAATCACTCGGAAATCACAATATCATTAATAAACAACTCACAAACAACACCTTTGCTGAAATACAGTCATATTAAAAGCTTCTCAACGTACACTGAGTAACAATTAAAATCTTTTAAAAGTCTGTCTGATGATAATTCCTTAGCTAAAAACATGGCCCAGTGCTGCTTCTGAATAGTTTTTAATTATAGGATTTCTTCACAAACCAAAAGCTACATACAGCTCCCTGCAATCACCCAGGAACACTGGCATAAGATTATTTTATCTTCTATATTACTACTGGGATTATTTTATGCTGTCTCAAGCTCATCCGAGGAGCTCTTCACATTCTAAGACAGCCTTATCTTATTAACATGTGTGAACTCATACCACTGCAGACATGCTGAGTAGAAACAGAAGATCTTTTGGCATAAAACTCTTAGAGACATGATCTCTCTTTACTGCCTGTTCACCATGGCAGATTTCTTTACAGGTCATGGTGATACCATTTCTCAGTTAAGGTACTGTCCTCTGCTGGAGCTTTGACAAATAAAATTAGCCTTACACATACACATCCAAAGCCATAAATGTGTGTGTCTTGGCAACCATGTTATCACCCATTTAGTATCCAAGCTACAGTTTCCAAGTGGTCGTATTCTAAGCAGACACTTTCCAAACCCAACAGTAGCTTTCTTATGCTGCCCCAGAAAGAACTTCCTGTACACACTGGTAAATCTACCTTTGCAGTGATGTACAAGAAAAAAAGTGACAATAATTAGATTGACGACATGCCCAGAATACAGAATTACTGATGAGGGTAGGAGGGTGGGGGTGGATGGGTAGGAACTTTTCCCCTATCCTGTTTTTTACCTGCATTAAAATCTATCTGAAGTAATACGTCTGTAAGAAAGGGAGAGTGAGGGTATTCATGACTGTTTACAGAGCAATTTCTCTTCTACCCACCCCTGTTCGTTGTGATGATGCTGTCTGGCAGCTGTGGAGGTGTAGCTCACCATCAGGATCAGTGCAGCCAGAGACACTCAGCCTTTTCTGTGCATAAAACATGTTGTCATGGGAAAGGCAATGAGCTACGCAGGTGACCTAAAAAAAACCAACCCAACACTGGCTGGCAGAGAAACTTTGCTCAGGAAAGGGAAAGCATTTGGAAATCCTGGAACAGCTGGCAGATGGGAGGCAGGGGGTTAGGCAGGACATTTCTTACAAGTTGATCACTGCAAGTTGATCTGTCAATTTGACGGCAAGCAAAACCTAAACAGATTGCAGTAAAACTCAGAAGAGTTGGTTAGGGTTAGAATTTGGGCTGCTAGTAGGAGCTGACATGGTTTTCAGCTATGGGCAAATGATAGCTGTGTGCTTCAGAACTGAAAAATATCCTAGGATTACTGATGTCAAATGAATTAATTTCTGTAAATCAACTGAGCTTAGAGATGAGAGCAGGCAGTGAGAGAAAACTGTACTGGAAAACTTTTCTTATTATTCTCCAGTCCAAATAAGAATGAGAAGATCATTTGACTGTTTTGGCTTCTGTGTGATTATGTTTATTTAAAGAAACAGAACACTATTTAATTATGTATGTGAACACTTGGAACATATAATTACTACCCAACAGGCAAACTCTGTTTGGGTTTGTTGGAATGCCAATGGGCTTTTATTAGTTCAGCCCATCATTTTGTTGTGAAATGGAAACGAAAAGTGGAAAATATGTTTTCCTTCTCTAGGGATCACTTCAGCTCCTTTTTCTCTTTATTTTATCAGACTTCTTGTTGCTATGGGGGTCTTGAAGGCCTATTATTAAAACACCCTGCAGTCCTAAGGGAAGAAAAGCAAGCTGGTGCTGCAGATGGGAACAGTGTGAATGGAATAAACTATAAGCACGAAAGAATTCAAATAAATGCAGTAAAATCTATGCATTATTCTCTTTTCTTTCCAAAGTTCTGTTGGAGTTTCTGTCTTTTACCTTTCATTTTTTGTTAATATGGCGTAACTCAGTGCCATCCAAATATAAAACCACAAAAGTAAAACACAAGTTAGTTATGCTGGCTCTTCTTTGCTGTCCTTTGGCACAAAACAAGTTAAATCCAAGTTAATCTATTCTGTACAGACATCCAACCTGCAGCAGGACTGTAATTAATATAAAATACTCATAATAGAAATGACATCTTCATAGCTGTTTCAGAAAAAGAAAGCAAAAGATACAAGAAACACCTACTCGACAATTAAGCAGTGGTTTAATCTACAGGTTAAGCTGATTAAAAATTCACCAGAAAGTAGTTTTTATGATAATTTCATCATCACATTCAAACAAATTCTGGAAAATAAGTAAGATAGCCATCAGGATCTTTTTTATATTAAGCCTTGCAAGAATGAAAACTTTGATTCAGGTAACACATAAGCTTTCTGGAACTTAGTTACAATTGATGAGTACTTACCATATTTCTATTACTTCTCTTTTCTTTAGATGTATGCAGTAAATTTTTACCATGGCCAAAGAACGCCCACGTGCACTGATTAAGATGACAATATTGAACATTAGGTGAGCCACAGTCTTCTAAAAATTGGAGAAAAGGCAAGTCAAGTTATACAAGAGGAATGCATCAGAAGAAACAAAGACATTTCCTGTACTTCAAAGACAGCATCTACATTACAGAGAGTCAAAGAATATTTTTAATTACAAAATGATTCCTGATCAACTGTAGACCTGTTAGCACACATTTCTGAAGGCTAGGAAAGAAATCTGCAGCATAAATTGGATTTTTTTCTGGAATAGGAGAAGCATGTTTCCTCCTAGAAAGTCATATGAACTTCCATAAGAACTTCCAGCATTTCCTCAATTTCAAAAGACATGCTGATTTGAGAAATACTAGCTTTATCTTGGAAACGTTTCATTCCTCATTCACATCATTGTTCTTAACCTCAGCTATGGTACTGTATTCTTTTTAACCTTGATCTTTTGCCAAGAGGCTCCACCTGAAACGCATTCACTTTCATCAGTTGAAGTGTGTTGGGTCCCTGCAATGGAGTTGGAAAAATTTTGTAGATGTTTCTAGAAGAATTATACAAATGCATACACAAGAACAGGATTTTTAAGGTACTAAATTATGCATCAAAAGAGGCAGTACTTCTCTTAAAGCTGTTCCTTAAAAAAAACTATTGCATGCCTGCACAAAACAACACCTGTTGCTACCATTTCTATATTATAACATTCATGTAAACATATTGGGAAAAGGAGTACCTGCTAAATGTGAAAACAGTGGCTACTAGGAAACAAAGGAGAGACAACTAGAAAGGACCCTGGGCTTACCAAAGTAAATACTTACATACTCCTCTAGAAGACAAAATATGCTTTTCACACTTCTTTTTCTACATGCCTACATTGATTCCGTTTTTGAGACAATTCACCTTGAAAGGCACAATAAGTACGGCTTTGCAGATCCTCTTCTAAAAATGCTTTTAGTATGGGTGGCCATCAGGACTATGTGAATCACGGAAGTTATGTTTCTGCAGCTGAACAAAAAGATTGGAAGAAGAAAAAAAATTATATTTTGTGCCTAGTCAGAATGAATACTCTGTTAGGACTTCTTTGTGATTTTGGATTTTTTTGAGAGAAACACAGGCACTATGAAAATGATACCACAGTGGCTACACAACTACTTGCAGCACCATGCAAAATGAGCCTGGAAATACTGCTACTGCATTAGGTACAATACTTCCATACTACCCACCCTATGTCCATATGCACTTTATTCACATCTCCCGGTACAGAAATACATCACAGATTTTATTACGAAGTACCTTATGCACACTTGTAAGTTTGTTTGCTTCACTCTTCCCTGACCCACAGAGGCCTAAATCTTTACATGATAATTTTTTGGGTTTGATTTAATTTAATTTAATTCAAGTACATAAATAGCTGCAAAATACCATAAGCAACATATTGCTCAGCTCCTTCCCATAGGCAGTGTCCAGCTCTGAGGCCTTCCACGGAGAAAAGCTCTTTCCTGGGTGACTAACAAGCACTCAACATGAAATTGGTTCGTGAGAGTCATAAAAGAAGTAATCTTGCCCCAGAGTCACATACATTATGTTCATAGCACATACCTGTCATTATATGGCACTAAACGTATTGGAATGAACTGATTTCTTTAACTTTCCCAGATCTATATTAAAATGGATAAAATACTCTGAAACCTTTATCATCAAAGAAATGTTCTTGAAAGCTTTTTTGCATTATACCTTCATAGTTCCAATGCGTAGTGCAAGACTCAGGGGCTCCTTCACTTTATCATTAATTTGCACCATAACTAGCTACACCAACACTAACTAACCATACTTGCTATAATCTAATTCTAGAACAGCTGAAGGGAAAATGTAAAGCTGATATTGTGTTTTTTTTTTCTTTTTTAATTATTTAAGAAAGCAGTGGGGGGGCAGAGGAAGTTGAGGGTGGGGGTGATAAAATGTTGTCAGCACCAAAAATTTTACGTAACTCTGTCTTAACACTGAGGAAAATCCAACAGTATGGTGAAAGGAAATATAAATGTAAAATATAAATTTAACTGTAAAAGAGTAGGAAGTCTGGACAAGGTATTACAACCTTTACTATTTTACCATTGTGGACACTTTGACGGTAAGGCAGAATTAAAAAGGGCCAATAGAAACAGAAATGCAGATTATTTCATTCAAATCTCAATTGATAATAAAAGTAAACTCTCCCTGGTTAATTAGAATCAGTGATTCCACTAAAGTTGTTTCAACTCCTGCCATAAAATATCTCCTTTTTCAAAACATACGTGGATATTGGGCAGAGTATAGATTGCAAGTTGTACTAAGATAATTGAGTCTTTCAGGAATGTGGCTACCAATAGAAAACAAGAGGAATAGCACTTTTTGTTAATGCTTCAGGACAATGCTTTACTAGTGCAGTTGGCCACCCTATCAGGGGAATTCTCCAACCTCCACAAACTTATGGGGAAAAACATAGTATTTAGATGAGAAGCAGTATTTTATGTCTATATACTAAGCCACTTTTCCTTAGTGTTAATGAATTAAAATAAAGAAATTAAATAATAAACCTCATGACGTCTCAGAATTTGTGTTCAAAACTAACACAAAAAAAAATATACAAGTTTAAGGAGTTCCTTAATGATACAAATTTATCTATGGAGGTAATAACAAATCATAAATACTTTAGAACTGAGGTTGGGCAAAAAGTCCTTTAATATCCATCTGACAGAAGTGTCTGTGATTTCAAAAGCTACTCTGCTTGTCTCTTTCTGATGTAACTAACAGCTTACAAAGTTTTTTTTTTTTCAGAAGAAACGAGAAATACATACCAACAGCTTACACACTGGTGCTTACAACACATCTTCTAAGTAACAGATGGCTGAGTCCAAGTTTCTAGAAATTGAACCTACATTTTAAATTACTACACTGTCCAGTATGCTAGTGTGTCATTATTCAAAAACATGTATGGCCCTTTACAAATTCCATGAGAGCAATATTTCAGCTCAGAGAATATACAGTCAGTATTTACCATGAGATGTGATGAGAAGAAAGTACAAAGAAGACTTGCTAGATGTCTGTGTATTGTAATTAGAGACCTATATTTTTTAATTTTTCACCAATGCTTTAAAACATTCTTTTCATATCTGTCTATTTATACTTCATCCTTTCACTTTTCCCTTGGTAAGGATCATTATCTTATAGGTAAGATAATGATGAGTGTTCTTGGAGACAGTAATTGCTCTTTGCTGGGTAGATTTGGTGGCATCACAGGAAATATGTGTGCAAGAAGTCAAAAGGACTAGCATAATGTGAAGATTTGAAGTAGAAAGTCAGATAGGAAGGCAAAGGACACGTAAAGGAGAGGATCACAAAGCAATGAAGAAATTCGTTGTCATGCGTTACATATCTGGTGATCAAACAAAGCAAACAAGATGAAATAAAAATTATCAAAACTCTCTACTTCCTCATTTATTTAAAAATTTTTAAATTAAACTATTTTAAACAACTTTTATTATCCTGTAGGATGTATGGACTTCATTTCCTTTGAATTTAATGCTATGGCTGTGGTGGTTCTTTTTCTAACAGGTAACACACAGTAAGGACTCTTTAGTGTGCCCTCATGCCAATACAGAAGCCTTTCATCATTCCACTTTTCTCCTGCCTAGCACAATAAAACAATTTTATCTTTAGTATGTTTATTTCTCTGGATAATAAGCAGCTCAACTACTATTTAGATTCTGCTCCTATGCTTCAGAAGCGCTGTTGTCTCTTTGCCTCATTGTCTGAGTCTTACAGGTAAGTACATAAAACTTCTAAGAATTACATGAAGGTCCCTGTAGGGAAATAGAGTTGTTTGTGCCAATACTTTTGAAACGAACACTTAAAATGTTTCAGGCTGTTGGCCTTCTTTATCAATGCCCTAAGTATCAATTTGAATGGATTTATGTCTATCATTTGAATCATTACCAGTCTCAGTAGTACTGTATTTATGAATTAGTAGCACTGCATTATAACCACTGCCTAATAATAAAAAAAAGGCACTTGTTAACACAGACCTGAAAAAAAAAAAAAAAAAAAAAAAAAAAAAAAAAAAAAAAAAAATCAACATTTTTCTTTTTTTTGGCCACTTTTTGTTAACAAAAAGGGAGAGGTAACCTATGTTTTGTTTCTTTCTTTCTTTTTTTTCTAATTTTTTTTTTTTTTTTTACATTTCAGTACCTTACTGTGACAGCTGTTGGTTTCACATAACCATTATAATCTGTGTATCTATTCTTTGTTTCTTCCAATTTTGCTATAACTAAATTTCATTAACACTTTAGGAAATGTGAACATTTTCCTTCCATCTGCTAGATGGCTTTTAAAACCCATTTACTTTGATTTAGCAAATCTGGAAACAGCTGGCAAAAATGTATTTTTATTAAGTTCCTCAGATTCATATTTACAAGATATGTGACTTTCATAGTCTTTCTTAAGGTCTGTAATTGGTTTCTATTTCTCAACTGTACAATTTCTTTCTAAATGCTAATCAACCAGGTGGTCAGATGTTTAGTTATCATTCTGCACATTAACCAGTTTAATGTATCTCAGCTTAAATGTCTAGAACTGATGATTCAAATGATGTGCTTAAAAACTATAGGAACGGTTATTTAGTTTTTAGCCCTTACATTCTTTTACTTTTTAATTCTGAAGTTGATTGTGACGATTAAGTAATCTAAAAAAGAACATGAAAAATAAGTTGTGTGCACTGGGTGCCTGTATACAAAAGTGTTGATGTTTTGCAGGCTCAAATCTACCATCAGGGTAAAAGACTGGGAGATAGAGACTGGTCTATGCCCTTCTTGTTAGCTTTTTCTGCTTAGTTTTGGATGTGAGAGCCTATATACACTACTTTTATTCACCCTTAACTTGCTCTGATTCTACAACACCAGCCCTTCTGCTGCTAGCAAAACTCATCAATTTGTTTCTACAGTGACTAGTCCAGGATTCTGGTCTTTCAGAGCTGCAGAAGATATGTCCATGTGTCTGAATCTCTTGACATTAAAAAAAAGATGGAAGATGGTTTTGAGACATATTCTTTGATCTGTTACATCTACTTAGGGCTGTCCCCTGCCAGCAGACTTTAACTATTAAAGCAGGGTTAAGGTAGCCAGTGCGAAATGTGATGGTGTGAAAGCAGATTCTCAACAGAATGATGCTTTAAAAAACCCACCAAGCAGCAAAACCTTTCACATCACTTGCCCAACAAGCTTCATACTGTTGTAGTAAAACAGCACCACTGAGATGTTTTGTATCACAAAAAAACCACTTTGTATTGAACATATATAAATATATATGAGAAAAACTTTAGGAGAAGAGTATAGTTCTCTCTCAGGCATGGTTATGGCAATGTTAAATATAATCACATTTTTGGGATTTCTGGAAACAGGCAATACACAACAGCTACAATCTTTTCCTACAAATTGTCAGCAACTTTGAATCAAAATAATTATAAGCATTGTCATTTAGAATTGCACAACATCTTTTACCTTTACCAAAGCATACTAGGAACTGAATTCAAAGTCATGATGAGAGCTGTCTGCCTTGCCACCAATTGTCACAAATCATACTTCCCAAGTGCTAGAAGCAAACCTAACCAAAGATAGAAAATCCCATGATGCCAAAATATTACTTTCCCCTTAAAAAAAACCTTAACAACACCCATACACACAAACTCAAAAGAATTAAATTTGCCATTTAAAAAATCCTTAAAAATCACAATTCATGAAAGACAGGACATATACCTATAACATGTAGTTCTTTGGATAACTTGGTCCCACTGGGCACATACAGTCATTCTGTCTTTGAAGGGAGCTACTGGCTTTAGTTCACAGCCTACTCTACCAAAAGAACAAAACAAAAACCCAACCAATCCCCAAAACACATTTAGGAAGTTATCAATACAGTTGTCTCTTTTTCTAAGGTTACTCCCCATCCCAGGAAAAAAGAGAACATGTATCAGTGTTGCTAAAGGCAGTCATCATTTTACTGGTGGATCAAGCAAAGTCACAAAGCTACATAGGCTGAGGTGTGGGATAGGAACCTTCACATGGGTTTCTTCTTCTGGTTTACTGCAAACAACTGGCATATTTGCTGCTGGACAAGTCTGGTAAAGAAGTACACTGACTTTCTCATCTACTACCCAACGCTAGCTACACAGTGATATATGACTCAAAGGAGGTTCTGGAATTCCTGAAGGTCACAGGATCAGACACAGTCATCAGATGGAATAGCTCATCCCATTTTCCAAGCTGAGCTGTGACTGTCCTGTCAAGCTTGTGAAGCACCACCAATTAATCCCTCATTGCTACTGAAAAAAACCTCATGCAGTGAATGCATTTACGTTTATGTCATTTTTGGAGGTTTGAGTTTCTAAAATAAAACCTAGATTTAAGTACTAGATGTGGCTCTTGGTCTTATTGCCATGAAAAAAGGGTAGAAGATTTTCAGGCCTGACAAACAAATTGTAAAAAACAAACAGTTTTAAACCCCAACAACAACCCCCAAACTAACTAACTAAAAATTAAACTGGATTTTTACAAAATCTGTACCATGATCTTTGTGTATGGTGTTGAGTTAGTCTCTCGCAATAGAGAGTTAGCTTTATAGAACAATGAGGCAAAACTGGCAGTCTCTGAGGTAACAAAGGATACAGCAATGTTCATATTCTCTCTGAATACTGGGAACTCCAGGAGCCAGAAGGCAGAAGCTTTCTGTAAAACTGTCCAAGAGGACAAATGTAGGGCCTTGGAGCATAATTAAGCAAATAACTACTTCTGTTTGACATTTTTCACTAAAGAACATATTATGTCCTATGAATTCACAACGTGCAATTAAACAACACAAAACAAAACGTTCTCCCTTCTCCTGTTCCCCAAATAAAGTAATCCAAGGACAATCACTTTGAATTTCTGGCTGTATTAGCCAGTACAGCCATCAAATATTCAGCTGAGAGTCTGTCTGAGTACAAATGCTTTAAGCTGCACTCCAAAAGTCAGCAAACATAAGAAAAAAAATACCACTTCACCACTACGTACAAGATTATGAGTAATTCCCTTCAGTTATTTAAAGAAGATTATACATCCAACCACCTTCTTGTCCATATCTTTATGCTTCCAAAGAAAAATAAAGGAAAAACACAGCATTAGGTTGAGTATTTGCTGTATTCTAGAGATCTAATATGCATTGTTTGTGGAATATGTATGAAATGGGACCAAATTGAACGCCTTCACCTTGTTAACTTAAAATGTAACGGGACAGATGTTTACAAATTGCTAGTTATCCTACATTATCAAATATTCAGCATCAGTCTTAAATTAGTTTCCTTATTATTGCTTCTCAAGGTTACACAATACTACCTGAACTGAAGATGTATATTAGTACCACTCCTGATACAGAAAACAGGGAGAATGTTTAAAATATCATTGGTGAGTTTGCTTTGCACAAGAAAAAAACAAAAAAACTTATAGCATAAGATGATTCCTACTTTTTCCACCTGCAGTCTGATTCACTGACTATGCAGTATAGCAGTAAGAGGGAGTCTGATTCACTGACTATGCAGTATAGCAGTAAGAGGGGGCACAATCTTGGTGAAATGCACATCCGTAAGGGCCTTCTTGACACTCCCTAATGTCCTAATGGCAAGATCTGGGGCACCAAGTAGGTGTCTAAGATCCCACAGCTCAGGATCAGGAGGGATGGGTGATGCTTCTTGACAGGGCATTTATGAAAATGTGTCAAATTTAGATATTTTTTGAATGCCCTCTATTTTGAGTCCTCTACCTCTAATCAAGGGATTTCTGTTCTTTATCTTGTAACCTGTAATGTGCCAAGGCTTTCACCTTCCAACTGGGCACGAATAACTATTTTATTCATGTATTTTCAGAACTTCATTTGCCAAAAAGTGCATATAAACTTGAAAAATTCATATTTTTAAGGCAGCACTAAGTATGAAAACTTTCAGTCACAATTTCAAATATACCTGACTAATGTATCTGTATTGAAATGTAAATTTCATGAAAAATACATAAATACTAATTTATACAGTAGGCTTGCTCTAAAAGGTCCCCTGATGTAGAAAATTGGAAGACCAGTCATTCAGGGGTGAGAGAAGGAGAGCACCCTAGGAAGCATATCTATTGTGAGTTTCTAGGTAAAAGCTAAGCCAAACCCTTCTTAGCATTGTGCTCATACCATTTCACAGACATTACAGATGTGTTCACTGAAAGAAGAGAATTCATCCCACACTATGCATTCGTTGGAACAAGTTTATAAATGGAAAATGGAGTTTTAGAATAGAAAAAGCACTTTTGCTAGGTTCAGGCTAAAGGGAGAACATCCTGGTGACTAAAATGACTGCATGTCACTGTTTCTTTGCTCCCTTCTACATACTGCACTTCATGGGTACACAGAAACAGGCAATATTTTAGACAAAACTGAATAAACTTAGCTTTTTTTCCTAAATTAGCAAATGCATGTTTTAGCAGTGGATCTAAAAGAGAGCACTGACTATTTTATTTCCTGGCAATTTTTAGAATTCTTCAAGCATTTTGCAAGAAAGGACATGTTTTCCATATACAGCTGTTAATGAACAAGTTACTCACAACTCTGTTTTATTTTTGTTTTTCTTCCTTTGCTCAGTGGCATAAAACAGCACCGGAAATTTATAGCTTGAGTGTCTTCTTAAAATTAAATGCAGTATTCACTTCCTCTGAATGCTACAATGCAAAAGCTGTTTAACTTACCAAATCATGTGTAATGTTAATTACCGTGATCAAGCAGAAGAATTTTGTGCCAGCCTTCTAAAATTACACTTAGTCATTAAAATAATACTCCAGGTAAAATATAATTTTCCTCTCACTTCTGTGTGAGGCAGACAACTGTATGCCTGGTATTGGACTGCTGAATGCTTAGGACATCTTTGCAAAGCAGATTAACATCTCAATGCTCTGTCAAATGCTATATCCTCCTTTCAGCACTGTATAAGAAGCCGTATAAAGATCAAGTTCCTATTACCTTTGGAACTGTACAAACAAACCTTGAGAGAAAAGTCTGTAGTATAAAAATGTAAACAAAAAGGAGAGTAAGTGGTCTTTAGCAGATCAGCAGAGCAGGTTGCTGGCAGAGACTTGGGTGGAACTCAGATAATTCCAGTTTATGGCCAGACCTGCTGGGGTTATGTTAGCTAAAATCCTACATAACAAAAGCATTGCAACTATACAGCACCTCACTGAAAAATCTTAACTAAACATCAACCTCACTGTTCTTTTGTACAGCTTCCAATGGTCCTGAACCTCTGTACTTACCAATAGCAATGCATCAGGCAGTGTTTTGTATTTGGGAATTTCTTGAAAGGCAGCTTCAGCATACAACCCAAAATGTAAACCGTGTGATACTTCAGTGCAATTGGTTTGTTGGAGTTTCTATAGGCTATCAAAAGTTTGAGTCATCCTTTTCTGTGAAATGATACCAGCCCTTGATAGAACTGGGATAAGGTGGATTGAATTTCCAAACTAATAATTCTTCTTTTTGCCTGACGGGAGGCAAAACCTATATTTTCTAATCTAAGGGATATGCACACTGATGAATAAGATGTTCGTTCTTATCAACAGCAAGACAGGAAAGATTATGTTAAATATACCCCTATGGCAAATTATTGACCTCAGCCTACATACACTGCATTAGCAATAATCAGTGCTACTGCATCTAAAGATCATTCCCAGTAAGGATTAGAAACTGACCACAAGCATCTTTTATGACCTACTGCAGGTTCAAAGTCAAATGGATTTGCTTAAATTGTCTATTTTTGGTGGCATTTGCAATACAACCTATTTGGTTATCACATTTCACTTGAGATTAATCCCCTAAAGTAGAAAGGTTGACATTTCAAGTTAAATGCTGCTCACTGCACAATGTATTTTGCACATCATGCGAAATTTCATGACCAAACAAAAGTAATGTATTGAGACCTCCTCATCAATTACTATTACATCACATAATAAATAATGAGACTTTGTATTCAGTAAACTAGGTAGATACAGTACTTTTCAAATGAGAAACAAGGAATGCAAACATTCAAAATCAAATGCCGCTAATATGGCCACAAGTTGCACCAGATATTAGATTGGATATTAGGAAAAAATTCACACTGAAAGGGTTATCAAGCATTGGAACAGGCTGCTCAGGGATGTGGTGAATTCATCATCCCTGGAGGTATTTAAAAGATGGGCAGATGTAGTGCTTAGCGATATGGTTTAGTGGTACTTTTTGTCAGTGTTAGGTTGATGGTTGGACTAGATGATCTGAAAGGCCCCTAGCAAACAATTCTATGATTCTATGATTCTAATAAACAACTTGGTAATATTTGTTCACCATATTCTTACTACTTCAGTTGGCAAAGAATTTAATTAAAACATATTCTCTTTACAGAAAAAAAAAGGAACGAAAGTGTCATTTGTGTTCTTTCAGTGAATAGTTTGGCCATATCTACTTCAATGTAATGAGCAATAAAGAAGAATCTTTGTTTATATTTGAAATCCTTATTCAATTACATATCCAAATACAATCCAGATGTCTCTACACAATACTTTGTGCATATGTTAAATAGTTTGTTTGTTCTTTTTGTTTGCTTCCTAAATAACAAGAAATGCTGCTGTTCTTTACTTAAGTTTTTCTTTTGGCAATGAGCACTGAATATGCCAACCAACATCTGATATACAGCTTATTAACTTCTGTAGGATTTCTTGGAGAGGAACCATTTTTCCTGTCTGGCATTATTGTCAGGAGATTTACCTCACACTCTCTATTTTTGTAGTTTCATCTGAAGCAGATAAAACATTGTGCTCTACTTCTATGCTCCAGAAAAAAAACCCAAACATTGGCACAGTCAGTAAAGTTGGTGAAATTTAATAGACTGTTCTATAATTTCATTATTTTTCTATAGCATACCATTCAATTGCTAACTTTAATCAAATACCTAAGGCAATTATAGCATGCATTTGAAATTACTTCGAAAACAAAGATTATCCTTTACATGAATAATTTGCATCAAATATTACACATACACACAAATGTGCTTTGCCAATAGCTCTGTTACTTTGCTGCTTTGTAAGTTCTTTCTATCTCTACAAGGCCGGTCTAAACTGTTACTACTTAAGAGTGTATTTGCAGAATATGTGATGGAGGAAAAGAATGCACACAGCTTCTGCTGCTTTTAACTGATGTTTTAATAATATTTAAAAATATAGTAGAAAAATCACTTCTTTGAACAGATGTGAATGGTCTTATAATTTTCTGTCCCTGAAAATTCATATGAAATTTGTCTTAGAGAATTAGGTGCATTAATTTGTTTAATCTAAGAATTCAGAAACATTAAATATGATCAAATATGTTCTGTCTCATGGGAAAATATGTTAACTTTTTTCCTACTTAAGTATTCAGAAAACAAAACACAGTAAAACCTCAACTCAATGTAATCTCTCAGCAAAGAAGATTGGTCTAGAATACACATTCTTCTTCATGATAAAAAAACCCTCAACAGTCTATTGAAAAGTTTATCCTTTCAACAAAGATGGTTTTATATTCCAGAACTTTAAACGTGTCACAGAAAATTCACATTGTGACTTAAATTAAAATTTGGCTAAAATGTTGAAAATAAAAGGCTCTGATAAATAGAAAAATAAAAATTAATCTGTACATGTTCTATGCAGTCTTGCTTTTGGTTATTTGTCTCTGAGGTTTCCATCTGGACTGAGCTGGCTTTATATCAGGGCTTGAACTACAATTTCTGACAGCTGATGCTAATGGTAGAGTAACATTGGTACAGTGGTGGGGAAAAACAGGACATGAGAAAAACAAAAGAAACTCAGTATAGCAGGTGGTGAAGTAATCAGTCTAACTCTGGTAAGAACAGAATAAAGCAGGAGTTTATACAGTTCCCCAGCTCCAAAAAATGTCTTAAACTTTCTTAGAAGCCAAACAAATGAAAGGACTTATTTCTTCGTAAACTTAAATCCCTAGTCTTTGTTTTTAAGAATCTTAGTAGTCCCTATAATGCTGTTGGGACATAAAGTAGCCCTGACCCGCTTATCAAGCATGAACAATTCTTTACCATCATCAGGTAAACCAGAAGTTGATTAGCCAAATAACTGATGATGTTATTCCATTTCTCACTTCAATTCTCTTTTTAATTATTGAATGCTTTCATCTTTTCCTTAGTATTTTTTAAAACTGGTTTTACCCCTAAAAATTCTGGCACATTACAAGATGTTACTTCAAAGCGTCATCAAAGTCTTTCAGCCTGACATTTTAAAACGTAAATATTTTTGTAGATTTGGCATTCCTATGTATTTTTTGTTTTGTTTTTAGTGTTAACTGCTGTAAAACTGAATTTTCAAGCTGTCCCATTAATCATCACAAATACATTTTTGGATAACTGCACTGATAGCTGAAAAAAATCTCTCCAACTCTGCAGGGTGCTGAACTTACCGACTGTTGTATTTTTGTGTGGATGTTTCTTCTCATTTTTTTCCTTCACAAAAGCTACCATTTGAACTTGGCAGAGATATAAAGCTGCACTTCTGAAGCAGCCATTTGGCATCTGGCTGCTACTTGCTGCATCTCTTCCTTACTGCCTTATGACCACCCCTGTTATCCTTTTCCCTTGTTATGGAATGGATAATGCAGGATTATAGTTGTAGCATTTAAATGGAAATAGATCATCATAAGAGACAACCTGCAAGAGACATACTGTAACTTAAGTACCTGCATTTTATAACAAACTAGAAACATTTAGCTTGGTAAGGGCAGTCTCAAGCTCTCACAAACTCAAGCCCTAGAATTATGGAAACAACTTCAACAAAAAAGTCCATGTATTCTTACCTACTCTCTTGTGGTAAACTGCGTCAATAATGATATACAGCAAGATGTTGCAAGCTTTTCTGTTCCATTCCAATAAGCAATAGAGTCTCAAACTTCCAAACTCATTTTCCAGTATTAATAGCAATCTTTGCAATGTCAAAGTAGAATCAATTCCCAACTGCCTAGATTGTGTGACAGTCAGAGGTGCCAATCTCTTGGTGTAAGCGTATGAGGTCAGCATTAATACTTTGTATTAGTGTTCAATCTCTACTTGAAAAAAAACAATTTCAACACTGTTCTCTGCTAAGTTATTTATGGCTGCAAGAAAAAGATTATTTGAAAATAAAAATCTCCATAGAAACTGATGATGGACAAGACCTAAGACAGACCAAAAAGATATTCTCAAATCAATCTCTAACATGAAGATAAATTTAAAAATTCCCAGTTGACAGAATTAAAGAAAGAAAGCCTTAAGCTGTAACTGTGTTCATTGTATTACTAGTAGTTTTACATCTAAAAATAAAGGAGGTTTTTCCTAAAACAATTCTAAAAGAGAAACAATAAAACATGTTAATCTGAAGTCAAGGTTGACAAATTTAATTCCTACATGAATATAGTGAAACAGGCAGGAATTTCTAGGTTAAGTTTCTGGTACAAAACCACTTCATATTTTTCAGATACAATTTTATTCTTCATGTCCATGTATAAGTATAAATAGAGTAAATGATTACTTACTAAGATTATTTCTGACTATTCTTTACATGATTTTGTCATACATTTCTGGTATGTCCGAAATTTACACAGTTATCTGCTCTTTCAGAATTTCTATAGAACCCTACATCCAAAAAGGAAAAAAAAAACCCACAAAACCACCACAAAACCTGTTTATCCTTTTTACAGCTATATAATCAGATCACGGTGTCATGATTACTTCTGCTAGATCTTCAATACAAAATTGATACTGATGGTTTGCCAGCATTTGTGCCATTTGGGTTGGAACAACCTGAGATGAAATAAAGAGCTTATTGATGCTGTTCTGGTACTGCAAGAAGGCTGACAGCACCAGAAAGAGCCTGACAAAGGAACCCACGAATATTTTTAAACATGTTTAAAACAGATGGATCATTTTATATGGAATCAGTATTCAGAACATGTCCTTAGAGTTTTTAAACTCAGAAATCTGAAGCTTAGCAGTAGATTTTATGTAGTGTTGAATAACAGTTTCAGATACCTGATCTCTGCAGATAGCAGCTGAGAAGTTGTGTTTTTTCTCTTCTAAATGTTCTCTGTTCTCAAATCCTCTAATGTCTTCAGTAGACAACAAAATTAGTAGCAGAAAGCAAGGAAATAAACACTAAAATATCCTAATTCTGCAGGTGGTTAAATTAAAGCCATATAAGCAAAGAGCCAGATGAGGAATCAGTATCACAGTCTAGGAAATGGAAACAGTGCTGATGCAAAGACTGCTTAAAACCTTGTCCATTTGCAGCCACCAGCTTCCAAATCTTCTCTTCCAACAGGCCGTTCAGCTGATGATGTATAACTTCAATATAATGCATTATAATTACAGGATAATTCAGGCTGGAATGGAACTCAGGAGGCCTCTAGCCCAAGCATGTTATCTGTGAGGTCAAA
Organism: Calidris pugnax; assembly: GCF_001431845.1. NCBI lineage: Eukaryota > Metazoa > Chordata > Aves > Charadriiformes > Scolopacidae > Calidris > Calidris pugnax. Next base: position 11,099,305 of record NW_015090830.1, on the reverse strand, counting down.
TCAGACTAATTTTTCAGGGCTTTAACAAGTCTGGTCTTGAGCATGTTAAGGAGTGGAGATTGCACAATCTCTTTGTGAAGCCTTCACTGCTGATTGTCCCCAGGGAGAAAAAACTTTTCCTTATATGCAACCAGAACATCATTCTCTAGGTCACAGAATCACTGTGGTTGGAAGACACCTCTGGAGATCATCTAATCCAACCCCTCTGCTCAAAGCACGGCCAGCTAGAGAAGTTTGCCCAGGACAATGTCCAGTTGTGTTTTGAACATCTGCAAGGATGCATATTCAAATACCACAACTTCTCTAGGAAACCCATTGCAATGTTTGACCATCCTCACCATACCTTTTTCTTATGTTTAAATATAATTTCCTGTATTTCAATTTGTGGCTATTGACTCTTTTCCTGTCACTGGGCACCACTGCAAGGAGTGTGGCTCTGTTTTCTTTACTCTTCCCATTACGTGTTTATACACGTGTGAGCCCATGCAGGCATGACACAGGAACAACCACAAAACCACAGATTAAAGGCAAAGAACAAATTTAGTCTCAATACCTCATGGATTGGGGAATCTCTGAAGCAGCACCCAGGCAGAGGTACGCAAGCAGGGGATGCAGGCACTGTGAAGCAAGAGAAAGTCCTTATTAGCAAGAGAGTCCTTTTGAGCAAGGGAGTGAGAGAGTGAGAGAGCGAGAGAGCTTCCATTTGCTGTTTGGGCCTGTATTTCAAGGATTCCGGCAGGCAGAGTTTTCCGCTGTGCTTTGATCTCTTTAACAGCAGGTCAAGAATCTCAAGCATGTTCAATAATGTGCTCCTGAGTCCGTCCTAGGCCTACGTTATCTAAGTGCAGATGTTGAGCACACAAAACTAAACAACACAGTGTGATATGTGTTTCCAGCACCCCACACGCGAGTCACTTGAGTGTGTTTAGAGTCCTCCATGCCAACCTTCCATTACTTTCCCACATCCCCCTTACCTTCTCTTCTCTGTGCTGAACCATGGCAGCTCCCTCAGCCTCTCCTCACGTCAGATGTTGCAATCCCTTGGTAATCCTCCAGTAACTGAGTCATGTCTCTTTCACAGTGAACAGTAGATCCAGCTGTGTGTCACCTCTGGTTGGGCTGTATCAAGAAGTCATCCTCCAGACATCTCCCTGGCTGCTCATATCCCATCAAGCTGCTGCTCTAGCAGTTATCAGGGAGGCCTGAGTCCTCCATGAACACTTGAGATCTGTGATCTCAAGACTTCCTTGAATCATTTAAAGAAGGTTTATCACACTTCCCCATCCTGACCCAGCAGTCTGTAACAATCTCCCTCACGCTGTTGCCCTCTGTGGCCTCTTCTTAGATCCTGACCCACAAGTGCTCATCAGACCATCAAAAGAGCTCTATGCATCTGAGCTGCTCCTTCACACAGAGGGCAGCTCTCCCCTCTTCTTCCCTGCCTGTTTTCCCTACTGAGCTGCTACCTGCACATTGCATCCTGCTGTGCCAGACAGACTCCATTGGCCCCTAACTGATCAGAGTCTGTAGCTGACCCTCCTATTGTAGTTGGGGGTTCAGTCTCTGCAGGGTCTCTGTGAAGACTCCATCAATCTCCTTTTCACATTCCCTGAAGCTGCTCAATGAGTTCACCTCCTCCTGCAGATCCTTAACCTAGTGATAGCCTTTCAGCCTGCACACATCTCCTACAGGCAAGGACACCCCCTCCACCTGCATGGGCGCTCCCTCCACCTGCACAGACCCTGGGAGCTGCAGCCTCTCTCCAGATCCACTCTAGGCCCAGACCTCAGGTGTGCTGCTCCAGCAAGTCCTGAGGACAGCACTCTGCAGTGGTCCATCACCACCTGTACGTTGAACGCAGCAGTTTCTGACCTTCTTCCACACACACTCCTGCATAAACTAACGCATCTGTCATCTGCTCCTGGGAGCTGGCCTCTGGGCTGGGAGGCAGTAGAGGTTTCTCCCTAGCACCAGCTGAATGGGGCCTATCATTGCTTCTTCAGAAGTCAGCTGGAGACAGAAGGTTTAAGTAGTCTTTTATCAGCAATAGCTGACAGACATTATTAGAAACTGCAACTTTCCTAACAGAAGCAAAAGCCTCTAGGAGTCATGCACCAGCAGCTGCACCAGTACACACCAGCAGCACCAACATGCACCCAGAGCCCACAAACTGCTGCGCAAACCACCATGTCTGCCAGTGACATCTGTTTGCACTGCTCATTTACTGAATAAACCTGCAACTAGCAATGACTAAAAGATGATCAAAATGTTCAAATTTTCACCAGAACAGACAGTGCTATAAAAAATAAAATCTTCGGTGGAAACTGTGATTTTTCAGTGCTTCAAGATCTACCTTCTTTTATCTTTTTAACTCCACTGGATTTTGACTTCAATTTCAGGTCAAACGTTTATGTGAATAAAAGAGTGAATGTTAATGATTTTTTTTTTTTTTAAATAGGATTATTAGATATTTTCTCATCAATAAAATGTGCAGGAACTTTGTAAAAGATGAACTTTATGGCGCTGGCCTTTTCACATATCTTAATTGGATCTTTTATTACTGTTTCTATTTTGTGAATATTTTAACTGTTTGGCTTGATTCTGGACAAAAGGAAATTTTCAAGCACTGAACACTCCTTGTGATCTCTCTATTACAAAACATAGATCATGTTCCCAAAAGTACATTGCTTAGAATAAAGGAAGAAAAAATACAAATAGCATTATCAGAGCCCATAAAGCCTCTAGAAAAATAATATCACAGAACAACAGACAGTTTTTCCATGTCCCCAAGTTGGTAACTGTGTTACAAAATGATAAATAAGCACATATAATGTATGGACACAGTTAGTGGCCCTTTCAGCAGGGGAATAACTTTTTTTTAATTGCAAGATAATAACTTTCATAAATATGGCAAATTATTTTAGTTAACCATTTTTGAATGGATGGTAAGAATGCAGGGTTTTTTCATGCTGCAAAATATATGTTCAGAGTATGGACAGACAGGGAATTACATAAGGACAAATCTGGACCTGGTGAAAAAAGATTTTTAAACAAACTGCATTTGTGCAACTTTGTCATTTTTAGAAAGATGCATTGAACATTCCACCAATGGTATTTTCAATGACAATGTACTCTCAGACTTATCTCAAAAATCTCGGCCTTACATTCTCTTGTATGTCCCCAATCAGGTTACCTACTGCAAAGTAAAAAACCTAAACTATAGCAGGAAATTTGTTCTTCTCAGATAACCCATGCTGAAATAACATTTCTATACCTTAAAAAAAATCCCAACTGACAAAAAGTGCATTCACATCAAGTAATTTACATCATAAAGGTTATTTCATTTAAGCATTGTTATGCTCTCTAAAGGCTTTCAATTCCATCTTCCTAAAATTCTGCTGAAATTACTTTTTTTCTCCCCTAATATATGTTGCTATTCCTCTTCAGATGTTTCACACTGATAGTGAAGGTTTCAGTATGATTTTGCTATAAGTGTTTCTCACACAATTGTCAGGTTTTTGCACAAGGAGTTAGAAACAGATCTGTAAAAATGCCAGCTGTATTTTTCTAAAACAAGGTTTGTTTTTCCTTTGGGTATTATTTTTTTTCCTGCATAAACTGCCACAAATCTCCACGTAACCTTTAACACTGAGTTATTGTTATATTCATGTTTTCTTCCCAATAGTCCTTTTATCCTTTGTTACAAATGGTAGATGTCAGGTGTTATAACAAAGCAGTCTGCAAAAATTATTCTCTTTTTTTCTGGTTGCACTTATAAATTGATACCCTGTTCATTTAATACTGTTATACTTAGTTCTTAAGTAATGCTATCTTTTACAAGACTCAGATGAGATAGCTCTTTAACTTGTATAGTAATGACACACATATGGCCACATTTTAGCAAATGTAACATATAAGATTGTTAACAACAGAACTGAAGCATTTAATGCTAAGTGTTTCACTTAGTTGGCTTTGTGTACAGCTAAACAGGTAATTTTAATTTCATTGTAACAGCATAAGCAGTATTTTTTCTTCTGTTAATGGAAATATTTAATACACATGGAAGAATCATGCTATATTCATGCAATAAAGGCTGCAGGATTTGGGCACTAACACTCTCTAAATATTATGGTATTTTACTATTATAAATCATAATTTAAGTCCACCAAATTCAGTTGCATGATACATGTAAACAAGAGTTGAAACAGGTTTTTTAATATACAGGAGCTTCTCTGCCCATAATTAAGGAAAAACTTAACAAAAACTTGATTTATCATCAATTGTCTTTGCACATATGAATTATAACTTTTTTTTCCCCCCATGAAACATGGCACAGATTTGTAAGTCCACAGAGAGCATTTTATGCACTCTAGTTCTCACCCATGTGTCCATATACTCTGTAAACTTTTGAGACTGAAGTGGAAGTGAGTCTTAATGTACCATTTTTCTTACGCTTTCATAAAAATAAGAAAAGTTAAGTTCTGTAATTTTCATATATATTATGTTTAACCTCTGAGCTAGGATTGAATCAGAGTGATTTTCCTAGTCAGAGGCACATATGTGACAACTTTAATCTCTGTTTAATGACATAAATAGCTTATCTCTAGTTCTGAAAATATTTGAGAAGGTTATCCTATACATAAATGCTCTATTGCAACTATTCTTCCCATACACCTATAAGATACATTTCCATTACTGATAACAAGTTTCAGTCAAAGACTCCATTATACCAGACTCTATATGTACCGAGACCAAAAGGAAGGCCCACGTCCCACACAATTTAGCACTTAAACAGAAGGCAAGAGACAATGTCAGCACATGAAATGACAGTAACTTATATAGAAATAGTAGATTAATAATGACCAGCAAGAGAAGTTTTGGCTGCTTTTTTCTAGCCGTGTAAGTCATTTTACAGGTTTTTGTAAACATCAGAGAAATTTTTGATGAGATAGGCTAGTCTACTGTGACAGACCAAGAATGAGGGACATTTTTAAAAGCAATAAAAGGAGCCTTATACTAATTTTGTAGTTAGCTGGGATATAATCTTCTTCCATCATTTTGAAAGCTAAGTTGAATTCGTCAAAAACTTTACAATTTTCAACTTGCAGACCTAAGCTTGTGTTAGCAGATGCTGCTCAGTGTAGAGCCAAACAGAGGTGTACACATTAGTGTTGGGATGGGTCACTGACACTTGCTTCTCCTGATCAACAACTTAAGACTGCTTGCCTACCCTAAGAGTACATGTCTTTTGTAACTGCCTCTTGAGATGAAGTTGTAATCACTGTAGTTCAATACTTTGAAGGCCCACTTCTATTCTCACGCAAACTAACCCAAAACCTAAAGGTAGCAATTAATATGAGCAGGTACCAGTGATCATTTAGCAAAGTTAGTTGTAGATTTAACTTGTAATGATATCCATGCTTAGGTTTTGAATTTTGCCCAGCTAATTTTACATACACTGGTATAAAGTCAGTCATAATGATAAAGTGATTCTATTTTATCAAACATAATATAAATTTTTGTGGGTTTTTTTTTTGCCCAGAAGGATAATATGACCATTAAGATATGCAGAATAATCCTGCATTTATAATAACTCTTTAGATACAGCTAGATAATTATTTCATTCAGAGTATTTTACTCATATATTTATTTATTTTTTTAATATTTGTGGCAGAAGCACACCCCTGCTTCCCCCTGTGGGTCTGATGGTGTTGTGGCTCATTTGGTGGGAAGCCAGTCACACACACAAACAATCCCCAGCCACATACCCCAGACACCCAGGCCCTAGAGACCAGCTCAGCCAAAGAGTCTACCTATGAGACCCCCCAAGACTAATGAAAACTATGTGACCACAACCAACAGATGACCACAGTTCAGATCCGACTGGGCTATAAAACAAGGTTCCTGCTGAAGACCCCTCTTGAGTGGTTCTCCTCAGAGAAGAAAGTCTGTGATTGGAAGCTCTCCCTTTGGGTTGAGACATCACCCAAGGTAACTTCTCCCCAGTTACTGAGTGACCTCGCCTTTTAGGTGAGTGGTTTGCTCATTTTGAATCATTATTCTAAGCTTAGATTTAGTACACACAGTGTAGTACCAGTTCCCAACTGACATCCTGAACCTGTAAAAAGTTGTATCTGCCAAAGTGTTTGTAGTATGAGATTCCTGTTAAATTTTATCATTCTGTCTTTTTTGTGACACTGTTAAAACTGATTTTTGGAACATCTTTTGATGGTCTTACGCTTATGTGACAATATTGCACACATGTCATTTGGAATAAAGTTTAATGAAGTTCACTCTATAAATCCGCCTTCATATACTGCTGTTATACAAATCTCTTCTTTATCTGAGGTTAAACCAGGGAAAAAGGAAAAAAGATAATTTTTACTTTTTATTCACAATGTTAATCCCAAAGGCTTTCGAACAACAGAAGCAGAGGATTGAACTCATGCTGCAGTTTTTGAAATTATAAATAGAATGTTCAAGGAAATGATCCATTGCCAAAGTTGTTAGTAGGGACCTACAGTATAACTTTTTGATCAGAAATGCAATAAAAATGCTGCCAAAACATTTTATTACTGACCTTAAGACTCTGTTAGGAGATCTACCAGGACAATTTCTGGGAAGTTGGAGATTTGCCTAGACAACATCTTGCAAAAAAGTCATGAAAAAAACCCCAACAACCCTAAAACCAAAAAACACAGCAAAGTTTTCTCAAGTTGCATATACTTCCCAAAGCCACAAAAAAAAAAAGGTATCAAAACCCCTTCCCTATAAATAGCCAATAAAAGTGCCAAAGTAATATGGGAAAAGAGCAAAACTGCAAACTCATAGTGCAGAGCTGAAGAATTCATGTTTGTTCCCTTAAAGATCAGAGAAAGAAATAATCACTACATAGTCTCTACTTCTTTTAGGAAGTCCACAGTGTTCAGTGGGGCACAACTGGTGGCTTATAAATCAAATCCAGACAGAGAAGTTTTCTCTCCTTAAAGTACATTCCCTTCTCCTCAGGAAACACAGAGAGCAGATGTTTAAGTCATCCATGGCATTCATTAAAAAGCTGCCTCCTGCACACAGCCTAGTTCTAGCACCTGAGCTCCTGCAACTGGCTAAGAGGAGGAACAAGTGCAGGCACCTCACTGCCTTCAGATGGCCCTAATACCCAAGGGAGAGATGGTGCGGTTAGATAAAGTAATGATACTGGGATATGGTTGTGCAGAAATTAGTTTATCTACATTGCTTTAGATTTGTTTGTTTGAAGGTTTTCTGAAACTGTTTTTATCTGGACTGTTGTAGTGCTGCTCCATAGTCAGAAATGCTAGGGACCAAACATGAGTGTTATGAACAAGAAGATTTCTTCTGAACTTTCATATTACATGCCTTTGTCTCAACTTCAAGGTTAGGTTTTGAAATAAGGGAAGTCGTCTAAAATCTAGCAAGTTGCAGTTACAAGGAAACCCCTTTTACAAGTATATAATTTGCTATGAATACAGTATAGTCAGAGATGCTAGGTACGATCTTCAACCTGTTGGTCACCTCAAGAAATGCATAGTGAGAATTACAATGTCTCTTACCCATAGAAAACATCCCTTATGACTAAAAAATCCTCAAACATCACAAAAATGGTATTAATTTATCTACATTTTCTGTTTGTGTCACGGAAAGAGAATCCTGTATCTCTGCTCCTCCCTCCTTTTCCACCCGCCCAACCAAACCCATCAATTTTTCATCACAGAGCCAAATTATCATATGCACAGCTCAGAAAACAAACAGTCAAATGAAAATACACACTGAACAGCAACCTGGAGTGATTGAGAACTATACTTTCTAGATTTTTTGTAACTGTCTTTTAAACAAAAATGCAGTTTTAAACAAAAAAATAGAAAAAGCTGCAGGAGGAGTCAAATAGATTGCTGGAATAAAGCTACAGGAAACATTGCTTTTCCTTAACTGTCCAACAGTTGCTACTCCTATTTCTAGCTCTTCTCTTTTTCGTAAGGGCTTTAAATTATATACTTCTAACACCTTCCTAATTTTGTGCTTTTTTCTTTTGAATTTCCTAAAGCTAAAACTGATTTTGATCATATCCATCCAGTTTATCTCATTATAACTGTCTGATTGGAATTATCTTACCCATGGCTTTGCTCAGTCCATATATTACTTTGCCTCCAGGAATCTGCAACCTAGTATCATCACCTCCCTTACTTCTCAGTTTTTTTTGTTTGTTTGTTTGTTTATTTTAAAGTAGCTCATGAAAAAGATTTAGGAATTATATTTTCTTATCTTCTGAGAACTTGTTGGCTTTATCATACCTCTCACCGAGTTTTCACACAAATGGCATCTTTAGAGGCAATAATGAATGTAAATACACTTCTTAAGCACTGAAATCACTTGCATGCTAAAGCAAACAGAACACTGTAGGTTTGTTTGTTTTCTAAGTGAATGAAATATCTATAAAAATGACAGCAAATACATGGTGCATATTTATGTAATTATGGTTTGAATGTCAGACAATAATGTAATCTATAGTATTTGAGTACAGGGAAGAAATTCATCGGCATCAATGAACTTCGAATTGGGTTCAGACTCTTTTCTTGTTTAGTCTGCTCTGGTACCTAAGAAAATACTTTTTTTTTTTTTATTCAAAGCAGTAAGTTCCTTCCTTCATAGGTTCCAATTCTCCATACTGTCAGCACAAAGACTAAGCAGCTGACAGCATTTCTGAAACCACATTATTATACTGATTTCTGATGCAACTGAAAGTAGACTCCATGAAAAGAAGGATTTGTGCTGTAGATGACTTGTTTGCAAAGACAAAAATTTGTTTTCAACTCACCAGTGTGTTTCATGATGTGATGCATCCTGTCAAAGTTGTGTATCATGTACAAGCACCCCAGATTACCATAAGTAAGTAGCAAATTTGAGTAAAGTATTTGTAATACAAGTAGCTTGTCTTTTAGAAATGCTGAGTACCCACATTCTGAAAATCATGGTAGTTTTAAAGTGACTTACAATTTGGTCACCAAAACCCCCCAAATAAACAAATCAACCAACTAAGCAATAAAATTCAAGAGTTTAAACTGACAAGTTACAATATATTTCTGCAAGAGATGGAATGCGTGTCACAAATATTAATTACCATTCACCACTTACCTTTTTCCAGAAATGATAAGCAAAGATCCAACAGCTGAATATAAAAAGGACAATGTACATGTATTTCCATTAGAAATGGAAACAACCTGTGTGGAATTTTGGAGGTATAACTATATTTTATGGAGCATATCATTGTATTTGGTTGTTTACAAGACACAGAATGGCATGACAAATGAGGTGTGACACAGCAAGTCAACTTTAAAATAATACAAACCTCTTCTATTTCTGGATCTGCTGCTTTGGATTATGTCTAAACAAAGCATATCCATAGGAATGGAATGATAAAATATTCAATGCATTTGAAATGTCAAGGGTTGTGGCAGTTCAGCTACAGTTAAAGTGAAATGAGGGAAGTTTGGCTTTCCAGCTACGGAACAGATTTTAGCTAGTTCCTCCTGCCTAATTATAGTTTAAAAAAGCCTTCAAGAAGTTGAAAACAATTGCAACAGTTTATGAAAACAGATTTCAAGTCACTTGTGCTCACTGATTTCTCAATATTGAAGGCTAGGAATTATTCTTAAACATTCATTTTGTAGAATCAGTTTATATATCAACACCATATGGTAACATTAGAGCTGAGAGAAATTCAGTTCTCAAGTGCTGAAGTGGTATATTAGAGCAAAAAAATATCAGGAGCAAGCAACTAGTTTTAGGCATTTTAAATTATCTGGTAAAAAATTGTCTGTTATGTTTTTTCAATTCTTACAAAAACCATGACATAAGTGAATACTACCCCCAAAATGTTTTTACAAGTCCCTCTGATATTGGCATAAAATGCAGGATATTCAATTGAAATTATGACTACACTATTGTATTACAATCATGCTTTAAGAAATCTTAAAGGTAATTTAGGATAGCTTTACTGTATTCCATTTGATCTGTGAATAGTAATCATGGATAAGGACTTCTCTCTCTGCTCCCTTGTTTTCTTGTTTTCATATAAGCAAATATAGAACATTAAAAAAAACAGAATATCAAAGCATAATATTGTCCACATTTAAAACTGTTATTTAATTATTAAAAGTAGTTGAATCTCTTAGAAGCTTACTCTCTGCCACACTTCTGTGAAAGCTGGCTTGGAGTCCTGACCGTAGGCTATAATACCTCTCTCTCATTATTAATAATAGCATCTGTCATGGCTAAGCCCCAGCTGGCAACTAGGACCACACAGCCCCTCGCTCACTACCCCCTCAGTGGGATGGGGGAGAGAATCAGAAGCGTAAAGTCAAGACTCTGACCATATTGAAAAACTTGAAAACATCTCCCAGTTTTGCAGATAAGTCTCCTTTGGGGAAGATAGAAACAGGCACACTTGTATGCATGCCCCCTGTCCTCCAAAGTGGTTTTGGTTTTCTGGGTTTCTTTGTTTGTTTGGAGTTCTGGGTTTCTTTGTATGTTTGTTTTTGCTTTGAGAATAAGGCAAGAAATCTCAGGGAAAAGTCAGATACATGTCATAACTTTGGTTGTTTTTCTCTCTTCACTAGAAGTGCAAACATTGACATCAACAGAAATCTCATCACTCCACTTCCAAAATGTGAAAAGTAGTTATAGAGAAGACGAAGATTCCCTTCCCACAAGAACATTCACTGACAGGACAAGAGGCAATGTGTACAGGTTGACTCAGGGGAGACAGACTCTGTTTGCATATAAAAAAATAAAATCTTCACCATAAGAACAATTAAACATTGTGATGTGTAACCTATAGGAGTGATGTAATCTTCCCTGCTGAAAATATTCAAGACTTGGCTTGACAAGTCCCTGGATATCCTAATCTAAGGTCCTGCTTTCAACAGAAGATTATGCTAAATGATCTCCAGAAGTCCCTTCCAGCCTAAACCTCCTTGTGATGTTGAGAGGCAACATTTGCTATCATCCTGGTTAATTACGTTCTTTGTGGTGATGGTTTTTGTTTTGACTTTTCAATAATAGCTAAACCACCAGGGCTACAAAAAACTTCAGAAGTAATCTAGATCACAAACCTGTTTTAAGGCAGCATCAACTATACCTGTTATCACACTGATGATCAGAAGCATCATGACTTAATCTCAAAAACCTTACTTGATCAATGCCTTGACTGTAAGGAAGCTGTTGTATTCCTTGTGCCTAACTTAAAGCTTTCTCATGGCAGTTTAAGCCTATTATTTGTTTTCCAATCAACCGTGGGCACAATTATTCTCTTTTTTTTCTTAATCAGTTTTAAATACATTTTATAATATCCTCTCGCTGTCTCCTCTTCAAGCTAAGAAAACCCCTTCATTCTGCCTTTCCTGATGGGTACTGGAACTAGATGTTTAAAATAAAAAGCTCACAATTCTCTCTATGGAGACAGCTATTATAAAAGATACGATGCTCAGTGCTTTCCTCCCCCTACACATTCACTGAAATCATTGGGAATTGAGCACATAAGTACTGCTGTGGAATTCTGCCCTAAATTTAGTAATTGTTCAATGCAATAATTGGATTTCTTTGTTGACTCACCCTTTTGTCTTTGATGTTAGAACCTTGCAAAGGGATGTTTTCCTGTAGCAGAATTTGCTTGTTAGTTTTATTTCCATATAAGGTAGACAGTCAAAGGTGCTTTATGAAGGTTCTCCATTCTGATATAACTGTGAACAAATGGAAACTTTAATGAAATATTACTTGAGTTTTTTTCAAAACTGTGGCCTTTTAAATAAGCTGTACAGAAATTTATCTTATTTTCCATTCTTTTAGTTGCTTGGGATTAGGAACAAGTGAAAAAGAAATCCCAACAGCTCACAGTCATTCTTATATGTAAACATTATCTAATATAATTTTATTAAGCACAGGAAAGAAACATTGCATTAAAGTACATTAAAATATTAAGGGTTGCAAATGAGTTAATGTGCTGTAGAACTGAGCCTGACATCAGAGTCCAAATGTAAAGCCTTATGGGATATTCATGGCTTTAAGCTCAATAACTATTAACATTATTTCTAGGTATTTTAGCCTATCACTAATTCTAATCTTGTCTAATTTTTACTGTGCCATGCAGAAAGGTAGAGAAAGTATGACCTAGATTGAACAGTGCAAAGAGAAATAACACACAAGGGATGCAGTGATGTTAGCATCCTAAGTAGAAAATGAAAGTTAATCAGAGAATAATAATATTTTTCTTCCATAATATAGAAATTGTTCTAAGTACACATAGTAATGTCATCAATCCTTGCCTCTTCCATGGAGAAAAAATTATTTGCTTATAGTTTTCAAAAATGTTGATGTTCTTCCTTACTCAAGAGCAACATAGGGACATTTCTATTAATTTTATTACAGATCAGAAATGGAGGCAGCACAAAGCAGACATTTCAATAAGATTAAAGGTCTGAGTTAAACTGACAAGAGACAAGAAAAACAGTTCAAAATGACATTGAATATTCCTACATACCAATATAAAACATAAAAAATAAACCCACGAAACAATTTTTCATTTTTTGCTTTTATAATCTAACAAAACCTGCTTGCATTATATAAACAATATTCTTGTTTACGGGGGATTACAAAAACCCTTTAAAATGTAGAAAAAATAAAAAAAGACCATTTATTAAAGTGTAGACAGCTGCTAGATATTATTTGCAGTGTGTTTATCAAACTGGTATCCCACATATATTTGCCATCCATTAGGAGAACACTCTTGCAACTTATCTTTAGAAAAATTATCAAATATATCTCTGTCTCCGCACATAGCTTACCCTGTGGCAAGATAATTATTTTGGGAGTCCACTCCTGTAAACTGATGAATATTTGATGCAAGTTGATGCAGATTTGAGTGAAACTTCACAATATTCATGGATAACTGAAAGTATTTTCCTCTTAACAATACATTAATGATAGGTGGGAGATTAATTTCCTATTGTTAATTGTGACACAGCAGAACATACCAGTACTATATTATTAATACTGCAGCCTATACACAACAGAAGATTAAGTCAGAGCAGTAGCTGCAGATCAAATCAGGGTAACCATTCCCAGCTGACTGTTTTGCCACTCTACTGAGACTGTTGCTGTAGGTCAAAATTCTAAAGCAATTACAGCAAAAAGAGGAAAAAACGACAACAAGAAGTCTTTTAAAGTAAGTGGTAAGAAGAGTGAATAATAATTAAAAATGAAAACAAAGCCCACAAAAATTATCTATCTCCATTGTATTATGGCAAATGCTCAAAGCTGTAGATTGTCGATATTTCCCTTCTGCAGTGTACTGTGCAGTACCAATAATATTACTGTAAAGCCTGTTCCAACTGAGATTTCTGTAAAAAGCAAATAAGCATTAGAATACATTACTCAGTTCTGATAAGCTATCTAATTCTGTTTGACCATTACACACAAGCCATCCCCCGCTTTACATTGTCCTGCCCCTCACTCCTTGTTTCTCAGACCAAGATTTTAACTTATTTTCTTCCCTTATAACCAGCATATCCAGAATAAGCAACAAAATACTACAAATGAGCATAAAAACATACCATTATATTCTTGAAATTCTTGAAATTGATATTAATATATCAAAAAACTCTAAAGCAAAATTTCTCAACTGCTGGCATGTGTAAGTGAAATCATACAGCATGTTTTTGTATTAAGAAGGCAGGGATAATGACTGAAGGTGTACCATATCTTGCCCTCTTGAAAACAGGTCAGCATTCAAAAGTCTGAGAACAGTTCTGATAATAATCATGATTCAGTGCTTATAAAGTAAAATTTTCTTAACTGCTAACACTTATTATGTTTTAAACAGATAAAATCTTTTTTTTTTAATGAACCCTAGACAACTAGGTTCAATTTTAAATTCAGACTGTTAATTTTCAGTCACTATGAACAAATTCCTTCCAGGGAGACCACACCATATCTAAGTGTGTAGAATTAGAATCCCAGTCTACATTTAATACTTTCCAGATGGGAAGCAGAAAATAAGGGACACGGAAAGGTCTCCAAAGAGATTGTTTTCCAAGTCATCCAATATAGTAATAAGGATGGAAGAGTCCTGTTATACTCTTGAAATCATTTAAATATCATGCCTCCATTCAACCATACATATTACCTCTCCTAGGGTAATAATATGAACAACGGAAAAATCACAATGTCATAGAAGCAAATGCAGAGTTGGAGCGCATTTAGAGGCACAAATTAACATTTGACTAGAAAACAAGCGGTACAGCGCATTTAGAGGCACAAATTAACATTTGAACAAATTGACATTTGAAACACAGTAAGAAATGCCAGCAATGACTGTCAAGACTTGTAGGGAGGAATCCTTTATGTAATTAGAAACAAATAGTCCCCATATATTCTGCATATCTCAGCAAGAGATGCTGGCCAGAAGCAAGCTCCAAAATGCCTTTGATCAGCCAGTGATGTTACAAGGATTCACACTATTAAAATAATAATATATTTTTTTAAAAAAGCAGCTCATTCAAATTGCTCTTCATGATCAGAAGGTGAAAAAAGGTTAGGGAGAAAGGAAAAGGAAAATAAGGTAAACTGGAGCACAATCAAATGAATTATCGGTCCAGTAGTTGTCCCCCAGTGAAAAATTATACTGTTGCTAGACCTCCAGATATCATACCACTGAAAAACCCCCATATATTTAATACCAATTAACACATTTTCACAATCTCAATATATTAATCAAATCAATGATTGATTCTCCTTTCCCCAAGCTGAACATACTCTGTGACAGTATGCTTTCTTGCTGACTCACTTCTGCTGCTCTTAATGCATGAGGTGAGGAAATGCAGCTAATCTCTGGATCTAGCCTTTCTGTGATCCTCCAGGAACTGTTGCTTGGAAGTGTTGTGTTAGCAAGTTGCATTGAAAACGCTTTTTCCTCCTCTCTCACATCCAAAAATCGTTCAAGGGCAAAGATACACATTGAGAACCAAGCACAAGTTCAGCATCTGATAAAGACAGTAAGAATACTCCCAAACCGATCAAGTCTTTAAAGAATTTTAGAGACAAGTATAGGAAACTTGGAAGGAGGGATAATAACTATGGTAGTTTTCATGAAAAAAACCCAAACCGTAAGCTGCCCTAATTTTGTATCTTCTACTTATCTTCTGCTTTATGATTCACCATTTTTAATCAAATATTAGAATAATCAGTAATCAATCACTATTATAACCAAATAACTGTTCATAAGAGCACTGGGTAAAGCATGTAAAAAATATTCTGATTTCACTTGTCTTTCGATCCAAGAAGTATTTTAAATTAAGGACTATTTGGGTTTGTTTTAAAACCATTATTTTACTTTTGAGTTGTATTTCATAGTTTTGAACTCTCATCATATGAATGTTGTTAGTGTGGTCCATATACCATTAGTATATTATATGTAAGTTTATTATATATGCAATATTAATAATGCATACATATTACTCTAATATGCACAATATTACTCACTCATCTCTTTTAATCAGAGTAAGTTAGGGTTACACTTGTTCACTTTAGCTTAATTGTTATAATTTACTTTTAAAATAAAAATAAAATATCTCCAGTAGTCCAGGTTTACTACCCATCCCAGTCAACTAATCACTTGGTAGCTGTGTGGACTACTTAAAAAAACCCATGTCATTAAAGAAATTAAGCCACAGTAGAAATAAAATCGTCTTTATGCATATAAGCAACTTCATTTGAGATTGCTGGAAGTTACCTGGAAATAAGTAAAGGTAACCTTAAACCCAGGTTTAAGGTTACCCAGGATCCTCACACCATCAACTTCTAGTATATTAAAATTCAAGAAAGTAATTCTACTGTTTCACTGAGATTAAGTCTAGAAATACCAGAAAGTTACTTTACTTCATAGTATCTGATTAACTCACAGCTACATGAAGATTCCTGGATGCTTCCTGAAAAGTTGGTCAGCTGTCATGCGCAAAGCAAATTATTTGAATGATGAATCAATCAGCAATGCAGAGTGGGACAACAGACATTGACCTTGTCACCTGAAGTTCAAGAAAAAGGTAGTTACTGTTCTCACCAAAAAAAATACAGGTACAGAACAACGAAACGTAGTTCCAGCCCAGAGGCTGCAAGGAAGGAAGGCAAAGACATAATACTACAACATGTAAACCCATAAAGCACCCAGAACAAAATTGCTTCCATGGACAAAATTAATTACTGCATATTTTGTTGAAAATTACTGTTCTTTTAATTACCAATAGTAAATCTATTCTCAGTTTTTATCAAGTTGTGATGTATTCTGTATTATGAAACCCAGCTCACATTTCTGGAGTTTCTTCTGAAGTTTCATATCAGTCACATTGCATTTAATAATTTTTCCTTCTCTGCCCTGATTGGTAATATCTTTGTACACTAAACTCCACATAACACATCATTAATAATAAACAGGCCAGACCTGGAACCAAAGAAATCTGTAGCACTCAACACAACAGAAGAATGTGACATATATCACAGTGTCAGAATATTAATTAAAGATTTTGTTGTGGTTTGGGCTGGGCTGGCCGCTAAAACGAATGACAGATGCTTTCTAACTTCTTTCCCAAGTGAGAGAAGAACAAGAGAAAACGATTATAAGTTTAAAAGAAATTCAACTACTTTGATGAAATACTATTAATAAAATAATATTAATATAAAAAATAATGGCATACATACAATATATAGAAAATGTTTTCGAGCCCCCAGGATGATGATCACATGATTGGCAGCCACTGGGAAAATCCCAGATTGGACTAAGTGGAGGACAGGAACTGGATTCCAGATCTGGATTCCAGAATGTACAGAGCAGGATCAAAGGCAGATGAACAGAGTCCTACTCAGATGTCAGCCACTGGAGAAAAAAGGCTGACCCTTTCATCCCTCAGCTGTTATACTAAGCATGGGATGGAATATCCTATTGGTCAGTTTTGGGTCACCTGTCCTGTCTGCTCCCCTTCACAGGTGTGACCCCTCTACATCTTTCTGCTCCCACCCCTACAACAGGGCATATAACAAAGTTCACTGACCTTGGTTGTTAAGTAGGTTAATAAGTATAAGCAAGAGCCTCTATGCATACCATTCCTTGGCATAAATTATAAACATCAAGTCCTATCACTCTGGAAGTGGACTACTGTCTTAAAAATATGCCATTAATTTCAGAGAGTTAGAAGAAGCTTAACTGAAAAGTAAAAATACTGAACAGCAAATTGGTTCTGTTTTACCTCAAACCATGAAAAAAAAGGGCTCTATAAAAAGTCAATAGAGTCTTTTCATTTCCCTGAAAATCCTAATGTAAGGTAATAACCCTGAGAACCTGTAACAAAACACATCTTCATCAGCCTTTTAAGAACAAGCAAATTGCAAATGCATATTCCCAAGAACCTGCTCAGCAGAATTCCCTGGTCACATACAGCAGATGGACTACTGTTTGGCAGTAATTTTTGGTGTCTGGCAATCATTTCAGGTGTCAAACATAATGTTGTAGTGTAAGAATGTCAGGCCATCAGGTTCCAAGCAACTTAAAGGTTTTTTTTGTTTGTTTTGGTTTTTTTTTCCTTACTTCCATCTATTGGTATTAGTTTTCTTTTTCATTTCTACTAGACCAAACCAAAATAATCTCCATCACACTTTCTTTTTCCTTTTTCAGTGTTATTGTGCTCAGAGAACAGACAATGTCAAAATGCCAACGGTACCTGATTTTTCATTGAATGGTAAAATAGATCTTTCAATGCTTTTAACTTCACCCATCATCAATTAACTAATTGCTATTCACTTATTTTTGACGTTTCCGTTTTTTCTAAAAACACTAATAAAGCAACATTTTCACCACGTCTTCATTACACACAAGCAGCAATATTGAGCATAGAAAATATTATTATCTTATACTAATGAAAGCTTTTTCCCCACTGTGCTTTTTCTTACCAGAGTCATTCATTGATTTATTTTGATCACTGTCTTTATAAATACAAAATACATGCAACTGACCCTGGACAGCAAAAAAAGAAAAAAAAAACTACTCATGAGAAGCAATGCAAATGAACCTATAATTTAGAAATCTTTAAAAAGATCAGAAGAAAACACACTTAATAAGTGAGGTGGTTGAATCGCTAAAGAGTTGGGTAGCTGAATGGTTTCTAGCCTTCATTTAACATGGATGAAGCTAGCTATAACGTTGAAACTTTAACAATCCCAACTAACATAATGAGAAACAAGATTGTCTCATGTTATATTCATGTTATTCTGTTTAATGAAAAAACTGATACATTAAGAAGGGATCTACAAGACTGGTACTACAGACTCTCAAGGCTTCTTGAGTACGCTGCAGGTAAAGAAATTATTACATGCACACACACAAATAGGGCTTCTTTTTCCATAATTTATTTTTCCAAATGTGCGTGTGTAAATGCAGCACATACTGAAAAGACCGAAAAGTAAAAAAACATAACCTGAAATTGTTCTTAAGGGAAAAATAATTTAAAAAATAAGAGGAAATTTCTGGACGTTCTTCAAAAATAAATATCTCAACAATATTTTCCACCAACCATCTGCCATTCCACATAGTACTAAATATTTGGAATCAAATCTATTTGGAAATACCATTTAAGGAATTTGACCCAAGAGTTCCAGATACTTAATACATTCTAAAGTTGTTACCAATTAAGTGAATGAAGTTCAGTTAAAGGTATATCAAATATGTTAGACACTCTTTCTAAAATCAGAAGAGGAAAAAGGTGCATTTCTTCTGAAGTAGTTTGTCTTCCTTCCCCAAGGTCATGCATAAGATTTTTCTACAACTGTTTTGGTAATGACAGTCTTTATAGCCCATGCAAGACTAAACCATTTTGTGGATTTATTGTTCCTCTGAAGTGCCTGTTGCTCATGAAAATTAAAGGTAATTTCCACTCGTAATAAAATTCACTATAAAAATACATTGGATGTCATTCATGTTTCAAGGCAAGAGCCAACATCCAAGTTCCAGCACTGTCTTACATAAACTTTCTTGTTCCTTCTTCTGTGGCTTCAGATACCGTGCAGTTTGAGATAAGAGCCTCACAAACAGAAGCAAACTGTTATGGCAACTGGTATAAAATTTTATTAAAAAAAATGCACTTTTATAACAACAAAATATGCCACTCAAAAAAAAAAGCTATCACCCCAATTAATTTAAGAGCATTTTCAGCACCTGCTGAACAGATGACATTCTCTTTTGAGGTAACACTGGTGGGATTCAGTTGCCTGAAAAGTAATACCTAAGTGCGTTTTTAAACACCCTATTGTAATTTAACATATTCACATTGGACTTAAAAGAACTATATTTTCAAGAAGAAATATCTTCTTTTTCTTTAAAAAGAAAAAAAAATAAATAAAAGATTGTGTAAAATTCAGCTGCCTGAATACAGGTGTCTTGCACTGCTTCAGAATAACCTACCTGGCCTTCAGTTATTCCAGAATGCTGCAAGCTGTTTGTCATATCTGACAGCCCATTCAGATGTCTCAGAAGTTTGTCACTAGAAATCTAGTATCTCAGTGAAATATTTTTTTTAAATCATCATGAAAATATATATTTTTAAAAGGTTTTGAAACGGATAAAAAGGAACCTTGAACTATTTGAAATATTAACTAGCCAAATATTAGACCTCAACTGAAATGCATTTCAGGAAAAAAAGGCTGAAGAGTATTAAATGGTCATAGATTTCACATTTTAATTCCTTGCAGTTTTGATTATACATTAGCACCAGAAATAAGAAAGGAGAAAGTAAAACATTAAGCTGTGCAATTCAAAACTGAGAAATTGTGTCCTCGCTATTCTATAGCGTTCTCGCTGAGTTAATGGCTTTCTGAGGAAGTCATAATATTGTTTCTTCCAAGCTGTGCACCTGAAAACTGAATTTTCTGTTAGTATTTTGGTGCCTCACACACTTTCACAAACTTCCTTTACCTCAGTCCCATACTTCCACCTGTATATTTTTTCACATCTTTCCCACTGTTTTCATGCAAGCAGAAGAGCTGCTGTGAGATTCTGAATAAGTAAGCCTAATAAGGATGAAAAGAAGTCCCTTTATGGCACTGAGTGGGATGCAATAAAAGATTACAACATGTAAAACCAAAGTAAAGACTGGAGAAAAGCTGATGACATGGATTTGAAAAATTTATATTTAAGACTGACAGAGATTAGGACAGCTTTATCTTTACTGCAGCTTTATTAACTTCACTGAGGTTACATCAGAGACTCAGCTATTGTAACACAAAGAACTCGCCTTTATTGCTTTTTAAAGATTTGGTTTTTTAAGTGTGTCATTATGCTTTAGCCTACTGTGACTATTAGCCCTGAAAGATGAATCCTTATGGGAATCTACCAGTGATCCAACTACACAATGCTGCTTCAGCATGAATCATCCCCAAACAGACAACTCACTGCTGTCCCGAATTCAGTAGTTTCTTTTTCACATTTGTTGCTATGTTAAAGTAGCCAAATAAGTGAAGCGATTTATCTTTTCATAACTGCATGACAAAAATCTTTTGCCTTTTTCTGACTCTCCACAATTAGAGAAAGAATACTGATAACAAGATTACTAAAATTAAATATAATATTCCAGGTACAACTGAAAATGAGCGATGTAATTGAAGCATAAATACAAAACTTTCTGTTCTCTATTCCGCTCTTCTGTTTCAGCCAACAATGAAAAAGAAGCTTCCAGCCAGTGGAAACATAGAATTATTCCAAAGTCTTCGAATAGCAAGTAAAAATAAGCAACATAACAAGGGCATTGACAGCAGAGATAAAGAAGTCATTATCCCACTCTACTCAGTGCTTGTCAGACCACACCTGGAATACTGTGTTCAGTTTTTGTCCCCACTATACATAAAAGATATGGACAGGCTGGGAAGGTTCCATAGAAGGGGCACAAAGATGATCCAAGGACTGGGAAGCCTGCAGTATGAGGAAAGACTGGGAGAACCACTTTGTTCAGCCTTGAGAAAAGAAGGCTTAGGGGAGACCTTATTACCATGTTCCAGTATTTAAAGGGTGGCTACAAAGAAGACAGAGACTCCCTTTTAAAAGGAGTCACACAGAAAAAACAAGGGATAATGGGTGCAAGCTACTCCTGAGGAGATTCTGATTGGAGACACAAGAGGAAAATTTTTCATAATGAGAACAATCAGATGTTGGAATAATCTCCCCAGGGAAGTTGTGGATACCCCATCACTGGACGCTTTTAAGATTCAGTTGGACAGGGTGCTGGGCCTTCTTGTCTTCACTGTGCTTTTGCCAAGAAAGGTTGGCTAGGTCCCTGGGGTCTCTTCCAGCCTGGTATTCAATGATTCTATGATGCTGTGAACCATACCACCACTTCAGAAACAGAGCTCGATCATTTAATGGAAAGGTTTTTGAGACATGGTTGCAAGAGTGTGGTCCATGGTGTGGACACCACAAACAGTATTGTTTAAAGGCCACTTGAACAGAAAAACAATGATACCCAGTCATTGTACAAAAACGAGTAAATACAAAATAAACAAAAAATGTCTATACCTTTCTCCTTCTTCCATTTCCACTTCAAGAAACGTGTCCTGATTACATATCCACATAGTCTTCTAAACATATTATGGTAAAAAATTGTAGGATATACATCCTACATACACAGTGGATCTGTCGCA
The DNA here is from genome assembly GCF_001431845.1 of Calidris pugnax. Classification (NCBI taxonomy): domain Eukaryota; kingdom Metazoa; phylum Chordata; class Aves; order Charadriiformes; family Scolopacidae; genus Calidris; species Calidris pugnax. The sequence goes on along the minus strand of NW_015090830.1, from coordinate 11,077,561 downwards.
AGTTTGTTGTTTGCAATTCTGTTTGCAGAAAAGAATCTCCATAAATAAATATTTCCTAGAATGAAATTATATTACAAAAATCTTTAGCTCATTTAAATTCAGAACCATATCCTAACATTTCAAGCCTGCAGATGTTTAGCTTTGAAATGAAGCCATTTGCCCATATAGTGTGATCGGTCTACATATGTCGTTATAGTTAAGTCATTGTTTGAGTTGTCTGACACAAATGAGTCTTTTTTTACTTCTCTAAAATGTAAATTTTCTTTTTTACTATTTATATGATAATACCATCATGACAAGATCATTCCCTGCTCATGCAATCCTTTCCTTTCATGGTGCTTTGAGAAGCATTAACATCACTTGCATTTTCCTCTTTTTATGTGAAGATTGAATATCCAGCTGTTATCTTAATTAAGTCTGCCACAGGCAAGGATCTGGCTTTACGTACCTGCAGAGAGAACTTTCATGGTGTTTTAATGACTAGCTATAGATTGAGCAAAGTGACTCAAGAGCTAATGCAAGCAAAAGCTTAGCTCAAATGAGTGCCAGAGCTGTCAATTTCCAATTAGGAGACTTGTTTGTCTCTCATGACAGTGAACCACCACAAATTACATGCTTTAGCACTGTTGGTTAATCTTTTGCCACCTGACAGATGGAAGTAAATCAGTTGACTTATGTTAATCACTTCCAGGAAGTGAGAATTATTTAAATCTTGGCACAGTTTTGCATCTGTGAGGACAGTATTAGGAGAGATCACAACAGAAACCCATTATTTATAGATAAGGTGTCATCTGAAGTGCGTGTGTGGGGTGGAATGAATGGCAGAGAATATGGGGAAAATGAAAGGCATTATTCAACCCTTTCTCAAAAGCTCTCCCACTTGAGAAGAAAGCTTCTAATTGTTCATATCTTGCATATTTTATGTTTTTACAAAGCCGAATACAATTTTCAGCAAAATCAAGTTGTTATCATGTGTGTATATATATAGAAGAAATGCTTACGGGTCTCCTGAAGAGATGTTTGATAATTTCTATCGAACAAAAATATCAGTGAGTAATAATTAAATATACATCTACTAAAAATAAGAAAATAAATTTGGCAATACCAAAAAAATCTGGGACGAATTCTGTGTGGAAAAATGGAGAACAAGTTTCTTGATATAAAAAAAAAAAAAGAAAAAAAAGACTAAATAATATTTGAAAACTTGTGAAATGTCTATTAAGATCTTTGACATGTAGCTCTAAAAAGCCAAGCTAATGGCATGAACCTTGGACTAGTGCTGGGTAACACCTGTCAATGTAAGAGGAAACTGCATTTCAAAGTACAAGAAGATTGACTCCCAGTCTGCTTTCTGCAATACAATACATAATACAATTGCATAAGTTGGAGAACAGTTTGGATTTCCATGTTACCTTGTTGTTCTCCTGGTGACTGCCCTTTCTGCAGGATTAGTACTGCCATAATTGCAGTCAGTTATTTGATAAATATGGGCTTTCAAATGCTTTTATTTAGTTCAAAATCACATATGATGTCATGTAACTTATGAAAAATCTACAGGATCATTATTTAAATTCTTTTGCACTTTAACTCAAAATTCAAACTTCCACAGTTCATATCAGGACTTCAAAATTTGGTAAAGAAAAATGCTTCTATCCAAAGGAAAGGTTTTTTTTTTGGAAATGCTAACAAGGCATGCATCAGAGGCATGTTTTTTATTGTAAAAATAGACTGTTATTTAGATAACAGCAAGTAAGCAGGTGCCATTTTGCCACTGATCATTAACTTGACGTTCTAGTGCTCATGAAGGATGATACAGTCTTAAACTGCACAGTCCCATTCTACCATCTTCCTACTTACACATACATTTATTCACAAACAGAGCTCCTGAGATTGAAGAACAGAGGCACTCAGGGACTGGATTAAGATTACATGGACATTAAGAAATTCAAAACCCCACCTGAACTTTTCTAAGTTATTTCAATACACTTACCTTTCTTACTTGGCTCCATTTGGAGAAGGCTCTTTTCTATGCGTCATGGCTCTCAATGCATTTCCATGGGCCTCAGAAATCCTTGTTCCTATAGGCAGTATTGTCAGGACTGCTAAATAAAAAGATAGCATTACTGCATTCTGCATTGAATGTGAAATTATGCAAAGAATTCTTAGACGCCCCATCCTGTATTTTTTTTTTTCTGTCAACATTTACAATCATCTTCAAAAAGGGTGCATTTTAATCTGGCTCACAAGTCTAACTTGCTTGTTTTCCTTCTACATAGTGATTTTGTACTGTGTGTTGATTGATCTGCTTTCAGAATCACACCAGGTTAATTACCATTCATGCTTCCAACAGGCAGCACACATTCCACTTGAATGGGCAGAGGGGATTCTGCAGTGCTGTTTAACCAAATGAACAGGCCACAGAAAATCATGGTGCTAAATATGACTTCCCCTGGCAATTAACTGTGTCTTCGGTGCTCCCCATCAACTTTTCACATTTTGTTGATGTTTTCATTGCATGTAGAAAGCTATGTCTTTAAAATGTAATACATAAATTTTTGTTTTACAGTATTGTTTACACAAATAGAAACACACATATATGAAAAAGGCTGTTCAGTGGCTTTCTGCCTAAACAGTTGATTCTTTTTTTCTGGAATATAACATACATAAACAGTTAAAAATCTTGCATTCAGAGAAATTAGAGGTAAAAGTGAATAACAAAGTTATGAAATAAATTTATTGATGACCTTGTTGGCCTTCAATCTGTTCAGAAGCTTTCTGCTGTATGTAAGCACATGCAGCTCATTGTATTTCAATCAACACATATACAAAATTATGTATAACACTATTTTTTTAATATGCTAAAGTTGATTCCCCTGAGGTTAAACACAAAATTTCTTAAGCTGTAAAGAGTTCATCTAAATTTCCTTCTTTAAAATTGAAAAGATTTCATTGGTTAAAAAGTAGTATCTTTTATTTTTTTTCCTTCTCATGCATCTAAAGTTCTGTCTGCTCTGCCATATTTTCCAACAGGTTGTGTTGAACGACTACAGATATCCACAGGTCATTATTGATTTCCTTATAACTACAGCTCTAGTAGTATAGAGAGCTTAGCAGGAAAGATAACATAGAGATCTACCAGTACTGATCTTTCAGGTAGGATCATCGTGTGGCATTCTGCTGCCTTACATCCACCTTATAAAGCTGCCATTTCAAAAGTATGTAATTCTATATCTCAGTGGAATATTTGATTATCATGATTCGTAACTGGGAGAAAAAAAATAGCTAAACTGAAACACTGGAAGTCTGCCAGAGAAACAACAACTATAAAATGACTGAAGTGAAATAAATAAATGAAAAGAAAACCAAGACATCACCTTATTAACATGAATAATGCCATTATAAAGCATAATACAAGGGGTTTCTGTGCGTTTATTGAAGTAAAACCAGCCTGTGTGTTCTATTTTGAATATCTATGGCTATTTGAATTGAATATCCAATGGCTATACATACTAATTTTTTATAAGTATGAGTTTTGAGGTTTTACTCATTTCTTTCATTATAGATATAATAAATTACAGCGTTAAAAAGAATGGAAAAAACAGGGAAATAATAGAAACTATGATATAATTTCAGCTTGCCTTTCTCAAAGAAAATTTGCTTGTCCTAACAAAAAGGGAATTAAGTTTCCTTGAAAGTAAAATTCACCTGCAAGTAATTCCTGAAGAGCAGAAGCTGAAAGTCTCAAGACTGACAAGCCTACAAATTGACTGTATATGAAAATTCTAAAGGGATTGAAACTCAGAATGTACTTTAAAATGATGAATGCAAATGCAATACTTTCACTTATTAATAGAAGTACAGGGACTCACACTAAATTTAATAAACATAAATATTTATAAAATTATATATTTAAAATATATAAAATATAAAAATGAGACTTTTGTATGAAAAAAAAGTAAAAATAATAGACTTTGGGTCTTCCACCATCTACAGTGAATATGAATTTCTACCCTTAGAAAAGAAACCTTGAAACAAAGCAATAAACAAAAATTCAGGAAACTGGCAAAATTTGTATTTCTGCACATAGGAAATTTAAAGAACCCATATTAGTACACACATGAATATACAGCATATACAATAGGTTTTGGGGAAAAAAAACTAAGGAAGAGCATTATCGAGCATTTGATAATACTCGTTAATTATTCTAAATCAAATCATCCTTTTCTGAAAGGTAAGAATTGGTATAATGGTGTGGTATGAGCCACCCTCTGCCAGTTGTTTTTCATGACAGAGTCCCTAGCATATTTAATTTACTAGAACACACTTAGCGTGACCAATGCTGAGAGAAGTGAAAGGATTACTGCATTTTTTTAATAGATGGAAGTATTGCCTTCTACATATACAGCAAATATTGGCATGACGTTGTTAGGTTATATCCATCTTGTGTTCCTTTGTAGCTCTTCCATCTTTTTCTTAAAAAAGTGTTCTTATTTAATGAACTGACATATTAGAGAAGAGACCTTAAAAAAAAGAAATGCAAGTTTATTTTGAATTTTAATCCAGGTTTCAACATACCTGATTATACCAACCATCTTTCTGTTTCCTTGAATTTAATAAACATACCATCTATTCCATCATTCAATTTCTTAACAAAATTACTCAATATTATTGGATCTAAGACAGATTCCTACAGACTTTTACTTGGTACAGCCATTATTTTCATCATTCAGAATAAGGTGTGTCAAATCATTTAGAAACTAAAAATATGTAAAGGTCTACAATAGTTTGACTAGTAACCATTCCAGGGCAAAAAAAAAAAAAAAAAAAAAAAAAAAAAAAAAAAAAAAAAAAAAAAAAGAGTAGGCTTCTATTCCTCTTGTGAAATGTTAGAGGAATAGAATGAGTTAAATGACTTCCTAGGGCACTTTTCACACCTATTCTCTTTGAATTTATGCTTCAGATAACCGAGAGATAGTTAGAATTTCCAGGACTGTGATGCTGGAAACTACAACCAAAGCTGATAAAACAAATATCTGTAGTGTGCTCATGAATGTATTGTGCCCTATACTCTTCTGGGACTCTGGGACTAGAGAGGTCAGAAAGGATCCAACATTAGACCAGCCTTAGACAGTGACAAACTGGGAATAAAGGCCTTCCCCAACAGAAGGGATGCTGAAGATAAAACATTAAAGATGCTAGATCTTCAAACCCTTTGACTTGCCCCCCAAATTTCTGATCTTCTGAAATGTACAGGCATCCCTAATGTTTCTTTCTGTAATCCAAAGGTTATACCTTTATGGGGCTCATTTTGAAACAGCTGTTGTTAGGATGAAAGGTCTTCCTGAAATGAAATCTGTCTTTGTTCTAAAAAAGCTGGATGAACTTCACTCCCATTAACTACTGCAAACTTTGTGGATTATGTAAGAGTTTTATTACTGACTTTTTTCAAAGCCTACTTCTTTGAGCTTTGTAATTATCCCAGCTTTCATATTAACAGAAGAAATGGTCCAGACTCGTGTGATCTTTTGAACTTTAGAATATGCTTGTGGGATCCATAAAATGTAATCTGAAACTTGTAGCAAAATTAAGAAAGGCATACTTATTCTTAATGCAGATTCTAATGAACAGGGTATAATTCTAGTGTGACAGAACATCATTTAGTAAATAGTTGTTTATATCTTACATTAAAAATGAAAATTTTATAGTTAGGCAAGTGAAAAACAAACAATTGTTTCCTGATTTTTTCTTCATTCCATTTTTCTCTTAAATGCAGTTTACTCATCTAGTTCATCTTGTCTATATTTTTACAATAATTCTATTTGCTAGTTTATCTACCCTGTCAATTTTCACAAGTTGATTAAGAGAACACTCTAAATTCTTCCTGCACTAATGTCCTAAACTCTGGTCTCCTTGTAAACTTCAGTAGAAGCAAAGAGAACAATAAGGACAGAACATTTTAAGTTGCACCCAGTTAAGACATACATCCTTTACTCAAGAGAATACAATTTAATACATATTAAGGTCAAATATTTAAAGGAAAGAAAAGGAAATTCAAAATACATATCTACAATTCCCTAAGTAGAATCCTTTTATGTTTTTGCATATTATAGTTTGAGAACCAGATTGAAGAGAAGCTTTCAATTTGATATGTAAAATAGACACTTTGAATATTATGTAAGATTCACTTAAAAAAAATAAAATGTTTTATAATTAGGATAAATACGTAAGCAAAGTGATCGTTGACATTAAGATTTCTCTGTAAGTTGTGAGAGTGTTTCCTTTTGCAGGAGCACAACATATTTCTTGATGCCAACTTAATTTAATTGGATGCTCTTTGATACTGCAGAGCAACTGAAGTGTTCTTAAAATGGTAAGCTGTATCAGAAAAGTACAACTGATACGTTTGGAAAGTTGATTCTAGAAAATATACTTTTGTTAAGAGAAGACTAAAAAAAGTCTTTCTGTGTCATTGTATGAGGCTAACAAAATAACAGGAAGTACAGGTAGGCAGTGGTAACTCAGAGTGTTAAGAAGGTGACCCACCATAAAACAGTAACACCTTTACAACTTTTTAAAAGTATTTCTAATGAAAAACAATACCATTCTGAAGAGAAAAAACAAACAAACAAACCAAACAAAAAAACTAAACCAAAACCCAAAAGCCCACAAAAAAAAAAATAAAAAACACCTCTCTTCCAGATTAATATCTGAAGACATTCACTGTTATATGGAATTCTGAATACAATTATAATTCAATTCACAATGAAATGGAGATGATGGTAACCTTTGCTCAAGGCTTTGCTCTGGAAGAAAAAATACTGAGTGGCAGGGAAACATAGCTTTGGGAAAAAGCACTACTGTCCTCCACAAAGGAAAATGTTCAGGTATGGTTATGCCTTATTTAGTCAAGACAATTTAATTTCATATAAAATATTAGCAGAGGGAATACAATATCTGTAGACACTTAACGGAAGCCATCACTCACAGTATCCCATTGTCTAGATATCCATATTGCATAATGCATATTCCAATATGCAAATTTTCTGGCCATTCAAAAAGAGGTCCAGGGAGTTCATTTCACGATCTAACGGTGGTGGTGGTGTTGCAGAAGGAAGGAAGTGCAGGGTTGTTTAGCCTCTGCACAAACTGAAGCTTTTCACCAGCCCCAGTGCAAGCAGGAGTCCAGTTCTGTGTTTTTTCCCCCAGACAGATGCAAGTTTGTATGGATGGAATGAGGATGGGGATAAAATTGCTCCTTCAAGACAGCACAGAATCATGTACTCAGTAAGGAGTGTGTGTTACCTTGCATTATCTTCTTAAAATCGGAAGTGAATTCTTTAAAGTTCCTTCTCAGTTTTGTATTCCTGGTTTCCTTCTCACTAAAATCAATAACTATCGTAGAGACCTACATGTATTTCTCATTCTTCTTTTGATAAAAGCATGTATAACATGTAAGCTGTCATGAAGGAAAAATACAGATTTGGGAGGTTTTTTTGCACTCCTTGTATTTTTGTTCATGAGAGCCTTAGTTATTATCTCATAGAAAGGTTCTATTCCCTACAATGACCAGAGTTCAGCTTTACAATACGTTCTCAAAAAGATCAGCATAGTGTGTGAGGGTTCCCAACTGCTTTTAAGCACCAACAGAACCAGAGCTCACCATAACAAACATATTTAAAAAATCACCCTTATTCTTGAAGACATAACCCATGGCTGAATCGGAGAAGTAAACAAATTTCAGAATTGAGGAGAATTTATCTGAAAACAATTTGTATGAAACAATTCAGAGCCTTATCAGGGAAAATGTCTGGAGTGAATTCAAATAGAAAACAGTTCCTCTGTAGAAATGAAACTGTCCTCTTGACTGTGAATAAAAGCACACAGAAAACATCTAACATAAAATTGAAATCTCTCATCCTTTATGTACAGGACTATATAATAGTAGGATATAAGAAGGGATATTGCACAGTACAAATACTCTTACATTGAGCCATGGCTAAGAGACCTATGAATAAGGAGTCTATATTTGGAAGTCTATGATAACTAAGTCTCAACATTATAAAAGCAGTGTAAGCTGTGGATCTATCTCAATGTTCAGCTTAAGAAATTTCACAAAATGTAAGTCTTTCAAAAAACCTGCCTTAGTTAGAATTGAAAATCAATCGTGTTCATATTTTTTCAATCAAAAAATTGAATTTGTCATATCCCCCCAGTGCAACCCTATTTTCACAGCAATTGCATGGAATTTTAAGTGAAAGAGGGACTGTTGCCTTTGTTCTTCAAAAAAAGAATGCGTAAACACAGCAGCATCTTTCACAGAACAATTACGGATGCAGGTTTGCATTAACATTTTCTGCTGAAATACATTAGACCAAAGAGCATCACGACTGGTTTCTAGAAGCTTTATACCTATCCCAGATACGTGGGCCCCCAAACCCACCTGAATACAGAACTAAGACAAGAAATTACATTTCTCAGCAAAGAAACTGGAAGCTGGAAAATGGAAAGATGAGAACTCCGTAACATTATTGTCTGATTAACATTAATGTTCCCACAAAGCTGAGTTTGGAAACCTTTTATTTTTCACTGTAAGCTATGTCACTACTCAACTGAAGACTACCTTTGACCACATAAAAAAAAAAAAAAAGTGAGAAGGAAGCTTGTATTTTCACATGGTCTAAAATAATAATAAAAAAAAATCTCATTTCTCAGTGTTCCTGAAAGCACAAGACACTGCTACTATCCTATCTATGGTGAAATTCCAAGAGAACTTGGAAAAGCATTTGGCCCCATGTTGTAGCTGAATGTTCACAAACATGACTTGGGTTCTTCTCAAAAGTCAAACATTTACAAAGACTTGTTCTATTCCATGGGGAAAATCTGCATAGATTCATCCCTTTTTTGATGTTAAAGAGTTTTGTACCTTTTAAAGCATTCAGTTGTAAACTGCAATAGATTAATCTAAAGTACTTATGCAATTTTTTAGGAGCTGTGTAAATTACAGGCTCCAAGAAACTCATACTTTGTATTCCTTCAGTACGTTTTGTCAGACACATTATTGGAGAGCTTCTTCCTTCTCCTTATATAAGCTTCTCTTGGGTATATATAATGCTCAAGTGTCTCCCTATAGCTATTCTCTGAAGCAAATAATGTATTTACATTTTTGTTCCTGTAAATAATATGGATCTGTGTGAACAAACTTGCTTCTATGTACTCTTATCTCTAAAAAAGGTATAACAAAACAAAATATTTTGCATTTTCTCAATTTTAATTTCATTTTTTAACACATCCCCTACTTCAGGTACCTCAAGTAGCCTCCTTCAACAGAAGGAGGGAAAATAGGGAAGTAGTGGTGGAGAGAATTAGTATCCTTATTTCATGCATTTCACCAAGTATAAAGCTTGAGCATTGGTTTATAGTGTACACCTACGTATCATATCAATGCATCATATCATATTCATACAAACATACAGTTTATGTTAAGAATAAGTACCAACGACTTTCATAATCCTGAATCTTGTGATTCACTATAGTGGACAAGGCTCTAAACATGTTTTTAGTCTTGATCTAAACTCCTGCTCAAAATAAGTCCACCAAACAAAAAACCAAAACCAAACCCAGTCCAAATCCAACCGACCATAAAACCCCCAAAGAAAAAAAGAATCCATGATTCATGAAAAGATATAATATATTCATAAGCCACTGATGTTGATGTATATATAAATTCATCCTCATATATATAGGAGGAGGAATTTCTCTTGAAACCATTCCAAATGGCAGGACTGAATTCACTAAGCCTAGCCTGTATGTGTAATAATTGTTCATAATATATTTTTCCTCAAGACAACATGTATAGAAAATTGATTGCATTGCAGTATATGGTAATGGCATTTCTGAGAACTGAAATATGGATAGCTTTAGAAATGTAAAGAGGTTTTAGTATCAGCTAGAAGTAGAAAATAATTTCTTGCACGATAGTTTACAAAGAAAGACTGTGCAAGACTTTCCTCTTGCAGTGTAATAACTAGTAATACTCTGACAAAGGAGGACAGACATAAAGGATTTCAAAGTGAAACTGTGAAAATGTTCTCAAATTCATGCACAGTTTTGATTAATTTTAGTACGCTTGGATAAATATTTTTCAAATATAAAATTCAAAGTAAAAATCCCCCAGAACACTTCATTTTACCAATGCACTTCTCTTTCTCCTTTCAAATAAATAGTCTCTGTGTTTTGCACAGCACTCATTCACTACTTTCCATCAACTGTTGCCTTTGTTCTTCAAAAAAAGAATGCGTAAACACAGCAGCATCTTTCACAGAACAATTACGGATGCAGGTTTGCATTAACATTTTCTGCTGAAATACATTAGACCAAAGAGCATCACGACTGGTTTCTAGAAGCTTTATACCTATCCCAGATACGTGGGCCCCCAAACCCACCTGAATACAGAACTAAGACAAGAAATTACATTTCTCAGCAAAGAAACTGGAAGCTGGAAAATGGAAAGATGAGAACTCCGTAACATTATTGTCTGATTAACATTAATGTTCCCACAAAGCTGAGTTTGGAAACCTTTTATTTTTCACTGTAAGCTATGTCACTACTCAACTGAAGACTACCTTTGACCACATAAAAAAAAAAAAAAGTGAGAAGGAAGCTTGTATTTTCACATGGTCTAAAATAATAATAAAAAAAAATCTCATTTCTCAGTGTTCCTGAAAGCACAAGACACTGCTACTATCCTATCTATGGTGAAATTCCAAGAGAACTTGGAAAAGCATTTGGCCCCATGTTGTAGCTGAATGTTCACAAACATGACTTGGGTTCTTCTCAAAAGTCAAACATTTACAAAGACTTGTTCTATTCCATGGGGAAAATCTGCATAGATTCATCCCTTTTTTGATGTTAAAGAGTTTTGTACCTTTTAAAGCATTCAGTTGTAAACTGCAATAGATTAATCTAAAGTACTTATGCAATTTTTTAGGAGCTGTGTAAATTACAGGCTCCAAGAAACTCATACTTTGTATTCCTTCAGTACGTTTTGTCAGACACATTATTGGAGAGCTTCTTCCTTCTCCTTATATAAGCTTCTCTTGGGTATATATAATGCTCAAGTGTCTCCCTATAGCTATTCTCTGAAGCAAATAATGTATTTACATTTTTGTTCCTGTAAATAATATGGATCTGTGTGAACAAACTTGCTTCTATGTACTCTTATCTCTAAAAAAGGTATAACAAAACAAAATATTTTGCATTTTCTCAATTTTAATTTCATTTTTTAACACATCCCCTACTTCAGGTACCTCAAGTAGCCTCCTTCAACAGAAGGAGGGAAAATAGGGAAGTAGTGGTGGAGAGAATTAGTATCCTTATTTCATGCATTTCACCAAGTATAAAGCTTGAGCATTGGTTTATAGTGTACACCTACGTATCATATCAATGCATCATATCATATTCATACAAACATACAGTTTATGTTAAGAATAAGTACCAACGACTTTCATAATCCTGAATCTTGTGATTCACTATAGTGGACAAGGCTCTAAACATGTTTTTAGTCTTGATCTAAACTCCTGCTCAAAATAAGTCCACCAAACAAAAAACCAAAACCAAACCCAGTCCAAATCCAACCGACCATAAAACCCCCAAAGAAAAAAAGAATCCATGATTCATGAAAAGATATAATATATTCATAAGCCACTGATGTTGATGTATATATAAATTCATCCTCATATATATAGGAGGAGGAATTTCTCTTGAAACCATTCCAAATGGCAGGACTGAATTCACTAAGCCTAGCCTGTATGTGTAATAATTGTTCATAATATATTTTTCCTCAAGACAACATGTATAGAAAATTGATTGCATTGCAGTATATGGTAATGGCATTTCTGAGAACTGAAATATGGATAGCTTTAGAAATGTAAAGAGGTTTTAGTATCAGCTAGAAGTAGAAAATAATTTCTTGCACGATAGTTTACAAAGAAAGACTGTGCAAGACTTTCCTCTTGCAGTGTAATAACTAGTAATACTCTGACAAAGGAGGACAGACATAAAGGATTTCAAAGTGAAACTGTGAAAATGTTCTCAAATTCATGCACAGTTTTGATTAATTTTAGTACGCTTGGATAAATATTTTTCAAATATAAAATTCAAAGTAAAAATCCCCCAGAACACTTCATTTTACCAATGCACTTCTCTTTCTCCTTTCAAATAAATAGTCTCTGTGTTTTGCACAGCACTCATTCACTACTTTCCATCAGCAGGCAGCTGTTCAGCCATCTCCAGGAAAGCAGGGTTCCATCAAGCATAACAGTTACTTGGGAAGACAAACACCATAACTCTGAATGTCCTCCCTTTCCTTTTTCTTCCCCCAGCTTTATATCCTGAGCATGACATCACATGGTATGGAATATCTCTTTGGTCAACTGGGGTCAGCTCTCTTGGCTGTGTCCCCTCCCAACTTCTGCATCCCCAGCCTGCTTGTTGGCAGGGCAGTGTGAGGAGCAGAAAAGGCCTTGACTGCTTAGCAACAACCAAAAACATTAGTGAGCTATCATCATTGTTTCTCATCCCAAACCCAAAATATTTAATATGTAAGATTTTCTCACACACAGAAATTCCAAGCTTACCTGTAGATTATGGAAATCTTTGTTAGGCCACATAACATACCACAAACAAGAGGCGGGAGGAAAAGTATAGCAATTGTCCCACAGGAAAACATGTTCTGTAATAATTTCAAAATAGTGTATAAAGGTGAAATATGAATATTTTTCAAAATGGAAATGCTAAAAAAATTTTGAGAGGAAGTGCTGAAAATTTTCAAATAATATTTTTTTTAATTACTGCTGACATGGTAATATTTAGTTGTTTTCTTCTGATTTCCTCACAATACTTAGAGTAAGATGATTGTGGAACATTTTTTTGTGATGTATTGCTAATACTCTGGAATTTCATATTTCAGAATTAAAACTCTTTTTATTTTACGTGTGATATTTTGACTCAACTAGTTACTTGGGTTGCTCCCAATTGAAGGCAGTCTAATTCAGTAGTTCAGATGTAAGATGAAACTAAGCAGACTGTGTTTCAAGCTGCTTCTGCCATCTTTGATATTTCATCAGTTTGCATTGAGTAACACACCTTCTACAGAAAAGGTGTCAAGAATGTTAATTTTTTTTCCTCCTTTTGAATAACAAGAGTTGAGTTCTTGAAAAGCAGTATTTTTTCATAAAATAACATCTCTCTCCTACTTCAGATGTCTCTGGGAACTCCATAACCAAGCTGGTCAGGACACCTGCCTGAGTTTCAGTAGAGAAATTTGCCTCAGAGATTTCCAAACTAGTATATTAGCTACTCCCAGTTTCTTCTGTGCAAAATATGTAATATCTAAGAGTTTGATCTTTCCTTCTATCCCTACATTCGTGTGGGCAGTTTGGAAGCTTTCTGAGACAAGGTAAGTGCAGTAGATGTTTCTGCATTAAATATATATTGCAACACTGCCCACAGTGGGAGCATAGGTTTAGAAAGGACTCTGCAGTATTTCAGATCTCAGGCTGTTTGCAGTTTCATACGAGTGCTATCTAGAAAACTGTCCAGCTGTGTCCTCAGGGCTTCTATGCTGGCTGTTGACAGGAGCCAAACCTTCATGAAAAGCAAAGTGATTGCAGCAACTGAAGAGTTGTTGCTCTGGCAAAACAGACTATTCCTGAGTTGCAGAGCTGAAATCTTGTGCCCACCTCCTGTGAGGCCAACTGGCAGGTCTGCCAGAAGTCTGGGTGTCCTTTCACTCTGTAAGTCAGTTTTCCTGGTGCTGCAGCTGCTCAAATATAGGGCTGCAACCATCAGCTCCAGAGCTGACAGCTGGAAGCACTGGGTCCAGGCAATGCAGGAGTCATCTGGGGGCAGTTCCCCTGGAAGCCTCTAGCACTCTGGAAAACTACCTGAGATGTGGAGGAGAAAAAAAGTTTTGAATCAGTATTTCGGGATCCAGTACTTATCCCTACATGATACAGGGACAATAAGCTGTCTTTACCTATGATTTCTGTACTAAGGAAAGAAATCTATTTCAGTTAGGATATTCTTCTGAGAGAGATGCTAACAACTGAATTAAAGCCTTCAAATTTCACACTTCCTTGATTTTCTGCAGCAGTACAGTGCCTCCTGAAAAATGAAAGTCAAGCTGGCTTTGCTACATACACCTCACCTTTTAACAAAATCATGTGATTCCTCTTTCAAATAGGACAATAACGCTGCTTTCCCTGCACTGCCATTTCAATTGTTCAGTCAACACAGAGGAAGACTTTACCTAAAAAAGAACATTAACAGACAGTTGTATTCTCTCTGTATTCTGTCAAATGTTAACTCTCAGCAAGCTGCAATGTTCTAATAAAAAAGCTGAATGTATATTTATACTATAACTGATCACTGTAGATTTTCTGTTGGCATGCTGACCCCCTTATTTGAAGATGTGTTACACCACGAATTTCATGAACACACATTTTTAAGGAACAAAGTTATCCATTTGAACTGGATGGAATTACTTAATAATGTTGGCTGCTTTCTGATACCTACTTCCTGATGATATCTAACTTTTAGAAAGAAAAGCATTCTTTTTTCCTAGACCCAAAGAGAAATAAGAAAAATAGGCTACAAATGTGATGCAGAAAGAGGTTTCTATCAGATTGTTTCATATTCTTTTCTAATCTCTAGCTGAGGAAGGACACTGTGAATTTTGAACTCATAGCCAGACTTTCCAAAATCTGGCCATAGATTTTTAATAAGAGGACAGCTAAAAAAAAAAAAAAATAGGAAGGAGGTTTCTCAGGAGAACAAGTACCAATCCAGTGTATATAGAAAGAAATCTCCCTGAAATAAAGGTACATAGTTGAATAAAATATTTCTAACATATTGCACTTTTGGTTAAAAGTACGCTTAAAATGACAGAACAGTAAAACCAAGCATGACTATTTTAAAATACCAAAACATGTGAAAATTACCTATAGAAAAAAACATTAAAATTTTCATACAGTAAAGATATACATTTAGCTTTAATATTGATGCAGAATGATATTGCAGCATATCTAGATTCATCATGTGGGAATACAACTGTGACCATTTCTGAATCTTCTAGAATTGAGCATGTAGCACAGCTGGTATGAATGTACACATTCTTAATTGCTGATTGCATAAGGCTTTGCCATCACAAGGTCTCTCTGATCCAGTTCCAGCAGATTCAGGAATAGGCACTGAACACAAGATATTTCTCCACTATGTCACAGTAAGACACATAGTCACAAAACACCTCTCTTGCAGCTGAGCTCTAGACATGACAAAATTAGTCCAAATGACAGTGCCCACCTTGGAGAGCTTTCCAGCTGAATAAGCAAAATCATACATGTTCTACGTACTGACTCTCTGCGATACAGAAAGGCAAAGAGGTCTGCACAAATTCAGGCAGTAGGTCAATCCTAAAAACACGGTAAGAATCACAGCATCCTAACTGACTGCGGAGCTCTAGCGATCATGCTACATGTGAAAGATACCTCTCAGCTCCGGCATGTTTTACATCAAGCCCTAAGGATTATAGAATGTGGCTGATGACTGTGATTAGTACTTATTTTTTGTTGTGTACCAACAGCATGTTTGGAGCAAAAATACAAAAGGAAGACAATGCCTGTTGTAAAGAGGGGAGAGGAAAAACTAAATGGTGCAGATAAAGAAATGAAAACAATTACAGATCTATCATGCTGGCTTAGAATCCATGCAGTTAGAAAAATAATAAAGTTAAATAATAAAGTTTCCTGCAGGCAATCTAAAAGGGATTTAATTATTTTTGAATTACCCATCTTGGATGAAAAATCATTTCAAGAACCAAGAGAATTAAACATTCTTTTGACCCTGGCATGAACTATATTTTAAAGAACTTTTATGTAGCACAGTAGTGTATCCCTCTATTCTTTATAAAATGGTTGACATTGCATCAGCCACAAATTAAATTACACGAAACACATTTGTAAATACAATATGAAGTTATGATACATTTAATGGTAAATACAATAAACTGTAACCAATTATTAATTGTGAGCTGTGGTACATGGTGGTAATAGATTTTACAGAAAAATAATTTGTTTCAGTGTTTGCTTTGTTAGCACTACTGCATTTCCCTCTGCTTTACAAATGAAACATTTTTCACCTTATGCAAGCTATGAAATATAATGAGAGAAAATCAGGCATTTTTTTCTCCTTTTTTTTTCTTACCATAGATAGACAAACTGATTCTATTACACTGAACAAAAAAAAAAAAAAAGGTACACATGTAGGAAGCCATTGCAAGACTGGCTAAAAGTTGCATTAATTCATGTAATTTAACCCTAACAGCCATGTCCTAGGTCTGTCTGTTTCTAAAAGTAGGCTCAGATGGACCTCTATAATTGCACACAGTAGTAAATATATGCACTGTTTACTGTAAGGTTCTGAAGACAGCTATCCTGCGCAGTAGTAGTTTCCAGAATCAGGTTACATTTTTCATTCCTGCAGCTACAGCATCCTACCTGGAATCCTAATTCCTTGTCCAACAGTAAAAGAGTTTCCATGTTTCTAATTTCCTGTGTAGCAAAGACACACTCGAGCCTCCCACTGCTGTTCACCTCTGTGCCAATTTCACCCAGAATCCTGATTTCACCAACTGACCCAAAACTGATGAGGGTCATGATCCAGGAGAATAGAAATTTCAGGCATATTCTCAAAAATATATGAAGAAAGTTATTAGTTTATTCCTTAATTACCAAACCACCTTCTTGAGCAA
Source organism: Calidris pugnax (assembly GCF_001431845.1). Taxonomy (NCBI): domain Eukaryota; kingdom Metazoa; phylum Chordata; class Aves; order Charadriiformes; family Scolopacidae; genus Calidris; species Calidris pugnax. The sequence goes on along the minus strand of NW_015090830.1, from coordinate 11,060,754 downwards.
GTCACTAAAGCCAGCGTTAGACCACAAGAGTGACAGAGAGCTTTAAAGTTTTCTTTTAGGAAAAAAAAAATTATCTTTAAAAAGGACATAGAGTAGAAATAACATGGTAACATGCAAAACCATTCCTTTTTCTGTCATGGTGCATGAACGTAATTTAAGAGGTGTATAAAATATTCAAAGCTTATGCAGATATTCTTAGGTTAAATTACCTAAACACCTGTTTTGGTTAACCATTAATAAATGAATGGCTTAATTGTTTACTTCAAAAATCAACATTTTAAAATGGGATACTTCATAAAAATAGTACCAGAGCGGTTTCTTGTGATAGTCCTGGTATTTTCAGTAATAAAACTTTCCCTGTCTTCAAAACATCGATGTCTAACAGTCAAGAATTACAAAATCACAAGAAAATCATTCTTCATGGAAACTTAGTTGTTTCAGAGCTGGGCTAACAATATAGTAAGAGCAGTCTTTCATGATGGGTCCTGACCATGGAAGATACAGAGATATAAAGCTGAAACACTATGACAAATAATTTTCCAGCTTTTTTTAAAAAAGATTAATAAAAATAAAAAAGCCTGTACCTATTTGATATTAGATATGTAAACGTAGCTTAGTTCTTATCTTATTACATATGATTAAGATACCTATGTTAAAACTACTGATTCAAGCTAACATTGCAGGAATACTGAAATACTTTAAAATACTATATAGAGGATGTTTTTAAATTACCTCTATTTCATTCCATCCAATTATATTACAATAGAATAACACAGTTAAATTTAATTATAGTGTCTAACTTCACACAAGAGGAATGCAAAAATTTTAAAGACACATGTCCTATCTGCCTGCAATAAATACTCTACTGCTAGACAGGTAAATTGCCTGTCAAATATTCTCATGAAGTTTTGATGGGCACTTCTATTTTATGAGAGTTTTTTTTTTTTTTTTTTCCTTTTGACTTACATTAGAAATACCTTGGCAGAACATGAAACTACTTTAATGGTCCCTGTTCTTTTGCCTCAGAAAACAGTCTGGCATAAAAATTAAGAGCTCATACTTTCTGCAAGTGGTCTGAAAAAGTTCTACCTACTCCTTCATTTGGAAGAAAGACCTTAATGCATTTATTTAAAGTTATATTTAAAAATACGCATGGAAGGCAGTCTTAGAAAGGTCTAAAAACAGTTAAGGCTTAAAATTGCCTTTCTGCATTCTTTGACTGAAGAGTTATTATCAAGAACATAGAAAATTCTAACTTGTTCACAGGGTCCAAAGCTCTTAAGTCTAGAAATAAGATTTACAACACTTTTTCCAGGGAACAGCAGCCCCGTGCCCCAGCCTAATACAGCCTTTTGTCAGAAAAACAGCAAGAAGTAGCATCTTATGAATTGCCAAGTGCAGAAATATCAGGGGTCTGTGGCTTTTGACTCTTCCTCCTTTAGCCAGATGAGAGCTTGATGTGATATAGGAAAGGGAACCATCATTGTAAACCAGAAACCTTTTCCAAAACTTGTAGTATTTTCAAACAATCTAAATAGAGAACTTAGCTTTGACTACCTGAAATGTTCAAAGATTTGCATTTCAAAGAGCACTACTAGTCAGGGGAGATGGGCAAAATTAATACAAGCTATAAAACATTAAGGTATTATTTTTCTATATTTTAGTTGATTCATGATTAGTTATTGTCAAAAAATCAATGTAGCTAATGAGGTATTCTTTAATAATGATTACGATTTCCTAAGAAAGAACATACTGTTCATATGTAAATTAGTTTTCCGGTTAATGAATAAAGGCAATCAATCAATCAGATCTGCAAAAGGAAAATATATGAAGCAAAGGGGTTTTTTAGGTTGTCCTTTCTTCCTTAATTGAAGGAAAAAGCATGGTTATTATAGCGCTATTGTCAAAAAGTTTATATTTTATAAACAATTACCACAAAGATTTAAAAAATATAATAAATTTATTCAGAGGAACACAAATTAAAGTGTTTTAAATACTGCTTGAAATTAATAAACTAAAATATTTCGTATGGAATGACATACCAGCATCATACCTTAAAATACTAAAAGAGCACAGAATGATCACTACACTGAAACATACACTATTATTTCCTTGATCATCTTGGTGAGTAGCAGATAAGGAAAACATTGCTTGAAAAATGTTTAGGAGGGAATAGCTACATTTCTATTGAACTTGTAATCAAGCAATAATATAAAGTGTTACAATGTATCCCAATTTTCAATTGATGTGCGATTATACTGCCTCTGATAATAAGGGTTAATAGCATTTTCTTAAGGCATGTGTGGTACAAGTAGCTTTGCAACCATTTGTGTACCACAACAATTTGTTTAGAGCTTTAGCAAGAGAGTACATTCTTCAGTAAATGTATTTGCAGCTTTGCATTTTTTGTCCCACGCTCTGCACAACTTTTTCTTTGTCTTTGGAATCAGTCAGAGGTATGAAAAGAGGCTACTCATTGGACTGCAGCAGAACACAACCCATCACCCCCTACCAATCACGCTCAACTGTGGCCCAGCTTGAAAAGCTTTAGATCACATTTTACCAACAGGATGCTGAGTGTAAAGCTCATGTTCAACAAAGCACTGAAATTTAGCTTTCTTTTTAAACATGCAAGTAATGCTATTTAGAAGCAGAAGTTTATTGTGCATTGTACTCGGACCCAAAGAGAGGCTAGAGGGGCTCGGGAAACAGAAACCACAATACTTGGCACTTTGCAAGACTGAACAGTCAGTATAGTTTTCAAATTGGAATGTAGCTAAGATGAATCTCTTCTTTTTGTGCCTATGTTACTGTAATGATAGGAATTCAAAAAATAGAGAAAGAAAATAAGATCACAATAGTTCTGATGCCTTATCTAGCATAATATTACAGCATGTCAAATTCTAAAATGTTGATTTAATTTAAAAAAGATAAAAATTACTTTGTGGTCTCACAATAAACATTACGTTGTTCATTCAAAGTTTTTCTATTAATATTCATCTTATTGTCACTGCATATGATCATTTCATAGATATTAACAAATTACTAAACTTTTTTCAGATCTGGAAAAGGTTGTCATATTTCCACCTAAGATTTGCCTGACATAAATAGTGAGCCTGGCACTCTGAATTAATACCATGTGCATAAACGTATCTTCTGTGCACGCTGAATAAATCAAGTGCATCTGGGAAACACCCTTCTGTGATAAATCATGAGCCATAACAGCATACTATACCTTCCATAGGCTTTATGCTTTGCAGCACTTCACATGCTATTTTACTTGTGAGTAATATGTTCAATGCATCCTGGATGTCTTCAGTTTACCATGCTCTGTACAGCCACACAGTTCATGCAGAAATCTCCTGATTTCCTTGAATACTTCTAAGCAGAGTTTTCAAGCAAGAAAGAGGACCTTTGGGGGGAAACTCTAAATACAAGTAACTCCACATGCAGTGTAAAATGTCATCAACCAACATCAATTTGCCAAGGGCAAATCATGTCTGACTAATCTATTAGCCATCTACGATGGGGCATAGTCATGAGGGCCTTTCTTAGCCATCTCAACAAATGTGTTACTCTTGCCTAAGTGAAATCAAAGTACACATGTGCACTAAATGTGAACTCTGCTGTTAGAAATTATCCATGGGAATTACTTCTTGTTTCATACAGTACTGGATACGCTGTGTTATCTGAGTTATAACTATTACAACACATATTTTGGAAATTGTAATAGTATATGTCTAATTACCAGTACCAGATGCAGTCACACTTTCTTGCAAAACACTTCTGAGGAGGAAAGGAGAATGAGACTAATGATACAACTATTCATGAATTGCAGTACCCAGGTTTTGTCTTCTGGTTACTTTATCTAAATGAAATAATGAAGGAAAAAAGAGTAAATGGAAGAAATGAAGAGGAGGTAGTGATGGTGTTCAGCTGCAATCAGAAATGGATGAGGGTTGAGTAGACATGCTAGTTTTAAAACATCTTCAGATACAAATGACTCCCAAAATTTAAAAATAAGTAAATAAATAAATAATCAGGTACAATCTTGTGAGTCAGATTTGTTATTCTCTACCGAAATAGCTCATTTCTCAGAGTCTGTTCAATGGCCTAGTTTGTCACATACAATCCAAAACCTGAGATTTAGATTTTACGTATATGCCTACAGGTATCATCTTTAATAAAGTGATTAGCCTCTTGAAAAAAACATTTATGCTACAAATTTACCTTTTATTAGAAATGACCATCACACAAAATTCCAAACTTGAACAAATAATTCCTGCCACGTTCAGCACTATGATGGAAAATTTGAAACTTCCCTCAGAGGAAAAAGTTTCAAAAATAGTGTCTCAAAACTGGACCAGTTAGGTATCAACACCAAATTTTTATTCTATGTGATAAGTCATTTTGGCATATATACATTTTGTTGTGGTATTTTGCGTAGTTTCAGCTATTGTAAAAAAAAAAAAAAAGTCTAAAAGCTTCTAAGCACAGACAAGGCAGTCTGAAGCATCCTAGCACCTTGAACCTCATTTGGTTTTACATAAAAAATATACAGTTAATAAGTGAGCTTGAGCACTCCAGTTTCCAAAGAATAAAACAGAATTAGGTGATTCAGAGGTTGGTACGAAATTTAGAGATGTCTGCAATGTTTTTTTCCAGAGATACTGAAACTTGATTTCTCCTTGGCTGATAAAAGGAGACATTATTTGTATATACATAGCATAGCATGGAGGAATTTGGGATTTTTGTTTACTCTAAGCACTTTTGAAAACACACATACAACCTTACTTCAGCTCATAAACCAGTCAACATCAGAAAGATCAGTAAGGATGCTTCATTCTGTAATGGCCAGCTAAGCTATGTACACCGTTCCATAGATACCAATTTTTCTACGTGAAACAAAAGTAACAGGGAAGATTTTCCTTTTTTTTTTTTTTTTTTTCTTAGCTGCCCCCTCCCACATCAGGTTCAATGCAAATAAAGCACTGGACAAGTAAAACAGTATTGCCTGCTCTTGGACTCAAGGGGCCACTGGTGTGACACAGCATTCTTCACAGACTGGAGCAGCAAACTGACCAGAAGGGCAACCTCCACAGGGTTTGGAGACAAGACTAAAATCCCCCTGTACTTAACTACTTAGTCCTTTCAGAACTTTCCATTCAGGCTCTCTTATCGTAATGCATCACACAATACAGACTGTTTTACATTTTTGCAATCTATTCATGTTGTTCTGATTTCTGCATCAGCATGCTATGGCAGGTAGAAAAAAAAGTCTTTTTTAATCTACTCTCAAATTCGTATAAGATTTACCTAATATCACCAGCATGGTTTTTTTACAAGCCTAAATTAGAAATGTACCATATTACTAAGAACATTTCACATACTCCAGTTTTCTTCACAAGCATTGCTTTTGCTTCTGTTTGAGCAATAAAAAGAAGGCAATAGCTGACTTGCACTGGAACTAATATTGTGGTTTTATTAAAAGAAACAAAATCTTAAAAAAGGAAAAAAAAAATAAAAGAAATCTGTATTTTCTCCACTTGACTTGGTATCCTAAAGATCTTCTCCAACACCTTTTGTTCATTTTTCCTCTTACCCAAATTCTCCACCAGGATAATTTAAAGCTGGAAGCTTTCCACTCTTGCCTCTAAACACTACCAGAATCAGACGAGGTTGTCTGGATCTAAAACAATGACTCAGACGCCATGTTAAATGGATGTAACGAAACCAATCCAACTGTATTTTGAAAGCTATTAGACTGCTTTCACTGCAATATTAACATATGCACGCACAGATTACTCTTTATTTAATGGCCAGCAAAATCAGAAGTTTATAAATCAAGTTTATTACACACTTCTGTAGCCTCAAGCTGATGAGCACAAATTAAATTTTATGTTAACCTGCTTGGGTAGTTAGCACACAATTAAGATCTTGAAGAATTAGGCTGAGTGGTAATAGCAATATATGAGAATTTGATCTAAATCTTGGGATTTAACAGCAGTCTGTGAATGAGCTTGTATGCAGCCTATCACCACTGGAAACCAGCTTAATATAATAAAACCAGACCAGGAGGGAAACTGAGTGAGGCAGTGGGTAAACTAAACATTTTTCCTTTCTTATTTATTCATGCAGTTTCTCATCTACCGCCATTTCAGTTAGAAACTAACTGATTTGTTGCACAAAACAAAACAGCAGTAACAAAACTAACAGCCCTACAAAAGTTAAGAATACCCTGAACAGTCTTGTAGACTGTAAACATACCTAGACCTAAAGACACTATAGAAAGAAAAGTTTATTACATCTGTGATTGTTTTATGATTCCGCATTAAAATGTTTAGATAAAAGACTAAAGATATAAAGTCGATAGTTTTCTTTTAAACTGAAGGCAATGATTTTAGAGATATTACAAGTAAGAAAAGTGCATTATAATTCCAAGTAGATGTATAATTGATAATAAAAGTACAAATAAAGATGTTCATTTAAAAATATACGTACACCTTGATCTTCACTATGCTGCCATTATTCTTCATTCCTAGGTTAACTCACAAATATGGTATTAAAAAAAATAAATAAATTAGGTCCTAAATATAGCCTTGTTCTGGAATTTTTACTTCCCAACTGCAGCACAATTGTGGGTCTCTGATTGACACATTGATTTATTCCCAGCAAGGGTCCTGTAATTAATGTGACCTTTTGATAAGGTGGGAGATATGGGGTGAGACAAGTGCTCTCATGAGAGCTATTAGCAACTTCTGAGCAATTGCTAATGTTAGAGAGTTCTCTTTTTTTAATACAGTTTGGAAGATAATTGACAAACCATGATAATGAGTATGTATAGGGAAGGAAGGAGAGCACAAAAGAGGTGCAAGAACTGTTAATTACTCAAAAAGAGGAAAGATTTCGCCACTGGATAAACTGTGCATTTTGGACTGTGGTCTCAGGAACACAATTAAAATAAAATGTAAGAAAGGAATCATAGGTCTACATGGGCCCAAACAAAGATGAAATGTTTCACTTTTTTTCCTATCTTAAGAAGACAACTCTGTCTTTACACAGCATAACAGGTGGTTTTATTTCTTCTTGTCAGATGGTATTTGTACCAAGGGAGTTTTCTCATTTCCCTTCCCATCTGGTTCTGCACACAGCGATACAACGTAGTACCAAGATGACAAAGTTCTAGTAATGTTCCTTGAAGATTAGTTCTATAGCAAAGTAACTAACCTATTATTTCATGATCAAGTAACCCATTCATGACAACAAGACAAGCATTTAAGTTATGATCACTTTGGAAACACAAGGTAAGATTAGGCTGACCTATCAGTAAACAAAAACTGCATGAAAATCTGTGACTTTGTATGCAAAAGAATTAGGCAGTAAAAAGAAACCTGAACATTCAATGTATGGACATATTAAAAAAAAAATTTTTCAGTTATCAGAAATACATACATCTAGAATGTGAATTATCTTGTTATTGATACAGATAGCAGTTTGTGCCCAACATAAAATGGCAGAAAACACTGTATGAGCATAAGAAAAATGCAAATAAATGCAGAAAAATGTGAGAAGGCTGCTTCCAATTCAAAATGAAACAGCACGCTATGACTATAGCCAGGACAAATTTGATCATCTAAAAAGAGAAAAAAAAACCCTCCACTATGTATAGATTTTTGAATATTCAGGCTGCCTGCACACTTATTCTTCCTCATTTATGAGTTACAGCCTAGATCCCAAAGCAAGTCATTTGACAAAGCCTGTCTTTTTAGTTTAACACACCATTGTAAAATTTTGTGGACTAAAGGAATAGAAGAATTTTTCAGCATTTCTCCAACACTAGCTTTGACAGCAGTTGTATGTAACAAGTGGCAGTAGATTATACACTAGAAACTTATCTGGGGAAAGACTTTTTTGAGCAGTGTGTCTTTATGGAGTTGCATGCAAAACTTAGCCAAAGCAGGATGCAGTGACAGACATGTAATGGCAGATAGTATTTATATCACTAGACAGAAGAAAGTATGTAGTAATTTCAGTTCCTGTGAAGAAAGAGTGCTTCTGATGAATTAATACCTTTTTGAAACTCTGAATTTCTCAAATAATTTAGAACAATGATAATCTATGTCACCTCAGAATCTCTGATTAATATTTTCATATTGAAATGATTTGGCAGACTGCACTCTATTTCTGCCATTTTAGAAAATTAAAATTGAACTCATTCTCATAATTTAAATGTAGCTGTACAAAAACCACTAGTATTTCTCTGTATGGTATCATTTTACTCTTCAATATTTTAGCTAGGTGGTTTAGATCTCATGCATTTGTTTGTGCCTACTTACACACACCACACACTTTAACACTTTTTAGTTCTACCTAAATACATTTTAACAACATGACTGTCATGAGGGAAATAAGGACAGAGATGATGAATGCGAAAAGAGACAAACATAACCGTTGTGCAATTACTGATTTCTAAAGATCTCAAACTGAGTCCTTCACATTCTTCTAACAAGAAATTATAATAATCTTGTTGCCAGTTCCCCTCATCACCTCTCCCCACCCAATCTCTTTTTCTTGATCTTATTTCTTACCTTATTTCTTGATCTTTCTTTCTTATTTAGAAAGAGTGAGGCTGTAGCCATCAATACTAACAGAAACTGGTTGCTACAATTCCAGCCCTCTGGAACAGGTAAGGTATTTAGCAATTGATTATGGAGGAGTCAGCACTGCACCCAGAATACTAAGTTAAAGAAATGCAATAACATGCAATAGCTTGAAGAGGACTGCCATGAAATATATCAGAGACGTGATCATTCACTTTTGTGCAATACTCTACACGACTAAATCTGTGTTCCCAGACCAGGCAGATATAAGGGAGCATAACAAAACTCCCTAACTCCTTGAAAGCAGGCAATTAACAACAGTGCTTCCAAGGAACCATTTCCACTTTGATCAGAACGCGCAAATGGGCATGTGCCACGTACATCACTACTGCTTTTAACTGCTAGTCAGCATTGAATGCTGGTGTGCTCTATCAAACTGCAACACCAGAGATGGGATTAGTAAATGCTAAAATGCCAGTTATGGAAGCAAATGCTGCATAACAGCAGTTGTGCCATCCCTTTAGCAAGCAAATGGGAATGTCAGTTTATGGCAGGAAAAGGACCGGTGAAACGGAGCTGTTTCTCACTATCCAACTTCATTTTACATGACAAATTAAATTAATTCTCCCCAGGTCAAGTGTGTTTTCCTGTGATGGTAACTGGTAAGGGATCTCCCTGTCTTCATCTCTTTATCTCGAGCTTTTCTGTCTTATTTACCGCTAAGTGCCCTTGAAGAGGTGGGGGTGAGAAAGCAACTGGGTGGTCATCTGGCAGCCAGCTAAGGCAAACCCACCACTTAAAAACTACATGACAAATGTCCCCAAATGTGTATGCGTAGGTGTTTAAACATCCATATTTTTAAATGCTTTGCTCACTTTTTTTTTTATTATTTTGGGTACTTGATTGCTACATTTCCTCCTTTCTGGAACGTTTCTTTGGTGCACATTGTATTAATACAAACATCCTTTTGGGACATTTCCTTCCTTTGTCTCTGGGATGAGCATGATGCAGGTAACTTTTGCTTTTCCCAAGAGAGAAGTTTTGTGTCCCCCTGCTATGCAAGTGTTAGGAAAGAGGGGATGGTGAATGCCTCTGCTCAGCTCAGCAGGCTGATGTGATGTGCACAGAATGCAGCTGGAGCCACAACTGGTGAACAGCTAGCGTGAGCGTCAGAGACCTTGATGTATGCGCACCGGCTAAAAGTCATCACTCATGGATATTGCAAAGGGTCCAAACCACCAAAATATAAATCAACGCACAACAGCAATAAACAACTGCTTATGTATCACCAGTGGCTACTGAAGTCTTGCATAAAAGAACAAATCACAGAGAAGTTATATGTTGCAATAGAAACAACGATGTGTAACCAAGTTGAGGCTGTTTGCAGGCCCATGTACACGCTCTGCATTAACAAAGGCTTTTTTTCCTGTTTCTTTAATATGTTACATTGCTTTCAAGATGAGCTTTTGCAGGGAATAAAGTCTGCATCACTTGATAATTATCATTCTGCATTAAATATATACATATGTTAAATATATGAATGTATTAAATATATATAAGCCAGTGTTGTTCTGTCGGCCTGCAATGTGAGATAAACTTACCTGGATGAGGCCTACACAACTGTTGCGTCTACTATGGAAAAAAAAGACAAGAAAAAGAAAAAAAAAGGCAAAGATGGTAAAACAAAGTTTGAAGAGGAATAGTCTAACTGTGTCACTGGCGCTCATTAGCACTGCTGAGAACTGCCAGGCCAGCACAGCCGTTTTGCTGTCGGCGTTCGTCTGCTGCTGCACCGTGCCAGGCTGGTGCTTCAGCCCATTGGAGCCAGCTGGGGACTGTTTGTGCTGTGCTCTGCTGCACACTGTAGACATACCCTCAGGGTCCAACGCTGCTTATTCATGTTTCCTAATAAGTGCTAACCCACTAATAACAGCTCTCTCGCAATTGTTACAGAGCAAGCAGTGCACATCCATTCTGCATACGTTGGCTCACAATTTACCCCATGGCATTCTTAGCTGTATCAAAATCTAGTCAAAAAAAGAATAGCAGAACATATTGGAAAAGAGGGAAAGCTAAAGGGTAGAAAGATTTTTAACTTTTTTTTTTTCCTCCTTAACTGTTTGTTTCTTCTGCCTTAACTATTTACAAAATTACCTAGCATTATATTTGGGCAAGGATTTTCACCAATAAAAATATCCCACTGAATACTGAGCAAAATGGAAATACATGACAGCAAAACCAACAAGGTGAAAGAACCAAAAGAAGCCAATCCCTGACCCTTAACTCTATTCATGTTTCTAGAATCCACAGCAATTATATTATCATGCTAACACCACTGTCATTAGTAGTAATGAGAAAAATTTAAAGAACACCAGACATGCACTACAAATGTATGAGAATAAGAGTCCTAAGGGATTAATGATTTTAGTTCCTAATCTGCAACACAATTAAAAGGTATTCTCTGTAGCAAAGGGATACTCATCCTTTCAAAAAAGGACAAGGAAGAAGAAAAAATAACTTCAAAATATTCAGCATTCAGCCACAAACATAAGCATTAAAACTTTTACGGAAAAGGCCAAAGATGCCACAGATGGTGGAATCTAAATCAAGGTAAAGTGGGACATGGGAAGAGAAATCATCAGACCTCTGTTCCTCCTCCCCCACCCAATAATATCAACACTGCCCTAAAAAGTATACATTTACTCTTAAAAGGCCCTGCACATCGGCATAAGGTTGAGAGAAAAGCACGCGAGTTAAGAGGAAATAGAAAAATGCTATTTGATAATTTCTTGTCACTTACAGAATACATTTAAGCACTAGAGGAATGAGGAATGCATTAGGCCCCTAGAACTGCACGAGATATCACCAAAAGTTTCTTAGTCATGCCTTTTTCCATTTATAATGAGTAACACATCCATGCCTATGTCTGAAAAGCCAACTGCGGCCTGTTTTATTTTATTATTGTAAAAAAAAAAAGAATGGTGAAAAAAGGGGGAGAAACCACAGAAAAAAGTCACGGGTTTTAAAAATTTCAGACAGTAGAAAAAGACCTGACAGAGTATGATCAGGAGGGGGCGAAAGCACCACCACCAAAAAAAGAAGTATAAAATCTAGCTCTACTTACAGCTAAGGGCTATAGCTGTGTTACAAGCACCTGGGCACCTGTCCCAGGTCTGTGAAACACTCTGTACAGAGCTTCCAAGACCAGAGCATTAGGAAATTTCCTGGGGAGGATCGCTTCCTCACAGCACATAAAGACCCCTAGAAAGAAAATGTAGGATTTGAAAGGAGAAGATGGAAAGTGGGAGGATGTTTGAATCTTTTGCTTTGTAGGCAGGGAACATTCAGAGCCTCCTGACATATCTACAGGCATGAGCCTTTCACACCAGAATCAAGAGGAAAATCTTAAACCGTTACTCATTTGCAGCAAAACTTACCTGGGGCTCATTTTGAAGTCTTTTCAAAGTATGTCACTCCAACAGACTTCACATTTCATACATTAAAGCTCTGCCTTTTCTCCCCTCCTTACAATCACATATTTGAAAACGTTGTCACCACTTAGGTATATTGCTCACCCTCCCACCCCTTTCTGCTTGCTCAAATTCTCAAAAACGTTCTGACTCCATTTATTTCAATGCACTTACAAATGCATCACTAAGAAACAAGTGGTGTGATGTCAGGTTGAGCCTCATATCTTGAATAGGGAGGAGATGATGTCTTAGCATCTTTCAAAAAGAGATGGCATTGCTCCTCCCAGATCTGATCACCTCATGGATTGTAGCAGATGGTGCAAAGCCCAGAGATAAAGTGGTTAATAACACAAAATTTACTCTGGAACACAGTCAATCCCAGGCAAACTCCACTTTCTGAGAACCTCTTTAAACACTTTCCTGACAAGCCCAGGAAGACACTATGACATATTCTCCTTTGAATTCAAGAGAACCAGCTTTTCCTGCTACCAGTAAGGACTGTGGCTAAAAAGGGGCCTGGTTGCTGGAAAATGGAGCATACATAGGCAGGAAGGCATTCTACTATATAGTGTCTCCAGCAGCCTCTAGCGATACATAGACAATTTTAACAAGCATTGAGGAAGTGTGCTGTATTCAGGAGGCAGGCTTTGTAGGTCAGGCTTAATAATGTGGTACATAATTAGGAACAGTTAAGGTTATACTAAAGTATTCCTCTTCATGGGACTCATGACCCTCTAATTACATTCTCGCTTGAATGATTTTAAAGAAAAATAATTTCTATATTCTGTTTCATTCCTATATAATACTGTGTTCTGACTCATTAACAAGTGTTAGCTCTTGGCACGGAACTATGCAATCCTTCCAGCTTTTAAAAACAGAGTACTATGAAAGAGAGCTTGGCTAAAAAGGATCTAGATGAATAAGCAGGTTGCAGTCCAAATATTTGGAAAATCTTGGGTTACAGTAATTGTTAAGGAATTAATTTACAATCCAAGACCAGAAAGCCAAATACATAAAGAAGCTTGGCTTGCTTGCATCCACCCATGCTGTTGAAGAAGAAACAGTGAAGAATACGTGCAGTCACCTGAGACAGCTGCTGACCAGGCAGCCAGCTAAAGCCTATCCAGTGTGGGTGCAACACATGGCACTGTGCCAACATTAGCACTGCTTTGGATCAGAACTACTAAGTCTATTGCATCATGTGGACATGCTGCCTCTGATCTCTGCTACCATGAAGATTTCTACCCACTATCCAACTACACAACAAAAATGTTCTTCAATATGGCTTCTAACCTTGTTATAAACATTTGTGTGCTACCTTGGACAAGTCACTGAAAAACACCGTAACAGAAGGCTTCAAGACATTGCAGCAGAAAACAAGGCATTTCCTTCAACTAACTCTGCCCAGTTCCTGATTTATTGTAAGTTTTTCTCTCTGTGCCCCCTGAAACTTTGCTCTTCTCTACAATCTCTGAGACTCTTTAGTCAATCCAGGAGACTCCTGGAGTGCATCAAGGATAACTTCTTAAGACAGGTTATAGACAGCCCTACCAGATGGGATATGATACTGGACCTGTTGGTCACCAACACAAGTAAGCTAATTGGTGATGTCAAGACTGAAGGCAGGCTGGGTTGCAGTGATTGTGCACTGGTGGAGTTCACAGTACTGAGGGATATAGGACACTCGAAGAGTAAAGTCAGCACCCTAAATGTTAGGAGAGCAAACTTCCAACTCTTCAACAGGTTAGTCAGTAGGACACCCTGGGAAATGGTCCTCGGGGACAAGGAAGCAGAACAGGGATGGCAGATCTTTAAGGACACTTCCCATAGAGCACAAGAGCTCTCGATCCCCAGGTGTAAGAAATGAGGAAAGGAAAGCAAGACACTGGTATGGCTGAGTTGAGACCTGCCGGTCAAACTAAAGGGCAAGAAGGAAAGGCAGTGGAAGGCAGGGACAGGTATCCTGGGAAGGGTATAGGGATGCTGTCCAGTTGTGTAAGGATGGGGTCAGAAAGGCCAAGGTGTGAGTGATTTGAACTTGGCAAGGGACACAAAGAATAATAAGAAGGGCTTCTATAGGTACGTTAGCCAGAAAAGGAAAGCCAGAAAAAGAAACCGTAATCCCACCTGATGAGCAAGACTGACATACTGGTAACAATAGACAAGTAGAAGGCTCAGGTGCGCAACAACTCTTTTGCCTCAGTCATTACTTGACACCTCTCTTCTCACACCTCTTTAGCAGATAGACCACAAGATGGGGCCTGTGGGAGCAAAGTCCCTCCAACTCTAAGAGAAGATCAGGTTTGAGACCACCTGAGGAACTCAAACACACATAAGTCTATGGGAACTGACAAGGTACATCCCAGAGTCCTGAGGGAACTGGATTCTGTAGTTGCCAAGCTACTCTCCACGAGGTTAGAAAAGTCATGGCAGTCAGGGGAAGTCCTCGATGACTGGAAAAAGGGAAACATTGCACCCATTTTTAAAATAAGATAGAAAGGAGGACACTGTAAACTACCAATCTCTCAGCCTCACCTCTGTGCCTGAGAAGATCATGGAACAGATGGAGGATAGGGAGGCAATTTGAGACAGCCAGCATGGCTTCACCAAGTGCAAGTACTGCCTAACCTAGTGACCTTCTATGATGGAGTGACTGCATCAGTAGACAAGGGAGTTATAGCATCATTTAGGTTGGAAAAGACTTTTAAGATCATGGAGTCCAAAAAAATCTACCTATGATGTCATCTATCTGGACTTATATAAGGCCTTTGACATCTTCTTCCACAACATCTTTCTCTCCAAATTGGAGAGAGATGGATTTAATGGATGGAGTATTTGGTATACAAGGAATTGTCTTTATGGTAGCACCCAGAAGGTAGTGGTCAATGGCTTAATGTCCAAATAGAGAAAAGCAAAGAGTGATGTCCTTTAGGAATCTGCATTGGGATCAGTAGAGTTTAATACCTTCATCAAAAACACAGACAGTAGGACCAAGCCCATTCTCAGGAAGTTCATCTCAACACGCAGCTAAGTGGTGCAGTTGACACACCTCAGGAATGGGATGCCATCCAGAGGGACCTGGAGAAGCTCAAGAAATGGGCTCTTGTTAACCTCATGAGGTTCAACAAGTGCAAGGCCCTGCACCTGGGTCAGTGCAAACCCCCACATGAATACAGGCTAGGGGAGGGGATTGAGAGCATCCCTGTGGCAAGGACTTGGGAGTACTGGTGGATGACAAGCTGGCAACATGTGCTTGCAGCCCAGAAGGCCATCCATATCCTTGGCTGCATCAAAAGAAGCCTGGCCAGCAGGTCAAGGGAGATGACTCCTCTACTCTGCTCTTGGATAACCCCACCTGGAGTACTGCATCCAGATCTGGAGCCTTCAATACAAGAAAAACATGGACCTGCTGGAGTGGGTCCAGAGGAGGGCCACAAAAATGATCAGAGGGATGGAACACCTCTCCTGTTAGGACAGGCTGAGAGAACTGTGGTTATTCAGCCTGGGAAAAGATGGCTCTGGAGAAAACTTGTTGCTGTCTTTCAATACTTAAAGGGAGCTCATAAGAAAGATGGGAACAGATTGTTTCAGCAGGACCTGTAGCAATAAGACAAGGGGTAATGGTTTAAACTAAAAGGGGGTAGGTTTAGACTAGAAATAAGGAAGAAATTTTTTACAATGAGACTGGTGAAACACTGGAACAGATTGCCCAGAGAGGTGGTAGAGGCTCCATCCCTGAAAACACTCAAGGTCAAGTTGGATGGGGCTCTGAACAACCTGATTGATCACGGGGTGTTTGACTAGTTGACCTTTAAAGGTCCCTTGCAACCCACACCATTCTATGATTCTAATCAAGTTGCAGGATTAGAGTTCATCACTGTGACTTTTCCCACCTCTTACCAGCACCCCCTCAGACTGAAACCTAGTCTCTGCCCAGAGAGCCTAAGCTGCTCCCAAATCAGTCTCTCCCTCCCACCAGGGTTTCACCTAACTCAGACTTTTTTTAAAGTAAAAGCACTTCTCTAACTGAGAACAAATAGATAACAACCATCACCCCACAGTGTATGAAATATCGCAGATATTATTCATATCAGAGATGAATCATCTTCATGGCCCCAAAGGAATATTGCCCAAGAATCTTTAGTGACAGATTATCAAAGAAGAGAAGGGGAAAGAAGTAAATCCCACCTGATGAGCAAGACTGACATACTGGTAACAATAGACAAGTAGAAGGCTCAGGTGCGCAACAACTCTTTTGCCTCAGTCATTACTTGACACCTCTCTTCTCACACCTCTTTAGCAGATAGACCACAAGATGGGGCCTGTGGGAGCAAAGTCCCTCCAACTCTAAGAGAAGATCAGGTTTGAGACCACCTGAGGAACTCAAACACACATAAGTCTATGGGAACTGACAAGGTACATCCCAGAGTCCTGAGGGAACTGGATTCTGTAGTTGCCAAGCTACTCTCCACGAGGTTAGAAAAGTCATGGCAGTCAGGGGAAGTCCTCGATGACTGGAAAAAGGGAAACATTGCACCCATTTTTAAAATAAGATAGAAAGGAGGACACTGTAAACTACCAATCTCTCAGCCTCACCTCTGTGCCTGAGAAGATCATGGAACAGATGGAGGATAGGGAGGCAATTTGAGACAGCCAGCATGGCTTCACCAAGTGCAAGTACTGCCTAACCTAGTGACCTTCTATGATGGAGTGACTGCATCAGTAGACAAGGGAGTTATAGCATCATTTAGGTTGGAAAAGACTTTTAAGATCATGGAGTCCAAAAAAATCTACCTATGATGTCATCTATCTGGACTTATGTAAGGCCTTTGACATCTTCTTCCACAACATCTTTCTCTCCAAATTGGAGAGAGATGGATTTAATGGATGGAGTATTTGGTATACAAGGAATTGTCTTTATGGTAGCACCCAGAAGGTAGTGGTCAATGGCTTAATGTCCAAATAGAGAAAAGCAAAGAGTGATGTCCTTTAGGAATCTGCATTGGGATCAGTAGAGTTTAATACCTTCATCAAAAACACAGACAGTAGGACCAAGCCCATTCTCAGGAAGTTCATCTCAACACGCAGCTAAGTGGTGCAGTTGACACACCTCAGGAATGGGATGCCATCCAGAGGGACCTGGAGAAGCTCAAGAAATGGGCTCTTGTTAACCTCATGAGGTTCAACAAGTGCAAGGCCCTGCACCTGGGTCAGTGCAAACCCCCACATGAATACAGGCTAGGGGAGGGGATTGAGAGCATCCCTGTGGCAAGGACTTGGGAGTACTGGTGGATGACAAGCTGGCAACATGTGCTTGCAGCCCAGAAGGCCATCCATATCCTTGGCTGCATCAAAAGAAGCCTGGCCAGCAGGTCAAGGGAGATGACTCCTCTACTCTGCTCTTGGATAACCCCACCTGGAGTACTGCATCCAGATCTGGAGCCTTCAATACAAGAAAAACATGGACCTGCTGGAGTGGGTCCAGAGGAGGGCCACAAAAATGATCAGAGGGATGGAACACCTCTCCTGTTAGGACAGGCTGAGAGAACTGTGGTTATTCAGCCTGGGAAAAGATGGCTCTGGAGAAAACTTGTTGCTGTCTTTCAATACTTAAAGGGAGCTCATAAGAAAGATGGGAACAGATTGTTTCAGCAGGACCTGTAGCAATAAGACAAGGGGTAATGGTTTAAACTAAAAGGGGGTAGGTTTAGACTAGAAATAAGGAAGAAATTTTTTACAATGAGACTGGTGAAACACTGGAACAGATTGCCCAGAGAGGTGGTAGAGGCTCCATCCCTGAAAACACTCAAGGTCAAGTTGGATGGGGCTCTGAACAACCTGATTGATCACGGGGTGTTTGACTAGTTGACCTTTAAAGGTCCCTTGCAACCCACACCATTCTATGATTCTAATCAAGTTGCAGGATTAGAGTTCATCACTGTGACTTTTCCCACCTCTTACCAGCACCCCCTCAGACTGAAACCTAGTCTCTGCCCAGAGAGCCTAAGCTGCTCCCAAATCAGTCTCTCCCTCCCACCAGGGTTTCACCTAACTCAGACTTTTTTTAAAGTAAAAGCACTTCTCTAACTGAGAACAAATAGATAACAACCATCACCCCACAGTGTATGAAATATCGCAGATATTATTCATATCAGAGATGAATCATCTTCATGGCCCCAAAGGAATATTGCCCAAGAATCTTTAGTGACAGATTATCAAAGAAGAGAAGGGGAAAGAAGTAATAAGTGTCAAACAGAGAGAGAAGAAGGAATAATCTAACATCCTACCTTATCCCCAGAGGTTGATGATTACTGTAAAAGTATAGGACAGATGAATAACAGCATTGTACTAAAAAAATGCTTGTCCATCCGAGTATTAAGTGCTTAGATATTGCCCCATAATGGTGATTTCCATTTCTAATCAGCCAGTGATTTCAGCCCTCATTATCCATTCGTTACATTTTTTAATATTTGATTTTCTACCTTTACCTGTGCTCTCACTCTCAAAAGACCTTTCCATAAAGCCATTTCTCAGTCCACCTTCAAATTTCTCCATGAAAACTGTTCTTGATATAAAGCTTATAAGAACCTTAGCAATGGCAAAACAGGTAGTAGCTGTGGCACCAGATGGTCCTATGGACAAATACACTCTTTTTATTCCCTTGTGTTTGACTATATCTGGCTTTCAAAGGCCACAGGTTCTCTTGGCAAGGATGCTCTTTTAGACAGTTTGCACACTGTTTAGCACAGCAGGATTGTAATCTCCAGTTTTAAAAAAGCCAGGCAATGTTGCACTGCAAGCAGTAACAACTATCACGATACTGAGTACTGGTACACAGGCCTCTTTGGCTGCAGTTACACCTACTTAGGCTACTGAATAAAATCACCTTCATATTAACCATCACACATTATCATCCCACCCTCTGTAAACATTGCTAGAGGTAATCGTTAAAACTCTGTAGAAATGCATAGTGATTTGTTTCTTTGTAACAAATGGTCTTAATACTTTTCTTGGTTTGCAAAATATTATTAACGGTCTGGTAGCTGGCATATTAAAATTAAAAGAAATGAGCATTTCTCCTCTATTCCCAGACATCTGACTGTGCTCTTTCTCCAATTAGATATTCAATAAAAACATCTCACAAGATATGTTTTTCCTACTTAGGATTTGACATGATTAGAAATGACTATTTCTAGTAAGATTTACCTTACTGAAGGTACTAAGCCCCAAACAGCTGGAAATATCAGTTTATCAATCTGATAACTTTTATAACCATTGCAACAGACTTTCAATTGATGCTATTTGAAGAGCTTATTGTCAGCTGGGGATCTGGCTCCTGTTGTTTTATTTTATTTTTCTTCCATAGTGTCAACAGCTGAATAAAATGGTGAGGGGTTTAGAACCACAAAACCTCAGTATTAAGTGCTGCTGATGTAAGTGGGGGTTTCTTGGTTTAACCTAAATGAAAGGGTGAAATTCGCTGTTACCGTTTTAAACTCTGTAGTGAATTTGGGGACATAGCAATCCCAAGCAATAAAGATTATCAAAAGAAATGCAAATGAAAGCAATATCACATCATTAGATCTTTAGGTATTAAGTTAAAGTAATTAGTCTTCAACTCATAGTTAACTGTAATATCAACACACAGCTCTGCTAAAACAGTTCAATTAAACCAAATACCCACTAGATTTGAAATCTTAATAAAGATGAAAAGATCAAGGCCACAAAGTTTGAAAGCTCTGAGAAAAGAATAAAACATAGGTGGACACTGCTTCAAGTCTAAAAAAGGGTGCAGGCAAAATAACTGACACATTTCCTGCATCAGTAAACCTATGAATCATGGAAGAGTATCTATGTTTGAAGAGGTGAACCCAATTTATGACCTTGCCTTGTGTCACAGTTTAGGCTGGGTTGGCCAATGACGAAACAACAGATACTGTCCCCCAGCTCTCCAAGAAGAGGAAGGAGAGAGATAAAGAGATTCATGAGCCTAGAAAAAACTATATTTTAATGAAATACTACTAATAAAATAAATTTTTAAAAAAGAAATAATGATATAGATACAATAAATTCAAATATACTCAAGGTCTCGGGGAGTTGTCAGCAGCAGGCTCTGGGAAAGGTCCAGATTGGACTCAGTGACAGGAACTGGATTGCAGAACACTCTGATCGGGAGCAAAGACAGACAAACTAACAGGGGTCCTCCTCAGACATCAGTCATTGAAGAAAGCAACCCACCAAAGAAAACCCCTTGAAGAGCAGCCAACCTGACCCCTTCCACCCCTCCGCTTTTACACTGAGCATGGGGCAGATGGGATGGAACACCCCATTGGTCAGTTTGGGTCACCTCACCTGTCCACCCCTTCCCACAGGTGCAACCCCTCCATAGGGTGAACGCCAAGGCAGCTGACCCTGGTTGCCACAGCAACAAGGACAAGCAGGGGCCTTTTGTCCTGAACTGCTCTACACCAAACCAGCACACTTTGCTTCCGGATTCCGCAAGAAAGGTTTCACCGTATTTCTTATCACAGGAAGAAATTTTTAATTTAAAAAAAGCAAAATTAAACCCCAATAACAGCAACAGAAGCAAAAGAATGAAGTTATAACCCTTGTTTCAGTTATTTCCTTGCTCTTTATGGTGCACTCTGTTACCAGCAGTTTTGTAAACACCACAATTCTTTCACAGGCTTCGCCAGGGAGAGAAAAAACAATCTTTAAAATTATCATTTCATCCCAAGCTAGCCAGGGTGAAAGATAACTGGAGACTTCTTAGGCTAAGACAGTAAAAAAGCATGCAACTTTGGAAGTGGCACAAGTTGGACCTAGGAAGCTGGCTTTAAGTACGTTGATCAAAAGAGAAGCAGCAGCTACAGGGCATAGGCTATTATCTTTTACAGTCTGGTTTGTTTGTTTATTCTTTTAATAGCAACTGGATAAAAATCCCACTCATAAGCTCCCATATGTTCATCTAGAGCAGAGAAATATGCTGTACACAGATCTATTTCTGAAAATGAGGCTTTTATCTTCTACTAAATTTTTACACCTTATCCAACTGTTGGTAGCCCTTACAGATACCTACAGTGATACGTCAGACACAGTCATACACAACCATATCTATTAGCATAGAGAGTAATATGCATGAACCTGTAAATGCCAAAAAATCTAAGTATGACCTGAAATAAATTCACAGGTAACACACGAAGATAATTCTCTCCATGGAGTCAAGTTTCTTTTTATTACTCTCGTCAAGAATTTGCAGCTTATGCTTGCAGTTTGTGGAAAACCTAACTTTGTTTTCTAAACTCTGAAAAATTCTACTCCAAAAAATCAAAGTGCTATTCCAACATTTAATTTGATATAAACCGATCTATTTCAATATGCTAAAAATTATAACATATATTACCAACATACCCATTCATCATCCTACTTTTTTTTAATACTATACTCTTAAACAAATATGTGTTCTTTATGTAAACCAGTGGTGCAATGTAATTTCATGCATCAGCAAACTACATATGGCCATCTTTCTTAATAGTTGATTTAATTAATTTTCCCAGTATGTTGTTTTAAACCATTTTGGGTTTTTTTGTTTGTGGGCTTGGGTTTTTTTGGGGGGGGAATTTGGTTTGGGCTTTTTTTGGTGGGGGGTGGGTGGGGGCACAGTGCGAAGTAGTGGAGTAATTTTTTTCTTGTTTTTATGTATCCTAGCATTATTTCTTTAGAAATCTTTCCTACATGTTTTGGCAGATTCCATAACTGCATCTTCACGGAACTAATGGAACTACAACAAAATAAGTAAGTTTTTATGGAAGTGCAAATCTCTGTTCAGGTAGAGATTAGCCATATTTATACCAGAAAATTGTATATATTGGATATTCTTGTATTGGCTTGTAAGAGGAAGAGTACAAAGGTAGAAATGAAAAGGTTGCGTGCATTTTGGAGGAATTACTGTATGGAAAAGCTCAGAAAACTAACTCACTACACAGATTCCTTAAAGTGTTAATTTCATCTGGTTTATGATTTGGACTTTTACATATGGTAAATTTTTCATAAAGGCTACACTTGTACCTAGGCTAGGTAGGCATGAACCCAGCTAGAAAAACATATCCTCACTATGCAGCAATCTGAAGCATGATTTTCTTGTTTGCAAACAAATTTTAAAAGCACATTGTCAAGCCCATACATGGGATGGTCTCAAACAGACATATATTACTCTTGGGAAAAATCAATGGATGCTTTTGTTGCTTAAGACTATGGACAATAGTTCTTGAAGATTTCAACTAATGGCACCCACAGCTACATGCTATGCCATAAAATGTAACCTTTGTGCAGAAAATGAGCAATTGAAATGCCTGGTGTCCTGCTAGTTGCTGTTGTCTGGGAAACCTTCTTTTTTTTTTTTTTTTTTAAAACAATGCTGTCTTTTTGCCCCTTTAGAATTTAATTCTTCACTTTTCTAGACCCTTTTACTACACCTCTCCCTAAATAGTTCCTTTAGAAAGTAAGTTTGAGAAAAGGCACACATTAATATAGTTATACAGAAAACACATTAAAATCAAACTCTTCACAGTATTCAGCAAAACAGTACTCATTACTCGGAATTACTCCCCATACAGTAGTTGAAAAAATATTTGACTAATCCCGTCTCCCCAAATTCACAAAAAGTTTAACTATGCAGATATAGTAAAATTTCTTCTTGCTTTTCTTTTCATGAAGTTTTAGCTAAAAAAGAATACTTTTCTTATCCAGAACATTTAAATATTAGGGAGATGCTTCTAGGTGCAATTCATTTTGTTTGACTAGTAAGAGAAGTCAGTACTGTGTGTAGACTACAGATCTGCATGCTGATGAATGCTTCATCAAAGAATTATCACTTAGCAAGATGGCGAGGGCAATATATCAATTATCAAAAATATCTGTATTCTAATCTGGTGCTTTGCATTATTTAACATTTTCTGACACAAAATATATCTTAACTCCCTTTTTTATTCTGTGGCCATTAATCCCTCGATGTAGAACACAAATGCCAATGACATAGCAAAACACTGCTGAGATTAGGATTTAAATGAAAATCAATGTTTCAGTTGGCTGAAAAAGTAACCTCTCTGACTTGCTGAACAGTACGACTGAAAATACAGTCCACAGTTCCTTTTCATGTACAAAATCATATTCTTTTTTTTTTTCCAATTGTTTCAAAGAAAGCTCTGATGAGTTGAAAAAGATAGGTAAAGGAAAAAAAGTGCATGAATATCGGTTTCAGTTTTATTGAAATAGATTAGAACATCTCTAGGTCAAGCATCGCTTGCATTAGCACTACCTGACAAGCTACTTTTGATGAAACTAACTTTGCATGCATAATTAATTATTCAGGCCTCTTTTTTCTTCTTTTCTGAATCTTATTTGGATGCTAAATAGAGGAATTTATTCTTGTGTCCTGGTTAACATCTTGGGAATTACTATAAAGCTACAATTATATTAACTGACTAAAAATGTTATAAATCTCCATGACTGTCACTCTGATTTTGACTTGTCTGATATGACACTTTTTTCACTGCAAAGTGGAAATATGAAATATTTTTTAGCCTGTAAGGCTTTGTGCTCTGTGGCTGAAAACCCAGCAATAAATGAGGTGCACATGACTCATCTCAAAACTCAACAGAAGTTTCCCTGTAACATCCTTAGATGCAGATGAACTCCTGGGTTTGTACATTAGAATTGTGATTTAGTTTGCTTGTGAAAATGGTGCATAGGTTCTCTACACCTAAGTATGAGAATTCCTCCTCTATTCTGTCGCCTTAAATTAAAAAAAAATAATAAATATCTCATCAGGTATCTGCAGATGAAGCCTTTGAGACACCGACAACTGAAATAGTTTGGGATAATATCTCAGCATCTCTAGTGGCATGAATTGTATAGGGATACCCATTATTGTCAAATATGATGAGTCAGTGCAAGTGGCACCAGTTTTAATGTTGCTAAAATTTCCTCTCTTCTGATTTCCTCTTTATCACTTTGTGTCCATGGACAAATAGTAATAGGAAATATACTCCATAAATGCACACTTCGAGATGAAAGATTTAGGTTAATTGGAGGCTAAACTAACATTAAACAGCTTTCTGTAAGAGTATATCATCACACTGTACCACATTACGTCTGAAAGTAGCCTGTGGGATAAAGGGCGGGCTTAATTAAAAAAACAGTTTAGTAGATATGTGAATGAGGTAAACTCTAACAGATGGTAGAAGGATTGGATGCTTTGGCACTAGTTTAAACTTTCAGATGTAAAAATCCAACACTGAAATCCTGCATTTTTTTAAATTTTATTTCTAGGCCTGCCTTAGGCATTACTTTGAAGTTGTGTAAAATTTATACAGTACTGTAGGCATGCACAGGAAACACTTGCTTTAGACCCCCAAACACCACCAAAGCCTTCTACTGAACAATGTCTACATGCCTTCATTGCTGCATTACCTCCTCTATGCGAAGCTGAGACCCATGTAAACCATCCTGAGAAGTAATGTTGCATATTTTTCAGACCAAGAAAGGCAACTGGCCTCACAATACTAAGGCTTGCATAAACATCTGTCTGTCAGAGCTTCTAGAGCTTTGCTCGTGCATTGGGTCTGGCTGAGACAGCATTAATTTTCCCCATAACAACCCTCATAGTGCCATGCTTTGTACTGGTAGCTAGAAAGGGGCTGATAACACACTAGTGTTTTGGCTACTGCAGAGCAGCGCTCACACATCAAGGCTGCCTCTCCAGCCTTCCTCCCCTACCAGTGGGCTGGGGGTGGGCAAGATCGTGAGAGGAGACATAGCCAGGAGAGTTCGCCCCAACTGACCAAATGGATATTCCATACGATATGACGTCTGCTCAGCAATAAAAGCTAAGAGAAAGGAAGAGGAAGGGGAGGCGTTAGTTATTGTGAATTTTGTCTACCAGAGCAACCAGTGAGCATACTGAAGCCCTGCTTCCTGCTAAGTTGCTGGATATCACTGGCTGATGGGAATTATAGAATAATCTTTTGTTTTCCTTTGCTTCTGCACATGGCCTCAGCTTTTGCTTCATTAAACTGCCTTTATCTTGACCCATGAGGGCTTTTTCCATCTTATTTTCCCCTCCTGTTATCCTGCTGAGGAAGGGAGGGATAGAGCAGCTTGGTGGGCACCTGGCATCCAGCCAAGGTCAACCCACAAAAGCTAGTCACCTGGTAAGCACCCTTGTTACCGGCATTATTGAGAAGCTGCAGAACATAAGTAAGTTTCTATGACAATAAATTGCAAGGTCAATTTAAATGTCGTGCACCACAAAAGGCATCTTATAGATACACTTCTGAAAAGATTTGCTCAGGGAAGCTATGCTGGAATGTCCTATAAATGGCAGGCACCAATTATTTGGCTTCCAAGTAGAGTATGAGTGGAACTTAAGTTTATATTTTTCAATTTTAACAATAATTTGTCCTTGCACTAAATCTCTGCTTTCTTCTCAGGTAACGTACTTCATCACAATGTAATTTGCAGAAAGTCAGTGAAAAATTCTGCTTTATTTATTTTCAAGCAGTTTCTGTTTAATCAGAATAACATCACTGGTTTAAGCAGAATTTAGATGTAGAGACTACTGACTCTTCCACTTTACAAGTAAAATTATGTGGATTCAGCAGAATGAAATCTTGCACAAACACATTTCCCCAGGAATCACATAATTTCCCTCTATGCTCTAATTTTTGTCCTCTTCCCTATGATATGAAAGCATATTGCAAATAATTCCATATGCTTTAAATAATGCAAAGACTGTTTTATCCTTCCCAAGCATATGGAAGTATATATCAAAAGGTTAGCAAAACTACATTATGTTCTTAAACACCTTTAAGGGAACACAGTGCTTTTCTGTAAATCCCATGCAGAAAGTAATTGTAAAATGACGTTCTGACCTAACAAAATCACAAGAAAAAAACCCTCCAAAGTTCTGCTGCATTCTTCTGTGAAGGACTGGAATCCTTTTGCACGAACAGTATATCGAAGTTGCATAATTTTTAATAAAGTAATAAAGGCAAATGGCATATCAATAAAATATTAATAGCTAGATGTGAAAGATAGGCTTACAAATAAATATAAATATTTATGTATTTACAGCTGACTAGAAAGAAAGTTGCCAAAGAAATTACTAGGGAAATAAAATGCCAAGTTTTTGTCATGTTTAACATAACACAAAAGGATCAAGAAGAGAAGCAGTACTTCCAGAACCATTCTGTTGATATTACCACTGTAGTTGATTTTAAACTATTATTATGTTTGTTGCACTGGAGTACAGAGAACTTAGTTTCTACAGTGAAGCAGCAGCTTTCAATTTATACATTTTATCCAACTGAAAATTTATGCCCTCTCTAAAGAGCTTGGTCATTTTATTACCATTGCACTACATGCCAGAGGATGAAATTACTTAAGTAATTTTGTTACAAAACTTAACGTGGGTACTGTGGAAGACTTTATTGAATTAAGCAACTCATTGTCTCTGGGATGTACTTTCTTATGTAGTCAAGTTTTAATAAATATTTTTTAAAAACTTGAATTGCAAGGCAACTCACTAAGGACAACTCTCTCTTTGCACAGTACTTGGAAGAAATACTATTTTTAATGGAAGATTTCTATATAACAAAGATGGATACTGAAAATAACCTACATATGTGATGATTTAGAGCATTATTTTAATGCTTGTCAATAATAACTGGGGAATAAAGCACAGAGAAATCAATAAGAGTAATTGCAAGGTTGTTTTCATTGGAATATACACTATCCTTCACATACCCATCCTGTTCACTTATTCATACATATTTCTCTTTATTTTCTGCCCCTACGTTTTCTTAATTGCCTGAAAATTAAGAAAGCAATCCTAGTAACATAGAAAGGAAAATCTCCATCTTCCAGCTAGGAAGCATGTGATTTTCCACATAAAGTCCAGCCTTCTGCTATCAGAGGCAAACCCCATTACGTAGTTTCATCTATAGTCAGCTACTCCAGTAACTAATGATAAATGCTGGCTTCAAATTTCCCAAATCAGATGCTACTCCAACTCTTTTCTGCAGAGCATTTAAAATGTTAACTTTATTTCTAGTAGTGCTTTCTAACCCACTTTTAACATGTGAATGTTTTGGTCTTTTAAAATTCATTTGTTGAAAAGAAAAATGGAAGGGAAGGGAAGGACATTTGAAGTTCAGCATGTTCTGAAGCTTGAAAAACGCAGATGTAGAATTCTGAAGCTGTTGGTGTCATATTTTAAAAAAAAAATGTAATAGTTAATACTGGAATACTAGAAATACATTCATGGTAAGTTACGGTACCACACTCAAGAAGATTTTTCCTATCTGTTGTTGGAAACAGCACTGCACAGTTCACCTTAAACTTGCCTGGTCTGCCAGGATCCTGAGGTGAATTTTGTCTTCAAAGTACTCTATACTGGGGCTGAGCTCCCACCTTTTAAGAGATTCTGTCAAGAATCTACTGATGCCTTTTCCCACTCCTTACTACAGCTACTTGCACCACTTCAATTTGACACACAAAAAGAATGGCATAAACTCTTCTGATTACGCTTATATTATTATTATTTTCAAAAAACAGGTTTATATTGTTAAACAGTACACTTTTTTAAGAACTACTACAAAAATAATCAGCTCCAGATGGAGTGATTTATATGCCTCAGATGCTTATTTTATAGAGCTTTTACTTTAGATTTGAGCTTGGAATTTTTTTTTTTTTTGGAAGGTGGGTGTGCGCATTTTGCTCCCTCAATTGGAACTTCTAATTCCCCTAAGGTGAACAGTGAAAAATGAGTAATTTCAGCATGTAAATATATCTGAAGTCAGACAATACAGAATTTACATAATTTGAAACAACAAATACAATGACATTAGGCAGCACATGTATTTTAGATTTCCTCTGAGTCAGGATCATTTTCATTATATTTTCCAAGTTTTCCTTTCAGTTATTTTTTTCTTTCAGTTATTTTCAGTTTCTCATCACAATAAAATGTTCTTAAGGAAGTGCATTAACTTTATGAAATGGAAACTTAAAAACCTAGGGGCACAATTCTCTTTTTAATAAATATGACTGCATTGCCAATATGTTGCAGAACATTGTTGCAGCCAGGAATAGTTCAATTTTGAGTAATCATGTCCTGGATAAGAACTTAAGCTAGCTGACTTCAGCCTAACCTTTGGAGCCAAGCAGGCATTTTCAACAGCAGTTGCCACCCTGGAGAAGTATAAGTATTTAGCATTTATCTATCTCTCTCTGATTCAAATCCATCTGTTGCTTGTTGAGTACTGAACTTTTACACTTCAGAGATCTTGATGAACCTCAGACTAACAAACACCCTGCGTAAGGTTGGCACAATTTTTATTAGCTGAGCTCTTCCACATTCCCAACAGCCTCCCAGCCCCAGGTGTAATAAAGTTAGGAATGCAGAATCCTTGTCAATTCCCTGGCTGAAAAAGTGAGGTAACTGGCAGATGATGAGATAGCTGCTAGAACCCTTATGGGTTTATTCAATTAAAAACAATACCATGAGATTCTTACTAAAGTCTGTGAGGAGAAGGGAATTCTATTTGGGATAAGTAACAAAGTGCTTTAGGTTTAAAAACCTTAATTTGTTCAATACATTGTAGAAGGTTAACATCTTTCCTGCAGTGTGATTGTTTTATGCTCTTAAATAAGTTAACTGCAGAAAAAGCAACACCTGCTCTTTGATTATTTTCGGATCAGGTGACCCTGTATGTTCAGATACTGTGAAAACTTTGATAACATTCTAGTTCATATTTTACAAGATAAAACAAAAATGTAAGAAGGTACTACAGGCTCCTTGACAGACCCTCTAA
Organism: Calidris pugnax; assembly: GCF_001431845.1. Lineage (NCBI taxonomy): Eukaryota > Metazoa > Chordata > Aves > Charadriiformes > Scolopacidae > Calidris > Calidris pugnax. The sequence goes on along the minus strand of NW_015090830.1, from coordinate 11,031,813 downwards.
TTTGAAAGAAGCAAAGAGATTTAATAACTCATTCCATGGATTAAAATTTGCAAAGAACCCAAAAAAGAAAAATGCCTTTTACAATCTCTTTATGCAACTCATACTCTAGATAAAGAGAGACATGTTGATGTTTACACAGCTCAGCAGTGAATAAACTCCATTACATCAGGAAGTTTATCTTAGCCTTGGCTGAAACATAGGTAAAATAACACATAAAATTTAAGCCATACCAAAACTAAGGTCCAATACTACCCAGAAGTAATTTAAATTCCCAAACCCTTATGTTTCCTCTGCATCCACAACTCTAGCTGTACTCATTTCAGGAACAGCTTCTGATAAAGAATATGTAAAAGCTTTATGCAATCAACAAAGTAAATATCAACAGTGTTAAGAAGATGAACATTATTCCTTTGTTAGATGAGGAAATGAGACAGAGAGATTTTAAGTCATTTGACATTCACAATGTCACCTGCAGCCGAAGACAAGTCATTACCACATTTTTTCCTCCTTAAGGAACCAAATCATTCACTCCTAGTGAATATGTGAGACAACTCTATGTAGACAACCATTGTGCAATTCTCATTTTTAGGTGGTCCCAGCTGCTTTCACCACATCTGTTCTTCTGTCTCTTTTACCAAACAGAACCACCTCAGTTCTTCTCTTTTTCCTCTGTGAATGCTTAAACACACAGCTTGTGTTCTCCCACCCAGGAAGACAGATAAACATAAGCCTTTTATGTTGGTTACGCTGTCCTATCTTGTCCTGACAGACATCCACACACAAACTGTAAGGTGTCCTTCTGCTAGTTCCTGGCCTGGGAGTTGTATTAGGAAATGAAAGAAAAAAAAAAATGTAGAAATGAAGAATAGGTTTAGAATGGCTGAGAATATACTTCTACTGTACCTGGCAAGAGAGGAATATGATATTTCTCACAGCTTCCAGAAACTCATCTTACCTATTGCACAACACTCTGTTGGCAGGCTTAGGCCTTTCCAACAGGTCTGCACTCAAATCCCCACAAAGGTAGATAAGGTGTGGGTTTTTAACTTCTTAATGAGGAAAAATCCAAACAGGTGTGAATTTGTCTCAGATATCACACAGAATAAGAATGACAAAATGCACTCCTATTTAAGACATTATGAAAGAGGTATCAGTTAATAGCCAGATGTGGACTATTATAACCTACTCACATGGAGAAAATGATCTGTAGTCCGGTATCTCGAGATATTTACCAGGTGCCTCTCATCTTTCTGTGTAACTGTGCATTAATCCTCCTGCTCTCCAGGAGGAAAGCTACTCTTCTAACAGCAATAGCACTGTCTTCCTGGATATAAAATCATAGGTAATTTATACCATTTTCTCAGGTAAATATCCAGGCTGGAAAAGCTGAAACCTGACTCATCAGAGAAGCCCTATTTTTTATCATACATTTCATCAATTCTGCATGGTACATATATAGTGTGGGAAGTGGATCTAGGTGTAATAGAGGAAAAGACTGTTTATACATCTCCTTTTCCTTTGTGTTGAACTGCTTCATGCTTTGATACTTCAGCTGTAAACCTGCTAATTAAATGGGGTCAGGTTTATAGATAAAGGAGTGGCAGAACTGAGAAGAGAGTAGACACTAAATCACTCCACCCACCCCTGTCTTCAGCATTATACGAGGTTGCCATGTGCATCCACAACTACACTAGTGAAGTTCTCCCACATATTTCTCACTGTTCCCCGTCTGGAATAATGCATCCAGCCCTCAGCACAGGAAAGATATAGACCTGTTGGAGTGTGTCCAGAGGAGGGCCACAAAAATGATCACAGGAACGGAGCACTTTTCTTATAAGGACAGGCTGAGAGAGTTGGGGTTATTCAGTCTGGAGAAGAGAAGGCTCCAGGGAGACCTTATTGTGACCTTTCAATAATTAAAGGAGGCTTATGAGAAAGATGGGGACAGACTTTTTAGCAGGCCCTGTTATGATAGGACATAAGGTAATGGTTTTAAACTAAAAGAGGGAATATTTAGACTAGATATAAGGAAGACATTTTTTACAGTGAGAGTGGTGAAACACTGGAACAGGGTGTCCAGAGAAGTGGTAGGTACCCCATCTGTGGAAACATTCAAAGTCAGGTTGGATGGGGTTCTGAACAACCTGATCTAGTTGATGATGTCCCTGTTCATTGCAGGGGGTTTGGACTAGATGACCCTTAAAGGTCCCTTTCAACCCAAGCTATTCTATGATTCAATGATTCAAATTTTATTTTTTTGTTTTGAATATAGCCAACTGCCCTTCTTCTAGACTCAAGGGAAATTTGACACCTAGCTTTTTTCCTCTTTTTTTGACAAAAGTTGTCTGAGATGATTGTATAAATTTCTAGACTTATTTTTTTTCCAGTCAGATTTAAATTACCAGTTCTATGAGTACTTAGATCAGTAGGTGATTACAGGAAGATAAGGAAGACAGCACTGCAGGTGATTTCCTGGATCATTACTTCCACAGTTCCGTTATTATTGGCAGAGCTGCTCAACAAATAAAACTGATTATCACACATATATTACACATAGTTATGAGTGCTCAACCATTAAATTTCTAAAAGGAAAAAAAAAAAAAAGTCCTGAAGTTAGACTTCCAAATATGAAGGCTAGCATTTTCAAATGACTTCTGCCCATGGAATTTTTTACTTATTGCAGAGGGATCCAGACTGTATCCTAAATTAGATGATGGCAAAGGACACTCTTCCCATACAGAAAAACTGTTAAAATTTGGTTATGTTTTTTAATAAAGTTTCCATACACCTTTGACACTTTTAATGAGGAAAGTAACAGGGTGGATATATGAATATATCTTTTGAGTCCTCAAGAATTAGGCAATGAGTTTGCATTAGCATGCATGTTGCTGAGCTTCTTATTCCAAATTACAGAATTAAACCTTTTCTTTAGAATTAATCTTTTATTGAATCACAGAAAGTGCAAGAACACTAGTTACAGTGGGATTTCTGATATTTGAATCAATGGCAGCGCTAGTCCAGTTACCTTTTGTGAAACAGTTAACACGAGAGCTATCTGCAGAAAATAAGTTTACATTCCCTTTGTGACTTCTCTGTCCTACCTATGAATTTCAAAGGAAAGTTTATCTTTTTAATTTTTTTCTCAGAAATAGGTCACAATGACTTCTAGAAGGCTTAGCATTAAGAAATCACTTTTCCTTTAGGAGATACAAATCTTAATGAAGAGAGCCAAAAATGTCTTACTCTTTAGAATAGGTTTATTACTGATTTATCAGTTCATTATCCTCCTAATTTCCCCATTTATAAATCTGGAAAATCTGATTAACTCTTGGACTATCCTCATGTCACTGTCTACACAATATTACATTAAATCCTCTGATGACTTACTAAGATCATTTCCCCAACTTTCCTGAACCTACAGATATTTTACATGCCCTGAGGAACAAAAGAAAAAAAAAAGGAAAAAAAAAAAAGAAATACAATAGAACAGATTTAAGGCAAAAGAACCCTACAACTCTTTGACACCACTGAGGAAATAATCCTAAAATCTTTAGAAATTCACTTTAAATAACAACAGTCATCATATATTCCTAGAGTTTTTCATACACTGGGCCTAAGCTTCTCCACTCTGTTGGTATTAACATCTATCTAAAGGAACATGTTACCAGAAGCTGTCAAATGTTATTTTTTCTTCTAATTTCACATCGTCTCTAGTTTCTGTCTTTCAGGAGTAGATGAAGGGGAGGAGGAAAAGAGATAAATTTGCTTCAAAGCCAAAGATAGATACTCCCCTCCCCTGTTATTTTATAATATTGTTTGTTAAAACAAAGTCCCTTGATCTAAGAGAAAACAAAGGGGTAAAATGTCATTTTAAGACTTCTTTTTAAGTATTCTTTATCATAAACAAGAACACACATTAGCAGTGTACTTTTCACACTTCAGAATTACATCTAGGTTTTCAACTCAATAACTTAAGCTGCTACATTAAGCCTAAACAGCATAAGAAATTAGACTCTTCTCAATTCATTTAGTTTCACTTCAGGGATGGTAAAGTGCTTTGCCAGCTTTTCCATTTTCACCAGTCTGAATAATTAATTGTTTTAAATGCCATTTACATTTTGTGATGAAAAGCAATACTTAAAATTACATAAATAATAAGCATGCATAATTTGTGTTTCAATTACTGAATTTATAATCTCTCTGAATGCTATTCAATGCATTGCTAATGTATTTTTGGCCAATAATTTCTAAATAGATGGCTTTCTAATTTATACTTTTTTCCCCTGGAAGTACATATCTCAAGCTTTTCTTCATCCTATAGGTGCAAATAAAAACAAATTCTTCAATGTACTTACCCACATATATTTATATTTCAGGATTATTGCTAATCTACATTTTTAAAATTCAATTATAGTCATACTTTCCCCTTCATCATTCTAGAGCAATTGTTAAATATAAGATAAATTAAACTTCATTCACTTTCATTTTTTAGAATTACACTGAAACCACTAACCAGAATGGAAAAATGGAAATTGGAAACAAAAGCTAATTTTGTTACAATGAATCTGCTGTATTCTATAAATGCGATAGTGTCAGTTCCTCATTCTAGCCTCCCATCTTTAGTCTGTGCATGTAAACCACGTGTAGAATTACTGGAAGTAAAATCAGAAAAGCTTTTGCAATGATGATGCAATAGTGCAACGTCCCTACTGACATACAAAGATTGAGAATCAGTATTTTTTGGACCAGAATACTTAAATTTGGAGTAAACAAAGGTTACACTGGAAGTTCTATTGGGTGTTTTTGATGCAAATAATAATTGCTTAAATATTTTTCTGTTGCTTCCTTCTCACACTGGAAAGCACAGCAAATTCTGCCTGCTTTTATTTACTTTTTATTTTTTTTTTATATTTTAATATTGGGGGAGCACCAACAGACACCTCATCAAGAGATCTCCAAGCCAATTACGTCTGCTTATAAGTATATTAATATTAGGACTGATTCAGTAAATTTGGAGGAGTAACTTAAGGTAATTAAAGTCTTTTGCTTATATTGAGGGAGTGAAAATTAATAATGGCAGGCTTGACCTTCCTTAGGGAGATCCCCCCACACACCTTACCATGTTGTAAGATTACATGGGGACTACTACTAGAGTGCCTGGAAGAAGCAGCTCCTGAACACCCTCTATTTTTTGCCATGAGAACAAAGCTCAAAGGTGGGTAGACCTTGGCCCGTTTCTTTTTTTTTTTTTCTTTTTTTTTTAGTTATTAAATGTTCATACCTCGCTGGTATATCAGCGAGGAAATGTGAATGTTTATTAGAAATCAGTCAGGAATCTCCAGAGATCAGGTAGATGTACGTTTACAGTGAAAGCACCATCTGATAATTTTAACTGAAGGCCTTTGGCAACTAATGCTTAATTGCTCCGGTCTGTTTGAATCTTCAGTGAACAGTGTTTCCAAGTAATTTTCTCCATTTAAAATAAATGTAATTGCTAACAAAGCCATATGCAACCTGCACAGTGAATGGTTCAGTGATTAGTGACTAGAATTTCACTTAGGCAATGATTCATAGTGGAAGCTCTAGCTATCAAAATCATTCTGATTACACTGCTCATGACAAGGATCAGGCATAGGCTGAGGGAATTAATTTTACTTCTGTGAGACAGAGACTAAAAGCAGTTCTTTTACTGATGGAATTTAGTATTGTCAGACCAGAAATCAAATACCATATCATGTTTTATTTGTGAGGTGAAGTATCAGCCTCCTCTTATAATACTTCCTGAAGAATTACTCTTTTTGTGACAAGGTTACTAAAAATTTAAGAAAGTACGAGGTGGAGTTTCATAGTCTCAGCAGACCCACCTTCAGATCACTCTTGTTGTCTGTGTATGTTATATGGAGAGTCTATGAAAGGTTTATCACAAGTTAAACATTTAAAATTATAAAAGGCTTTTATAAAATTAACATCTCTCATTCTCTATAATTTTTAGTGATATATCACTGTAAGCTTGAACCTTAATACACCTTGTAATAATCCTACTTCCAGTGCAAACAGTGGTAATTGTGCACTGTTGAAAAAGTAAATATTTTCTGCTTTCATAAATTTGAAAATTACGTATAATCTAAATTTTAGTTATTTATTAACAGTGGGCAAAGGTAGCTTCATTTCACAAAACAGAGCCAACTATTAAAAATAAGCCCCCAGATAAATTTACAATAATACATTGTTTTATATTAATATAAGTTAATCTTCAAAGTAAACCATACCCTATGACTTCTTAGCTTACAGGAATAGCATCCTATTTCTGTAGACGGGTGGTTTTTTTCAGTTCATTTCTTTGAAAAAAATTTTTAAATGCTTTGAATATCCCTACCTTATCAATATCTTGTAGACATCAAGAGTATACCCTTCACTTATATGTGACAGCACAGTTATATAAGACTGAGAGAGATTTACTGTTTTTCCCCCCCTTGATTTTTATCCATTTAATTTATCAAAAACATTTAGAAGCCTGAAAAAGGAAGTTGAAAAAGGAACTATTTTATAATGTACCACAACCTTGTCCTGGTTCGAGGTAGAACAAAACCAATTTTCTTTTCAGTAATTCTACTTTTCAGTTAAGTCTCTTCTAACTGACTGTACTCTGAAACTAACAGTATGCTTTTCAGACAGTGTGTGCTTCTAGCAGTGATGAGGTCTGATGTTTATAGTTAATACTAAGGAACGGTACGCAGAGAGGCTTTTGCTGATGCTTTTTGCTATAACAATCAAGGCCAGCTAACTTTGTTACGCACCAAGTTGGAGGCTCAGAAGCAGAAAAGCATAGATGGGTCACACCTGGGGGGAAAAGCAGACTGACCAAAGGAGTATTTTGTCCCATCTGCATCATTCTGAGTATAAAAGCTGAGGGATCAAAGGGGTCAGCCTCTTTCTTCAATGGCCAGTGTTCGAGGAGGCCTCTGTCTGCTTTTCTGCCTTTGATCCATATGTTCCTGAACTCAGTTTCCATCTGATGCCAAGTCCAGTCTGAGATTTTCCCAGAGACTGCAAGTGATGTGATCGTCATCCTGGGAGCTCAATACTGTTTCTGTATATATTTCATTATTTTCTTATTAATATTATCTTTTTATTGTTAATATTTCATTAAAGCTATGGGTTGGTTTGTTTGTTTGCTTTCCAATCCATAAGCCTCTCTCTTTTTTTTTCTCTTGCTTTCACCACCCCTTCTATGAAGGGAGAGAGGTTAAAAAAAAAAAATCTGTCATTTATTTATTGGCCAGCCCAGCCTAAACCTTGAAAACCTTAATCTGACATACCCAACTGGAAAATAGTAACTTTGAGAATGACAACAATAATAAAGAAAACAATAATAACAAAACATATACTTTGATGTCTCAGTTTATCAAGTTTTCGTGGGTTATGTAAAAGAATCTATTGTCCATAACTGTAATATAAGTCATCCATATGAAGAGATAAACTGATATTTGTAAACTAATGACGTACAGAAAGCTCCCTAGTCAAGCTTTTCAGCCACATGCATTACCTCATTACCCTTTGAGAATTCAGTGACACAGTTGAACATAAAATCCATACAACTATATAAATGTGACACAAAAAATGAAAGCATATTAAGTATTATGTTACTTACCTATGACCAAATATCTATTTTTACATTTAATATCCATATATGCCTGGAGCTAATTATGGTTATGAAAGGCAAAAAATTACATACACAGAAAGTTCCCAGTTTTTTGTCTGTATCTTATGTGGAGATGCAAATACACTGCCATACATCTGATACCACTCACACTAAGGTTTACACAACAGTTAAGGGACTTGGAATCAACTGAGTCCACTAACAGGCACTGCATTATCTTACAGATGCTACCTAATAAAGATGAAAGGATTGAGAGCATCCCTGTGGGGGAAGGACTCCTGGGTAATGGTCCCCTGAGCTGGACATGAGCTGGCAATGTGCGCTTGCAGCCCAGAAGGCCAACTGTATCCTGGGCTGCATCAAAAGAAGCAAGGTCAAGGGAGATGGCTCTGCCCCTCTACTCTGCTCTTGGGTAATCCCATGTGGAGTACTGCATCCAGCTCTGGAGCCCCCAGCACAGGTGTTATAGTTTGAGAAAACCCGTAACAATTTATTGCCATTTAGACAATTATTCTATCACCTGATGACCTCTCCCCACCCAGAAGGGGGAATCGAGGAACACAAAGAAACACAAGGGTTGAAATATAAACAGATTTAATAGAATAAGACTAAATAATTAACAATAATACTAAAGAACTAGTGTTAATCTTGATACTGATATAAGATATACAAGAATTATACTCAGCCAATTCTATCAGCAGGAAGCTGTGCACTCCCAGCAGGGGACAACAAGTGTCAGACACTGCAAGGGCAACAGCTTTGAGAGGAAAGGAAGGCCTCAGGGGGCCAGCACCAGGGCAAGGAGTCCTCTGGACCGCCACCATCAAGGGACAGAAACCTACACAGCAAACTTTTCTAATTTATGTTGAATGTATATGAAATATGGTATGAAACAATTTTGTTGGCCAGCCTGCGTCAAATGCCCAGGCCTTGCTCCTCCTCATCTCTGCACCTGGCAAGGCTCAAAAACACTAAGACTTTGAATCCCACAGAGCCTAGATGGCTATAAAGTAAATATTTTCATGAATTCAGACACCAGAGTCTTCAAAAAGTGCAGTTTTCCCCAGCATTAGAAGAAAAGTTAGTCCTGTGTCCCTCAACCCAGGACAACAGAAAAGAAATGGACCCGTTGGACCAAGTCCAGAGAGAGCCACAAAAATGATCAGAGGGATGAAACACCTCTTCTGTGAGGACAGGGTGAGAGAGTTGAGGGTATTCAGCCTGCAGAAGAGAAGGTTCCAGGCTGACCTTATTGCAGCCTTTCAATACTTAAAGGGAGCTTATAAGAAAGATAGGGACAGACTTTTTAGCAGGGCCTGTAGCAATAGAAGAAGGGGTAACAGTTTTAAACTAAAAGAGGGTAGATTTAGACTAGATATAAGGAAGAAATTCTTTCACAATGAAGGTGGTGAAACACTGGAACAGGTAGGCCAGAGAGAAGGCAAATGCCCCATCTGTGGAAATATTCTAGGTCAGGTTGGATGGGGCTCTGAGCTAGCTGACCTAGTTGATTATGTCCCTGATCATTGCATGGGGGTTGGACTAGATGACCTTTAATGGTCCCTTCTAACCTAAACCATTCTAAGATTCTATGATTCTTTAAGTAGAACATTGTTTTGGTATTTTTCACACAGATGTTTGCACCTGCATACGTGCGATTTAAAAATACAAGGTACCTTGCACAAGTGGGTGATGTGAACATGCAGAGTAAATTCCAGCTCACTGAATGATACATTTAAAAGCACAGTTTTCTGAGTGAAATGAAACACAATTCACTGGCTCCCTAATTGCAAATAATTGCCTAATACTAAAACTAAAGTAAATGAAGTCATTACCTACTTACACTATTTCATCGTGCACGATATAACAGCACAGTGGACATTTTACGTTGTCACACAGAGTTTTTAAGTACTTTATGTATTTATATATAAATATATCTAAAAGTATAATGTATTTGTAAAGTTTTAAGTATTTTAACTCTTAGAGTATTGGACTTTATTCCTTACAAAAATGAAGGGAGAAAGCTCCACCTTCACATCCAATTGCAGTTTTCCAGTTGCATTTGCAATTGGGCAAATTAGTTCAACCAACATTCTACCCTCTACAAATAGAACATCCCAAAGAACGTGGTTAGAGTATTTGACTCTGACAGTTTCACCATCCAACTCTATTTTAATTGGTAATAAATTAAATTAATTTTCCCTGGGTTGAGCGTGTTTTGCCCATGACAGTAAGAGGTAAGGGATCTCCCTGTCTTTATCTCAACCCATAAGTTTTTCCATTTTATTTCTTCGCCCTATCCTGTTGAGGAGCAGTAGGAGTGTGAGAACACCTGAGCCCGCTCAGGTCTGGTCAGCCAAGGTCAACCTTGGGCACTTGGGATCTCCATTGAAAAGGGACAAATAACCTCACAAACTAAACAGTTTAGTCTTGATTATTTCAATATAAGAATAATGACACAATTTTCTAGCTACAAAGAGAACAATCTGACTTGCAAACTAGTTGTGAGAGGAGAGCGTAAAATATTCAGCAAGGAGATACAGTGCAGACTATTCTTCTCAACTGTTGGTGCAAGACTTATCAAGTGACTTTCTTGTTGCTGTTGGAAACCTGTTCCACTGTATCAGAGTTCCACTACTTTGTACTTCAGGTCATACAAAAGAAAATTTAAACGAGCCTGTAAGAAATCGCTGTACCAACCCAAGAAATGAAGAGTTGAAAGTAAACTATCTTTGCATTTCTTCCATGCTCAGGATCTACAGATACTGTATCTGACTATTTAAAATGGGATTATAAATCTCACTGTAGAGATTAACTAACCCTCGGCAATCATTCACTGCTTTAGAGCATTTGTCTTCCTATAGATAGGATTCCATAAGTAACAAGACTTACTGGGATATACATGTATTAAAAAGAAAAATGCATTAATGCATAGGCTAAGGTGAATGTTCACTCTTATGCATAATGACATTAATACTGCAAAATCCATATCGGTCTAGCTTACATCTAAAATTCTATTACTACATTATTGATTAATCACTTGAACTTTCAATTTAGATGAGAATGATCTGAACGATTCAAGTACTTTATCCATTTATTCTAGAATACCTTGCCTGTCAAAATAAAGGGATTAGAAGGTATTTTTTACTTGAGCAGTAAAAATTCCTATTTTTGCCCAGTTGCCCTTGAAAATATGTGGTACAATCTTAATTGTATGTTAGAAAAATAACATCAGAAGTTACAATGAGTAATATTTCAGGTATTTCATATATCTTTCCAAAATATACTTTCTTATAGCAAACAATTACATATCTAATGGTTTTATTTTACTACTGCAACACACATTGAGGAAAACCAAAACTTTTTCACGTACTACTAGATCACATCAGAATCTATATCCATATTTACCAAAACTGAGTACTTAGAGGGGAAGAACATGTACCTATGAAAGCATGAACTAACAATTTGTTCTAGCCATGTTTTTCTAGAAGGAATTTCTATTTCTGTTTAGTCTCATGTCTTATCTGGTAACTCCTCTATCTAGTAGAAAAACACATGTATTGGCTAAAACCAATTCTTTATATGTCACTGACTAGATCTGACTGGACTGATGTGGCAGGAAGAATTTCCATAAGTCATAACACAAGATTTTAGAGACACTGCCTAAGGTAATATTTATATTTTTATAATAGTTTTGTTGCAAATTCCAGTTTTTATTTTGTCTTTGGAAAGAACAGAAAAAAATTCTTTAAGGTTAATAAAATTAACATTAGTAACATGGCTGTATACAACTCAAAACATGATATAAACATTTGGTGGGTTGACCCTGGCTGGATGCCAGCTGCCCATCAAAGCCACTCTATTGCTTCCCCTCCTCAACTGAACAGGGAATAGAAAAAAGTATGAGAGGCTCATGGGTCTAGATAAGGACAGGGAGATCACTCACCAATTACTGTCATGGGCAAAACAGACTCAACACAGGGAAGTTAGTTTAAATTAGTACCAATCAAATGACAATGGCATAATGAAAAATAAACTAAATCTTAAAAACACTTTCCCCCAGCCCTCCTTTTTACCCAGGTTCAACTTCACTCCAGATTTTCTCTACCTTCTCCCCCGCAGTGGCACAGGGGGGCACAGGGTGCTAGTTGTGGTCAGGACTCCTCGCAGTCCTCCCCTGCTCCAGCATGTGGTCCCTCCCACAGGAGACAGTCCTCCATGAACTTCTCCAACATGAGTGTTGCCAAACTAAGCATTTAGGAGCTGAGCAATTTGGCACCAGCAATCATCTTCACAGGTGAGACTGATGAGGTGATTTAATAATTATACTCCAGGCTCTCACAGGCATACAAGCACAAAAAAAGAAGAGCCTGTAGCTGAAAACCAAAGCCAGTCAACTTAATCTGCCAGCAATGACTAATTAAACTGAAGAAAGCTGGATTTCACGAGGATTTTGGAACTATCTACAGCAAGATGAGTGTCAATATTTCACAAAGAGATAGATAGAAATCAGAAAGCAGCTGCAGTGCTAAACAGCAGAACACAGTTCGATGATTTGTGCCTCAATTACTTTCTCATGTCTTCCAAGCATGCACAGAGTTGAAACTCAAAATTTCTCTCAGTTCCTGTATTTTATTTTCTTTTTCTCTCAGCAGAAATCAGTTTATGCTAAACAAAAGATATCATTTAATGTTAAAGCCAGGAAATGTGAAAGAAGGTGGCAACTAAAAGAGTAACTGAAAATATGTGATTCACTGCTGTTCTAACAAGGTGAATCATGTTTTTTAAAACAATAATTTAACATTTCTAGCTTAGATATTAAACCAAAAATATTTTCTCCCACAATAGAAGAGTATAAATGTTTCATACTGCTTTTTTGAGGTACAAATATTACAAGCAATGCCCTAACTTACTTTCTTATTATTCTAGATATCTAATAGAATAAATCTACTGATTTTAAATATCGGTGATGAAGTCTTTCTACATGTACCATGTTTTCCACCTAACCAGCTTAACCCCAAGGGCTTGTCTACAAAACAATGGCTTTGTTTTATATCCTGTAGTCAAACATAATTCAGGCCTGAATTTCCATAACTGGTCCTGGAACTGGCCAATTTTAATTTAATTGGCTGTTCTGGAAAAAGTTATGACGTTCTTAAACTCTTGGCAATACTTATTCATCATTCAGTGCTGGGAGTCAAAATCTGGTGTAATTTTTTGTTGTCTTTCAAGCAGCAATTGGTTTGTAATGTATGTATGGAAATATATATTTATCCAATTTTACATTTGTCTATACATGATATTTCTTCTTCTTTATAAAAAAGGGTATATGGGTATACATGTAAACACCTAAATCACAAAAAAAGTAAAAAAAAAAAGTGGAAGTCTATTTGACAAGGTCTGAAGATGCCAGGGAAAGAGCTCAAAATAAGTGCAAAGCATGTTTGTTACTAGTTGATCTGGTTGACATTAGATCTGTGATAGAAGCAAACTTTTGTTGTGAAGAATTAAAATACAGGTGCCTTCCATATGCATTGCTGTACAACAAATATTGTATTCAGTGGAACAGAGTGAATAATTTTCCTTCTCTTAAATGTGGAGTTAAAGTCTCCAAAAAATAAGACATTGCTGTATACAGGGATCAAAAGCAAGTCTAAACCTTTATTTGATATATTCCTTTAACGTATTGGTTCATAAAGGATATAAGTTGATATAAATAAGAAATTTACTGCTGTTGGTGCTGATGAGAGAAAGGTCAGTCAGAGATACCTTCCTGTGGAGTCTGCTGGCCTGTGTAAACACATGAACTTCTGTGATTGTCACTTATGCTGAAATGATAAATCTGGTTTGATTTTTTAAAGTATTTGTTTAAGCAAGTTTACACAGCTTGGGGATAATTATTTGCTAGGAAATTAAATCTCTCTGGCTCTTCCATCTTACTTTCATACTTGTCAGCACTTCCTATCAGTCTCCTTCCACCTTTCAGAGCACTGCTAATTCACATTAAAGTCAAGCCTGTGTTAACGTTACACAAAGCTTTTGTTTTCACTACAATTAGAGGAAGTAAATATAAATAAATGCTGCATCTATAACTTTGTTTGTTCTTTACATTGAACACTGTTTAATTGAAGGAGACATGACGTTATCTGGAAAAAGTGCTGTTAAAATGTTTTAAAATGAAAAAAATTAATATTCTAATAAGTTAAAATGTAATTGCCAAATAATTTACATAGCAAGTTGGGTTTTTATTGCTCTATGCTTGTTAGTCAACTAATCACAGGACAGGAGAAAAGTGATTAATATTATGTTAAAGAAAATGCCAAATTTATAAGGTTCCTGTAATTAAGAATTCAAAGCTCAATATCATTATTTTTATATAGTTCAGAATCATACTGAAATACTATTAATGATAATGTCATCTGATATTCAAAAACAAACAAAAGAACACTGTGGATCTTTCCTTAAGGGGCTTCAGCATTTCAGAGAATAGAACAAATACATCTGTATCAGCAAAACAAGAAAACCACAACCTTTTACTAAACTAATCCTAGAGAGTGAACAAAAAGAAAAAAGTACTATAAGAACTTCGTTGTGTGGAACCTCCCTCCGACCCCAAAAAACCCAACAAAAACCCCAGCAAAATCTTGTAGTCAATTACATGGTCTAATTGTAGATCTATTGAAAAATTCTGATCAGGATCAACAGCAAAGAGACAAGTTTTTTAGGGTATTTTAAATATTTCCTTCACCATAGAAAACAAAGTATTATCGGGAACACTCCAAAAGGAAAAAAGTATGTGACTCATATTAATAGAGAAATATATCAGAGAATAATGATTTTGGACACTTTTGAAATTAAACAGTAATACATCTTCATTTGTAAGAAAAATAAATCAAGAAAATACTCATAATCCAATTTGTGAAGGTAAAAATTGTTTAAATAACCACATAAACATAGAAACAGTTCAGGATTGAATCACAGAGTACCAGATTAGAAGGGACCTCAAGGATCATCTGGTCCAACCTTTCTCGGTAAACTCATGGATTAGACAGGATGGGCAAGTACCCTGCACAGGCCGAATCTTAAGTGTCCAATGTTAAGAAATCCACCACTGTTCTGGGGAGATTATTCCTATGGCTGATTTGTCTCATGAAAAAGTTTCCTTTTGTGTCCATTTGGAATCTCCCCAGGAGGAATTCCTACTCATTACCCCTCATCTTTTCCATGTGACCCCTAGTAAAAAGGGAGTCTCCATCTTCTTTGTAGCCATCTTTTAAATACTGGAACACAGTGATAAGGTCTCCCCTAAGCCTTCTTTTCTCAAGGCTGAACAAACCCAGTTCTCTCTTTTCCTCATATGGCAGGCTTCCCAATCCTTGGATCATCTTTGTGGCCTTTCTCTGGACCCTTTCCAGCCTGTCCACATCTTTTTTCTGTAACAGGAACCAAAACTGAACACAGTATTCCAGGTCTGGCCTGAGTAGAGTGGGATCATGCCTTCTTTATCTCTGCTGGTGATGCCTTTCTTGATGCAACCCAGCAACCTGTTGGCTTTCTTTGCTGCAGCAGTGCACTGTTCACTCATATTGAGCTTGTTGTCCACCAGGACCCCCTAGGTCCTTTCCACGGAGATGCTCCCTAGCCAGGTAGATCTCAGCCTGTATTGCACTCCGGGATTATGTTTTCCCAGGTGCAAGACCTTACACTTGTCCTTCTTGAACTTCATAAGGTTCTTGTTCACCCACTCTTCCAGCCTATCCAGGTCTTCCTGCAGGTTGGCTCCCCCTTCCGAAGCTTTTCCCCACTGAGTTTTGTGTTGTCAGCAAACTTTGTCAGGGTACAGTTGATCCCATCATCCAGATGATTTATGAAGATATTAAACAGTATTGGGCCCAGAATCACTCCCTGGGGGACCCTACTTGTAACAGTTTACGAGTTTGAAAAGGACCACAGTCTGGGAGCAGCCTGTCAGTCAGTTTCCCACCCACCATGCAGACCACTTGTCTAGACCGTAAAGCATCAGTTTCTCCAAGAGAAGGCTGAGGAGAACCATGTCGAAAGCCTTGGAGAAAAAATGGTAGTCAATGTCCACCTCTTGCCCCACATCAACCAAGGAGGTTACTTTGTAGTAGGAGGTGATTTGGTTAGTCACATGCTATTTGGCACAATTGGCAACAATAGTAATTTTCTTAAAGAGTGTATTTTAAATTATGATACAATCTTGGTTTTGAACAAAGACTTACCCTGCAAACTTATTCCAGACCAACATCAAGCAGAAGTACTTTATCCTGTTGCTTTATTATGTGTCTTACAAGAACAGGAAGCTTTACTTCGCAGGAATGCTTCTGCTTAAGTGGGTAAAACTTAAACATTGGCTTTGAGAAGGTAGCTGATTTTATCCAATAAATATTAAAAATGTCCAGAAAAATTCTAATCCTTCTTTAAAAAATTGTCTTATTGGGAAATATCATCAAGGCAAAGGATGTATAAGAATATAACATTTGAAACTTACATGATTGGGAGATATATATGTATTTGGTTACCTGTCTGAATACTATTTGTTTTTTGTAAGTTCATCTTCAATTAGAATCCAGAATCAAGCACTTAGGTTTAAAATCAAAATTAAAAAAAAAAAAAAAAAACAAACACAAAACCAACACAAGGGGAGATGGTTAAAATAAGCAACGAATGTAACCTTTTGAGTTCATTTATTTCAGATTCACATTTAAGAGCGTATCTTCTACTTTGTAGAAATGACGTCCACTATATATATAGCCAACATGATAATTGCATTTTTTTATTATGTTCTCAGCAAAAATTTACCAATTCTATTAAGCACTGCAAAAGCATCACAAAGAATCAGACCCAAAATTTACCAATTCTATTAAGCACTGCAAAAACATCACAAAGAATCAGATAACAAGAAATGGGGCAGGTGAAAAATTCTCAGCAATATTCCTAGAAGAAATGTTAAAGCTTATAACATTTAGATTTAAATGAATCTGCCTGTTCAAATACAACTTCATTAATGAAACATATTCTTCCTACTCTGTAATGTAGGAAGAACAAAAAAAAAAGTGGGAAAATGTATCTTATTTGTGTACTGCTGCATTACTTTTCTAGAATATATATAACTAAAGTTTCTGATACTGATGGGATAGCTCATCAAACACAGTATATGCTCTCCATTCTTACCGTGTCTATTTGTTTCTATTTCTAATGATTCTGTTCCTTTGAAGTCTGAATTCCTCTTCCCCACTCTCTTGCTTTTCCCATCTGATCCTCTGGTCACGGTCCATCTAGGGGGACAATTAGAAGCAGTCAATAGATGGACAGGAAAATCACTATAAATTATCAGATTATATCAGTATCAGTCCATTTCTTTATAATTTTCACCACAGATTCTAAGATACCATTTATTCTTAAAAAATATTTATTTCCCAGATGCAGAATGAGTAGATGGACATTCTCAAGGTTTTTGAGGGTCTTTGGTGTCCAGAGATCAATGAAACTTTTTTATACTCTTACATGTACTACTAAATAAAAAAGGCCCAATTGTACATCCCTGATTCAGATATGTCTTTAGATTCTCAGTTTCCCCTATATTTCAGAGCACTAAGTTTTGGAGTTTAGTTCGCATCTTTCCTTTATAGGTTATATGCAGTGCAGTAAGGAAAGCGGTCATCTAGTTTTCAGTAAAAGAATCACAAGCAGTCATACATCCTAAATATATATAGATATATTTATATTTGGGTTTTGTCAGACCTTATGGTTTGCTTCCACATTGAAACACCTCACAGTTTGCTACCTTGAAATTTGTTAAAAGTAATAGTATTGCTTAATTTACTGTAGTTGGCAAACATTTTACAGTTGACCAACCCACTTTCTATTGTCTTTTCTAAGTTACTTGTTCAGAGACTGTTATCGAGTCAGGCTAAAAGCAACCAGAGAATTCAGGTTTTTTCAGTTTTCATTAATTCAACAAGAATTGCCTTTCCCTACTTACAGATTTTTTTCCAGCTTATTTGGCTTACTTGTGAGTTCTGTTATGGGATTTGGAAGGTATCTGTATTGCTTTAAATTCATTTAGTAAACCCCAAGAGGGTTTCAGAGGCAAAGCTTCTTAGCAAAGGATTGCAGACTTATTGATGAGAAAAAGTTCAGCTAAAACTCTCACAATGCCTGCAGTTCAATGCAATTCAGTTACTTAGAGAAGTTAAACTTGTTTATTTGACTTAATATATATCAATTCATTTAACTGGTAGTACATACTATGCAGTAAAAACTGTATATGGTCACATAGTAATGTATAAAGTACCTTCCAGATTGCCAAAACAAGATAAGATAAACAAGGCAATTAAGGGAGATATATATACATATATATAATGCTTTAATGTGATAATTTGTTTTGCTGTTTAATCAATTGTTTAGAAACTAATATCCACAGTCATTGCTATAGGAAACATCTTTTTAGCAGAAAACTAGTGTATTCAAAAACATTCTAAAAGATGAGACCTATATTTTTTACAGTAAACTGAACAAATAGTAATTAGAATACAGAGCATCAATATGAAAACCAACCATCTGTCTGTTGGGGTAACAAAATGTTGTTGTTACAAAATGACAAAATTCATCAATGGTATGAAATACAATATTTCTCTTCAGCAAAACTTGCAATTTTGCAACTGTCTAATTAAAGAGAAAACATAAGTCAATATATTTTTTTCTACATTTTAGTTGCTACAGGGGCATGTGGCATTGTTCTACAGTACCAGTGAGGCGGATGCAAATAGTCATTAAATATCCTGATTATATAAATAAATTTAGATTTGAGTAAGTTACTCAAAATTTCATAGGACATAGGATGAACATCCAAAAAGGTATATTCTGTTATGTTACTCTTTGTGCTTAAGAAGCTCTTTCTCAAAGTGCTGTCTTCCACCTTTCAGTTCTTGTGCATGTTACTGAAAAATCTTTGTATCTCTAGCTGCCTAATCCCATATAGATAACTCATGACAGAGAAGTGAATTAAATCCTCATTGTCCAGACCAAGGCCAGCACACTGGAATACCCTTACTTTTGTAGTTGCAGTGAAAGGAATGATAGATCTTAAAAATTTTCTTGCCCCAAATCCAATACACGATACTAATGAAAGTAACATCAAAAAATAAAAATAAGAAAATATTTCTCATGCTTTTTTTGAAAACTGAAACAATGATTAAAAATCATTCATCAAAAAGGGTAGTCAAAAAAAAAAGGAAACTCCCACAAAAAGAATAAAAAATTAAGAACTTCAACATGTTCAGAACTCTTACATTTCTGACAAAGGCTGACTTTTTACCCTGAGGTTTCCATTCTTCCAGATATGCCCTATTACTTCAAACACCAACGTTTTAATCATAATAACAGAAACAGACACCATGTCTCCAAGACTAGAGCTCAGATATGATATAAGACATGAGGCTCAGTTTGCCTTCTGCCTCACACAGATCACTGGTACTGTCAAGCTGGAAATGCAGCTACATTCATCTACAATGAAATAAGTAGATGTAGCAGAACCCCAAGCTCTGAAAGTCCATGCAACATGCACTTGACACAGTATTTAAAACTCAAAACCTTTTTCTGACCTCCATTCTTTACCCCAGATGCAGCCAAAAGCCCCAAATTTTGCAGAAGGACAAAGTATGTGACAGAAAAGTCACAAAAAGACTGAAATAAAAACTCAGGGAAAGATCTACACATTTTATTTAATAAAATTATTTTTTAAACATAACTTGGTAAAATATATATAGAGGGGTCTATTATTAACCCCAGCAAGGGATATTTTGATAAGAGGATGTGACTGAATTTCCTTAAAATTACTGAGGGACTTAGGGACCTGCTTAAATTATCTCTCTTGTTTAATTTGCCATTTGGACATGAAGAGCTGAATATGAATCTTCACAGAACTGGGGAACTTATGATGGAAGAAAAAGCCCTTAAGTGATGGCTTCCCTATGGAAAACTATTCCACAGCCTAATGTATCTTCCTGTCAGAACGTTTTTAATGATATTTAGTATAGGCTTTTCTGCTCCTAATTCCATCATATTATTAATATATATCTTAATGTACAACATTAAAATCACTTCTAGCCTTCTTGACATTTACATAATTATGTTCTTGTGGACGCCCTTTTGAGTTAAAGCTCAGGTGTCCCTATATCATTGCTAAAAAGTTTCCTTCATTCAGTCTCTTCAGTATTTCTTCCTTTCTCTTCCCCATTAAAAATAAACTATTTCCCAGCATAGTTCTTTTGTCCCATTCAATTTCTTCTAATTTTTATTGCAAGAAATGGAGGTGCTACTACCCTCACGGGTGATGGAGCTTTTAAACCATCCCTCCATTTCATAAAGCAAAGATGAAGTTTTGTGGAGGAAACCTCTGCATAGGAACAGTCCCTTGCATTGGTTCCCCTTGCCCCAAGGCTCTGGGTGCAGCAGTCCCCCCTGCAACCCAAGCTTCTTCACCAGCTGCTACTGGCAGCTGACTGCTGCAAATATTAGCAGGCAGGCAATCAACATGGCAAGAAACACACCTCCTGTAAACTTTTTAGCTTTCATTCTCTGACTTTACAAACTTTTCTTCTCTTACTTTTTCACTGCTCCCAAAACAAAACACCAAACTCCACCTGACCAGTCAAATAGCAACAAAAACAGCAGAAGAGTTCTGCATACAGAAATATTTTATATATATATACACACTCCATTTTCTGGGATTTTCATTCCTTGCTTTCATTACTTGCTTAAGGTGCCTTCGTTTCCTTGCGTGCTCTGCACCAAAGAAATGCAATGAAGCTTTCTAATAAAATTGTGACGTTATTTAGATATTGAGTGTAGCAAAAAAAGCACCTCAAAATCCTAATAATGCTAATATTAAGTGAATATAGCATGCAAATTAAAATGCAACCCCGAAGTCCTTACTTACATCAGAGCTAAGAATCTATGCTTTTCTTTTGAAGGGCATATCAAAATATGAGATACAAAGATTTCGTGAAAAGAAAGTGGCTTAAGTGTTGGTGAGAAATTCTAGTCATTTCTATCATATATATCTATCAAATGTATTTGTATTAGTTGTCCAAGTTATTCCTAACAATTTTGATTTCTTTATTCCTCATTTTATACCTTTGGATGAACTTGTTAAAATAATCACTCTTTAATGCAGAATTAAGACAACTAAGAAGCCATACCTTAGATAGCTTCACTCTAAAAACTTGATCCTAATAAATTTCAGAAATTTCTTTACTCTTTGAAATAAATTATGTCAAACAAGCTTCCCGCTGACCAACACTGAGCCCTGCCAGTTGGTTTGGTATTGCTCTGAAGTAAAGCATGTAAGAGAAGTAAAGAGAAGTCTAACAAAGTAATCATCATTGCTTATGTCCTCACAAATGACTTAAACATGTACTACTCTTATCTTTGGAGCACATTTAAAGAGCGTAAAAGGAGCCAGTAGGAAAAAAAAAAAAAAAAAAAGCCGCCGCCGGTTAAGAAAGCAAAGATAACACAGGAAAACAGATGTGACAAAAAATTATGAGGACATATGTAATGATCAGGCATATGAAATATATCTCATGGATGGAAATATTCTATTATTGCATGCTGACAACAATTACAGGGTCTGTACTTGATGTATTCTTAAATGGTTTTGAGAAATTAAAGTGGAGAGAATGAGTTAAATGCCTAAACAAGAAACAACTTGTTACCTCAATGTGAGTTGAAATGATTAGATGATCTGTTAATGTAAATATTTGAAAGAGGGAAGAACAGAAATAACACATACAGGAATTTGAAGTTCCTGAGAAAGTGGTTAGAAAGCCTTTCATTAAATTGCACACTAACACTGCTGGGCCCCTGCTATTGTTCAGAGCCCATAGCATTAAAATCATATCAAAACAAACAAATTAAGCAGCACAAGCATAAAATAAATGAACAACTGTTGTGGGCTAAGTATCAATACTGGATGATAATAGGCTACATCCAGGGATGGGAGTAACTGCTTGTCAAGCAGCTGAACCGTTAGTACTGCAGATGTTTCAAATATACCTACATGATATAGCATATTTGTACAACTTTACTCCAAACTGCTCTGCGGTTAGTTTCTTTTAAAACTTTTATAGATATTGAAATTTAGGAGGATTCATTTGGAAAAATAATAATAATAAAAAAGACAGTGTCAGGAGTGTATGAAATATAAGTCACACCATAAAAGTCTAATTACAGAAATTTATTATAAAACTTTCAATGTAATGTTTGGTTTCATTTTATATTAAAGGTATGATTTTAGATAATTTACATATGGTTGTTAGATTGTTTAATAACTAATTGTTTTGTTAAATTCAGGAGATAGTAGGTTTCGTATACTTATGCACGAACATCATTTAACAAGCATATACCAATTCATTTGTTACCGTCAGTAACAAATACCACTCCATAAATAAATACAACTCAAGTGAAAAACAGGCTTAGAACATCAATTAATCATTAATTTAGCATATGTAAGCTACCAATAAGTTATAGTCAACGAAGAAAGGTCTTATATTTGAGGATGCAGAGAAGTATCAGAAGAGCTACAGCGGTACCGCATTTGGTGCTGGTTTGGTCCTTGTGTATTGATGCAATACGAATGCTCCACTCGGGGAAGAGGCAAGTGGAAGCAGAGCAGCTACAGGAGCAAGCTTGCAGAGGGCCCAGGGAGTGAGCTGCCTGATCTCATTCCGAGCAGCTGTAGCCATGAATGCTCCGAACAGCAGCAGTGGCGGGAGGGCCAGCGCTGTGTGATCAAAGGGCTTTGGCAGTTGTGATCTCTGAACTAATTCCAAAATGTCAATGAAATGGCACACCAGGACTAAAAAGAGACTGTAAGGAATTTAATAGCTTAGGGGGGGACATTGCGACTTTAATTAGGGCCAAAAATAGATCTGGGTAGAAAAGCAAACTAAGCTTTTATGAATATTAACATAAGTACGAATATTTTTGGTTTACTCTCCTTCCTCTGTGAAAACCATTCTTTACCAAAAAAAAGTGATTTACATAGATTTCACAGAAGTTGGGGTCCCAAAATGAAAAACATTACATGAGAGGAAGAAAAGGCATATGCACAAAGGGAGAAAAGGGAAAAAAAATCCATAATATTCATTATTTAAACAGCTTTTAAAATCTTTTCAATGAATTACTACATTAGTACAAAGAAACTGTGAGCACTATCTATCTGTAACTGTGTGAATAAAAGGACTATTTCTGAAAAGTCACTGTTGTTTGTATTTCCCTCTACACAGTTAAATAACACAGCAAGATTGAAAGCCAGAATAGGAATCCTCAAATTAACATATCTTATGGGACGGAGAAATGGAATAGTTATTGCAATGCTAGCTTTGAACAAAAACAACCTGGACTGAATTTCCTAATTGCCTTCAGGTGTCCTATTTAATCTCAAGCAAATCAAAGCTAGAATTTTTAAGGTATTCAACTACTGATTTGAGTATACCTTAAAAAAACTTTTACTAGTCTCTCTGGAAAGAAAGATTCAGGTCATCTGATTTTAGGCCTTTAATTTAAGGATTTGAGGTTCCTAAATCTGTGAATTTGTGTTGTCACTGGAAAGTGTCAGCCTCCCAATAGAGGAGCTTTTGACTAAGAAAGATATCTAGACTAAATCCCACAAAACTAAGTGATATCTGGCAGATATCACACAGGGTTAGATATTTTTTTACCTGAACCTTTCTCTACTTATTTATCTCCTTTTTTTTTTTTTGTGGCTTCCCCATCAGATAAGGATATCTTTCCCTTATTTAACTTGCAGTAGTTTTTGAGATTTAATCATACAGTGTTTATACAGCTCTTTGAACATTCAGCGAAAAGTGACAGAAATGGTCAAGGGTCTCAGGAAAAAAAAATGATTGAAAAAATACAAGGATTGATTATGCTCAATAAGAGGATGAAAGAGGTGACTTAGGAAATGTATATGGAAAAAACGGTAAGAGAATTTAGAGCAAGAGTTTGTGTTCCCCTCTGCCTAAGACAAAGAAATAGTCAACTATATGAAAAGATGATAAACATACCACAGACAAAAGTATATGTTTTTCATATTAGGATTAAGTTGTGGAACCCATTGTTAATGAAAGGTTTTTAAAAAAAGGCTACCACAAATTTAACAGTTGTAAATCCGCTGCTTTGGGACTTTGGAAAATCTCTAGCTCTGCAGCTATGAGCATATGACCAAACATTGCAACAGTACTGTAGTTTTTGCCCCTGCCTATCCCTTGAACAAGTGTTTCAGTTTATGCACACTGCAGCCCAGACCAGTGGTGACTGACTGATATTGGTTCAGTAAACCCACTTTATTTTATCACAGGCTAACAGCTCAAGCATAGTCGCATCTAGCAGCTGGTCGTTTATTTATTTGTCTGAGAACATGTAATCTGTACCCATGCCTTTAGAAATCAAGTTATATTCAAACATTGTCAGTAAAGTATCCCTCTCTCCTGTTCATTCACGTCTCTCTGCCGGAGACACCAGAGTTAAATCCATGACCTTTGAAGCCAAAATGGTACAGTATGTCCTAGATATTAAATATTATGGATATGAATTTTGAAATGTTTGACATTGATGCTAAGCTTAATTCCAGTCTGACTGAAGTTAACATAAGATAAAAAGGTAAAACAGGTTTTGATATCAGAATACAGATATTTCCTGCAGCCTCTTGCTCCAGGCATACTCTTCTGAAGACAAGGATATCAGCCAATAAGACGAGGCACAGACACTATTGGGAATCTAGTTATTAAGAACACAGACATGAAAGGTGTCATCAGGAACTACATGGAGACTTGCTTCCTTGCTATGTGAAATGACAAAGTTCATGAAGCACCCAGTCCTTAGCACTTAAAAAAAGAAACTACACCAAAAAGAAAAGTAACTCAGAAATAAATAAAACAATGAGCAGTTAAATATGTAAAATACCTGCAGATGACATAGAGATCATTTAAAGACATCATACCTAGACACAGACATTGAATCATGCTTCCCCTTTACCACTTCCTTTTACTTCTTCCTCTTCTTCTATTTCCCAGGAAGCCAAACCAAACAAATAAAAAAAAAAAAATATGTTGAAGACAACACTACTAGATATCAGAAAGATATATTCATGGAAATATAGGAAAGACAGCTTAATGTTTAACAATTTACATACACTATCACAACAGGATAGGCCAAAGGGCTAAGGAGCAGCTCACCAGCTTTAATATCTTTAATAATAAAAGTCTCCCATACTGGAAACTGTAAAACAGAAAGCCAGAAGAGCTGATAGATGATCAAGAGGTAAAAGGACCAAGCAGTGAGGCTAAGGCTATTGCAGAAACATTAAACTAATTATTTGTATTAGTATTGATATTCGTAGTGGTGGTATGACCAAACAAAACTCACACCAAACCAGGGCCAGGATCCACATTCAGAGATTTTAAAACAAGTAAAACCCATAGAAAACACAAAACAAAACTCAATAAATTGAACAACAGTCAATCAGTAGGATCAGGGATTTCTAAAGCAATTTGATTTCTGTGTTCAGTCATAACACCTGGTTAAATATAAATTCCTACATGTAAAACAAACTTGGTGTCAGAGGAATGAAAGATGTCAAATTCCATGCTGATACTTAAGCATAGTTTCAGAGGTGAAACTGGCAAATGCAGGTATGGCAAACTTCTGTACCAACCTATCTGAAAGGAGTTATAACTGTTAGTACAGACATTCTAGTCAACCAACAGAGCTCTATCATAATTAGGCTGAAGCAATGTAGGGATATGACACACTTCACAGTGTATTTCTTCTACTGTTCCAACAAGTATTTTTGCTTGGGCTATGGAGCTGATATAACGTGCTTGGTCTTCTGAAAGATTTTGATGAGACACCTCACCAAGACAAATACAGCAATTAAATTGTTGTAAGATATAAAAGAAAGTCAACTTCTAAATGAATACTGATTTAAAAGTTAGAAAGCAAAGGACTGGAATAAATGGACAATTTTCACAGTGAAAAGATATTATTAACAGTGTTCATATCCTTCTATGTATTTCTTGTGGAACCTACCAGAAAAGGATTAGGTGAAGACACAAAACAGATCAAAAATTGAGAATAATAGATCACATTAAATGTATAGCTCAGGAATTCCTTGATAAACTACTGATTGTCAGAAACATGTAGTCCTTGGATTAACAGTTTCTTCTGTGGTTTTCCTTGGCATTTCCAATTCCCATTCATGAATTACTGAGATGGACTTTGGCCTGGAGCAGAGTTGCAGTTAAATTTTATGAACTGGGTATGGAAAACAAGAACACCACAAATCCAAGGTATAAAACTTTATGTTCATCCTTGATTAATTAAAGAGTGAGAAGAGCTTTCAGTTCTGCATTTAACAATAATAAATTCCTCAGATGTACGATCCCTTGATGTGAGCTTCAGAAAGTATACTAAAAGAACTAAGTTAGGTGGTTCTTCCAACTACTAAAAAGGATTTCTTAATTCATGTATACTGTGAAATATCACTGTTAACGGACAGTATCATATAACACACACACTGAATTTTTGGTGTCTGAAATGTACAGAAGTGCAAAGAATTTTGTCCCAAACAAGAAATAATTACAATTAATTTTAAAACCAATCTGATCTTAGCAATTTTAAAACATTATATCAAGTCACAACATGTCTTCTGAGCTATAAGGAAAAATTTAAAACATCTAAGCAAAACAAAACCTTCTCTAGGGATTGATTCTGTGCTCAGATTTGAACAGCAGCTAAATATTTGCCAGATAGAGATGGCATTGGAGAACATGTTATAGTCAGCTTGTGAGTTTATAGTCACAACTATAAAGTTATTAGTATCACATACTAAGCAGCTGAGTTAGCCATCCCACGCTCATAGTGCAGTATGATCACTCTATGCAAATGCAACCATATCCGTCTGCAGCCCTAATAAGTACATGAGCAGCATTTTACTAGTATATTAAATCAGAAACATTCATGTTGCTGGTCCAAATATATTCTATACACTAAACTTTGTTCCAGGAAAGTGGAAAAATACCACTTGTGCTTCAGCTTCTGAACCCAATCAATACCTATCGTGAAAAAATAGTTAAGTTTTCTCAGTGCAACTTTACCCATACATCTTTCAGCCAAACAAAAATCATGCCTTTTGGCACCCTGACTTGACTGAAATCACTAGCATAGACATAACCGGCTGTTGACACCAGCAAGGAAATAAATTTCCTAGGGTAAGTAGATTTACATAGGCATAAATTAATCATACTATGACTGTATCTGTTCAATCAATTTAATTACTATAAAATAGTTCCATAACTGCAATAAAACCAAAATCAACAGCAAGAGATTCTTTAGCTAGTTCCAGGCCCACTGAGAAGTGTTCATGTGATTTTAAAAAATTCTTTGTGGCATATCAAGTAAATGTCTGTGCTTTCCTTTCAATAATCTCTTGAATCCATCTAGCTTAAGTGGAAGACTCTCCAAAGGCCTTCTAAATACACATACTAAGACTGAATTGTTCACTCTGGTCTTCATACACTCTGTAAATTAAATAAATGCGCTCATTCCTTATCATTGAGCCTTTTAGGAGTTGTGGGCCCTGAAATGATTCCCCAGTGCCTCCAGTTTATGACATCATTCTCCACTAGTTTATTGGATACACCTTTTAAATCCAATTTGTTTTGATTTTTCCCTCTAGGTTAAGACAGATATAGATTTTTCTACCACCTGTTCCATAGATGTCTCAAATAACAAAATGTTAGGAAAAATATGGAATCTCAGAACATTTTTATTTGTTTAGGAGGTGCAAGGTGTTTAATTTTTCTCAGTATGTTGCAAAAGAGCCAAATCAATCCCAAGGATGAACTATATCCATGAGTATGGGTAATATACCAAAAAAATCCCACCCCATTCACTGTCCCCTACTATCTTTAAATGGCAGTGTTTGCTAATGTTTTGATTTCTGGGGCAACTTTCATTCTGTAGGGCCTAGTTCCAAAGCAGAAAATACATGTAAGGGTCTGAAACTGCAAAAAACCTCAGTAATATAAAAATCATTGCATCTTAAATGGAGAAAATAAAAACAACTTTGAAATTAAATAATAGCTTTCAATTAGTATTTTTCATTAAAGACATAATATCCTTGTTTCTTTCAGATAAATTGAATAATTACAGAACATCAAGCTAAAAAAACTCAAATGTTGAAAAGACAATAAATACTTTTGCATAACCTAAGTTGCACACTTGTTAAAGTGCTATAATGAAATTTCAGTCATTAAAAACTATTCTGAAAAGTGCCTAACAGGTCCCTTGAGGATGCTGACCATGCAGGAACCTTTTGATGAGGGAGAACTGACAGAGACATTGAAATATCTTTATTCTACTACTCAATGTGAGAGACAGGAGCACTGTGGCATGAGGGAAAAATCCCATTAAGGTGTTAAGATTTCCTCTAAGCCTGATTTTTAAATGCAATTCAAGGGTTTCTGACTCAGAGTTTTAAGATACTTGAAAACCTTTCACAAAGAATAAGTGCAGAAAGAGTAAGAATTAAGCTTATGTTATCTGTGAGAATTACTTGAGGAGTTAGCTATAATTGTTTTGAAAAAAATATGCACAAAATTTATTATATAAATATTTTTACAGCTAATTTTTTATTGATCCTTGTGCACTTTTCAGAGCGTTACCAAACTACTTTCATCAATGACAATAAGGTTCCAAAATAAGCTTTGGAGTTTGCTTTAAAAGACTTCTCATGTAAGATTCATAGAATAGTTTGGGTCAGAATGGACCTTTAAAGGTCATCTAGTCCACACCTCCCTGCAATGAGCAGGGACATCATCAACTAGATCAGGTTGCTCAGAGCTCTGTCCAACCCTGAATGCTTCCCAAAGTGGGTTATCTACCACTTCTCTGGACACCCTGTTCCAGTGTTTCACCACCCTCATTGTAAAAAATGTCTTCCTTATATCTAGTCTAAACTTATCCTCTTTTAGTTTAAAAACATTAGCCTTGTCCCTTCAAAACAGGCCCTGATAAATAGTTTGTTCCCATCTTTTTTATAAGCTTCCCAGTCATTAAGACTGGGGCCTGACTGTTTCTTCCAATGCCACTGCCCAAAACTGGAAGGAAAGAGGGAAAAACCACCTTTTCTATAGATTCCCAAGAATGGACCTTTAAAGGTCATCTAGTCCACACCTCCCTGCAATGAGCAGGGACATCATCAACTAGATCAGGTTGCTCAGAGCTCTGTCCAACCCTGAATGCTTCCCAAAGTGGGTTATCTACCACTTCTCTGGACACCCTGTTCCAGTGTTTCACCACCCTCATTGTAAAAAATGTCTTCCTTATATCTAGTCTAAACTTATCCTCTTTTAGTTTAAAAACATTAGCCTTGTCCCTTCAAAACAGGCCCTGATAAATAGTTTGTTCCCATCTTTTTTATAAGCTTCCCAGTCATTAAGACTGGGGCCTGACTGTTTCTTCCAATGCCACTGCCCAAAACTGGAAGGAAAGAGGGAAAAACCACCTTTTCTATAGATTCCCATACCAACCATCCCAAGGCCTTGAAGTCTCTTTTGATTGTCCTTGGACTGTGCCTTGCAGCTTCATCACCACCCACATGGAGAAGAAGTAATGGGTAATAGTCTGAAGGCTGCACCAGGGTAGGAAGTTTTGTAGTGGTGTCCTTAACATGGGCCCCAGGGAGTCAGCAGACTTCCCTAAGAAGAGAGTCTATTCCAGCATATTGGACCCTCTGTTCCCCTCAGAAGGGAGTCACCTACAACTACATCCCATCTTTTCTTCCTCGTGAAGATGGTTGTGATATGGTATGTAGGCCTTCTGACCCTGGAAAGACCTCTAGTGTAGATGGGTGGTCATCCGCATCGTCTATTGACTGACCTTCCACATCAAGGACGGTGTTCGCCTGATTCCCCAAGCGTGGACTTGTCTCCGTTGTCTCACACTGATGTTCTCACTACTGCCATTGGTTACCAGTGAAAGGCTCTTGCACGCCCTGCAGTGTGCAACCTGGATGGCTGCATGTTTTCATGGGATCTCTGTCTGGGTTGCTACATCCTTTCTGGCGAGCACAGAGGACATGGCTTTCTGCCAGGTGGATACCACAGCTAAGCTCCTCCCAAGAGGGTGACAACCAGCAACTGAACTCACCTCCTGAGATGATAGGGTGACTACATCCTTCCGCACAAACCGCTGCACCACTGCCTAGTTGATGCACCACGCCCTGTTGAATATGACTCGTAAACCACTCCTTATTCCTACACAAGAAATCAAGCTTCTGATACCCATATTTAACAAGAAATGATTTTGCATGAACTACTGTATTCCTTAGTCAGATTTCACTCCTTGATTTTAGTCACAAAAACCCAGAGGCAAACAAGTGTTTCCAACACCTTTCAGAATTATTCACATATTTCTTTCCTCAGATCATTAACAGGATGAAGGAGTCCACCATCTATCCAATTTATCACTTTATAGGACAGGCAAAAACCACTGATTAAATGTAGTACTCTAAAAGATGGAGAATCACGCAGTCAATAAGTTTTTCATCCAACTCCAGGCCATCTCAAAGACTGCAGTAAATGCAAGTGAAAAAATCTCTTATGCTATCAAGTCTTAAATTAGGCTTTTACAACTTTAAGGTATTTTTTTTTTTCACTCTAGGTCAGTCTGCTTTTCATATATAGTTCAGCTGATTATAGAACTATGATTTTAATGTAAGAGTATTGGCATTTTAGCTTAACTATTTCTATATCTAATCCAAACGTGAAGTAATGTGAAACTAGACAAGCACCTTTTTATTTAAAAGTCGACAAAAAAAGCACTCCTCTCATCAGCTCCTGGTGTTTAAAGATGCTTTGAAGAACACTTGCTAGAGCAGCAACTGCTGATACTCTCATTGGCATTCTGGAAAGCAAAGCAACCATCCTCTACTGATGGAAAAAGCATCTCTGTGGATTCTTTCCACTCTGGGCCACCTGATATATTTCACATTTTATATATCCTATGAAGAGTGACATTCATATGAAAGATAACTTTTACCCTTTGATAGTCTAATCCTTCCAAATACACTCAAGATTTCATACACCTCAGTGATCCCCCAAGGAACAAACTGAAGAATAAAAGATACTGCTTGAACAAGAATGCAAAGTGATAAATATAGCTATCATTTGTCAGAGCTAGCTACATCACAATAAGAGAATTCTCAAGATGATGTTGTGCCACGTTATTAGCCTCACATACTTAACATTCTCTAGAAACCTTAGATTTGTTTTCTGGATGGAATTAACCCCACCATCATAATCTACTCTGCTAACTACACAGGCAATATTTTTTACCCCAACATAATAAGAGAAAAAAAATAAATTTGTTTCATCTTTGCTACTTTATTTATACTTCCAAGAAAAAGTGTCCTCTATGAAGACCTTATTGTCCAAGCAGCATGTAATTCACAACAGACTGCCTTACAAAAATAATTTTTTTCTAGGAAAGCATATCCTGGATCTATATGGGAATAGTGACTTACTGTGGAATATGTTGGGCTAAACAGCTCAAGAGCACATGGAAGCTTTGCCTGTATTAGTTTACTTTGACAGATGATGGAGCTTCTAAATATTTATTAAGCACTCACTATACCCTTGCTATGATGAAAGAAATCGTAAGCATGTCATTATGAATGAGCTACTCATCTAATATTGGGGAGGGAGAAGAAAAGTAACAATACCTCAGAAACAGAAAGTTATTAATCCAAGCATTAAAGAGCTAATTTTCTGTGATGCTACAAAAAAAAAAAAAAAAAAGCAGTAACATAACATTACAACAGCTTACAAGGTTTTTTTTGCATCTATTCTTTGCACAAGACATTTGTGACTAGATAATTGCATATCTCATAAGCAGTCATTAAGTGGTTTATGTTGACAGAATTCATGCTATATTTTTAATTTGAAGGATATGCAAAAAGGATATGCTAAACCATTTGGCCTTATAAAACTATGAAATGTCTAAGGCTGGTTACATTAACCTCAAATTCTGTAAAAGAACATTAAATGTTTGACATGAAAAAGAGAAAAACCTTTGTTAACATTTTTTAAATGTTCACATTTAACAAAGAGAAGAGTGTGAATAAAATATTATTATAAAATAAATATGAGTAGTTGCTACTCCCTAGATGGCTCTTACACAGTCAGTAGGTTACCACAAGGGCAGATGGAATACACTGCAGTAAAGTTTCTCTTTCCCACAGCTGAGTGCAGCATGTAGCAAAGTTATAACCCAACAAAGGTAAATACGGATAGGCCCTCAGGCTTAACACATACTTTACTGGTGAAGAAAATATTTCAACTAAAGAGGCATAGATTAGTTAGCAGGTGGCTAACCAGCATGATCCCAAACATAACCACAAACATTTCTTTTTGTAATTTCTGTCTCAATTGTAATTTTAAATACTTTGGAAGTCAAACAAGATGAAGTGATTTTATATTTCATGGGATGGCTATCTCTAGTTGATCACTGTGGCATTACAAAGCATTGGGATATGATCTAGGAATGCTGTTATGTATCTTTGCACAGAAAATCTGAAAATTAAAGTGGCTATTCTGTGATTCCTTAGGGGCCTAATTTACAGTTTCAGATCCAGGATAGCTTGGCAGTGACTTCTCTTTCATTACCGTAGCAGAAATTTATGTAGTAACAGCTGTGGAAGAACAACAATAAAACAGAAAAGTTTGCAATGAATGTATTTGCACATGTAGGTACACTAAGCTTGTACATAAAGCATTATTGCCATCATAATGAGCACTTCTATTAGAGAAATGATTGACATAAAAACTACGCCTTCGTAGCTATCAATCAATGTTGACCTTTAACTGGGGGCTCACTGGGAAACTAAAAATTCTGCTGGTGGAGTATTTTGTAGTTTTGAAATGTAATTTCATTTACCCATAGAATGAAGCATTTAAAGAGTTGCTAATATACTTTGATATATTTTTAAGCACATTACATTAAAAGCATCAGTAAATTCATAAGTTTTATATGCAATTTGTTGCCCTAGATAGATGAATAATCAGAGTAGTGAGCCATTAGAATGTTGTCTGTTATTACATTGGCATCAGACTCAAAGTATTAAAACATAGCTTCCCAAGCTTCTGAATATGCAACCTGTTACAGCTACTTTTTATCTGGATGTAAAAAAATACCCAACTTTTGAGGACAATTAGAATAAAAATAGCTATGGTTAAAGATGGATCCAACTTGGGTTACTTTCTAATCTCTTCAGTATGGAATTTTAGCTCAAATCTTTCTCAGTTTCGGGCAGCAATTTTGGATTTAGGCACAGAAAGGCATGGGCTTTTTACAGGATTCCTCATGGTCCTATCAGTTAACTCTGTTGGGATTGTTGAACAGTTGGATATCCTAGCGTTAATAGTAAAACACACCTATTAGTCCACTATGTTCCTAAGTCTTACTGGAAACTCAAGTCTGTTAAAATGTTACTTGAACACATGGTCTTACAACTTTTCAAACAATAAATATTTTTTTAAATGTTAAAATATGGCAAGCATATCTGAAAATGTTTTCCTTAACTTGTACAGCATTTGCAGACTCAAGGAGCTTTATTTAGCTCGCACAAGTCCTGTAAGTCCATTCTAGCACAGATAATACCAAATAATAGCATAAGGTAGAGCTCCACTATCAACCTACAGATAGAACTTTTATGAGACACTAATAGGAACCATATTTATTAACAAGTACCCTATCATTAGGTCAGGTTGAATAACGCTTTGAGCAATCTAATCTAGTGGAAAATGTCCCTGCCCGTGGCATGGTGTTAAACTAGCTGATCTTTAAAGGTACCTTCAAACCCAATCCATTCCATGATTACTTTCTAAAGAACCAGTAAACAAAACAAGACAAAGAACAAATCGCAAGTAAATGGCTGTATGAATGAGCAAATGGGTCCCATAATGCAAATAAGTAAAACCCCAGGTAAAGCAGAATTTAGAGCTTTTTAAAATGGCATTTAAGGTGTAATGGGAAATCACATTAGACAGTAGTTTGACCTTGATCTCTTTCAGGCTTTGTCTTAAAACATAACAAATTCAACCTTTATTTCCTATCCAGGGAAGTATGGGATCTGCACCCTCACCCATACTCTACTGTTGCTTTGAGACAACACAGCCAAATATATCAATTTCTAAGAAGTTCCTGAGGAATGGGCAGAACTATGTTTTGTTTCTTGAGTTAATGTGCATTTTGGCAAGAACAGAGAAGGTGCTGGGTAAAGAAGGATGCTGCCTAGTTTGACTTTTGCCAGCTGAACAAGGTCTCTTTCCCTGAGTCACTGAGTATAGTGGGAATCACATGGAATTGCAGGGTGGTCTCAGTTAAGGGAGAGGGCACCTGGAACCTGCAGTCAGGGGAAGGCACCTGGGACCAATAAAGATCAGTGCAGGCTCTGAATCATAGCTGGAATCATGATGATTTCCAAGAAATACCAATGAAACTATTGATTTATGAAAAGCCTCAGCAGTTGAAAATCAGATTGACTTTTAAAGAACTTGATAAAATGTCCCACAAAGTATGGAGTCCTAATGGTAGAACATCACCTATCAAAACCCAACATTTCAAAGCCTTGTAACTTCTTGGAATTCTCATCTATATTAAAAAAATAAATCTATTATGAACTGCATTTCAACAGCTGCTAATTTTAAAACATTTTATCTGTGTACTTCTGAGCTACTTTCACCATAGTAAATTTTGCACTTCTGGCTTTGTTATCATTCAAGGACTGAAAGCTGGAAGATTAAAATTACAATTGGTATTACAGTTATGCCTCACAGTAAATGCAGATAAAAAGTTGCAAAATAAATAAGTAAATATATAAAATCCACTCAAATGCTATGAATTTTTTTTATTTTAATACAACTTAGAAATACAAACCCTACCATAAGGAAACAAAAAAGTCTGAGAAATTCCAAAAATTAGGACATAATTTAGTTATTTGGACTTAGTCCCAAGATGTATGAGCCTAAACGTTTGAGTAATAAAATATCTTTGAAACTAAGTTTTGAACGTGACATAGAGCTAAAGAGTCACACCAAACTCCCTCTCCATGCTCCTCTTGTGCCTCTGTTTGAAAAGGCAAAAGGCAGCTGCTTACAATCTACTCTTTGTAAGGGAAACACAGTATTTTGGCACAGGCACCAAAACAAATAGGAATGATATTACTAATGTGAAGAGAGAACAATCTCTGCTCTCTAATATGTGCCTAACACACTATGAACTCATGCCAAGATGCCCAGTTCCTTCTAATTTCAATGGGGATGAGGCACAGCATGAAAGTCTGAAGTACAAATGTGAAAGCATTACCATCTGGACTGTAAAACTATTGAAAGTATCTTTGACCTTCAAAAACGAGTGTGGTGATAGGAAGAGACAGTTCTGAAAAGATTTATGGATATTTTGAGGACTTTCACAATAATTTAGTACTTTTTTGAGGGTAAATTAAATGTACGTTATGTCTAAAAGCACTAGTTAAAAATAGTACTATTGAATGATGTAATAAAATTGATGTTAAAAATCTAATAATACTTCGTCATTAGTATTGATCACATCAATGATGATACATTTATTCCTGTAAACTCAGCAATGCAAAATAGTTCATATATATTTTTCTAACAAATGACTTTCATAAGGGGAACATGCGTGTATTTCTGCATGTAAATAGCTTCCCTTCAAAAAAAATGTGTCCTACTCCTTCAGAGCATCTATAGAGGAAACATACAAAGTTACTTAAACCTGGCTATGCTATATTGCCTATAAACATATAGCACTTGTTATAACCTATTAAAAATGCTACCCAAAAAAAAATAATCAGGCAAATGTCAATTTTTATATCTTTTAAAGTCATCAGTATGTACACCTTTTTTTAGTCTTAAATTGAAATTGCAATTCTGACAAGAAACCCACGCTGTCCTTTGATCATGTCTCAAGCTCTGACATCTTTAACTAACCAGGCTAGCAGAGTTTATATGTCTCTCCACTCCATTTAGCCTTGCCTCAAAACAGCCTGGTAGTGGGCTCTTTGGTGTTTACATCTACTTATGTTGTTCCAGTCAAACCTCACTTCCTCCTGGAAGTTTTGAGGAAAGTCTGGAGTTCATGGTTTCCACTCTCTAGACTACACAAGATTGTTTTGTCAGAATTCAACCCCTTATCATACTCTACGTTAGAATATTTAATATAACTGGTGATTTGGCTGTCTTGTCCCTCAAAGTGATAGATAGATTTACTTTCTGTTTTTAATTTTAATTTCTAAACAAGACAACTTTATGGAAATATTTTTTACTACATATATATGGTTCTTTAGGTAAGCAGCAAACAGGATGTCCTCAGTTGTTCTAACTTGTATAACTTTCCATATAGCTTCCTGGCAAGTCCAAAAATAAGTTTTTTCATTTGTTATCCATCTGACTTCTGTCTTTCAGAATTTCTTAATGTATTTTAAAACTATTTCTAGTGAAGACATTAAACATTGTTTACCTCTGCCTTGCCAATAGCCATCTGGAGCCCTAGGAAAAACTGAACATGATTTTTTTAAAACAAAAACTTGAGCTTGTACTTAGGAGTCTGGATAAGTTTAAGGCTGAAGACTTCAGAACCAGTCAAGAGAATACCCACAGAAAGCAATTCATCCACCATAGTTCTCAGCCTGGCAGTATCCAGATCTCTTCACTGACAAGAGGAAGACCTGGGATGAATAATCCTATCTTGAATGCCTCAGTTCAGTGAGTGTCTGAATTGCATGTGTCCCTTGGCAGCTTATAAAATCTTTGCCCAGGTTTCACGATGTAGTTCACAGAGTTGGGATAGTAAGTCAAGTCTCCCTAGTTCCTACCTATCTTTTACATGACTAGTGAAGAGTACTGTTTGGGTTTGTAATATAGTCTCAGCTTTGTGCATTGCTTGCTGTCTTGATCAGCCAATGTAGCATTACCTAACTGCATAAACAACTTCCTTGCACCATTAGACAGGATCGTGGCCCACTACATTGCAGACCCCCATCCAGTGTGCTTTGTCCAGCCTGTGCCCTCCCACTTGGCACTTAATACTGTTAAAGAGTACAAGGTGATCTCAAAAGTCGAGGGGAAAAAAAAAAAAAAAAAAAAAGATATACTTGGCTGTTTCTTCCCACAACTGAAATTGCCTTTCTGCCTAACATGCCTAAGATGAAGAAACTAATGACATTAGTGCTGTCACTTTGACAGGCAGTGCACTGACAATTATATGTGCAGAAAGCCAAGCAGTCTATCAGAACTAAACCTATTAGGCTAAGACGTCATCCTCATTCCAAATACTGTCTGCTTAATTCACACTGAGTGCTTAATGGTCACACCTAGTTACAAATTACCTGTATGGTCCAATGAAGACAATTAAATTGCTAAGTAGTATCAATGTTGCAGCATGTTAAGTCTTTTGGAAACCACAGAAAAGTGTTAAAAATCCTAGCATCTCATTCCTAAAATAGCTAAATTCATTCTGTTTATTTCACTGTTTCCATTTTCTTCACCTATTTATTTTCTTTTAATTACAAATTTTGAATTAAAAATGGTAACACACAGGAGTTAAGAAAAATCACATGAGAATATTCACAGTAGTATTTTAATTGAATAAGATGGACTTGAATACTAGTTACTCAATCGTAAATAGAAAACAAGTATACCTGAAGGGATTTTGAACTGCAAAAGTGGCAATAACAGCTGAGTCATACTGGAAGTGTTCAATAGAAAGTTTGGGAACATGTGTGTCATGTTTTGACCCCAGCCAGCCAGCCACCCCCAGTGGAATGGAGGAGAGAATCAGAAGGGTAAAAGTGAGAAAACTCATGAGTTGAGATAAAGACATTTGAATGGGTAAAGTAAAAGCCATGCACACAAGCAAATCAAACCAAGGAATTAATTCACCACTTCCCTATGGCAGGCAGGTCTTCAACCATCTCCAGGAAAGCAGGGCTACAACATGCGTAATGGTTGCTCAGCAAGATAAATACCATAAAGGTTCCCTCCTTCCTTCTTCCCCTAGCTTTATATTGGTGAGCACGATGCCATATGTATGGAATACCACTTTGGTCAGTTGGGGTCAACTGTCCTGGCTGTGTCCCCTTCCAACTTCTTGTGCAACCCCAGCCTACTTGCTCATAGAGTGGTCTGAGAAGAAGAAGAGACCTTGACCGTGTAAGTACTGCTCAGCAATAACTAAAACATCCCTGTATTATCAACACAGTTTTTAGCACAAATCCAACACACAGCCCCATTCTAGCTACTAAAAAGAAAACTAATTCTATCCCAGCCAAAACTAGCACAGTGCAGAAGTAATCATACCTAAAAAAAACCAAACCAAAACAAAAAAACCCCAAAACAACAAAAATCCAAACCCCTTGCTCATAACACAAAGCAATTCACAAGGAAACCTACTATTCTAAAATTTTGTTTAAGAATTATGGTAATTTTTCAGAGTATTACATATTTCACTACAATATTAATATTGTTAATGAATATACATGAAAAAATTATTACATGCATCTCTTCTCTGTCTTTAATTGTATTAGCTTTTGTACGACACTTCTTTCTGGAAACACAGAAAACTTCCAGGGAACCGCTACAGTGAGGCTGATAACTGTCACTGGAACTTCTAAATGTCATGATCTTAATGATGTGTGGCCTCTGCAATAGTAGGACAGCACACCTGTTTAAACAACAAACCATAGGCATGTGCAGAGCTCTGCCTCAACTAGAGAAACCAACATATAAATAAAAGCAGCTCACGTCTATCTGCTTTGTCTCGTGGATCCAGAGAAGTTTACATCTTCATCCGTAAATGTGATTGAAGCAAGTTATGTTGTGACACTGACTAGACTTACATGTTTTGCTGCTGTTGACCAAATATGACATCACATTTTCAGCTATGGACTCTGAGGAAAAAGAATTGTTGAACTCTGGGAATGAAACATTTATCAGGGCAAGCTTTCAAAACCTTATAGATACAGTCAGTACCACTAAGTTTAATCATAACGATAAGGACCACAAAACTGTGTCAATATTGCATGAGGGCTACTGTAATCAGAGGAAGCTACAATTAATTGGCAACAGGGGACAAAGCAGTCCAGGCATATGTTTAGTTCTCAATACTTTTCTATAGTATACAGCAATAGCTGTCTCATTCTTCTGCCATATGGGCATCCTTTTTGAAACGGGCAAACAATCTAGTACACACAGTTCAAAGGAGATTTGACAAGGGCATTTGGTACTGAGGTCACTATGTCCTTCACACACTATAGCTAGTCTCCCTCACAAACTATGCCTTTTTCATTCACAATCACTGACTGAAAGGCTATGTATAACTCATCTCTTCTAGAATAGTTCAAAAAACCCCAACCAACCACCAACAAAAACCCTTCAATGGTTTCTAAAGGTATAGTGGTTTTTATTCAGTAATTTATAATACCAAGACCATAAAGAGGAAGGACACATTTCATCTTTCATAATACATATATTAATAACCTGCCCCAAAGATATTACAGTGAGGAAAGTAGCTATAGATGCATTTGGGAAAACCTACATAAAAAATTGTTTGTTAGCTTTATAAGGGGGGGCAGAGAAGAAAAAGGATAAATCTCCTGCAGTCTTCAATATTAGAAACAGTTTTCAGAATTCTTTATTGGCAAAGAATTATATATGGTGTACATCTGTTTATGAAATTGAAGCATTAAAAACTATAATATACATAAGCAAATCTGAAAATATTTAAAATCTAATCATGTGAGAGCTACCAAAGCCCAAATAAACATTTCATCTTATGCTAAGTATTCTTGTTCATTTAAGTGTTTATCATCCGCTCGTTTGAAAATCATGCAACCTCTCCCTCCATAAAAAAAAAGTTTTATACAATGCATTGACTAAATGACTATCTTTGATACCAGAATAAGCTTGAATGGCTTTCAGAAAATATATCATATACAGTTTTCTTTGTAACTCTCCATAAAACTTCAGAGCACAAATATTGCTAGAAATTTCATTGTGCATCTGAACAGCCACTGCTGCTGCTTAAATCAGATGTGTTTTTAACATGTACAAAAATAACATTCAATTATACTGAGTTTAGACTATGCCTACAGTAGGAATCTGCAAGATTCTTGCCTCTAAGAAATGCAAACATGAAATCGTACAAAGGCTGTCTATATTTGCAATAACATCTCATTTCACATGAAAAGACGTGATACCTTACAAGTTTGAGATCCCTCGACCAGTTAGCACTGAAGAAACAGGTAAAGTTAATGAGGGAGGAGTCAGTAGCCACCTTCAAAATTCATGTGAGCACACAAATAAGGACTTATGTTTGCATTAGCTGTCATGATAATATCAAGCAACACTCTCAATTTCTGTTGTTATATGTCAGTATGGGTAAGGTTAATATATGAGTTGGATTCCTTAGATTTTAGTTTACTTCCTTGCTTCCTCTAGTATTTTTAGATACAACTCTGAATATATATGTTCATGTGTATGTTTACATGACACGTATTGGCAAAGATCACTGATTTATCCCATAATAAGCTATAGATGTGAGATATACAGCATTCATAATATATTCTAACAATCATTATTATACATGAACCTCTCCTTTTCTAGAAATAGTATAGGAAGAGAAAGGAATAAGGAATGAGGGCACAAGTTCATAATTCAAAGGTCTGAAAAGTAGCTAACATCTTATTAAGCTGTTAATGTATTTAGCAAGTATTCACACGCTAACGTGTTGTGTGTTATCATAGTCATGTCAAGACAACTAGGATTTATTTCTTCATCAAAAAAGTGCAGATCATGCAGAGAGTTTTGCGATGCTTTGATTCCTGCCAGTTTCTTATACTACAGTAGAAAACATACAAGGAAAAAAATCATAGACATTAAATATGAAGAAACAGTATTATCACATGTCAAAATATCTACAGTATTCACTACAATGATATGCAAATAGGCAAATAAAACTTGATTGTATGGCTTGAACTACCTGAGTTGCAAGTCCTCTTTATACTCATAAAAATTACTAATCATTCCTTCAAATTGTTCTTCATAATTGAAAAGCAATGAGATCATCACTGGATTTCACCTAAGCAAAAGTTAAGTACTGTATTACTTGAGAAGGGAAAAAGTTAGATCTAGTGCAGTGTATCTTCTGTTGCCAAATCACAGACTGTTTATCCTAAAATATTCCCTAGAAGTAGTTCTTGAGCCTTTCCTCCAAATTCGGCCATGTTTATATAAACATTCAAAACTCAGACATCAGTGATATTTTGGGTCTTCTGCAGCTTTACTTTCACAGGGACATAGCCTGTGGTTTCCAATTCTTCATCTGCAGGTACATATCGATTACAGGTTGGAAAGAAACGAGTAGGATGCAGTGACCACATTCGTACCACCCACAATACAAAAATCTTCAAAATTGGTGTGCCAAAACAGGAACATTCACATTCAGCACTTAACTTTCAAAAACACTGGCCAAGACGAGAAGGGAAACAACGGAGATAATTCTTAATGGAGACAACAATTGGGAGGAAATCTTAAAAGAGACAAAGTGAAAAAAGGGAAACACGATGAACAGGGAGAAAGATCAGACAAAAATTGTACTTTTTTCTCAGTCCCTACAGCTACCCAACAAACAAAAGGTTCAAATGGATCACTTCCTTTATAGTTTCTCTATCAGTTCAAAAGCATTATAAAATACTTGTACTGGTTCCTTCACTCTTCTTGCCATACATCATCTAA
Source organism: Calidris pugnax (assembly GCF_001431845.1). Classification (NCBI taxonomy): domain Eukaryota; kingdom Metazoa; phylum Chordata; class Aves; order Charadriiformes; family Scolopacidae; genus Calidris; species Calidris pugnax. The sequence continues at coordinate 10,990,248 of NW_015090830.1, read as the reverse complement.
ATTATCTAGAGGATTCTTCCATTTTCAGTGGTCATTCCTTTATCTAGTCCTTCCAAAAATCTCCAGTCCCCAAACAATCACATTACTTCCCCAACTTTCAAGACTTTTTTTTCAGTAATAGTGACTAAATATTTACATTCTTCTTGGTATGCTTTGTGCTCTTAGGTTCTTCTATGGTAATCAATATCCTATTGATTAGGACAACTCTCCTTTCACATATTTCTGTTAATATAAGTTCCAGGGGACACAGACATATGCATGCCTCCAGAAAAATCTAATTTCACTGTTAAAAAGTATGGCTGGCAGCATAAAAACTGAAAAGGGGGATAAAAACCCCCATTTCTTTGTTAGTACAATATTTTCAGACTGAACTTTGTTACTGGATAAAGCACGCCATTTATAAGAAAGTACATGAAGTAGCTTAGTGCCTTTGAGATAGAAAATGCTATAAAAATGACAAATATTATTTCCATTAAAAATTAATATGATTAAAATAGTGGAAAGCTGCATGAATGAAACTTCTCAAAAGCTAGGTGACTCCACTTACTACCAAGTTTCAATGAATCTAATGTAATAATTTCAGTAGAAATGTTATAGAAACTCAAAATATGTTGACCAAAGATAACCTTAATACTGATTAAGATGACCTGCATTAGAAGGTCTACAATATTAAACCTAGAACTAAACATGATGTAAACGTGACGACAGTCATTTGAATTAATTTAGAATGAATTTGAGCAGAGGACCTTACAAGTCATACCAACTTAGTTTGAAAGTTAAGGTTTCTCAAGAACAGTTAAGTTAAATTCTGTCTCTTCCCTTTAGGAAGTAACCCTTTCTAAAGTATTCCTTATTTCTTCTAAGAGGAATGAGGACTCTGAATACAGAGAATAGTTATTCGACCTTCCCAGCTAAACAGGTTCTGTTTAGAGTATTTCTCTTGTCCCTTAAGGCAGGGCTAATAATCAGTCATGCAGACAACTAACCCCATTTCCTCAGGTTACTTCCTTTCCTGCTTTTGTTCTGATCTTCTTAGGATTATTTTATGTACCAAATATTGTCAGATTCTTTTCAGGCCAGGCCTAAAGTTTTATCAGCTGTGGTCATAGGCCTTGAAGTGCAGAAGGCCTTCCAACAGTAGCCCAGTCACTTTATCATGAACATATGATTATCACATCAACGCCTATGTAAGAATTTTTACTGTGGGGAAATAACAGGGTATGGGAGAATGCCTTAATGCCAGAAAAGATATGCTGCATATTTTTTTTATTTTTTTTTTTTTATTATTAGAAACAACAACATAAGGGTGCCCCAGTCATGCCCAGACACATTCATGTCTCCCTCTTGATATTTAGTTTAAATATTTAAAATATTATTGCAGTTGGTGATGCTAAATCACCTGTCTCTTGTGCCAGAAGAACAGATTTGGGGTTTTTAAATATGAGCATGTGACATTTAGGAAGACAGATTGAAACAATATCAGATCTCCAAGCTTGTTTAATATCTAACAATGTCAGCAACTGAGCAGTCAGTACTGGACAACAGAATAACAAGTTTATCATCCTTCTAAAATTACTAATTACTTCAGTTTTCTTGTGATTAACCAATTATTAACCAAAATCCTTAGAACCAACAATTTATTTCACGATTTTACATCTTTGTACATGGAGAAGTATTCTACAATTAGTATACAATAAAAATTATCTTTCTAATAATCTTAAACCTTTCACACAGATTACGGAACCTGATAGCTTTAAATGAGGGCATGTTTCTTATTAAGGCATAGGTTAAAAATGTTTAGGAACTTACTATCAGCTTTTATGATCAGAGTTAGCCCAATAGTTCACTGGAATTTATTATTATAACTATGTACTTTTTTTTTTTTAACTCATAGAATATTCATACAGCAGTAAATTATGTTCTCAGCTGTGACACTACCAATCCAAAGCAAATTAGGCAACCTTATGGCTTCTGGGTTATACCACTACACTGTGGGCCAAAACCTTTGTCAGTATCTCCAAATACGATCCAATAAACAGATACAAGAGTTAAGAAACGATTTCTTCTAAAACCAAAAATTTTAGCAACCAATAAAACTCCCTCAGGATCCTGCTGTTTTAGCCAAAGATTTTTCTTAAATTATGTTGGTCCCAGTAGATTCCCAGTTTTTCAGGGAGCTAAACACAATCAATACGAAATATTAGAAATTTCCTACAGGGAAAGGGAGGGGGGAGAGAAATAATCAGTACTGAGAACTCTCATATTGTTTCTTAATCAGAAAACAAACCGTTGAAGGTGTTTCATTACAACCACCCCCTTAATTACTTCAATTAAAAAAAAAAGTTGAACAACAATGGTTCAGAACAAAACATTAAAAAACCCAAACAGCTTGGCTTTACCAAATTATCTGCCCTGTTACATGATGCATTAGTTGACACTTTACATCTTGCCAAGCATAATCTGTGAGATTTCCCCAACGGCTTGAAACCTTAAAGGATTCTGTGATAGCAAAAGCAATCAGCAGTGAATCACAGCTGAGCTGGTACCTTCCGACACCCTGGAAGCGTGACAAGTCCATAAGTTCTCCATGTTGCCTTGGAAAGCTGCCAGCGTCATGGTTGTTACTTATCAAGAAATTCATAATGAAGCTCAAATCTTTCCACGAGTTTGGAGAGCCAATAGAGAGTTAGAAATAACTCCACATGATCTTTCATAACCTCAATAACATTGTTTTGACTGACCTAATTAAGTCATCATACAGTGATGCTGTACAGCTGATACAGAAATGTACTATCACAATACATAAACATTTTTGTAGCAGTTTCCTTAAAAAAAAAAAAAAAAAAAGGAAAAAGGTGAAATTTGATAGTGTTTTTACAGGGAAAGAAAAATAGCCATTACAAGAATCCACAGCTTCCTTGGAAAAGCCCAACATGAAATCAAGTCTTGATTTTTGGTGCACTTCTTGGTTCAGCATTATAGCAAGTAAACACATTCTTTTCTGACTTGAAAGTTGCACAACTTCTCACAAGTTCTCCTGGCTTCAAAATACTCCTCAATCCTAGATAGATGTTGAAACCTGAACTGTAATAATTCCCTAGCATCTCACATTTTTCAGATGTTCTACTTTTAATTTCATATTTTCCTGCAGAAAACTTAAATTCAATCTAAAGCTAAAAGTTCCAGGAACCTATGGAAACTTCAATAGATAACTCCTGTTGGATTGAGATACTAGATGACTGAGAGTCATTGAAGAACATGCAAGTGAAACAAAAAGTATTGTTGCAGATGCTTTTTCTTGTGATCCAATACTTATTAAATAGAAACTATACTGCAAATACTGGCTCTCAGATACCCGAGAAAACAAGTGCTTCCACATTTCAAGTCAGAGTTCAAATGAACATTCCAACAAAATAAAAACAAAGGAAAAAGGTTTGAACAGTTATTTTTGTGTTGTTTTCTTCTTGGCCAAATATAAACCAGGTAAGTCTACTCTGTTTTAGCTCCTCCTTCAGTTTCAGTCCAGTGCAGCATTCTTTACTTATCTTAGTAGAATACTGACATTCTCTTTAATTGTAGCACAACAATAAGAAGTAGATGAAGTCTCATCACGTGTTATAATTTTGTTTAGATTAACTTGACTGCAGAACTACTATAGTTTGGGCTTTATGTTGCTGTTATTTTAATGATTCCTTACAGACTTTTCCTTTGTCTTTTGTTGTATTAGATGCCATATCAGAATGACTATAATGTAACTTTCCCTTCCGGGCACAGGCTTTGAAGCCTAACACCATACTGATATTCCTCAAATATATTTGTATCTTCAATAAATAGAAATTAAAAAAAAAAAACAACTCAAGAAACAACTTACAGACAAGATTTATTTTCTTGTGATTTAATTTTCCTAGAAAACCTCTTTACCCTTGTTTCCTGTGCAAACCATAGAAGTAAAATATTGCATCATTTAAGGGATTTAAAATATTCAAGATATGCTGAAGAAAAATCTTGCTTATGACTACATTTGACAGATTATGTCCAACTTTAACAACTTTAAATAGAGCTCTGGCCATTTAAAAACATTTTTCTCTAAACCTACATTATATAATCTTCTTTTAGGCGGTTGCTGTTTGAACTTTTGTAATACTAGAGGGAAACACAGAAAACAAAACTAAATAAATCACCCCATCTTATCTCTCCATGCCCAAAGATAATTGTTTAATAAGACTAAGATTCTGAGTCTCAATCTGAGCTGAGCATCCAAACTGGTAAAGTTTGGATTTCCCCGTCAGTGCCATGATATTGTTACTAGTGTCAGAATTGACCTTCGTCAAGTGCTCACAGAAATGCTGAACACAGTAATATTCCAGGTGTGGCCTGACAAGCACTGAGTAGAGTAGGATAATGCCTTCTTTATCTCTGCTGGTGATGCCTTTCTTGATGCAACCCAGCAACCTGTTGGCTTTCTTTGCTGCAGCAGTGCACTGTTCACTCATATTGAGCTTGTTGTCCACCAGAACCCCCAGATCCCTTTCCACAGAGCTGCCCCCCAGCCAGGTAGATCCCAGCATGTGCTGCGCTCCAGGATTATGTTTTCCCAGATGCAAGACCTTACACTTGTCCCTCTGGAACTTCATAAGGTTCTTGTTCACCCACTCTTCCAGCCTATCCAGATCTTCCTGCAGGCTGCAGGGAACCACTTCGAAAGCCTTGGAGAAATCCAGGTAAACAATATCCACTGCTGGCCTCTCATCAACCAAGCAGGTTACTTTGTCATAGAAAATCAGGTTTGTCAAGCACAATTTGCCTTTGGTGAATCTGTACTGACTTTTCCCAATCACAAGCTTCATTTGAATTGTGATAGCCCTCCTTATGATAGAAGACTAATTCTGTAACTTTCTCAAGGAATCAGGCAAGACTGATGGGTTTATTTCCTGGATCCTCCTTTCAGTCCTTCTTGTGGACTTCCAGTCTTCTGGGACTTCCAGTCTTCTGGGACATCCTCTGATCTCCACTTCTCAATGATTATGACATCACAATGATGTCAGCCTGCTCTTAACACCCTCTGGCGGATATTTTCAAGGCCCATCAACGTGTAGGGGTCAAGCTGCTGTAATAGTTTACATACCAACTCTTTCTTCACTGTCAGTAGGTCTGTATTTGGATCAACCTGTTCTTTTGTTCACAAGGTCCAACAGTACTTGTAAAGGGTGAATAAAGTGTTGAGAACCTCTGCTTTTTCAGTGTTGTCAGTGATTAATTCAACTCTCCTGCTTAGCAGTGAGCCAATATTTTCCTTCTATTTCTGCTTTTTGTTTATGTACACGAAGAACACTTTCTTGTAACTTTGGACATCTCTGGCCAGTTTCAATTCGAGCTGAGCTTTTGCTTTTCTAAATACATCTCTGTACATCCTGGTAATGTTCTTGTAGTTCTCAACAGGTATTCATCCACTTTTCCATCTCTGGTATGCTTCTCTTTTGGTTTAGAGCAGACTCAGTTAAGCCAAGGGGGTCTCTTGCTCCACTGATCACTACAGCCCAAGCTATCAATAACCAAAAGGTTACAAAGCAAGTCCAGCAGTGCCTTGTTCCTGGTTGATACATCTAACATTTGTATGAGGAAGCAGTCCTCTAGGCATTCCAGAAACTTGATGGATGACGCGTGAGCTGCTGTATCAATTATATCCACTTAAGTAGTATTTTCAAAGTTAGCCTAAGAAACTGAACAAAAAGCTTGTAATGATTACATATTGTCACAGGTTTGTTTTTTTTTTTTTTTGATGTAGTTTGTGTGTCCTATATACCCATACACATAGCTGATCCAAGAATGGTAAGTTGTATCTCTTAACTGTAAAGTTATCTCTGATAAGTTCAGCTAGGTGAATAGCTTAGATAAATCCAAATAAGCAAAAAATACAAACAGCATATCCTTTTAATTAAGATAACAGAATTCAAACTGAAACCAACTGCAGGATCAGGGCTCTCTCAATTAGTTAAGTTTTAAGAGGGCTTTTACATCTTTTCCTTCATCTTCCCATTTTACACTTTCTTGTATTATTCTTTAGCAAAATTTTTAAAATATTATTGAATATAACTGCATGGTTTTTTTTTTTTAGTTAATTGAAAAGTGTTAGTTTTTTGAGATGTGAACATAAAGTAAAGCAAAGAACTACTTTGCAATTGGCTGATTTTTCAGTCTTTCTTTACTTTTCCAATATTAAAAAGAAAACAGTACATGAAAATTCACTTAATGAATGCATTAGCTCACAAAAGTAAAATCAGCTTGTATCAATCTGGTATCTACTAATGTGAGGTAGGAAAGTTTTATAAAATAGAATAGGTAATGTACGTGCATTTCTATACACTTGAGATTAAGCCAACATACCACAAGATGGCAGATGCAGGCAGCTAAAGTGGCAACTTGAAGAATGTAAGTCCGTGGGTCAGAGAAAACAGTTGGTTTTGAAAAGTTTCCTTAACTTTGTATTATAGGAAATAAGTTTTAGAAGCTGTCTTTAAAAAAAAAAAAAAAAAAAAAAAGGCAGATTTTCACCTATTAAAGTTCCTAAATAATACTTAGCCACTAGAACTACAGCCCCTCAAATTCAACACTTAGACTCCAGACAGTATTTATGAGTAAAAAATATTCTTTAAAATCAGTAGAGTTTTCCCCATTCATCCTCCTAGCTGTAACTCCAGAAAAAACTGTGAGCTCTCCGCCACCCTTAAGCCTTGCAATGTACTGGGCACAGAGTACGGAAGGTTGAGATTCTGTTTCTTTATTTGATGAGAATTTAGAAGTCTACCTCATCTTCCAGAGAAGTATGCTCAACCACCTGGGTTATGATTATGTAAAATCAATGCGGTTGCTTCTGTTCCCACTGATGATTTCTTTTCACTCTGCAGTGTAAAATGTATATTAATCCAGAGTCTGAGTGTGATAGCCTGTAGTATCAACTATTGTATAAAAAGCGAAAATAGATAAGGGGTTCTAACTGCTGATTTAATAAGCACCTGATGTTAATTCACTTCAGCTGGGCTCCTGTTTGGAGCTCTGAAATCCTACATCTCAGATTAGTGTTTTAAGAACATTTTGTGCAGAGAAAAAAAGTCCATTGAGTAACAGCCAGTTTGTAAACTTCCCTGGGCTGCTCATCTGTTCTGGCATGGAAGCAATTCTGGGCAGGCTTCAAATTAGACCTTGTAGTGCTAAGACATTTTACATGAAATCTTAGCCGTCTCAATATTTTAGGAACTTTCAAAAGGTATATTAACTGAGGTGGCAGTTTTCATGACTCCTTTTGTGGTTACAATCCTGTGTGACTTACCAAAAATCACATACAGGTTCTGCTGCATTCAGATACAGGCTTGAGCTGGACATGAATTCACTGTTTCTCTTTGATCTTTTCTACCTGACACTTGATGACTACCTGAGTATCCTACTGAACCTATGATCTGGATCTTTCAAGTTATGCAAAAAAGTAACCTTTTGCATCTAGGTCTTTCAGTCTGCACATCCAAGACAGCCCAAAGTACCTAGCTTAGTTAAGAGGCAGTACCCAGACCCTATTCTCTTCAATTTTGAAATTCCCACCTATAATTTCTGGTGGAAAAACAAATAGAACTGAATCATGAAAGAGAAAGGTGAACATTGACGAATTATATCAAACAGCTGACAAGTCACATTCAGTCAACCCTAACCCTGTCACGGGCACACAGAGGACAGTTTTTCCATGGGCACTGTGCCCCAAGTGTCTTGCTGATGCTTTGGTTTTTTTTTTTCCCCCCAATTCACTAATCATACATGGAGAATTTTATATCTTTCATTTGGTAACTGTTCACAAATTTGAAAAGAAGTTTCTGAAACTTAAATAATTGAAAAATCCCAATACACCCTTAGGAATTAACATTAGTATCAATAAAAGTTATGCAACACCTTTTAGGGACAAGGAGGTCTCCTATGTTTCTCTATGGATAGCCATACTTTTACACGATCAATGATTTCATGTAGACAGATATAAACAGTATTCTTACAAAGTAAAGGCTGCCAATTAGGATGACGAGTAATCTCAAAAGCTAGAAAAACATCCCAGCTGCCTCAGCTGTAAAGCATATGTGAGATAGTTGATAAGGTGTCCAGCTCAGAAATAGGTATCTGGAAAAGAATTTACCGGTATTTAAGTTACTTTATAGCAAGAGGCAGGCAGCTGAGTCCAGTTTAGTCATGACAGGATATATGCAGTCCTGTCACTTTCAGTCAAATATATGCTACTGAAAAATAAATGCATGCAGACCAGGTAATATCAAATACAGGAATAAACATGAACGGAACGCAAAACTTTCATAACATTCACAAAAGTATAGTCAGGTAGCTGAGGTTAAGTGTAACAAAGTAACTGCCATCCTGCTTATAGCAGTTCTGTAAAAATTACAGAGAAATAAATATATGCAGCAGAAAACATCCAAATACAGCATTAAGCAGGATCTGAATGTTTAAGCAATCATCAATATAGGCTAAGCATGATGAAATATTAAAACTCTTATATGGTAACTTTCTTTTTGGTCGTCAACTACGGTGCAATTCAATGTGCAGAAAACAGCTGTACAGGAAGAGAATCACAACACAGTATCCACACTATAAGCTGGTTAAGCAAAACATTGGAATGGGCTGATTTTTATCTGATGTAGTAGCTGAATGTAGGAACCCAACTGATCAAACCTGTTCCAAACTGAGCAATATTTTGGGGTAACATGATATGGCTCCTGGGAAAGAGGGATATGAAACAGGCTCTTGGTTTTGTGCAGCTTTTTGCAGCTAATGGGTGAGAATGGGAGGTTTGAGGTCCCTAGAATAACAGCAGGGATGGGACGCTGCTTGCTGGTGACACAAGATGGCTACTGGAAAAGGCATACCAAACGAGCAACTACACATAGCCTAAATTCCCTTTTTTGGCCTGATATATGCCAGTTCCAGTTTCATAAACTAATGCTAAAGCTCAAGCTCAATGACATAGTATAACACCACACTGTTTTTTAATTAGGACAAGATTTCATTCACTAGCCCAGGTCATGGGAGAGTTAAAACAATTTTCTGCACTCCACACACCCCCCTTCCCCTAGACTTATCCCTATAGAATCACAGAATCGTTTAAGTTGGGAATGACCCTTGGGATCATCTACCCTACTCTACAAAGTTCTCCCCTACACCGTATCCCCCATATATAGAAACATCCTCAAAGTTCACACCTATTGACAAGAAAGGAAACCAGGTAACCACTTGGGTTTCAGCCAAGAATCACTTTCTCCTTATTTCCAAAAGATGTCATCATCTTATCTTTTTATTAAATATTGATTTTTTCTTTAGAAAAAGCAAGCATCTAAAGGCAAAAAAGCAACTACACTAAAAGATAAGCAAGACAGTACAAAAAGGCAGTGATAAACAAAACAATTGTCAACTGAACACAACAGAAGCAGCAGAAAAAAAACCCCAACAGATCAAAACTATTTCTTTACCCTGTAGAAGTGTTTTCTTGTGTTATTTGCATTAATAAGTTTGTCCTGCATGAAGATTCACTTACTAGACATCTAGATTAATTTATATGTAGAAGCAATAGAGTTTCTTTTACTTGACAACATCTAGAATGAAGGGGAAACATCTGATTTTGCACTTGTTGCAACTCATTTCTAAATGTAAAGGACTATTTTCCATTTGGACTGTTTGATAAAAAATGTTGTAAAGAGAGATTGCCCTTAATTTTCCATAATATTCTCAAAGTGTTAAAGCAAATAAACATAAATGAAGGCAAAAGAAAAAGCCTAGTATCGTCAACAGACTCTTATCAGAAGATGTACAGACAATGTTTATTGATACAGCCATGAATAGCTAAAGTATTTTAGTTACTTTCATCAGATAAACAGATTACGTTGCAGAATAGTTTATAAACTGAGATATTAGTGCTTAAAATTCTAGGGCATTTTCAGTAAGAATTGAAGTTTTCCCTACTGTTTCCAAAGCCAAAGCAGTACCCATTTAAAAAGAAAAAAGGTAATTTCCCCCAGAGTATACAACATACAAGTATACTACTCTTTAAAAAATATTATTGAGGAAGTTTTAAAAATCTGTCTTAAGAGTAGAAACCAAAGTCTTCACTCATTAAGCATTTGTTTATAATTGCAAAACACATGAATGCTTCAAATCCTGCCCAATATAGCAATTTTTAGGATGTGTCACCATCCTAAAATGTAGAATGTGACCAGGTATTATACAAATGAAAAAAAGTAAAATAGCAACACATTGGAGAGCAATAGTTGCAAAAAGTAGAAGAGTGAAGGAGTGGGAGGAGAAATAAAAAGTGTTAGTTTGGGGTTTTTTCCCCTCAAAATTTGACAAGAAATCACAGCCTGAGGCTTTTTCACTCAAAATTCAGACAAAATGATTACTTGGGGAATAGGGTTGAGGAACAAAGCATTAGGAGAAGAAAGAAGGGGGGGGGGGGAGGAGGTAATGCCAAACCAGTAATATTGAAGAACAAGAACATGACTGAAAACTCAGTTGAAATATCAAAATTTGGCAAGAAGTCTCATTTGTCATAAATGGAATTTTCTATCTATTCCTGTGTTGCTGGTAAGTTTTCACTCAGCTTTAAAAGCTGATATCAAAAGATAACTCTACAGAAAGTACCTTTTCTGAGTCACTTTATTCTCTAGAAAAGTTTTTAATAAAAAGGAATACACTCACAACAGTTTTCTGACTATGTGAAATACAGGAGAAAAGTTGCTTTTTCTCACTCATGTAACACTAACGGGTTCATGAAAAAACTGTGATTACTCCCATAAAGTTTTAAGAGAGGAAAATTTATTGCTTGCAGCATTTAAATGATGACAACAGATGTAGTTCTCATTATTAATGCAGTCTTAGGAACAGTCATATTGTTATTGTTGAATATCTTTTCTCAACGATTCCAACTATAACACATTCTTTCAACCTGTGCGTATCCCTCTCTAGGATTGCGTGCCACTCATTGTATCAAATTTCCACAGTTAGAATTTCCTCCTTCACTAACAAACAAGGAGTTGAGGACATCAGAGACAACAAGATCTCCTACCACTACCTTAGCGATCAAAGGCTGAACAAGGAAAACATGAGTCTGTTGCTGAACATACCTGAACAAAGCAAACAAAGCAGAGCCAGAGGTGGTAGCAAGGTTCGGCCAAGAGCCCAAACGGCCAAGCAAGTTCATACCAAGAAGGTGAGAAGTCAATCTGAAGGTCACATTCAGGATCAGGTCTGGTAAAGGTAATTGGGATCAGACACAGTCCAGTGATTGCACTGGATGAAATGTGAGTGAACACCACATAACAAGGTGGGTCCAAGACCAGGTTTGGAAGCCAGTCTACAGGTCCAGATCATAATCAACAAGGTCTCCAGCTAGATGTAGGCATAGTTGTGACCCAGCCAGAGCCAGTATTACATCACAGCTGAGCTTAAATAGGACTCCTGGGCCCATGGGCAGGGCACATGGGTGGAAGGCCCCAGGTGAGGCTGGTCAGGGCTATTAAGATTTATTATTGCCCTCAGGGCCCTGAACAGGAGGGAAAGAAATTTGGAGAAATACCTCATAATTACAGTCTGTTACACATTTTGTAGGGACAAGGTCTAAAGTTTGTGACGAATACACGTCAAGAGACTAGTACAATGTGAATGCCCATAGCCTGCTTCCCAGGGATGAGGTGTAGTATTTTCTCTGCGTGTAGGTACACATGGTTACAGTGCTAAATCTCCACTGTCTGGGAGGAGGGGCAGAATTTATAACACCTTTGTATTAAGATAGTGATGATGCTACAAGTAAGGTCTGTAATGGATGTATGTTCAAATGGTTCTTAAATATGCTTCACAGCAGCTTGAGGAGGAGAGCGCTAGGCAGGGCTAGTGTGGAAGCAATCCATAACAGGGGAGGACCATCTACTATTGAAACATTATTTCCAACCAATATTGGTGTGTCGCAGAGAAAACAGCTTACAGTGATGGATATTCTGAAACCTCCCAAAGTACTTAGGATCAATGTGTCTATGTCATTATCATTGGAAAATTCTGTTTATGTCTAATGTGAATCTTTCTTGATGGTGTTAATTTCAGTTTTAGCAGTTTTAAATGCATCCAAAATTCAGCTCCACATCTGAAACCCTTCCCTATCTTCCATCCTGATGCCTGGACTTCTCTATCTATCCCCAGTCATTTCACATTTTGTAATGATGCCATATTTTCTAGACCTCTCATTATTCTCTTTGATCTTGCTGGGACTCTTTACATTTGATCCTGATCTTCTTCAAAGTGCAGTGTCTAAAAACCAACAGAGTATTCCATCTGAGGCTTTAACATTGCTTAACAATGTGGAAGAACTACTTCACAAATCCTGCGGACTTTTGCAAAACAAGCCCAAATGGATTTTTCAAACACTCACAATACCTATGCATGTACTGTGCAGCATGCCCTCCACGTATACTGTATGTCAAGGACCTAATTTTTTTAAAATTGTTTAGAAAGAAAAACTTTAATTTAGTCAAGTTTATGAACAGGCTATATTTAAATTAAAAATGAAATATTAAAAATCTGCAATTACTCTACTTCTAAATGAGAGTGAGCCAATGTTCTAACAAATATACTTGTGTTATTCTGTCAAGCAAATACTTGCTTACAAACTAAAAACCTCAACCTGTTTTCCTCAGACTTCTAAGAAGCTTACATGAGCAGGGACAAAGCATGAAAAGTTTCAGCGTATACACATGCATGTTTTTCATGTTGTGATCAATTAAATATGTTCAGCTATCATAAAGTTCTTTATACAAATTTAACTCCAGAGGCTCGTATAGTTCAGATTTCTTTCTAAATTGCAGCTTCACAGCCTTGCTTGACTTTTCATTTTAACTCTGCATTGTATCATCTGTCATTGTTAAGTTTCAAAAATAGTATTTTCTCCTCCCTTTCTGAATCTCAGCTTTCTCTTGACATTGTATTCTTCTCTAAATCTGATACACTACCGCTGTTGTTTTGACATTGCAGAAATACGATGCCACCTGAAACAATTAAGCGCTTCTGTGCTCCTCCAGCATTAATTTGTCTTTGTGGCAATGGATTGAAGAGGCACTGCATTGCTTGGTACAGTGTGTGATCTGTCAGTGTTTTATGCACAGTTGTTAAATCATCACATTTCCATTTATAAATGTTAACTCAAGTGACCTTGTAGTTCAGAAGTTATTGACTTCACAAAATTGTTGTGCTGATTAGGGGCACCAAAGCACCCTTCTTAACTCAACAGAGGTATGTGGGTGTTAAATGCAACTGCTGAACAATCTACTTCCTCCCCACCCCACCCCCCCCAGTTCTTAATTAAAAGTGAGGAGGAAGGAAAAAAATAATGAGAAGCAGCCCATTCTTCTGCTCCATTGTCCATGACAACATCCCTGGCTTAAAAAAAGACAACTAAATGTTACAGAAAGCAAAGCTCTCACTGTACTAGGCTATTATTCTGCTCCAAGTTTTAGGCTGGTGTGGCAACTAAACAGACAGATGCTATCTATTAACCCCTCTCCCTTCACAGAAGGGGAAGGGAGAGAGAATAAGAGAGGGAGACTTATGGGTTGGAAGAAAGCCCAAAAACATCTATAATGAAATGTTAACAATAAAAAGAAAATATAATAATATTAATAAGAAAAATAATTAAAAATATACAAATATATACAAAACCAATATTGAGCTCCCAGGATGATGATCATGTCACTGGCAAGCAATGGGACTGGACACAGTGGCAGACGGGAACTGGATTCAAGATCTGGATTCGGGAACACACAGATCGGGATCAAAGGCAGGAGAGTGGACAGAGTCCTTCTTGGGTGCCAGCCATTGAAGAAGAAACTTGACCCCTTGATCCCTCAGCTTTTATACTGAGAATGATGCAGATGGGATGGAATACCCTGTTGGTTAGTTTTGGGTCATCTGTCCTGTCCGCTGCTCCCCACAGGTACAACCCGTCTATGCTTTTCCACTTCCCACCCTCCAACTTGGTGCATAACAAAGTTAGCTGACCTTGATTGTTATAGCAATAAGTATCAGCAAAAGCCTCTCTGTGTACCATTCCCTAGTATTAACTATAAACATCAGATGTCATCACTGCTAGAAGCACATGCTGTCTGAAAACTATGCCATTCATTTCAGAAAGTGCAGTCAGTTAGAAGAGAATTAACTAAAAAGTAAAACTACTGAAAGAAAAATTGGTTTTGTTCTACTTCAAACCAGGACATCTGTCAATCAGGGCCTTTTAGCAGGGCCTGTTGCAATAGGACAAGGAAATGATTTTAAATTAAAAGGGAGTAGATTTGGACTAGATAAAAGGAAGATATTTTATACAATGAGGGTGGTGAAAAACAGGAACACGTTGCCCAGAGAGGTGGTAGATGCCCCATTCCTGGAAAAATTCAAGCTCAGGTTGGATGGGGCTCTGAGCAACCTGAGCTAGCAGGCATCTCTGCTCATTGCACAGGAGGTTCGATTAAATGACTTTTAAAGGTCCCTTCTAACCCAAATTATTTTATGATTCTATGATTCTTGATTTTAAGATAGGGAGAAATCTATTACATAACCCTAATTACTACCCTGGCAAATATTAATTTAACTAGCTGGAAGCAGATAGCACATACTTCACCCTTCATTTTAAAGCCCTGCTTAGATACAACTCATAGAGGTATAAAATCCTCACAACACCAGCATGTTTGAGCAAGGTCAGTCAAGCACTGCTAAGTCATGTGGTAGAAAAGCAATCATGGTCTGTTTGAAATCAATAACACAACTGGGTGCTAATGATTTATTCAGTCTTTTGCAGATTATATTCATTCAATGTCAATGATTTCAAGTCTTTTGTCCTAAAGGAGCATTCTCAATCCTGAACATTTTTTGCCGATCACTCTGCATCAAAAGTTATTGAAAAAACTGTGTAGTGTTGCTCTGAAGTACCATCAGCCTCAGCATGAAACCGCACCAGATCACTACAGTCCAGAGTCAGAGCAGAAGTTAAGAAAACCAACATAAATATTACAGAATTGATTTTTCAGCAACCATGTTGTTGATAAAACAGTTAGCATTATTAAAATTAATATTCAGTAACAATGCATATGTTCTTTTATTTAAATGGTCACGTTTTGTTTAAGTTAATCATTCTAAGTTTTATGACAGCTTTGATCCTTCTCCTAGAAAAGACAGAACATAAAAATTTATCGGATTTTGAATTCAGCCTTTTTAATGTCACTCCCCGTGGTTAAAGTAACTGCGCTGCTCTATTGAGAGTTTCCTTTCCAATTTCAGTCACTACACTTATTTTCTAACAGAATGCCCTAATGCAGTACTCACAGGCACTGGAGAGGCTATTCAAACACAATAAAAATGAAAAAGCGCAAATGTTGTGGCAGAAGCACTTGACAATATCTCCCAAAATAACATTTTATTGTAATGTACAGAAGCACTCCAATACTACGTCAATGACTGCCATTTCCAATATGCTACTAGCATCAGTGCTGTCAACTCTAGTGACTCTGTCAAGTGTTTCATGGTAACTGGTGTGTTTCTATAAGCGTCACATCCTGGAGAAAAGGTATGGAGGAAAAAGAAACAGCGTGATCTAAGAAAATATTGAAGTTCAAAAATCGGAAAGAAGTAAAGGAGGGAGAGAGGAAGGGAGAGATGAAGGAAGGAAGAAAGGAACATTGAAAGTCCCTCTAAACCATAAAATTTTAAATGACAGAAGGAGGAAAATCTAAAATATATTCAGCATTTCATTAATATTTTTAGATTACTCACACAAATGACATTTCTATTTGTTTTGAAATAATTAATTTCTCATACAAATCTTCATTTTTTTTTTTTATTGGAAATAGCAATAAAATTAATTTCAGGGAACTAAATCCTCCCAGAATTCTCATTTTTTCCCCAGAAATTTTAACAAATTTAGGAACAGATTAAAGCAGATTAAAAAGCACTTTACATATTTTTAGGTAACTATAAACTCCAAATGACTTTTTAAAAGTCTTCACTTCAATGCTTGTTATATGCATCTCAGACAGAAGATGGTAATCGTGCCTAGAATTACAGGTTCATTTTGTCTAAAAGTGGTAGCTGAGCAACAGATTTTTACGTCTATCATTTAAATCAAAGTCCCTGGCCCCTAAGTGCATGTAATTTGTTGCATACACATTAAAAACTAATTTAAACAGTCTTTTATGTAGGCGAGATTTTCCACACGGTTAGCTTGAGAAGTAAAACACATACTGAGGGGGTCCACTGATCTCTGATCTTTTTTCTTTTTTTAAATAAATGACTCTCTGTTAACTGCCACTATACCACCTTTATTGTGACTGATTCAATAGTATGCAATGGGTTTCGAAACGTATTACACTCTTTTACATTTTGTTCCCAACTCTTGTAATATTCATCTTCAATTTGCAGTTCATCAGTTTATGTTTTAAAATGTCACTTCCAATGGATACAGGACACAAGCAGAAGAGGCTTTCCTCTTTCTTGCTTCTCTACCACCATCATCTTTTGCACTTTGCCATTCTTTCTTATAAGTAAATGAAGTGTTTTTCTCAACATATTCTTTTGCTTTTTCATCTTCCAATTATCTCTGAACTTTTCTCTACACAGCACTAAATTGCTTCATGTTCCATTCTCCTATAAATGGTGTATATTATTTTCCATTCCCTCATCTTCTCTCAATCCCCTTCCTCCCCAAGTTCCTTGCATATTCCTGCTCAGTAACTGCTGGCCTGCACCATTTATTGTCTCAGCTCCATACAGAAAAGGAAGAGAGGAAGTTTCTTACATTAATGACAGTCATCTTGATATCATCAGAAACGAAAGCAAGTTAGATTATTTTAAAAAGGAGAAATTAAGTGTCCTTGGAATATCTCAAGGACAACAGAAAACAAATAGCAAGAGGAATTCTTATCCTACCACTGTAAATATGGGAGACATTTCTCCAAACCAGGGAAGTTTTCCAAACGAAAAACCTTATGAGCAAGACTGCTTATGAGTGTTAAGTAGAGACGTAGAAACTGATACTTCATTGAATCTCTGTTGGGTCATGTCTTTCCAGAAAGCTTGCCTTGCCTTGTTTAAAGACTTTAATGTCAAACTTTTATTCCATCCTTATTTAAAAGAAATACTTCTAGGCATCTACAAAGTGACACTTCTGAAGCATGTAGTCTAATTATTACATGGCATGCTTGATGGCTCAAAAGTATAAATTCCTAGTTTTATATTAAGTAGCAGAAGCTTAGGAACTTACTTAAGTACTTCTCTAAATTAGGACATTTTCACCCAGAAAATCAGCAAATGATAGCAGTCTTAGGTAAAACATGAAATATTATCATGTTCCTGTGATTACAGGCAGAGTCAAGAAATTAACTCCAAGTCTTTAATGCAATTTATTTCTCAGAATTACTTTGGGAAGATTAGTTCCCACTTACAAATTCTCATTACTTATCTACTGTACTTTGTTTTTTTAATCTGATTTTAAAAGGGGAAATTACATTTTATTCATTACAGAGCTACCAGTTTTAATTTTTTGAACATTAATACTACTGTTAACTCGTTTCTGTAGGAGAAACTTCCAGCCTTCTGAGTAGTCATTTTGGGCTACATGTTTCTATAATTCACTGAACACCTGCACAGTAAGGATTTGGCCTCTGTTCACACAAAATCAATGTGATATAGAGTTGTATTAATATGGCAGTACATGAGTTAAGAAGTTACCTTGTGGTAGTTGTTTATTAACATGAATGGATAAATCTCTATTTCTGCTGTGGCAAAAATCCTGGTTCTGGGACGTTTTCTCATTACCCTGAAAACAGCTGTTAAAGAATATCACCTTCTTCAGCTTTTCAGGAGATACACCCCAAGCTTTCTGGCTCTCTGTGTTGAGCCCTTCACTGAATGGAATAAACCAGCATCTCTAGCTATGCTTCTGTCCAGGCCTCCTACTCATCTGATCCTGGTTTCTATTCATGCAGATAGTAGGATTAGTATTTTTCAGACCCTGATAGAAAGCATCAATAATTCAGGATTTGCCAGGTTACTCAGATGTAATTCAATGACTTTTTTTATAAGATCATGGTAAGTTAGCTATTCAGCAATATATCAGGCACCCAAGCATTTTAATTCATTTACAGTGAATCACCACAAAATAATTATATGCAGCAAGATAAGTAGAGAATAGAATCTTTTAAAAATATTTTAAATGTAACCTGTATTATAAAACCCTCTGTTATATGATATATTCTTACATATTAAATAAAGAAACCAATCAAAAGCTCATATTGGCTCTAGGCATATCATAGTAAGTTAGTGCTTAATGTCCGTTAAAAACAATAAATTTATTTTCTTCCTCTTCCATCTAAAAGAAATGAACACCTTCTTGATGTTTATCAGTTTCCATAGGAAAATATCAGTATAACTGATCATAGAGAAATCCAACTGGCTAACAGGACTATGACTAATTTCTCTAATAGCAGAAACACTTCTCTTTTTCACTCAAAAATACACTTTGAATGCACATGGAGGGAAAGTCCTCACTGTTATTTGTACTTATATGTGATAGTAAATTCTTTAGATCTAGAATACTTTCCGATTAAGGGAAGTCATACTTCATTTCAGGCTGGCTACTTGTACAGAAAATGTAAGCAAATGTGGCAGAGTCATGATTTAGTAAACAAGATTCCAATTCATACTGTAGTCATATGAGACTGCCAATCAGGCTTGTAGTGTGGACAAATTCATACTTAGTTGCTTTCCAGAATGATTAAGGAAATGGATAAAAATATATAGCAAATCTAGAGAGAATCAGGAAAATAATTTAAGTCTCCTATCTTCTATCTGGTGGCAAAACGTTATTTCTTCCTCAGCTTCTGAGCAACAGGAAATGAAAACAAACAAAAAATTTGTCAATATGATTATATTCAGCATGAAGACAATAAAAACTGCTTCTCCTGGTGAGAGAAATTTGTGGTTTCATCCTTTGCTCCACTGTCAAAGAATAGTTCTTCCTCTAAGTTAATAGCATTTTAAAAACTCATTTCAGGGAAAGAAAGTATCCTGAACAGACTCATTTCCAATCAGTTCTTTTAAGTGCTAGTTCATAAATGCATTACTACCTTGTCTCTCTTTTTGATAAATACAGCCAAAGCCTTCTCTGACCAAAAAAAAAAAAAAAAATGCAGAATTTAACTGGATAATGAATGTTTAATATGAAAAGAGTAGCCTGCCTTTCAGCTGAAATACCTCTGAAGTGTTTATGTAAAGCATAAAAGCAAGACATCCAGTTCACTTTAGAGTAAATGAAAGATCATAGCATCAGAATATCATGTTTTTACTGAAAAAAGAAACCCAACACCAAACAAAAAAAAACAAAACACAGTAATTATTCCTGAAATCCAGCAACACAAATTTACACCATGTATTGGCACTGTGTGGAGTGCAGAACTAAATAAAGCCTGGGGAGATTTGGATTCATATTCATATATGTGTAATATTCCCAGGTTCTTCCTTCAGCCACTCTGTGGCTTCCAGACCCTGATGGACTATTCTGTCACTCAAAACATCCAGCTACTGGCTGGGCAAGCAGCAGCCGACTCTGGGGCTAAATTCCATACCACTATTAGACAAATATTTCTATGACGATGGGTTTTAGCCAGCTCTGTGGCCAGTTAATCTGTTAGACTTGCACTGGTGGTACTGATTTATGTCCTTTTCCTTCCATCTGCTATTTTTAGAAAGCCTGCAGGAACTCAGTTAATTGGGACTACTATTCTTCCTTCAAATTCCTTTGAAATTAGCCCAAGAAATTTCAAATTTATAGGGAGGAATTATATGATTATATGACTTTTCTAAACTTTGCTTTCTTAGTAGTCTAAAGAGCATTTTCTTCCACAGATGAGCTTGCATGCTCCACAATTGCCTAAACAGCGTAGCGTCTCAGCTGTTAATATTCCACTATTCCTCATAAACCTAGGCACAGAAGTTTGAATTCAGAGGGCTCAGAGTTCATTTTAGCTTCACATTCAAAGATTAATTAAACCTAGTCACTAAGCCTTAAGAAAAGGAAGATGAAGATAGTCTTCTGCATATTTAAAGCCTCCAGTGAGAGCAGACCAGAGTATAGATTTTTTTACCTGTTTTACTAGACTAATTCCTAAAGGATAATTACTAATATTACATCTACCACTGTGTGCAGTGACAATCTACCTTTAAAAGAGCTACTTGAGCATTTCTTTGCCTAAAGAGAAAGCAGCAAGTTTTAAAATTAGAAGCATACTCTACTGAGACTCAAGTGACAGATTCAAACCTTGAGAATGTCATGCAGCAGAAAGCTGGGTAGTTAGACTGTGACAGTGCGAGATGCTTCCACTGGCAGAAAGTGGAACAGGGCAGCCTCCTGTCAGAGAAGGTAGGAGGAAATTTGTCCTAAAAGTCACAAGGGAACCAGAGTAACAAGGTAGCAGTGGGAACACCGCGAGGCTAATAAAAATCTGGGTTTGGGAAAGAACTAGTGTAGAGCAAGAGACACAATACACGTACAGCAACAGGAATGGCAAGGTAATTGCATAGCACAATATCTATGCAAGTTTCTTAAAATATATATTTTTGTGTCTGTGTGAAAGAAACCCACAGAAGAAATTATTTTTCTGATTATTATTTTTTTAAAAAACAGTTGAGGAGAAGAATCCATCCACCTGTTTCCTATAGTATAGGTCACAGCATTATTCTTTCCTGGTGCTTGGATGGTGAGAAACAGTCTTTGTAACTCACTGAGCCTTTAAACAATATTCAAAAAGCTAACTGCTCAAATGCAACGGTCACAGAAGGGCTGCTGTTTCTTCTGTTAGCCAATGTTTTGTTATCACCATTTTGAATTATGGTGTTTGTTCAATTTGGATACCTCCAACCCTATTGGGTAACCTAACAGTGAAAGATGCCAAATAATTTTTCCTTGCTAATAATAGTAACAAAAAGTGAAGCCTTTCAGAAATCTTTCATAGCAGGATCCACACAGTAATCACGCACCAATTTTACATCTGTTATATGGCAGGATAGGTGTCCACAAAACAAAAAGGATCTCTGATTTGATAGTCAGATGTGATGAAATCGTATGTGTATTATTCCCCAAGCTTGACTAAATGTAAATGGTCAGGCTCATATTTCTTTAAATGCTGTGTTTCAATATAGGTTCTTAGAATTTTTCTGTAATGATAGCAGATCCATATCTACACTATTTAAGCCCGCTAAGCATCCTTCTCATTTTTGCTGACCTCTGAGAAGTTCTACACAGGCCAGAAGTAGAACAACCACTAAATAACAAAAATATAACTACTCAGTGAATGCAAATAAGAATCTGCCTGCAATAGATACTCAGATGAATGACTTGCACACACACTGGAGCACAAAAATATTTTCAGATTATAATGCACTTCACAAATATAGCCTGACTCTATGGCAGATGAGTACATAAGCATGAACCAATTTATTTTTGTCATCTAAGTTGCCTATTTTTCCCATGTAATTTACTTCAGGTTTTGATAGGTCTTTTATATTATTTATTTTGCATTAGTCCCTTCAGAAGAGGTCTTAGAGTAATCAGGAAAAAATAGTTTTAATGGTTATTTTGACAATAGCAATGTAATTATTTTAATGACATGGTTATTTACTTTCTGAAAATTACATGAAAATTGAATTGGCGAAATCATAAAAACTACCTTCTTGCATCTACCAAGTACCATGTAATTACAAAATAATTGCTTATTTCTGTATTCTGTAAACTAGTTTACCAAGATATCCCCACCTCTCCTTTGCTTTTAATTGAAAGCTATGTAATAAAATGGCTACATTTACAGATCCGTTGAAAACAGTTGCGCTTATCTGTATGCAAACTGAAAGCAACAGGCACCAGTAATATTTCATATTTACAGAACTCCTTACTACTAAAAGGGGCTGTAAGTCCTTGCTAGCTATGCAAAACCAATGCATCCTCAGTGACTTTCAGCCACCTCCAAACAGGCTGGGCATTAGTTGATGCACTGAAAAGTATATACAGTTAGAGACACAAGAGAGTTGTGGCAAAGGACTGTGGCACAACTCAGTGAGTGGTCCCATTAAATGCTATGGGACCTTTAGCATCTGCAAAAGAATTTGATTTTCAAGGTCTGACAACAAACCACACTTTATCAATTCCTGAGATCAATGGTGGTGGTTGTTCACAATTTCAGCAGTGCCTGATTGAGATGTTCTGAGAACTCAGTATAGCTCTCAAGATGTTGAGACAAGTGAAGCATAGACTAATAGAGTAAGGGTGAAAAACATGTCGATTTAAATAGATCAATCTGTCAGGCTCTGAAGACAAGGAGAAAGCTTCAGTCATTGCTGGTTTTATAGAACAGGTAGTAAATGATACATTCCATGGCTGAGTCTAGCATTGCCAGGTTTAGAAGTTCTAGAGACAGTAACAAAGCAAAATCCAGAGAAAGAATTTTCACCCAGAGAAAGGGTGAAAAATTATTTTCTGTAGTTGCAGTTGAGGGACGGGAAGCATTTTTCATAGAAACTGATATATGATAAGCATTCAAAACTTTCAAAAACAGGACACTTATTTAAATGCCTAATTAGCAGCATTTACGCTGAAAATCTTGGTATTAAGTCAAAAACATCAGTACTTATAAGAAATATCTCTGTGCAGGCCCCTCACAAACATGTCCGTGTTACTTAAAGAATAAGGTGCGTGACAGTTATGGCAGTTATATTTAAGCTTGTTCCAGTACAGAAGATAAGACCTGCATATACCTTGAAATGCCTTCCAGGTTTATGTTTTCAGAACACTGTAGGAGCTGCCCTCAACTTGAGCAGTTCTGACATTCAGTATGTACTTAATTGGTGAACTTATTCTGCACTGTCCACCTCTGTTCACCGAATAATCATTTTCAAGACATTCATCAGCACGAGCTATACTCATTTTTTTGAAGAATATAGTTTCACCCAATCCAATGAACCAACACAGGAAGATCTGTCCCTCCTGGAAGTGGTAAAGCTACCCTTCTGCTCCATCTCCACACCTCATACTTCATGGTATGCTTCCACCACTTACTTTGTGCTTAGTCCTGTGCCCTTATCTAAGCCTCCTGTAAGGAAATTTAATTCATTAAGATGACAGAAAGTTAAGTGGGGCGCAAAAAAAGAAAATAAAGGGGCCAGTTAAATGAGTTAAATACTCTAAATACTCAAAAGTGTTTGGTAGGTCCTTGATCTAACAAAAAGGAAAGGCCATCAGTGTAGGATGCAGAGGGGAAGATAGAAAATAATATAATAAAATAAAAGAATATAAATATAAAATAAATATAGATAAATATATAAAGCATAATATAGAAAAAAAGAAAGCCTCTTTCAGCTATAATAGGTTCTTATATCAACTTGGTTGCTAGGGCCTGACAAAGGGTTTGTGATAAACCTATGTCATTGGGACTGATTTAATCTATAGATACACCCCACCTTAGAAAAGGAGGGAAAACATGTAGGTACTAAATACACCTGGTGAGGATAGTTTAATATATCTTGTACATAGTATAAATTAATACATTGACTTCAAAAGAATCAGTGTCTCTGTCCATCCCCCTCACCAAGGACAGATGTCTTCTAACTCTTTGGGAAGCCATCCTCAAAAGCCAGGTCTCCTGAATCCTTGATATTATTTTATTTTTCTCTTCTTTTTTTAATTTCTTTTTTCTCCTTTTTTTTTTTTTCTGGTAAAGCATCAGCTTCTTGCATTTATGGTAAATATTTTGGGCAAGATATTAATGGCAGCCATTTTAGATTGAGGTACCCTGTTCTAGGACAAGCATTCTTAAATGCAACTTTGATGACTAACCCACAGACACACTGAGAGCGAGAGGTCATGCACCCTTCCTCTTTTCCCATCCAGCTCCTACCTTGTTTCCTTTCACCTTGTTTTGGATCTCCTGTAAGATGCTTCAACAACTTAGTGTGCTCAAAGTCTAATTTAACACAAAGTAGACAGCCAACTGAGGGATCCAGCAAACTCCACAGTAGCACAGGGAAGGGGTAGGACTGTATAGCTAGGAGCAGAGAAGAAAAAGCAGAGAAGAAATAGGGAAAGACTATGGAAACAAGCTGTTAGAAAGGCTAGCATACTTCAGTAACTGCAAAATCACAGAATGATTCACAAACAAACCCAAGACCGTTCTGTCCACCTCCACACTAGCCAGGCACAAATCAGCTTCACTCCAAAAGTAGTGTTATCATTTTATCCTCCCACCAGGGATTTTCAGCTACAGCACAGCATAGCTACAACTGACACAGTTATACAATTTTCCTTTAAGAGTTGGCTTGCATCATTTAGCTTGAAATATAGGCAGAAAGTTCTTACTTGCCTGAGAAACACAATACTAGGTACACCTTTGAATACCTCTGACTAGGATTTATAACATTCACAAAATACTAAGCAGGGAGGATGCCTGCGCCACCCAATGGATAAAGTTGAAGAAAATATAGACTGAAAAATTTTCTCTCCATCAGACTTAGATGCCGGCCTTAGATGTACACCCTGAAACCAGTTAATTCATTGTCACATAGTTTTTTGCTAGAGATGGATGACAAAACATAATAAAAAGGGAAAACAAAAGTTCTAGTATTCTTGAATTAGTTTCCTCCTCTCCTTATTTCTGAATTTGTAAATCTTTCATGCTGAAGCCAGTGCTATGAATGTTGTTAGTACACTACCAGGACTGGGTCACTTAGACAGCTCGACACCTCCTATTACAAAATACTAAAAACTTAAGTATCTTAAGTCCTTCTACTGATCATGCCCAGAACTGCCCCCACAAAACCAAGATATTTTAATACCTGATTTCAGATTTATAGAGAAAGCATATGCACTGAAGTATTTTAGATTTCCTGCTCAAATTGTGCTTAAAGCACATGTCTTTTCATCTTAATTCATCTTTTTAATAAGTTTCAATGTAGATTCACTGAAAAGAGTTCTTTGCATTATTCCACTCTAACAGCATATTGATCCTGACTGAGAAACAGTTGTACTCTTAGAAGTCAGTGATCCACATAACAGTTAACTTGAGCAGGCACAGGCCTCTGCTGTACTGCCTGTCCACCGTGGTTTCAGGCTGGGCTGTGCTGCACGGTCCCTTGGCTGCAGGACAATATCACCCAACTCATCTTAACTGAGGAGCACACAGGCAGCTCCCACTTGGTACCTGCAATTACAGCACCGGCCTGGACTGGCCTTAATCTGCTGCAGAAGGCAGCTCTTATAAGAGCATCCTTTACAAACAGAGTTGTTTTATTGTGAAGACATTACACAATAGCTCAGATGACCAAAAGGGAGACCCTCTCTTCATGGACAACATCTGCTCTCCACGGCACCATGGGAAAAATCCATCCAGGCTCCAACTGATGCTGCATGAATGTGGGGTGCCCAGCATCTGAAGAGATGCTAGACTTTCTCACTGTTTGTATTTCTCTTCTTATTCTGTCTTATTAAAACAGCTATCTTATTAAATCATTTGTTGTTGGGCTTTCCTTATTGAGATCCAGAAAGAGCCCTGCACCAACTCTCTTGCTCACTCCCTCTCAGCACCACCACCATCACCTGATGCAGTGCAATACAGTTAGTCACCTAGTGTTTCTTCTTCACAGTTTCAAACCAGGAGACCTAAATGATTTTAGAAGCAGTTTCAAAGCAGCATGCTGAAGTGAGGGAGACAGACTTCTGTTTTATACAAATAAGAGAATGCAGGTGGCTTCTATCAAAAAGCGCCTGCTATAAAGAGGAGGAAAAAAAAAAAAAACCCAAAAAAACAACTGAGAAACTAAACTTATAGCTGAGTTTTCATCTGTGTCATCCAAGAAACTTTGTGGAAACACTCTAGACTATAAACTTTGCATTGTCTCTACTTGTTAGTAATAGGCAACTATATATAGTCGAAAACTGCTATAATACTGACAGCTTGATATCTGAGAAATTGTCTTGATATGGAACACTTTAGTATGATTTTTGAGACAGTACGAACACACTACAAAATGAGGATCCTCAGTACTTTGTCAGGTCAGAAAAGGTCCAATGCTGCTTATATTGTTTATTGTTTTGCTAACCACTCCTCTTTTGTTTTCAGCAAAATGTTCTTCCCATTTCACTTCAGTTTATCTTTTACCTTATCTTCTAAATCTTCAGTTGTTTGCTGCATTTTACTGGCATACAAGTGCAACTACATAAGTTTTTGTTTGCCCTTTTCAAGGCCATGTTGCTGATACTTATAGAAAATGTTTTTTGCATCAGCATATTTATGTCACTGTACCAGACATTACAAGCTCTTGGATTTGTTCCCCGGATTATTTATGGGATGTATTACACTAATTCTAACTGGGATTCCAATTTGTCAGTAGGCAAAAATTCCTATGAGACTATCCTCCCTGACACATACAGTACAGGGCAGGAACAATTAGCCTGGATTTTCCCTCTTATAGCCCAGTCAAGTTCATCATTAGCTAAACAGTTGTCTTCTGAGCAGCAACCAAAGAATTACTTTTCCCTGGCTAGACTATTATACTCCAAATACTAAATATAACATTTTTTTGCAAAGTAACTGGAAAGTGTAGATGTTTATCACTCTGTAAAAGTTTGAGTTTCACTGGAACAGTTGAGCCTTCAGAACTTCACTGTAAGTCATGAGGACAAAGATTTGGAACACTGGTATGAGATGGTCAAATTGGTAAGCTTAGTCCTGTGATAAAAAATGAGGTATAAATCCAATAAGTCGTAAATGCTATAAATTGAAGCTATCTTAACTTGCTGAGAAAGATGACGTCTAAGTTCTAAGCAGAAATAGATGTTGGAGTGAGAAGTGGCGTTGTAAAAAGGAAAGAGAAAGAAAAAGAAGAACTTAATTTCTTTTCAAAGTGGATCTAAATAGCAATCATGAGTTTACTTTCCCATGTACTTTTGCTCCCTCCCCTGTTCAGTTAGTAGAGAGAAATTAAATTCTTAACAAATGTATGAGAGTCGATGCACAGGCTTATTAAATGCAATGTTAGTTAAAAAAAAAATCACGTGATTTTTAAGACTGAGGACTGAGCATATCTGATTATTTGCGGTGCATCTAAACAATCATTTTCATTTCTCCAGAGAACAAAAAAAAAAAGATAAAAAACTTCCTTAAGACTCTGCAAGTTCAATCCCATAAAGATATGTCCCTGGTAATAAAGACCTCTCTTTTAAAAGTTTTGTTTTATAACTTACTGGTAGAAGAAGACCATCTAAGAAAATTGAGTGTCACATTTGTCACATGAGATTGGAGACATACTCATTCTGATATATTTGAAGAAACAGGAAAGAAAGCAATAGAAGCAGGAAAATCTGAAAGGGCTTCCTGGCAGCCGACTCATTAGATTTCAGGCAGACTCCAGGGAGGCTGTACTGCAGAGGTAGCTGTCTTCAGGAATGCTCAGGGAGGACAAGCACCTTTTCCTCCAAGGACTTCTAATTTCAAAACCCAAGCAACTGAAAAACTGACCTGCAATTCTATGGATGAAAATTAAACCCCACCTGTGGAGTGGAAAGTTCAAAATGCTCAGTAACAATGGTCAGACACCTGCATCTGGCAAGAAAAGTTCTTCCTGATGTACTGGAGAACAGCAACAGAACTGACAGCAGAGCAAATGGGAAGATGCTAAGTAAGATTTCATAAGCAATAAAGCTTTTAAGTTGTACCTAAGCTATTTGACTTACTGGAATTTTGTAATAACACTTACCAAGATCTTCCCTCATTTTAAAATTAATTTTAGGACCCTTAGTTTAATAGTAACATTCTAAAATAATAATAATAAAAATTTAATATTAAAATCCATTATTTTAATAATAACTACTGGCAAAGCACTGATAAGCCACTATAAACAGTGATTTTGAGATATTTTTAATTTTGCATTATTTTAATACAAAGGATTCACACAGTATAGAACCACCATTAAATCTCAAAGCCTACGCTAATCCGATTTTGAAGACAGTTAAATTCTATACTTAAAAAATAATTTCCATTTCACTGTCAATCTCTGATTTTATATTCTTGAGAATATTAAACCAGGAAATGTTGATTACTACAGTCAATGCAATAGTTATCTATCTGGAATTAAACATTTACCTCTCTAGAGACCAGACTGAGATCTTGACTGGGACAGCCTTTTAGTGTAGGTATTAACTGAAGAATAACAAGTTTCTTTTGATAATTCTTTCTTTCTTTTTTTCCTCTTCACGTTTATTTTTTTATTGGTGTAAGATATCTACTGAATTTAAGATAACAGTGTTTTGTTTAAATGTTTTATGCTGTGCTAACAGCAAGCAAATCTTACCCTTTTGTCCCATGTAAAATCACCAAAATGTTTGAAACGTCTGTATTTTAGGGTTGCCTTCACTCTTGCCTCTGGGTGCGCTGCTGCAAAGAACAGTAGTTTATGGTATCAGTAAGGCTGCAGCTTGGTATAAATTGGTCTTTTCATTACTTGTCATTAGAATCATGTCAACCAGTGAGAGAACAAGACAAGGAAAAAGGTTTTTGACTCAGATAAAACTGAATACATTACTGAAATAATGCAATAGATGCAAATATTTTATTTCATTGATCTAGACATTAGAAGCATGGTTATCAAGGTGTCTTATTGCAGGAGCTTAAGTTAACAATTGAATGCACTGGTATCTCTACAATGTCAGTAGGTAAAAAAAAAAAAAAAGAAAAAAAAATTATCTTCAGTATATACATACCTTCATAAAAGCCATACCTTCAGGCAATCTCTAAACCAGAGATGAAGAAGAGGAAGCTTAACTAAAAATGTATAGATAAGCAGACAAATTCTTCCTCTGATTTTAAGCAACAGTTTAAAAATAAAATGAAGGTACCCTTAAAGATAATCTCACAACTAAACAGGTCCTTATCCATCCTATTTCACCATTTGATAGAAAGATCACAGAGGACTGATAAGTATTCAGGGTGAGACATTTGCATAATAAGGGAACCACCACACCTACACCACTTTTCATCTGCACATTGACTTAAATTTAAATTCTGTATAAGGACATTGATGTTCTAGTCCCAAAAATAAATACATCAATAACATTACCAAATTCTAAGTGGAAAGGATTTTACAGCCTTTAATTAAGAACAGGTACATATCACAGAATCACAGAATGGTAGGGGTTGGAAGGGACCTTTGGAGATCATCTAGTCCAACCCCTCTGCCAAAGCAGATTCCCCTAGAGTAGGCAGAACAGGAACACAAACAGTTGGGTTTTGAATCTCTACAGAGAAGACAACTTCACAACCTTTCTGGGAAGCATGTTCCAGTGCTCTGACACCCTCAAAGTAAAGAAGCTTTTCCTCATGTTGAGATGGAACTTCCTGTGTTCCAGCTTGCATCTATTTCCCCTTGTCCAGTCACTGTCCATCACTGAGAAGAGCCTGACCCCATCCTCTTGACACCCACCCTTAAGATATTTATAAGCATTGATAAGATCCCCTCTCAGTCTTCTCTTCTCCAGGCTAAACAGCCCCAAGACTCTCAGCCTTTCCTCATAAGAGGGGTGCTCCATTCCCTTGATCATCTTCATAGCCCTCTGCTGGACTCCAGTAGTTCCCTGTCCTTCTTGAACTAGGGGACCCAGAACTGGACAGAGTACTCCAGATGTGGCCTCACCAGGGCAGAGTAGAAGGGGAAGAGGACCTCCCTCAACCTGCTGGCCATGCTCTTTTTGATGCACCCCGGGAACACATTGGCCTTCCTTGCCACAAAGGCACATTACTGGGTCTGGCTCTGTCTCTCCTGGTAACAACCACTGAGAATTGAGGAGGAATTCCATTAGACAAATCCAAACTTGAAAGAAAAAAATGATCTCAAGATTTCAGTTATAGGAAAAGATGCAATCCTTCCCTTAAATTTCAAGTGTTTAATTTCTTTATTCCATTAGCACTGGTGCATCAGTCTGGATTTTGTTTCAGTCAATTAGCCTTTGTCATTAGCCCAACTAGCAATTTAATCAGATGAAACCAAATGTTCAGATTGAACGCTTGAGCAGGGTGTTTTGGGCCATAACTGTGAATTCTGAACAATGACAATGAATAGAGCCTGTGAGAGCCATTCAGGAAACCGTCCAGCCTTGCAGCTCATCGCTGTGCTATTATTGCCCCTACTATCTCACTTTGACCAAAGAGAAAAGTCTTCTGGAACTCCAGCTCCCAGTTTTGCCCTTTCATCCAGTCAACAGGTTTAGCCATCACCATAACAATTCAAGGACTAAGGTACAATTCAGGTCACATCAGAAATGGGCCTAGAACCAAGACTTACTGTGGTCATGAGTGGAACACAGACAGGGGTGTAACATTATGAGTGGCGTAAACAAAAACTCAGTGACAGCAAAACTCAGAAAACTGAGTCTAGGTTTTCTTAATGAAAACCAAGGCCATAACAATGACTCTCACACTGATACACGGTGTCTCACTTGCTCATTTTGGGCCAATTCAACTTCTTGAGCAGAAGTGTATATTCAGAGTATGCATAGCCTACTTCACCACCTGTCAGAATTTCCTGTGTATCGGGGACATCTTACAGAAGAAGCAGCTGAGAATTTTACACAAAGTTTAAGAAACAAATACTCACTGCTAACACATTGTTACATTTAAGTCTATTTCATATGTAAGGTATCAGTAAAAAGATCTTTTTAAGAATTCATTTTATGAGTTCAAATTTTAATTTATTAAATTTTATTAAACCTTTCCCCCCAAAAAAAGTTCTTACATGTATTAGAAGTTGTGTCCTTCCTATGTCTATTCACTGTTAGTAGAATAAACATTTTGTAAATTTGTCCGCAACAGATAAAACAATCCTTTTAATTTCTGTGACAGCTTTCTAAAACATCACTTCTATTCCTTAAGTGAGCACAGTAACTTTTAGATAATGAGTTATTTGAATGTGTTCACTAGAGAGGGAAGAAAGATGGGAATGAAAGAAGGTGTTTATATAATTTTTAATCACCCACAGAATAATCCACAGTATGTTTCAGGAGAGATAAAGCAGAAAATCAGACTAAAGTATATTATTGCACCAGCAACCTAGAAAATAGGTATATTCAATGACAAATGACAAATTCTGTTTTGTTTACATATCTACTTCATGTCTTCCCACTTATGTTAGATCTTCTATTAAAGGGAGAGATGTGTCCAATACTAGAATTTGAGAAAACAGCAGGGAGAAAAAAGTATCTACTACGCCCAGCTTCTTTTACAGAATCAGATGCATAAAAGAGAGACAGGAAAAACTATTCCTACCACAAAGCATATTTGTTGAAAGGAAATGCCATCTGGAAAATGTAATTATTAAGAATATGCTCTTAAGGAAAATGTTTATATCCTATCTTAGGTTTGGCAAGCTTGTTGAATACCAATAAGAACAATGGAAGTGGAAGTGTCATGTTAGATACCAAATATATTTGTTTAAATACAAACTAGAAATTTTGTCTCAGATTACTATAAATTAATGGAGGTTTTGCTCTTTCAAGTAATATGTATTTAAACACGTAGAATAACAACATTCTTCTGATAAGCAGTAGGCTATTTGCTGTAGCTTGGGGCATTCTATCAGGTCCAGGCATTTTCTCAAATATACCTTCTTACAGTGTGTTGATTATAGCAAAAATACTGGCACATTTTGAACTAAATACTTTATTTTTTTGTCTGATTTTCTTTACTATGAACTATTTTAATGGACACCAAACAAAGATATCAGCTGAGATGGGTAAACACAGTAGGTTTAGATTCCTCCCACTGACATGGAAACGTGGCCAATCAGTTCATCTGCTTACAGACACCTTATTCACTGTTAAATGATAATCATTTGAACAAAGAACATAATTTTGAGTCTTAGGAAATCTGCTTGAAAAAGACATCATTGTTATGATTTAGAGATCTTCAATAGGCAGGCTGTAACAATGAATTTCAGGCATTCTCTTAAAAAATATCACCTTTATCTGAGATAACTATAAATGACTACGTTGGAAATATGCTTGTAGCTTATGTTGGGTATGTCTTCAGACCAGGCATAATTCAATGCTAGTCAAGTAAGCCTCCTCCTATAAACCCATGCAAGCTATTCATCAGTTAGATTAATCTGCAGTTATTTTCTTAAGATATATATTAACAAAACAAACAAAAAATGTACTGTATTTGCATTTCAGTGAGTAGCACACAATACCTGAGTATGACCCATATCCATGTTGCTGTTTAAAGATCATTATCATAAAATATTATTAGCATTATTATAACAGAATTCTCCAAAATTTCTATGCTTTGTGTTACAGCTAGTGCAAAGAAAGAAAATACTATAAAGAAGAGCTACTGGATTCCAATATATGATACATGAATTATTGTAGCTGTACAACAAAATCAAAGCTCCAGAATGTGACTGTACCAAGATACAATGACTGTAAAATGAAAAGACTAGTGAGACTAGTGAGGAGAAAGTGTGGTCCATCAAAGGACTGATGAAAAATTCATATGAAATACATTTGTACAGACTAGAAAACACTTAAATTGTCTTTACAGGTAAAAAAACAGGAACTGAACATGAGATTTTCTTAATGACTGGAGTGTGGGAACTTGGTGAATTCATGATAATAGTCATTACACCCTTTTTTTAATGGTTGTATGTATTAAAGAGCATGAAAACCAGCAAGGGAACATGAGAAACAATGTATTAGAATTTATTAAACTCTTGGAAAGGAGAGCTGTGGCTTTATTTAGATTGAAGCTGCTGGACAATGAGACCACTGTTCTGATCTCCTCTAAATGGTAATTTAACACTGTCCTAAGTAAGCAGTCTGCATGGTGAATTCACTGCTGTCACGGTTGAAAAAGACAATCCTCTATGAGAAAGACTGGAGCAGCTAGAAGCAGACTAAGAGAATAAGCCACTGCACTTTACAATGACAGTATAGACTGAAGTACATACCTATCACCTATCCTCATAGTGGTCATGGGGATATAGCAACTAGTGTTAACAGTGACATTGAGCAAGCAATTACTGGCATAAGCATGTTCAAGAGTAAAATATCATGGTATGAACTTTCTGTTTCACTTTTATGGTGAACAAAATGTAATTAGTTCTTACTAAAACACTTCCCTAAAGGGTATCCCTAAGATTATTCTATTTTATATATATATACATAGATATAAATATTTATATATAAATGCAAAGGAAATAGACTGTAACAATAGCTTGGAAAAACTGGTGTCAGTGGAAGATAATCACCCTTTAGGAAAGGGTTTGTTTGGAGGGTTTTTTATTACCTAATTTTAATTAAATTTAATTTTAATAATACCTAATTTTATTACCCTAATTGGATTTTTTATTACCATCCAAGATCAAGAGCTAGGATTTTCAAATGAGCCAACCAAAAGTTTGAAAGATGCAGTCAGAGAAATGTGAGATACCTCTATCAATTGTGTAAATGCCATTTCACTTTTGATAAATTTGTTCTTATAAGACTGTCTACGAATGCCTTAACATTGTCTATCAAGTCAGTTAGTATAAATATAAACAGAAAAAAAAACAAAACTTTTTTCCTAAAGTGCAGGCCCTATAGAACATGTGTATCTATATTTAAATCCTGGAACATTGTCATGTGTGATATAAGGTTAAGGCTCCTTTCATCCTTGAGGGAAGGGATAAAATTAAGAGCATTTCAACATTACATGGAAGTACTTACCAAGAGAGAGGAAGGGAGGGGATCCAAGCTATGCATTTGTTACATTCATTTTGAAATGCATTATGCCTGAATGTGTGAAATTTCAGTTGATTGTATTACAACAATTATGTTTTCAGTCTCCTTGAAATAAGCTTCTGTAGCCCCTCAATATTTTTTACATTAGAAGACAGAGTGATACTCATCTGAGTTCTTTTGAAGTGGTGCTCAGAAAGAAGGTATGAAATGAACAAAACTGAGTTAACCTTTGAAGAGCTGGTCCCCTACTTTCATTTCTTCTGTTTGCCTCTGGGCAGCAGCATATGTCAATAACTTATTTCTGTGTCCTGTTTCAACAGATCACCATTGCAGTATGAGGGTACACAGCAGTTGTTGCTTGTATTCACCTGAAATATCCATTACATTTCAGAGGTTACACTGCCTGCCTGTAACCTTTTTAAGGTCAGCAAAAAACCTGTTTACCCGATGAGCTCTAGAAAAGAAGCAAGATGCTAGTTTAAAAATAAGTATGTATATATATGCATCAAACCAAGTCCTGGGACCAAATTAAGGACCCCTCTTCAAATGTCACTTATAATTTTGCTGGCTGACTTCAATGAAACCACTTCTGATTTGGTCCCCTATGACATAACAACACTGTGAGCTGTAATAGATCACTGTGGAAGGTTCTCATTCTCTGTGCTAAAATGAATCTCCCTGCAGGCATGCTTAAGGCTCTTTTGCTTTAAGCTTCTCCAGTATTCACCTAAAAAGCTGCAGTGTTTTTAGCCATACTAAACTTATTTCTGAAGCACCACCAGTAAGGGGATAAAAGATAAGGAGACTTAAATACTACCTTGTGTGCACTGGGATCCAGCCTTTACTTTTTAAGGACTTTGTCTTTTCCAAAATAAGGTTTGACAGAATAAAAGATCTTTCAAAGTGCTAAAACATGGTAAAACATCTGCACAGTGCCTCTGTCTTTAGTTTCTTCACTGTTGTGGAAACACTGCAGAACAGAGATTACAGGGTGGGAGTTTGTTTTGAGGGTTGTTTGGGTTTTGCTTGTTGTTGCTGTTGTTTTTTATCCACAAATAAATTCTCAAAGATTTATTATTTTTTAGATTTTTTAAATGAACCAACCCTACTGACTGATTTTGAGAAAATAGAAGCTGCTTCCAAGGCTTCAAACCATAATGTAATAAACTGTCTCAATTTTGAGGCAAGTGTACTGAAAAGAAAATCCTTCAAAAAATAAAACACATGTTTTTCACATTGGCTTCTTTGACTATGCCAAGTTGTCATATCTGAATACATAGATTTTTGGTATACAGAACTCTGGTGAGCATTATGATTAGTTGTTATCTGACTGATTTTTGTTCTTTATGAAAGTCACATATGGCTTCTTTGACAGGATGGCAGTGGCAAACAAGCCAACTTGGAAGAGCTGTAAGACTTACGAGGGAAACACAAAATTCATGTTCAAGACTAATTTTTAAAATATTAAAAATATTCAGCCTGGTGAAGTTCAATAACTAAAATATTTGGGAAATCTAGACTCAACTGTCAAAAGGGTGCCTAACTTCAAGTTTGATTTAGAACTTTTATCTAAAATACAGGACTATGAAACCTCCATATTCCACTGAGGAAAGTTTTCAATGGTAAAGTAGTGAATATAAGTTTACCCGACACAAAAAAATCTGTGAGTACTGACAGAAAAGAAGAGTGTAGTTTCACTAATGAAGCTGATGCACTCACACCGTATAAGCCAAGTTCCCGTGCCCTCAACAGAGATGAACAAAATGTAGGGACTAGTACATGAGGCCCAGGAACCTCAGTGGCATTTAGATCACCTGAATATGGCCCACCCTGCCTATATTATGGAGAAGACAGCTGTGCTAAATGCAGTCCTCGGAAAATGTTCCAAATGTCTGAATTACCTTGTTTCAGACATTAAGAAAAATTGTAACCAGGAGAGACAGTAAAGATTTAAAACTAATTTAGCATTGGAGCAACTAAATTGACACCAGTCTTTTAAGAAACACAGCAGCAAAAATTCAACTCTTACAAGTCGAACAGACAAAAAGAGACATCCATTTTATGCACAGATTTTTCTACAGTACTGTAATTAACATTATGCCAACTAATGAAAACTAGAATTGAAAATAATGCTTAGTGAAGTATTTGCACAAACGGAGCATACAAAAGACTACATATCCCTTTTAGTGTTAAACAGCGATATTGACTTACATGTATAATAAATAGCTAGAAAAATAAACTTTCCAAAGCAAGAAAAATATTATTCTTGGTCATAATACACGATACAAATTACTACAGAAATTCTGTCTAGTGGTTTAGAGTAAAAGCATTTACAGAAATATTCTAAATATCCCATCAACAATGATTTACTCAACTAGCATATTACACAGCAGCTCAATGCAGTAAAGAGTGCTACTTAAGAACCAGCTGACATCACAAGTAAATTTTAACCCTTTCTTTCAGTGAGACCATGCTCTTTACTCTCAAAGTTGTATTAAAGTTGATGTTCCTCCCAGGAAAAACAGAAGGTTAAAAAAGCAAAGATGAAGGAGAAAGAATCTAGTACCTTGGTTGGTCGAGGGAGTCGGCCGACGGAGCGTCGGTCGAGGGCGTCTCTTTTGAGGTCATTGCGCCGGAGCGGCGGTCGAGGGCGTCTCTTTTTTGAGGTCACTGCATCCTTGAGACTTCTTTGGTCTCTCTGACAAAGCCTCTTATTTTGTCAGATTTTTCTCCTGAGCTACCTGTGTGGTCTACTGCGGTCTAATTCAGTTCTGTCTTACAGCATTTGTTTATTTCAAATCAGGAACCCAAAGATATCTATCGTTATATTAGATCTCCTCTTAGATAGCTTTCATGTATTGTTATTGACAGATCTCTAACCAGAATTTTTGTTCTCCCTTACAGCTTATTTTCATTTTAGCTACTTAGATGATACTTAGACTGCTTCATACAATTTCCGATGCATTTCTTGTATTTCTATGGGTTTTGGGACTATTCTAGTTCTGTTAAGAAAATCAATCAAAGGGAGATTATTGAGGTGATCATTTGATAATAACAATCATTACATTTAATAAGCTACCATATATATAGCTAACTATGGCATCTCTTTCTATCTGCACCCCAGAAAAATTACATTTCATTACCTACCCAGTCATGTTGCTGACAGAACAGATGTAGCTGCAGTCACAGAGCAGATACTGTTACCTCCAGTAAGGATTCGCTCCTCTGTTTCAAGCTCCACAACCTCTAAAGGGACAGCAAAAAAGCAGTAGCTGCA
Source organism: Calidris pugnax (assembly GCF_001431845.1). Taxonomy (NCBI): domain Eukaryota; kingdom Metazoa; phylum Chordata; class Aves; order Charadriiformes; family Scolopacidae; genus Calidris; species Calidris pugnax. The sequence goes on along the minus strand of NW_015090830.1, from coordinate 10,953,094 downwards.
GCTCCTCCGGCTGCCTTTATGCCTTCTGGGGTATTGGCCCTGCCCTGTCCCAGGTGACTGTAGGGAGGGTGGTGGGCAGGGCCCGGGGTACATAAGCCACAGCCCCTGTGGAGGGAGCTCGTTCTGCTCTGGGACCTCTGTGGGGTTAGAGCTCTACTGAGTCTTTAGTGACCTGCAGCTTCGGAGGGGATTCAGCTGTGGGGGTAGGGGTGTTTGAGAGGAGCAGAGGTGAGAAGTCTGAGAAAAAAACCTATGGACCAGGTAAGGTTTAGTGGTATGTACAGCAGAAGGTAGACGGAGCGGCGGTCGAGGGTGTCAACCGACGGACTGTTGGTCGAGGGATAATCAGGATGCACATACCCATTAATAAACTCTTCTGACAGTATAATGCCTATAAAATTAAACTTAGTAAAAAGACTACTTCTTGATTAACGTTATTTATATACTACAGATTAATCAAGGAAAGATTCCCAGTATATTAATTAAACTGCTATCTATCATGTATGCTACTTATCACACATTGTAACAGCAGCCAACTACCTTGATGTTATACAGAATTTGACATTTTCTGTAATTGCTTATGAGGTTGATGGAAGTTTGATTTTGATGAAGTCAGTTCCTAGCACAGAAAAGCGCTGTCTGCAAAATGTTCTATAACTCTTTTTTTCTTACTGAACATACAGTAGCTGTATTCTGGACCACTGTTACCTACATTAAGATCTGTGTTTTGTTTGGGGCATTTGATGATTTTCTCTACAGACAGTCTGCAGCTGCTCTCATCACAAGGATTCTCTGCTGCTTTTCAATCCAGACAAAACTTCCTGGTTTCACAAGAAAGCCTATATACAATGGAAGGGTTCCCAGGAAATGAGACAGCCACACTGGCAACATTAATGTTATTTTTGTGGCATTTTATAAACTGAAGCAATCGAGAGTTGCTTATGTTTCATGTTAGATCAAGATCTATTTTTCCCCATCATGTAAACACTTTTAACAGTGGAAAATATGATTTAGTCATATGTAAGTGCATAAGATTTAATACCCTAATTACTTTGTCAGAAATCCAGTTTCAGTTGAAGTGTACCGTGTTATTGACCAGTCAATTGCATCAAGTTTTTCAAATTTAAAAGAAAGATATTATCTTTATATTGGCAAAATAATACAATAAATACAATCTCAAAGAAGAATTATCATTACCATTCATTTCTTGAACAGCAAAAAATAATTATTTGATTAAGTAACTGGCCTAAGATGATTTTTTCCCTTGTTACCAGTAGCACATTTTCCCTAACTGTTTTAACTCCAAATTCATCTGGTTAGGAGTTTTTCCAGCTGCCTGTGAGATAAGGCAACTAGAAATAAATTTCTAATTGGACAAAAGCGAAATATTTTTTTAGAAAAAACTGCACTTGTGGCACAATATATAGCATCAGAAAAAAATACCTGGAAATAACCCAAGTGACTTGTTTTAACATTTCTTAAAGTAAAATATAATAATTAAAAAAAACCCAAATCATTTCAGTGTGACACTTTTCCTTTAAGTTTCTCTGAATTTCTATTCAGAGCAATCAAAAAAGGTCAGCCTTAAAATGAATCATTACAGAAATTCTCAAAATTAAGTATTTCTGCTGACCCAAAGTATTTTGTTGCTTTACATTTCACAATACTTCACAAGTACATACTATTTCAGTTTTGTGCCTCAACTCATGTGACTGACCACTAAAACACTACATATGGAAGAAGACTCAGAGGGGATGGATGGTAAAGGGTGACATGACATACCCATGAAAGCTCAGGGAATACCACAGGCAAAACTGACCACAGCTTTTGCAAATAAGCTGACTTCAAGCCAACACAAAGGGAATCAAAAGGGGATTTATGTTTTAAGTAAACACCTATCAATAATTGAGTGGATCAACTGATGCTTCCTTGACTTCATTAAAAGAATGTAAATGTCTCCCAGAGTTAGCCAGGCTATCATGGAGGGGTGGGGTGGATACATGATTCAGCCCAACACAGAGTATAAAAGCTAGACAACTAGCAAAAGTATTTCAAAGAGAACAGTGAGCTTGAGCTGGCTTCAGCCCATGTATTCCCAGCAATTGTGAATCCCCAGTATCGTGATGGTGAGCATATTATAGAGGCCTATAATGGGAATGACATTGGCATTGTGATTGAATAGTATATCACAATTACTATATTTTGCTAAGCGTAACTTACATTTGTCATTTTTATTGTGTTTTCAGTTTATTCTGTATTGCTCTGCTAAATCAGAAATCCTATGCATCAAATATCCTCAAATAAATACATTTTATATTAAACTTTACACTCTCCATGCGTGGAGTATCTAAAAGAACTTGGTCAGAGAGTACTGGACTCTTAACAACTCAGGACAGGGATTTTTTTTTTTCCCAGAAGCTGCAAAATTTCACAGTTTCCCAGCCCATCTATGGGATAAGGGTTAGTATATTTGTGTCTTGAGTGACACGAATTGTGAATCCCAGGTCTGCCTTTTAGAGAAATTGCCTTCCTTGCTTTGTAAAACAAAGCCCACTAGGTGGTAAAAAATCCCTACAGAGAGGTTTATCAGCTTTCAAACAAGAACAGATCAATCCCATAAATGAAATTTAGCTCAGGTATGTCACAGATTACAACAAAATGTGTTGAAAACAAGTCTTTTGCTTCCCTTCCATTGACACGCAGCAGTCCTTTCCTTCAGTCTTGCTGGCAGTACAAAAGCTTATAGGACTTCCTGGCTTGCAATTCACATCACACAGTGACCCCTTTGCCTTTTTAGGTAAGATCTCACTGTCCCACTATGCCCAAAACCTAGTAGTCTTTGCTTCTTACTACTGTTCCTGTCAGGAGTTCACCAGAAGTGACCCCCCAACCCCAGTGTGCTCAGTGGCTCCAAGAGACAGAACCTCCCCAGAGAGTTTCACTTCTTTGAATAAACCAAGAGGTAGTTTTTCTTCTCATTGTTCAGCCTCTACCTTTTTAAAAAACATGGCACACCGTACACAGGTAAACTGTGCACAAATACATCACGCAGTTATACCATCTTGCAGAACTACATAGTGATGCAAATGAGACAAAGGATAAACTCCCCAAAATCTTTCTCTCAAAAAAGATAATCTGGTTGCTTACTCCATAGAACACTTAGAATAAAAACTTCTGCACAAAGTATGCCACAGTGATTCCCTTTCTTCTTTTGCCTATTTTCTCTACACAGTGATAAGTTTTCATGTTCTCTGAATCCTGTTATGTTTCATGCTCCTGAAATGTAGGAGAAGCTTGAAGTTCTTTCACCTCCATCTTCCTCTGACTGTCTCTCCAGTTTCAGACTGAAGTAGGGAGCAGTCTCTAGCATTCATCTCCATCATTCAATCCTAGTGGGAACAGAGACTCATTTAACTCACACTGCTAGGAGTGATGTGGCACCTTTTTTTTTCCTTCCCTAACTGGATGCCCTTCATTTAAAATTCCTCACCTTTTCCAGTCTTGTTTTCCAGCACTTTTACCTAAGTATATCATATCTTCCATGGTATCCAGTAAATTGAGTCCTGTTGAGTACTGCTTTTGTCAGTTATACAATTCAGATGAACTGCTGACACATAAGCAGCTTTCTGGGTTGGGGAGTCTTTCTAGAAGTAAAATACTTTGATTATCTCCCTAGTCTTTGTTGGGTCTGTCATTTGAGGATACAAAAGGATTTTCTTAGTGTCTGTGCCTCTCAAACACTGCATTTGTTTCTTTAATTTGTAAATCTTCAGGATGTCTGACTGATTTCCTGCAGTCAGGTTTATTTGTTTTTCCTTCTAGGAAAAGAAGGAAAAGTTCTAGGCAAAGTTCCTCAAATTCATGATTTGAAAGTACAGGAGATCAAGGGTTTTTCTTCTCCAATCCTCCCCATAGTTTAGAACGTAGCTTTATATTATATGCTGCCTTGCTTATAGCTGGCAGGGATCAGCTCTCCCATCCTTAGCCTAAGCCTCCTCTTTTTGATTTCAGGCAGTGCTTTATTTTCAGAAGGTCTTGGTTGAGGTCCTTGTTTTGCCTGTGAGTCTTGGTCACTGCTCAGCAAAACTCACTTAGTACTCACCTATCCATTTTGCTGCTTCCCATGCTGTAGGAAGATGTTAGATTAATTTGGGACTAACAAATTTTAAAAACTGATTTGTCTGTTGATTGTTCCAGTCAGGGTTTGAATCTGCCCAATCTGTCTCTTTCACTGTGCTGTAGAGATCCACCAGCTGCCTCTTGTCTTTCTGAAGGCAATGGGAGCTATGAGGCATGCTCTGCTTGGTGCCAAACCCCTTGTTACTCATTTTTTCAGCCCTTGAACATCACCCCCCTTTGGTTAGTGTCCAGTCTTAAAGGAGAATGACAAAAGAACCCTGTTGAATGTCACAGTGTACATCTCTTCTGTTTCTGTTCTCAGTCAAATAATATAAGCAAACTAAGCATTCTGCCCTGCTGAATTATTTGGCAACGAGAAAATTGGAAGTGTGTTAGCTTTCTTTCCAATAAATATTATGCCTAGGTATTTTCAAATGCACAGCTCATGGCTTCCCACTGGTATGGGATCCTCCACCAAATAACCTAGACTTATGAGAGCAGAGAGAGAGAATTTCCTAAATATCTTTAAAATTAATTTTCAAAGTCTCCTTCAAATTGGGAACCCATTAGCATTTACTGAACCAAGCACAAGATTCAAGAAAAAAACTTAGAAAATTACAAAACAGGCAAAGAAGCAATCTGTTTTCAAACATTTTATATTAATTTATTAGCTTGTTCTAGTTTAAAAATTTAGTAGTAATAATAATACAGCCCAAAACACAAACCAAACCTGCAGCTTTTCAGTTTAGAAGATGTTTGCACATTTTGTGCAATTTTTAATTTATGGAAGGCATGCATTTCCAGATTCTGGCCAAGCTGTGGTCCCATGATGCAATGCCATTATAGTAGTCTTAAGGAGAAACAAGAAAGTGAGAATGGGTGACAGACTTAAAGTAACAAGGGCTGCCAGCTGATTTGAAATTCATGTTTTGTGAGAAAACGGACAAGTGCTTCTAATAAATTTAATATCAGTACTACAGATGTGCTTTTCAACCTATTAAACATTTTCCTCCCAGCAGTGCATCTCTTGCTTAGCTCTTGAACAATAAACACCTGTATATGACTGCTGTCCCTATGTTACTGATTCTGTTTTTGTAGTCTGAAATCACTTTTGTATCTCTCCCAAAAACTGACACAAAGAAAACGCATTCAAAATTCAAGACTGTAGAGTATACTTGTTAGAGGCCAAGAAATTGATACAACATATATAAACAGAAGACAAGTATAATTTGCCTAAGGAAAATGTCATCACTATCTTTTTCTGAGTCTCTCAATTGCTACAGTATCAATAAACAGAAAATAGTCTTTCATTGAATCACCTTATTCAAGTATAAGGGCTGAAAGAATTATTCAGATGGAACAATCAAATCTCAAATAATACAATGCAGAGAAGCCAAGTAGCTGTCAGTTATAGGCAATGTCAGTAGCCATGATCCAACCCTTCTCCCTGTTTTCTTATAAAGCAGCCAAAAGATGCGCCAAGCAGTCAAATGCAGAGGAAAAAAAAAAACCACAATAAGCAAGGCAATGAAACAGAATCTGATGAGGAAAAAAAACCCACAAACGCAAAACCAACAAAAAAGCCCAGCTACAATTAAGTAATTCACCTTAGAGCCATCTACTGCAATCCCACATCAAACTCAAACTAAATTTAGATATCCAAGAAAAAGAAGGAAAACCTGTTAGGTGGTTGGTTACTGAAAAAAAGGTGTTGAGGAAAACCTTACCATAGATTTGAGTCTTCTCCTTGCCTGTTTCCTATATACAAACCCTTACTGTATCATGTAAGGTGATCTCTATTGAGCAATTTTAACCTTATCTGTCCTGTTCCAATTTGTCTTGGCATATTTATAAAACAAAATGGCAGAAGTGAGCAGTAGCAGTAATCCAGATGGTTTTAAAAATAATTTTGGCCCTGCATCTGACACATCTGATAAGCTGCCAGTAAGATGCAAATGCTATCTAGATGCTAATTCCATTTATATCAAACACTTCAGCAGAAAGTATTTTCAGTAGTCATTCTCTCTCTTTAATATAATACTAACACAATGGGATCCCTCTGAAGAAGGAGGGATCTTGTCTGTAGGCCTAGGTTGAAGCATCCCAGGAGATCCATCTGAGGCTTCCCTCTCAGAAAAAACTGAGTAGTTAACAAACATTTGTTATTAGCTTGGTCAGCAAACAGGTACACTAATTCAACAGACACATTTGTGGAGAAGAAAGGTTCTTCAGAATTTTCAATCCTATCCTTCAATATAAGGCAGACTTGAAAGTCTTGAAACTTTTCTGCATAATTAGAGAAAAAAATATCTTTTGCCCTACTCCTTTAGATGGATACAATAGGTCACACAGTCTAACAGGTAATATTGGTGTAATTGAAACCTGCCTATTTATTCCTGTCTGAATTATGAGAGGTAGAGATTAGAACAATAACCATAGGCTTTGAGTGTTAAATTTGCTATGCCAAAAGTGAAATCAGAAATTAAAAGTGATCATTTAAGTGAGGTTTTGCAAGAATAAAATCCGTAGCTAACAAATAAATCTTGGTGAAAGTTTTCAGCTTGTACAAATACTGCTTTTAACATGAGAATGCAATTCCCTCCAGTCTAGATCAATGGAAGTGCCTTTTAAAAGGTTGCATCTTTACAGAAAGAAAATATTGGCTATACCTATACTGCAGCCAGATTCCTACTGAAAAAAAATCTGACATAAGCATGAAGTTTACACATAGCCATAAGAATATCAGTGGCTCAAAGAAAGGTAAAGACACAGTGAAACAAAAATGGGTAACAGCATGTATCATAAACTGATGATTTAGTACCTTATACAACACTCAACATTTAAAAGATTTTCTGAAAACTCTCATCACTGAAAAGTCTATCTCAGGATGCAAAATGGAATCAGTTATTAAAACTTTGCGGAGGCAAACATAGAAACCAATTTTAAAGATCAACTGAAAGCTAATACCCTATAAGCTCAAAGTGACCAGACCTAAACCAGCCTGCCTGGCAGAGAAGAAAACATTCAGAGATTGACCACTGAGTAGCCTTTAGCATGAGGAATCTGTTGCTGTCAACAAGACATTCTGACAACCAGTGAGGTCATGGCATGAAAAAGCTGCTCACATCTAGTGAGACCAGAAGCCATGCAATTACTTCTGACAGCTACTTCTTCATAATTGTCACAGACATTGTTAGGAAAAAGAAAAGTTTCCTAATAAGAGAAAGGTCTTCAAAAAAGTTCAATAGGTACGTGTTGGGCCATTCCCCAGATCACTTGAAATACTTCTCATTTTATGATATCCTGAACATGCTCCAAAATCTATTCAGTCTGTAGGGATTTTCTAAAAGGCAGACATATTACCGAGGTAAAAGCCTTTTTCAGAGATGAATCTGCTTTCATTGTTGGCAGCTGAGAAATTTGTTACCACCTTCTGGTTAATGGTAACTACTGATGTTAATTCACACACACAGGTGTCAATAATTGATGCGTTTCAGTGGTGCTTGAGTAGAGTTTTATTATGAATGTTCTTAAAAACCTAAAAGAAATACTGTGTAAAAATGGCAAGAGATAGAAGTGGTAGAAAACAAACCACTTCAGCCTCAGCATAAGTCAAGTAAAGGAATACATTAATAAATGGGAAAGTCTGAGTTTTCAAAAGGAAATTGCTGAAAGAATTACAACATAATATCCTGTTCCTCTGGATTCCCAGTGCATCATACCATAATCAACCACAAATGAATGAACCAGAAGCTTCAGGGGTAGTGGAAGAAAGGGAGATAAAATGAGATCCTAGGAAAAGATCATTATAGCAGCCTCTGAAGTAGAAGTAATGAAGAACAGTTGCATCAAACACACAGGCAGTTTACTTCACTTGAAGGAGAAAGTTGGGTTTTTTTTTTCTACTAAGACTGAGAGGCAACTGAGGTAATATATCAGAAAGCAATAGCGTGGAGGGAAGCTTTTGTGCACTCGTTTTTTGACAATACACAAAGAGGAAATTCAGAGGTGGGGACAGATACCAGGAACATTTAGTACAGTAGAAGCAGGCTGGAGAAATTCTATAAAACTGAGTAACAGCAGCACAACTAGTCTATGCATTTGGAATATTTATAGAATCGGATGGAGCAGTAAAAGCATTTCTGAATCAAGCAGGATATGCAGCTTGAAGTACAGTAGCAATGTAGTGAACAGTACAGACAAAAAGGTCAACATGTCAAAAGTACCTTTGTCATTCAAGTTCTATTACTTGCTGGCAGAAATACAAACCAAGACCTTTCAGAAGGGGAAACAAATCAGCAGAATAGCTAACATGCAGCGGAGAGGTAGAGGCCAGTGAGCTGAGACACTTCTGAAGGCTGAGGTACTATAGGCTTTGGAAGACACTGTCAAATTGTAAAGGAAGAATGTTATCTTTAAGAAAGTTGTCAGCATGCAACCAAAGGGGATGGATGGATCACATTCTGCAGATAGTAGCACAAATTGAATAGTATCAAAACCCATTTTAAGTAACTCAGCATTCAGTATGGGAAGGTGGATCCTCTTCTCCATATTCTTTTTGCTTGGTCTTGGCTTGCTTCAAACTTAGATTTGCAGTATTCAGACTTGGAAGCATTATAAGAGTTGAACTCTTTTCTAGCTCAAGTTCAGAAAGCTCTCTGGCTTGTGCAGAATTGTGTTGTGGAGCTACAGCTAAGAAACCTATGAATACAAATCTGTAGGAAACTTCTGTAGCCCACAAAACACCTCTGTTCTGATGTGCACTTGCTTAACCTTCCCCTAGTTACCTAAAGCACTTTTGCCATTTTTCACATCCTCATTTAAGTTAGCGGGTCATGCCTTAAGCAAGCTGCCTTGCAATTAGCACAGAATGAGTCACTGCAGAGGAGACCTCACTGACTCATTACAAACTGAAGCAAAGCCCAACTATTTACATAAGTTGAGAATAGTTTAGTTGGACTAGAGTCCAGTGGAAAGTAAATCCACAGGAAATGTAAATTGGATTGTTTATTCAAGCCAATTGCTGATTGGAAGGTCTCCCAACAGTGAATTTTGCCTATGTGCCATCAGAAAGCTGAAGACAGGCAATTCCAAAACCTGAATGCAAACCCAGATTTTTATTTGAGAGATAGGGGCACAACTTTCTACTAATATCTTAGCTTTGTTAACTATTTATTTCCTTTAAGCCAATATTGACTATTGCTTTTCAGTAGCATGACAACAGTGAGATACCTTCGTTTTTTCAAGTGTTCACTATTCCCAAGCATAATACAGCAATTGTCTTCCAAGCAGTGTCAGTTCCTAATTCTGCAAAACAGATACCATAACACTAATAACCAACAATGATTTAACAGAAAAAAATAACAAATTGCCCTAGTTAACTTCAAGTTTAGCAATTAACCTACACTGAAAAGCATTTTGTCTTATTCTAACTTTGAAAGCTCTTCCTGATAGAAACAGTCAGTTTCCACTGAAAATGAGACAAAATGACAGCTCAGTGATTTATGGAGTACTTAGCTTATCACTTGATTGACAGAACTGTGATTCTATGCGGAAACATCTGCCCAGAATTCTTGAGAAATCTTCATAACAAAAATAATATTCTTGCCTTTTTTAGGATCTAAGAGTTGTAGAAGGACACTGTAAATCAAACTCTTCAAATTATGCCTTGATAGGGGCTGAAGAATAGTGTGTAGCATCATGTTTTATTTTTTTGTCGAGTAATAACAGTAGATTTTACAATGCTTCCACACTGAAGCCAAGAAGTTGTGCTCTGAAGCTTAGTTTAACTACCTGAAAGGCTAGAGGACTCAAATTAGTCCTTTGTTATGCATTATTGGTTCCAACATTTATGTGCAGTTACATGTCCAAACCAGGAAATGTATTACTTCAGAGAATAAAACAGCCCATTCATACATGCCCATTTCACGTTCACAAGTGCTGTTATGCTACTGTACTACAATAAGATCTCAGACTCCTTGTCAGGGCACTGGATGCCCCACTGGGCCTTATTTGCCTTGACCAACATCTTTTGGAACTTTCACCTGCACACACTTTGCTGGCACCCAACACTATGGAGACAGACATATTGCTTAGGGGTCCTTGGTAGAACAATAATGTAACAAAGCAGTTATTACAATCAAAACTTTCTTTTAGCCTAGGTGCTTTGAAGATCTGGTTTCTTACAAAACTCGCACCAGAGACCTTCTGCAGATCAGATAATTTTAACTAACATCCAAACCCCCCTTCAGATCAGTTATTTTTTTACAAGAACCATAACCTGAGCTCAAAGTACACATACAAACTCAGTTCTCTGAAGAAGCAGACAACAAGGGCATCCCTGACCACCGGGAGATCATGTTCCTATCACCCCACAGCTCCAGCCTACATCTGACTGGGACTTGCAGCTGCACGTTTTATAGGCAGGGCACCACGTGCTCTTACATTTCTGTGTTCTGCAACATGTGTCACTGATTGCCAAGGCGCGTGGGCCCCTTTAAAGGATAAGTGTGTCTATGGCCAATGGCTGTCCACCCCACATAACGGTGCACCACTGGCTAGAAGTGGGGAGCTGGTTGCAACTGCCAATTGCTCCAGAAGCTTTGTTTCAGCTCAGGCCTAGGCTCCAGAGTTCATTTTTAGGAGCATCAGCAGCCACTCCATGAGGGAGGAAAAGTCAGAAGCCAAGGGTGATCCCAGTACAGGTAGGGCAGTACCCTCACTAACCAGGCACAGTTCTGCAGCACCCAAGGAGGGCCAGGCGGGTGATAGGATCCATCAACTACCAAGTCATCATAACACAGGGTGAACACATGCCTCAGGTTTGAGCAAGATGACTGAGGAAATAAGGATAAGGAGAAGACAGAGCTGAGACAGACAAACAGTGCAGAGCCAAGGTCCATCTGGGAGACAAAGCTGGACATCAAGCTGCCTATAACACAGGCCTGAGTTGCCTCCAAGATACAGGGCCAGAAGCAGCTATAAAACACAGCTCAGAGACTGAAAACCCAGCACTGACCTTATATAGAGCCTCTGGACCAATGGTCAGGAGGTCCCAGATGACACTAGCAGGTCTGGCCTTAAGGGCTCAGGTACACTCAGTACCTTGACTACTTCTTCTGCATGAAATGTACCCAAAAACAGTGCTGGTTAGAATTTTTATGAAACAGTTGTGATGTAGGCAGTTGCTTTTACTGCTGCTTCCTGCTGTTATAACTATTTCCTGCTGAAAAACAAGGACATTGGGTTTTATTTTAATTCATGGGAAAAAACATAATATATGTATAAAACACAAGAATATCATTCACTTCCCTGAGATCATATAGATTAGTGGATGGGACTTGGAATGGGGTAGAACCCTGCAATGGTTTTTACCTATTCTATCTGTGCCTTCAGTGAATTTAAACAGCTGTTTTCAGGCATGGTGCTAGGAAAAAACCACCTGTGTATGGGTGTTTTGTATTTTTTCCTTTAGTGAGCAAGATGAACAAGTTTACTAAAGATTTTCCAATATTTTTATTCTTTGTTTTTTTTCCTAAGGGAAGAGCAACATGTCAGGAAAAATAACCTCTTTGAATGAAACCCCATGTTTATTACCCTGATGTGCACACACTTCATAATGCAGCTTTTATAACCCCCACTCTTTTGTGTCTACTTCCTATAGACTCTGTGCTTTTAGACATGTAGTGGTAGCACTAGCTATAGTGATTTGTGCTTTGTACAACACATTTAATTCTCCAGTTGCTTGTTACAAATACAGTGCAGGTGGCGGGTCATAAATTCAAAGACTATTTTCATATAAAAATAGAAAAGCCATACAGCTGTCATTTTCAAGAACAAGAAAACAATTTGGTACAGGTACAATCATACCTCCCAAGCCAATTTATAAGGCATTTGTTTTCAGTTTGTAAAAATTCACTCAATTCATTGTCAAAAATTAATGATGCTAAGGACCAGTTGTCAGAAGACAAAAACAGTATCACAAAAGAAGGCCTTCTGTACTTGCCCTCATAGGTGTCTGCCTCAGATTAACACCCTATAAATGTTTTTATCAAAATTCTTCCTACAAGTATTCTAAGACTTTTTTAAATAAGAGACAAATTTATTTTTGGAAAATCTTTCATTAAAGGTGTGTGTTGTATTCATCAACTTGGGTTCTTTAGTAGTGGTTCCAATTATCTGTCTTCTTTAAAAGGAAATGATATTACTAGGTGCTTTATAGCATTAAAATTTATTTTTGTCCATTTTTATACTAGCAAAGGGGACTAGGATATCCAAGAAATCCTGAAAATTGAAAATAAGAATATAAGTATAACCAGGTAAGGGTAGAGAAAAGTGATTGAGGGCTGCATGATGTGCTAAAATAATAACACATCATTATAGCAAGTATATCTAATAATGAATTAGAAATTGTTAGGTGATTGGCAAGCACTTGCATTCTAGTGACATTAAAACTTTCACAAAGTCATCTTTTTTTTCTAAAATCAATGTTTTGGAGCATTCTTTTTGTTATTTTTAAAAAGAAGGATATAATGTTAATGTAAAGGAAAGCACAGGAAAACAACCTGGGCTGTAGCCCTTACTGCTCTGTCTTTTCCACTCTACTGTATTTGTGTACAAAATGTATAAATTTATCCTTTCCTTGGTACATCCTTCTGGCTACATTTCAAGCAGGACACTTACCTACTTATTTTTTATTGAGATCCAAATATTCCTTTTAATCACTTTATGTTAACCTGGATAGTACAGATCTGCATAAAGGTAACATCCATAGAACAACGAAGCAAGCTAAGAGCAGTGTAAAGTTAGATTGTTTGGACAGGACACAATTTAACTGTGTTATCTCTTTAAATGGCAACTTTAAAAATCTTATACAATATTTTATGGGGTGAGGAGACAGATTTGTCAGTAGAGGTTTTCAGTGCCAGTATTTAATGAATATTGGTCATAGTCTACTGAGTCTGGCTGGGATGGAGTTTTTTTCATGGCAGTCCACATGGTGCTGGGTTTTAGACCAGTGTTAACAGATTGATGTTTTAGCTATTGAGCAGTGCTTGCATGGCATCAAGGTTGCCTCCATTTCCCACTCTAGTAGGCTGGTGGTGGGCAAGATTTGAGACAGAGTATAGCCAGGACAGCTCACCCAAACTAACCAAAGAGATATTCCATACCATACAAAATCAAGCTCAGCAACTAAACTGAGAGGGACTGCTCTAGTACCACTTGTTTATTTTTCTTTTTCCTTCAATCACTGAACTTTTTTTATCTTGACCCATGATTTTTTTATTGCTTTTCCCTTCCCATTTTCTCCCCCTCCTGCTGAGGGGAGTGTGTGTGAGCAAGCTTTTGGGTGGGGCCTTACTTGCCAGATGGGATCAACCCAAAAAAACCTTGAATAAATGCAGCTTTCACGTCATGGTGATGTAATCTGCTGATGTAATTGCCTTCAACCACTGCAAATCCTTTTATGAATTCAAGTGATTTTAAGTTAATTTTTGATTTTTTAAAAGTGTGTTTTAACAAGCCATTCTAGATTTCCTTTAAAAATTATTTTTTAAAGTTCTCACTATTTCAAAGATAACTGTAGATGTTAAACTTGCAAGTCACTTGTCTCCTCTTCAGATACATACCTTTGTCTTTTATTGGAATCAAATGAATATTTATTGAATCAATTAAACAATTTCAGGAAAAGAGGCTCTACTTCCTCAGAAACCATTAAGAAAGAGACAAGGCTTTCTCAAATACACATGAAAGATTCTAAGATTTTTTTACCATCACATTGTAAGTGAAAATTAACTACTTTTTTGAAAAGTAATATAGTAGTTCATACTAGTCGAAAATGGACTGTTTAACTCTAGGCAAATCCCCAGTGAAACTAAAGGCAAACTGATAAGAAAGAAGAATTAAAACTTCCTGCTACAGTAAAAGTCAGTGACACTTATAAGTAGATGAAAAAAGCAACGTACTAATGCCTGCTCATCCATCAGTAGATTACACATTTGTAAACTGCCTACAGAGATGACTGACAGAGGTCCTGCACACGTAAAAGAATAGCAGCTGGTTTCACATCCAGCTGAGACAGCAAACTGTATGTTTTCCTCCTTTCATGAAATTAGGTGCAAGTTTGTGAGATCATAAAAATTTGGTGACTTGAGCTAGCAGCACACCCTACTCACAACTGAGCTTCAGAAGCGCAGCTTCTTGCAGCTCTTTTCAACTTGTTTCTTGAAACAGACAGTGAAGAATTGATAGAGAAATGTCAAAGAGCAGAACTTCTAGTTCAGATTATAACATCTCAACATCTCAGGAAGACACATTGTGAAGTAAAGCCTAGGAACTAAATTAAAAATCTCTCCCTGTAAAAGAAATAACAAAAGGATTCATCAAGACGGGTCCTTGCCCAGAGTTCCCTTCAGATATTAACTTTAACAGGCAAACATGTTGCTCTTGCTGCCAGCCCCAAACAATAGGAATGATGGTAGTTGGGTCAGACTAGAAGTAGCCCAGCAAGTGGAAAGATGAAAGTCGAAGGGTTTCCTACTTTCAAAAATATTTTTGCTACAGTAACGTACACATTATTTTGAGAAGATTTTCCAGATCTATTTCATCTTCCTGTGCTAGAGCAGTGTCAGGCATATTTAACTGGATTTTTGACTTACTGGGTTGTAAACTTCTGGTGTCTTGTTGTAGATGACACCTTTTTATGCTTGCCAGTCTTGTAATGTTGTTTTCTTAACTGACAAACTAAATCTCCTTTATTACAAATTAAGCCAATTATGATTTATCTTCTGGCAGACAAGAGAAACCTGTTATTGTCAGTGGTAATAATTTTGCACAATGGAAGGGTTCACATTACTCCTTGGTTGTCTCTGTTTTAAACAGGGCCAGTTATTTAATCTTGGTGGGGAACTTTAAAACACTTCTGTCCCCTCTTCTGTTACCTGGCTTCTGTAAGACATTGTTTAAGTTGTGAACTTGCAGGCCCAGGATATGAAATTTAGCACTCTTGAAAATTGCTTTAGATAAACCAATGCAAAGCAAAAGCAGGCAGTCACCTCGGTAGATTTTTCTTATGTTTAACTACTGAAAAAAACCACTCTAATCTAAACCATGTTTAAATTTAATACAAATGTAAGGCTAAAAAGCAATTTTTCAGGGAAATAACAATAACTGCCTAATTTTAGCAACATCAAAATATTGCTTAGAAGATGAACTTAATATTGAAACTAAGTAATAGTATTAATAGAACACAAGAATTAAAAAAATACCCACACCATTTAAAATCTTTTGAAGTTTTTTCCTTTGTTTTACATGCTGACAAATACTGACAAAACAGCACTTTCCAGCAAAAACGTTGGCTGATTTCTTTCAACCATCCTTACGTGATTGTGACAGATTGCACCATATAAAAAGCAATTCTATCAGCAAAACACTTTACACACTATGTCTACTATTTTACCCCTTCTGAAGCATCTGTCATTGCTTTTAAAGGTCACATATTTCATGTTTCAATGTGTGTGGGAAAAAATAACTCCCCTTAACCTGAGAGATTAGCAAGGATGTTATACCAGCTTTGTCGTGCATTGCATAATTTCATTTATTATTCTTAATGTGGCATGGAGCCTGGAATTCATTTTCATGTAAAGAAAGACTTCCATGTGTACAATGTTTATATTGCAATAATGGAAACAAACCAAACAGCAAATTAAATGAATTAGGTCTGATGCTTTGTCTCCTCTAATTAAAATATCTTCCTCCTCTTTCCTATGGTACTACTGTGAAGCAAATACGGTATAAAAAAAAATAATCAAACCCTGTTTCTAATATTGTGAGAAAAATGCCTATGCCCACTGCCAAGCGTTTTAGAATTCATTTAGTTCATGCATTATAGGCCAAAAAATAGAGGATTTAGCTGTAGGATAAACTTCCTTATGTCAGACAGGAACAGCAAAGAAAAGGCCCAGAGGAAGGTATTCAAGAAGAGAACAGGTTTAGAAGAAAAGAAAAAGAAAAAAAAATCCCAAGCAAACAATGTAAACAAGGACAAAACAATGAAAAACGTTTGTAAACAACACAGGGTAACACATCTTAGCATATTATTTAAGACCCTGTTTATGGTCTATGGAAAGAAATAAGTATTTTTAGGGATACTATACATTTCTGATTAATTTGTACAGAGAAGTCTCACCCTTAAAATCTTCAATTCTGCAGAATTCCCAGCAAGAAATCACTGCTGGAAGGTGAGGGAGATCCAGTGCTTTTCTTGTTAGGTATATCCGTTTAATAAGCTGGCCCTTTTCAGGAAAACTCCGTTTAGAAATCAGAGTTCAAGAAATAAATGCATTTCTCAGCACATTTAAGCCCTTCCCGATCACAAGTGACATGGCATTCGACTTCACGGCGTGCCCTTTCTGAGCCAGGCTTTCCCCGCGGCGCCCGCCCGTGGCTGAGGGGCTCAGCTGTGCCCTGCGGTGGGGCCGTTGGAGCCGGCTGGAACCGGCTGTGTCCGGCACGGGGCAGCCCCGGGCCCGCTCCGCAGGGGCCGCCCCACACCGCCCGCCCACACAACCGGGGACCCTGGTACAAAATCTATTTGTGAAACAAGATGCCTTGCTGCAGATCAAAAGATATAATTTCAGAAAGCCGAGGCATCTAAAAATTGACTTTTTTAATGTTTCATTAGCTTGATCTCTTAAAATTTCATTTAATTTGCTTCATTTACCTGCTATTAAAATCCACTCAGTATGCTTATACCTTATTAAAAGCCCACCATTGGGAAAATGTTCAGTGCGTTCTGGAAGTCAAAAGGAAGCAGTGAGGCCAACTGGCTTTCAATGTCTATTTTTAAATAATCCATCTCTTTTAGCCTGGAGAACTTAGTGTCAGTCTAAGATGTATTACCTTCTTTTTCTCCCTTGGTAAATTCACCGTGATTATAGTTACAGGCCTTGGCAGGGAAGACAGACAGTTAGTTTCACAAGCATTTTATTTTATAAGCAAAGAGGTCAGAATGTCCTCATCTTGAACTCAGTCAATGTGAACTTGTTGCCTAGAATATAGCAATGCAGTGCAGCTTTCACCTCTGATGCATGCCTTTGCTAGTTTAATTTTTCCTTGAACTTAATTTGGCTGCATGCTTCAAAATGTTTTCTGTCCAGGTCTCAGTCTGAAGTACTATTTCTTTTAAATCTAAAAAAGATGGAGAGGCAGGATGTGCCTGTAAAAATTATGCTACGCCTGTAAGGTTTGGGGATTGCTATTGATACGTTAGCTGTGGGAGATTTTGGTAGAACTTGGGTTTACCTAATCAAAGAAGAGGTTTACTACTTGGCTTCACTTTGTTCCTTTACCTTCCTGTAATATTGCTACAGTACGATCAGGGGAAGTAAGTTATAAATATGCTTATTGGCAAGCAGCTGCCACAGGAAGTATGAACTTCCTATCGACAGTGAAGCTGTAGGCCTCAGAGTATAAACCTTCTAATGCAACTACGGCCAGAAGCACCTAACTGGCAAAATTTGGTATATATTGGTTATTCTTGTCCTCTGCAGAGAGCATTGAAGGACTTCTTCACCTGCAAGAGCTAGGCAATATTTCTTATTCCAAATGATCAGAAGGACGGTAAGACAATGTGATTTTTCCCCCATATAATTTCTTTTACAAACCAAACTTAGTTTCAATGTCATTTTTGCAAGCATAGCTTTTGCTTATAGTAAATTACTCGAGTAACTCACCCAGATTTTCCTCAGCTGTCTGACATAACTTTAATCTCCAGTTTCACTCAGCTGCTTCCACCACCAAATGAGAGCTAAGGGTAGATTTATGTGAATGTAACAAGGCATTATTGCTTTCTTCTTTGCCATCTCTAATTTTCGCTTTATGGATAGTCAGTTCATCTTCTGTCATCAGAATAGCTAACTCATTATCCTATGTTTATTTTAATGCTTATGCCAGAAATTCTTATATTCATTTTTAAAATACATAAAGATATTTCACATTCACCTTGTAAAGCTTCCCATGCATCTTAGTTACAGATGTCTATTAGCTTTTTATTTTCAGCTAAATGTAGATGGAAAACGGAGGATGTCTTTATCTTATTTTTACCCCATCCCATCATTGAAGTTGCACTTTCTTGCCTTTAGGAGATTCCTTTTATTTACCTGTTGTGTCCGAGATGGAATACATATTTATATTTCTGTGCTTCAGGCCCGCCTGAAGGAAGCTGATGTTTTGTGTGGGCCTCCTTTCCCCTCAGCTCCTCCCGCCCTCCTGCATCCCACACAGTCACCCTGCAGTGCTGAGGTAGAGCCCTGTGCTTGCCTTGGTTGCTTGATCTTGTTTACAATTGCTTAATTGCAATGTGGAATTTTAATATAATCCTGAAGTGTAACCTCTATAAGACAAGGCCTGATTAAGTCTGCTTCTGGTTGTACTGGCACACGCTGAGAAATATAAAATTTCACCATAGTTGTTAGCTCAAAATACTGGTGTGAGGGGTGTAACCTCTATAAGACAAGGCCTGATTAAGTCTGCTTCTGGTTGTACTGGCACACGCTGAGAAATATAAAATTTCACCATAGTTGTTAGCTCAAAATACTGGTGTGAGGGGTGTGAAAAGCCTACTTACAGTACAGTTAAACTATATATTCCCTGGGGAAAAAAAATCCACTTTATATGTGTTGTATGTCACTAAGACGAGATAAAAGGAGGGCACTGTAACCAGTGTATATTCAGACTTATAAGCACTGCAACCTTAAAAAAGTATTTTGCAGCAGTGAAGGGTTGAATTTGTAAGGGATGGATGTCACAGGCAGGGAATAAAAGTGTGCCCAGTGGTGGGGGGCACGTGTAGGCAGCAAACCTCCCTGTGCCCGTGGAAGCCTTTTCCAGCTAGCCCTGAGGTGATGGCACCACTGCCAGAGATACTCTGCCAGGTGCCACGGACTCGGGTCAGAGAACGGGACGTGCATTTCTAGGGAGGAACTGGAGATCCTTAGGGAGCTGCTGTCAGGAACTGACGCTGTGCCAGCGCAGGGTCTGGTGGAGAAGTGGGACGGTGGGAGCTATAGTGCTGGGGAAAGGAGTAGTGGTTACATGGGCCACCCTGCCCACCTGCACTGCCAGCTACCTCCTAGGAGCAATTTAACAGTATTCCCTGCCGTGAAAATAAAGGAAGAGTTGGGAAAGGCAAGGGTAGGTTTTTCTGTAATTGTATGTGTTCTTTTTTTCTTTCACACTGTAATCAGTGCTGGGAAGTTTGTGTTGGCTGGCAGCACTGAAGTAAAATTCCTGACATTAGGCTGTTTTGCCTGTGGCAGGTGCTTAGGGAGTGCTTTTCTGGAGGAAAAAAGTGTGTCTGTGTAAAAGTCTGATGCTCAGCGATAACAGCTCAGGACATTACATTGTTCGATCCCTAAAATGCTTCTATAATCAATCCAAAATGTTCTGCATGCTTTAGATGCTATTACATTCCTGTCAGTGGTTATAGATCCCTATTACAGTTCATCCTGATTATTGTGCATTACAGCAGCTTTTGAATGTGAGGATGAATCTTAAGGAAGGTGCTATCAAAATCTTGAACTTGTCAAGAAAGGATGACTGGAGAGCTGGGAGCACATTTAAATTAGCATGAGTAATTTTCTGGAAAGACATTATTCCTGAGGCATGGGGATGTCAACTGTGAGACTAACTAGAGAACTGGAAAGGACTTTCAGAACTGTCAGCTTTGTTAAACTTTCACACCAAAACCTGAAGTTGGGAGCATAAGGTCTGCTATTAAGACTCCTCACAATTTGAATGCTTGGCTTTGTGTGGGTCATCCCTCCCCTTACCCCTGCTTTCAGTAGCCAATAAGGTATAAGGTTCTCCTGAGAAATGCTAAGAATAGTTCTGTGTATTTCATAAGGAAGCTGTACAAATTGTGCACACCTTACCTTATACGTTAACAATGGCAACATTTTACACTCTGAGTTGGTAATTGATAATCAGATGAAAGGAGGGAATTATTGATAATAAGACATTATAATACAAGTAAACTATTACTATACATTAGCATTCTATAATGTCAATGGAAAGAAAGAGCTTTAAAAATTACTGTGTGTCTGGCAGTTGTGGTTCACACTTCCTGCACACTGACACAATAAGCACACTTCTCGGTGTTCAAATGGAAGCGTTTTATGTGGAAGTGACCTAGTATAACAGATATGGGTAATGAATGTGAAGTATTCAAAGACATACGTAAATATTAGTGAAGACAGAAAGGCCAGATGCTAAGATGCAATTTTAAAATTAAAAAAGGTATTTTCCAATTATATTGGAGCAGGTGGAGAGCTTGCAAGAACTCTGTTTCTTAACCTTCTTCCTAGAATTGCTGGGCTGTACCCAAATGCTGTTGTTATTGATGGGATTCTCTTCCTTAACCTTGCTCAGCTTCAAATGAGGTTTCCCTAGCATTTTTGCTGGTCGAGCCATCCACCAGGAGATGTAGCAGAAGATTTTAATACCCTCTGTTGCAAATTTCGAAATATCTTTTCTAGTTTACCTATGCTATGTAATAATTTGTTCTGAGTCACTTTACTAAATGTATGGTTGGACAATAGTAGTGTTCTCTACAGGAACTGTATTTTTTTCTACTAGCTTTTTTTACCATAGAATTGTAGGGCACCTATTCATTAGTTTGAAATCTTTAATATAAATATCCATTCTTCATAATTATTCTTTTATTTTTATTAACAAGGTTTGTTTTTCTTTCTTTCTCCCTTGTTCTTCTATGTGAGGCTATTGAACCGTTAATACTCATAGATCTGTGCTGAACTAAATAATTGCCTCTTAGAGCTCCTCAAATAATTTTACATTATTTTTTATGATCAATATTTGCTTAACTGTGGAAACAGGTGCTTTAAAAAGCAACAAACAACAAAACTGCTAAATTGTAAACAGGGGCGGGAAACCTACACAGAGTCATGTTGTCCTAAGATAGAGACACTGTTTACTGAGGCTGAAGGTGCTGTGTACCAGCCAGACTGTTGAAGTAAAGACAAGTCTATGTAGTCCAATATACTTTTAGTGGATGTCCAGTGAGAGGCCCAGCTTTGGCATGGTGAAAGAGATCAAAACTTTCAAGAGTGTTTGTGTACCCAAGGATACACAAGCTGTGCTATTCCTCAGAAATTTAAGAAAGCTATTTGAGCAATTCTGGCCAACTCATATATATTTTGTCTTTACGCATGTTCTGCCACACACTGTCAAAGAAGTTTGGTCTCCTTTTTTGGAACTTCTGCTGAGCCAAAGTTTATTACAAGAAATAAAAAATATCCTATCAGAATTGTATTCTACTAAATCTTCTTTATCAATCATAGGAAAAACCCCACATTCTGTAGTATATATTCTTGTATAGTTCCTATGTACCCAACAAGCGTCTATAAAAAACAACCCTAAAACTGGGTAAAATATATTTTAGCTGGTACTTTCCTAGACCATGGATACTGGGTAACTAGCTTATGGTGAAGTCTGTGCTAGTGATTTTTCACTGTGAAAGCATGAAATGTAACCACAGTACAACTACACTCTCATTTTGCTACCAGAAGCAATGTTTCTTTACTTGTTTCCTGACACAAAATTGATGTTTAGATATAAGATGGATTATCAGAATACTGAGAATTTAGAACTCCTTTCCAAATTCTTTTGTTTTGAAATAGCCCAAACAGGTGGCTTCATGGCAAGATACTTTCTGTTAATGTCTGGGGAGAGAATTATAATGTGGTTCTTTTTATTCAGACTTAACAGCACATTTAGGCTGGAATGGACTTTGCTGCAAGAAACCCACATATTTATCAGATGCTGTCCATTTGAAATTAGAAGCAAGACGCTGTAAAATGCTGAAACTGTAAATACAATGTATTTAGGTTTTCAGAAACTCAAATGAGAAACTGGGACTCTAACTGGGATTGAGTGTACCCTCAGTAAGTTTGTCAATGACAGCAAGTTGAGTGGGAGTGTAGACCTGCTTGAGGGTAGAAAGGTGTTGCAGAGAGATCTGGACAGGCTGGGTCAATTGGTCGAGGCCAATGGTATGAGGTTCAACAAGGCCAAGTGCCGGGTCTTGCATTTGGGTCACAGCAAACCCATGCAGCACTACAGGCTTGGGGAAGAGTGGCTGGAGAGCCACTGGAGACCTGGGGGTGTCAGTCAACAGCCGACTTAATCAGTGTGCCCAGGTGGCCAAGAAGACAAACAGCATCCTGGTCTGTATCAGGAACAGTGTGGGCAGCAGAACTCAGGAAGTGATCATCCCCCCTGTACTCAGCACTAGTGAGCTCCCACCTTGTTCTGGTTTTGGGTCCCTAACTACAAGAAAGATGCTGAGATGCTGGAGCATGTCCAGAGAAGGGCAACAAAACTGATGACAGGTCTGGAGTGCAAATCTGATGAGGAGTGACTGAGGGAACTGGGATTGTTTAGCATAGAAAGAAGGAGCCTGAAGGGAGACCTTATTGCTTTCTACAACTACTTGAAAGGAGGTTGTAGAGAGGTGGGGGTCAGCCTCTTCTCCCAAGGAACAGATGATAAGACAAAAAGAAATGGCCTCGAGCTGCACCAGGGGAGGTTTAGATAGCATATTAGGAAAAATTTCTTCACTGAAATGGTTATTAAGCATTGGAATGGGCTGCCCAGAGAAGTGGTTGAGTCACCATCCCTGGTGGTATTTAAAAGATGGGTAGATGTAGTGCTTAGAGATATGGTTTAGTGATGGTTTTTGTCAGTGTTAGGTTGATGAGGGAACTAGATGATCTGAAAGGTCCCTTCCAACCTAGGCAATTCTATGATTCCATGATTCCATAACTATCCAGTGGGAATTAAGGCTATTAGAAGGAGGTCATCATTGGCAAAAATACTTATGGAGAAATACCTTTTATTCAAATTTAATTATACAGTGGAATCTTTAGCAAATAAAAAACATAAAGTTAAAAAATGAGGAGAATTTATGTCCTTCCACAGGAGAAGCAAAGGTAATATATCTTAATTTGAAGGAAATTTACTATTTAGCAATGTACAGCTATTAGCATGTAACAGAATAATTATTATTCTAGGTGTTAGATAGCAATGATACCCAAACATTAGTTCATTAAGTCATTTCCATGGCATTCAAATATTCTTATCTAAAAGGCGCTAATACATATGGAAAGTGCTAATATAGAAACAAGAGCAAACATTTAATTTAGGGTTTTTATTCAGTTATAGAACACCATTTGGCTGAAATTCCAGTACTATAGTAATGGGAAACATTTCAAAGCTAACTTGTCTTAATTTCTGTACCTAATGATCTTCTCTCTCTCCTCTGTTTCCCTTCCTCTCCTCAGTATACTTTGTCTCCCATTAAAGCAACCATCTGCTAAAACCAGCGATTATATTACTTAATTACGCAAAATTTGAATATATTTTTATCATTACACTGCCTTCCATTAAATATTATGTTTGTGGCTAATGGCATCTTTTTCTTATGTGTTGACAGCTCATTTTGTCAGATTTATTGTGCAATAACTCAGTATCTTACTAATAATGTATCTCTACTACTAAGATTAATAATTCTCATAGAAAGCTGTTCACAGAAACATAGAAAAATGCCAGTGTTCATAATAGCAAACTCTTAGTTACAGAAGCATCCTAATTATATTCATTTTCATTAAAGTAACCATGAATAAATGCCATATTCAGGGTGTATCTGAGTTCAAGTATGGCATGAAATCGATTTTATATTCTAGTATGATATGCTTAGCACTTACAAACTTTGAAAGAAGCAATAAGAAAGCATAAATGTTTTTGTGGTAGCTCACCTGCAAATCTGTTCATGTGTAACATAAAAAAGTCCTTTGATACAAGCTCCTTTCTTTCACTAAATAAATAATACCTATTTCTCATATACAGTTACGTGTCTATTCCCCCTACATATTCAAGCATTTCTAAAACTTTTGATGCGTTAAAATGACAACACATCAGTGTAGAGGGGAAGTATTGTCATCTTTTCTTTTTCTTTTTCCTTTTTTTTTTTTTTGTTTTTTTGGGGGTTTTTTTGTGTGGTTTTGTATGGTTTTTGTTGGTTTTGGTTTTGGTTTTTGTTTTGTTTTATTTTTTATTTTTTTTTATAGGCAGGAAATAAAACTTGCAGAAGTGAAGGATCCCTGGACTACAGCAGCTTCTGAGTCTTAGGTACCAGCATCCAGAATGGAAACCAGAAGCATGTGTCAACGTAGAGAACAATGTCTCAGCATGGATTTCACAAGCAGCAAGAGCCAGCTGGTATCTGAACATTCCCTAAGAAATCATTCTGAATGTTTCCTAAGTACAGCTGTCTGCAGTTAGTTAAAACAGAAATTCTGAAGATTTATCAGGATTCATCTTAAATTTTTCATCTTTCATGCCTCACTAGATACCACGGTGATCTATCTGCCATGTGAGATGCATAGCCTAGGAGTTGTTTGCTATTTTAATTTCTTCCAAAGAACACACCTGGTCAAATACTTCTTCAAATATGACAAGAGAAAATTTCCCTCCCTTTTTTTTTAACACTGTATTGGTCAGAGACTTGGTCAGACAGTAGGAGATCCAGATTTAATTTCCTGCCTGCCTAAGGAACTTCAAACACATTCTGTTATTTCCCAGGAAAGAAACTTACCTTACAAACTGTTCAGCCCTGCTGAGGCTGTGTAACTAGGCAGAAGAGAATGAAAAATTAATTAGGCCAGAGAGCGAGGAAAATGTTCACAATGCTCTGGAGTGCTGGTTTGGGCACGCAAAATGAATCTGTGGGATGAATGCGAGGAAAGACTCACATGCAGCTTTCTATCGTGTGAAGCAACCGTACTATATACAATCAGGAATTACGTACTGCTCAAGATTTGAGCTGGTGACAGAACTTTGTTCTATACAAGATGACATTTTTCTATACGCTGACATTTTTCCTACCTTTTAACAAACTCTTTCATCTGTGCTATTCTGAACTCTCCTTCTCATGTGTGCTCCCAACTATGCTCCAAAAAAGCACAGAGCTTTCACAGATAAAGATGGCAGGAAAAAAGAACTAAGTTGTCTCCCACTCCTGTATTTTCAGTTCTCAGATTTACTTTTCTGGATGGGTGTAATGGTATCCACTTTCCATTATGATGTTATGGAGAAAATTACCTACTCCAAAGTAGCACAAAGTTAAAAAGGGCTTATAAAGATGAAAGTTGTGGAACTGAAAGGCATACTTAATCTACTTATACTATTGCCAAATCCAAATAGTGTCTCTTTCCTTTCCTATCCAGATAACAAGCTTATTCTCCAACATGGTCAGAGACTCAGTAGGAGAATCCTCTCTCTTCTGCAGAATCCTCTGCAGGAGAGAATCCTGAAATAGAGAGGGGTGTTAGCTTTCATACCTAGTCTTTTCTTGGATTATATGCAGTTCAGTTCTAGCTTTCTACATAAATTATTGATTCTCGAGGTGGCACCAGTGATGTCTCTCTCCCATTATGATGCACCCTCTCCTCTTTAAACGTAAACATTTGGCAGGCCAGGTGCTCTCTCCAGCTCTTCTGTTTTTGACAAAACTAAGCACTGAGAGGTATTCACACCTGTCCCGCCCAAGTGAGATGGCATTTAAATCTTAGGATGAAGCTGTTCTATGCAAATAGATTTTTTTCAGTTGTGAAAATCATCACTCACTATTTATACAAACCTGTGTATGGAATGAATACATGCAGCTCATTACTAGCTATAGTTTGGAACTGGAAAGGATAGTAACTGATTTGGCTGCATATTGTGTTTGGAACTGGCTTCCAGTACATCTTTCAGGTATACTGCAGCAGTGCATTTGTTTCTGGAATTAGAATTTTAAAAATCCCAAAAGGATGTGAATTTTTGTGTTGGTTTTCTTTTTTTCTTCCAGAAAATCAAGGTTCATGTTAAAAAGACTTTTAGACTTTGATCTTTTGAAAACATTTTTAGTTCAATGACAGCTAATCCCTAAACTCAAACTTTTTTTTTCCCTCTCCCAAAAATTAGAATTATAGAATTGGAAGTGATGCATAAGGATCATCAAGTCAAACTCCCTGTTTCTCACAGAACTACCTAACACTAAACAATATGACTAAGAACATTGTCCAGATGCATCTTGAACTCTGATAGAATTGGTGCTGTGGTCCTGGGGAGCCTGTTCCAGTGACCAACAACCCTCTCAGTGAAGAACCTTTTCCTAATGTCCAATCTGAACCTCCCCTGACGCAGCTTCCTTCCATTTCCTCATGTCCTGTCACTGGTTACCTTATTCCTTTGAGGCCACTCTACCCTCAAGAGAGTCCACAGCTCCTCTTAATTTAATGCCTTACTTAATGTATGTTCAATTCCTGTGTCTAAAAACTTTAAAGAGCGCTGGTCTTAAAACTGAGCCCCGGGGAACCCCACTGGTGACTGGCCGCCAGCCTGACATAACCCCATTTACTGTAACTCTTTGAGCCTGACCCATCAACCAATTGTTCACCCAGTGTATTAGGAACTTGTCTAGCTGTATGCTGGATATTTTGTCCAGAAGGATACTGCAATAGACAGTATCACAAGCTTTGCTAAAATCAAACCCCACATCTACTGGCTTCCCTTGGTCAACTAGATGGGTTACCATGTTCCATTTACTGTAACTCTTTGAGCCTGACCCATCAACCAATTGTTCACCCAGTGTATTAGGAACTTGTCTAGCTGTATGCTGGATATTTTGTCCAGAAGGATACTGCAATAGACAGTATCACAAGCTTTGCTAAAATCAAACCCCACATCTACTGGCTTCCCTTGGTCAACTAGATGGGTTACCATGTTATAAAAGGAAATTAAGTTGGTTAAGCAGGACTTTTCCATTGTGAACCTGTGCTGGCTATGACCAGTGAATGCATTGTTTCTCAAGTGGTTTTTAATACATTACAAAACATTAACAATACTGAAGAACCAGTATTGATCCCGTTACTGATATAAGATATACAAGAATTATAGTCAGCCAATTCTACAGTAGGAAGCTGTGCACTCCCAGCAGTGGACAGCAAATGTTGGACACTGAGAGTGCTCCAGCTTCAGGAGGAAAGGAGGGGCTCAAGGGTCCCTCACGGGGGCAAGAAGTTCTCTAGATTGCCACATCAAGGGAGAGAAAAAACGTTGCAGCAAACTTTTCTAATTTATATTGAATGTTATGTTCATGATATGAAATAATTCTGTTGGCCAGCTTGGGTCGAGTGCCCTGGTCTCATTCCTCCTCCTCCCTGCACCTGGATGCAGCAAACTTTTCTAATTTATATTGAATGTTATGTTCATGATATGAAATAATTCTGTTGGCCAGCTTGGGTCGAGTGCCCTGGTCTCATTCCTCCTCCTCCCTGCACCTGGATAGCTCAAAAACACTGAGACCTTGAATCCCACATGACATGGCTGGCCATAAAGTAAATATTTTCACAAATTCAGACACTATAGTCTTCTAAAAGTGCACTTTTCCCAAGCACTAGAAGATAAATTAGTCCTGTGTCACTCAAACCAGGACAATTTTTAAATTCTAAAATTATTTCTGTTACCAGAACATACAGGAGCTGTATTGATAGACTGCAGAATCTCAAGTGTTACATCAGCAAAGATAATTTATGCTGATATTGTGCCATCTAAATGCAGATGACTGAAGTACAGACTGATACAGATCACACAGGAATATAAAAGGAATAAAAAAAAAGAAGTCGTTTTGTGCAGCTTCCATGTGATTTGAGAAAGTACGGAGCTAGCATCACAATGTAAATGTAGCTGCTCAAAATGTTTATGGAAAAGCAGCCTGCTTGCTGTTTGTGTAGCAGAGCTGATACCTACAGGTCATGGCTCAGACCGTTTAAGAGTTCTCCCCCACAGAAGACAATAGTGCCACTTCTGCCATCTCCTTCAGCCTTAGCTTGGAACCACATGAGTCTGCCGTCCCCTGTTGGACTGATGGCTGCCAGAATCTTCACCGAACTGTTCGGTTCACTCATCTCGTGGAGAACTGCTCTCTGTTGCCAGGCTGCTTGCCTGTCACTTCAGGAAGCTGAAGCAGGTCAGTGCAAGAGAGGGAAGGGCAATGTGTGTCTGTGATTGGGAAGGAAGCAAAGAAACCAGTGCATTCACCTTTTTAGAATGAAAAGATCTACTTAGCCCAAGCTGTAATTCCTAACATCATGCTTAGTCCCTCTTTCTGCTGAAATACTCTCACCTCTTTAAGCCTAACCCAACCTTTTAAATTGGGACTATTGGTATGCATCACAGAAAACTAAAGTTCTAAGGAGCATTTTCAGTTTCCTGTTAGAACAACAGGAAAATAAAACCTTTTTTTTTTTTTTTTTCTCATGAGAGTTCATATCAGAAAAAATATTAATGTGTCAAAGCCAGCTACATTCAAGCATTTCAGAAGAAACAGTGCAGGGGAATGTGATATTTCAAAGTAAGTGAACTTCTATATTGTGAAGGCTCCTTTCAGCTTCACAAAGTACTGAAGGATCACAACAGTGTGTGCAGAACATTCATAGAGCGAGGACATTATTAATGCCTAAATTTTGTTGTGACCTACATCCTTGTTCTTCCGCAGCTTTCTATAATCTTTTTCTCTGTAATTGAAGAACCACAGTACACAGTTTTCTCTTGCATGATGACAAGAGGAAACCTACAGAGTTACTTTTCTCTCCTTGCATTTCTATTAAAAAAAAAAATAATCCATGTCTTCCCCATGGATACCCACAGTTTTGTCGTACCTTTTATTTGCTCGTGGAAGACACCTCAGCTTCATTTTGTTTTATGGGAGTGACTTCAAGCAGTTTTGATTATCTCAGGGCCACCAAAGATCATAAAAAAATATTCCTCTAACAACAATCTCCGGTGAGCTGCAATCCATGCACAACGAACACTTGAATCTTATGGGACAGTCACTTTCAAACGATTCCTTTTAGTTCTAAATATCATCAAGGAAATAAAAATAAAACAAATGCAAATTTTTCAATAAAATGAATACTTTATAAATTTTGAAAGTGGTTGGTTATAAAACTCATCTTTGTAATGCTAGAGGCAATTTTAAATGGTTTTATTTCTATAGCTCCCTGACAGTATTTCTGAGTAATGAATGCCATGACTGGGAAGCAAAAATTGCCTACTGTTCCTACTGTGAGTACCCCAGAGGTTACATGTAGTAAGCATCTACGCTACGGCAGTCTATTTTAAAGTCTATAAAACCAGACCATAGCTACTCAATCCTATTTACACACGATGGATTTTTTGTGATTGTCAACATCTCTAGTTGAAACATTATGCTTATAACTAATGAGTATTTTTGTACACCTCATTCTGAATATCATTCTTTACCCTACAGCAATCATTGATGATCATTACATGGCAACTGAAGCAAAAATGCACCTGAAATAGCCAGTTAGAATTGTTCTCAAGATGATAGCAGGAGAAAAAGAAAGTGTTAACTTTTCATTTCCATATCGGTCAGGCAATGCAATATAGTTAGATTTGTTTTGTATTACTCTAGAGTTGCTTTGTAAGTTGGAATTCCATCTTCAACTGTTCAGTTTTCATCGAAGTAGTCGTCTTGAAAATAACTTAATGTGAAATGGGAATATAAGCACCTACATAGCAAGTTGAAAACCAAACAATGCTGTCTTACACTTTGATCTCCAACTTGAAACTGGGCATTCAGATACCAGCATGACAAATGCTAACTTTTGAAATTAGGATGATTGGCAGTGTTTAGTGCATTGAGGCCATAAACCACAGATTTAAATCAAGGTATTGAATGGAACAGGTACTGACTTAAATTATAGAAGGAAAATTGAAGTGAAATATGTGTGAAATGTGACAATAGTTATAAAACGGAGCATAATAAGCAAAATGCAGACTTTCCAAGGACACTACTGTGACACCTGTTGAATCTTTTCTTATTTGATATCTTCATTAGTGACCTGGAAGAAGTAATAAACAACGTTTTTAGCTACTGCCTTGTCAACAGATTTAACTGCTGATAAGAATAGAGGAATATCCTAAAGGTAAATTGAGAATAAGCAAGAAAATAACAATGAGATGCAGCTTGGAAAAAATGAATATTGGTAGTTTTATGGTAAATATGAAACATTGTCCACACAATTGTGGGTCAGGAGGATGACTCTAGAAATTATAACAAAGTTCAAGGTAGCAGTATTCACTTTGTTAAAGGAGACTTCACATATGTGGAATGAAATCTGAAAAATTTAATTTTTGCTTTCATATGCATGAAAACATTGTAATAATTCCATTTATGTGACTTTGATATAAACATACCTAGACTATATTGGTTGGTTGGTTAGTTTTCTTTGCAAGAGAGGTATTGACAAATAAGAATCCAAATGGAATATCAAGAGATTATTTAATAAGGGAGCTAGAGGCATAGTCTTATAATGTGTTGCTTGGATAAACAATGACTGAAAGCAGGAAAAGGCATAAGAAGACATGGGAGGGAAGGGGAAAGAATGGAACAGCATTATATAAAATGTAATAACTAAGAGAAATGGCTATAAAAAGTAAAACACTGGCTGGATGATAGACACTTTTTTCTGAGACTGAAAGCTGTCTCAGACAGCAAGTTTTGTCAAGTTACACCTTCAAGGCGGGTCATGACTGTCACAGTGTCTGTGACAGAAACATTCCATCATGAGGCCAGAGTACACACCGGAAAAAGGCTTTTGATTTGTTTGAGTAGAAAAATATTTTTTATTAGTTTAGTAAGGGCAACGGTAAGCACTGAAATATACTGTAGTTTTTAATAGTTTTCAGTTTTTCATGACTGTCTGAAGTAAGCAATTTGGAAAAGATCAGAAAAAAATTCTATCATAATTCATAGGCAGAAAGTTTCAATGTTTTTTTCAGTAAAGACTATGAAGTTACATAAAACAGTAAGGTGGCTGCTGCAGTTATCAGAACTACATCATACTATTACTTGTCATCATTCATGTGGATCATCTGATTACCTCAGCAAAGGCTGTAGGTATTTTCTTTCTTCAAGATTAAGTCATAGTTCTCCACATCTTAATATTTAGTAGCTTCTTGTTGAGAAAGCAATTCAGAATTAGCTGAAATTTCCAGTTTTTATCTCAAGGGTCAGTGATGCCTTGAACCACGGAATTGCTACATCTCTGAGAGCGATTCATTATTGCACAGCTGAAAGAGAAATAATACGTTGTTTGCTGATTATATTCAAGGCATCAGTGAAGCTGCTGTTTTGAATGTAGATAATTGTTCAATACTTGCAACAGCTAATGTTAATATCAACCTCAGGAGATACCATTCTATTAGAAATTAGCAAAAACTAGAATATTTTATTCCAGTTTTATTCTCAATTTAATTTCCAGTTCCAAATTCTCAATATTCCAGTTTTCAAATGTACATTACAGAGGAGTGGCCCAAACCACAACTATTTTGTGTAGAAGATTGTTTAATAAGAGTTCTCAATCACTTTGCCATCTAAGAGAGCAATTTCAGAAGATATTTCATTCCATCAGTCATAATTTTATGGAATTGCACGGGCAGTTCAAATGTACACATCGCTGAAAACACATATATGAAAGGAAGATGCTGTTTCCTTTAAAAATTTCAAGCTTTCTCCCTGTTGGTTTTCCATATCTTTCACCTGGAAGGGTAGTCAGCCAGTGTTTTAGATTAGACCTAATGCCTCAGTAGACTTTAAAGACCTTAAAACTGTTAATTCGCTTTGTATCAAAGAGAAATTATTTTAAAGGAAATAGTCACACAGTACTGGGCTACAGCAAAACTGAAAAGAAATCAATCTATTGTCTCTGTATCTTGGGGTTTTCACCTGGAAAAGGAGTATCTCAGTTTAAACCCTCTTGAAAAATACACTGAAACAAGCTTGCTCCAAAGGAGCTTTGTAGCTTGGTTTTTAAGTTGCTTTTTAGGGATTTTGAGGGAAGGTGGGGTGTTTGTCTTTTTTTAAATGTGCGTAATCTCAAAGAGAGTATAATCTTTGTTGGCAACAGCAAGGGCAGGTAGTTCCTTCAGGAGCCAAGCTCCTCCAGGATCCAAGCATGGTAACATCATAATCGTCATTATCATCAGAGGCAGTGGCCTCACCAGCAAGGATCCTGCACCTGAGGGAGGCAAGCAGGCCAGGGGTTGTGATGGTAGGTAGCCTCACGGTAGGTAGCCTCACAGTAAGTACCTGATCATCAGTAAGTCCACAGTGATAAGGTAGGTCCAAGCCAGAAAGTTGAGTCAGCAGCTCATGATCAGGTCTGGAACAGTAACTGACGTCAAGCACAGTCCAGTGATCAGCTGTCCAGTCCATAGTGATGAGGTCCTCAGTTTACAGGCCAGGGTCTGGATCAACAAGGTGAATAGTCAGGCAAAAGACCGGCTGTGATACAACTGCAAATGTAGCACAGGCATGGGGTAAGGGTGAGAGCCTTAGCTTAAAAAGCAACTTCCAAGAGAAGACAGGGTGGCTCTCAGTGAGTCTTCTAGATTTATTAAGAGCAGCTTTATTCATGGTCACTGCCGGTGCGCTTTCTAAATTGGCCCTAATGCAGCAAGACAAATCCCCAAGTATAGGGAAGCTGAGATCAGATCTCTGACAGTCTCTACCCCTCAACCAGAGTAAAAGTTTGACCCCAGGTCTCCCGGAAGTCTGAAATTGGAATTGGTATTTTGAAAAGAGGCTTCATCAATCATTACACTGTTTCGTAAGTGATACTAGCTTCAGGAGAAAGATTGGATGTGTGATCTTACAGAAGGAGAAATACCTTTTTGCAGTTAAGAAAAAAGTTTCTTTTCTGCTCCTGGAGAAAAGAAAGATTTAAAACACACCTCTTTGTATCCTAGTTTCTTCTGTCAGTGAGGTAAAAATATTTTAGTAAATCTAATTCACTGATATGTAACTGTTCTAAGTTTGGGGGTTTTGTTCTGTCAAGGCAGTCATGGTACTGAATTCAGGTTTACTGCTACCATTAAAATGGCAAGGTATGTAACAGTTAGATGCTGCCATTCTGAGTGTTGGAAGACACATGGTCTTTCAGCTATCTATTTCCTCTTCATTTGCTTAAATAAACAGGACTGGAGTTTACAAGAAAATAGTTTACTGTAAGATAATACCTCAGTCCACGTTCATTTCTTCTCCAAACTGAGAATAGCCCATAACATTCTGTATAGCAAAGGGACAATTCAGAAACCAACATTACCACTTGCTACTAAGACTGTTTCTAACCCATGCACTACAACAACTTAGCTGCCTGCTCGCACCTCTATGTTAGGCTAATTTGATTTTGCTATATGTTTAAAATACTAATCTCAATTAAACTGATTTTATCCTGCCTGACTGAAAAACAGAGGAAGGACTGGCAGAAGGAAAGGCAACTAGAAGGTATCAGAGGTCCCTTATTAAACTTAGTGACACTAATGCTCTCCCTTGAGTACAATTAAAGGTAAAGTGAGATGGTGGGACACTGTATACATAAGCAAAGAATTGGCTGATAGGCAAGAAATCATTTCAGTAAAATAATGAGAGACCTGTTCCTCTGAGACATGCTGTGGAACTAACATGCATAATTTTTTATCTATCTCAGAAATTTTGCAATACTAATAGACCATAGAGGAAAAGAAAATCATTAAGTGTCCAGGAAT
Organism: Calidris pugnax; assembly: GCF_001431845.1. Taxonomy (NCBI): domain Eukaryota; kingdom Metazoa; phylum Chordata; class Aves; order Charadriiformes; family Scolopacidae; genus Calidris; species Calidris pugnax. The sequence continues at coordinate 10,919,284 of NW_015090830.1, read as the reverse complement.
GAATCCTTGCCTATTTAGAAACATTGTGAACTGAAAATAATCCTCTTTAACTGTCTCATGTTTATTTTATTACACTGATAGTCTTATTAGTATGCTAAACAGCCTTAATAATGTTATTTTATATTCAGTTTATTGTGAAATTGTGGATTTTGGTTTGCTTAGTACAGTTTTAAAACCAAGTGAAATTAGGATAGGAAATAAAATTAGAACATGCATTAATACTCAACTTCAGGTATGACATTTTGTCTCTGAAGAGTTTATGTATAGAACAGCCCAAACTACTGCATGACTTCTGTGCAAAAAATGATTTAAAAAAGAAATTTTAACAAATCATCCATATTATAGATCTCCCTCCCCTCTCCCTTCCCTGCCTTAAAGGTTTGCTTGTGAATTCTAGGTTTTTGAATAGATCTGTGTACGTATACATGCATACATTTATAATAAAAATAAAATATATCTATAAACATAATGTAAATTAATGTATTTTACATAGATTGTCTCTGTAAGAAGAAATTCTTCCATACCATTGTAAAAAGAGTTGTTGTACAATCAAAGTGAAACAGTGCTTCTTTTTTATATTTACATTGGAATTAATCTAAATTTACACCATAAAAATCTTAGTGACTCTACATGGATGTCTGCTTTCAGATTATTCTATAACTATTTGAAACAGAACAATTCTGGTAAACTGAAAATTTTCCTGTTCTACTCTCTCTGGGTTTTTTTTTTGTTTGTTTGTTTGTTTGTTCTTTCTTTTTTTTTTTTTTTTTTAAGGAACATTCAGCTGGTGACACTAGGGAAGGCATCTGAACTTCTGCTGGCTAGCTTTCCTCCTAGTCCTTTCCTTTCTTGGTCCAAGTCTTACGAATTTTCAGTGTCACGAAAAAGTCAGGTTGAAAGCAGTCTCAGGAATGTCTGACAGTTTTCAACAGAATCAGTCAGCTTTCAGTGAAGATGGAACATAGTGAGATAGCAACACACTTAAATTGTGCTTTCAGAAAGGTTCTACATTTCATGTTCAGCATTAGTTATGCACTCATTTGCATACTTCTAATATTTGCTAGCATTAGGCACAGTACAGTAAGGAGTGTCATGAAGGTGGCTAGAATATTAGGTTGGTACATGATATGCAGAGTGCATCACGATGGGAGGATCTGTTTGGAATTATGCATGGAATAATCAAATTTGTTCCAGACATAAGGAAAGCAGAAAATTGGTTATGCTTAATATTTCAGTTGTATTCAGGTGAATATTTCAGAGACTGTATGTGCGTATAAATATTCTTATCCTACCACTTCTGAAAGACAGAAGGATAGTTAGTCCCTTCTGTCCTTATTTCCTGCAAACAGAGGATTATAAAATATGCACATTTCATAAGAGAGCTCATTTTCAGGATCCAGTCAATCTCAGGGGATTGTTCTCTGTGTAAGAGTTGTTACAGGCTCTGAAAATAATGGTAGAGCTGGAAGAAAAAGGTAGTCATTCCAGTTAGTGGAAGCTGAGCCTCTTTTTCAGTGTCTGAATCCTATCAGTGCCACAACCAAAAGCTTCCAGATTTCTCAAGCCAGTAATACCAGTTGACAATACACAAATAAACTCCCTTTTGAAAACGCATTGCTTCTGCAACAGAGAATTCCAATTATTGCTTGCAATCACGTAACCACAACTGACATTCCTGGTCACTGCTGACTGTATTTGTGAACCTCACAAGAAGACCAGTGTCACCAAAGCAGCAGCCAGGACTTCAGGATCTGTGGCTCCTCAGAGGGCTTTGGCATACCAGAACTGTCATGATGGCCTTGGATCTTCCTTCTTTTGGCAGCACTGGGCTGTTAGTTTGGTTCAGTCTGTCTTGAGAAATCACAGCCTCAGAAGAGGTTAGTCAAAACATTCCAAGTAATTATTTTATTTCCATTGAAAATTTGTAGTTTCATGAAAATGCGTTGCTATTAGCAGCTTCCCGTATTTAACGAAGTATGACCCGGGAATGCTTCTCAGAAAGACAAAGGCAGGAAGAAAGGAGGGAAGGCAGGCAGTAAGGAAAACTAGCACAGCAAGTGAAACCTAAAGCTCTCACAGGAGTTCTGCAAGAGTTTTATTAAACTTCCAGCTCTTTTGAGTTTGAGCTTCATGTAAAGAAATTTAATAACTAATGCTCCAAATGGAATAGGCAAAGCACTTGCAAAGAGGTTTGTCCTATAACCTAGTGCAGCATTTGCATAGACTGTCCCATTCTGACTGGACAGAGGTAAGACTTGAACATCAAAATCTTTCTGCCAGGCAAGTGCCATAATGTGCAGGTCAGTTGTTCTTTTCTCACTTAGATTGGTCTTGTGCTTTTGGCAGGGGGTGGCACAGGACAGAAAAAAATTTGCATCTTTTTCCACCCTCATACCACTACAGAACAAAAACAACTGTTTGAATGTTTGAAATCTGTCATGAAATAGGACTGTTTTCTCTTAGGTCCATCTATCTGTTTTCCCTGTAACTTTGTTCTATATCTTCTTTCAATCTGTGTTTATATCATTATTATCATTATTATTATTATACCACATTTTTTCTCCATTCCGCATTCTGTCTACCCTTTTTCTGTATTCCTGCTCTATTCTTAGTTCTCTGTGCTTTTTATCACCAGCCAGACTTTATATAATTTTTCTTCTTGTTCTTCTTTTTCTCCTCTCTCTCTTTTTTCTCCGTTCTCATCCTCTTACCTATCTGCATGTTTTGAGGGAAGGAAACAATAAAGCAAATGCAAGTAAAAGTATACTGATGCATCCATGTGGGACACTGTAGAAGTAAATGCAATGAACTTGTGATCTACGGAAATAAAATCGATCAATTAAAATTAAAATGCCAACCAGACAAAATGCAATATATTTTTCAATATTGTAACTCAAATATTTATTCAAAATGAATGAGTGATTGCAGTATTTATTCCCCTGTATCTGTCTAGCTTTTAGCAGTTACAAATTCCACTCGGTTTCCTTAAATTAAAAATGGATTATATAAATATAGTATTTCATTACTGAAATTCATTCTTTTGTGAAATAACTTCACTTATTTGTAAGGTAGTTTCCTAACTAGAGCTTCTTGTGAACACCATTAGAATAAGACATGCCTGAAAAACACGTACAAATGACAATGTGATGCTGCCAGTAGGCTTGGAGGGAAGATCTAGTGTGACTTGAGAGATGTGATTCTTTGGAATTGTCTATATATCAGGGTTTTTTACATGGATTTTATTGTTCCTTGCAATCATTCCATTAAAGAGAGGAACTGGATTTATCTGCAGGACAATTGTTTAAAATACAAGTTGGAGTAAGGTACAATGGGGTATAAAATTGCTTCTCCACAGATGTGGAGTTAACGTGTCTTTTGCCTTTATTAACTCTTATTAGCTAATTATCTCATTAGTAACTAATAGGCTTGGAGGAAGAGGTTTGGGGTTTGTTTCGGGTTTTTTTCCCCCAGACAATCTTTTCTTCCTTTTGCCTGGTAACTTTTCAGCTAGATCGGTCACTGAACGAGCTGAGTAGTCACACAAGCATGAATGCAAGAAAGGAGTAATGTGAGATGAAGGGGTCCCTGAGATTTTGGCAGTTTGTAGCATGTTTTGTCGTAACTTAAAGAAGAGCCTTACATAGAACTGATTTTTCAGTGCAAGAGGTGAAATTTTGCGTGCGATCTTATATCTGAATTTTTCCTGAGAGGCCAGACAGATTTAATATTTCTCTGTGATACTTTATTTTCCTTTTTCTTATTTGGGACACAGCATGGTCATTGTTTATAATTAGAATAAGCATTACTGAAGTTATTTGAAAATGGATCTTTGCTAGATCAAATATCATGCCCTGTACTTTTCCAGCTAACATTTTGCATCAGTAGGAGGTAAATTTCCCCCCTGCCCTTTGTTAACTCAAGCTGTGATTCTGTGGGCAGGTAAAGAAGTACAGCTGCCAACAAAAAGAAACCATCACCGTGTTTCCCTCTTTCTGTCCCGTTCCCTACTTATGGTTGGGTGGCCCTAACCTTCTCTTTGAGCTAAGTCGGTTGCTTATTAGAAATTTTAAAGAACTTGTTTAATTCACTCACTGGCACGAAAATTACAGATTCTTTGTCAATGAGCAGCAATGGTTCCTGGAAAATTTTGAGGAGGCCTAGAGCAGAGGAAGGTAGAGTGATGGGAGCAAATGGTAGGACCAGGACGTTTCCACAGAGGCAAGTAAAGAGAGGGGACCTCCCAAACAAGGTTACAGGAGAAAGTTTGATTGCAAGACAGTAGTTATGTTGGTTCAGGTTGCTGTGACAGCAGCTGTGTTGTGCCTACTTTCTGAAATGCCTATGTTTTGTGTCAATCTGTAAATCAAAAAACATGCTTAGGATACAATAATTAGCTGTTTACTGGCTCCTGACATAAAGCAATCCTGACATTAACCAGTGACTTCAAGTGAAAAATGATCTGGGGAGGGGGGGCATTAGCAGCTTTATTCTTAGGTTACACCATTCCGTTCTTTTCCTTAAGAGGTCAAAAAGGAAAAAAAGGCTGTGTTTGACTCAAAATATTTTTATTGTAATTGTTTCATCATGATAAGAAATAAGGCATCTTGACATTTTGGGTTGAATTAAACTTAAATCTCACTTACCAGTCTCCAAACCAAAAATTTCCTCCGTCACTTTTGTGCCTTACTTTTTATTTCCTCTGCATCTTAGTGTCAAGTATCTAAAGGGCAGAAGATGTTTCCTAGCTGTTTTGTCCCTGCCAAAGGCCAGAGAGATCTAGATTAAATACTGACCGAAAAATTCATACTTTCATTTGGATTTAGATTAAATTTAAACCTACTTTCTGCTAGGCAATCTAGTGCCCTCTTTGGTGTCCTGGCTTCTTATTTATAACAGAAGAGTTACTAGCTACTGGTTGTGGATTGCAGGAAATCAATGCAGGAAAACTTCTGAAATGTTATGACAGACACAAAGTATTGTTCCTTTTCATTCTTTTCTGTGCTGAATAAAAATAATAAATAAATAAACCCTTCTAGATATGTAAAATGATCAAGGCAGAAACCTGTGCAGCTATCTCACTGACTGGATTTCTTCAATCAAATGCAATAAAGGGTGAGTTGTGTGAGCTCATGTCTCTACTTTCTCCATTGAGATGCCAAAGTCAGGATGAGTGAGTGCATGCTTTGAGAACACGTGTCTCAGGGATAAAAATAGCTCTCGCTGGTAAGTTTGCAGATATATACATAGGCAGAACATGAGCAAACACATTAATGAAACAAAATCAAGCATGAATAGAAGAAGCAACTTTCTGTATTAGGAAAGGCTTTGTTTGCAGAGTAGATGGCAGTTCCTTTGAAATAATGCAGTGACACTGACTGGCGCTAATAGCCATGGTCAGAGGAATCCCAGCTTGAAAAGCAAATGAATGAGAACAAAGTAAGTAGGACAAAGGTGTTGCCAAGTCCCCTCCTTTCAAACACAGGAGGATGTGTCAGTGTGAGAATAATGTGTTCAGATCTGCTCAGCAATACCAGGAGCACCAAGCTGCAGGTTTGATCAGAGATGGAGGAATTCTCCTTACTGAGAGGTTTGCTTCTTTTTAAAATTAGGACTGAAGCAGGTCACTAGCTTTAGCTGAAAGCTTCTCAGGCTATCTTGATTTTTATACAGCTCCTAAATGTGTCACAAACTCATCCTCATAACAGTAAATGTCACAGTGAATGACTCGGAGATAAATTTGTTATGCTGTCAAATGCCTGCTTTTCGAAGACAGCCTGCTTGTTCTTATGGAGACAGACATACACAGTTCTGTGGGATTGGTTTTGTTTTGGGTTGAAGAGGTTTTTGTGAGTGTGTGGTTTTCTTCCTATGTCCACAGCCTGAGATCAATGCTAGACTTACCTTGGAAACAAGAAAATCATAAGGGAGTGCTCAGAAGGAAGACATGACCTCCTTTTGTCTAAGATTACTGGTGGGCAAGACTTACAGTTTCTGAAGTTTCTGGCCATTGCTTTGTGTACGTTTGTGTGTGCAGGAGCTCACAACAGCAGCTGCACACAGTGATGCCTAGGTTTGGGCTACACAGTAAATTTTAATGTACATAACATACAGTAAAAGTACTGTATTCGTGGCCGCACCCTTTACTTGCAAATGCAAAACACTTTATCTTCAGAGTAAACAAAGTCACCTTCCTTCTTTTTCTGCTGCTATAAGTTCCTGGATTCCAGCTAATGAAGTAACTTTCCTGTGGGCCTGGATCTTCAGTTGATTAGTTTCTCCACCTACGGAAAACCCAGCAAGACCCTAGCAATCATCTCTGCGCTTGACCTGGAAATTCTGTTGCACAGAAACTAAATAAAAGGGTTGTCCTTGTTACTGCAAGTGAAATCAGCCACCTGGAGAAGACAGAATCAAGGATTCTGTGGACAACGGTCTTCTCAAGACAGCTGTTTCTCCCCAGGGTTCTTTCAAGTGCTGTATCTGTTGGTCTGTAATGCTAAACCAATTACAGTTGTCAGCAGCAGGATATAACCACAACTGCCATTTCACAAGAAACACCTAAATGGTATGCAGAAAAGTCTAACGAGCAATTAAATATTTATCAACAGACCTAATAAATATCACTGACCATTCTCATTCATTATGTAATGTCTTTGAGTTGCCTTTTAGTTCCTTTCCTTTGAAGAACAAGTTAAAAATAAGTTACTCAATCATTGATAAAGAATGTTTGTTTGGTGGGGTTTTTTTTTGTTAATGTATTTTTTTGGAAAAAAGGGTGCTGATGGTTACTCCATATATTATTTAAGGATTAAAAATGACAGAAATAGGACCACACAATTGACAAAGAGTATTAATTTGCAAACATTACAGAGCTGGAAAATAAACTACCTCTGAAACAAGGGGATTCTCTGGTATTCGGGAGTTTTCATCGCTGTATTGCACTGGGACGTGCTGGTTCATTATGATCCTAGTATGAAAGGCACCCAGACTCAGTAAAGTGTCCTTGAAAGGGTGCTTCTTAGAGCTAACACTGTAAAATAAGAGTGAATAGGAGAGATAATTTTATGTCCCTTCATATGCCAGGTACTCCAAGGTGTGCAGCATCTAATGGGTTTCCAATCAGCACGTAGCAAGCTGTGCAGGCCCTCTCCATAGAAAAGTTTCCCCTGTTTCAGTCATTTGAGCTACTATAGGATTTTGCTCACAAGAAGACAGCTCTATTCATTATTTCAACTGTCAAAGAAAAAAGGATGTTCGCATGAGAACTTCTTGCTACACAAGTCCATGCAGGCGGTCAGTCACCAGTACCAAGCGGGAGCTGCTCGTACACTTTTCTGTTCCAATGAGCTGCCTAGACTAGAATTATCTACCTAGACTTTAGTAAGGTCTTTGACATTGTCTCCCATAAGATCCTCATAAAGAGGCTGTTGATGTATGGGCTGGATGAGCAGACGGTGAGAGTTGGGTGGGAAATTGGCTGAATGACCAGGACATGGTCACCTGCTTCTTAGTGGCACAAAGTCTAGTTGGAGGCCAGTAGCTAGTGATAGTAAATTTTTACTCAAACACAGGGCTTGTAGGACTAATACCTTTTATATTCACCTTGTGAAGTGTAAAGATTTATATTGAGAACATATACAGCCTCCAGCAAAGCAAGATGCCTTGTTCTAATTGAACTTCTACCTTCCTGAGCAATACTTAATTTATAAGAATGTGGAACTCATTATGGCTAAACACTCATATATTACTGTCTGCTTTTTTTCCTCCTCAGAGGAAACGAATATTGAATAGGGAAAAAAAGTGTAGATCTGGAGCAATATTTTGCTCCTGTAAAATTACTATTAATCTGACGTGATTTTCTATTTACTGTAATTTGCTCAGTGATCAGAGGAAAAATGTATTAATTTTTCTTTTCTTTTTTTTTCATGGAAAATCTGGTGAAAATTAATATTTGGATTATGGACCAAGTAGTTCTTCCTTGCAATGCATGCTTTCAAGACTCCAATGGCTTGTTCATTAACAAGAGAAAGAAGCAGTAAAAGTGTCCTTTTTTTCTGAGCTCAAATATGAATATAAGCAGATTTTTGGGGTTTTCTTTTTTTTGGAGCTTTTATCAGGGCTCTTACTATATCAAATTTGGTCAATGTTCTCTTCAGTAAAAAAGGATGTAAAATCTTTCTTTTTCTTTACTGCAAAAGAGAAAAATTTTGAAACTTGGCATTTCTTTCCCAATGCATCTTGTGTCTGTCTGTCTGTCCAAGAAACAAAACTGTCTCCCTCCATCCTGGTTCTACACATTGCAATAGCTTGGTCTTTCCTTAATTTAGCTGCAAGGTATGTAGACATGATATTGGCATTCAGTTTCTTTCATAAAAATTAGTATTGTTGATGTATCTGCTTTTTAAATATCTCTTTTGTTTCTGAGAATAAGTTGCTAACACTTGAGTATTTCAATCTGCACCATTTGAGATTTTTTTCCAATTCCATGTGGATGAATGAATACTCAGTTTTCTTACTGTTTTGGAGTAAAGCAGGAACTGCCATTCATTGTTTTCCTTACTCTGCAAACTCTTGCAAAGCAAGAGGTCTTATGCTAACAGGTCTTACTGGATCATTTGAATTTCTGAACATTAGTTTATCGCAGCAAAACACAAGTGTAGCTTCAAAACCTGACTTGGGAAATCAGTGGTGAAACAGTGCTGCAAACAAAAATCTCATACCTTATCCAATAAATATTTCAGTGTTGTTCAGTAGTGCCTACTGGTTGTATATAGTTAGCTAAAAAAAATTTCATCCTAGTACTCCAAGGGTAAATTGCTATAAAAATGACTAAGGAATTGCTATAATTAAATGCTATATGTAAGTCTACCTGCAGGGAAGCTTTACTTTATGAAGTCATTTAGACATTGACAGCCTAAGATATGGGCAAAGCCATTCTTGAGGTTTTTGGTATTTTCAAAGTAATAAAATTATGCTCAAATGGTTCTGGAGTTTCAGTTAGTCTAGTTTTATTGCTTCTGGGTATCTGAGTTAAAAATGAATATGTATGGACTAGAAAGAAGCATTTTAGTTTTTTATTTACAATGTTCAGGGATTTTCTGACACTTAAAAGATTAAAATGATTTGTAGCTCTCTGCAGATAAAGTGTGCTATGTACCTGATGTTTTCTATACAAATTTTATTTGTACTCTAATGGCATTACACCTATAAAAAGGCAGAATTATTTATATTAACAGTAGAACAGTAGCACACATATCTTTCTAACAACATGTTAACCACTGTCTCAGAGATTTTTAAAAGGTATTATGCATATGCTCTACAAATTTCTTTATACATTTCTCAACATGTTATCTTTTTGTGGACGTTTTAGAGCGAGGATAAATTCCCTTAATAACTCTGTGTGCCTTTGTTTTAAAAATCTTGACTATTTGTCTCCTGAATAATTGCTGTATTGGTGATTACTTACAAAAAACATTTACAACTCTGCACAGTGAATAGATGGTAGGAAAAATTATATACTAAATAATTTATTTTTTCAATCTCCCAATCTATGATAAATGATTTTGCTTTAAAAACAAACAAGAAATACAAACATCAGAACACTATAAAATCAATAGCATATTTTTTTCTGGAATGAGTCTTTATAAATATAGCTACACTATGGTCTGGGTTGTGTAATTCAAAATCCTTTCTATTTATTGAGTCACCGGGGAAAGGAAGTTATATTCACATATCTCAGGTGGGGCTCGGAGTGGATTCAAAGACACAGTTTAAAGGGAGGAAAGTGTGAATCAGTTAATTCAGAATTTAGAATCAGTTATATGGCTTGGCTTGGCAGAAAAAGAAAAGTGTATAAGCAGGTGGGATGCTGGACGTCATGAACAGATTCAGAACATTATGAGAAATGAACCAAATAGCTACAAATTGTAAGTGAATCCAGAGAGAACTCTTTGGGATATTTTTGATAAGTATATTGGCTGGAATAATAATAATATCTATATATTCATTTTCATAGTCATATTATGGCCAGAAAAAAGTGAATGATTGCAAAATCACTGATGACTAGATGTGTTGGATAAATACTTTTGAAATTGCTTTGCAGGGCTTGTTATTGTCTTCTTCTGTTTGCCTTTCTTTCATCATTGTGTGGCCTTTATCAACATAGATAAGAGAGGGCACCTTCTTATCAAATTATATGAAGTTATCCTTACAGCAACAATGGTAAGATGCAACCTAAGCCTCTGAAAGAATCTTGTTTAGAGCGTAGTATCGTTCTTGGAGTCTTGCTGAAGACTTTTATTAATCTTCAGTTCATAGTGCAGGCAAAGGTTCAGAAAACGATAGTCCATAGTGAGGCAGAGCAGAGCTCCATCTGCTCTAGTACCCTGCTTGCAACAATGGCCATTAGCAGGTTCATAACAAAGGATTTAAGCTGAGGCAAATGTGTTTATTTTGAATAATCTTTCATATTCTAGTCACATGTGCATCAGATGCTTCCAGATACTGTACCTTTGTATTCAATAGTCCTCTATGAGTTTTACCTCTGTTAGTTTGTCTGATCCTGTTTTGAACCCATGCCAACAGTCAGCTTCTACTATGTGATCTGGCATGGAGTTCCACATCTTAACTGTGCAGTTTTTTCCCTTTGTTTTGGAATGTGTGCCTGTGTTATGTATGGCAACTCCTAATACCTGAGCTGGAAAACAGTGAACACCACATTAATATTCAACCTCTTCACTCATAATTTTGTGTTCCTTTATCATTTCCCACTCAGTCATGTATCTTGAAGGCTCGAGAAACCTCATCTATTCAGTTTTTCTTTATATGAACAGTTCATAGATATTCTCATCAGTGCTGAGCTTTACCCTCTGATGGAAAAGGACTGGAAATTCACATAATATTCAAGATTTGATGTACCATGGATCTACACATTGATACAATAATATTTTCTCTTATTTTTCCTATTATTTTTATAATAGTTTATAGCATTTGATATTTTGCCTCTACTGAACTTAGGTTTTCTTGTTATTTGACTGCATATTATAACTTGAAGAACCCTCTCTTGCCTGACATTACAGAAGCTCCGAGTACATCACTGCACAGATAATACTGAAATTGTTTTTTTTCACTGTGCCTCACTTTATATTTATCTACACTGAATTTTAGCTTCCGATTTTTGCCTAGTTAATGTAGTGAATGTAATTCCTGCAGTTCTTTGCGATCAGCTTCTCTATCATGATTGATTTATATTGCTAACAACCTTTGCTACCTCTCTGATATTTCCATATCAATTATGAACATAATACAGAGCACATTGTGTGGTGATTCCACCGGTGACTTTCCTGTGTTATGGGAAATTATAATTTGTTCTGTGGCTTTTATCTTTCGACTGCTGTTTAATCTTTGTGAAAGCTTGTTATTCTTTGGCCATTTAGCTTCTTCAAGAATTATTGATGATAAATCATGTTGAAAACTCCTTGGAAAACCAAGTAAACTATAACAAGTTGATTTCCCTCATTTGTGTACTGACTTTTTCAAGGAACTCCATCAGGTCTTTGACGCATTTGATATGTCTTAAAAAAAACACGTTGACTCTTCCTCAGTGTATCATATTTATCTACTAAATTCTGTTCCTTATAGTTTCAAATTATTTTCCTGGTGCAGGCAGCTGAGTCAATGGTCAGTAGTTCCACAGAACTCCTTGAAAAAAGGAGCATAACAAACAGGTGTTGCATTAGCCATCTTCTCACCTGCTGGCACTTGCAAAGTTTTAAAGGAAAGGCTTTACACCGCACTAGCAGCTCATTATTTTCAATTCAGATTTGGATATATGTATGTCAAATGGATACATAAATAGGCAGTTATCAGTCCCTATCATTCTACTCTTTTCTATCAACTTTGTGTTCCCATACGGTGCATATGCCTATGTTACTAGCTCCAACGTTACAAAAGTCCAACTTGATTTCTAACACATCACATTGAAAACATTGAAAAAAGCAAAATTTTAAGAGTTGCGAAAAAGATTAATCCAAGCAAAAATACCTAAAGTTGCAATTCTAATTAACAAAAGAATTGTGAAGATGGAAATCAGCAGACCGAGCTTTATGTCCTGGATATAGACTTAAGTAATAACGTCACTGTCAATTTGGGTGTCCCTAATTTTAAACTGGTCCCAATAAAATACCGTATCTTAATGGACAATAGTAAGCAAGCTTTCAAATTACAGCTATCACATGCATCACTCTGGGGAACCTCACATGAGAAATGTCCTCCTCCTCCTCTATACCAGGAACATATAATGAGACAAAGAACTCACAAGGAAGGTTTTGGCTGATATGTTGAACTGCTCTGAGCTAAAGCTTAAGGCCATGTGCTAAACATGTAACCTCTCCTGTCTAACTCCTGTCTTCTTGCCACCTTGCCATATTTCCCTTCTTTCCTTTTCCTTTGTTTTCTGTTTAATAGGATCTGATATATTCAGTCAAAACTATTGTGAACTGTGACCAGAAAAACAACTATGTGCACTGTCATAAATAACCTGGCAGAGATACGATTTTGCTTACGGCTGTTGAAGTGAGAGGAGGCTGGTGGCTGCCTCTTGAAAGCGGCAAGGTTGCGAATAGCAGTAAGCATCACAGACACAAATGGCATTTTACTTCTCTCTTTATTTTGTTTTCTGCCCTTTCCTGTGCATCTGTCTTCAAAGAAGAAGGATGATTTTTCAGTACAAAACCAGCCCATCTCACCTTACCTCTTTGCGTCAAAAAGGACAGTTGTTTTCATCTTTAACTCTAATACACTGCAAAACTGTTTTTCCCTCCACGATTTCTCTGAAGTAGCGAAGGGAAGAAAGCGAAAGAAATTGTACAAATAAAGACTGAAATACTTTGGTATTATCAGTTTTAACTTTTTTTTTTCCATCTTTCAATGTAGCTCTAACAAGAACCCAGCCAACTGAGACCTGTATTCAAAACCTTGAATCTTTTTTAACCGTTCAGTGTTTTTCAATGACTAGGTTGTCTTTGCACCTCTATGTGTCACCCTGGGCCCAAGTGTTCCATCAAAGCCTACACAGTTCCTTTCAGTCTTCCTTCTCCTGGGCAGACATTGCACTTCATTGTGAAGAAACACATATTTGAAGGCCAGCTGCCTTCACTCACTGCTGATGGTTTAGATTTGACTCTGCCACCCATTTAGAACAGAAGCTATGAAAAAAGGAAGCAATACCGTATGAAGAAAATGTGCCCTTGAGGTGTCCTAGCTTTCACATCCTGAAGCATACTCTGATAGTAAATTTAATAAATAAGCAGAAAAGTAGACCATGTCAGTCTGAAAAGTCAGACTTCAGTCTGCCTCTAGAATGTGAGTGTGGGATTGAGGGAGACTATTTCTAGGAAAGGACATGCTTTACAGGTATTTAAGTTGTATTTTGCCTAGTGATAATAGCCAGCCTTTACCCTATTAATCCTTTATATTCCCCATTTGCCAGATCAGCGTTGGGCCACCACTTTGTGGGTATTGTAGAAAGATTTCTCAGTGAACTCACAACCTAATTAGGGAAAGACAAGCCAGAATCATAGATTTAACAAACACAAACTGCAGGAGAGGGAAGATGAAAGAAACCACAGCAAGAGCATGTTTTTTATACCACTAGACTGTTTTCAATTCTGAGATAAATGACAGCTTATCTGCTGAAGTGAGTGTAAGCAGCTGCTCTGCTAATTGTACTTCTTCCCATGTATGTTAGTGCTAACAGTATTGCACTGCAAACACAAGTAGAAGCAGTAGTCCATTTTAAAGAAGAATCTGCAGTAAATAGTGACAAAGTGCTTTGCTATTTCTTTCAGTGACAGAAACAAAGACGGGACTAAACCTAGATGGTCAAAATCAAAGCATGTGTTATTGTTTTGTTGAATGTTTTCTCTGTCCAGTGTTTATATATTATAGGAATATGGAAAATTTAGTATTTTACAGGGATTTTTTTCCTCCTCAGTTGGGATTTTCGTAGACCTGTACTAATCTCTGTCATGATAGTAGTTCACAACTATAAATGTATTTGTTTTTAAAGCTCTGTGATACAGAAAAAATCTCCATTTTATGGATGGAGAACAGATATAGAGAGTGAACAAATGAACTGCTCAGTCTCAGAGGAAATCTGGATGTGCAGTAAGGAATACATTCAGGAAAACCTAGTTCTTAAAACTAGTACCCTAATCACTTGTTCATTCATATTTTTCTTGTGCATATGGTGGATACAAGCATAAAAACATCTGAACTAACCAAAACCACTAATTGTTTGCTTCTATAATATGCAGCAGTAGATAGTATGTAGAGTTGCATGTCCTGAATATTGTCACAGTTTGTGGCTTAAGGTATTTGTGATTTTGAGCCACAGAAGGTGTCTTTGTATTTGATACTGCTCAGCGGAGTTTTCTTCCAAAATGTAGTCTACTTAGCCTTCAAACATTTGGAATACCCTGCAGAGATAAATAACAAATTTGAATGTACATTTCTATTTTGGACGAGGTACCTTATTTTTATCTAATACTCTCTAGTTCTTACTCTTGAAAATACTGTGAACAATAATTTCATACTGACTTTTCTAAGTCAGCTATAAATCTAATAATAATAATAATAATAGTAATAATAATAATAATAATATGCCTCCTTCATTGCCCCTTTTCCAGCTAGAATTCTGGTTTTTGTAATCTAACTTAAGGCATTACTACTGCTGTTCTCTGTTCCTGTTCCAGTCCAGCTATATAGATGGAGAGATCAGAACTGATTTCAGTATGCATGGTGTGGCCACATTATGGGTTTATGTTGTTAGTTTATGCTGGTTTATGCTGCATTTCTTTCCTAATAATCCCTATTAGTCTGCTTGGGGATATTTTGTTTGGTTTGGGTTGGGTTTTTTTCTCAAGTATTGCAAGTACAGGTGATACAAGCAAGCAAACAGACAAGCAACCCCCACCCCAGGTTTTAGGATTGTTTTGGTATTGAAATTGGTATTCATGGTATTTTGAACATCTGACACCTTTGTTTTTCTTGAAGAACTATGTATGAACTGCATTTTCTCATCAGGAAAAACGAATGTTTTTTTTTCTAAGTTAGAACAACAAAGAAAGTAGGTAATTTCCTAAGAAAGGGCAATTTCAAAACATCTTTCTAGAATTTCTCATCCATCCTCCTGCATAGTCACTGAGCCTGTAGCAGGCCAATTTTCAGAGCATGAAAAGGATAGAAAGTCAGATTAGCGTGCTTTAGAAACCTTCGTTGCAATTGGCTTGTTCTGGTAAAGCATTTCCCTTTTAGCATTCTTTATTTTCTAAAACAAAATATCTGCAAGGAAAATACCACACTAATTGTTGTTTTTACTGAGCACTGTAAAAGTATTTAAATACGTTTTCGAGAGGAGAGGAGAGGAGAGGAGAGGAGAGGAGAGGAGAGGCCTACAACGATCATCTAGGTCAACTGCCTGAACTCTTCAGGACAGACCAAAATTTAAAGCATGTTGTTAAAGGCATTGCCCAAAAGCCTCTTAAATGCTGGCAGGCACTGGGCATCTATCACCTCTCTAGGAAGCCTGTTTCAGTGTTTGACTACACAGCAAGTAAACAATTGCTTCCTAATGCATTGCATCTTTCTGAACTTCCAAAAACAGAGCTCAGAACATGTACTACTATGTTCATTTAGCCATTTGTCATTAGTTTGGTTTTATTCCCCTTGTGCATTCAGCTCTTCACTGTGCTATGTATTCAACAAGGGTTTTTTGATATTGTTTAACTTTTATTTACTTTTTTAGTCACAAGCATAAGTAATGAAAAAAAGATTATGCCGTTATGTCTGCATAGCACCTGGCACTAAGGAAATTTCCAGGGAACAGAGCAGCATATTGCAATTAATACAACTGTTCTTGCTACTTACCCACTGTGTGCCCATTAAAGCCTTTGTTTTTCTCCCTCACCTGCATCATTTCCTATATAAAGTACATAAAAACAACTGCCCCCTGCAGTTAGTGGTTTAGAATCTGTTTGAGATAATCTGATGAAAGGTGAAACTAAAGAAGAAAGGATTGGTATTATTAGCAGTAATGTTGCAATTAGTTCAGTATCATTGCTATGAAAGAGAACTTTAAATTGTTCTTGTAGTAGGAGTTGTGCTTCCATACAGATAAAAATGAAGAGCAGCTATTCTGGTCTTTGGCAATTGTGTGCATTTGAGCAAATGAACAGAGGAAACAGAATAAACATGATCTGGATGCTTTTTAGTAAAATTCTCACTTTCTCAAACATCAGATGATTACCAAAATGTCACCTACTATAATGGATTTTCCAAATAACTTTTTGCAAACACTTTTACTAAAAGGTAACCATGTTCTGCAGCTCATTACTTTGAGATAACTGTTACTAAACTATGAATAAATTGGTTAATTGATCTTAAAACAAAAATGCCAATATTCTATGCAATTTTGATTCTCATTCATTTATACATGCACATAGCTTGGTAAATCTTGTTATGGACTAAATTTATAGTATGCTAATCCTTAACTATGATGAGTTTTCATTTTAAGTTTATGCTATACTTTTATTCTACACATTTTGCATGTATGAATACTGTTTAATATAGTCAGTAGGCATGACTGATTTTTGCCAAGTGCCAATTCAGACAGAATATCTAATGAATGGATATATTTTCCTTTATACTGCATTTTGATAAAACCTCTTTATGATGCAGATCACCAGCCTAGCTGCAATTAATAATGGGGGTCTGTGAGAACAGTTTCTGTGTTAACAAAGCTTGTTGAAATTTCTAAATATTTTTGGGTAGTTGTTAATCTAACTGGCAAACATGAAGTAAGAAAAAAAAATCCACAAAGAAAAGCTACATATCTCCTGGGGCATTTCAACCTGATCTTCTACTGCAACCTTCTGCCCAAACAGTATCATTGCATGGAAATATGTTAAATGCTTACATATTTTGCTGGATTCTAATATCAGAGTTAACAAATATTGTTACTTGACCGGCAATACTTGAGGAAAATTCGTAAATCCACATATTTCTAGCCAGCAAGTCAGCTTCACCGGGTGCCCAACTTAAATGCCTCTATGCAAATCCATGTAGCATGGGGAATAAACAAGAGGAGTTAGAGACGCGCATTCGTCTGCAGGGCTATGATCTTATTGCATTATTGAGATGTGGTGAGATGGCCCCTATGACTGGAGGGCTGGAATAGAAGGGTTCAGGCTTTTTAGGAAGGACAGGCACCGGAGACAAGGAGGGGGTGTCGCCCTCTAAATCAAGGACCAGTTGGAGTTGACAGAGCTCTGCCTGTGAGCCAACCGAGAGCTTAAAGGTCAGGATCAAAGGGAGGGCAGGGAAAGGTGACATTAAAGTGGGGGTCTGCTACAGGCCATCTGACCAGGAAGACCAAGTGGATGAGGCCTTCTATAGACATATAGGAGCAGCCTCACGTTCACAAGCCCTGGTCCTTAAGGGGGACTTCAACCAGCTCAGTATCTGTTGGAGGGACAACACAGCGTAAGCTGTGGATAGCATAAGCAATCCAGGATGTACCTGGAATGCACTGATGATAGCTTTCTTCTCCAAGTGATAGAGGACCCAACAAGAAAACGTGCTATGCTGGACCTTGTTCTCAAAAACAAGGAGGGGCTCTCAGAGAACATGAAGCTCAAGGGCAGCCTTGGCTGCAGTGACCATGAAAGGGAGCTCAAAATCCTTAAGGCAGTGAGGACGGTGCACAGCAAGCTCACTACCCTGGAATTCAGGACAGAAAACACTGGCCTATTTAGGGATCTGCTTGGCAGAATACCATGGGATAAAGCCCTGGAGCGAAGAGGGGCTCAAGAAAGCTGATTAATATTCAAGGAGCACCTGCTCCAAGCTCAGGAGCCATGCATCCAAACAAAGAGGAAGTCAGGCAAAAATACCCAGAGTCCTGCATGGGTGAACAAGGAGCTTCTGGACAAACTAAAACAAAAAGAAGTCTACAGATGGTGGAAGCAAGGATGGGTAGCCTGGGAGAAATAGAGAGAAATCATCTGAGCAGACAGGGATGAAGTTAGAAAATCTAAAGCCCAGATAGAGTTAAATCTGGCCAGGGGTGTCAAGGGCAACAAGGAAAGCTTCTGCAGGTACATCAGTGACAAAAGGAAGACTAAGGAAAATGTGGATCATCTCTGGAAGGAAACAAGAGACCTGGTTACCCGGGATACAGAGAAGGCTAAGGAACTCGATGACTTTTTTGCCTCAGCCTTCACTGGCAAGTGCTCTAGCCATAACGCCCAAGTTTCAAAAAGAAAAAGCAGTGACTATGAGAATGAGGAACTGTCCCCTACAGGAGAAATCAGCTTCGGGACCATTGGAAGGTACACAAAGCCATGAGACCTGATGAGATACATCTGCAGACCCTGAGGGAGCTGCAGATGAATTTGCTAAGCCACTATCCATCATATCTGAAAAGTCATGGCAGTATGGTAAAGTTCCTGCTGTCTGGAAAAAGGGGCCATTTTTAAAAGGGAAAAAAAGGAAGACCTGGGGAACTACAGGCAAGTCATTCTCACCTCTGTGCCCAGCAAGACCATGGAGCAGATGGTCCTGGAAACTATGCTAAGGCACATAGAAAAAGAGGAGGTGATTCGTGACAGCCAACATGTCTTCACTAAGGGCAATTTGTGTCTGACGAGTTTGGTGGCCTTCTATGACAGGGTTACAGCACTTGGTGGATAAGGGAAAAGCAACTGACGTCACCTACCTGGATTTGTGCAAAGCATTTGACACTATTCCGTGCAACATCTTTATCTCTAAATTGGAGAGACATGGATTTGACAGTTGGACTGCTCGGTGGATAAGGAATTGGCTGAATGGCGCCACTTAAAGAGTTGCAGTCAACGGCTCAATGTCCAAGTGCAGATCAGTGATGAGTGGCATTCCTCAGGGGTCGGTATGGGGACCGGTGTTGTTTAACAACTTTGTTGATGACATGGGCTTGAGTGCACCCTCAGCAAGCTGTGTGATGTGGTTGGCAAGCTGGAGGGAAGAGATGCCATCCAGAGGGACCTGGACAGGCTTGAGAGGTGGGCCCATGAGAATCTCATGGAGTTCAACGAGGCCAAGTGCAAGGTCCTGTATCTGGGTCACCGCAATCCCAAGCACAAGTACAGGTTGGGCAGAGAATAGATTGAGAGCAGATCTGCAGAGAAGAACTTGGGGGTGTTGGTTGATGAGAAGCTCAACGTGACCTGGCAATGTGCGCTTGCAGCCCAGACAGCCAACTGTATCCTGGGCTGCATCAAAAGAAGCGTGGCCAGCAGGATGAGGGAGGTGATTCTGCCCCTCTACTCCACTCTGATGAGACCCCACCTGGAGTCCTGTGTCCAGCTCTGGACCCCTCAGCACAGGAAGGACATGGACCTGTTGGAACGAGTCCAGAGTCCAGAGGAGGGCCACAAAGATGATCAGAGGGCTGGAGCACCTCTCCTATGAAGGCGCACCGAGAGTGTTGGGGTTGTCCAGCCTGGAGAAGAGAAGGTTCCAGGGAGACCTTAGAGCAGCCTTCCAGTACTTAAAGGGCACCTACGGGAAAGATGGGGATGGACTCTTTATGAGGGAGAGTAGCAACAGGATGAGAGGTAATGGTTTTAAACTGAACGAGGGGAGATTGGGATTAGATATTAGGAAGAAATTCTTTACTTAGAGGGTGGTGAGACACTGGAAAAGGCTGCCCAGGGAAGCTGTGGATGCCTCATCCCAGGAGGTGTTCGAGGCCAGGTTGGATGGAGCTTTGAGTAACCTGATCTAGTGGAAGATATCCCTTGCCATGGCAAGGGAGTTGGAGCTAGAAGATCATTAAGGTTGGTTCCAATCCAAACCATTCTACGACTCCATGATTGTATCTACTACAATAAGACACCATCTGCATTTTTGTCCAAATCATAACCTAAGTGGGTTTTAAAAGTTTTTAATGTCTCTGCACTTATGTCTGTGTGCAGCTATTAATGACATCTGTACACACTGCAAGAAGGTCAGAGGTGTTCTTCCTGAAATAGAAGCAACAGTAATTTGAAAGTATCAGTGAAATCAGATTTTTGTGTGGTCACATGCAAAGTCTGGATCCCACACAGCTAGATCTAAAATATGAAATGCCTCTGAGGTAAAGACAAGACAATTATAAGGGTGTACTTTCAAAACTGTAAGTTACAGGTTTTGATTGTACATATCAACTTTAGATATTAAAAATATTCAATACGTGTCTAATGAAATATATCTTGAGAGTATCAGAGAGACCCTGAAGAGAGGCCCCCCTCTTCTGTTTCAAGGTGTGTAAAAACAGTAGTCACTTAAAAAATCTTGGCCATATATCACACAAACTAATCAAATGTCACCTTTCTAATTAGTAGCTGATACAAGTTCAACTTATTATACTATTGCCAAGATGATTAATATTCTTTCAGCAGGATTACAACACTTCCCTTAATATTTTTCTGTGATAAAAAGCACAGATTATGAGCAATTAAAATCTTTTGACGCAGATCTTGCTTTTAATTATGTTTGTCAACCTCCAGTTGAGAAAATTGGTCGGTTTTGCCTTGGCTAAACATCAAATCCATTTCATATTAATGCCATTTTAAAGGCAATTCTTTTCTTTTGTTGCCCAGTGCCTCATTTGGACTGTAGTATCTACAGACTTGCTCCAGTGCTTCTAGCAGTCTGGGGTCTCTCATGGGACTACTGGTCCCTTATTTAAAGAGAGACAACTACTGTTGTATATTTAATGTGTCATAAAATCAAACAAATGCACACAATTCTTGAATATTTCTAATCCCTCAGAAGCTTTTTGTTGGTACTGGCACTTTGTTTGTTTGTTTGGGTTTTGGGGGTTGTTTTTCCTGCATTGATTGAAGAAAAGTTTTATATTGAAATATTGGCAATCAGTCCTAGAAAGAAACTGAAAGGCGTGCTCATTTCTAAGTTCTACACCAGACTTTGAACACAACTTTACTTATGCTTAAGTGGCATGAGCATTTACTGTGCCAGCAGTTCCAATGAAATCAATCCTATTGAGTTTGCCCCTATAAAGTTAATGAGAAGCTGAAATAAATTAATTGGCAGTTCAGATGAGAGTCTGGAAAGATGTCACACACGATGCTAAGCAATGGACAGACCCGTGCATTGGGCAGTCTTTTTTTGACACTTTGTTTCAGCTGATGAAGAGAATTGGATTTAAATTCAAAAAGTTATCTTGATACTGAAGTGGGGATATATAAAGAAAAAGGAGGCCTCCTGCCCAGCACAATAAGCCCAACAGCAGGCCTTTCCAGGTCAAAGACACAGCTGTGCCTTCAGATTATTTATGAGACTACTTACAAGTAATTTAAGGCATGTGTTCATGGGAATTGTATCATTAAGATGGATTTTAAGTGAATCCAAAAGATTGTGTGGACTTTATGCTTTAGGAATAAGAGTGACTTATTTGGGTTTAGGTAAATCTGTTCCCAAATGACTTCCACTAAGCTGAAATAAGCGAGTTATTTTATTATGACTGTTCACAGAGATTTTATACTGGTTATTGGTTAAGCTATCTCAGTTAAAATTTATACCTTAAATCATAGCAGCAAAACTTTGTTGGGGAAAAAAAAAAAAAGCACAACCAAAACCCGACAGATCTAAACCTCTCTGTGTCACAGTTTTCCATCTGTGAAATTTGGTGAATTAATTCTTGATTTCTTCTAGCCTTTGTCAGTCATTTCAGACTGCAGGCTCCTAAGGGGAAGAACCATCTTTTGTATGTTAGTACCATGCTTAGCATAGTAAGGCACTAATTTCAGAAAGGGTCTCCAGGTGCTACTGTAATACAAATTAGTATTACTAATATGTAATTGTTGTAGTATAACCATCCACATAAGCAGTGAAGTGCCTTAATTTTCTTACCTACTTTCAACATGTCTCTGAAAGTGAAATGGAGTCATATAATTCCAAAGAACATGTTAATACTCATGATAAGCAAAGAAGAAAATTCTAGGGGGATTAAATCATCTTCCTTTTTACAGAATGAGCATGATGATAAAAGATGCTGTTTCTACAGGAACAGGGAGGTAGGCTAATGCTGAAAATCCTCAAATCCTTCTGAATCCTGAGTTAATTAAAATGCTTAATGAAACTTTCTTGATCCCGCTAACAAAGCTTTAGCTAAACTAATAAGAAAATGTATCAGTTACTCATAGTTACAGCACGTGCTTTTAGATTTCCACTGGAAATCATAATCCTAATATTGAGGCTTACCTGACCAAACCAGAGGAGCATTTTGCAGTTTTCTGTCAGTCATTTTCATGTATTTTAAAACAGAAGTATTTCTCTCCTCATTACTAATGCAGCTGATCTTATTCCAGACAATTCCTTTTAGATTTTTATATTTTCATTATTTCACATATTTACAACTATGTTTAATTAAAGATGGAGAGAAAGAATCATCTTAGATCTATGTTTTAAAATTCTGCTTACTAGTCATATTCTAAATATATTATTTAGTAATTCCATTGTCTGAAATTATTCTAGTCATGACTGCTTCACTAGTGTGGGTAGCATTCAAAATTAAAGAAAAAAACAACTTCAGGATTTTTAGTGCTAAGATGGTGATGCTCTCCAAGATCTTCTCACAGAAATGCAACTGCAGCTTCAGATGCAAATAGAAAATACCTTGGGCCTCCTTTTGCATAGATGTGCACAACATCTTTTGTGTGACATGATGCTTGCAATATCAGTCAAATGACTTGTTTGTAACTAAACATGGCTTCTCAAAACTTGAAATTAATTTCCAGGGAAGTTCTGTTTTATTTGATTATTTTAATTCCAACTGAGTTTTTAAATTATCAGTAAAAATCAACTCAACTTTCAAAGTCTGCTTCAAAATGTTCCCATTCTGAAATAATTTCCAGAATTCACATTCATATTTTTCTAAAATTTTTCAACTTTTCTAAATCTAATTACTATTAAGTGTTTTTTTAGATTTTCAACATGAATACTATTCTTTAATGAACCTCTGATCCACTCTGGGTATTTATGTTAGTGTCATGACACAACATGCTTGACAAGCTTAAGCAAAAACTTCCTATAATCTATTCAAAATCATACATGAAACTCTGACTAAATTGGTATTTTAAATACATGGCAAAAAAATACTGAGAATTTGGGTGAGACATACCGCATTTAGTTGCAACGTTATGTAAGCTGCTAACCTGAAGATAGATATTACACTGTTTATTTATACTCTGTAAACTCGATTTTAAAAAAGTCTATCTGGGTAGTACTTGTCGGATTCACACGTTATTGCCAGAATGATCTTCATTAATGTCTGCCATGTCAGAAGGGAAAAAATCTTTCAGTTTTTGCACTATTTTTAGAGAATAATACCTCAATCTGTTCCATGGACACAAAGTGACAGAGTGGCTGTATTCATTATGCTTGTTTGACAGGATGACAGAATCCAAGCAAATTTCTATTTTGTGACTTAATTATGTTGAAATTTTTTCTTCACAAAGTTCATAGGACAGCTGATTACATTTATTTCAGCAACAGATTGTTCCATGTAGATGGAAATGTGCTTTGATGACAAAATGAGGTATGAGGTATGACAGAAGACACTTCTGCCAGGAAAATTGACTGGCTCTCTATTGTCACTGTTGAGATGGCTGATTTTAAAAACCAGCACATATGATAGTTATGGAAATCATCATCTGGATGTGGTTTTAACCTTGGCTAGCAAAGACCCACTGACAACTCATCACATGTTGAAGAGCAAGGCTAGCAAAGACCCACAGGAGATAGAATCAACCATTCATAGCCCAAGAGTGTTGGGAAGATGGAGGTTGATGAGATACTCAGAATAAGGTAATTAGCAGCTTCTATTATGGCCCATGTAAATTACTGACATATTAACTAACTAACTGGCTATTAACTAACTATCCCTTCAGCAGTTATAAGCTTCCCTCTTTCATCACAGTCCTACAAAAAAAAAAAGAAGTTGCAGACTTTATTGTGGAGTTGGCAAATAATTCTCTGTATAGAGTAAAAAGCTTTCAACATCTGATCCCTATATCAGTCTCCCTGTAAAAGTATGAATCTCATACACCAATTAACTACATGGCAGTGCTGGGAAGTTTTGTGAAGCTCACTATGAATTCTGAATTATTGCACTTAAATTGTTTACTGGTAGCATGAAATAAGCTTGTATATGCCCACCTGGGCTGTGATTAGTGATGATTTCCAAAGTAGAGAAAGAGCACAAAGTCAGGATTAAGGACAGAGATTGAAGGCTAAAACTGTGTTATTAACAAAGAAAGAAAATATTATCAAGCACCTTGAGGAAAGACCTTCTATCACCCAGCATTAGAGACATTCTCCAGAAATTCAATACTTCTATTTATTTTAATCTTAGATTTATAATCTAAATAATTCATGCTACCTAACCTCTCAAAGCAAATTTTATGTATTTCTAATAGTTACCTGCTTGTTATCAGCTGAACAAGATTACAAAAATATCATAGAGTCATAGAATGGTTTGGATTGGAACTAACCTTAATGACCTTTTAGCTCCAACTCCCTTGCCATGGCAAGGGACATCTTCCACTAGATCAGGTTACTCAAAGCTCCATCCAACCTGGCCTCGAACACCTGCCGGGATGAGGCATCCACAGCTTCCCTGGGCAGCCTTTTCCAGTGTCTCACCACCCTCTAAGTAAAGAATTTCTTCCTAATATCTAATCCCAATCTCCCCTCGTTCAGTTTAAAACCATTACCTCTCATCCTGTTGCTACTCTCCCTCATAAAGAGTCCATCCCCATCTTTCCCGTAGGTGCCCTTTAAGTACTGGAAGGCTGCTCTAAGGTCTCCCTGGAACCTTCTCTTCTCCAGGCTGGACAACCCCAACACTCTCGGTGCGCCTTCATAGGAGAGGTGCTCCAGCCCTCTGATCATCTTTGTGGCCCTCCTCTGGACTCTGGACTCGTTCCAACAGGTCCATGTCCTTCCTGTGCTGAGGGGTCCAGAGCTGGACACAGGACTCCAGGTGGGGTCTCATCAGAGTGGAGTAGAGGGGCAGAATCACCTCCCTCATCCTGCTGGCCACGCTTCTTTTGATGCAGCCCAGGATACAGTTGGCTGTCTGGGCTGCAAGCGCACATTGCCAGGTCACGTTGAGCTTCTCATCAACCAACACCCCCAAGTTCTTCTCTGCAGATCTGCTCTCAATCTATTCTCTGCCCAACCTGTACTTGTGCTTGGGATTGCGGTGACCCAGATACAGGACCTTGCACTTGGCCTCGTTGAACTCCATGAGATTCTCATGGGCCCACCTCTCAAGCCTGTCCAGGTCCCTCTGGATGGCATCTCTTCCCTCCAGCTTGCCAACCGCATCACACAGCTTGCTGAGGGTGCACTCAAGCCCATGTCATCAACAAAGTTGTTAAACAACACCGGTCCCCATACCGACCCCTGAGGAATGCCACTCATCACTGATCTGCACTTGGACATTGAGCCGTTGACTGCAACTCTTTAAGTGGCGCCATTCAGCCAATTCCTTATCCACCGAGCAGTCCAACTGTCAAATCCATGTCTCTCCAATTTAGAGACAAAGATGTTGCACGGAATAGTGTCAAATGCTTTGCACAAATCCAGGTAGGTGACGTCAGTTGCTTTTCCCTTATCCACCAAGTGCTGTAACCCTGTCATAGAAGGCCACCAAACTCGTCAGACACAAATTGCCCTTAGTGAAGACATGTTGGCTGTCACGAATCACCTCCTCTTTTTCTATGTGCCTTAGCATAGTTTCCAGGACCATCTGCTACAGATTAAGATAGAGATTTCGAAAAATAAGAAACAATTCATGGACATTGATGTTTATCAACATATGCTAGTTCTTTCTTAGAAGACTTATTTAAAACTGTTAGTGGGTAGGAGTCATGTCTTCTTCCCAGAAAAAAACTCTAGAAACAGTAGCAGTCACTTGTAACTATTATTTCGGGAAAATACCTTCATATCTTGCAGGATTTTGTGCGTTTGTGTGGAGGGGTGTGGTTTACTTTCTCTGTGTCTTTTTCAGCAAGGAAATACATGTGGAGAGCAAAGCAATAAGTGCATCATCCCCTCACTCAATAACACCTTCTTGAATTTAAAATCATTGTATGTGCAGCACAGCAAGCAGAGAGAGGCAGCAAAGTGTGCCAGTGCCTTATCTCTCCCTGCTAAGATCATCCAGGGTGTTTGATGAAGTGTACTCAACAAGAAAGAACAATAAGATAATGGTGAAGGGCTTTCACCCTTTAAATTTTGCAAATCCCTTGTCATGAGACTGTGGAAACTGTAAAGAGAAATCCCCTCTCCCCCCAGCTCCTTTTGTTTTTTAGCTCAAGACATTTTCATTTCTCTGTGGAAAAGAGGAATAGTTTTTTACCTGGATCTAGTGTGAACTATTTTACTGATTTTAAAATTAAATGTTTTTGTGTTGGGAAGTCCAGAAAACTATACCTCTGTACTTCATAAAAAGCACAGTTTAAACTCAATGAATCAAAGATGCCGATTGTTCCTAAAACGCCCTGTAAATGTTTCTTTGCAAACATGCATATAAAATGGTGCCAGGTGTAGGATGAAAGGCAGCATTGCTGCTTGATCTTGGCAGTCAACATTAGAATAATGTACAGCTCAATTGCACATTAACATTTTCAAATACTCTGATTTCCATTTCTTATCATAACAAAAAAAAAAGCCCCAAAAGATTAAAACATATTACAAAGGGAGACAAGGTGCAGAAAGAGTATTAGTTTAGCAACTACCTGAAATTCTAAGTGGAACTGAGTTAAACTTTTAGAAACATAAATCACATCTGTCAGACTTAAGTAAACCTTTGCAAACCTTTGCTTTTCTTTAAGTTTCAATTTTAATTTAAAAAGTATTTCTAATGGTGATCATCTCTTTGATAGATGATGTAGAGCATGATTTATAAATACATTTTGCAGTGATCTGAATATTTGTACTTGAGATATTGCAGCACGGACAAAAGAAAAGTGAGGTAGGGCAGAGAGTAACAGTATCACCCATATTCTCTGTCAAAGCTGTCATCATTTGGCACTGGTGCTTGCACCATTCTTCCATCATGGGCCTCTGGCAGCTGCTGTTCATTACACAACTCTAGCTGAAAAGATTGATACCAATCTTCATTTGAATAAAATAAATATCTTTCTGAAAAATGGTTAGAACATAATCATGAAAGGGAAAACATCTAGACTGTGTGTCACGATGTTGAAAAATGGACTATGTGGTGCAAAATCTATAAGAATGTTCTTTAAGGGTTTCTTTTCAGTTGGATCTGATACGGAAGCTAGGTTTGCATATTGAGACTTGCAGTCATGCTTTTAAGCATTAACTTAGCTTGTGTTCCAAAGGAATTTTGGGACTTTATTGAATTATTTCTATGAAATAAAGTTGGAAATAAAAGTTAAGTGGAAAGTAAAGTAAGTGAGGCAGCAACCCAGACGTTCTATATTGTTTTCTATCAGTAAATACTGTTAATATATTCTGCTGTATTTTGTTGGGTAAATTATTGACAAATTACTTACAATAATGTAAAAGAATGAGATTTCCATTAGAGGGAGAGAGTTAATAAAGATTTAAGTAATAAGATTAGAAAAATCACAGAACATGTTAGAATATACAACTGAATATCCAGCAGATGGAGCTTCATACCTCTAAAATGTTTTGGTTTATCAGAGTAAATTTAACTTTAAGGTGGCTGCTAAGATGCAGTCTAAAACTAAATATAAAAACTGCAGCAAAGACAGTATCAAAGTCAACTAAGACAGTAGCATGATTAAAAAGCTTAAGCTGTTTTTAAAAGTGCTTGTTACCTGCTGTCCATCCCTCAGTAAGGCAGCTAATAATGCAAAAAAAACCCAATTAGAAAATACTAGACAAATGAACATTAGTGACGTTTCCTTTTTTTTTTTTTTGG
Organism: Calidris pugnax; assembly: GCF_001431845.1. Classification (NCBI taxonomy): domain Eukaryota; kingdom Metazoa; phylum Chordata; class Aves; order Charadriiformes; family Scolopacidae; genus Calidris; species Calidris pugnax. The sequence continues at coordinate 10,891,263 of NW_015090830.1, read as the reverse complement.
TTTTTTGGTGGTTGTTGTTGTTGTTGATTTTGGGTTTTTGGCATTTTTTGTTCATTTTTTTGTTTTATATCTAGATTTTTACATTCAAAGGCAAAGCAGTAATTCTTATTCATTTCTGCAGATTTTAGTACCAGAGAGCACCGAGTCATATTTTTTGAGATTTCAGAATGGCATAATGAATATCGAGTTGAGTTAGAGTAACGTTTTCATAGACTCTGCATGGAGTTAATTAGCCTTCATTTCTGGTGAGGAGATACTGAGGAGAGAAAAGAGGATATGTCAATTAAATTTTTATGCAATATGATTATAATTTGAACTTAATATTTTTTGAGGAAAGCTTGAGACAACTTGAGACAATATACTAGTATGTCCTTATTTCTAGTGTAGAATGGTATTTGAACTAGCCTTTAGTTTTGATGAAGGAGGACAGTTAACCTTTGTTATATATAACCTCTTTTTCCAGAAAGCTTCAGAAGTGACGTTACGGTAGAGAGCTTACTTGGAGAAGAAATAATTTTTTTGAAATATGGGGCTTGCAAACCAAGGGAAGGTGATTACTGTATCTTCTTAATTATATTCTAGGGGCATATTCAATCATTCCATCTTCAATATTTTGCATTCATCTTATTATGCTTGAAAAGATGCCTAAACCTCAGCCTGTGTTAACAGAATTCTACTTGGAGCACGCATAAGGCCAAAGGCCTCACATCAAGTGTCTGTGTCAGTCAGACCTAGGTATCGGTAGGTATTAAACACCTCATAAACAATACTGGACTTCATTAGGAATGACAAGAAGTGGACTGTTGCTGTGATCTGTGAAAAGTAAAGGTTAGGTTAGATTTTGGTGGTAGTTGCTTCGTAAATGATTTAAAAAGAAAAGGCAGTGAAAAAGAACATGGTGTATCTGGCTGCTGTGTTTTAATTTTATATTGCATTAATATTATGCAAGTATCTATGAAATCTGGTACTTTTGGAATAGCACTGTATATGATTCAAAGTCTACTTGCATTGAATCCTGAGTACCTTAGGATTTCTGCAAGCTGTCATTCTGTTTTACTCAGAAAGACAGAAGTTACAAGACGGACCTTGAGACTGTTAATAACAACCCAGATTTGCACTGGCAAACTGGAGAGAGGCAGAGGGTATTACCTTGGATGCAGCATACCTCTGAATCTTGTGAAACTGAGCAGATTCACTCCAGATCAGCAAAATGACTTTTGGACTCTCTGTGCCTATCAGCATAGATGTGTCCTAACCCGTTTCTGGATTTTAAGACATTTATTGCGTATTTACAGACTGGAAGCCTGGAGAAAGAGGGAGGCATCTCATTTGGCAATGGGATGGTTTATGAATTATTTCAGTGAATAATGACAAATGATCTCTGACTTCGCCCCTCTCCTCCAAGTTTCTTGTGAGCATGGTCATGCCCGTGCAAGCACAGTGTGTTTTCACCCAGGAGCACAAAAATGGTACAGTCGCTTCCTCCCCTTCCTTCCTCTAGAGAAAACCGACGCTCTTCTCTGTCTTTTATTTTCCTCTCCCCATTCTTTGCTTTTTCTCCATAGACAACTGTTGCTACATTGATGGAAAACCCACGTTTCAGTGGATTCCTGCAGGGCAGACTAGCACCTTGAGGAAATCCCCAGTGGGTTTCTGTTCTCCTCCCAAGGCCAGGCAAACGCAGAGGGAGGCTGTGCTTGCTGAGCTCCTCCCAGAAGGAGCCAGGGGAAGATGCTGCTGAGAGTCTTCCTTGCTGTGGCGCTGCTGGATGTGACCGTAACGGGACACAGTGAACAGCACAGGGATTAAGTTCAGTAAAGGAAGCCAGTGTGACTGAAGGGAACATTCTTTATTATGGTGTCTCTTGAGGTCAGCCATAGAGGTACAGATGTTCACGCCAAGCAGACATGAGCCCTCTCCTCTCTAATTCCTGCTCCTTCATGGCCCTTTATATCATAGTGTTGGCAGAAATCGACAGAGTGAGTGGCTTTGAAGTTTGCAGAGAAAGATGCAGGCTAAAAAGAAAAGAGAGATGGACTTGTCAGTTGGAACTGGAAATACTGTACAAGCCTTCAGGGGTCCCTGAGGCCTCTGCTTTCAAATCAGAGAAAGAACAGCTCTACGTGAAAGAATAGGGGCCGGTTGTGCTCCAGGGTGGGAGAATGGGCTCCTAAGGCTCTGCTGAATGAAAGGGAAAATGAAAAGGCGGGAACACTGCTCAGAAACACTATTTCGTGTGCTGTGGAGTTCAGCTCTCTCCTACCAGTTCAGAGTAGGGAATTGTTGCATGACATGATGGAGGTTAAGGTGAGACCAGAGGGCAAACTGCATAGCCATAGGCATAAAAGTGTCTGTGTAAATGCTTTGCTCAGGATCTTCCAACACTAGATTCTCAACGGTGGTGATGGCAGGAGAGTGGCTATTCGTGCTGTACTGCTGAATGGGGTAGGATGCTTTCAACAATTTCTCTTAACATGTGTTGAAGGAGAGAGGATATGGAAAGCAGATGATGTTCATAAATGACCTGTTTGCAAAAAGCATCACAAGATTTAAGGGATAGATAGGAAGGAGAGCTGGATGTTAAAAGAACCATTTATTCATATTATTAACTCATAAAGCAGCAGAAATGTAATTACTTAGAAAGCATGTGGCATATTTATTGCTCACATTCTTGCTTTGCATAAATCTTCTCTGTTGCTTTGTTCAACATTATATACATAAAATGCTCTAAACATTTTGAAAACAATATAGCAAACCACACAACAGAAAATCTAACCCTGATGGTGCGTGTACTTCAGACGATATCATTTTACTACCAACATCTGAAAAGGAAAGAAGCAGAAATGGGTCAGCAACCCATTTAAATGACTTTACAGCACACTCAATGGTGTACTTAGACGAAAGAAATGCAATTAACCTGACTGGTAAAGTTAACTGCAGTAGGCCATTTCTTACATGACAGGAATCTGCAGACTATAGCTAGCTGTATTTTAGTGATGCAGTAACATTAGATAACTTTCATTTTATGGAATGGACCGATATTTTATTTGCTTTGTTTCAGTCTGGTTTTTGGAAACCTGCAATTAAAAATACTTAATTATTTCTTTGTATGACTGCAGGTGATATTTAAATGAAAGCAACTCACAGAAAAACAAGCTTGTGAAGCTATAAAGGGATCAGAATAATGCGGATATAGCAGTTAAGGTTTAGTGCAGAAACAGTTCAAAGAAAGTAGGATTGTAATTTAAAATAACATCTCATTAGTTGGTTTAATTACTCACTGCCAGCAATAATTGATTTTTAAGGTTGGAAACAGAAGCACACAGCACTTAGGAAAAAGAAAGGATTTTTTCCTCTGGTAAGATGGACATAAGATGAAGGTTGCCTTGAAAGAACAGAAGATTCTGATTAGCTTCTTGGCTACTTTGAATTACACTGACTATACTGTATTTGGAAATTAAGTGAAATAGCTACAATATTGATTGTATCTTTTTATGGCATTCCTTTAACTTTTCTTTATTAGTAACAAAAATTATTTAAAAGTAACTATTCTTAAGACTCCTATTTAAATAAGCGGTTTACTGGGCAATGATTTAATGTGTAATATGCTTCTTTCTATCCTCACAAACATTGTGACAGTGTTGTCATCAATCCTCTCTCATGTGGTATCACGTGCATGTAGATGTCAGAGGCCACGGTGCATAGAACTTCCTACTTTGCAACACAAAGCACAAAGACCACCTCAGTTCTCCACAATCAGATGATCAATCAGCCTAGAAAGTGAGTAATAATGAGAAAAAGACACACTTTTGAGGTTTATTATCTCAGTATGAAATTTATGTTAAATCTTGAATCAGGGTTAGGGACTACAAGTCCCTGTATCAGAGAAGGGAATTGTATGGCTTCCCTGGTCAAAACTGCTCTGTGGAAGAATTCAGCCCTCTCCTCTCCAGGTGCAGATTGGTCCAGTCACACATTGAAATATCCATGTATGTTTGGGCCTGTCAAGTTACTCCAGCAGTTATGAGCATTAACAGAAGTAACGTTCTGGGCATCTTGGGAACTTTAAAGTCAATAGGGAGGATGTCAGATTTTGATTTTTCACACAAGAATTCAGTTCAAATGTTTAGTTATTTTCTGATGTGAAAGCAGATAGTGTTTGATTTAAAAACAAGCAGTATAAGCCAATAAGCAAGATATAAAGGGATGAGAAGAGTGGGGGTATTTTTTGAAAAGAGAAGTAAAGATTCATGTTGGATACCTCTCCAGTTCTCAGTTGGCTACCTCCTGTTCTTTACCTCTCCAGAAGTCACTAAAACATGTATTTAAATCAAGTCTTTTTTCTTCTAAACAAAGCCCATGAATGTGTATTTCTTCTGTTACTTCTGTCCCATAATCACCTGTGCAATTTTTAAATCATTCATATCCAGAACAAGCAACAACAGCAAGAATACTTTGAGTTAATGCTGTTAGGGGTTACTAAATATATTTACACAGTGAGATACCGGGGGGCTTCTCAGGTACTCTGAAGCCCACATGATTTGTAATAGACATAATGCAATGACCTAAACCGGTCTGCCCCAAGTTTAGTGATTCTTGACTCTGTCCAAGATGGGATTTGTGTATCTAGTTATTTTCATAGAAATACTAAGTTTTGTTTTCAAATGCTTTTCACCAGAATGAAGAGAAATTGCATCTATAGATGGCAATGCATGCAAAAAAAACCCTTTTTATGTTTAAATGAAATAAAATAAAGCATTATTTGGGAGATTTAAGCCACCATTAGCAGAAGAGATGATTGGTATTTTGAGAGTTGTAAAGAAATTCTATGAAGGAGTTTTGGAGCAGGACCTAAGTGTGAAAACAGACCAAACAAAGACCCAATATCTATTTCTTCAAACCAAAACCTCCATCTTCACATCCAAAACCTCCAGCTTCACATTTGTGCATTTCTCTATACCTCCTGATCAGCAATGACCCGTGATAGAGATTTCCCAGCTACACCCTATGGAAGTAGTTTGGACTAGAAACTTAATTTTGAAACCAGAATAATCAGAAGCAGACACGATTAGATATCAATGAGGAAGAACGAAAAGACCTGACAGTGGCTGCAGTACAGTTTGCAGCAACCATTTAAATTATTTTTTCCCCCCCTGTAGTCCAATAGCAATTGTCCCAGTTCTTCAGGGACATCATCTTTTGATCATCTTTTTTTCCCCAGCTTCCCCATTTACTATGTCACTTGTTTTCTAAGTGGCCTGGACAGCCTTTCTAGACAAATATATCCTGTGTCTTAAACCAAACTTTTTCTTTCAGGTTGAAAATAAAAGGCAAATCCACATGAATCACTTAAGTCCCATTATATTGGCTGCAATAAAACATTGTACAGTTCTTCTGGGGTAAATTTTTCCTGATATGGTTAACCAACCTAATTTATTCTCTGAGTTCAGTGAAATTTTCTTGAAATATCCTCGTTATTTTTTGTGAATCTCAAGATGATCATAAAAGAAGAACTATGAAGCATAATTCATAAAGGTACTATGCCTTTTGTAGAATTAAGAGATGTTTGCTTATATGCATGACTATGTGCTTTGCCTCCAGTTGAGTATAAAAGAAGCATCTCATGAGACAGCAAATGTATTATGATATTTTTTTTGGCTGCGCTAAAGAAACATAATAAGTCAATTTGCATTTTGAAATCTACTGAGAGGAACCATGGATCATTAAGTTCTTCTGAATTCCACCTGGTAGAGCGTGTAGAGGAGTCCCCTGCAATATCATATGGTGACACTTTCATTATCTGAAACTATTCTTGTACGCAGGCAAAACTATTCCTGTAATATTACTGTCTCACTGTGCATTGTGTACATGGAAGACTGATTTGCATTGTTATTCTTAGGCCTTTATGGTTCACTAAGGGTTGATGAAGTCATGTGCATGCCCTGTGGACCTTAGTGAGCTATATTATTGCTTTGATACAGTTTAGTGTATGAATATGTAAGGATAATAAGATAGCAATTTTTGTATTCCATAACTTTCTGTATATTCATGAGACAATTGTAGTATGGTCCAACAAGTAAAAGAGCTTTTATGGTCACATTTTAAAATAAGATAAGAATTTAAATTAACTCTGATAATTACTGTGTGCTAACTACCTGTAATTATGGAAGTGGAAGGACGTTAAGAAGAAAACATTATGTCTTTCAGTGTAGTTTTATATATAAAACTGTATTTGCAGCTTCTGTTTTAAAGATCTAATTTAAAACTTAGAGAATATAAAGCAAAATATATTTCTGTTTATTTCTATTTCTTATTGATGTCACTAGCAAAACAAAGAAAATTGCACCCATATTGCACATTTTCAATATATTTATACAGTAGATTAAGAATTACTCTTCTAGAAGTAAGCTATTTGCAGTAGTGCTGTCTGTGATGCAGGGCTTAAAATCATACCTACCAGGTATCAACGTGGGGATATACCAAAGAGAATCCTGAAAACCTGTCTTCCTGGTAAAATGAGCAAGACTGGACCCAGAGGGACTGTTAAATCAAAACCCTATATATATTTGATCTTTTTCTTTTATTTTTCTCTCTTCCCCAAAAAGAAACGCGGGCATCAATATGCTTTTAAAATCAAATTCTACCTCTATTTGTTTCAAAGTTTATCTTCAAAGGGTAATTACACATCTAAATATCTTCTTTTTACTTTGTTTCTAGTTCTTATTTATTGTGCGACTGCATCTATGCATTGAATTATAATATTCAGGGGATTTTTTTCTGTTGCCTTCACTGGGACTAATCCTGTAAATAAAGCTGCTCAGCCATTTTATGTGGGATTCACTCTTGTCCTTATGAAAAGTGTCAAAACATTTTCTGTGATTCCATTCTAAAACAAATGAGGCAGGAAAGGAGTGCTTTATACTTCAGTTCCTCAGACATAGCGAAACATATTTGCTGCTTAGAAAAAAACAAAACAGAAGAGAGCGAATCAAAGGCTCCGAACTAAGTCTCAAGCATGAATGTTTTTGAGTTAGCAAAACCAAGAGTCAGTAACTGATGTTTTTTATCTGAGGTCACATTCTCTGTTTCTTTCTCCTAGGAATGAGCGAGCACTTTAATTCACAAATTATTTCCAAAAACAGTATTAAAATTTTAAATGGGATAGTTTGGAATGCCTTGTAAAATCAGCCTACATTTTGTAGGAATATAACACCAATTCCTAAAGTTAAATAACTAAAAATAATTATTCTATTTTCTTGCCTACTTACTCAATAATGTATTACAATTGTTTCTCTTTAATGGAGTTCTTCCAAAAACTTAAATCTACTTTGCATTCTCTTTCCACATTGTTTGATCTCTCAAGGCTTCAGCTAGCTTTTTTTAACATACTGATGACTGAGTTAATGACTTTATTTCTTTTTTGTCAAATATATTTGAGTTTTGCATTTGTTACTAATTAGAAATCAAATGAATTTCATTAAAGAGGTCTTGTAACCTTTTTCTACAATGAAAAAGGGCCAGATTTCTCATCTGAAAAACTGTACAACTGCCAGCACCTAATGAGTTTATCAATATTATTAGGAGTAAATAATAAACATAGAAAATGACTTGACATGAACTTTTGCAAAGGATCTACGATGAGCTTCACAACACAGATCAATATATTTCCAAGACAGTGATTATTTATTGAAGGCACTAAAAGCTTTGGTGAGAGAACAGAAACATTTTCCTGTTCAATCAGCCTAGATCCCTTTCCAAAATGTGAAACGGATAAATGAGAGCAGACACACAGCATTGCTTAGATAGTAAAGAATATAGGGTAAATCAACTATATTTAAAAAAGCTATTTCATACTTTTTCCCTGTGTCATTTTAATGTGTGCTCTTTCCATGTCATTAATGTTGCATTTCTAACTTCTCAAAAAATTCCTTCCTCTTCTACATGATGATATAATCTTTACTTTATTCAGATATTTTCACACTTTAGAATATGGTAGAGAAACTGAATGCATATTCCTTCATGTAGAAGTTCTTTTTTTTTTCCCCCTCTCTAGTTAATAACATATACCTTGTTAGCTTTAAGCAGTCTGTCTTTCTAAAGGGACAAGGAACAGCTGTTCTGTTTTCAGAGCTGGTTAACACACCCAGAACTTTTGGCAAATTCTGGCTTACAGCTTCAGTGGTGATATCGCAAGTAACTTTTATAGTACTTTTCTTCCTATTGTCCTTGATCAAAGAATAGATGATTGCAGATTTGGCTCTTATTATATTTAAAAAACATCGTTTTCTTCATCTTGTTTGGAAGATTGAGAATGTTATGTAACTGGCAAGACTAAAATTATTAAGATGATACAGAGTTTGAAGGAAATAATCTACAAAGAAAGATCAAAGTAAAACTCTAGTGTGCTTTATATATTACAGGATCACTTAGTCTTGTTTTAAAAACCATACACATACAGCATACAGGATATATAAATCATACACATATATATCTAATTAAAATTATAGTGATTGCCTATAAGCAAGACAAAACAAGGCTGCTTTATTAGAAAAGTGTTTCAGTTGTTTATAAGCTGTTTACAAGTCTGCCAAAATTTAATTGTTTGGGAGGAATTTGAAGGCTGATTTTCTTCCTCAGGCTAGTTCTTTGGAAAGTTTCAGCAAAATTATCAAAAGGTTTCTACTAATTAGTTTAAGGAAATCACATTGTTTTTCATCTGAAAGAAGACTATTCCATTTTAAAGAAATGCATCCAGCTTTGTGGCACAGACAGGAAAATCAGCAACCCGTCTTGTTTTGGATTAAGGGTTGAATTCTGCTATTCTATGAAACTTGTACTTAAGTTTCTACCCTGAAAACTTCAGTTTGTATATGCCCAGTAGTGTTTGTGCACTGTGATCAGGTCACCTAGATATCCTTTACAGAGAGAGATAAGCCTGAGTATGCCCCATCCCTAAAAATGGGAACAAAACAAAATTTGCATAGCAGCTGGGTGCAGCAAACTGTAGAAGTGGAACGGGATATGGAAGTGGCCAGAATTCTGCCGAAGTAGGAAATAAGATTTTCTTTGTTCTTTTCTTCAGTGGTGCTTGACTAGATAGGAGTGATGAAGAGACTGAAGAGGTGCAATCTCATGTTGGTAGAGAAAAGGAGGTGCAAAAGCAGTCCATGGCAGCTGGACACAGCAGATGAAGGCTGCTAAAGCTACTGGGGGTAAGCCAAATCTGGACTTGTATAGACAAGTACTTCACCGAAGATGCTGGACTGTGACTCAGAAAAGGAGGAAGGACAAAGATGCACATATAAGTAATGGTGGAAAATGTTAATTGTGATGTTGTGAAACAATTCCATGCTTCATTTGCAACCTTATTGGGTTTCCCTTCTGTGTTTCACTACAGGGTACCCAGCTGTATTTTAATGGATTAAAAAAAAAAAAGTTTAGAGAAAGTCTCCTAGTTCAAATTCAATGTGGATTTTTACACATATCAGCAGGTTTTGGCTCAGAAATGTTTTCACTAGATGCAAAAGAGTACAGCAACAAATTTTCACAATATCTACTTGAACAGACAACTTGATTTATTGCCTTTATGGTTAAATCTTGAACAATAAAGAAAATTAGTCCTACTGGCATTCATATCTTTTGAGAATGTAACTATGCAATGACATGTGTGCACAACAAACTCCGTGCACAGGAAAATTTAAGCACGGGCACAATAGTACACATTAAGGTAATCCTTACAGAGGATCCTGGTAATCCTGACAGAGTGGGGGAACAGAGAAATGAAAACACCTCACTGAACTCTTAATACAGGAACAAATGATACTAATGTTGTCCAAAGCATGGAAATATTTTGTCTTCTTAAAAGACGAATTATTCAATCATAAAATTTAATGCACACTTGTTTTTCTTAAAATGTTGCACATACAAAGACAATATAGAGAAGATATCAAAATAGCAAACTGAATTTTTTGAAACATAAAATAATTTACAGATATACATGATGTTTCTGTCCTCCATTCATCTGTCACATTACCCTGCTCAAGGGAATGCTTTCCTTGTTCATGTTTGAAACAATGAGATATTGCTTCAATTAGAAGTTATTATAAGTTAATATTGAAACTAAAAGAAAGAAAACATTCAATTCTCTATCGTTTAAAATTTTTGTTTGTATTAGTGACTAATCATTTATAGAAACTGAGAATTTTTTAGGCTTTCTGTTATTGTTTGAGGTTTTACTAGTCTCTCAGGATGTTAAACCAGAGCCTTTAATAAATTTGAGGCATTTAGATTGTTCTAAAACGTATATTCAGATCGTTGTGGATCTCATAGTTCATTCAGTAATGTTTCTTCCATGAACTTCTTAAACTACAGTGGTTTCTTCAAGCCCTATTCTGAATGAAACAGAAGGATCAATAATATCTGTTGTGGGTGGCAAATGACCAGAAAATTCAAACGTTGATCATCTAATATCTTTGTTAACTCCTAGTTCAACTAAATAAATGCAATTTACTTTAAAAAAATACATACTATTAACAAAGAACCCATAAATTACATTAAAGCAGGGAAAGTATTTCCAGATATCAGCATCTCAGTCATTAAAAACAAGACATCCCAAACCAAAATATTTGTATGATGGTGATAAAAGGGGTTTGGTTTACGGATGGGGAATTATTTAAAATTAATTGGAGGGAATTGTCTTTTAATTATTTATTTTATATTGTCTTTTAGGAATTATCATGAAGCAAGACTTTATTAAGCTGTGTTTTGTATTCAAAAGCGGGCAAGCTTCCCAGGATTTAAAGGTTTACTGTGATTGTGTTGTGCAGGCTTAACTGATTACTTATGATAGCATTAATGAAATGGAGAATGGTTTTATGAAGGCATTCCCCTACCTATTCTCAAAGGCCTGTGAATACTCTTACTTGTAGAGCTCCAGTTAATATCCGTACTGAAGAAAATTATTTTATTAAAAATTCCATAGTTAACTATACTTTTCCGTAGCTACTGAATCTCTGGGCAGAGGGGAACACCTCTGTTTTCTAAAGGTGCAAAGGTGTTACTCTTTTGTAAAGCTCTGACACAGGGTTATAGATACTATATGGTTTTTCTTTATATAGTTTTTTTTTACAGACTGTTCCTTGAAAAAGAGTAATTAAAACCCTAAAGTCTTCAGTAAAACGTTACAACTTTGCCAACAACTCAGCTAAATAAGCTGTCATCTCTACACAGAAAATTTGAACTGTGTTTATCTGTTTTATATTATCCAGTGAAAGACTATACCAGTGCTTTGGCTTAACACAGGAGAGATTAGTGCGAGGAAACAACCCCACAGCCAGGCTAAGCAGCAACGAGCAGCACCGTCATGATGTCCTGGACTTTAGTAGTGTTTATCTTTCATACCTGCACTTTGCAGGGGTAAGAAGAAGAGCACCTGCTTTCAATCCTTTCTATCTGTAACAACAAAGCTTAGTAAGGACTAATCAAAAGCACTAAATAAACTTTTAAAGTAAGTAAAAAGGAACCATAGGTGTACACTTCAGTTATAGGCAGATGTGAATGAAGAAGGGCGAAAAGTGTTTTCTGAGGTTTTAAAGTCATTTGCTATTGGCTTAGAAGCTTTCAAGTTGAAGCTTGAAAAGCTTCACGAAGAGAACTTTTAATTTTGTTTTACTCTGATTAAACTTTCCAAAATGTTTTTTAAAAGTTACTTAGTGCTACAGGTAGGAATTATTAACATTTGCAGGTAGCAAAAATCCCCTAAACTTAAAAAAAACCAACCTCCCTTAAACAGCACCCTGTTGAAACTGAAGGGCCCATGAACACCAAAGATCTATTAGCTATTTTTTTTGCATTATATACATTGTTCTCATGACACCCCAATGTAACAAGTAACTGGTTTTACTAACATGGCGATCATGAAGCATAATTCCAAGAAATGTCACAGCTTTGATTTTTGTCAAAGATTACATGATGGAGTATATAACAAGGCCATGTCACATCTACAGGGAGCTATTCAATAGCACTAGAGCTCACTGTTTGAGGACTACTTTGTTGTAACTAAATCACTGGGTAATAAAGATGAAACCATAGAGACCTGATTTATCTAGCAGCAGAAAGAAGCATGGTGGGGTGTTAACTGTATTTTTCTTGTTAAGACATTAATAGCAAGTCCTGTTGTCTTTGGAGAGAATTATGAATGCTTTTATAATCTCTTTACCCATTAACAGGACAAACTGTGTGAGCTTTTAGTAAATGTTCTGTTAGACACCTAATGTCTTGGGATTTAAAAAAAACTAATCAGTGTGACTGCATAGCATGATTGGTGGTACTTCAAAAGAGCAGAGAAACGAGAGAGCACCAATGGCATGTGTCTCTAAAGGAACAGGTCTGGAGAACGCAAACTTTGTCTGACCAGAGGCACCATGGCAGGCAATGCTGGCGAGTGAAGTGCTACAAGACTCCCAACCTCATGTGGTAAATCTTTCAGACTCAGGCAAGGAAACCTGAAAGATAGATGGGAAGATTATAAAGCCATAAAAGAAGCAGCAAATGTGAATGGACAGAACACAAAAATATATTGTGGCATTTCCAGTCTTCTCTTTTTATTCTCCTTAATCTAGGGCAGGGTTGTAAGTCTCAAAGAGTATAATGGATAAGAAAAAGAACCTCTGTTAAGAGGTGAGAGTTCAGGTAATAAATAAAGGCTGTTGAGGCGAAGTAAAGTATGAGGAAACGTAGCCTAGAAAGACCGAACAGCTGCTAGAATTCTACCCAAGAAAATGAATAGTAAATGCAAGGATTCAGGATAGCTTCCAGTTTTAAAGAAGAATTCTATTTTTTTTAATAGCATTTCAAAATTAGCATGGCAACACCTGCAGAAACAGCCCAAGCCTGTATAAAAAGATAATTTTCACTTCACTTGACTAAATATTAAAAACCACTTGATTAGGAATCTGAGTATCATAAAGTCCCAAAGACTGTACCATAGAGTTGCCATGGAATACTCTGTATTGGCATAGCATATGTAGTCTTGTTTCTTTAGAAGAAAATAACAGTTGCATTATTCTTGTAAATTAAGCTAATAAGGAGGAACTATCTTGAAAAATATTACCAAACTGACTCCTATTCCAAGTGCAAGCTGAGCATCTCACCTTGTCTAATGTATACCAAGACACACATTCCCGTGAAAATCTTACCATAAGCAAGCCCTCCTCCCCGTTCTTTTTTCTGTGAAAAGAAATAAGAGGAAAAAGACCCCAAGCCATCACTTGATTTTAACACGTGTTCAAGTTCTAAAAACGAAAGCATGTCAGTCTGGGTGAAATCTGACAGAAGACCAGGAATGAGTAAAGAGATTGCTAAAAAATATTCCCATAACAAGCTGAACAGATTATATCCTCAACACAGAAAGGACATGGACCAGCTGGAACAGGTGCAGCGGAGGGCCACGAAGATGATCAGAGCCTTTAGCCCAGAACTGCAAGACTTTGCTCAGAATTACTGCTTTATTGCTTCATGATTAGAACAGTGTATAATTTTTGACTCATTAGCATATTAGAAAATGTGTTATGTCTATTTTTTTATTTTTATTGTATTCCTCAGTCTTGTTTAATTACAGAAATGGTAGGCTGAACTGCGTATTATTGGAGAGTTTAAAAATATAGCACGATTGTCTTCTGGATTTCACTTGAATTTTCCACCAGGGTCAAAAGTCAAGATCCTAACATGGATGCTCTGATTGTTGCTTTTGAATTTGTGATAAAATGACTTAGGATAGCCATAGCAACAGTTTCTAATAGCATACCTTGGAGTCCTCTTGCAAAAAAAGTTTTAAAGAAGCTCATCAGCTGTATATTAACCTATATAGATATACGTATGGAAGGCAAAGCCAGTTCATTAAAACCAAGTGTAAGAACTCTGACTTAAGATAGGGTGACATTTTCAAATTACAGAGCTTTTCCTACTTAATTTTTTGTATTTCACTTTACTTAGATAAGTAAGTACCCATGACATACTCCTATCTATCAATGTTGTTAAATTCTATGAACCACAATAAATACCGGTATGGGTTAGCTATAAGTAAGTGCAGTAACCAAAAAACCAACTGAATAACCATACAAAAAGAGACTGATGTAACACATTAATTCCTTTTTTACTGTCTTCAATAGCTTTTTTTCTATGCTGTAAATTTCTGTAGGACAGTTGAAGGATATCTGTGGACTTTTGGCATAATTCTGTCTAAAATTATGGTGGTTCCATTTGTTTAACATGTATGATATTCTAGAAAGTTGATTTTGAAGCTGTTATACTTAGAAAAAGAACTAGATGTTGTGGGTAAAACTTAGGTTCCCATAAAAGTAATAGATGTATGGTATACAGGTGCACTATTTGAGAACTTCCAAATAGAAGCTTAAGATAATGTATTTTAAATATTCACGCTACTTTGCATGGAAAATGTATTTGCAGAAATAGGAACTATCTCATGAAACTGTTGTGCCAAAAACTAGATTATATATTTGAGACCCATGGATTCCTTCCGTGAGATTCCTGGTGCAGTTCTGTAATAGGTCTACATCTTTGTTTTATCATGCAAACAATAACAACAGAAAACAATGTGGTACTTAAGAAGGAAACAAGAAACTGTATCCAGTTAGGATAGAGAAAAAATAAAAAGAGGAATCGTAACCTTAACATTTTACTGGGTAAAATTAAGACTTTGGGTACAATGCAAAGTACAGAAAAAAACCCCATAAAACACAGAAAATATCTATAAAGTACAGAAAAATGTGTGTTAGTTGTATTTTGTCAGAGCCATGAACATCTTTCAAGATACTTGACTGTATGACAAGACTGGTCGATACCTTTGAAAATCATGTGATTTACTTGCAATTTAAAAACCAGTAATTTGCATCTAAACAAATATGCAACCAGTGGTTAAGTTAGGCTACTGTACCTGATTAAAAGTAATTAAAGCTTTTTTGCAGTCATGAATGAATGCTTCTTGCTTGTCTGTTGCGTACAAGGAGGCAAATCTAATAGGCAGAGGCTGCAAAACTAAGACTTAATCTGGCAGCATCTGTGAAATCACTGGGCATGAGCATGAGGAAATGCATATACTGAGAATAAATTTGATATCTCACATGACTGTAATAATGCCAGTTTACATTTATGTGATACCTTTTTTCTAATGAAGAACGTAGGTGAAACCATTGCTGATACATTTTTCCACGATTGTTCAAGCCGGGGAACACCACTCTCTTCCCTCACAAGGCGGCTATACCAAATACTATTGTGATCCTACACTGCACCCTCAGCCATTAAGCACATAGTTAACATTTCTTTAGTCTTTTTTTTGTGCCCACCATAAGCTTAAATTCTGTCTTAGATGCTGTTCTCTTATTTGCAGCCCTGGCAGGGCACAGAGTAGGTGAGGAGGCAACAGGGCATAATTTTGACGTCTTCTGTCTATTCAAATTGATTATACATTAATTAGAGTTCCATAAAAATAGTATATTTTATATACTATACATGTAGTCTACTTCTCCCAAATCATAGTGGAAATCTCAGGGAACGTTACAATTATAATCTTTTTTTTTTAAAAGCAATCAAAATTTTCACCAACTTTCTGTTCAGCATTTACGTCTTACTGCACTGTTCCAAGAAAATATGATGTATAATCTACTTTGTCCTTGATCAAATATTTAAAAGGTTCTGAAAAATGCATTAATGGTCTAGTCTTCCTTAAATCAAAAAGGTAAGTCAATAGTCATCATAAGCTACTGACATCAGAGAAGAACAGCTTCCATGCTCTTGGTTTGAGATAACCCATCAATAATATTGAATGTGTCTTTATTCATTAATTTCTGGCTATCAGTCTGCAAGATACACTCAGTTGTTCTGTTTTCCTTGATGTATCTTTCTGTGATGTCATTGTTCTGATATCTGAGACCCAAAAGGAAGCTGTAGTGGGTAGTTCCAACTTTGCTAAAGGGGTTACTGACATTGTGTAGTGATGAGAGATTTGCATTTGGAAGTACTTATTATGCCTACAAAACAGACAATTTCACAAGAATCCTACCTGAGTTCAAAAGTTTTCACCTAAAAAAGCACAGTGAATGTTGTTTTCTGTAAGCAATATGTCTTTTTTAAAGTATTGCTGTTGTCAACGTCCTGCTCTTCTGGATCTCTAAGGAAGTGCAATTTTAAGAAAATTGACCAACTTGAAAAATGGTATGTCAATATCATCCATGCTCTGCATTTAAGGTCATTAGCTTTGAAAGGTCTAAGTCATAGCAAAATTAAGAGAAATTTAGAATCCAGAAATTCTTTTGGTCTAATCAGAGCTACTAAAGCATAGACACAATGGCAGAAATCTTCTGGAGCTATTTCATAGTTCATAGCTCTCGTATAGGAATTTCTAAATGGTAAGCAACCATGATATCTTGCCAGGCTGATCATTTAGACCATTCATGCATGGAATTACTATCGAATTGATTTACTAATGACTTCTGGGGTTGAGTCATTATTCGTTATGAATCAATAGATACTTTTGAGAAATCAAAAGCAAATCTGACAAAAATATATCTAGAAGGTCTTGGTGTTCGCCCATTTTGTCACAAAGAACTTAATGAAAATTAAACAGCTGTAAGAGTATTTGAAACAGAAAAAGAGAAGTCGGAGTCTGCCATTCTTCAGTAGTAACTTGAGCAACTAACTCTTGTCTAAAACTCACTATGCAAGTTGTTCCAGTTATTTCAGTGTACACTGTTCAAAGCAAATTATCACATACCTATACAGTGAAATATACTCCAGAGACAAATTCAAGCAGGCTATAACTACGTTACTTACCCACTAAATGTCTAAGACCTGAGTGGATTTCTGCCATCCTCCTGAGGTCTCGGCGGTGAGGGCTCAAGGCAAGCTATAATAGAGCAGCTTGATGCTGTTTGATACTGCTGTTTGAGAAGCCCTGGCAGGGGCTGGCCCCCTCTCATTCAGGAGCTGCATTTATCCTGAGCTGCTCAGACCTTCTTTCCTGCCTGAGCTGAGCTACGTGGCATCGATGCCTATGCCTTGCTTATCTGGATGAAGAAGCTGACCTGCAGTCCCCCTGGTTTGACTTCAGACCTATGTCATGACTGTGAGTTGGCCTGGCAATCCCTGGCCAGTTAGCTGACCAGGGCTACTGCTCTGCTCCACTCTTGTCTGGGAATTCTGGTGCTGTGCCCTTGCCAGTTAGGCCACTGCCCTGCCTGCCTTGCTGTCACCCTTGGCTCCCAGTCTGCCTTCCCTTACAGAGAAGAAAGCTGTCGGTGCTCCCTGATGCTAACTCCTGTATTACAGCCCAATAATTTCAGATCCCGAAGAGAGGACAGTCATACAATTGCATATTTCATGCATACACACAGTAATGAAACACTTCAAGTTTTCTCTAAAGAAGTATCTTTTGCCTCTTCCCAAATTATAGAAACCTAAAATACGTGGCATGGAAGATTAAGCCTTTGACTATTATAAATATGACATGTATGAATACAGGTCAAATATATAGATCACAAGAGAGAATTTCATAAATAATAAAGAAGGCTTCAGCATATAAGTGGAGATCTTGCAGATGGAGGAAAGTTAAGCCCAGAAGGAAAAATTTAAAATGTCCACTGCTGAGATAGGAATAAAATCCAGGTTTCATGAGTGTCAGCCCACAGCTGCATTCACTAAGCACTGCAGCCCCCATTACTGCCCATGATCTGCTTATTGCTCCATTATATAAGCAGAACAGTACCTTTCCAGAGCTGGCAGAAATAGTTGAAATTCTGAAGAATAAAAGCCGAGCAAAGAGCAGCGATGAATTTCAGCTAACATGACTCCACTGCTGAAGCACAGCCAGCTGGAAGTAAGAAAAACCATGCTGAAGACAAGGATGAGACAGTGATTGATAGCCTTGTTTAAGAGATGGATGAGATCAGTCTGACAGTTTCTGGCACAAATTGTATTTCCTGCTGTTCAGGCAACTTAATTTCATTTATGTTCATTTATGCCAGCTGGGTGTATCTTTTTCTTCTCTTCCCTCTTCTATGTGCTGTAGTTTCACATTTTTTTTCCTAAATAGCATCTCTACCTTTGGTAAAAAAATGTAATTAAAAGACAGTTATTCACTTGATCCATCTAGCTGATGTTTCTTTAGTTTCCCCTTTTGTGTGCTCAGGAAAAAAGAAAAGCTTTATGTGCTCTTTATTATGATTCTACCTGGAGATACGCAATTCAGACCACAGGCCAGTGTCAGTTTATGGACACTGACCTGTGAAATATTTCCTGTCCTGTTATCTGTCTGTTGTTCTCTAGCTTTCATGGTCTGTATTCCCTGTGACTCTGAAGTTATATATCAGCTAGCAGTGGGACTGCTGCCCCCTGTGTGCTGTACAGTAATGCATCAAGCATGCCATCATTAAGATAAATTATCTCCTTTTCTGAACATTTGAGTCTGTATTTTTCAGTACAAAAAAAACAGCTGTGCTTGATTTAGGATTTAGGACATCACTTAAATGCTGGAAACATATAGATTATTTAGCACAATTTTGGCAAGGGAATAAGGAGGATTCAGGACAGTGTTTTGTGTAACTTACAATATTTCTGTTGTAATACTGAAGCAGAAATAAAATAACAGGAAAAGAAATAACAAAAAAATTAGAGATAGGTAACTTTTTTTTTTGAGAGAGAGAATTAGGTTTGAATTATAAAGTTACAACATGCTGGTAAATCTGCAAACTTTTAGCTAACCTGCTATGTCTTGCTAAATGTCACTGGTCCTAAATCTGAGCTGCAGAATCTAAGCGCTGAAAGCATTTTACAGGGGCAATGGTAGGAAAAAAAAAAAACCACAGAAGAAAATCCATCCTCTCACATATTCTTTAAACACGCATGTTTTTACATACAAGATCTTACACACTGAATATACAGACTTGTGTATTTATGCAAGCATAAATTTATGTAAGTAGTGTAATTATTGTTATCAGATTGATGAATATACACCATAATAGTATCTTCCAGTATTAGGATTAGCTCTGGCATACAAGCAATCAAGAATTCTGTTCACTGCAAGTTTGAAAGAGCAAATGAAATGTTTCTGAGTAGGGAAATAGATGAAGGAATAGAATTTGCCTTATAGATTACATTTCTATGATATACCAAGTGTATGAAATATGAACAACTGATTTTGAAAGTATACCCAAGAAATTTACGAGTCCAAGTCATCTTCACTTGTTTGTGAGGGGCTCCTATATAGCATCAGTAGCCACAAAAGTGGGCAGAAGCGTAGTCACTCACATCTGACCTTGCCCATGGATATTTTGGCAAAGAAGGAAAGAGAAGCAGGGAATGAGAGGAGTGAATGCTTCCATTCCTTTTACTTCTCTTTACTCCTTAGGCCAGCAGCATGGCTTATTCAGCCATAAGTACCTCAAATCACGGAAGTAGGATCAGCTGAACAGGAATTCTGATCCACAAGTGGTCACACTTGATTGGGGCTTGCCTTTTTTTGTTGTTGCTGGTATGTGCTTTCATTGCCTTCACTTATCATTAGAGCAGACTCTAGCAGCAAGGTAAGCTTCTGCTAAAGTTCTGCTACAAATGTAAGATTAGAGCAACTTCAAAGTTAAAAATTCTCATTGTAGAACAATATAGGGTTATTGGAAAAATACATTAGGGAGGTAATACGAAAAATTCCTGCTCCTTGCTCGGAGAACAATAAATAACACATGATTCAATAGGCTACCTCTTTATTATATTATGAATCTCTGAGACATATTAGTTTTCCAGCACACATTACTCAGTGTGTGATGTTCATATTATGAAAATCTGACTGAAAAACACCTCAGTTGCAAAGTTACAGTGCCAGCTTTGATGGTTTTCTCCAGAGATTCTAAAATATATTGCTTCCCACCTCAAACCCCACTTTCCCATATTTCCTTTAAGTTTCTTTATATGTTACTTGCTGTTTTTCAGATGAGTTCAGATGAGTTCTTTCCCGTCCTTGCCAGCTATTATCTTTGATCTGTTGGAATAAATTGAGATTTCTGTCAGAGTGGAAGTACTCATTAAAGATTTCAGTGAGTGTGTACTTGAATATCACTAGAATAAAACTACTGACTATGGACTTAGTATTCAAAGACTTCTGATTTATAATAGTAATAGTAATGTTTAAAAAACTTTGCTTATCTGCTTAAGAGTTGAAATCAGTTAGTTGAGATGGCTAAGAACTGACACTTGTTGGGCTCCTTAGAGAAGATACCATGTTATCATCACTACTTTTGTGAGGTGGGTCAATTCACTGCTCCAAATTAAGTTACGTGAGAGGTGGAGTTTGGCATTTTATCTTTCAGAAATTACTGTGAAAATTAAAATACTCAGCTGCTCAAAAAAGAGTAGTGGAGAAAGAAAGGAATACCAGGCTAGTTTGAAACATAAATAAAAAAATTCCAAAACGTGAGCTCAAGACAGTGTGAATCACATTGTACTGTGAATTTCAAAATGTGGCAATACTATTTTTTTAAGTGTTTATGTGGCATTCTGGATATTAGTTTTGTAATGGCAGACATATATATACTTACTAGAACTTGTTGGATTTGTCTCCCATCCTTACTTTTGACTACGAAAAGAAGCCCTAGCTGAAAGTGAAGTATTCACTGATAGAGGATGAATTTGAATTCTAACATGCCAAAGAATAAGAAAGATGTTCCTCGTTATGGTGCCTTGCTTTGCTCTCCACGCTAGTCTTGGCAAACTACGGATAGCTCCATATGTCAAGAAACAAAAATATCTACAAATATTTTACAGATACTTAAAAAGAAGGAAAAAAATAGGTGCGTTTAAGTTCATAAATATCATCACAGCATTACACAAGATTGAAGAATACATTCTAATGGAATGAATAAAGATCAGAAAGTAAAATAGGATAAAATGCAATGTGGGTGTTCCACAACTGAAACGTTCTAGATCACTCTGATTTCACTAACAGCAAGTTTTCCAAGGAAAATAAAGCAGGTCTAATATACTTCAATAAAGGACCTGTTTGGTGCCATATGTAAATTAAGGGGGAAAAGGTGGTGTTTAATACAAGATTTATAAAAAATGACTTGGCAAAAACCAATGTATAGAAAGAGAAATATCAACTGAAGAAAATTACTGGTAAAATTCTTTAAAGACCATTCTAGAGGCTGATTTAATATTTTCATTAATAACCTTATTGCAAAATGTAGCATTGCAGTAATTTGTATTGATGGCTGCGTGCAGAATGAACTATTAGAGAGGAGGATCAAAAACTTGTACAAGGCAACCCATTTTATCTCCTTACTTGGGGTAAATACTTGAATATTGGAAATGTCGTGCAATGCAACTCTCCCATGGAACTTTATGATATTTTTTTCCTCTTTCTGTTTTTCTGGTTTCTTTCTTAGTTCTTTAAATAAGAAAAAAAACAAAACAAAACACCAAAATATAACAAAACCAGACCAACCAACCAAAAACCCCCCAAAAGGAAGAAAAGAATTCCTGACGTAATAAATACATGGAAAAATATTTTAATTTTTTTTTAAACTGTATTTCTGGTAAACCTAATATGATAAAATAAAATCCTAGGTTGGTGACTGTCTTCTGCTTTGAACCACTGGTGTGATCCACTGTTTGAGCCACTATTTTGAACTACTATGAATTAGATGTATTTTTACAGAATTATTTGGGCCCAATGCTTTGATGCCTTTGTTCACGATTTCCAGTTTTACTAGAATAAAACTAAGCATCAGCTCACAGGGGAAAATAGATCACTGAATGGGTGACAGATGAACTTTTATTTTCTATGCTATTAGTCACAGGACAGAGCTGATCCTGTGAATCATTACCAGCACCAGCAATTATGCCTCTGCTGAATGAGGAAATAGGGAAGGATTTCTGATGGCTCAATCTACTTTGCAAGCTTAAAATTTGGGATAGCAAGTGGGACAGATTGTGAGCTGTTTCACCTACTACATTTCAGCTGAGAATCTGGACTGTGTGATTTGCTATGCCAGCCTCATATTAAGCCCTTCAAAAATGATTAGGTTAATTGAATTCAGGAGGTATTTTTTGCAGATATAAAGATGTCCACTTGCACAAATTGTTTGTAGGTCCAGGATTTAAAGTAAGAATAATAAGATAATAGAATGTTGATATCTTTTTAACTTTTAACTTCATTTTCATATGCTGTACGAATATGTTGAAAGAATTGCCAGCATCTGATAAGGTAAAAGACATGGCATGCATATGAGTGGACTTGTCAAAGGGATCCTCTTCTACTCAAGGAATTCTGTGGTGCAGCATCAGGAAGATCTATTTGAAGATGCATCTAAATGATAATTTTGGAAACATATTCCATGTTTAGAATAAAACAGAAACAGCTTTCTGGAAAAACTATTTTTGTACTGACCACCGTACTCCAAACAGTTTTAAGTTTCTTTTCCAAAGTAATGAACATGCATTTATTAGTATCACTGGCCAAGAACAATTTTGCAGCTGTTTTTGTACAAGATACTGTCTACTAAGACTGATGTATAAAAGCAGAACTAAGGAAATTCTTTTTCCTAGATAGAAAAAGAAAATTTGCTAGAGTAACAGAAAAAAAGGCTAGGGTTTGTTCCATGTTCTACCAGCTGCCACATTAAGAGCAATGAACTAGAGATTCTATGAAATATTAATTGTCAGAAAGTAAAATTTAATTGGGTATTAAAAACTCAAGCAAATGTTATTATGTTTGACACATTTAACAGTCCCAAAGAAACATAAGTACTACTTATACAAAGAAAGAAAAATTGGGTAGAAGCATTGCAAAAAATGGTTTTCTCATCTGACAACTTGCTTTAGATGAAATTAAAAGGCATTACATGTTTATTAAAAGTTTTCAAAGTGGAAAAGGTACAATGAAGGGAAGATAATGGCTATTTTGAAGCAAAAGGAAAGAAAAAATCTAAGACTGCAGTAAAGTTCTAAGCCTGGAAGATGGGGAAGGCACTTGAATACTAAATTGTGACAGAGAAAGAGGGGGAAAACAAAAGCTTAAGACTATCAGAAAGAGGCTGGAGATATCACTAGTATAGCACTTTGCAAACTCTGTGCAGTTACTTACAATTAAAGGGAACTTGGAGGATGATGGGTAGATATGTTGACAAATTTTTCCCCTCCATCTATTTCTTCACAATCTGCTGTGGAAAAAAAATCAAACAGTATGACTTTTACCTAAGCTAAACTAATCTCTGCCTACTTACAGTGCTCCAAACGTGTGTAAACTGTGTCCACGTGTACTGATCTCTGCATAGCTAGAAAACAGAAAGCTTAACATCATTTGTCTCCCACCAGAAAATATACACATTAACCAAAGACATAAGGTAGCATAGTCTATTGCTTTCCATTTGTGGGTCAATAAGGAAAATTGACATTTCTATGTCAAATGACATTTCTATGTCATATATATTTAGCATATGTAACAACACTTGTTTAGTCCTAGAAACTTACAAGCAGATTTCTGTAAATGAGGTAATAACTTTAAGGAAAGAATTTCTGCTTTTTAACATTAAACTGAATCCAGCCATGCTATGGATGAGAATTGGAAGCTACATCCATACAAGTAAGTTAAACGTGCCTGGGACCATTCCTTAGCGTTGAGGACAACTGGCACAAAACACTATGCACACATGCCATTAGCTGTATCAGCATGGAAAACAGATGGCTAGATGCAAAGTGTCTGGTAAGGACAGTCACTCAGTCATGCTGGCTCCAGAGAGGTGCCAGTTTGGGAGAGCGTCAGCGAGTCAGGCTGCAGCATTCCCAGGCACAGTTGTAGCAGTTTCCCAATGCACACAGTCAAATCCCAGCACTGGGATCTGTTTTATTTCCTAATGCAGGCAGGTGCAGACTTCCTCTCCCCACCAGCACTCTGTCTTCCAACTGTCATTAAAGGGGGGAGAGTAAACACTTTTTCTTACTATGTATATAATGCAGTGACTGGCACAGGGGTGTTGCTGATCATGGCATTCCACTGAATGGAAATCTGCCTCTCACCAAGTAAAATTTCCAGCAGAATCTGGCAGGTTTTTGTGAACTGGACAATTGTAAGCCCTCTTAAGACTTGCAGTGCTAATTCTAAAGATTACTAAACTCTTCTGTAAGATATAATCCTTCAAAGCACTTGAGCAGGGGCATAAACTCCAGGAAAAAAAGTATCCTTATTTTAATTTAAACAAGTGCATTTTTGGATGAGGGCCTAGAAGGCATATACATAGAATGACAGAGTGATGCTCACAGTGAGGTTCTTAATTTAAACTTCCATTTGCAGGAGGAAATCACAATTTTAGCAAGACTATAACGTGTTTTCCTACTAGGTTATAAATTATGCAGGATAGTAAAGGCTTGCCTCTGTTAGACATAAAGTAACTGAGTAAATAACTTAGATCTTTTTTTGTAAGTTCTGAGCACTCATGTAGCGTGAATTGTCTAATTATAATAACTTTTTTTACCCTCTTTGAAGTACTTGGTAAAATATTCTTGCAAGATTTGAAAGAGAAAAAACAGAAGGTTTGAATTTTTCAGCAGAGAAGGGTCTTATTAATTTTCACTCACTATAATAATTGTAAAAATACAATTCTGTTTCATCTTTAATACAGGGTAGAGCAATGAAAAGTGAATTTTCTGCCTTAGCAAAGAGATTGCTAATAATGAAATTACTGTCTTCTTGCAAGTATCAATTTGCTGTTTAGTAATGTGCTAACGCATTGTTTCAGACTTCTATGATGTACCATTCCAGAAGGGAGAAAACATGACTGTCATTTAAATTTCTGCTGCAACTCATCATGTTGTATTACCTGAAATGCAGGTGAAAAGCTTCACATAGGCTGATGACATGACACTAATAATAACAGCATCTACCCAAATCTATTTGCCTTGAAAAAAAACATTATTTAACCTGATACCTAAAAGAATGATCTGTTTCAGTCTCTAAAGAATCCCTTCCCCTCCCGCCTTCCTCCAAAATCTTTCCAGATGCTATTGTCCATCTCTGGCTAGATGTAGGTGCCATGTAAAGATACTGTACTCCCTTTCCCTAAGCCCTTTGTTTTAAGGGGAGCAGAGAGGCTGTGGTGGGCCTTTTGAGGCAGAATTACAAGACAGCTCAAGATCTCTAGTACATAGCTGAGAGGACTGCACATACCATAGGTTCTCCATTAGGGTCTGTCAGTTCTCTGTTCTGAATTTTGACTCTATGGGCAAGGGGAGGTCAGTGGGATGTGGAAGAAGCGTGCCAATGGAAACAATTCTGCTCCTTTAAATTCTCTTCACACTCCCAGGTCACGGCTGAAAGAGAGTATATATTAATAGAGTCACAGAGATATTCATTGGCACCTCTTCTCTAAGGCAGAAGCATCAGCTAGGATGTTCATATTCTCCAGAGCCCAAGATGAGCCTGTGAGGCTAGGAAAGACATGATCTGAATGGAGAAAAGAAGTTCCTCTCCTCTGTGACAAGAAAAAGACATGTAGAGTAAAGGGCACAAGAGGAGAAACATCATGTATGAGAAATACTTAGAAACTTTCTGGATAGAAAAATGTTCCTTCATATTGGGTCATAACAAGTAAGGAAAAATACCAATTTTATTATTGTGCTTTTCAAATTAGTCTTTACAAGTGCCTTCAAAATTGTTTTATTCACAACTAGTTTAGCGTTCATGTATTATTCTCATTTTTTCTCATTAGTTGTCAGCCACATCATATTCTTTTTGTTTCATGGCTCTTTGATTACTTTTCTGAGCCCAAACCATCAGATAGCAAAAAAATGCATCAGAGACGAGGCTTTTTGCTAGACTTCAGTTAAGCTTCAGTGCCACAAGCCACCCATTTTTCTGCAACACTTTAAGTGAAACGTCTCTCAGAAAGAATTTGCTGTTTATAATGGAAAATGGGTCTCTGCATGTCCTCTGCCGTACATTTGTGACTTTCCCTAGTGATTCTGTTAGCAGGAGAAATTTAGCTACTTGATGGAGTGACATTTTGATATCTTATATGTTATAATTGTGCAAGGAGAGCATAAAAATGGTTTTAGAAATCATATTAGCATTATAACCATATGCGGATGTAAAGGAAAGGTCAATTTCTTTTTAACCAATGTTCCAGAACAAGTTGGAACCTTTATGATCAGAAATATCCATATTAAGTTCTTAAAAATGGAAGGGGTATACAGACATGACCCTCCTTACAAAACTGATGATAATGAAACATTTTCTTTCTTACGACATACTAAGCAGTTGTTCCAGATTACAATAAAAATTGCTAGCACTGGAGAACACAGAACTTGTAAAAATCAGGTTTGTCCACTTGTGGAAGACTTCCTACTAAATATATGTCGTGATTTTCACCATTGTCTGTTCTATGTCATCTACATAAGCCCCCTTAAAACATTAACATGCTAGGATAATTATTATCTTAACTCTGATAGCAAAAGCAGATTGCTAACTTCACCCCAATTTACATTTTATGCTGCATTGCAAATAATTTTTTATATACATGTATTTATATTATATTGCGTATATTATATTTATGATAAGCCAATAAACAAACAAATAAATTTGGCTTCAGACCAAATTTTGAGCTTTTGAGCTACAAGGTCCCATGGAGGCTCAGACATCTTTTTTACAGAAATACATATACTATCTTATCATCTTTTTTTCCCTGAGTTTCTACTGAAGAAAAAAAAAGATCATTACTGATAATTTGAGATATCACCATTTTTATTTAAAATTCTAATTTCATCCAGAACCAGATTTTTTCTTCAGTTATTATTAGCATACCAACATCTGTTTGTTTTTTCATAAATACGTTTAGAGTCACAGACTGCAGTTGCTGAAGTTGCTACGATATGTGTTTCTGAATCAGAGAGCTGCTAGCCCTGAAATGTTCCAACATCTTCTACAAGCTGCCAAGTTCTTTAATAGTACATATATTAAGTATTTTGTGCTATTTCCTTAAGCTGTTATGAAAAATATACCTTGGTATCTTCTCTACATAATTTCGAGATTGCGTGAGAAAATGGGGCAGTTCTCGGAGGCGAATTAGAGAAGGGCTGCAGAATTAAATCTAACGCCCCAAAATCTGAAATTGTTTAGATGAACAGAACAGAAGAAAAGTGAACGTATAACAGATAGATGAACAGGTGCACAACTTGGTCTAGGTTTGAAAATGCTAATTATATTAAAATAATCCTGTGTCAGTAAACCAGCTCCTGGCTTTAACAATACCCATGTAGTGAAAACAGATTTCAGAAAGCACAGCCTTATTAGCAAAAGTAGACAGATGGCCCCTCTATTTACCATCGTATCTTCCACTGATTCCCCAAACAGCCTGAGGAAACTGCGTTTACCAAGATCTCCTCAGATAGCTTTAGCAAGCAAAGCAGTGCCCATCAGTATCGGAATCACAGTCCTCTCTTTCATATCATATTTTGAGCACATCCAGTAATCTGACCTGTCACAGGCGCCAGCCAAGTGGAAATGACAGTGAATGACAGTAACAGACCAAATAAGATGGCTGCCAAAAGTGCAGAGAGACCCAGGGACCTCAATCAACTGAACCACAAATCCATTAAATGATTTAATTTTGTGTATCCAACTGTGGGGCAATGTTTACAGCAGGAGAGAGAAATATACGTACAAAAAATAAAAAGAATGTATAGGAATAAACAGTTTGAGAAACAAAAGTACTCTGAGGAGGAGTTAATCTTACATGCTTGATTATTCCCTTTTTTGGAAGATGCTAAAAACTCGACATGCACATGGAATAAACTGTACTGCAATATGACCTTACATTTTAGAAAATGATTCACAAACAAAATTGGTTTTGACTGGTAATGCAGAAAGGTAAAAAAACTGCCATGTTCCATGGAAATAGAGTAGTCAACTTGATTTTTGTTTGAAGTCATTTTCCTATCACTTTCACTTTCTGGCTGGCACTGCAGTGGCTGAAATGCAGAAAGAATGTATTTTTGCTTGAATTAAAGGTACAGTTTCACGTATACATGTAAGGATACATTTGAAATCTCAAATGAAACCTCCAAAACAAAACTGGTGTAAAAAATAAGGCACAATGTCATACAGAGGCTTTCAGATACTGTAAAAAATTATTTTTCTTTTCATCCTTTCCATCAAAGGCCAGTTTGCCTCTTTCTGTACTAATTACTTCAAATGCAATTAAATCTAGTAAAAGACCTCTAAATCCCAGGATATGCCTGTGCTGTGCTTCCTGAGCATCTCATAAGGAGGTACGGTGAAGATCTATTGTCTCCCCCTTTGCTGTGTCAATCGCACGGTTTTGATACATGATGAACTTGGACATTAACTATGCTAAAGGAAGGTGTAAAATATCAATGAGGATTAGGGACTATCCACTCAACCACATATACTGCTTGCAGCTGGAAAAAAACGTTCATAAAACATACAAAAGGATTAGAAAAAGTGTTTTACTTTTTTGTTCTTGTTTTGGTGGTTTGGTTGGGGATTTTTGGTAATGTATTATATCTGCTTAGAAGAAAGATGTTTTTCTTTAATTAATAACAGCCAGATGTGCCTGGTTGAAAAGAAAGTCAGCATGGTACTCTTTTATAATTCTTCCAGTTATAAGAAAACCCAGATCAAATACACCTGTATGGTGTAAATACAATGCAACTGACAGGACTACAGAGCACTCCAGACAGCAGTATATTTTAAGGCTAGAGATACTCATTAGAAGGCGGCTGAACAAAGCCTCTGTAAAGATACATTAACTGTGTGATCACTCTGTATAACGTACTTTTGCTAATAAGCAGCGCCTTCCTCTCAGCTGATGATTATGTTAGATCATTGACTTTGCTTTTCTGAATAACAAAGGCACAGAATTTTGTCCAAGAATCCTTGCCTTTAGCCAAGAAACTTGCAGGGAATAGATTTCTTTCTGGTAGTTTTTTTTTAAAAACTATTTCATTCTGTGGAAGGGATTAATTTTTAGCAGGCAGCTCAAAAAAAACCAACCCCTATAGGAAAAATACCATTTTGTTTTAAATTGATCAAATTCCCAGCTGTCAGCAAAAGGCGTCTCAGTCAGACTTTCTTACCTTTGAAAGGAATTGCATGTCACTGTGATATGTCAAATGGCATTCTCTGCTATAATTTCATAATATGCCACTAAGTCAAAGTCTAATGTTTTAAATGCAAGCCAAAGCCAACCTTCTGGCTAGACTGAACAGGGTTCAAGAATGTGCTGCGTGACTACTAGTCTATGTTCATTTAGAGGCTTGAGATGAGCACCAGAATACGCTTTGAGGGGCAAAAATGCAAAATCAAATACACAGTTACTTCTAATTAATGAAGATTTATTCGACCCTTTTCTAGCAGCCATGGGCAGATAGATATGCTGCTTGCAAGGCTTTTCCTCAACCGTCTGCTGCAAGGCCAGTAATACTCAAAGGGAGCTGAAGCTTGAACGATTCTTGCAGGATGGTGGGTGTCACACAGTCCTGTACCTTGAAATGGGACATGAAGACCATGGACAAGAAGCATGCTGGGTTTTAGCTCAATCCTTGGCGTGACCTCTTGTACAAAGAGAAACAAAAGAACATAGAAGGGTAAAGGGATTTTTTTTTTTCTCATGTATTCTGGTTGCCCAATATAGACGAACATACTGCCTCATATATCTTTTTAATTTAAGTATATACAGCTACATACACTCAGATACTCATTTATTTTATCCTCACTGAAATGTTTGCAGTACCAAGATAAACTGAGATTTTTTTTCAAAAGAACATGATGGGATTTTGTTACTCATTTCTCAAAGAAAATATCTTAATTATGAAGGCTAATTCAAGTAGAGCCAACAAAACTCGGTCTTATAGCAAAAGAACCGCAACTACTGCTGTTTCACTTGCTTCTAGTATGTTGCAAATACTGCTCTATTTCACCAAACAATGTGGAGTGGATCATTAGATGCAGAAATACTTCTGTTCATAGATTTTTCTTTCTCAAGACCAGATTTGCCTGTGTGTATTTGCCTATGTTTTCCTTTTTGTGGAACTATAAATTAAGCCCTCAGAATGACCATTTACACTTTGATGCATACTAATCAATATAAACATGTCATTTTATAATTAATTCTGAACTAATTAGTAGTAATTAGCTGTGTCTGTCAAAAATATCAGCAGTCATTTAGAGTATATTACTTGTCAGTCAAATATACTTTAAATAAATTTTGATAGCATTTCTGGCTCCAATTAACAGAACATCAGAATCTTGCTACAATTTTCGTGGATGTTATTCTAACATATGTGAGAAAGGAGCTATGTGCATATTTATGCAAGAGCATTTCCAACTGTGTTGCTAATGTAACAGTGGCTTGAATTAAGAAAA
Organism: Calidris pugnax; assembly: GCF_001431845.1. Lineage (NCBI taxonomy): Eukaryota > Metazoa > Chordata > Aves > Charadriiformes > Scolopacidae > Calidris > Calidris pugnax. Next base: position 10,860,821 of record NW_015090830.1, on the reverse strand, counting down.
GTGCATTACCTCACGTAGCTAGATCATAAAGAGTTGAACTAGAAATATAATAGCCAGTGAGGGAAATAGAGATATATAAACTACTTTATTACAGCCTAAACCAGAATTAGAAAATATAATTTCATTTTCCCCTTTTTTTTTCTAGAACTCTTATGATACTGCTGATTCTGTGGCTCATAAATCATTGCCTAATATTATCTTCAAATTAGAGTTCTTGTAAATGGCTTTAAATTTTAGGTTGGAGTTGTACCTAGGTTAGGCATCAAAGGATATTTTTCAACTTGTGAATGTTATCAGTATCAGGCTGAGAATTTCATCCTTTCCATGTTGTGGGTAGAGATAAAGCGTCCCTAGAATTATGAGTAAATGAGAAATACAGCAATGAATGACTAAGTATGTACATTTATTCTAAATTTATACCAGCTCTTTTATGCCTGTGTAGTTAGATTCTGTTAGCTAACATTCTGACTTCACATCTAAATAAAAAGACTTCTTCAACAAAGAATTAAGTTAGTATAATCAACTTTTTCAAAGACAGGAATCTAAGAAAGTGAATCCTCCTCCAAGAAGCAGTGGCACAGCTATGGGCAGGAAGCCACACAAACTTCCTTTCTAATGTGGACTGAGTTAATGAGAATCACCTACCACTGCTGCTTGTCAAAAAGATGCTGTGAAGGAAGAGAAGAGATTAGGAAGTGATTCCTGGGCCTGGTATCCATGCTCTAAAAGGGATAGAGGCGGAATGGGTTGAAGATCAGTAAAATTTAAGGTAAAAACATTGTCATTTTATGAACTTGACAGTAAATTTTACATGGAACTACGCTGCTAAGAACACCTAAGAGTTGAGCTAGTAAAATCAAAATGAGAAATATATCCCAAGAGGCAGCTCAAGTCTCTTGGCACATTGGGCTTTTTGAAGGTGAACTTGTGGCTATCTTTATAGGTAAGAGCACATTTTATGCTCCAGAACAAACAAATTATTTTCACAGAATTGTAGTGGTTGGAAGGGACCTCAGAGATCATCGAGTCCAACCACAAAAAAAAAACAACACAAAAAACCACAAAAAACCACACACCACCACCCACCCCCTAAACACACAACAACAACAACCAAACCAAAAACCATCACCCACCCACACAACATCCCAGTACATGAAAGTTCATTTTTTGTCTGTATGTCTCCTCTCCCACACTCCTTTCAGAATTTTTTATGAAAGGAGAATGATCTGGTCTCTGACCATTAAGTCATTAATGAGGATTAGGTCATCAGACAAAACAGGAAAGAAATCCCCTTTCAGAGAAGCAAAACTAGTTACTTAGCAGGTAAACAGATTTGCAAGGCTTCTTCCTAAGATCATACAGCATGGTATTACCAAAGCTGAATTATAGGCTTTTGTTTGGTTTTTTATTATCTTTTTCTGCAAAAAGTTAATCTCCTGGGTTATGGTTCTGTCTCTGAGGAGTCTACAACACTCTAGAGATTTAGGTTGAGATAAATGTTTTGTTGCTAGGTTTATCAGAAACCACAAGAGCAAAATAACACACCATCCTCTAATTTTAACACTGACATGCAATGTCAGTGCTTTTCTTCAGAGATTTGCTATCAGAAACATGTCCATAAAAATATGAAATCGGATCTTGAAGGCTGAACATGACCTTGGAATATAATTGGAAAAAGCTATACAAATTCTGGGAGAAAGATATTTCTGAAAGTAAAAAATACACTTTTGTGGAACGCTTTAAATATTTTTTTTACTGCAGATTCACACTCAAAAGAGTGACTCTTTAAAACCGAATTACTGAACACCTTCCTCAGTCTTTTTCCATTATTCAAATTAAAGCTTTATTTACATATTAATACAAATTAAAAGAAGTGGCTAAGAAGAAAAAAAAATTAAATACCTCTGATAGTCCAGTTATCCAGAAAAAAAGGAAAAAAATGTGTCAACAAGTTTCGGTGGTTTTTTTTTTAAACATACCCCATGAACGTATTTGACAAGCAGTAATTAATTCCTTAGAAAATGGGACAGTACAACAATATGAACAAAGAAGAAACCTGGATACATGCAGGTTATCATAATGTGTCTTTTTTTTGCACAATTCTTCCATGTAAAATACCAGATTTTCCGAGCTTGAAAATGAAAATATCTTAGGGTTTGAACTTGCATTTACTTAGCACACAGTTCTGATGGCACTGCATGAACTGTATATGTCCTATGTCCCCATGTTGATAAAAATGGTAAAATGAAACACATGCTCATAGCACTGTGTGAAGTACAGAGGCTCATCTTAATCTACCCATCTCCTTGGCCAACAAAGAGAGTAGCATGAGTTGACACTTCTTTCCAGGAACACCCATCTTCAGTACAGAACATTTTCCTAGTCTATTGTCTGACTGATACTTCATTACCTGCTATTTATTAAAAAAAATAAATAAATAAAAAAAAAGAAGTCTGCATCTTCAAGCTAAAAATTGTAACACAACACGCTAATATAGTCCCTGAATTTTTTTAATAAAACAACTGAATGTCTAAACAATTGCTTCTAGGTGTAATTAAGAGGTTAGATAGATATCCCAGCTGCATAGCATCACTGCTGTTATGGTGGTAATAGCTGTTTTGAAGCTTAGTCACTGTTTCTCATGGCTTTTCTTTCATTAAAACTTGAGTATCATTATACATTCATGCAGAGATGTTTGGTTTAAAACCAGTTCAGTCCTAGTTCATTTGGAAAACCTGCTTTTCTTACTTAATCTCTTAATTTAGGAGAAGAGCGTGGATGAATAAGTGCTTTGAAGTGTGGGGAGGGGAGCCACTACTACATTGTGGAACTCATACTGGTTTTCTTCTTTAATTCTTCTTAGCCCTATGCTGCAGACCACACAAAGGAGAAGAAACATTACTAATGAAGGGACCTCTAACGAAGGGACTGTTAACTGATGTGACCAACGGGCAAAAAACTGAATGGTGTGCAGTAAATGGTAACTAATGGCAGCTAAGCACGTCTCCTCACTCAGGCAATGCTGTGTCAGGGACAGATGAGCTGGCCACCGGAGAGAGGGCACGGATCCTCCATGGGGTGCAGTGCAGAGGTAGGGCTCTAAGGAACAAGGTTAAAGCTGGGTTAATTGCACCTGCCTCCGAGAAAGGCTAGCAAGTGTGAGTAGAGCATGCGCCTGATGTGGCTGTAATGCTTTCAGCTCAGGAGCTAACAGCTAAAGTTAAGCCAAGGTACCCCTGCACACTGCTGTGTTCACAGTGTTGCCATATTCTCACAGTCTCAATCTGCTTTTTCTGACTAGAAACTGACTCTTAAACTCAAAGCCAAAGGTCTGAGCTACAGATCCTTCCCTGTGGATAAGGATGATAGGGACAGCAGTAGAACTTTTCCCCCCACCCACACCCTGCTGACTCTCGTCTCTCAGTTCCATATTTCTGCTATTTTCCTGTGTAATTACATACTGTGTAAGGAAATTATTCTAAATAGGCAATGAATCATTATTTCCTATTAAACATATATAGGGAAGAAGACATAGTGTTTGTACTTTCCATAATGATAATTTCAGACCAAAGGTCTACATTTGGATCAAGATACAGATTTGGTATTCTGTGTAATTATATCCTGCTCAGATCTTAATGACATCATTTAAATAAGGAGCCAGATAACAATTTTCCTAACTCCCTCTCCCCTCAGACAAGATATGGATTCTAGAGAACCAAATAACCTTTGGTTCCCTCTTGCTTCTGAACACTTTGCCTCTGAAACCAAGGTACCTAATGTTAAAAAGGGGCAAAGAGCAGGTGGTAATAGGTACAACACAGAATCTGCTGTTAGGATGTCTTTTCATGGTTGTGATTCCCATTTTCTTTATTACATATTATATTCTAACAGGTTTCTCTTCAACTTACGGATCACTTTGGTTAAATGAATGGTAAACCGCCAAGGAAGTCTATAACTTCCTTTAAATTCTTTCTGGAGCCACATGTTTATGCTTAATTATAAATTGCTACCCTCTTTCTTTCCATTTGAAATTCTCCAACTACCCTAATTAGGATTCCCCAAAGGTCAGAGAACATTAACAATTTGGGCACAGTCTGGCTTTTTGAAGTGCTCAGAAATATACTGTTAGTGCTATTTGAGGAAACATAAGAGAAACCCAGCTGCCCTGACCAGCATAGAATAATTAATAATAATAGCTATGTAGGGATGACAGATCCAGGTTAATTGCATACTAATTAAAGGCTATAGTAAAGCAAATGACTGTTTGCATTGGAAATAATGGCTCATGGCCACAGTAACTCACAGAAATGTGCCGTATCCTCTTGGCAAGATCCCAAATGGGTTGAAATTCACTTGAGACATGTACACGTGATCTAGTCTGAGAAGTCAAGAGCTCTGAGAAGCTATCTGCAGGGAGACAGTGACAGTCGTTAATGAAGAAAAGTTAGATATGAGTTCAAGTTAAGTTCTGAAAGAGTGAATGGAGAGAGAGGCTGGTAGAGCCAGGAGTCAATCAAAAGATAATTAATGAAAGTATGAGGAACTATTCAGCATGAAGAATCAGATCCTTAGTTAGGAGCAAACTGGGAAGAAGCCAGGAGGGGAGTCCTTCAGTTAGCTATTCTTGGACGCTTAGAAAGGAAATTGAGGAGCTTGTCAGTTGAAGGATAACTGGCTGAAAACACAGTGCTGGCCAGGTAAGAACTATATTAGAACTCAGTGCTGTTCAGAAAACTAGTTTGAGGCCTTACCTGAGGGGTTTTTTTAGTGTGCTTTAGGTAAGATAAAGTGAAAGGGATAACAGACTATTTCTGGGGAGGATGAACATCTGATACATTGAGTAATCAAAAGCTGAAGTGAACACTCTGAAGAACCTCTCATGCTAGTACTTTTGGGGAAATAGTAAAGATGTCCAGAAAGACAACTTGCAGTCAGGTACTACTAAGTACATTGACTAATCATAGGTTGCCATCCTGGATTTCTCCTGTGTATGATACTTATTAGACTTCAGCCACATCCAAACCAGAAGCACTTCTTTGATGGGAGGAAGCAAAGGACTATAGGAACTGAGGGAAAAGAAGAAGAAATTGTGTTTGTATCTACTGGTTAGATTCAAATCTAGCTGAAATTCAAAGGGGCTTGCATTAAATAGGGTATTCTTTACAGAACAATTCGATAGAGAAATACAAAATTTGAAATAAAATAACAAAATAGTGACATGAATTGGTGACCCCATTAAAAAAAAAAAAAGGACCATTATAATGATACTTGTGTTCACTTTTAGTCTACAGGCTCTACTGACATGCCTGAAGCCCCAAATCTCTCCCCCAGAAACCTTGCTAGAATGCATAGTCATGCAGTGCTTCTGTTGTATTTAAAGTAGGACTGAGTTTTCCCTCTAAAACAGTAAAGGATGTCAGAAGTGATTTGCCCTGGAATGCCTCATCCTGGAAAAGATATCAATACCCCTTCATTGTGGATACATATGGAATGAGAGAGCGTTAACTGTAAACAAATTCTAAAATTCTAACTTGGTTTCCTTTGTACATGACTGCAACTCAGAGCAGATCATATATTATGTGGGGGTTTTAATACTAGAAAAAATGTGTATATCGGCTATTTCCTTATGTGTATTTTAATGTTTCATTATTTGATTGAAATAAGAAAATACTAAAGAAAACCATGTAAAATTACTCTGTACTACACAGGAATAGACAAAGTAACACCCAACTGATCAAGAAGTCGTGAATATTCTAACTAATATATCCTGTAGAAAAAAAAAAAAAAATGTGGCTAGCTTTCAGAATTTCTTCCGAGCAAAATACTTAATCCAAATCAAGCTTTCTGAGAATGTTCCATTACTCTTATTTTTATAGTCCAAACCACTGTAAACTTCAAATACAAATGTGTTTATGCTTGGTATTGAAGAAAGTAATAACTGAATTAGAGCCATTGGATTTTCAGAAGATTTTGCCATATAAAATTGTCTAGTAAAAGTAGTCTTTAAAAAGTTCTTTTTAGCTAGAAAAATAAACTGTATTACCTTATCAAGTGGCTAGACCTGCAGCTGATGTTAGTTGACATCATGAATGGACTTCAGCAGTGTAATTGTGATTGATGTCAGTTGAAGAGATGGTCCAAGACGATTAACAAAATATTAAATACATCATGTGTCTTATATAGGTATGCTGTTTTTTCTGTAAAACTCTACAGCAGCTTTTCCTGTTGTTTTATTGTTTTATTATGGCTTCTGCAAGATAAAAAAAGTGACTCAAGAATTCTTGCTCTTGCAGTTGAGCTGCTGAGAATGTGTTTTAAAATCATTAATAACAGGATATTCATTTCTTTTAGCGGCTTAAGTGAACTCAAACTGTGGGGTCAGCATTTAAAAAAGGAAAGATTACTTCATGCACTTTGAAATCAATGTGCAAATCTGAGAAACCTTGAATAGGCAGAAGCAGCTAATGGGGCTGAAACTTTGCAGGACCTAAGCTAGACAAATGACCTGCAGCCTACAAAGCCACTCATTTTCTAATATACACAGTGACAAAAGATTAGGATATAGGTGGCAAGCTTATTTAAGCAGAAAGGAACAGTTTTGCTGTTCAAGGCATTTGAGGTATATTTTCTCTGAAGAATAAGCTGTTCACAAAAAGAAAAAAAGAAAAAAAAAATGTTTGAGAGAAACCTGAAAGCCACTGAGGCAAATGATGAAGGGTATCCAGTTACTGCTGATATTAAGAAACTGCTTTTACAGGACAGGAATTGAGAGAGAGCACATCTGAAAGACAGAAAAGTACACACAGAAAAGTACTACCGTAAAACAATTTAATGATAGGATAAAATAACAACAGTGCTCATTTACCCCCAAAATTTTCAAACAGTTAGAGACGTGTACTAAAAACAATGATTTACAAGTCTGAAGACATGCGCTGTACCTTCTCTTCCACCTCTCCTCCCCCAGAGAAAAAGAGTTACAGTGCCAAGAGCCTCAAAAATGCTGTAAAGGGCGAGTTTAACAACACAGCTTTTATTTTGGCTACATAAGTAACAAACAGACCACTAACCAAAACACATTAGCCCAGAAGAACTATTAATACAGAAATTGGTGCTGTGGTGTGAGCAAACAAGATAAGTCCTACTCATGGCATTGAAGCAATACTACCTTAGTGAGTGAGAGGGGAAAAGTAGATGGGCCAACTATTTTGACAGGCAGAGGAAACACTATGTTAAGTGTAGGGACAATGACAAATCTAAATTTCTACTTGGAACTAACAGTGAGTCTGAAATCCTTAGAATCTTTAATTGGGGAAAAAATAATGAATTTATCTCAGTCGGTGATATAATAGAACATTTTACAACAAATGAGATAAAGAGATATCCAGATGCTTCTGAAGCCATAGAAAACCTGTTAACGCATTATAAAAGCAAGCTATCAGCAGAAAATCATGCCAGGACTATGAACAGTGCTGCTAACTATGATGTTTGATATGTGGAATATGAGACTGTTTAATAAATTTACTAATACATTGACTGATGACCAGTGAAAAGAGTTTCCTCAAAAAATAGAGTAGAAAAGAGAAATTCCAGTCAAAATGAATGTTAGCCCAGAAGAAAAAATAGAATGTACTTTTGAAATAATCCAGGATTGCATTACTTGGGTAGTCTTAGCTCTAAATTCACACAATGTATTAGATGCTGGCTCAAGATACTTGCCAAACAGACTGCAGTAAGTAACTGCAGGTAAATGCTTTCACTACGCTGCTCCTCACCAGAGATTTGAAAGGCCTCTCCTCGGTGTATCACCTACACAAGGAAAATGTTAGGAAAAAAAAAAACAAAACTACAAGCATATTAGGAGAAATAATAGGATACAAGGTCACTGATGATAGATAACATGAGGGCATGTAAAAATTCACTTCAGAGAACATAACAGCAAATCGAGAGCTCTCCAAGAGAAATCACCACCTATTAGTGTTCTAACAATCACCTTTTGAAAGTACTCACATTAAGTGACGCTTTAACCTGCAAAATAGAATTACACCACACCAGGACCATCTTCACCAGGTATGCCATTTGTAGTGAGATGCTTTTACTGGACTTAATCAAGAGGGATTTTTTAGAAAGTAAGGGCTTGTCCCTAGAAGTTTGAATGTTCACATTGGCTTAATTCTATCAGACTACCTCAGAAATATGCGCAAACCTGAAATAAGAGAATACCAAGCCCCACCAGGATATTTAAGATATTTACCCCAGTTCATTAAACTAACAAAGCATGCCTGTGAAACCCCAGGCTATACCTCAACTTAAATTAATGGACTGCTGCGTGGGCTTCACTTCAGCTGCTAACAATACTGAGGCTTCTCTTAGAACTTTCTGTTGGATCTGAGTAAAACCTGGGTGCCTGATGCTGCTTTGAATCAGCAGAACAAACCAGACCATGTAAATTACACGAGAAAATCTAAGACACTACTGAGATAAAAACCACATTTGCACTGCTCCTGGTAGTGCCACCCAATGCATAGTAGAAATACAATTGTTAATGCTTGTACAATAGATAAAGGTATCTATAATTCTGTTCAAAAAATTTCTTTAAATCTGCACTAAAGGGCTTAATGTACTTCCAGCACAGCATGTCAGGCTCCTGCTTTATTACGCTTTCTGAAAGAAAGGTTTAGGCTGTTTCCTCTCTCACACCTGGCATATTGTGATTACTACTGCAGAATTTGAAGATTTCCATCAAATGCTGGCAAGTCCGATGCTTATGAGTCATACTGGATTACCCGGTTATATTTATCACTACCTGCAAAACCGATCCTAAGCATCTGTGAATCCAATCTGAAATTAACGATAGAGAAGAGTTGGTCCTGAGTTTTATAGAACAAAAGGATGAAGCCTCATCTGATAGAACATATGCCATTGGTTAGATTTTACACACTGGGCTTTGAACACAGTACCAGAACTCTGGTGCAGAGTTTAGGTGAATGTTGTCATTCAATTTCAGTTTGGTTACTTTGATTTGGTTTCTGTGGTAGGTTGGCCTTGGCTGGCTGCCAGACACCCACCCAGGCACCCTCTCACCGCTCCTCAAAGGACAAGGGGGGAAAATAAGATGAAAGGGTCATGGGTAGAGATAAAGACACAGAGATCACCTGTCTGTTACCATCACTGACAAAACAGACCTAGCTTGAGGAAACATTAATTGATTGCCAACTGAAATTGAGTTGGATGGTGAGAAACAAAGACTAAAACCTAAAGTATTTTGCCCAAACCCTGCTCCTCCCAGGCTCACCCTTCATTGCTTCGTTCTCCACTCCTCGACCTCCTCCTTCCAGACAGCACAGGGGATGGTGAAGGGGGGTCCGTGGGCGAGTCCCTGCCCCAGCGGGGTCTCTCCCGGGGCCGCCTGGAGCCCCTCCTCCCCTCCTCCTGCTCTCCCCTCGGGGCTGGCAGGGCTGTTTCTCACCCGGTTTCCCTCAGCCCTGGCTGCCGGGCAGCGTTTTGCCCTTTCTGAACCAGGCCCGTGGCTGAGGGGCTCAGCTGTGCCCTGCGGTGGGGCCGTTGGAGCCGGCTGGAACCGGCTGTGTCCGGCACGGGGCAGCCCCGGGCCCGCACCGCAGGGGCCGCCCGGCTGCCGGAACCTGGGAACCTGGCACCCGGTGCAGTTTCAGATCAGTTTCCTGGTCTCCATTCAGTTCACAGATTGGAAAGTCATCTCAGCTACGAGGCTTCACAGCGGTGTTTACGAGATGCTGTCTTCCACTGGTTGTTTAAGACAGACGTTTTCTTTGAGCCAGCACCTAGGGATGAGCTCAGCACCGCGGGCCTGCAGACCTCTTGGTGGATGATGACATTAGGTACAGGCCTCTTTTTTGAGCCTGTCCCCTCCTTTGCCTCCTGAATATATAAACAGGAAATTCTTAGTCTCCTGTGAGTTTGAAAATCAGCTGTATCAAGATACTACATCATAAAACCTGTACTGAAGATGTTGCGTCTGACAGTGAGTAATGTAAGCTTTGCGCATATTTGTTTCTGGCTGGGCCTGTAATGGTTGTAGTTATCAAAATACAAATATTTCCTTTAATGCAAAATGCTCAGGAAGAATGTATTCCTCAAAAATGTTGTAACTTTGTTGTTTATATTTTTTACAACATATAGTTGGAGAACTACTTTATAAACTTTCCTCATAAAGAATGTGGCCTTTTCCTAGCTCGAGGTTTTGCTAGATATAGCCAACTTAAACCTTGTTAACAACAACAACAACAAGGTGGAGAGAAGATACTACAAAAAAATAATTCAGTAAAAACCAATATTAGGCTTTCTGACATTCAAGCACAACGTAATCAAAAGTTATTTTTGTAAAGCTTTTATAAGGTAGAGGCAGGTTTTATTTTTCTTAAGAAAGCATTTTTCTGAATAATACATCACAAGCTCCAACCGGTTTTTCTAATTAAGTGAATACCTCCACAGTCAAGCCTGACTATTAATTATAAGTTTAAATAACAACAGAGCCAAATTTACAGATTATTTCATACTACTGACAAAATACTGCACTGATAAAATACACTTCTGGGTAAACAAACCACTAAAGAAGGTGATGGAGAGCAAGTATTATTCCTTGTTCTTAGGACAGAAGTGTTTCACAGTCTGGAAATAATCTGCTCAGAACTCAAGCTAACTCATCTTCCCCTTCCATACAATCATGGTTTAAATCTGCAGTTTTTCTTTCAAACCACTGTGTTTAATATTAGCAATGTTGAGCACCTTGTAGTACCTGCATTTTTATTCTCTGCGCAGTGATGCAAAATAACATTTATTTTAGGACAGGATGACTGCAGAGAAATACACATCCTTAAATAACAGTGTATAGACAGGTTACTTTTTAAAGTATTTTTTTCATACACCCGTGGGGTGCTGGAGTGTATGGGTACAAACTCTGTTCTAGTCCGTGTCTCTGGATGAATCACTCTAACTCCCATTAGTGGCTGTCTCTGAACCATTTCATAATCTGTTTCTTAGCCTCTTCAAGCAGAACAAATAGATATGATTTTCTGCCAAAGTCAAGATCTCCAATATATTTTCCTAAGAATTTGTGCCAGCTACCCAGGAACTCAGAATCACATAGCGAGTACAGCTCTGACAGAACTTCAGTCTCTTTGAATATCCCTTTGTTCCCTGCAACTAGCAGTATGGTAAAACACTCTACAAAATTTCCATATTTTTTTAGGTCTGACTGACATCTGTTTCATCACTCTGACAATTTTGAATCATCAGAAGTTGCAAGGTGTTTCTTGATCATCTGTTCCTTGCCAAAGAAATGCTGGTTAATCTCAAGTGAATCTTTTATTTCTTCTCTGCGCTTACCACTGTTGCCCTCTGAACTGAATCTTGCAGCATCATGAGGGGTGCGCTGCTGCAGATACCCAGTTCCTGTATTTTTATTAGATATGACTATTCCGACTTATAGCTCTTTGGGACTGAACTTTTCTCACTGTTCCTAATTGAAAGCAAGTATTGTCAGCATAAAACAGTGACCTAGGCTAGAGCTGTTAATATACCCAGGTATCTACTGTTTCAATGGAAAGTGGCTCCATATCTTTTAAAGATTGATGGTGTAAGCACACATCTTCAGTGTTAATACTCCTGTAGATGCTTGTCGAACAGTGAGAATTATCCATTGCCCATGTATTACACTTCTGTTGAGAAAGAAAATCAGACAAATAGAGAAGGTTTTGTCTTTTGTTATTACTAGGGAAGGCAGAAATAAAAGATATATTTTAGAGAAAGACATTGGAAATCTTACAGGAGGAACGGGATCTTTTATTTCATTAGTGTTTGTAGACCACGAAGATAAGATTTTCAAAGGAAATCCTCCTTTGGATTTTTTTGTTTGTTTGTTTGGGTTTTGTTGTTGTTGTTTTAGTTGCAGACCTCAGTTAATATCAGTTGTGTATCCAGACCACAGAGCATTTTTCCTGTAGTTTTGGTCATCTCTCCTTCCTTGCCCTTAAAAAGTGAAACAGAATATTAGTTTTGCTTCAGGAGTTACAGCAGTTAACACTGCTCTGGAATTACATTGGTATATTCCCCTGGAATTAGTAGATTGAAAACTGAAGAAAGATGTATCTGGCAGAAGTATTGATAGCGCTTTTTTTCTTCTCAGAGCACTCTTTCTACAATTTGGCTGGAGTAGACGTTGTTTGCCAAAGGAGGAGTTCTGATGGGTATCTTGAAAATACATAGACAAAATTGGGTATATTGTGAGTTCTTGCAAATTAAATGACCTCCCTGTGTTTTTCACTTAATGTATTCTGTCAACAACTCATCACTACTTCTTATGCTCACCTGGACTTTTTGGAATATGTCAGAACAGTGGAGTGCAGCTGTGTCTTTCTATGGTGAATACTTGAAAGAGTAGCTGATGAGACTGAGCTTTTGATACACTCAGTATATTAAAATTTTCATAATAGAGGTACTCAATAAATTAGGTGTGGAAATGGAGAAGGAACCAGCAAAGAAATCTGAATGCACAGATCAGATTTTTACATGCACATGAATTACATGATTTTACTGTATGGTTGTTTTTTTATTAATATCAAAACAGCTATTACTGTATTGTAACTCTTCTCCGGTTGTTTCTGTGTCCCAGAAGATAGTAATAATTGGCTAACATCACTGTCTGATCCTTGTAACGCCTTTTTGCCTGACAAATATATCAGATGCCTTGGGAAATTATTGTTTCCATTCATAATTACTTTGGTATTCTTTCTGTTTTAATATTGCTATGGCTTCGGGTTGTTTGTGCCATATGGATTTGACAAACTTCTCAACTTTTGATTAAATCAAAACAGAATGCTACACCTTCTCTGGATTGCATATAATGTCCTGTTGAAGAAAAAAAAGTACCTCCTGAATAAACAATAGGCAAGGTTTTTTGCAACTGAAATCAATAATACATTCACAATTGGGTTGAGATGGAACAGAAAGTTCTCTACAGAGCACTTGAAAAATATTTGAACATAAAAGATGTAAAACTTCCAGATATAAATAAATAGATGTTGCAAACAAAAATCTAATGGAAGTAGTAAATCGAGCTTGATTTTGTTTTTCATTGGAAAGTATGTTGAAACTATGCACACAGAGAAAACTATTAGCAGCATTGTACTAATGTATATTCATTGATGGATTAATGTATCCAACAATTTGTGCTCTTTGAGTGGGCGATAAAGCAGTAATTCAGCATCCTGAGCAAAATGCAGCAAAATGTCATTTGCAGTGGAAAAATGTTATTTTAATGAAATACTTATATAGTCCTTTTTATGGTGCAGATTTTGGCCCAAAACAGACTGCTTAATGATCAGAACAGTTTAGTGAATCCTCTTGACACATCTTTCTACTGTCTATAAGGGGCAGCTAGACTGACCCTTTCCGTCTACGTTGCATGCGTGGGAAGTTAGATGAGAAAAAAATGACTTTTTGCATCTGAAATTCTTACAGGTGTAACCAAGAGTGTGTTATGTAGCACAGGAGGCAGGTGCAATGCATAGGCTAAACGCTGGCCGCAGTACCCAAGGAGTTTTCTATGGGTTCGTAAACAGGCAAGTAAGCAGAGGGTGATTGCTCAGGACAACTACTGGAATATATTTAGCTCATTCTCTAGAGCCACAATAGCTGGGACAATTCAAAGGGACCACATCTGGGGCTCCTGGCTGGGGCAGTGGGATGGGCCCTGGCTCCCAGGCCTTGTCATCACCCGCCCGGGGAGCTCCTGATGGTTAGGACCCCAGTGCCCTGATGGGATTTCAGTGTCTGGCCACATGCAAATCAATTCACTACCATTTCTGCCAGCTCCCACTGAGTCTCAAGATTCTGTGCTCTCATTTCAGAAATTCCTCACATCAGATAGACACCTGTGTTTCACCCCTCAACCCTCCCAAAATCTTGCGCAGACTAACTATGCTGTACACCTGAAGATTTTAAAAGCAAATGGCAAGGGAATGAAAATAAATGTCTTCTTGTCAGACGAGATCCACAAAGCCACACGTTGGTTTATCTTTCTTAAGGCGATGCATCTAATTGCTGAGCAGTCAGTAAAGCATTATTTAAGAATTGTCCTAAGTAATTAAATTAGGCTACTCCAGTTTGCTTAAACACACATTAATCTTTCATAGTGACATCAAATTTGCAAACACCTTAGGGAAAAATTCTGCAGTAAATAATTTGTAAATGTAATAAACGTTTAACCTGTAAAATAGCAGATGAGGTAGAATACTTCAAAGCAGTTCTGGTTTACTTCTTTTTATCCTTGATTCAAAATGTGAATCAGAGCTGCTTAATAATTTCATTGTATCATTCATGCACAAAGTCCACTGTGTTGTATTTGATTGATGGGAAAGGGAGCAATTTGTATATGTTTTAAACAAAAAGTTCAACAGTTCACATTTTAAAAGTTCAAATTCTCCTTGTTGTTTTAGTAAAGTGCATAGAAGCTGGCTTGTTTTCCTACTCCAATTTAAAACTGGAAGTGGGAGAACCTTAATAATGATTGGAATAATGGGTTTTGGCAAAAACACATAGATTATAAGCTATAATGCAAGAAATACTAGTTTGGTACCATGGCCTGAGACTATACTTAGAGACATGACTGGTATTGGAAGGTAATTTAGCAATATCACTTCTGATATTTCTGTTCAGCCCGAGTTAACTTTGCATGCAGTTTCCTCTCAATGTGATGCAAGTGGTGGCATTAGAAAGTTACACAGCAATCTCTGGCACTCCTGTTGAAACTTGGCACGGTGCCCCTGGGCTGTAAAGTGTGTGAGCTTTCTTTTCCAAGTAGCTGAGCCACAGACCTTCTTAATCAGTAGTAGCTGTGGCTGCTCTGTCAGGGGGTGCTCATCATCTCACTGAATTAGACACGCTGTGAGCAAGAGCATCAAAATGTACTAGAAACTGGAAATGCTACACTGTGTTCCAGAATGAGGCAAGTCACAAATAAATGCTATGGGCATGACCATACATTGAAATGAGGTTCATGATTTGCATGCATTTAGTTTTCTGCGAACAACCCTATGGAAATCCCTTCCTGTATGCAAGTGAGTACTTTATATGAATCCATCTGGTTTTGTTTATGTAAGTCAAACACATTGTTTTGTAATGTATGTTTTGTACCACTTATTTGCAGAAGTGATGGTGCAAAAAAGTGAGCCCGCAAATTATTATGTCTGTATCCAAACTGAATAGTACGTGTGTGCTACAACATAAGCTGAGTTTTTCGTTGATCAGGGGATACTCCACATATTCTGAGACCAGCCTAGACCACGTTATTTAATCCTTTTTAGGATATGCTAAGATTTCTTCTGTATAAGTCCCAGGAATGGGGGCACAAACATGACCTGGAAATGAGAAGAGCTTTTGTGTCTGCAAGTCTCTGACTATGACTATAGTAGAAAACAGTTTGGAACAAGCAGAAGTGGATTTGTAGCACAAATGCTGATGCTGAGAAACTGATGTCCATATTGTAGCTGTCTACTGTGGAGTATAAAATCTTGTGACCAGGATATGACATGCATGCTATACGCATTTCAAACACTTCTTTGTTTGATTTTTTCAAGCTTCAAACTAGTTCTAGACTGGTTCAATTAAGTGGCATTAAAAGCACTCCTCAAACACATTCTGGCTTAAAGCTATCCCTAGAGTGACCCAAAGCCAAGTAAATAGGAATTATCCAAAACTTTGAGTCAAATTCAGTCATGATTTGAAGTGCTGTGTTCATGTAGATATGTTTGCAGTGAACAAGTTAGTAATACAAAACTAGAAATGAGATTAACATCCCATGAAGCAAATTTCCTTTAAAATTAGGCAATACAGTCTGAATGAGACAATAGAGCTCCTCTTACTGATTTTCAGATGTGTAAAAGTTCATTATCTAGTTTACATAAATTGTTTAGGTTTCTGATACAGGTAACAGGAACAGAGATAAGTATGGTGAATAAAAAATTTTGGGTGTATTATCATTGTCTTAGAATGGGTGAAATTATCTTTTGGATGTAACAAACTTATTTCATTGACATTAGAGAAGTCTAGAGCAATGACAAGATGCCTACTTTTTTGGCAGCTCGAAGAAGATGGTATGACTCCCAATTCTAGTAACATCTTTTAAGAAACAGCATTAGCGTTAAGTTCTCACTGCTTTTTTTGGTGATTTTATGCTGAAGGATATATATATATATATGTCTGTTGTTTACAGTGTTGGAAATTTCTGATTTTCAGAAGAAATCACACTCTTTTGAACTTTGAGGAAAATGGATGAGGCCAGCCAGTAGTTCAGTTGCTCAGTTGGTGTGCTAGAGATGTTTACCATAGTTTCACAAATAACTGGCAACTAAACTGAGCTTATGGGTGAAGTGCTATTATTAAACGCTCACACATAGACGTGTTTCAGGACTTCAGATGGGATGGAGGGCCAAAGTGTCAGGTTTCATATGAAGTTAATAAAACGAAGTAACTAAAAAAAAAAGTATAAAGAAAGCCTCTGTCAAAGGAGACTTCCTGAGGCATAGTTTTCCACTTACAGTAATGTATAGATGCAGTAGTTCTGATTGCAGTAGTTCATTTCCCACTTTATCATCTCAGTGACTGTTAATCAGTCATAAAGGGAACATAGTGCTAGAGCTCTGTAGGACTCCTCAAACCAGGTTATTGCACCCCTGCTTAAGAATTCAATGATTAATCTTTTCTGCTTCCTTCTGACAAAAACTTTATCAAAACTGATGTGTCAGAATGTTTCAGCTTCAGTGAAACAGCATTTTTTCCAGTCTGACCGGTTCTATTTATCACATTCTTGTCAACGTTAAATTTGCTGATGAAAAATCCAATTTGAACTAGCGTGAAGTCTTCTGAAAAGACCTGTCCAGAATTTGTAACTTAAGAAAAGCTTTGCTACCTGTAATCCTTCCCATTAGCAAGCAAAATCTGTTTCGGGAATAGGGGAAACTCCAGCACTGCTCATGGGACTATCCACTCAGATGTCCAGTTTGGGTGTATTATCATTGTCTTAGAATGGGTGAAATTATCTTTTGGATGTAACAAACTTATTTCATTGACATTAGAGAAGTCTAGAGCAATGACAAGATGCCTACTTTTTTGGCAGCTCGAAGAAGATGGTATGACTCCCAATTCTAGTAACATCTTTTAAGAAACAGCATTAGCGTTAAGTTCTCACTGCTTTTTTTGGTGATTTTATGCTGAAGGATATATATATATATATGTCTGTTGTTTACAGTGTTGGAAATTTCTGATTTTCAGAAGAAATCACACTCTTTTGAACTTTGAGGAAAATGGATGAGGCCAGCCAGTAGTTCAGTTGCTCAGTTGGTGTGCTAGAGATGTTTACCATAGTTTCACAAATAACTGGCAACTAAACTGAGCTTATGGGTGAAGTGCTATTATTAAACGCTCACACATAGACGTGTTTCAGGACTTCAGATGGGATGGAGGGCCAAAGTGTCAGGTTTCATATGAAGTTAATAAAACGAAGTAACTAAAAAAAAAAGTATAAAGAAAGCCTCTGTCAAAGGAGACTTCCTGAGGCATAGTTTTCCACTTACAGTAATGTATAGATGCAGTAGTTCTGATTGCAGTAGTTCATTTCCCACTTTATCATCTCAGTGACTGTTAATCAGTCATAAAGGGAACATAGTGCTAGAGCTCTGTAGGACTCCTCAAACCAGGTTATTGCACCCCTGCTTAAGAATTCAATGATTAATCTTTTCTGCTTCCTTCTGACAAAAACTTTATCAAAACTGATGTGTCAGAATGTTTCAGCTTCAGTGAAACAGCATTTTTTCCAGTCTGACCGGTTCTATTTATCACATTCTTGTCAACGTTAAATTTGCTGATGAAAAATCCAATTTGAACTAGCGTGAAGTCTTCTGAAAAGACCTGTCCAGAATTTGTAACTTAAGAAAAGCTTTGCTACCTGTAATCCTTCCCATTAGCAAGCAAAATCTGTTTCGGGAATAGGGGAAACTCCAGCACTGCTCATGGGACTATCCACTCAGATGTCCAGGGGGAGTCTATAGTGAGACATTCCCAACAGTACTGCAAGATCCAGAGCATGCAAAGAATTTGCAAAAAACAAAAGTAATTCCAAGGGAGCAGGACTACATCACAAGGGAAGAATATCCTATATTAGGAACTGTCTTTTGGATGTGTATAGAATTTGCAGAAGGATGCTTATGAGGTTCTTTTTGGCAATGCTTGTACTTTACTGTATTTTAGGTCTTTAGCTAAACATTGACCCTTCCACCTGGCATAATGAGTTTAGAGCAAGAATAAGAAT
Organism: Calidris pugnax; assembly: GCF_001431845.1. Classification (NCBI taxonomy): domain Eukaryota; kingdom Metazoa; phylum Chordata; class Aves; order Charadriiformes; family Scolopacidae; genus Calidris; species Calidris pugnax. The sequence goes on along the minus strand of NW_015090830.1, from coordinate 10,842,478 downwards.
CCCACACTTGCTTTTTATATTAATTTGTAGACTCTGATGATTGTATGAAACTCGATAATAGAGCTCTTAGGTTTTCAGCAGGATCAAGATCTGAGTATTTTACTTTCCTATGAAATTTGCTTGAATATAGAATCCAATAAAAGACTGCATTTTTTATATTAGAAGCCAATACAAAAATTGTTTGCCCAGTTAGAAAGAATAGGGAGAAAATGTTCATTTTCATAAATACAACGCAATATTTATTACTTGATGAAACAACATTTTTACTACCTTAATAACTCATTTTATAGAATTTTATTGTTCTAAGCCCGATAATTTCAGGGAGAGCAAAGCCATTTTCTTCAGCGTGGGTCTCACATGGTCTTGCACTAAGACACAATACATCTCAGATGAGTATTTGATAATAATTGTGTCAGAAGGACAATGGCCTGGTAATAAATGACTAGTTCATAACCAAAGTGCATAAGGGAAATTTCTTTCAACTTCAGGAAAAAAAAATCATCCCTCCAGATGATTTAACTTCAAGAGCAGTGAGTGCACAGGCTTATAATGAATGAATGCTTTATAAGTTATTTTCCTTGAGAACAGCCCAGCTGTTCAACAATCTTCCCTAAAATGCGGAGATTTAATAATCAGGCTGACTAGTTATGGAGTGTATTTGAGTCTGTTCTTTTGGCTTCATCTGTCTTCCTTTTGCTCAAAAAAAGAGTAGTAAAAGAAGTTGTGTCTATATCTTTGCTAAAATGTCACTACAGCTCTTTAGATGACCTACAAGCGTGCTGTCTAACTTAATTTGGTTTATGGGCAATGTAGGTCTAGTTACTTTAAGCAAACTTTTTGTGTGAAATTCCTTCTTCCTCCATAATCTTACAGAATATAGTTTTGAACAGCTGTATCAAACAGTTCATCCCGAAGGAGAAAGGCTCACTGGAGAAAAGGCCAAAAGATTTAATGGTATATTAGTCTGTTAGCTTTGGGATATGATTCCCTCAGGTGAGAGTTCAGATCCTTTGAGTCTTTTGAGTTACTGCTAACAAAAACGAAATTATTACAGTATCACCTGTACTGCAATGCTATTAAACCTTTTTGACAAGGCATTTGAGTGATTTCATAATACTGCTGTTGAGGGCAAGAGTCTCTTTTTCTGCCCATATTAATACCAGCCTTGCAATGGTTAAGGAGGCAGAGCTTCTGTTTGGGTCAAACATTGTTCCCTGGAGGAGGTTGTAGCAAAACTAACGCTGAGCATGCTTGGACTTCACTGTGATTTCAAGTCCTGCTATGTTCAGACAGCCTTCTCTTTGTCTGTTACTCTTCTGAGATCCACAGGAGCTCTTTTCTCACATTTTCCTGAGAGGAAGGAGCAGCACCCTCTGTGTGGGGCTAAAATGAAGTCTGCTTACAACTTTTTCCCCTCCCCAGCAGAAAGGCAAAGCAAGTACCAGTATTATTGCTGCTGATTTGGACACTGGAGATGGGAAAGACTAAGTTCAGACGCACTGGGCTGTGCAGAGCCAGGTACAGCACTAGTATTACTACAGAGAATGAAAAAATGTAGTAATATCAGCATCCAATAATTGGTGTCACAAGCATCTAAATTTACAGTGTTATAGTGACATAGGCATATTAGCTATTACCAATGCTATGATGAGATATACCTTTGAAACTGTTAATTTAATCTCTTGGGCTTCTGTTTTATTTGCTCTGTTTCACTTATTTGCTCTTTTAATAGTTAGATCTCCAACTACACTATTTGCAATTAGCTCACAAAATCCTGTCTTTCTGACAATTAGATTGTACCACTTTGGTTGCTTACAATAAGGGACAATGAATTTACAAGAAGTACAGGGAGCTTAATGAGCATATCACTACGATATCTCAGTCAGAGATATATTTTACTTTTCATCCTTACACACAACAAGGCATTTGAGCTAGTAACTAGATACCTGTCTGGGGACACAGTGCGCCCTTGTAATCTTGAATTTGTCCCTGGTTCTCTCCGCCATTCCATTCAATCTACACATGGATTGATTGGACCTATGCAAGGACCCTTCCCACTAGCTCCCTAAAAAGCTGAATAAAATTGCCCTGCTAGACGTAGCAGGACTGACCTTAGTAACTCATTCCTGGGGAAGTTACTCTTGACTTTTGAAAATCCTTTTCTTTTGTTATACAGCTGGTAAATCAACGATAGCAAAACAAAACAATCCTTCTAACCCAAAAAGCCAACTCTCCAACAGCCGAGTAAATGCTAATATTCTGGTATTAAAACTTTTTGCATGGTTTGGGATTTGTTTTTTGGTGGGTTGTTTTGTCTTTCTAATCTATTGCAGGATTTTCATTTTGTTGCTGATATTGGACACATAGATAATTATAGCTCTTGGTTGCTCATTAACAGCTCTGCCTTTAAATCAAAACATTTAAATAATGAGTTGGTCTAATTTGATTTCCCTGTTGACTGTCAACAATTGCTTTTCTTCCCTCTCTTAATGAATGATTCTGCTCTTTAATTGGGAAACTAGTTCCTGGGCTAGTCCAAGAGGTAGACCTTTCATGATTGCATATGCTTATGCACTTTTCTTTAGATGTGTCATAAATCATTATTTTATGGTGTCTTAATTTTTTATTCTACTGTAAGCTATATGTAACTGAAATTTCTGTCTATACTTATATATTTCCATGGGTGTGTGTTGCATATGTTTACTGTGAAATTCATTCCAAAGAGAGATAGGAAGGCCTATAACAACCTTTTAAAATTGTATCTGAAGTGAAACATAATGATTGGTTTGCAATATATAGGAGTCACAGCAGTGATTAATAATCTTTATTTCAATTGATACATAAATTGTATTTTCACAAGGACTGTATTTTTTAAGCTCTTTTCTGAAAACTCTCAAGATGCCTTTGTGAAATATGAGGGCAATCTTTGATGCTTATTAGTGAAGTGAGCGAAAAGGCAGAGCAATGACTCGGCAGCTCTGCATGTTTAGATGTTTCAGGATGTCGTTGTAGAAATATTTGGAGTTTACCTCTTCTGACTGAGGCTGCCAGAAATACAGAACATGCTCCAGTAAATCTTGCTGCAAGAGTTAGAGATGTTATGGCTCCCTGTTGTCTGGCTTGCTTCTATTCTGAAAATTATTACCTGCATTACAGAAGGGGCAAAAGGTTGTGCCTGAGCCATTTAAAGTTGTCTTTTCGGTGTCTAAACTTAAGCCGTGGATGATTGTGAGTTTGAACTAAAACAGTAGGCTTAGCAGTGGGTAAGACATAATTATCCTTCTGCTGCCTTTGCTAGAAAAGCTGCTACTAGTGATGTGTGGACACGCTATAGGAGCGTTGGTGCTTGCCTACCACTGCTGGTAGAACTGATCTCTGTTGTTAAGTTCTACCAAGATGGCAAAGCTATGGGGAAAGAAAGTATATGCTTAATGTAAATACGCCCTCAAAACTCTTGATGTCAGTGCAGCTTTACTGAATGCAGAACACTTCTGTTGGTTTAACTGTTTATGCTGCTTCAGGAGGATGATATAGCTAAGTTGACAGGACAACTGGACGCACATATTTCCTTCTCACTAGGAGGAACTCTGCTGAGAGACCTATCTTATAGTCCCCAGTGTTACCATGTATACTTTCAGGAGGCTGTGCTATGCTCTTCTGTCTGGAGAAACTTGTATCAGAAGTGGGACTAATACCAAAATTAAAATTAAAAATTAAATCTACCGGACCTTATGACATTATTTGATAACAACGTAGTCATGTCAGAGACATTACAGCAGCAAGGAGTAAAATGGAAAATAAGCACTTTCCCATTTTTGCAGCAGAACCATGGTTTTGATAATTTTGTCTGTAGGTGAAATAACTGTTTGAAGGTGCCCATTAATGATTTCTATTAGGCCAGTAACTGTTTCTCTATCTATTTCTTAGAGTTGCCTCCTGCCATTATGAGTTAACATAGTGTTATTTACAATATACTCTTTCTATGAGAAAGAAGAACAGAGTGAGGAGGAAAAGAAGAAATGTAAATGTGTTGAATAAGAAACTGCATGCAGCCTTGAGTGGGATATGGAGAAAAGCAAAGGAAAATGTTGAAGAAATGCAGAACTCAACAGAGGCCTCATACTATTTCACTGTAGTATGTGAAGAATAGGGGAAGAAACAAAACATGTGCCACCCATAGAACTGATGTGTGTAGTGACATTTACGTACACATTCTTGACTGGCAATAAAGTGGTGGAAGGTACACAAAACTCTTTATAGAAGACTATTTATAATACAGATCCCTGAGAATAAGGGCCAATAAACTATAATCCAGTTGTTTTTTAACATCAATGTAAGAAGAATTACAAAGAATTTTAAAAAAACTAAAAACCAAAATCAATAAAAAAACGCCTTAAAAAGATGGTTGGGAAGGGCTTTCAGGAAAATGTTTGCTTTTTAACTCAGTAAGAGGAAAAATAAGAGAACAACTTCTGTTGAAGAGATGCCTTTGGATTTGTCTAGTCCTGGAGACAGTTTGTAAAACCCAGCAGGAATCCTACACGGAATGTTCTTAATGAAGCACTAGAGACATTTTTTCAAATTTTCTGCCAGTACCAAATGCAACTACAGCTGATAGGTTTTCTAGGCTTCTCTGGTTGATGCAAAAAGAAACACAGTGATACTTTTATCCTTTGTGCTACCCATTGCTATTGGATGGGTATGCTCAGGCCGTGTAAGTTTCAGTGATCCTCAGTGAAGTTGCCAAGAATGTGGTCATCAGACCCACCTGCAGCATAAACTAATATCAGACAAGCAACACCTGTGTGAGTTAGAGAGGCTCACAGAATCATTTAGATGCTTTCCTCTGCTCTTGCTCTTTGGTTCTTCATCAGCTACTGTTCAGTTGAATTTGGTATACAATTTTAACTACCATAGCTGATATAATTGAAAAAATGTCTAATGGTATCAAATTCCTTAAAGTGGCTTGCTGTATTAGTGCAGAGTATTTTATCATTTTACACTATTTCAGGAAACTTTGGAGGGTGATTAAATACATGCTATTATCCTCAGAGAGAGCAGAAGCTTTTATTTACATTTCTCAATTCTTAGTGCTTTTGGTCAGAGGGAAGTGTTATTTTTTAGTAATGGTTACTGTAAACCCTTTTGAGACATCAATGCTTTAATAAGGCATGGTTTCTAATAGGATCTAATGAATAAAGCATTTTTTACTGTTTCCCATGACAGGCTGTACAAGCATATCTGCTGTAGCTTTTGCAGAATTATCTTTTCGTAGGTTAGATAAGCAAAAAAAAAATGTTACTGGCAGATTAAAGTTCTTACCATTATTTCTTTGAAAAATTATGAAGTCTAAATTCTTTGTACATTTCGTTAGTTTTATTAACACTGGTGCATTGATATAACTTTGGCCAATATCATCAGGAAGATACAAGTTGTTGCAGAATTGTTTCCAAATGTTCTGTGCTCAGACTAAAAGGCACTTAACAAAAGCACAATAACTGAGGAATGCAAATGGTCAGAGTATTTTCATTGTTCATATAGTGTACTGTTTGCTTTTTTCTGAAAATTCTATGTGCCAATTCTGAATCAGACTCAGGTTGGCTTTGTTTATACGTTGAGTGCTAAATTCTTACTGAATAACGTAATTATTTCTTATACTGGCTTGTGCAAGATCAAATAGAAGTCAAAAAGAACTTATGTTCTGTGGCATGTTCTCCTTCACAAAGATACAGCTGCTTCTCTTGAAAAGCAGAAGAGTAAATAGTACTGTGCAGGTAATCTGACTTCTGTGTGTAAAGCAGAATGCCTGTGAGCGTAATATGAGTAAGCTTTTTCCAGGGGTAAAAAAAAGAAGGAGATAGAGTTATGGAAAGACAGAGATACAGTTGTGTGCAGAACTTGACATCCCATCTAAGTATGAGAAGAACTTTGAGCAGAATAATTTATGACCACTAGAAGGAGAAAAAGATTGGGAAAAACAAATTTTTTAAAAAATAAAGAATTGTTTGTTCCTCTATCAGTATTAGCAAATAAGTATTTCTCTTATATTAGGCTGATGGTTATAATGATTAACTTTTAATGTAGTTCTTCACTTGAATGAGAATTAAACATCCTTTTTAAAAAAAATCATCCCCCAAAATAAATTGTTACTTTTGAGCTCTTTGAGCTCTTTCATATGCATGAAATAACGAGGGGGAAAGTGTCTGTCCTCTATTTTATCTCTAACTATTGACACAGGAGCAGGAGTCTTGTTTTTTTAACAATATTTATTAACATAGTTATTAACATACTTTGTTCTTTCTTTTCTGATACAAAGTGGAGGGATGAAGTGAAAAAAATAAACCTGTCTATGCCATCACTGTAACTGTTGCTGTGGCTAGGATTTAATTCAGAAACTTTCTAGAGACCTTGCAGAACTTCATTTATCTTAAATATTTACTTTTTCCTAGATGCTTGAGGAAAACAAATTAATATATAAAAGGATACCATCAAGAAAGAAAGTCTTGATTTGAATTCAATTAAATGTCAGCTTGTCATATATTAAGGAGCACCGTGGGAGGACTGCTTTGTTGTGTAATTAAAATGGCTCATTGTTAGGAAGAAATATTTACAGACATATTGAAATATTAGCTGGGATTTAAGCATGTTTATAAACTGGTCTCTTGGTACCTTCTTGATGTTATTTCTTCCAGCAACTGTATTCATTCCTATAAATTTCATTCAGATTGCTAAAATCAGTGTCTTCACAGAAATATGGATCACCCTAACCTAAAATAAAAATGTGTTTACTTACTCCAGTTTCAAAATTGGATATTCATCTGGCATTTTATCTATAGTATCAATAACAAAACAAGGCAGCTTTAGAAACCTTTGGGATATTGGAAACCAATAGGAATTTCTGGAATCATCCAAAGTATTGCCCAAAAAATCTATCTGTAACTAATGCATGTCTAACAAACTGTCTGCCACATAAAGCATACTCATTTGCTCGATTTCTGTGAGCAAATGCAGATACCGACTTCAGTCATGGCAAAAATAGATACGGCAAAAAGCAAGACAGACAGAACATGTCAAGGCTATTTTCAGTTCTATACAAGATTGCAGTGAGGTCCTGGATAGAGCTTTTGCATATCACAGGAAACAGTTTAATATAAAAAGCCATAATCCATTTCACAAGTATGGATAGATCTATCTAATATATGGATAGGAAATATAGACCTTACAGTATCTAAGAAAAGATATCTAACAAAACCAGGAAATTTGTTCCACTAGATTCTTTTTGTTGACAAGCCACTATTATTTCTCTCTTTTTTTTTTTTTGTCAGGCTATAATCTGTAATTATATCCACTCCTTAACATTTTACTCTACTTGTTCTTGGAGAAGAAAATTCCTTCACTTAGATGTGGGCATGAACACATTAGCTTTGTGGAAAATAACTGTTGCAATATTTTTTCTGGCAGTGTATGCTGAATGCGGTACTTAGTGCACTATGGAAGCGCTGCAATGCTTGGGACCATGTTACTCTTAGACGTTACCAAAGTAATTAGGAAATATGTGTAATTAATTTTCAGCTCCTTAAACAAATGCCCCAGTTCATCAGAAAAGACATGTAAGCTTGATATGAGCTTGTATCTTGATATGTGCTATGTTGCTTAGAGATACTGTAAAACGTGTCAGGAAAGGAAAGTCCTTGAATTTCTTCTGCTTCAGTTGCAAGTCTATTAATAGCATGGGCAGAGAATTGTAATGCTTCATTGCTTTTGGCTGATGGAGGGGAATACAAGGACCTTCCTACTTTCAAAGTGGCTTTGAAATAGTATTACCAGCAACAAGGCATCAGAGGAGTTCAGCACTGTAAAGGAAAAATGATATTTTAAAAAAAATAGAAAAATGCAATTTTCTCCTTACTTTTACTTTATCAGCAGGAAACTCAGATAACTGGCTCTGTCATTTCCCTCCTCATCTTCTGCAGCTTTAAATGAATGGGGTCATAAAGATATACTAATAAACATAAAATTTAATAGTAAAAGCTTTCTGGTAATCATCTGATTAAAGTGGACACTGCATGACCCTGTAGAATAATCATGATCAATTACTAGCCTAGTGACTAGGAATAAACAGCTGATTATGTGATTATAGAAAGCTTCAAAAATTTCATAGCAGCTGAATCCCCAGTCTATCTGAAATGTTTGGCCTGACCTTGTGTAAGATATTATGCAGTGCCATTCCTGTAGGCTGCTAAGGTCCTGCGGTTTTCCATTAAGCTAAATGAGAAAGTCTTGACCATCACAATTTGCACCATTGGGTCCATTATCTTTTGCCCTACAGGTGAATTGCTATGTGCTTTATTGCAGAAGACAGAATAGTTGAGAGGGTATTGTCCTGCGGACAGCAATGTCAAAGCTTATCCATGTAGGGGTGCAATGATACTTTCCAAGTTATACAGTAGAGAGTATTGTATGATTCCCATTAATTGTGGTAGCAAGTACATAATTTAATATTACAAATTAATCTGAAAAGGAGTTAGAGTATTTTTATTGATGAAACAAAGTATAAAAATGCATGCAGACATTTTTAGTTGCTTTAACACGGTGTCTTTGACCCTAATAGAAGAGAGCAGGTCTGTTATAACGAGTCACAGAGCTAAAACACACTGACGTGCTGGCAGACTAAAATGTTCCTGCAAGTGTAGCCAATATATTAAAATGGCTGCAACTGTACAGAATTCCTCAGAGCAGTTCTAAACAGCATTTCCACCGGCATACTTACTTCTTTTCTTCTGGCAGGTACTAAGCATCTCAGTATTCACTGATGAGCTGTTATCCTGTGAAAAATGTTGACACGTAACTAGCCTCATGTAGCGCTCTGACTAAATTCTGTGCCTTTGTGTAGCAACAGCAGGGCTGATACAGCCAAGGTGAAGAGTGTTTGTTAGTTCATCTCCTCAACAGCCAGCAGGGGAAGCTGCTGCACTGATTTTCAGTGTGACTCACAAATACAAGTGCTGATTATTTTTAAATCCACGGATGAAAAGGTGGAGGTACCTTAAAAAGAGAGATGGAATATGTATGTTTGCATGAAGGAGTTTTTGTCAGACTGTGCTTGGGATGACTAAACTACTCATAAGTGAGAAAGCAGGGAATGAGTAGTGCATGATGGAACAAACAGGTGCTATTTAGTGTCTAAAGTTAGTATGCCCTATATATTTACTTAGACTACTAAGTACAAGAGACTTCAAAAGCTGGCTTAATGTAGATTCAGTGATTTAAGCAATTATTAGATGACTGTAGTCCTTGCTCCATGTGCATAAAAAGTGTTTCTGTAAAAAAAAATGCTGGTCTGGAACAAGCTCCTTACAGGCTTGTTACAGGTGTCAGAAAGTTATTTGGGGTCCATTAAAAATATCTTTCTTAAGAATATGCTTATGTTATTCACAGAATTTGGCTTGTAATCTGTTTGATGTTCAGTCTTTCATCTTCAGCAACACTGCAATACTTTGTCCTTCCCAACTTTTTCCTCATATTAAAAAGAGGTATGTCTTGATGGCCAAAACCTCTAACTGGTCTGAAATAAAAACGAAGTTTTAGCACATACTTTTACTTTATTCTTAAAACATTATTGGGACCTCATGATACTACCAAGTTACAAGGGCAAATAACATGAAATTGATTATTAAAGAGAGCTGGAGACCAAGAAACATTTACCGAATTTGTCAGCTGAATTTGAACTAACTGTATACATGATCCTAAAACCAATACTTTAACACATCTTTCCTCTCAGTTTCTATCAGGCCAGGAGTTGTGTGAGTGTTATCACACAAGTAAACTGGCAGTATTTCCTTCATGCCTTATTAATAACAGACGTGTCAGATACAGTGGCACAAAAGAGGTTTTAATTGGGCATGTATAGAAGCTCTGCAATTAGAAGGGCCATTGTCAGTACATGACACATGTTCATAGATATTTCTAAGTCTAGTTCTACTCTAGTAGCAACTGAAGTAAGGGGCACAATTTATTCCTTAAGGTGACAGAATCAGTTGGTAACCTATGAGAAATAAAGAGAAATTCCTACCTCATATGCAGTTATTTTTGTTACAAGCCCTTATAAGAACGAAGATGATTTGCATTACTCTTTTATCATCAAGGAGGTTTAACTTTTCTTTAGAAATTGATTCAACATATATTTAAAATCTAAAAAAGGCTGTATATTTATGTTTCCAGAGGAGTCAAGACACCCAGAAGTACTGCTATAGAAAGTTTAGTATTTAATTTGTCTGTTGGGGAAAACTTTACCAAAAAGACTGAAAAACGAATGAGTAAATGTTCAACTGGTAACAGCTTGAGAGAGTCTACTAGGCACAATTTATTGCATCTGTTATCTTCTAAGCTGTTTGCTCTCATTCAAATAGCTAATGCAACGCTAGGAGCAGGGAAACACAAGATGCAGGAAGGTGGCAAGGATTTCTCCTCCAGAAAAGATAGATACCATCACTGGAATGCTGAGTTATGGGGTGGGCTTAATATTCAGGCTTCAGAATTCAAGGCAACTGTAGAGGAACGGTAGATGTGGAAAAAATACCTTTATGCAAACTATTTAAGAGATTCAGCCTCTTTAGTCTAATACAGAGAAATGAGCGAGGTCTATGTCTTGATTACAGCCCATAAGCATCTCTAATGGAAGAAAGATTTTTGACAGCTTATATCTCTTGAAATTTAGTTTGTAATAGCACAAAAGAACTAAACCTGCCATAAAAAGCTTGATAAATTCAGGGTGAAAATAGAGAGGACGATATCTTATACTATGTACGCACCCACAAGGTAGCACAGTTCCCAGCTCCAAGTTGTCCTGTGAACTTCCCACAAATTTCCTCACAGTCATTTTTGGTTTTGACAGTGATGTTATAGGTTGGTAGAGCCTAGTGTATTTTATACAGAAAATCAGAGAAGCATAGTTATGTACTCCCTTCTGTTCTTATGAGTCTCTGAACATAACAGTATGACTAGCAAAAATATTAGCATTAGCCAAATGATGTTTAGTAACAATCCTGTTACTAATTCCTAATAAATATTCCTATTTGCTCATTCTGCACCAAAAACTGGTATTCTTTTTCTATCTACCTCATTATAAGACTTCTTCAGTTTTCATTACTACTCCCTTCCAGTATTCATTGACTTTCTATCACCTTTCTAATGAACTGTCTGTCCAACACTTCCAACACACATACGGATGTGCCAGCTCACTATCTTGGAAGGTTACAGAAAAACAACTAGAAGTATTGCTTTGAATTCACTTCTTTTTTAACTTCCACGTCATACCATATTTTATTTATAACTACCATTTGCACTCCACAGCCAACTACTTATATCAATTTCATATTGCTTACAGGAATATATTAGCCTTTCTTATTTTACCCCAGTATTCATCTGTTTCCTCCATGTGCTTCTTGCTACATCTTGTATAACACACTAAAAGTGAAATATCTCCAGCACACACAAATGTTGTAGTACTGAGGTACCCATTATACTTAGGAAAAAAATGGTTTTCACATACCTTTACATAATTCTTATCCTTTTAATATTTTTTTAATATTTTATGTTTTTTTCTGAGCAGTTGCAGCCACTGACAGTTTTAGAGGAATACTGAAGGTGGTTTCTAAAACATCATACATGTAGTCAAGTTAGGTTAAATATGCATCCTTTCTTCACATTCTTCAGCAGTTCTCTTCCTACCTTCTGAGTGTTTTCACAGGAAGATTTTATTAGAAGAAATTTTTAAGCTCATTTTAAATAAATGGTGAGTGGTTCCATTTACAGAGCAAGCGTTTAGCCAAATAACAAAAGCTTAAAGCAATAAGTTTTCCTTTGGAGCAAGAAGATCAAGTGTCTCACAGTGAGGGGAAAAAATTGTTTACTTTCAGAAAAGATAGTACTCAAAGGAACTTGACTCTTCCTGCTAAGTTTGAGCATTTCATACTGATAGGTTACTTTAAAGAGCCTCAAAGTCTCACCGTTTGACTAACATAATTGATCCCAGCTATGCCTCTGGAATTAGTTCCTATAGACTTGATTTGGATGAATCACATGACTACGGCAGGACTGCAACCAGAGTCAGTAAATAACAGATGGTAAAATAGCCAAATAAATTTGTAAAGAGCTCCCTAGGCTAAATCTTTGAATCAACAGCTGGAAGAGGGTATTCAATATGGTTAGTGCCTTTTTCTGTGTGGATACCAACTGTTACTGGACATTTGCTGTGTCTACTGAATACTGGGAAGAACCTTGATGCATATGAGGCTTTATATATATTTTTTAGCTTTTCATATGTGGCAGATGTTGGCTGAAAACAATTAGGCAAAAAGCAAGTAGATTAAAAACTTCTTCAATAAATTATAATATAATTTAAATGAGAAAATTTACATTAGACATTTTCTCAGAATAATTATGAAACAATTACCTAATAATGAAGCTTCCAAGCTTTTTCTAACAGATGGTCAGAAGCTGAAATATATTGGATCATAGATAATCAGCAAATTTAATATGCAGGATAAATGTAGCAATCTATCATCCTGCTATAACCCACTGTACTATAATGTACTTGTTATAACTCCAAGATCAGAGGAACATTCCAGGGTCTCTAATCTAATATAGGGGTGGTACAGGGGTTTGAAGGCAGCATTTCAGAAAGTTTTCTAAACTTGTAGCTTTACAGCAACTACATGTTGACTTACCACACGCTTTGTTATATCACCTTAAACACAGTCTTCAGGCAACTTCAGGATTCATTATGTTTCACATCCAATTACTAGGAGTACAAATTACTTGCTGTATGTTGTCATTCTAGACAATGATAGCTACTTCATGTTTTATGTTAACTCCTTTATAAAATGCTACATAAAAAGTAGGAGTGTGTATTACGTATTGGCCAAATAAAAGATAATGTCATATAGGTGTATAACAAAGTCATTTTCAGAGTCAACTACTGATCACCTCGCACAAATTAGTTCTTCTGTCTTCATGTCTCATGAATGAACAGGACATGGAAGAAATGTTTATCTTGAATAGTTACAAATAGTAACTAACTATAAATAAGAATACTTGAGCCAACTTCTGTTTCATGTTAAGGTCCTCGTCTGTACCAAGCTGAAGTTAATGTGGTAATGTGGTTCTTTTACCTGCTGTATGCTAGTGTCTTGATACGATATAGTTTATACTTGTTATGACTAACAAGCAGTTTGAATTACGATGTCTGATTCTGCACTTCAAAGCTGATAGTAGTAGTGTGTGAGTGAAGACAGCAATACATTACAACTTAATGAGCAACTGTTCTTAGTCTGACTCATGCTAAGAACCATAGAAGGCAGAAACTAATAAGAAGAAAGATGAAAAACAAAATTCAAACTAAAGGGCTTTAAATTCAATATCAGTAGCTTTTCTGAGAGAAGGTTAAAAGTACTTTTTTGATAATTTGATTTTTATCTTTACATTTTGGCCACTTTAAAATAGATCGGGTTTTCCTAGCTCAGCTATACAGTTTAAGAGTAACTACACGCTGTCATATAGAAAACCTGAACAGCTTAGTCAAGTGAGTTGATTTGATGTTGCTGGAAGGTATACCATATATTTCAGTGGCAGTTTCTGATGCAGAACTGAAACAACCACAACTTTTACAAGCACATTTAAAAACATATAAAACCAAACTTAAAAATTCAGTTGAAGTTATAGTTTTGGCACTAAGCTATTAATTATTACAGAAGGTCCAATCAAATTACTCTTGGCCTTACTGTGACAGGATCACATATGGTTGTATTATGGGATCTTCATGAGCAATGGGGACTAATTCCACCTGTGAATAAAGTAGACAAAGTGCATGCAGGATGACATAACAGTCTGTGTAAATCAAGTCTCTGTAAAGATGATCTGCCATTTCCTAAAGTTTACTTTCATGTAAAACATGGTCAGAAACCTCAGCATGATCCTTGTTGCATCTCTTGCATATACCAATAAACCTTCAAGCCTTCAAACCTGAGGATACTCTAAATCAGATGTCAGAATAACCCATTACTTAGCAGTAAGAGTAGAGTCAACTTAGCAGGGTGAGTCAACTTAGCATCTCTCTGTATTCAGATAATACTGAGGCTTGATCCCTTTAAACAGGGCAGCAGGGCTGGAAATAAGCAATCTGACTATAATGTAGCTGAATGGCAGTGCTAGTAACTATCATCTTCTGGGTAAAAGCTGCACATAGGAAGTGTAAGTAGATCAGGACTAAAATCTGATGTTAAATCATGGTATGATATAAGATAAAAATAGTAAATACTTAATTACATTGATTTATTATCAATAAAAATATGGTAACAGTTAATTGTGATTTATTAATATTAATTCTAATCATGTAATATTTATATAGTGTAAAATTTGCACACATCAAATCTGTCATTTACTGATGGGAATGTAAGTAGCTTTATGCTTTCTGCATTATGCAAGGTGCTATTCTACTCCAGCTGTACAGTCAGTCACATAGTAAAGCCAAAAGGATACCTAGACTTTTAATTTCCATATTTATTAAAAAAGTGACTCTTAGTAAATCCTTGATTTTATTTTCTTGGTAAATTACATTTATTTCTTGCATGGTATTACAATCACTTCTAGCAGGTGTCTGTTATTGTATTTGTAGGTTTACTTTATAATATCTTAGGTCTATGAAAAAAAAAGATTCAGAAGTCACACCTCCTAAATGTACTTTTCCATGTACACGTCATGGGCAATCAGTGAATAAGATATTTAATGCACAGAATTATAGGTGACTTCAGAAAGGAGAAGGAACAGTTAAAATAATGATGTGGGTGTCTTAAACAGAACATAGGTTAGTTTTAAGCATGTACATCCAAAAAGCCACCTAAAAAAAGTCTCATACTATGCCCCCACAAGTATCCAAAATTTGTAGGCATCTTATTTTCACCTTTTGTATATTCTCTGGAAGGTAACAATTTTCTTTGCCTGCCCTGATCTGCCTTGATGTGAGCAATGAGATGCCTTTTCTGATGTTAAAATCCAGGAACCAGGCAGAATGAAGCCTAAGTCTCCTGAGAGCATCTACTGAATGCATTCAAAGC
Organism: Calidris pugnax; assembly: GCF_001431845.1. Taxonomy (NCBI): domain Eukaryota; kingdom Metazoa; phylum Chordata; class Aves; order Charadriiformes; family Scolopacidae; genus Calidris; species Calidris pugnax. The sequence goes on along the minus strand of NW_015090830.1, from coordinate 10,827,365 downwards.
ATACCTAACACAAACTATTCAGAGAGAGCTCCCTGAAAATGCAACTTTATTTTTTCAAGTGAAGATGGTACGTAACTTCTGTAGTGGAGAAATCACGTGACTCAAGAGGTGAATGGTCTATCTTCCAGTTCAGTAACTAGGGCACCTTGTAGATGAGTCCTGCTTTCCCAGGACTATTGTTGCTTTAGCCTGGTAAGGGCTACTACTTAGATCAGTAGATAAGGGACGACCTATGGATGTGTTCTATCTGGACTTCTGTAAGGCCTTTGACACGGTCCCCCACAACATCCTGCTCACCGAATTGGAGGGGTATGGATTTGATGGGTGGACTGTTCAGTGGATAAGGAACTGGTTGGATGGTCGCATCTAGAGGCTCGAAGTCCAGATGGAGAGCAGTGACAAATGGTGTCCCTCAAGGGTCCGTGCTGGGACCAATACTGTTTAACATTTTTATCAACAATATAGACAGAGGGATTAAATGCACTGTCAGCAAGTTTGCAGATGATACCAAGCTGTGTGGTGCTGTCAATACACCAGAGGGATGTCATCCAGAAGGACCTGGACAGGCTGGAGAGGTGGGCGCAGGTGAACCTCATGAGGTTCAACAAGAACAAGTGCAAGGTTCTGCACCTGGGCCGGAACAATCCTCACCATCAGTACAGACTAGGGGGTGAGGTATTAGAAAGAATCACTGAGGAAAGAGACTTGGGGGTGCTGGTGGACGAAAAGCTGGACATGAGCAGGCAGTGTGCAGTTGCAGCCCAGAAGGTCAATCACATCCTGGGCTGCATCAAAAGATGCATTGCTAGCAGGTCCAGAGAGGTGATTCTTCTGCTTTACTCTGCTCTGGTGAGACCTCACCTGGAGTATTGTGTGCAGGTCTGGAGCCCTCAATATAGAAAAGACATGGACCTGATGGAGCGGGTCCAGAGGAGGGCCACGAGGATGATCAAGGGGTTGGAGCACTTCTGCTATGAGGACAGGCTGAGGGAGCTGGGGTTGTTCAGCCTGGAGAAGAGGAGGCTCCGGGGAGACCTAATAGCAGCCTTCCAGTACCTGAGGGGGCCCACAGGAAGGCTGGGGAGAGCCTGTTTACAAAGGCCTGCAGTGACAGGACGAGGGGCAATGGCTTTAAGCTGGAGGGGAGCAGATTTAGATTGGAGATTAGGAGAAAGTTATTTACTGTGAGGGTGGTGGAGCACTGGAACAGGTTGCCCAGGGAGGTGGTTGAGGCCCCATCCCTGGAGATATTCAAGGAGAGGCTCGACGAGGCCCTGGGCAACCTGGTCTAGTTGGGGGTGTCCCTGCTGACCGTGGGAAGGTCGGACTAGATGACCTTTGGAGGTCCCTTCCAGCCTGGACGATTCCATGATTCTAATGCTTTAATAGAAAATGAGCCTCTATACATAGGTGAGTATCCCAACCATAATGATACAGAATTATTTTGTTCTGTACTTTTCTGATAGCATGAATATTGTCTTTTGTTCTTAACGCTGGCCTAGAAACCAGTGAATAACATATGTCTGTTGTGTCAGCTTCATGAGCTTCCTTTCATCTCTTCAGAAGCTGCTGAGAGGGAGAGTGTCAGTGCAGCTCCTGGGCCAGCATCATCAGGGCCTGTGTGAGGGTTTCCTGCCCAGGGATGGGTCTAGCACAGCAGTAATGTCTGGGGAGCACCCAGCCCTGCATGGACCCCTGGCCTCCCTGGCCATTGGCCTGGTACTACTACCACTGGCTCCCCATTGCCCCTGTATTAACTAGGCTTCTCCACGTGGTACCAGAGAAATGCCCGCGTCCCATGTACCACCTTTGGTCCCCATTCCCAGCACACAGGACCAGGTGACTTCCTAGTAGGGGTTCAGTGCGGGCAGAGGGGTGTCTGTCCTCCCTGTGCAGCATCAACATCACCAGCAGCATGCTAGAACTCCTTCTGCCCTGCGAGTAAGACCTGCCCAAAGGGAGAGGAACACTCAGGAAGGGTTGAAGTGGCTTTGGTTACAGAAATGATCAATAAGAACATAGACTGGCCAAAAAGATTTTACAACAGAAACATCCTTGGCTGGGGTCATCTAGCCTAGCTCCTACACCGTTGATGGAAAGAGATATCCCGGCTTATGTCAAATACAGATGATTGGATCCTGCTTCAAAACACCATGTACGATGGAACTAAATCACCCTATGGGGAAATGTTAGAAAGGAGCCTTACAAGGCCAGTGTAGGTTAAATTTGAACAGGGACCTGAAAAGATACAGTGTTTATTTAGTATCAGCTTATCTAAACTAAATCTAAATGTTTGATGATCCTACCCTTCAATGGATTTTGAAGCGGTGGTAGCACTGAAATTCTCTTGAGTGCTGAGAGTCTGTGGTTGGCCTTGTGAAGGCTTTGGAGTCCTAGGATTAAGCATCACAATTGCTCATATCCCTGAGCAGTAAAATGTCAGTCCTATATTGATTTTTGTGCATTCTGCTGGGGCACCATGATGGAGGTGAAAAGATACAGGGGTAAAACACGCTAACCTGCAGTTTCCAATTTCCAAACATCATTGCACTAGTACGTTCAAATCTATCAAATAACAAAATGAGAGCTGTAGAGATAAATTACTAAATTACTAAATGGTATTATTGGCAAAAAAATGATGCTGCTTGGTTTGTGCTTCTTACATAGGTTACGGCCAGTTATTCAGAGGCTTGCCATGGCCTCAGTGCTTTCACTCCTCTTCCCTGTACATCATTACTCCCATAGGAATGATGAATAGAGTACAGGTGATTTAATGCTATTACTTACTTCTTAACTGAGCGGGGAAAAAAAGGAGACAGATTTACATAGATAATGAAGTTCAGTTATTCAATTAAACCTAGCTGTAGCAGCAGAGGCAAATGAATTGAGTAGCAGGAACTGCTGCTGCGTGAAAGGAAATGTGGAGGAAAGGGGATGAGCATGATGGGTTGAGCACTGCAGAAGCAAGTTTGGTGCACGTGTTGTAGGCAGGGTTTGAGAACGTGAGGGGAGAGAGATGTCTGTATGTAGCAAAGGTTGACAGTTTTTATGAACGGGTATAATATCTGAGGAATTTCAATGAAAGAATAGCATTTAAATTAGAGAAGAAATTGCATATTCAGCTACGTACTCATTTGTGCATGGAAGAGCAAGTGTTAAGTGTTCAATTAACACTGGAGGAGGTACTTAATGTTACTATCTTCGAGGCATGTGGAAACAGGCCTTTTGTTGCAGAAGCTTAGTTTCTCCAAGTCAAGTAGCATTGTGAAACTTACGTAAAATGTAAACCACCTTCCTCTGTATGTATATGGAGACATAAAGTATATGTAGCTGCACGCAACTGTGCTTTACCAGATAATCAAAAACATGCAAGACACATATTCTCATTATTTTAAATGCAATTTTTTTTAACCAACAATTCTAAAATTTATTCTGAACATTTTTTTATATTGAAATTCCAAAATAGTCTGGTTCATGATAATTTAAATGTTTCAGGTTGCCTTTTGTACTATGCCGCTGAAAACATGTTCATGTAGCTCAAATGTCAAGTCAGTAATTTAATAAATGCATATTTCATCTTAATGGAATTATTACAATTAATTATAGGTAAGTCAGAATACAGCATTCAGATAATTTCAATTTAAAAAAATCCTTTTTGCCCATTTCAAAACTTCAGTACTGTGGACCAATCAACTTATTTCCACAAGATAGTACTTTGCAGGTGTTTCTTTGTCTTCTCCTACTAACTTCTGATCCTTCATTGTTCAAGAATAAATAGTTACTTGTAATCCTTTTTCATAATATGTGATATGAAGTTGTGTGAAGGTCTTAAACTTCTTATAAGAATGATCTCAAGAATCAGCATTCATTAATAAATACTTCTTCATCATGTACCCTGTATTGACATTCAATGCAGAAAAATCAAAAGATCCTGTTTTTCTATAAGTTGAAATGCCTCTATGAACTTCTGTAGATACTAATATCCTTCTGTGCATCCTTAAATAACTATAAAATCCATAGCCTAGGCCTCTAGGTAATTTGCAGAAGATAGTAAAAGGCATTTCAACAGCAGCCATGTGTCAAATCACAACACTTAGAAAATCTCTTCCCAGTGTTTTTTAATAAAGAAGAATGCATTCAGGTGTTTATTTTGTTTATTATAGAACTTTAAAAACAGTGATACTGAAATCTTAAAGTTTCTCTTAAATTCATGGAATCATAAAATGGTTTGGGTTGGAAGTGACCTTAAAGATCTTCTAGTTCCAATCCCCTTGCCATGGGAAGGGACACCTCCCAGTAGATCAGGTATCTCAAAGCCCTATCAATTCTGGCCTTGAATGCTTCCAGGGATGGGGCATACACAACTTCTCTGGTAAGCCTGTTGCAGTGTCTCACAGTAAAAAATATCCTCCTACTATCTAATCTAAATCTCTCCTCTTTCAGTTAAAAACCATTACCCCTCATCCTATCACTATACTCCCTGATAAATAGTCTCTCCCCATCTTGTCTGTAGGTCCCCTTTAGGTACTGGAAGGCTGCTACAAGGTCTCCCTGGAGCCTTCTCTTCTCCAGGCTGAACAACCCCAATTCTCTCAGCCTGTCTTCATAGGAGAGATGTTCCAGCCCTCTGATCATCTTTGTGGCCCTCCTCTGAACTTGCCACCAATTGGTCCATTTCCTTATGTTGGAGGCTTTAGAGCCAGAGCTTTAGACCCTCACCAGAGGGGCAGAATCACATCCCTGGACCGGCTGGCCAGGCTTCTGTTTATGCAGTCCAGGATCAGTTGGCTTTCTGGGCTGCAAATGCACACTGCTGCTCATGTTCAACTAACACCCCCAGATTCTTTAAATTAATCCTATTGAGTTCAGAGGTAGATTTGCAAGACACATTAAAAGTGCAGTTAAAAAACTAAAAAATATCCTCTCAAAAATGGAATCCATTCCACTGCCTTCACAATATAATTTTACTTCATTTTTAGTGTTTTGTCTTTTTTATGGATCTTTGCTGGAAGCAAGCATGAACCATAATTAGCTAATTAAGATTCTAAGGCTCAAATATTATTGACCTTTTCTTTTTTGCAGTATTGGTTGGCAAGCATAAAAAAGTTGTCTTCTCCTCATCTACTTGAGGCTCTCCAGGGCGTGACTTCTAATTGCGTTCTCAGAAACCATCACCCCTAGTAATTTGAATATAGGGCATATACCATTATTTCCTACTTGCATGGCGTTTGCTGAGCTAGCAAGCAGAAAGACACGAACTGGGAAGGCTTGTGAATGAATACTAATTGCATAGGGACACATCTTTGTACTTATTCTCTCTCCTGGTGTATGCGAAGGAGGAAAACTGCATTTGGTATTGTTGATATTTTTAGAGGCATGCAACCTTATCTTAAACAAAGCAACCACCTCCCACCTTGTAAAATCCCCCTCAAACCATACATCAAAAACAAAGCAGACACAGAGGGATGTTTTTCTCCATTTACAGATCACCTTTGAAGAAACACTTTCATTCTGACTACTTTATTTCATTTTTTTATAAAATATTATTAAAATCAAGTATTATATTACTGATAAAAGCTCAACAGCATACAGATCTGACTGCAGTTTAGGCACTGCATTACCTCTAAGGAAAGCAGGCTATTACTACTTAAGAACTTGTCTAACTTGTTGCAGAATCACCTGTACGTGATTAGTAAACCCATGGAGCTTCAGTCATTTTCTTATCTGTTCTATTGCCTGCAGGAGATTCATTACTGCAGTATTTACGGCTGCCACAATAGTTAATATGATCTAGGCATAGCTACTTGTTTACCCATTGATATGATGTGACAGTTTAATAATAACCATCATAATCATGGATACATAAGACCAGAAGTATTTTTTTACCCTATGGAGATGCTGTTTTCATCTTCTACCAAAGGCATTCTATCCAGTCCTTTAAATTATTGCACTTCACTGGAGGCATTATAGGATATTTTTAACTTTACCAGCAACTTAAAAACACACTGCTTTGTCTGTTTCCCCAAAGAGGAAGACAGAATAGCAAAGACTTTATTTTTTAGATGAAATGGAGTATTCAGTAGTAAAATGTAAAAATGGAAGTTTTCCCAAAAGGTGAAAAACAAATAAAATTAGCTGTAAGGGTGTTAAATCCTAGAATAAGAAAGAAAAAAAAATGATGAGACAAGGATTTACTGCAACAAAAAAGCACAACAGTTTCCAGCTTACTCGAAGTACTCATTTACTACTGCATTTACTTAGCATTTTGTCTGTTTTCTATCAGGTTCAGACTAAATGGATGATTTTTAGCCTCAGTCTGAAAGGAAGACACTTCAGTGGCCAAAGGACAAGGTTCCTATGGGTACAGATTTGGATCTATTGTATGACTGATCTCAAATCTCCTCACCCCACCTGCCTTTTAATCACATACAACACTCAGGAGTTGAGAAAATGTTACACAGTGAGACAGGCCTTCAGTTCTCTTTCATAGCACAGTGAAGCAAGAAACTCTCAAATGGTAACCGAGCAGACCATTGCATTTGTTAAGCTCTTAATCTTAGTGTCAACCAAAGCCTCACCAGATGAAATGAAGTTTGTCTCTTGCAGTCGTGTGAACATTTGTACTGTAGAAGCTCACTTGAGATACTGCAGTTGGATCTCATGTCTATCCGTGACTGGCACATTAAAAAGCCAGAAATAAAGCCCTTGTGTGGCTACTCAGTGTGAATGAATTGACAGATCCATCCAGGAAAGAATTAAACTGAAGGCTTTAAATGAAAAGGCAATGAATTTATAACAGGATTATACAGCAGCTTGAATCAAGTTTGTACAATGCTGAGCTGAGAATTCAAAGAAAAACAAGAGACAGCACAAAGTATTGGCATTTATAATTGGCTAACGAGACTTCAGCGACACAGGAATTTTGCAGCAGCGGCAGATTCTCACACAGTTAGAAAGACTGAAGAGGATTTTAGTTCCTGTGCTTCACCAGTTAGCTCTACTGAAAGACAAGTCCCCAGGTGGCAAGTTATATCGAGGTTTTTTTTCCTGCTCCTCAAAACTTGCAAATATTTTTACTCAGAGTAATTTTTTTTGGCTCTTCACGTGCATGAAGCCTGGCCTAAGGTTTGTGACAGTTTTAGACTACTAGGACAAAGGCTATTATCAGCTGATCAACAAGCTGTAGTGGAAAGCTTTCCAAAGTTTCCTGAATTAGGAGATTTTCATACCCAAAATGTTTACACCCTTGCACTTATTCTATTTTAAAAGTGAGTTTGGGGCTTCTTTCCTAATGCTAGGAATAGATGTTCTGTATAGAATTTTGCATACAAACCAAATCCCAGATGATACAATTACCAAGTTCAATGGGAAAACACAGCAAAAGGAGACAGAAGTTTAAAAGTACAAGTTAGGAAGGAAAAAAGCACTTTCAGCCAGGAAGTGCTTTTGGAAGTGTCACTGTCACATCAGTCAAAAGTGTGGTTTGGAAAATAGTAGTAGTTGCATGCCTAGCAAGTAATCCTTGCAAAAGAAATTACATTTAGGAACAGGCATTTAATCTTTAGTTTACATTCATTTATAAGTATCCTGAGGAAGATCCACCTTTGACTAGTTTTGACTAGCTCTCACAGCAGGCATCTTTGACATCTCATTTTCCATGTTCTGTGATGCTTCACAGGGCTCTTCTGAATCTTTATGTTGCTTGTGGGCAGTTGCTTTTGCTCGGGTTGCTTGAAAGGTATTTGGAAGAAGAAGGAGGGATTGAACATCTTGGGCTTTGCAGAACGGCCTGTGCCCCAATAGCGTTTGCTATCACTGAGGTAAATCTGTCCCTTCTCCTTTAACAGCGTGGTCCTTAACGCAAAACCAGAACTCCAGTGTCAGCACCCCATCTCCAAACTGATCTCTGCCTTCATTAGTTCTTGCTAGACCACCCTCTCCTTCTCTAACAAATCACATATTAGTTGTTTCATACAGCAGTTTTAGGGCAGATATCCCATATTTTCCTGAGTCCAGGTTGATTCATCATTTTATCTTCATTTGCCTCCTGCTCCAAGCAGCTGTGGTTTAACTCCTCACCCTTTCTTAGATTAGCAGCAGCTCTTACAAGATGCCTATTGTCTTCAGTGAGATTCTTGGTCTGGGAAGCAGCTGCAGATCTCACTCTCTCATTACAATAAGTTGCAAGTAATCAAACCTGGTAAATGGAAACATATGCTATTACATTCTGAAAATGCATGTCATTCAAAGTGCTGGAGTAACTTCACCACCATACCTTTTTTGAAAGTTGATGAGAGGCTACAGGTATTACTATAGATAACTTAAAGCTGTGGCAGTTATTTATTTTCCCGTTTTTTTCTCCATCCACTCCCATGCTCGCCATTTTCCAGAGTGCTTTGGCCACTTGAAAAAAATGACAGTCACAAAACCTGGGCATAGGGAGTATATAAACGTTCTGTTAAGATCTGAGAGGAACATTTCGCCAAGGAAGTTAAGGCTGTTTTTAGAAGTGATTAAACCTGTCACTTTAAACTGTACCTACCCTCACTTTGACACTGATAAGGAAAGTCCTGCTGCCTAAGTGTTTTAAAGGAAATAATTCTCTTGAGGAATGTCAGACCTGCTGCTTTAAATGTTGCTTCTCACTGCAGTGCTAATGAGAAGTGCATTTGCAGAAGTATCCAAAAAAATATCTGTGTAATTCCTTTGCCTATGGACATACATATCTGTATTTGCAGTTACCATATTAAAAAATAATGTGATGCTTTTCTTTCACTAACGGCTGCATCAAACTTGAATCTGGTGGCACATCAGCAAATAAGCTTCAGTGAAACCAGTGGCACGTTCCTGACGATTCAGTGACATGAGATTGAGCCTGAGTAATTTTATTCTATGTCAGGCCTAAATGTTTAACAATTTTCACAGCAGTCGATCAAGCCTGTTTCTTTTTAGCTTGTTCTTTCTTTCTCTCTCTCTGGTATAAATTTGGAACAATCCTCTCTGAATTCAATGGAGCTATAATAGTCTAAGGAGAGAATAAGACCATTTTTGTGCTAGCTTTGCTCTCTGACAACTGTCTTACAATAAGCAAGTAGACAATCAAAAAAACCCGCCAAAACCCAACAGCCCTAAACAACACTGACAAGGTATGATAGAGGCAGCCAAACTACTGAAAGTCAGAAACCCTGCCAGTCGGTGTGATGACAGCGATGACTACTTTTTTTCTTTGGCCTGCTACACAGTCATTTTATCATGATCTCAGGTTATAGTTCTTGTCTAACATTATACAGTACTCAGAGGTATTCACACCCCTATTCTATATCCCCTTCACATACGCAATTCTCACTGAGTTATTTGGGGAATTATTTTTTAGAATTTTGGTGGATTATAACTATAATTTTGAAAAATAACAATTTGGTACTTGTATTTTTGTAAATAAGTGAGTATTATGAGATAATACTAAATTTTCCTTGTAATTCTTGGTATGGGGTCTCCTTGTTTATTTTTAATACAGTTATTGTACCATGGACACTTTTTCTTCTTGAGCATAGTAGAAGTGTAATATGTTTTGCCATGTGATAGGGAAATGGAGTAGGTGACCTTTCAGGGTACCTATTTTTCATGCTGCCCTATTTAAAACAAAGGGATCTTCTTGGTATATGCAATACACTTGCATCCTGTCTGCACTGTGTCTGCATTAAGATGAGGTAATAAAGATATGGTAAGAATCCAGAATGTTTTATTGTGTAGGCGTTACTTGTTTCTGTGTAGTATAGCTGAATTTTAACCAACTTCGTTTCTGCTCTTCAAAATCAGATAGGATCTTCGATTACATCTTTTACATTTTCTAATTTCTTTTATAATTTGACAGTGCAAGTGCTTAAATTCTTTAATTAAAGTATATCTTTGATTCAACTTGGCTTGTATTGGCTTGTAAGACATTTTTCATTGTTAATCTTATTTAAATGGCTTTATTAAATGATATTCTGGAGTATATGCATCCTCTCTAGGTTCTGCTCTTCCTCAGTGCTTTAGAAATTGAGTTGGTCATTTAAATTACCTAGTCTATTGAAAAGAAAGAACTTTTCCAGAAAACTGGTGGAGTGCATAAACCACCTGCCTAGGAAGTACAGCTTAGTCTTTTTATTACAACAGTGTCACATTTTGTTCTATAAAAAGACAGTATGGTAAAAATTTCAGGTCTATCTGATTGTGCTAGACTGGTTAGGTATATATGACTGGAACTTGGTCCTCTTTTAACTGAAATCTTCTCAGATTTGTTGTTCTGTGCTGCTGCAGGCAAAGGAAGCAATGTAAAGATCATGTCTCCATGTTGTTTTTTTCTAAATTCCTGAGTTTTCTCTAGGTTTTAAACTTTAGTGTGAAATTTTCTGCTCAATATCTTTTCAGCAAAAAGTCAGTGTCAGTGAGCTCAGAAATACTTACAAACCTTTTTGGTGCAATGACCTTTAGCTAAACCCAGGTAGTCATTCTAAAGAATCTAACTTAGATTCTTGGCCTTGTACACTCGAGCGCCTAGTATTTTTCTCCAGGGCTGATCAGCTCTTCACTTTGAGCTGCTTCCCTCTTTTTGGTGTCCACAGAAAATCTAAAAGAATAATTTTCACTGAGCAGCTGACAGGATCAAGAAGTTTCAAGTTTGATGAAAATCATAGCTTTAAAAATCCGTATCAGTCCAATGGCTGGTCTGTTCCTGTGCTATGCTTTTAATACCAATCAGTAACAGATGCTTACATGTAGGTGTGTAGCTGCTTATAGTGATCCTAATCATAGCACTGTCACAGGTGGTAAGAGCATTGCTACGTTTCTGGAGGGATCAGATCCATGTTCCAAATCACAGACAGTGATCTCTTACTTGTTGGTTCTTCATAAACTTCAAAAGGTCTGTTTTTTTTCTAGCCCTCTAATAGGAAAGTTTCTGGATTATCTTTTTTTTTCTGAGGTGGAAAAAGAGAAGATAGTTTCCCACATCACTTCAGGTCAAAACAATCCTGTTTCATGGACTGCTGTGAAGCCAGGGGGATAAGGATTTCAGGGACAGTAGTGTCCTAGAAATACTTGAACTGCTTATCTTCAATTTGTATTCAAAAATAGAAGACAAGATAAGGAAAACTTTATTAAGTGCCATTGAATGAGAAGTAGTTTGCTCAATGTTCTGTCATCTAACACCTCACATAAATAATACATTTTTTTACTTATTAAATTTATTTATTGAATAGTCTAGCTGTATAACACATAAGTTCTATGTGGTGGTGGTGTTTCTAGGTGGCTATCGTTCAGTCTATGAAAAAAACTGAACTGTAGTACATTCCTGCTCAAAAATGTCTTAAAGGTGAGGAGAATCCAAAGAGTAGGTGTGTTCTGTTGACATTGTTAAAGATAAACAAAAGGACCATTGGAAAGGCTTACAGATTCTTACATTATGTATGTTGCTATATTTTGTAATTTTTGGTAAGAATATGGCTCTTGGACAACTAATTATACTTTAAGCTTTCTTGGAGTAAATGGTCACGTTAACCTATGGCAAAAATGTTGGCATTGGAAAGAAGAAATTAAAGAACAGAAGAAATTTAAGAAATTTGAAGAGGAAATCTAAAGAACCAATTTTTTTAAGAAATTAATGTACAGAGGAAACTAGAAGTTTTTGGCTGTCAAAGATTTTTTAACAGAAAATCTGTTAAAAACTCTCTAATATGTAGAAGATCCTAGCAGCTCTGAAACACCACACTTTATTCAAGTAGAGAACTGTACAAAAAGGAAGTGTTACCAAAGCTACACATACAACTTTCTAACTGTCTGTGAATCACTTTGTTGAGGCAGCTGGAGCCCAGCCTTGGGCAAAGGGGAAGGCTGCAGCTTGGGAGCGGAGCAGAGGGTGCTGAGGGGGGAGTCAGAAGCGAAGCAGGCACAACTGGTACTGCAGGCTGAGCAGCAGCTGGAAACCCAGCCTTGCTGCTGGAGACTGATGTGAGGTGTAGCTGGGGGAAGAGGGAAGCACCTACCTGCCCAAGAAATTGCCTTGGATATAAACAAGGGAACTGTGATATAATTAAGGTTATACTTCAGGAATTGGGAATGGATGCTATTGTTTTTCTATTTGGTTGTCTATCTTCTTTTCACCCTTACTAAAATGCTCTTAGGTAAACTAATTGATTCGTATTTGTGAATAGAGAAAAATTCGCTCACCAAGTACCAACAGGTTTTTCTTAAGTTTTCCTCAGCTCTGGCTGAAGATACAAGCCACTGTTTTATCAGCAGACTTTTATTTTAAACTTTGGCCAAGTTGCTGCCAATCCAGGCCTGAGAGGTGAGTAATATATCTGGATCTTCTGCAAATTGCTAAGCTCTTCAGTTCTCATTAAAACTGCTGATGAATCCTGCTCCCTTTAGAGATTTTGTGACAATGGAATACTTGCAGAGAAATCCTGTGTACAGGACAAGTTACCTAACTTCTACCAAAATGAATAGGAGGTGACAGTATTTGAAAATTTCCCTGATGTTTATTTATGTCTTTAGGCATATACATTCCCAGGAATGTATACACATTAATATTAAATGAATTAATATTAAAAAAATATTCAAAAAACTCCAAACATGTAGTTTTCTCCTGATAATTAACCAGTAAAGGTCTTTGAAGTAAGTTAAGGAAATCTCCCCAACAATTGAAATGATCTGTAAACCCCTAAAAAGATGAAAATAAAAATGTACCCGTTATTCTGACAAGTAATAAAGAAGGGAAACATAAAGAGGGGGAGGAGAGAAAATGTTCATTGCAAAATTAGTAATTTTTCATTAAGAGAGTGTACTTGCAGTCTTGCCTGGATTACTGTTGAACTAAAACCTCAGAACAGGGTAAGTTTGGACCCTCTAGTATGCAAATACTCTCCTGGGGCAGTTACACTTGCACGTTATGTCTTTTCAATGCAGTGGGTAACTGGTTTAATTTAGTTTGCAGGCTGATGCTTTAGGCATTCTGCTCCACTGGTTTACACATGATTCCAGCCTTAATACTTTCCTAAAGTTTAAATTAGAATTTTGACTGCTGCTGAACTTTTGAAATTACTTTATCTGATATATAATTCCGGAAGCTCAATGCTGGTAAAAATGCTAATTATTACTTAAGTCCAAATGTAAGTTGAGTTTGTGAAATGCAATAAAATCAGATTTTCTAAGTATTTTTATAATGTCCTTTTGCAAATGTCATAAAAATTTAAGATACTAATAATTCTACTACTTGACAGCATAATGAATTATGAATAAAGCGTATTCTACTTTCATTCCCCTTTTGAAGGCTGTTTTTAATGCAAGCAATAAGCAAAAGTTTCAAGTTCTTAAAATATAGTTCTTTGCTCAAACAGACTTTAATAAAATCAAGGCAAGTCCACTCACAGCTTCCACAGAGTCGTACATTGGACATAAATGAGAAAAAATAAACTGAAAAAGTAGTTAATGACAACTCTACTACTGCTACAGTTTGCAAGAAACAAGCTAAAAAGGAAATAAAAAAGCAGATGATCTAAATGTGATTCATAGTGGTTTTGTTGTTATCTTTTTTAAAATTTTGTACCAAACAACTGGGCCATGACAGTGATGGTATTAATGCCTTCTGCTGTCTGTATTCACATATTTATTTCCATTAGACCTGTTCTGGGCTGGATAAGAGCTCATGTGGGTGTTACTTCTGTGTGCACTTACCCAGTTTTCTCGAAAAGTAAACTGACGTGCAAAGCACTGAAGAAGCTTTATGCCTGGCAGAGAACGCTAACGCACAGTACTGAAGAGGTTGGCATTTTTCTGTTTGGTTCGAGAAGAGTGGGAACATCTGTCTCAGATCTCAGGCCAATATTGACTAAATTTTAAAATAAATTTGTATTCCTTTTCTTTCTTTCTGGAAACCGACTTGAGTTTAAGCTGTGTCTGGCCAATTTTATTCAAGTATTCCTCATCTTCCTCCACACTAAAAAAGCATTGAAATTTCAAGTGTTTCTTAGTTAGTTGCAACTAATCATTCTATCTCTTTCTGGGACTTAGATTATTGTCAGATTTATTGTAAAGCGATGCCTTTTTTTGGGATGAGGCACTCAGCAATCTCTCCAACCTCCCCGAACACAAAAGCCTCTGACTTTCCCTTCTCTCTCAAGTAATTTATCACACCTTTCCCCACCATCCCACCAGCAACTTTTGGGTACTCCACACTTCTGCTTTAATCCTGAGGTAACATGGCAAGAAGGCAAGGAAAATAAACTGTTCATCACTTACCCATCTCACTTTAATCTCTTGAGAGTTAGACAACTGTCTGACCCTTCCTGTTCAATCTTCTCAGCGTTTCGCTACAGACAGAAGTCTGACATTCGCTTCCCTGAAAGACTTCTGCTGTGCCACCCAGCAACCCAAACCGTAAACCAAAGCTCTATTGCACAAGGTGCTGTAAAAGCACAGACCTAAAAGACAATTTCTAATGAAAAAAGAAATAAAAAAAACCCCAAATCGATAAGGAGACAAACAACTAAAAGACTGTTGTAGACTTTTTACTGGGTTTTGGATGCTTTGTAGGAGCATATTTTTTGTACTTTGGAGATGATGAATGAAAACTTTCACTTGAAAGGGGGCCCAAAAAGATATTCAGGAAAGAAAAATGAAAGAAAGCAATAACTAAGAAACTGTAAAAGGAGCATCCTTCTGACTGAAACAGCTTGAGCTCACCAGAGGCAAAAAAAATCAGACTACTTTAGAAAACAGCCTGATTGCAAAATAAAACCTTGATCTAATCTTCCCAAATACATGCAACAAGTTAGAGATATCCATTTTCTATTTAATATTAAAAGGGTCTTATTTTACTTATTTGAAAATAAAAGAATGACTGACATAATGTTCCTTATATTCACTCCGTTTCCACCTGAAGGAGTCATGATACCCTTGATGTTTTGTATGTTAAATCATCAATTTTTGGTTTTCAGAATTTAGCATTAAGAATCCATTCTTTCTGTTAAATCTGTAATATTGTGGTTTAGTTTGTGTTTATATTGTGTGGTCATTTGCTGTATTATATAATTAATATTCTCAGAAACCTTTGAAAGTATTTCTTTGGAGAACTTGGCTTCTTTGGATAAATTCCTGATACGCTATTCATGTCAATAAATCAGCAACATGCTGCTTCTATATGATGGTAACCGTCTTTCTTTTCAAGAGCTGTGCCCTAATTTGACCAGGTTTCAAGACACTAATGCACTAGATTGGTTGGCATTTTCCCAGTGAATACTGTAGAAGGGGTTAGCAACAATAAGCATGCAACATAAATCTGTATTGTTTACCTCTAAATATGTTTTCAGCATGAAGTTCGAAATGGATGGTTTAGAACAAAATGAAGTTCCCAATGTGATACAGGCTGATCACAATCTGTCACAACAATTAATGGCAGTCAGACGCAAAGACAGTCTTAATTACTTAGTCAATTTCCAGGAGAATTCCTGAAAGAGGAAAAATTAAATCAATGCCTGGCAATACTCAGAATAGACTTTAACAATGAAGAGTAAATTATCTGGACACCAGTAATGTGAAGCTTAGAGGGAGATGAATTAGCAGTAAATTAGTAATTAAAATATTTCTTTTCACACTTAAAGTGTTATTAAAGTTGTTTGTTCTTTTGATACAGAATGAGGTTGTTGACACATTTCTTATTAAAAATTATTCATAAATATTATATTTTTCAGTTCAAGAGTGGTAAGAATTTGATTGTTGGCCTTCCTTTCAGATTTACTTATAAATGCTCTTTAAAATATTTATTTCCATTAACATCTTTCAGGGCCACTGGGATTAAGCTTAGGTCAGGCAAGAGATTTGAGTTTTTGATATGGTTATCATGAGTGCTGCTTAGATTCTGATAGTTTGTAGTAGATCTAACGCAGTTTTATAATCCCTCAGACTAGAAGAAAGAACAGCCTGTGACAAGGTAAATTGAAAGTTATGATTTAATGACCCGATAGATGCACTATAATATCAGTTCCTATTTTCATGCCTGGAAGAACAAACAGATATTTTTCTACTTTGTTTTTAATACCTAAGATGTTTATGAACTCCAGCAGACTATGTATGCCCCAGCTAATATTGTTTTAATATCATAAAGCTGTCCTGGAGTGAAAATATCCATTTCGGTGGCAGCTTACTGGAAAAATCTAGTCAAAGCCAATTATCTATGGTTATTTTCAAGCTTGTAGATCATTCATTATTAATGGATGAGTTAATTAAATTAATTTCAGTGAAAATGTTGAGACAGAGCGATTCCTGTTGAGGTGATATGCCAAGATATGCCATGGGATGTCTGCTTCTTCATTAATTTTGTCTTGATTGAGGTTAGGTGAATCCCTCTGAGAGCCTCTTAGCAAGCCTTAGTCCTTTAGGTGAGAATCAATTTCTACTAAAGGCAGTCTTGTGTGTAGCGGTGATTTGTTTTTCTCTTAGCTTAAACAAGAAATTGAGAGTTACATTAAGCCTTCCTATATACTGACTGCTTTTAATTTGTTAAGCATGGAGATTAAAACTGCCTCCTTGTGCAAAACGTGTCAGGAGCTGCTGCCCTTGTGTTTTCTGGTGACTGGAACAGATTTTATGACCTTGAATTAGGTTTGACCACTGGGTGCATATTTAAGGTTTTCAGTAGTTTCTGTTTCAAGAAGAAGTAAGTGGAAGCAATGCAAATTTTTATTAACAGGAGAGGAATTCTCCTGAGCTCCAGCTGTTCTGGGCCGCCATGAAGGTCTGAGCAGTTCTGTGCAGGTATCTCATGATACCTATTAGAGAGCTTTCACCAGTTTAATTTCTCAACTTGCCTTGTATAGTTAGACAATATGACCTAATTATTTTTTCATATGTTTCTTCATTCGCCAGGAAAGAAACACACACCGCAATTTAATTAGATGTTGAAATACTTTTCGGTAGTGACCAGAACTGGAGATGTGTGTGGTGGCAGAGATTTCCTGCCCTCCTTGATGGGCTCAGACTGTGTATGGATGGGGATTATGCTCCTTTTTTTTTTTTTTCCTTTTTTTAGTGAATAAGACTTTTCGTAGAACATGCTGGAAGTCTGACTATTTGACAGACAAGACTATGTGGTCTTGTTATATGGTCCTGACAATCAATACAAGGAACTTTAACTCCTGTTTGTCAGTAGAGGGGATGGAAGAATTTCCTTTTTTCTGGGCGTTCTCCAGCATAGAGCCTGCTGGAGAAATATGACCTATTTTGGCCATTACATTAGGATCAGTTTTGGTAGCACAATTCTTTTGTACCACAGAATCACAGCATGGCAGAAGTTGGAAAGGACCTCTTGTCCAACCCCCCTGCTCAGGCTGATTGCCCAGGACCATGTCAAGATGACTTTTTGAACATCTAGAGGGAGGAACACTCCACGACCTCTCTGGGCAGCCTGTGCTAGTGCTCAGTCACCCTTTCAGTAAAAAATGTTTCCTAATCTCAGGAGGAACTTCCCATGTTTCAGTTTGTGCCTCTGATCCTGCCACTGAGCACCACTGAGGAGAGCCTGGCTCTGTCATCTGTGCAATCTCCCTTCAGGTATTTGTGCACATTGCTAGATCCTCTCAGAGCCTTCTTCTCCAAGCTGAACAGCCCCAGCTCTCTCAGACATTCCTCATAGGAGAGATTTGCCAGTTCCTTCTTCATTTTTGTGGCCTTTCACTGGACTCTCTCCAATATGTCCATGTCTCTCTTGAACTGAGGAGCCCAGACCTGGACACAGGACTCCAGGTGTGGCTTCGCCAGTGCTGGTAATATAATGAAAACTGTGTATTTTTAATTAATAGTGAAATGGAAATGCTGGTGAATTAATTTGCATGTGGTCAGACACAAAAACCTTGTCAGGGCAGTAGGGGAGCTAGCGGCTCCTTGGGGCTGTGAGTGTCAGGGTCTCCACCAGGTGCGGGGAGCACCCAGGCAAGGCCCAGCAGCCATGGCCCATCCCACCACCCCACCCAGGAGCAGGCAGATGGGGACACCAGGGCAGCCCCAGCCCTGGGCATCAGGCATCTCCCTGGAGATGAGAATGTGCTGAGGCCAGATTGGGATGTGGACGTGTGGGTGGGCCCAGCTATGTGGGGCCCATGGATGTACAGGCCAGAGCTGTGGGGAGCTGGAGACCAGCTCTGCTGCAGCATCACCTGGGCAGAAACTGGCAGCCCCAGGGGTCTGACGTGGAGTCCTGGGCCATGGGAGGGTGGGGTGGGCCCTGGGTGGCTAGGCAGGGACAGTCAGGGCTAAGAGTGCTCTCAGGGACATCACAAATCCTTAGAGTGCATTTTGTCTTTACACTGATTTTGGTTTTACACGGGACTTTGAGATGGGAACTTTTATCTAAAAAAATGTTCACTATGTTGACAGAAACTATTATATCCCACAGTTTTGTGTTTATTATGCAAATACGCTTTTTGTTTTTAAGGAATAGCTGTCAGTAATGTCTAAAATTAGCCAAAATAGCACTGCAAATCTTATTTTTCTTGTGTATGTTTGCCATATTTAACTGTTTGGCATGGAGCTGTTTTGATAAGGTGGCCTTGCCAGGGTGACTTTTGATTTCTCATAAAGAGAAAAATGAAGAATAGGAGAGGCTCTGCCCAGAAATTAATCTTGCAAATATATTATTAAAAAAAAAAAACCAAACAATTTACACCTAGACTTAAGGACATAAAATGTAATCATCTTGGTGTAAACTTTGACTTTTTTCCTTCTTTTCTGAATGAAAAGACAATACAATTTATTTAATATATAAGCCTATGAAAACCTTCTGCACACAAGCAGCTAAAGCTGATAATCAAATAGGTTTCTAATCTGCATTGGCCAGACGCTTGGACTGAAGATGCAAGCAGGATTTATAGGAAGCAGGCTGGTGGCTGGTGATGGCTGCTAATCACACGACAGAAGTGAAGGTGACAAGGTGTTGTTAGAGGAATTAAGGAAGCAGCATGACCTTTGCAAAATGCTGTAAGGAGAAGGTGGGGAAACAGGGTAACTAGAGCTGAGAGGGAAGGGGCAGTTGAAGCAACAGAGAAGACTAAGGAGCCAGGGAGTGAGATAGCTCAGGAAAATGGATCTGGGAGAGAGATCTGTACTGATGGGAGAAATACTGGGATTTTAGGAAGGCAAGGGGTCATTTTAAAATGGGCGTAAATTGGTGCTGTTGCTGAAAGAATCATCTCGCTCTACTTCCATCATTGGCTGCTAGTCTTCACACACTCTTCCTGTTCTCCATCCCATTAACTTGCCAAAAACGTGCTTCATTTTAAACCAGCACCAGACACGATGGGGGTGGAAATGAGAGCCAGGGAGAAGGAATGATGTGTTAAGTTTGCTGCTTTTGAAGCTGCGTGGCTTCCATCTACTCACTGTAGTCATGAAACTGCAGCCTGGGAGGAGCTGGGAGAAGAGAGTGAGTGAGTGAGTGGAATAGCAATGGGTACGAGATGCTGGAAGGGGAAAAATGAGATGTAAATGGGAGGTAAAGGCTAGAGCCCTGGACAAGCTGGAGCAAAGGGGTACTGAAGAGAGCATAAGAAATGTTAATTACAGTGCCTCAGCATTTTCTTGATATCAGAAATAGTGTAATAGTTACTGGAAAACATTTCCAGCTTCCATGGGCTGTGAAACACTTCCATTTTGATTACATACCCTGTTTCCTCAGGGGATTAAGTTCTGAGTGTCTAAAAGTTCTCAGCTTCTTGATGATCAGTTCTTCCTGAGAGTTAATATAATTGGAAATGTCAGAATCATTTATGCCAATGTTTTTTAAGATAGATATCTTATTAAAAATAAAATAATATTGTTTAAAAGTCAGGCATCTAAATTGGGAACTGTTTTTCCATATTAATAATCTCATTAAAACTTGCCCGTGAAACACAAATGTAATGTCAAGTTAGGATTTTCTGTTGCCCCTGACTGACTTTGCAGGATAGACAGGATACAGACAAGCAGCACCTACTCTGTTTTTTCCTTGCTCAGGTTTTATTCCTGCATTAGCCCACATTGTTCAGACTCAGCTCTCAGTAATGAAGTATTAATTTCCTCCTGCAGTTTTCTGATGTTTTTAACAGTTGAATTTCAGATGCTTTGGATGGATTCATTTGTTTTTACTGTATAGAGGGGAAGCAACAGCCAGATTAAATTCAGAAGCCGATCTGGGAGTCTCTATTGCATATACACAAATATGATGAATTAAAGGATTATCTGTGACAATATAGTTCTGGCACTTGCTACTTTTTCCATTGTTTGGAAAACAGTGTTCTCTAAATGTATCTATTTTGTGCAAGATCTCCTTGGGCTCTTTATGCTTTTTTTACATCATTGTCTCCTAAAAGCATAGGAGAAATGCAAAATAATTTTGTACTTTTTTAGAAACCTAGCAAGTGTCTGTGGGAGCTATTTATCTGTTTAACAGCATACTACAGCAGAAGTGGTCATAGAATTAAGTGAACCCTTCTAATTGTATTAGCCTTTGTCACAGTTTGTAGATGAGGAATTTTATTGCAGTTTTAAATGGTGTGATGTATCTTTGTGTTCACTTTGAATTACATACAGATGAGCTCTTTTCACATAACTGTGAAGTCAGGAAGTAGCACATAATGCCATAGTATTAATTCACTGAAGAGGCGAACTTCACATCTGCTTTTGAATACTGTTGCCACATGCTCAATTAATATGGAAGTGTTGTAAATATGGAAGCTAACCATGAAATGGAAGGCATATAAATGTGTCAGGTTTTGAGATCTTCATTGTGAGAACGTGCTGCTGCTTTACATTTCAGTCAAAATCTCTGCAATTAAGGTATGACATGCTTTTCTGATAACAAAGTTTTCCAAATTATTTTAGAACTGTATGAGTCTCCTACAGAATCATGTGATTATTTGAGCCCACTACTTTAGATCCTGAAGTTTCATGCTTGAATTACAGGCTGTTAATTTAACTTTAATTATAAAATCACCTTAATGCCTAGGTCCGGTTTTAATGACAAGGAGCCTTCAAAGCTTCCATTGATTTGGTTTTACTTATTCAATAGTCAGATGCATTTAGTTTTAAAGCCTATTAATTCATTATCATTTAGGGACTGCAGTGTTAATCAGTTAAAAGTCTACTGTATATATTAAAAGCATTTGCTCATTCAGATTGTTTAGTGTTTTATTAAAATCTATTTTAAACTGATTAATAGGAATTTATGTATGAATTTGTTCATGTGAATGTAGATAACATTTAATGAAAGTAAAGCTCACAAACATTTAACTTAGATAAGGAGTCATTTAATGAGCTTCTTATAAAACCCAAATTACTTAGCATAAATAATCACATTATGATTTATTGCACTTTTGCATAGTCAAGGAAGCAACTCAAGAAGTGATTAATTTATGTTCTTAACTTTAATTTCTTTGCAAAGTAAATATTTTCACATTTAAAAAAAATCAGTATATTCTTACATTGATTGTTATAATTATTTTTCATAATACAGTCTCAAACTCCAACCAGTCTTGTATCTTGGCCTTTAAAATAAATTACTTCAACAGATAAAAGCAGGTAGTTGCACTGGAATAATGGATGTTATAAAAAGAAATAATAGAAATAGTCACAGTAGTACCTGGAGCACCAAAATATGAAATCTGCCCAAGTTATTTGCTCTCATTGGTATGTGACACGTTAATAGACATCTTAAAACATCTGAAAGAGGTCCACCTCCTACAGAAAACCATGCTTGTGGTAGCTGAAGGTGTTTCTTGTTTGCCTTCTGCCTCCAGGAACTTCACATTTCGTAGAGGTATCTTATGTAAACTGGATAGCTTAATACAAATTCTTCCCTGGAGATTTCACAGAGTCACAGAATGGTTGCAAAGCTTGTAAGACACCTCTGGAGATCATCCAGTATAACCAACTTGCTCAAAGTAAGGCTAACAAGGGAATAGATTTCTCAGGACTGTCTGCTGTGCTTTTACGATGGACTCCAAGGATGGAGTATCCAAACCTCTCTGTACAACCTGTTGCAGTTTTAACTGTTGTGATAGTACAAGTTTTCTTGTGTTTAGAAGGAATTTTCTGTATTTCTGTTTGTGCCCATTGCCTCTTGGTCTTTTACTAGGCATCACTGAGAAGAGTCTGTCTCTGCTTGCTTTGATTCCCCCCCAACTGATATAAATGCATTAATGAGATGCCCTCTAACCTTTTCTTCTTGAGGCTAAACAGTCACAGCTCTCTTAGCCTTTCCTCATGTATCAGTTGCTCGGATCCTTTTAACATCTTCATGGTCTTTCATTGGATCTGCTTTGGTATGTCAACATGCCAAAGAAGCATCTAAAGGGCTTGCCATTATCTATGCTTTGTGCCAGAATCAATCAACATTGTACAGGCATTTTGTATTTCCTCATTTTCAACCATTTGAGTCTGAAGTAGATTATTATTATTGAATTTTTAAAAGTTCATGTTTTCAGAAGGCACAAGTTATCAAAACCAACTTAAAATCTTCATAAGCAACTTTATTTTGGTATTATTATTTAAAAGATTATTAGTGTTTTTAAAGAAAATCAATCTATGTCAATGAAGCATTTAGTTTATATAGTATAATTCAAAACTCTTATCATAGATTTGTACCTCTGTAGATAACTGAGGAAAACCTCTAAAACTCACCACTATTTCAAATCACCTTTTGTCTACTAGAGATAGAGTGAAATAGTCTGATATAATGGGAAATAACAAATGTGTTAAAAACTGTGATAACAACAATCCTACACTGTCAAAGAGCTGTAATTAACCTTTGATGCCTTTCCTTTCACCAAATGTGCTTGCTATGTCCAATGTTACTTTCACTTACATTATTCAGTAGTTGAAGGCATACCTCTAGTGAGTTAAATTCCAAATCCCCAAATATTAATTTATGACAAGGATCATCAACTTTAGCTCAATTTAATTTCAAATCCCAAATTGTGCACTGAAGTTTCAATGAATATTTCTAGTGCTAATTACTCAATTTCTATATTTATAAGAGAACTGGCACCTCATAAATATCACATTGTGCTATTATCTCCATATGTGCCTGTTCCCTCTAAATATAGAAAATCAGCAATTAGCACTAGAAATATTCATTAAAGTTTGAAGGTAGATAAATAACAAGTACGAATGCCATTTATTTATTATAATTTACAAAGCAAAGAACATCTAACTGCTTCTCATTTGATTAATGTGCCCCATACCACCAGTTACACTAAATACTTAATCTGAACTACCACTAGATAAAATTCATACTAGTTAGTAAGACAATATGCTAAATGGTTTGTCAGTTTGGGCATGGCACAGCACCTTGTGAAGTTTTGATTAGCCTCACCTCCAATGTTAGGATTGCAAAACCATCTTAGATGTATTTTTTACCCCCACATCTAGAACTGTTCTTTTTTCAAATAGAAAACAAAACCATAAAGTGCACCAAGGGTATACTTTATGTCAGGAATGTTTTTCCTTCTTTTTTTATTTTTGGAAGCTGTCTATCAACTTGTAAAATTGGTGAGCCACCTGTACTGAGAGCTGAGTCAGACTGGCAGGTACGAAACTGAGAAAATCAGCTTCATTATACAGGATAATCTCTCTAAAACACATTTTTATGATAATTTCTGTACCATGAATAATCTAGCTTGTTTCTCTTTGCACATAGTAACTGTTGCTCATTTGGTGCTGCACTGCTTGGTATGTATACCAGACGATATGAAAAAAAGTTTTCAATACTTATCCAGATATCAGTCTTAAATATAAAGATGATTGAGTACAGAACTGTAATTTTCTCTCACAGTATTCATGTCTCCCTTTGCACAAAAGCTCATGGCAGGTGAAAAGTCAAACCAGCATGTGTGCAATAACCTATAAGCAAGAGAATCTTAAGGTTAATAAGATGCCTTTCCTACGCTTTACCCTTTCCTTGATAGTGCTTTGATTTATGACTTGGATGTTTTTCTACATAGCCTCAGCTAGTATTGATACATTTGAAATATAAAATTATTCTTCCCTAAGCAATTCATTTTCCTTTAAGAGTATACTCAACAGAAAACATTGGTGCATTGATTTTATAGGTTCTTGGAAAATATTCTTTTATGAAAATAGGGATAAAGAAACATTTACAAAATTCTATTGTAATCTCAGACTGATTTTCATACCATCTTAAGGTTTGTTTTTTTTTTTTGCCAGTGTTAGGGCTTATCATGCAGATATTGTTTCTAAATGTTTCTGAATGTTTCTCACATCTTTCCAATTTAGATTAATTTCACATCTCATATAAGCCAATATATTTAAGTGGTATATGGCTGCTTCATTTACACTAGACCTGCTTTTTTTTTTTCAGGGTGTGTGTGTAAAACGATTAGGTATGTTATAAAATCATTATTAACAAGTGAAAGGTTGTACATTTTCATCTTTAAAAAAATCTTTTGAGAATAAAAGGGTCTTCTGATGATACACTTATCTATGTTGAACACAAATTATACTTATGGCTGGCACCATAGAAAAAAATATGCTACACATTGATTGTTATAACAAACTTTACCCAAATGAGCCTGATTGCAAGTGTCTGTAATGGTAAAACAGACTAGAGATTGGGAAAAATGGGAACTGAACCAAAATGCTTTTGTGATAGGGGAAACTGTTGTGTGAAACTTTGGCTGCACTAGGTAGGTTTTTAGGCGGCTTTGTCTGCCTAATTTTTGTAACTTTATGCAAAACCATAGTAAAGCAACATCAGCATTGACTCTGTGATTTTGTCTGGCTAATTTCTGTGTAAAAAGAGATGGAAAATGAGGGCATATTTTGTGATTCACTAATGATCTGAGGTACCTACCTCTGCCTCCAGATTTTGACCAAAACAGCCTGGCTATATCCCAGTTTGGGAGGCAGTCAGTGTGCTCCAAAGACCTAAAAAAGAACCTTGATGGCACAGAGAGATTCCATGACTGTCACTTACTACATAGGAAGGAAGAGAAATGATTTGCCAATGGCAAAGGAAAACACAGTACCTGGGACTGGAAGACCAAAGGGAACAGAGATCAGGACGGTTGCAATAGGTCACAGTAGCAGCTCAAGCTTAAGAATAATACAAGCCTTGCTACAGATGTTAAATTTATCTGTTTTATTCGTAATTGACTTGTGCTTTCTGAAGTGCTACTTTACAGCAGATATCAGATAAAGCAGAATACTTGCATAAAGCAAACATTTCCATACAGTGATTTTATTCTATGACTTACCAACCTTGTACAAGCATGCTCAATATTCTCAACAGATATTCTCACCTCAGCTTTTGAGAATGTGCAATGTGCTTAGCATTTTAAAGTAGGATATGCATAAAAACTTATAAAATGGAGGAAATTTAAAGCGGGCGGTGACAATAAAGACACTTTTGCTGGTTGAACTAAGAGTAGAGTCTACTCCAAAGGAATAGTGGATATGCTTTCAGAAGCTTTGGAGTGTGTATGGACTCACAGTGTACTGTGTCCTTAAAATAAGGATAAATCTTGATATAACTTAACATTACAACTTAAAAGGGAGTAAATACTTAAAAGCATTGTATAACTTTCACCTTTACATGTACTTCATGCTGTTGGCACTAGGGTATTTTATTGTGCATCAGATAAGACTGCCCCTTGACTTTGCTTTAAATTTATTGTCTTTTTTTTAATGCACTGCTGAAGGTGAATAGATGTCAAGAATGATACATTAGCTAATGTCTAAATGTATTCATATCAAGAAATTGAAGGACAGTTACTTAAATGCAGCTGGACGGCAGGAAAATAAATGACAGAGTTCTCAGGGTGTCACTTAGAATTTCATGGTTGTCAGTCATCAGAATAAATTCCAGTGTGCCTATAATGGGCACTCTAATTATATACATAACAGGAAATCTGGTTTTCTATTTTGGCTCTTAAATTAAAAAAATATCGACTCTTCTTATAACATTTTTATAGGTATAGGACTTACCTGTACTAAGCTTATGGTATCTGAGCACTCTATGAATGCTGGTATTTAAAATGCTGCTTCAATTCTGTTATATAGTTTAATTATTATTAATTGGTGTATTCTCTGGTAATACCTGATAAATTAGACTTCTTAGTCATGATTCTGGAAGAAGATTACATTTTCTTTTTCAATCGCTTACCAATAGACGTGGTTATATTATCACTGCAGTTAACACCTATTTCTCCTACTATAGGTGCAGTGATCGGTGCATCACGTGTCACAGGTGGTTCCAGCCCCACAGACCGGGTGTGGGAGCTCCTCAGAAGTCGGAGGATTCAGCAAGTTACGGCTCGAGGTGTCTCTAGCTGGAGGGACTTAACAGGTGACAAACTGCTGGCTGCAAAGTGTTATACAGCCTTATTTCTCTTTCTAGTGATTACTGCCTTTGTCAGGGTCTACTCGCCTCTGCTGTCCCCCAGTCCATAAAGCCTGCAGCTCCACTGGCGGCCGGTGGGGGGCGTCCCCTGCGGTGCGGGCCTGGGGCTGCCCCGTGCCCGGACACAGCCGGTTCCAGCCGGCTCCAACGGCCCCACCGCAGGGCACAGCTGAGCCCCTCAGCCACGGGCGGGCGCCGCGGGGAAAGCCTGGCTCAGAAAGGGCAAAACGCTGCCCGGCAGCCAGGGCTGAGGGAAACCGGGTGAGAAACAGCCCTGCCAGCCCCGAGGGGAGAGCAGGAGGAGGGGAGGAGGGGCTCCAGGCGGCCCCGGGAGAGACCCCGCTGGGGCAGGGGTTTCCCGGCAGCCCCGGGGAAGGGCCCGGGCTGGAGCAGGGAGAAGGGTGAGGAGGCGGCAGCGGCAGAGAGGAGCTGGCCCGGACTCGCCACCGACCCCCCTGCACCAGCCCCTGTGCTGCCTGGGAGGAGGAGGTCGAGGAGTCGGGAATGAAACCCTGCCTGGGAGGAGCAGGGTTTGGGGAAAATACTTTAGGTTTTAGTCTTTGTTTCTCACCATCCAACTCAATTTCAGTTGGCAATCAATTAATGTTTCCTCAAGCTAGGTCTGTTTTGTCAGTGATGGTAACAGACAGGTGATCTCCGTGTCTTTATCTCTACCCATGACCCTTTCATCTTATTTTCCCCCCTTGTCCTTTGAGGAGCGGTGAGAGGGTGCCTGGGTGGGAGTCTGGCAGCCAGCCAAGGCCAACCCACCGCGGAAAACAAATCAAAGTAACCAAACTGAAATTGAATGACAACATTCACCTAAACTCTGCACCAGAGTTCTGGTACTGTGTTCAAAGTCCAGTGTGTAAAATCTAGCCAATGGCATGTGTTCTATCAGACGAAGCTTTATCCTTTTGTTCTATAAAACTCAGGACCAACTCTTCTCTATCGTTAATTTCAGATTGGATTCACAGATGCTTAGGATCGGTTTTGCAGCTAGTGATAAGTATAACCGGGTAATCCAGTATGATTCATAAGCATTGGACTTGCCAGCATTTGATGGAAATCTTCAAATTCTGCAGTAGTAATCACAATATGCCAGGTGTGAGAGAGGAAACAGCCTAAACCTGAGGAGGAGGAGGCTGAAGAGTCGGGGATGAAGGAGGTAAGTTCAGCTTGGGAAGAAGAGGAGGGTGGTAGGAGACGTTTTGACTCTCAATGAGCTTTTTCATCCTGCTTACCTCCCTCACCACACAAACTAAACCATTTTCAGGGCTGGGATCCTTCTGAGTTTCCTCCAGTGGAAAAGCTCGATGACACTGCCTTTGTGAGGGCTGTAAGAACCTGTGAATTCAGTTGTCAGTGCTTCACTGTGCAACAGCACTCACATGGGCATGATTGGTGAACCGGGATATGATGCAGTGCCAAGCCATTGTTCTGCTCGTGTGGCCAGTGGTCAAACTTCTGGTGTCATGTTAAGATGTTGGGTATTTCTTGTGCCACCAATCCTACCCCAATAGGAGTTCCTGCTTATATTTGTCCTCCAAACAGAGATATCATTCAAGGAATCGCTTCACTGGGTTGTGGCAGCTGGGTTATTCTCCTTCTCGCTCCCTTCGTGAGTCAGTTCCTCCACAGACTGATAGGAATCACGATGGATCTGTGCAGCATTGGCCAGGAGGACACGTACTGTCCCTTGTCAAGCTTTCTGTGGAAGAGGTAGCAGGGAGGAGCAAGATGTGCACTTTTCTTCTTTCTATCGTGTTCAGTAGCAAAAGTGGGAAATGGCCACTCCCACTGTCAATATTTACATGATCTGCAGGGAACTGCAGAAGGCTTGAAGGTAGGCGGTTGTTGGGCATATGCTATTTAACAGTACACCCTGATCTAGTTGCAGGCACAAGTGACTGCCAGATTTTTTCCACTGACATCCTGTCAGCAGTATTGTCAGGTCAGAAATGTAGAGGCTTCCTGGATGTGTCCAAGGCCAGGCTGGATAAGGCTTTGAGCAACCTGGTCTAGTGGGAGGTGTCCCTGCCCATGGCGGGGGGGTTGGAGCTCAATGATCTTTGAGGTCCCTTCCAACCAAAACCATGCTATGATTCTATGATTCCTTAATCTAAGACTGGTCTGACTGTAACACTATTTTTCTATGCACTGTTCCCAATGTCTTAATTTTAGTAAGTGTTGACAACCTTGAGGTGGTATGAATTATTTTTTTTTAGGAGTTTGACAAGATACATTATGGTGTCTAATCCTAGGGTGGGGAAGTAATTTGGGTCCTATCCCTGACTGGCAATGAAACAGTATTGTAAATGAGGAGATGGAATATGGCGTAGTGTTTTTGTAGAAGGATTTTATGTGCGAATGCAAAGGAGGGGAAAGATAGTGTGTGAGGGAGCAGTGAAAAATGTATCAGAAGGCTAGTACTGCTTCAGGAAAATGCCTGGGCTTATTGAGGCTGCCCGAGGGGGGTGCAGTGGAAAGGAACAGTCGTGACAAGTCCTGAGACCCTGAACTGCCACATAGATAGAAAACCCGTAACTTTTTACTAGTGGTGGTAAAATCAGGTGTGTTGGGCCATATCCCTGATCACATGCAATGACCTCTTTCTAGCCAACACCTTAAGACTTAACTACCTTGGATTTTTTCATTGCTCTTGATGGTTATGACTATGTAAACAGACAAAATTGAGCTAATGTTCTTAGAGGGCAATGTCAATAAAGATATTTAGGCCTATACAAAAATTGTATAATTATTCTGTTTTGAATTCTACAGCTTCTGTCTAGCACACCCCCCCCCCCCCCAAACCAGTGAGTTCTTTAGCAATATTAATGTAAAACTCTTGAAAAAAATATTTTAAGCCTTAATTAGAGCTTTGAAAAAATGACATCTTCAACCTAAATATGCTTAGCTTTCATCTTCCTGCAGAAATATTCTGCTCTGAAGTAATTTGGTTGATTTACAGTGCACATTTTAATAGCAAACCTATTATCATGTCAATCAGGACTTCCCATGTTTTCTTTTCTTTTAAGAAAATAAAACACTCCAAATTAGGTCTACTTAAAATAATGGCAATAAAAGGTGTGCTAAAACCTTGAACAACTGCAGTTAGTACTAAAAGGCTTATCTTAAAGTTTTCCAAATTTATTGTTCCAAAAACCTTAATTATTTCATCTGAGCACTTCTGAGGTTACACGGAATACAGTGTCGAACTGTTTCTTCCCTGAAAAATTGAAAGACAAAACAAAACAAAAACCTAGTAATTTTACTTCATTGACATTAGAGTTAACACTCATCCCCAGTTGTGCAGCTTTTTTATACTATCCTGTCAAAGTAAGTGCACAAATATTACTGAACTTAGCAGACAGTCTGATAAAATGCAGAAAATTGTACTACTATAGTGTTGGTAGTAGTACCTTTTTTGGGCTGGTTTCCCTATTTTATACAACTGGCTTTGTGTGGTACACCCAAGGTAAACTCACGTCTCACTTTCTCAGCTATGAGAAGACAGTGGTGTGCCTCAGCACAACTTATTAGAGGATCATGTCCTAACCATGTGTTGAACTTGAAAGACAGTGGACAGTCTAACCTGGGTCTAGCCAAGAGTTTAGGCAGATGATTAGGACAATAGATTTACTCATTTTTCTAATCTGTGTTTAAATTCTGTGATATTTTGTTCCAGCAACTGGAAAACTCTCAAAACTTTAAAGCAGCTAACCCTTTAATATTCTGTGCTCAAGGTAACACTTCATTGCCAAGCAATTTGATTTTATTTTTAAATACAATATTCACCACATGCTTTTGAAACACAGCTTTTATATTCAAGTGGGAAAAAAAATATGTTAAAAGTTAATAGGTATCTTGGATATGCTTTTAAACCTTCATTTTCCTGATCTGTACCCCTTGAGCTCACCATGACTTTGGCAAACATTGTTCTGTTTTGCATTTTGCTTTTGTTTGCTACAGTGAACTTTACGAAAATGCGTGGCTGACTGAAAAATACAAACTGGTAGATGTCAGTTTATTGCAGATGCAAAATATTTTACGAAATGTAAACTCAGATATTATGTTCTGATCTTGTTTTCTAATTGCAAGGAGCAATTTTAGTGGTAGCAAAATGTACTCCATCTGGCTTAAAGAAGAGAAATATAGTAAGGCTTAATATAAACACGTGCTTAATTCTGCCTAAATGGATGATCATTCTAACTTTTTTATCACTGACAGCGGTCAGTGGTAGATGCCTAAGGAAAGAGGAGACAGGGCAATTGCATAGTAATAGCATCCCAGGTCCCAGTTGTGCAGATGCAAGCATTTTCTGACTTAAGAACTTCCTGAGGTCATCTCCCTGTTACTGTTTTAATATCATTAGTAATTTTCTTTCCCTCACTGAATGTATCTAATTGTTTAGGTTGAAACTCCCAATGGTTTCAAAAGGTTATGGCTCAAAGGCATGGTCAAAGAATTTACATAATAAGCACACACATATGCTTTGTCTAAGTGTGTCAAGGTAGGAGGTTTCCTGGATTATTGGGGACAAAGAGAGATTTAAACCAAAAAAATTTTCTAATTTTATCAAAAGCAAAACAGCTTATTTGTTCAACACTGTAATTTAGAGCTAAGAATCAAACAGCTGGTGCATAATATGCTTGTTATAATTTGATTTTCTTTTACCTGACAAGATTTTTTTGGGGTGAAGAGAAACTTAGCTATTCTTTCCTCTGTAGTCTCAGTGGAATCCAGAGCAAAATGGAAATGGGGACATTTAGCTGGAAGATTTTTGCATACAAAATAAATGGCAAAGTTTTAAGGGCACATGCATTTGAATACTATAATCAAAATGTCATTTAATGCAAATTCCAAAAGTAGTATCAACACAGAATTATAAATTTGACAGTGAAGTGCCTTTCATGAATAAATAGTTAAAGAAAGGTTATGATATTGCTGTCTCTATTGTGCTTCTGTTTGCTCTTCAAAGTTCCTGCTATTTCAATTTGGTAAAGAGTAGGTGGTGTTCTAATTATTATTTTTTTTCCTAGCTATAGGCCACCAGTTTTCAATATTCCACAGATATTCCAACATATCACTGTCCTCTTAAAAGGGAGAAATAACCATCCATGTAAAAATATGCAGTCAAGAAATTATACTTATCCATTAAAAGAATATTCTGTCAAATCACTTTAAGTGGGAAGTGAAAGAGGTTTTATTTTTAAGCTTGATAAAGTGTGTATTTTAGGATGGGAAAAGCAAAGTAGACCCATCTTAATTTTGTGGTAATTCATTCACTGGAAAAGGGCAAGATTATAAGATATATTTATATGTTCTGTCTGAGCTGAATTTTCCTCATTGGATAGAAGATATAAGTAAATGAATCATAGAATCATTTAGGTTGGAAAAAACCCTTAAGATCCTTGACTCCAGCCAATAACATAGCACTGCCAAAACCACCACTAAACCATGTCCTTAAGCACGTCTTTTAAATACTTCCAGAGATGGTGATTCCACCGCTTCCCTGGGCAGCCTGTTCCAATGCTTGATAACCCTTTCAGTGAAGAAATTTTTCCTAATATCCAAGCTAAACCTCCCATGGCACAACTTGAGGCCATTTCATCATTTCAGTCCTGTTGCCTGTTACTTGGGACACCCACCCTCCAGCCCCCCTCCATATAAAAAAGAACCAACTGGGGGTGCCAGCGGCCAGGGTGGGCAAACAGGGGGTGGTGTGGCAGTCTGTGTGGCAGTTCATGCAGGAAGCGCGCTGAAGCTCTGCTGCTTGACCAGGGAGCAAAGGTATCCATCAGTCTGAAAGCCACGGCTTCTCTAAACTCTGCTCCCCTGAGATGTCCCTGGTTCAGGAAACCCTCCTGTGCACTGTGCTGGAATGCTCTGCTGTAGATTGTGCTGGCACCAGAGCTGCTTCTAGGGGGTGCTTTTGTTGAAAGTTACTTGATGGTGGT
Source organism: Calidris pugnax (assembly GCF_001431845.1). NCBI lineage: Eukaryota > Metazoa > Chordata > Aves > Charadriiformes > Scolopacidae > Calidris > Calidris pugnax. Next base: position 10,794,977 of record NW_015090830.1, on the reverse strand, counting down.
GTTATTTAAGGCTGAATTAAGTTTGTGTATAACCTCTGCAGTCTTTTCCCCCTTCCTTTCTGAGATACGAGTGTGATCAGTGTCTGTGTGTGGGAGATGCAAAACTGTCGGAGGGGGCATTTGCTCCAAAACTGACAACACTTATTTAACAAAGTTTGCTTAAGATAACTGTCAGCCAGCTAAAACCCTATCCAGAGAACTGCCAAAGAGCTTTTGGGAAAAAAAGGGGGAGTCAGCTTGAAAAGCAGTATACAAGAAGCAGGATAATTTGTGTTGAGAGGGGAGAGAGAAGAGCTTAACAGAGTAGCAGTCGGTCCCTGGTTTGACGCTGCTGGCAACGACCCCGCAGGCATCCCAGTCTCTGCTTGGGGTGCAGCTTCCCTGGGGCACGCAGGGAGCAGCCCGCACCCAGCCAGGGCAGTGGGTGCAGCAAGCGAGGACCCATGTCTCAGGGTGTGCATGTGGGCAGTTGTGGGGATGCTCCCTCTCCAGCATGTGCGTTAGCAGGTGGGGGGAAGCAGCAGAAGTACACACCGTGCTGGAGCACCCACATCTGATTTTATTGTTGGGTTTGTGGACTATGGTCCTTCCATCATAACTTTGCGGTGACATTTTTTGTGTGAGTGCATGTGTCTCTAACATTTTAACACTGAATACTATATGATTCTTACTAGTTAGTACAATTTTTCTGTGTGTTCATCTGTTTCTAAGAGAACATGTCCTGAGTGGCCCTGCTTTCACCCAGAAACAAACATTTCAAAAAGTCAGAATTTGATGGGTTTTACAAGAACCATGCGTGATCTTTTTTTTTTTTTTTTATTGGCAACTCATTGTTTTTCTGTTAATATGATGATGCACTCAACTTTTATAGCTTATACTTTTGCCTTCCAAAAGATGTGGTAGGTGGTGGTAGAATCACTTTCTTTTTTTTCTTGTTGAACTGGAATGCTAACACGCAAACATGCATGGCTGCAGGCCCAGGAATGCTTTAATTTCTGTTCTTTTAAGCATTCCATAGCAACAAGCTAAACTTTTTTCTAATGCTGGCAAAGGAAGATGAGGGAGGTATTTGAGGGTGTTAAATCTCTAAAAGAATATAAAATGAATCATTGAGAGCATCTTGGAGTTGGAGGTGTAGAGAGCCAGAGAGAAGGTGAATGTCGAGGTTCTGTCCTTTGTTCAGTCCTGGTAATTGAGCAGTTTGTAAATCATGCCAGTATCATAATTAACTGCAGTACAATGGAGACTTTGGCATCTTTAATATTAATTGGTAAGTGCTTGAAAGAGGTGAGGAAAATGAAATTTCATAGTTTCTGTAGTAGTCTATCTTAGAACATGCCTGGGTCACTCAGAAATACAACTTGCATGAAAGCTAATGGCAAGGGCCAGCTAACGTGACTATATCCATCACGCTATAAAGGACAGTCAGTGTCAGAGACTGAGGTAAACAGTAAAAGAAACATCATTTTCCAACCTGTCCTTTCTCCTTTCTTCTTCGTAAAGAGCAACGGAACAGAGGGCCTTACGATTCTAGGAGGGAAGGCAGAGTAACTGACAAAATACTTTTGGCAGAATTTTAAAAATGAAGTAAACGTTTTCAATATAACTTTACATATTTCTGTAGAACACACTGTAAGAAATGCTTAGACCTCTTCTCTTTAGAAAACTAAACCCAGTGAAATATATACATTCTAAGGGTTATTTTGATGTATTTTAAGTTGGGGAAAAAAACAAACAAACAAATCCCTGGAGAAATTTAGAAGACGGGTTGATATAGTGCTCAGTAACATGGTTTAGTGATAGGTTGTTAGTTTTTTGTTTGTTAGAGGTTTGTTTGTTTGTTTGTTTGTTTCTGAATTAGGTTGACGGTTGGACTAGATGATCTTAAAGGTCCTTTCCAATATAGATGATTCTATGAGTCTATGTAATGTAAAGATGTTACATATTCTGCTATAGGATGCTGTCCCAAGAGGTTTCAAGCTTCTTGAAGAAATTGAAGCATTTTGATTAAGTATGAATATCTTAAAATAATTAAGTTTAAATCTTTACATTTATTTACGGCATTTCATTATCACTTCACTATCTTAAAAAAGCAAACAAAAAACCTGAGAAGTGAGAATTTTGTTACCCATCCTTGTGTAAGTGCAGCCTACTCATGCCTTTGCTACTTAAATATTATAAACCACGCTTCTGTTTGAAAATGAATGTGGTATCTGTACGTACTGAATGACATTACATTAATCAGAAGATAGAAAACAGTGTTTTTCCACCAATAGCATATATTTCTCTGGAGACAAGATGCGGGAAATATGCTTTGACAGTGATGGGAATATGGAATTCACCTTTATCTTAACACATACTCAGCTTGGCCGCTCAGTTCTCATCTTGCCGTGTTCTTATCTTGTTTTGTTGAACACTTTCAACTCCTCCAGCTTGGAGGAGAATGTGATTTTACTTTCATGCAAGTAGACAGAGCACACAGATGTCATGTGAACAGGAAAATGTAGTTCCCAGAGCATGTGTGATGAATGGAGGACTAAGAGGACCCTGAAGTTCATGATGTTTTAGGAATTCGTGCTCATTAAAACTTGGTCTAACACAAAAATGTTGGTCTTTCCTCATGCTTTAGGAAGACTTTAGTATCAGAATGCTCTGGTAAGGATTCATCATGAGATTTTTAAAATTTTTTTTCTAAAGTTGTATAGTTCAGCTTCAGTAGTAGTCGCCCATGCAGCTTGCCTCAATTATCTTCAGTCTTGGCAAAACTGAATATAGTTTGTGGTAGAGGAGCTGATAATTCTTTAAAAAATTACCATTGTTATTTGTTATTTATGACAAACTATTTTCATAATGGTGTCACCAAGGAATCACAGTTGTAGATTGGGGCTGTACTGTCACTGTGAACAAACCCTAGAATAAGAGCACAGTCAAATGTATAGATAAAGTGATACAGACAACTGAATTTGCAACATTAGGTCTTTTAATGTTCATCTAGACTGATGTCCTTCTCCCACTACAAATTATGGTAAAATTCTCTCTGGTGTAACTGAGTAGTTGGTCTTTGCTTACTGGTTAGTTAGCTTCATTACTCATGGTAGAGTATTTGATTCTATTAGAGACATCAAAGAGTTTAATCATGACGACAGTATGTATCTTGGAATTTGGAGGACTAATCTCTATGGCAGGCCTACTACGCACCTCTGTTTTAGTTTATAGGACTTTAAAAAAGATTATAACATACAATTAAAATGAAACAGCATTTATCAAAAGAGATTGAGAGTAGGATTATTTTTTTTATTATCCTGTTGAAGAGGATGTCTGGTTATTGTGCTCTTCTTCCTAAGTTTTCTGAAAAGATATCTTCCTAACAGTTAGCAAATAGCTTCAAAGTACAGAAGGGAGAAGTGATTGGAATGATCTATCCACCATTTATGCGCAGGAGTTGCATGCACTCTGTTGGTGAGTTTGGAAACAGACAGACACTAGAAAACATAAAAAATAAAAAAAAATCAACATTGGTATAGTAGGATAAGGGATGTTCAAGGAAAAGTTTAGAAATTCCACTTCAGTATGCCTTTGTACTTTTTCTTTTCTGGGTTGAGAATTTTCAGAAGAACCTAAGCAATTTAAATACTTAGCTTCAACTGACATATAATAAAACATGAGAATCTTTTTTACCGAGATTGCTATAAAATATCTTCCCTAATAATTTTAGCTGGTAGTGTTTAATGGTCTTTTCTTAATGCATTTGCGTTGATGGCCTGCTTTAAAGATGGTGTTTTCATATTCTGGAATTTTCTTTTCATTAGTTTACATGCAGTTTTCTGTATGTAGAGTTTAAAGATCAATAGCAATAATAGCCTGTCTTGAAGCCTGATCTGAAGATAATGGAGCCCCTGTTCAATTAATAAACAAATATATCCTGTGCCATGTTTCCAGATAACTTATAACCTAAATTCTGGTGACAGCATTTGCCCGAAGATACCAGAGTGCTGGTGAGAAGCATATATATTTAATACATCTAGTTTGATTCCACTTTTCAAATTGCATGGGGTAGTGCAGTTTGTCAGATTCTACTGGACAGTTAATAGTAGCAGATCTTGGCTTTTAAAAGCAATGATTCTGTGATTATTGACAAAATAAAAGGGATTACCAATAAAACATTGTCAGTGCTCCACCTCAAGGTACAATTTAGAAACTTGTGAAAAATGCAACAGTATACAACAAAATGTGGCAGCTGTATTGTGTGTTCATATACATGTTTCACAAAAGAAAAAAAAATGGCTGAAAGGAAGTAATTAATTACAGTGTATCTGTGGAGAGTGAATCGATATCAATCTGTCACTCCGACTAGGCAAGACTATTGTACTGAAAGTACTAAAAGTCCATAAAATCAAAGGTATCAAAATGTGTCTGTGTTTTACCACGATATGGTGCATTAACTGGTAAAACCATAACTAAATAATTCAATATTTCTAGGTTGAAAATAAACCAATAATTATTAAGCGTGCCTTTCTTGGCTCTTATACCTGACATACAACAACTCTTCTTCACTGGTATATTCATATCCAGTAAATTATGGATTTAATGTGAACAAGAAAACTGTTGAATTTTGATCTGTAAGTGTTACTCAGCTCAAAACTCATCAGTATATTTTCAGCTGAAATAGTACATGAGATAGACTAATATATTTTGTCAGAGTTGGAAAGTATATTCATATATATGCTGCAGGAGAAGAAACAGAAGTACAAAGAAGTCATGTTTCCTCTTGGTTTAGAGAGAAGTGAATGTTCAGTGACTTGTCACAAGCTATATGTAAAGACTATGGCAGCATCAGGAACATGAATGAACTTCCTAGATCACAGCACAGTTCAAGCTGCATCCCAGCAAACTTATTGATGTAAGACTAAGTCAGACAATAAATAAAAACAAACCAAAACCACATTCTAGCTAAAAGCCAAGGAGTGTGTAAAATAAAGCTGACTGCAGTTGTTAAACTTCAAGTCAGTTGCAATAATTAATATTAATTAACAGATTAACTATGATTTAATTCCAAATGGAACATGCTAAACCTGTTTAGGACAATCAATTTAATGTGTTTGCCTAATTGAATCAGTATACAAGTGCTGGTACAGAGCTAGTCTCCAAGTGTAAGGAATTCAGAGATGGAGAACTGAATAAGAGAGCTTTATGCTTACAGACAAAACTTCATAGCATGTGAGCATTTCTTCAAAGCTCAAGGTGCTTTCATGCACAACATCCTTACCTTAGAGTTAGCAGATCCTGGTTCCGTTCTTCCAGAGGTACTTGAACAACCGCATCACACATTTGTTTTGAACCACATGGTGGGAGTCTTTGAGTCCCTCTCAACTTTCCCTGAGGGACAGGAAATATTTTTGTTTAAAATATTCAAAGACTCTCCAGGATGATGAGTCTTTTAACTGACTATGGCATTCATGAAGGCAGGATGCCTGGATTTAGTAGAAGATCATGAAAACCAAAGCAAAACTGTAGGATATCTGCCCCATCTTCACAAGCACGTGTATTTGAGTGCCTCATGGGCTGATGGTTGAGGAGCTGCCCTACAGGATATATATAAGTTCAAACCTCAGATGGAAACCTGTCTCCCACATCCTTGACAAACACAATAAGTAGCAGTCATAAAAGAAAACAAAGCTATCTAGAATACTAGGGGGGGATTTTGGTAAGAAATGAATGATTTTATTTGTATTTCATAAAACCTGCATAATTTCATTTCAGTTTTACAAACTTAATTGGTTAATGCAAAGAATATAAAAGAAATTACTTTTATGGAGTCTGTTTTTTCAAGAGCAATGAAAAATAATTCAGGTTGGTAGAGGCTTCTTGGAGTCATTGGACTGCCACCCCTCCCCCAGCTAAAAGTTTTCAGCTGGCATATTGATTTTTTTTTTTTTAATATGCTTATCACTGAATTAAAACTTGCATTTGAGTTTTTCAGAGAATCCACTTACTGCGGGTTTTTTCATTTTCAGCTGGACTGGTTTTTATAAGTCTCATGTTCTTTACTGCCTTAGTGTAAGGTCATTAAATGGAATGAGATCATAACCATTTGAGATTTCAGAGAAGGAGTACAGTCAGCAGCCTTTTGCTTGTGTTTAGAAATCCTAGTATGGGAAGTGACATTGACATCATGGATAGATGTGTTTAGATACTGATGACAGAACACTATCCCAGGAATGTTCAGTTCATGAAATTTACAATTTGACATAGACAGTATGTTTATGACTAAGTTATTTCAGGAGATCCTCAGAATATTAAAGGCTTGAGCCCTAAATCACCACTGTTCTCCAAAATAGGCAGTAATTTACACTAGAGCAGCACGTTAATAAAATATTACCATTCTGATCTGAGAGCATTATATGCTTACTTCAGATGTGTTACTGATGCTTGCCAAATGCCCATAGGAATGATGGTGGAAAAAGGCTTTGGTGCTAGCTATGTTTGCTAGCTGTGTTTGCAGGCATCCCGGACTGTGGCTTTGCGTCGTATTTGCAAGAGTTGCTTTCAGACCACACACAGACTAGGAAGTGGTTGGTAATTTCTCAACAATTCTGAATGACATGTAGGGCTTAGTAATTTCATATATGCTTGAACTGGATAATTTAAACTCGGAAAAAAATGGGTCCTATCCATAGAAAAATTATTAGGTAGGAATTCTTTTTCAAGCTGGAGCTTTTTTAATTGCTGATAAGAAAACATGCGATAGCCTCAAACATTACTGTGCTTAGCTTATCAAAACCTATGTTTGTGTCTGACTGATCATTGTGTTCAGTCATTAGTTCCTGGAATGTATGAATGGCAATTTTTTTTACACAGAAAAAGGAAAAAATGTCGAAAGGTGAAACTCTTTTAGATTTGATGTTAACTAGTAGGAGGTTAGGGACAGAGTTCACAATCCTGAGGAAGAAGAAAAACAGAATAAAAATAATAGACTTCAAAAGGTGGACTTTAACAAACTTGGGAAACTTAGAACAAATTTAGTGGAAAATGAGTTAAGGAGAGTTAAGTAATTCCTAAAGAGACAATATTAGGGGCGTAAGTACAAACTATCCAATTACAGAGGAAGAGCAGGAAGTATATTAAGATATCAAATGACCTAAACCTTGAAAGGGATCATACAGACTATGGAAACTAGGTCAGATAGTGACTTGGAAAGATAAGAAAAGTAGCTCACATCGGTAGGAACAACACCAGAACAGATATAGCTCAAGAAAATAGTTAGAAACTGACATGCAAGAGTGTTGAGAAATTATTCTGCAAGTTCATTTAAGAAAAAAAGAAAGCCAGGGACGGCAATAGTCTATCAATATGGGAAAGTTGCCTTGTCTTTTTATCAACATTTCGTGAAATGCTCAGCTGCAGGCATAGCTGATGGGAATGACAAGTTCTTACTGCCGAACAGAGAAAGAATATGCTGGAGTATACTTGGATCTGCTCAAGTCTTTTGGCCCTGGTGATATGTACTGTAAACTGCTTTAAGAACCTATTGAATTAATGTCAGAGTTATTGACCATTATTTTTAAGGGTGCGTGAAAAATGCATGAGGTATTAGAAGACGAGAAAATGAAAATTATAATAATGCTTTTAAGAGGAATGGGAATAAGAGTTGGGAAATTATTGCTAAGTTTTTTCACTTTTCTGCTCTGTTCCAATCTTTCTTCCCCCTAAAATATTGTCGCAAACAATTAAATGATTTGTGCAGCTAACTTGGATTTAATGTTTTATATATTGTAGACAATCAAAAGATACTATCTATTGTGACCTTAGTAGGACTTCTGACACAGTTTCACATATTTTCTTAATTAAGTTTAGCAGATACGGTGTAGATGAGACCACTGTAGTGTTACAGTGAAACTGATCACAAGAATGTATTGAGAAAGATACTGTCAATGGAAGGAGCTTTACTTTTGAGTAAAGCTCTTCAGTGGATCCTACTTGAATTCTAGTTTATATTTCATTAATATCCTGGGTAATGGAATAGAAAGTATGCTTATTATGCTGTCCTAGTATAAACTGCAAGTATATTGGAAGTCTGTATTATAATTCAAAGCAATTTTAACAACAGGGAAAAAAAGATTTTTAAATGTGTGATTCAATTCAATAAAGATGACTACAGGCTTCTACTTTGGGTTGTAATATTAGGTGCATGAATACAGAGATAGCAGTTCTACATGAGCTGATTAGATAGCAATTCAATATCAAAGGATCTGAGGATAATCCTCAGCAGATCATAAGCCACACATCAATCAGTGGTGTCATGCTGCTGTAAAGGAGAACACCATACCTCGTGCTGGGATATTTAAATGAAGTACAGCTCACAAGAAATTCTATGTAATTCTTCTGCTTTGTTCATCATATATGAAACCCTGCTGAAATATAGTAACCTGTTTTGGAGAGCATCTGGACCCATCAAGAAAGCTATAATCAATACTGCACATAGTTCAGAGGAGAAAAATGAGTATAATCCAGGATCTGGATAATTTTTCTAGTACAGGGGAACTCTACAATTTGGGATTGGTTCTTTGAAAGAAAACTGAAAATCTTAGAGTGTTCAAATACGTAAAATGCTACTTGAAAGAGGAAGGTATTTGTCAGTTCTCTGTGTTAGTGATGTTAGGACAATAGATAATTAATAGGTTTTAATAGCAGTTTAATTTGCATGTTGAAATAATAAACACAATGTTATTTTGGAATAGGCCAGTTTGAGAGTCTATGAAGCCTCCACTGTAGAAAAACTTTCAGAATTGGCAAGAAGCATCTTGCACATAATTATACGTCTTTCCATATTGAAGCAAAGAGATGTACCAATGAGATCCCTTCCAGCTCAGTTCTGTAATTCTGTACTAACTCATTTCAAAATTTTGAGTTTATTAATTTTATTTATTTTTTTTTACTATGCAAATGAAAGGCAAGAAAAAAGGGGTAGACCAAACTTTCTGGTATAATTATGACACTGTAGGAAAAAGAGAAACTGACAGTTATTTCCCCAAAGAGCAGGTTTTTAAGTTGTCTAATTGATCTACATTTTCAAAGAAGTATAATTAAATCTTAGGGCAAATATATGCATTCAAATCCTATTAGAAAATAATGGGATTCAGATGTATAAATTTTCAACTCCTACTCACAGCTTTGAAAATACCCTGAAGTCAAAACATAAAGGTATCCACAGTGACAAAAACAGAGTTGAAAAACATTAAACAGTTTTATATCTGTTCACAAAACAAAATGCCACATTTCATAAAGACCTGCTTCAGGTGTAGAAAGAAGGGGAGTTATTTGCACATCCAAGGGTCTTTCTCAACACCAAACTCAATAAGCTGAATCTGCCCTGAAGCAGATGACACCAAACTTAGCAGTCACTGTTCAGTTCAGTGGGAGACCTCAGCCCACCTCTGGTTGTTAATTAAAATGATTGATTAGCTCTGTTTAGCATAAAATAAATTTTGTCACTGTAGGAAAAAAGTGGACTATGAACAAATCTAATTTTTCTCTTCTGGTGTCATGGTTCTGTGATTGAATTGATCCACCATATACTGCTGAATGGCATAAATCCATAGAATTTAATAGTAAGTGTTTAATTTAAGTAATGTGGTATTTACATGAATTAAACCAGCTAATTAAGCAAACAGTTAAGAACTTGCAATATTATCAAGTAATTGTATAATAGACATTTATTGAAGTTTGTCCGTAATTTAATGTTATAGACATTTTAATGAATTTCCTAATTGCACCAACACATTACACAAATTAGAATCAGACCAAAATGTGGAAAAAGCCCAGGACAACACTAATTCAAGCTTCTTAAGCACTTATGGATAGCTTAAAACAATTCCCATTGATTTAACTAATTATATTTGCTACTTAATCTAAATAGAATACTTCATTGCAGCCTGAATTGCAAGTTTTATTGGCAGTTATAAGACGGAATGTTATGCAGATAATTGGTTGTTATAGAACTGTTGGTACAATAAGACTTAAAAAAGATTATATACAGGATTTATAAAGCTTTAAGGTTGAATTCAGAAGCGAAACCTACTTTTTTTGGGTCACAGTATTGAATATTACAGTACAATTATCAATGTTTTATCATAGAGTTTAAAGTTTTCATCTTAGTCCTTTGATCATTTTCTATCAACAAGGGATTCATTACATCATGGAAAAAACCTGTTTGTGCAGGTTTTATGTCATGGGAATGGGATCATACTTCTGTGTAGTAATGAAGAAATTATAAGGTATTGATTTAAGAAAACTAAAAAAAAAATCCAACCCTGCCTAGTCTTCCTCAGCTATCTCACTTTCCACTTACTACTGCACTGCCGTTTGTGTATTTAAGAACAATGGAACTTAATTGTGTTGTTCTTTCTTTCCCCCTCAGTATGTGGGAACAGTGACTTTCCATTTGTGGACACTGAAATTGTAAGAGAGCAACTGTATCAGCTGAATGTTCACAAGTCTGTAGGGCCTGGTGGTATTCATCCCAGAATTCTGAAGGAGCTAGAGGATGTTATGGGAGGATCCCCAAAGGTTTTGGGAGTGTGGGGAGGTCCCTGCTGACTGGAAGCTAGCCAGCGTTACTCCACTCCACATAAAGGGCATGAGGGAAGACCCAGGGAACTACAGACCTGTTAGTCTAACCTCAATTCCTAGAAAAATTATGGAGAAGATTATGAGTTCACAAAGGGTTCTGTTTAACTAATTTGATACTAATCAAAGGTTCTTGTTTAACTAATTTGATAACCTTCTGTGATAAGGTCATCTGCATAGTGGATGAAGGGAAGGTGGTCAGTGTAGTTTTTCTGGATTTTGGTAGGCTTTTGACAATGTCCCTCACAATATCTTTCTGGACATGTTGTCCACTGTGGGATGAGTAGATTCATGGTGCACTGGGTGAAAAACTGACTGAATGGCAGTGTTCAAAGAGTTGTAGTGAATGGGGCTACGTCTGACTGGGGACCAGTCACCAGTAGTGTTCCTCAGGGTTCAATTCTTGGGTCAGTTCTGTTCAGTACATTAATCAATGATCTGGATGCTGGAGTTGAATGCACCATCAGCAAGTTTGCTGACGGTAGCAAACTGGGAAGTACTGTTGACTCTCCTAAGGGACAAATGCAGAGGGATCTAGATAGAGTAGAACATTGGGCTACGATCAATGGGATGAAATTGAACAAGTCAAAATGCTGGATTTTGCAGCTAGGACAGATTAACACCAGGCACGAGCATAAATTGAGAGAAGAGTGGCTGGAGAGCAGCCCTGCAGAGAGGGGTCTGGGGATGCAGTTTGGCAGCAGGCTCAGTAGAAGTCAGCAGTGTGCCCTGCCAGCCAAGAGGGCAAACCACGTCCTGGGGTTTGTGATAATCTTATCTCCTAGTTTTGCTACTGTGTAGTTTAGATGGAACCTCACTCGGTGCTACTGGCTGTGCTGAACTGTAACTGAAGTAGTCACTGTGTATTGTGAATGGAAGAAAAATCCAGGTTTACGGATCATACATATGGCAGGCAAGTAACGAGTTACAGGAATGAGAAGCCTGCCAGCTGAGAGTCATTCACGCCTTTCTTCATGTGAGCCTAATTTGGTCTGGTATCTCTTTTCCTCAACCGTAAAATGGGAATTAGAAACAAACAGCACAGGATAATCTGATAAAGGCTGGGTCGGGGTAGGGGGTCGACTGTGTGACTGCCTAGAAAAGACAAATGTCTTTAATGACAACCTCATTAATTCCTTGAGCTCTCCTCTAGGAGAGGTTAAATATCAATTTTATGAAATCTTCCACTATGAAGTATAATCGTATAGAAAGTTCTCTTCTCTTCTATTTTTCTTTCCCATACCTATTTTTCCAAGAGAAATTGTGCATTTGACACAAACTATCTAGTTCTTTAAAAAGAAAGACCTATATTTGCCTCATGACTTTCAGAACACAAAAACTTTGTCTCACTGCAAAAAGTATTTTTGTAATTAAATCTTGTAAATAAACTGACTTTATAAGCTAATGATTAATTTGATAATTTGGTTGTTAATGAGGAGTCTGAGCTTATATTTATGAAGTCTTCAGTATAAAAGAATTACAATAAAATACTGGGGAAAGCAGCTGCTTAGAAAATAAAAGGATTTGTGCTTGATTCATTCAGACTGTTAACTGTCTAAAAGCAAGGATTCTGTATCATAATATTTTGAAGGATGTTATATTTCAGAATAAGACTTCTAAAGGGCTAGATATATTATAATCAGTCATGGTTGTGGATGACTGTCAGTGCTTTGCCTTTCAATTAATTTCAATCTGTATCATTCATACTGCAGGTAACTACTATGGTATTGCTTTTAATAGGAATTGGCTTTGTGGTTTTGTTCTGAAATTTTACTTTGGCTTTGAGAAAACTTTCTAAATGAGAATTTAATGGAAGAGAACTAAGTTCTTGCAAAGTAGTTCAGTTTTCAGGTACTGAGAACCGTTCCACTAGAAAACAATTCAACAAATAAAACCTTTGCACGAAGCTAGTGAAAATGCTTGGAAATGTTGACAAGCAAACAGACTCTGGAAGAGGCACATTTTTGGAAGCTTTATGTTCCCTTTTCCTGGTCAGATAATATTCATGCAGCTTTAACATTACAGTTATATGGCAGAGGAAGCTCCATAGTTTCAAGGGACATGACAGCTCCCATTGGCCATGCCTGGCATCCCAAACCAGCTTATCAGGCTTCTGCCCCACTCTGCATTAAAAGAAAGTCACTTATACTTCTGGCAGTGTCACTAATTCAAAATCCTGCAACTGTTTCATAAAAGTTTGAAAGACTTATTCTACTTAATAGAACTCTGAATCATACTGTCTGTTTTACGCTGTCCACAGCAGGTAGAAAGAAGTCATTTTAGAGTCATGAAAGCTGAAAAAAACCCCTCACCTCCTAAAGTGATAATAATTAAATATTTAAAAGGTTGACCATCAATATGAACCAAGTGAGCTAGATCCTGAAGTTCAAAAAATATGTACAATTTTGTTTTATAGAACTGTAAATTAATGTTTTTGAAATAGCACTTTGAAATAGAATAGATGACAGGAAAGGGAAATCAAAAACTATATTATTTAACATGAAATGTATAATTTTGCTGGACTGTTAATATTGACAGAGGCATAGAATAGGTTTTTCATTCGACATTACTGAAGAACATTTTAAGACTGAGAGCAATTCACTTAGGCTACGTACAGCATGTAACCTGCTTCATCAACAGAAAGCAGTGTGATCCAATTTATTGAGTGGTAAATATTTTCACTTGTGCGTCTGCCTTCATAGGGATTTATCTTAATGTTTCAGACCTTTTGGTACAGGGCAAAGCTTTTATAAGTCTGTCTGCTCAGAGGAGAGGTATTGATTATGCAAACTTGCTAAATGTTGCTCCCAGTTACAGGGATTCGATAACAGCAGCAAATATTGGTTGTTTAGTTGAGTGGGTCTTTCAGTAAAGGTCTGATGAAACTTTAAATGTTGGGGCTATTTTGAAGTAATTTATTTCAAAACCAGAGAATGAAATTGAGAGATTGAGTCAGACTACAGTTTGAACTTTGTAAGTTGACATTATATCCCATTTATATACCATATAAATTGAAAAGTTATTTTATTTCTTGAATTATTTCTAAATATTGTTTGGCATTTCTTTTTAAATATGAATCTTTCTACTTGACTGAAACTGTTATCACTGGATATAATTTTTCTTCTCTATTTGACACATAGTGACATTTAGAGGAGATAAATATCAAGATTCTTAATAACTTAATACAATAATTTTGGTGTTTCTTGAGTTGTCATGCTTGAGGGATACATACTGCCAGCTAGGGGTGATTTTGTCTGTACATTTTGGTGGTGTGCAGGAAATCACATCAAGTATTAAGACTTCATCAGTTTCAAAAAAATAAAAATAAAAATAGAGAAAGTGAACCTTCAGAATTGCTACCTGTAAAAGTATAAACCAGGTTGCTTGCTCTAAGAAGATGGTCCTATCATCGGATCTAGAATGGTAAACTCTAGTGGCACTGCTGCTCATTTTTATTCCTTGTTGATTAGCAAGCTGCAGACCTAAGAAGTACTATACAACAGAACAAGATAGTCAAGCCTGTCCTAAAAATATATATTTTTTTAATCTTTGTTGAGATTCAAGGTAACAATTTTTTTCACGTTAGACCTATGGATGACCGTTTCAAAAACTGAGAAACCCTTTTGAAATTCAGCAGCTTTGGATGCTGTACGTATTTTCACATAATAAAGACAAATATTAATTTCAGAACTTCTTTCCCCTCAATAATCCTGACTTATAAATCCTTTATAGCCTCCTTGTCCTACCTTCAAAGGCTCCTTATTGCTGATTTCTGTGTCCTGTTGACATTTGTACTTATTCTCTGAAAGTGTGGACTGTCCAAGAAATTTTAAGGTGTGTGGATTTTCTGAAGTACAGATATACAACTGTGTATAATTATTTTTAGTGGGGTTTTTTTCTGTCTGCATTTACATATTTAAATTGTATTGGAGAGGGGGTGAGTTTATTTAAATTGGCACCAGCTGGATTATCACTGAGACTAAAACGTGAAACCAAATCTAGGATATATAATAAGTAACAGTAAAATAACTGATATTATGGTACTCTCCCTAATGTAAGAAGTAAAAGTCCTTCATATGAACAAATCATAGTGCCGTGGAAGATATTATTTAAAGGGAAGTCTTATGAAAAACCAAATACATTATTTATTTTCTAATATTTATAATTTACAATGCAGAACTTTATTGTAGGAGTTTTCACATCTTTTAGCTCTAGTTTGAACTATCAATTCCACCTATACAAATTTATAGGTGTGATTTTTATTATGTACCAGCAAGAGTAGTGTGGAACAGTGAACCTGGCTGTAAAGCTGACAGTAGGAATCCACAAAGATCCATAAAGTGTAGGACACGACCACTTAACTGAATATACGCTACCATGGTTGATGTGTTAGCAGTACTGCTGATTTTCAACAAAATGGATCATTAAGCATCTCATTTGTATATATTGAGAAGTATAAACAAATCTTAATGTTTGTGAGCACACATAATACTAGGTAAAGTTAGAAATGCATATGCTACTTAGAATATTGCAAGTGGTTGTTGGGGTGTTTTTGCTTTCATAAATACTAATTTTCAATATAGATCTTATTTTTGATTATAAATGAAGTCCTCAACATTGAAATGTTTTTTTCTCTAAAGCTGATCAACCCCATATAAACAATTTCAAACAAATACCATTTGTGTCCTATTTTTGTACAGAAGAATTTAAAACAACATTCATTGTACTTTAAGCAAGTTTCAGTAGGAAAGTTAGAATAAACTCAAAAGCCTTCTAATTCTCCAAAATAAAATAACTTCTCTTTCATAGTTAGCAATCATGTCTGTGTGTTGTGGATTGTTAGTGCATTAGGAACTATTAATTGAAATTTGAAAGTGTATGCTGACAATATTCTAAGGTCATTTGAATAAAAGGTATTATTCCCTTTATATTAGAATCCATTAGCTTCTTGGTTCTCAGAGCCACAGGTGAACAGATGATGGAAAAGCTTTAACAGTCTTTAGCTGCAAAACTGTGAATAAATAATCAGCAAAATACATTAGCTAGAGCATTCCTGTTCAGAATGCAAGTGTCATTGGGTTAAGACAAACAAGCCTATTCATTTCTTTACCTCCTAATCAAAATTGTACAGCTCTTTCCCCATCCTCCTTCATCTTGTGACTTGGAAGCTAACTCTAATTATGGAAATGTTAAGGCAGTTTGAAGTTGGTAGCTTGTGAGACCCAATCCTGCTGCTAGTCTGAAAATGATGATCAGCTCCTCGTTTTGCGGTGCTTGAGGCCAGCTGCTGGATGCTCTCAGGTCCTGTGGACTTGAGCAGCATTTGTGGGAACACATTGCTTCTGAGGGTTGGGCCAATACTGGATTGAAAAACTTTATATCAGTATTACATTGTTCTGTAAACTCTCTTGGTTTGGAAATCTCTTGTGACCTTCAAGTTCGTGTGCGAATGAGCACAAGCTTGGCTGGAGGAGTGGTTGCAAGTGAGTTTTCAGATGGGATAGCTGCCTTGTCCTTTGGAAAGTATGAATTATAAATGAACCCAGAATCAGGGATACAGGCTGTCACCCACAAAGAGTGGCATTTTGCTTTTGACTAGCCTTTTTTCTGTAGGTCCTGCTGTCGGGAGACAAGTCCAGTGGGATGATTATTTTGTAACTGCATGTGTTGAAAAGAGATACAGGAACATGCCACTAGTGTGCCCTACTGCAGAATATGTCAGTCATAGGGATATTTCTCTATTCTTGCTTGCAAAATAAAGATAGTGCTGCTATGACATGTTTGACCAAATCCTGAGTGAATCCCATCACTAACTGTACCAAAGCCACAGACTTTATATGCCGAGCATGATGGTGTAGGGTACATAATATCCCTTTGGCCAGTTGGGGTCAACTGTCCTGGCTGTATGGCCTCCCAGCTTCTTGTACACCCCCAGCCTACTCGCTGGTGGGGCAATGTGAGAAGCAGAAAAGCCTTCATGCTGTTAAGCACTGCTCTGCAACAACAAAAACATGTTTGGATTATCAGTGATGTTTTCAGCACAG
Source organism: Calidris pugnax (assembly GCF_001431845.1). Classification (NCBI taxonomy): domain Eukaryota; kingdom Metazoa; phylum Chordata; class Aves; order Charadriiformes; family Scolopacidae; genus Calidris; species Calidris pugnax. The sequence continues at coordinate 10,778,307 of NW_015090830.1, read as the reverse complement.
ATAAAAAACATAGCCCCCTACTACCCTCTACGTATGAAGAAAATTAACTCTATACCAGCCAAAACCAGCACAGCTGCAGTTTTCTTATCTTCTGAATTTTAAACTGTATTCTTTCAGCCTACCTATTTATCATGCAGAAGAGACAGGAGACAACATTGAGTCATCTAGTGAGTATGTCTTCATCACGATGCAGCCCCAAGAGGCAAACTTTTCTTTTTAAGCAAGCTCTGTGTGCACACAGCAGTATCACACGTTCAGAAATTCCCCTTTACTTAATCAGTACACATGAGGACACACCTGCAAGAAGTTTTAAATTCTTTTTGTGACATATTATTGGCAGCAGCAGCTGACCACCATGCCACTCATGATTAGGTTGTTGTCTTCACAGTTACAGCCTATAAGCAAAACAGCTTGAAATGAAGCTCTCCATTATGGCATTGCTGATTTTTTCAAGTATAAGAAGTTGAGTGTAGTGCCAACTTGTTTGATATTTGTTGAGGAAGATGTAGAAAGTATTTTTAATTACATGGAACACCTTTGTACTCAAACATTCTTTTAAAATTATTGTTATTGTTGTGGTAGTTCTGTTGCTGTTTTTAGGAAGGCCATACTTTGGAAATGTGTTACAAAAAATACACTGTGCAAAGGAAAGGTAAAATAGTTTTCTTGGGGTTTATTTGCATTCTAAATAAAAACAGCATTGTTTTGCAGCAGTTCTGGAAGTATAGACTTTGCAAGTCAAATCTTAAATGAATGATAATCTGTCTGGCATCATATGAACAGCTACAGCCCTCATACTGCACAGAAGCTAAATGACAAAGCTAATTAATCAACTGTTGCATCTGGAGAAGGCATCACAGATACTATTGAAGCATTCAGATTACATAGCCATCAGCTAAACACAATTCTAGTAATTAATGTAAGTTTCTAAAGTGGTATCCAAAAGACCAATAAGCAAAAGATTGCATCCTGATATATTGCAGCATCCAGAGCACTGGCTGGCTGACAGCAAGGATTCTCAGTCATTTGAACAACAGTTAAGATTGGGTAAGTAGGAGAATAATTCTCCCATTTTGAAAAAAAATAAATGTTACTTTGGATATATATTTCCTATTAGAGAATTCATATCTCTACTTGAAGGTAAAATAGTGGAAAATCTTGTGTGACGCAATTCTTTTGAAATGTACTTCCTCTTTGTAGAGAATTTACGTTGCTAAAATTTTAGATGTGTGTGAAATTGCAGTTCCAGATGAAGCATTGGTGGGTTTACCGTATTTATCACAGCAATTAACTCTTAACTTTGCTATTTCTTCTCCTGCTGTGTTGGTTATGTGAGAAGAAACTTTTTAGGTCTCAACAGGCTCCTGAAGATTTTTTTTGTTTCACAAGCGACTCTTTAAACTTTTGTTATGAAATGAAGTATAAAGAGGTTCACTCTCATAGATGTGAACAAATTACTGCTTTGGTTTAGGCACAGCAGATATTAAAAGAATCACTGTATGTATACTGGAGGCCAGTATATTTAGCTTATGGTATATTAACATTTAGGGTATTAGAGGAAGCACTTCAGAGGACACAGCCACATTTAATTTAAAGTTTGCTGTATTTTCTGTAGTGCTCCTTATTTACATGAAAGACTACTGTGCTCGAAATTCTTTGTATTTGGCATACTTCTTTAGGATTCAATTCTGAGCTATCTACATGTATAACTTTAAGCTTCTTTCTGTATCTATCTGCATATGTAGGATATAGTGTCTCATCACGTCTCGCAGCACATCTTGGTAATTACTTGGCTTGGTAATTAACATACCACTTTTAAAACTTCCCATAGACTTGAGTAAAACATACTACAGAAACACAAAGTAGGTCATTGCTTACTACCATGGCTAACTCCATTTTCTTCAGTGGAATTATTTGTGCAGGTAAAAGTAGCATTTCCTAAGCTAATTTCACCATGAGCCATAGACAGACAAATTGGGCAAGCCTTAAAGATGAAGAGGGCAACATAAGTGAAAACAATATTATTTTATGGCCATGACATTCTCATGATAAGGGATTTGTGTACGTCTGTGTATATTACACACAGAAACACACATGTATGCATTCTGTGTCTTTAATAAATGCTAAATTTTATTAGGAATTACAGAAAGAAGACATGCCAAGGTTTCCTGCAATAGGTATGACAAGAAATACTAGGTTTCCTAGTTCCTAAAGTAGCAGTTCTTGCTGAAAGGAAATAACTGCTTTAGGTTTGAAAACAACTCAAAAGCCAAAGTGATCAAGACAGAATTTATTGTCTCTTCCAATCTTTCTACTCACTCTGGTAAAGCATATTTGACACAGAAAGTTCTATGCTAACCACATAAATACCGGGAATGGAATTACACTCCCACTGGCATCAGTCACTGCAAATCAGTGGGGAAAAAATGTTTCTTGTAAACACAGTAAATCTCAACATGTCCTCTGCTTCTACTTGTCTTTTGCTTTAGTAGAGACGGAGGGCATGACAGATGTCCTATGAATCAAAGTTTGAGTGAGCTCTGTAAACAAGAATGGTGAACTGGCAACAGAAACCAAAAGCACTTACTGCTTCAGTCTTTCTGAAAACATAAGATGGTGTTTGCATATTTCATAGACCATTCTGGAACAGAACACTAAAAATTATTAATGTACAATGTGATCTGTAGGATAGGTCTAAAAGGAAATATTCTACTTATTTGAAAAGGCTCAAAAGATGAAAACTTTAATATCTTTTCAGATCATTCTTAGAATTTGATTAATTGCTTTTCATTTAAGGAATATAAAAGCTGGCTTTAGATGTATTACATTATTTTCCAGCCTCAAAAACATTGCTTTTCCTCAGCAAAGATGCTGCATGTCACTCTACTGATCCAGATTTCCTTTAGCTTGGTTTCTCCATAGTTCAGTTATACCTGAAGAGAGACCGCTACTAGGAAAAGCATCAATCATATGCATATGTTTCAGGTAATACCTTACATTCTAACTCCAGCAAGGTTTTCATGAGGTGACATACTCACTACTTAACCACCTCAATAAAAATAAAAAAGCGCTCACCAGTTGTCATTATGTTTCAATATCAAACTGTGATGGAACACCCTGGCTCCTGGAGAAGAAAGAGCAACAAGGGATTCTATCAAAAATACAATGTTTTTTAGGCAACAGTCGCATCAGAAATCACAGAGCAGAACATGCCCTGACTTTCTGGACTGTTCCACCTGACTTGCCACATCTAATTGCCTGAGTATTAGGATAGCAGCAAATATAGCCAAAATCATTCTTTCTCTTGTGTTCTGGGAAAGTCTGTGGCAAGGTCTCCTTTTCCTCCTGCTTAGGCAAAGGAGGAGGAAGGCAGCTCTCTTTTCCTACAGAAGAGGCAGTCCCACTGATGGTCCCTCTTCTTTTCTGAGAGGGTAGAGGGGGGTTCTCTTTATCTTCTTTTCTCTCCTGGGTTTCTCTTCTCCCCCACCAAATGAGAAGAAAAGGAAAAAAGAGCCAAATAGTGGGATTATATTGTGAACATTTTTCATTCTATTCAGAGACTAATGTCAATCCAAGGACTGGGAAGAAAAATGGAGGACAATACATTTTCTAGTCGTGCTTTTCCTGCTGCTGGTTTCCTCGCTTGACTTGTCTTGTTCCTCATTGAGTGGAAAAGCAGAGAGATGGGCTGCTGAAAGAGACAAAAGGAGCGATGGTGCATTTCCTGGTAACCCAAAAGAGACAGAGAAAAGGGAGTCTTTCTAGTCTGGTCATGCAGAAAGTGTTATATGTTACCACAGAGTGACAGTGTGTGCTAGAAACTGCTGATTTCTGGTCCTTTTTAGCTGATTGGATTGATACTTGCAAAGCCAAAGTACTTTTGGATTGCTACATCAACAAGTGAGCCTCTGATGCTTTGGATTACGTATTTGCATTTGTAGTAAAACAGGGCTGGTAAGCATGGGGATCTGTCAAAACCGATCCTGTAATGTGTGGGTCACTTCTGGTTTATTTTATTGTCTTCCAAGCATTTTTACTTTTATGGATATAGAGAAAAAGAAGTTGGAAATCCCTGTTTAGAATATTAGGTCCTATTCCCACCTCTGCATATCAGTAGTAACACATTGATGTTTTTTCAAAAGTCAAGCAAGAAAGTAAGGTACCTTCACCCAATGTAATGACATGAGCTGTTATTCTTTGATAGATGTTACAGTTCTTCATTTACTCTGGTCACTATTGTCACAATTGCTGCATCTTCATCTCTTGCCCTCTTCCATGTTTTGGTTTGGTTTGGTTTTCCTTCCATATTATGTTAAATGTCGACTTACATCTGTGTTTGATTTAATTTAAATGCTTTCAGCTCTTTTTGGCATATTTTGCCCATGGAATGTTTGCTTGTCTTCTTGCTGGAATAAGAAGGCATGTTTCTCAGGACGCTATCACCTTTAAGGCTGGTTTCCCCTGTGGCCAAACAGCTTTGGTAGGAATAGGGGTTAATTAGCATTAACGTCTTTCTTACTCTTTTCCAAAGAAACCCATACTAAAGTTAATCAAGAGTTTTAGCACCACAATATGGTACTGACCCAGTAGACGGATAACATTTGAAAATGTTAAATGCTACTGGTATTCTCAAATTATGCAGTCATACAATCCTAATTCTCTGTTCCACACTGATGTTTCAACAGCAAAAACAGTTAAAAGTAAGGTGTCTCATTGCAGTAGACCCTATTTGCTCATAGCTTGTTAGGACATTGATCACCAGTGAGCTTTCACAGCACTTGGCCCATGGCCATACTTGCCAAGTAGCCCATGAGATGGAACACTCCACCTAGAAAGGAAAATGTCCACCATGGGCAGACTATCCAGAAACCCTGATAACCACACCTGACTACATCTGCTTTTCCAGTGTCACAACCACCTGCTAACCTCAGGGTGGTGAAAGCACCACTTTGGTGAGCATCCTACTGCAGCCATTTGGAGGTGTATCAGCTGTCTGGAAAGAGGACAGCAGACCTGGCATTTTGGGAGCACTCTCTTTTAGCCACAGAACAGGACCAGAAAAAATTAGTGACTGAAAAGAAACAAAGTGACCTTCAAATACTTTTCCAATCAGTAGAAACACCCTGTGTGCCTCCTTCTGAAAGTGCTGCTAGAATTTCTTTGCTGTCTTGCCAAATTTAAACAGAAACTTACTTCCAGCTAACATAGTATGACTAATTTTATAAACTCAACTGGAGACACATCCCATTAGAGAAAGCACCTTTTAATGTCAGATTTGTGATTTATGTACCCGTTTTGGGGGCATAGTAGCAGAATTTGAAAGTCCCCCCCGTGACTCCAGAGGTATGATAATCAGGCGGGGTGCAGGACGCGTACTGTTATACATAGCTATCTAATCAGGCTGACATGTGAAAAATAGCCAGGTACAATGATACATATTCCTTGTTCCCTTACCCAGGAGCAAACTAAGTTATGAGGTTAACGTAACAAGCAAAAAAGGTATACTTTGACCTTTCTATACAACCACTTTAGAAGGAACTATTTGTTAACTGCCACTGGGATTGAGTGCTCCAGAGCGTGTTAAGCCTTGCCAGCCCACTGGATTCACTGCCATGGATCAGAGGCTGAACATGACAAATACGCCTATCAATGTATTCCTTGGAGCTACACGTGTTTCTGTAGTCTCAGGATCAGCAATCTTGTTAAGTAAGAAGTTATGGGAAGTATATACAGGATGTTGTAACAAACTATTGTTGCAATATAAGGTTGAATGTTTCATTTATTTATTCATTTGGGGGAGAAGGGAGGACAATTTATATTTTAAACAGCTAGGCTATAAATATATCGTTATGCCAAGATAAATGGTTAAAACATTGGCTATAAATTTTATTTGGGCATTGCAGTAAATTGTGTATATTCTTTCCTGAATGTGTGTGTGAATTAGCATTTTCATGTATTCATAATGTGACCTTTAGGTTTTAAACTTCCTTTAGGAAATAGTCCTCCTGGAATCTGTGAGGTCTGTGGCATCTGTCCCCTACAATTTAATCCAGTGTTGTGCAGTCTTAGAAATTCTAACCTGCCATCTTTTTAAATTTTCTGTGAACGCTCTTTTCAACATCAAAACAAAACTTTTTTTTTTTTTTTTTAAATACACTTTTCAAATAGGGAACTACGGTTGCTTATTTAAAAAAAGAAAAAGCTCTTGGGAGCAAAGGGTGAATAAAACAATTATTTTTCTTTCTGTTTTTCCTTTCCTAGGTCAATTTGGCAGTGGGCTGTTCTGACGTGCAAGTGGTTGAGTCCTCTTTTGTTTGTCTTCTGTTGGCTGGCATGGATGGAGTAAACGCAGGGCCTCACACACAGCCCCACCAGTATTCTACACGGAGCTGCACTGCTGTGCTTCACAAATTGTGCTTTTCACAGAATATATACCAATGGAAACAGGTAACTGTACTGGACATTGATTTCATTACTGGATGACATAAATCTGACACAGAACGATAATTGGGCTAATATTTATCTTTCATGATCTTCATTTTTACATTAAACATATTAATAAAAATAATAGGGCTTAAACTGAGCTTCATTTCATTGTACAAGCAATCAAATGGGAATCAAATCAATAGTGAGGTGGGGATTTAGGGCTTTTTGTGTTTTGTTTTTTTTTAAAAGGCAACTTTATTATACTGAAAAGGTGTGTTAGGAATCTTGTTATTTGGGTTACATGTGGAACACATTTGAAAGGTCACATGTATTACTGAGCCCATTGTTTATCATTAAAACTATTTGTCAAACTGTGAAATAAATACTTATTTGTTTTCAGCATATTAGATAAAACATTAATAATTTTCAGCTATTAGAACACCCTAATGAGGAACTAATATTAATTCATCTAACAAAGTTCACTTTTATTTGAGACACTCACTAAGGTAATTAGTAGACTCCCTTCATTCATTAACATTTCAAATCTCATTAAAATGTAAATGGTGGAAAAACTTTTTGCATATTAGAGGGTATTTATTGGCATTCATCATAGTAAGTAATTTGGTCTTCATTAATTATAAAGAATATAATAAATAGTCATTTGCTTTTGTGAAAACAGCTGGTTAAAGGTTGTTGTACTTGTGTTTTTTAGCATTGCAATCAAAATGGATGATTCTTTGTATAGCTATAATTAATTCTCAGCACTGCACTAGATGGCGTACAAAGTTGAAGAGTCTCTAAAAAGGGTTTCTGTTCATCGCGCAGCCATGTATATGCAGGAGAAATACCTTGAAGTAAAGGGCTTTTTCTATGCAAAGAGATACTACCCTACAGATTTCCTCCCTCAAGTTAGATGGGTAAGGTTATCACAGAAGCTTTGATAATGACCCTGATGCTCACATTCTGCTTGTAAATGTCAGAAAATAAGAGAATGAATTTTAATAATCATATCTATTGAAGTGTTTTCATATGCACACCTTTCTCCCTCCTTTCCCCCCAAAGCTCATAGGTGATGGTGAGCAACTATTTAATCTCTACTATATATTTGTACCTCTTTCTTATTTTTGAGACCTCCATGTTTGGGAGCACAGGACCAAAGAGTAACCAGGACTAGAATAGTGCAAAGTGGAGTTAAAGGGTGCAGACACTAGAACTAATCTGGGCTCTGGCACTAAATTGGGGACCAGAAAGCAGTCATCAGCTCCTGTAGTTTCGACTCACTGAATCTGTCTTTGTGGGCCCTGGTCCTGGGTGTCAGCATTATACTGACCACCTATGTGCCAAGCTACTGGAGAAATTCTACATCAGTTTTTCAGTCTGGGTCAGACCACAAAAGATCTAATTTGTATGCTAAAATTTAAAAGGCTTCTAAAATAAGCTGCTATAATTTTATAATTTTGCATGTATCGGGTAATTCTGTATCGAAGCAATCCATATAAATATGAAGATGGAAGAAGAAGATAAACAAAATGAACAAACTGAAAGACATCAAAGTGTTAAGAAAGTGACTTATGTACATTTCTGTAAATACAATTCCAAATGAAACTGTTCTTTTGATAGCATTTTAACACACTTTCTGTCAGGTTTTTATACTTATGTTCAGAAAATTTGGTGGATGTTTCATCTGAATCATTTTATATAGGTATAATAGTTGGAATAAATTTGACCAACACTTACTAGAATACTTTGATTTTGTTTTTTTTTAGAATTTATTTAAGGTTAGCTTCTCTATAAATAAGCATTTATTTCAAAGTGTGTGGCAATAGCAGGCACTAGTTGTTCTGCACAATTTATAAAATACATCAGTTTTCATATTATTTCCTGTTTTCATAACAGGTCTTGGAATGAAGCATTTCCTTTCACATTTTTTGGGACACAAGCTTTTATATCTATTCTGAAATGCCATAAGCCAATTGAAGGAACAAGCATACTATAAAATAAATTAGTAGCTTTTATATCACGGATAGGCACAACATGCATTTTCATTTGTTAAGCACAAAAAGAATCATTTGGAACGTATGACAAATATGGCAAAACACCAGCCTATGAAGCTTACCTGCTGAATGACTGAAAAGTAAGAACAAACAGCATCACAGTCTACTCAGGTACTATAGAAAAGGTCAAATCAATTAAAGACTTAGGTCCCCAAGGTGGGACTTACTAAGTTTAGCTGCTAACATGTTCATTGTGAAGTGTTCATTCAGAACTCCTGCCCAAGTAAAGTCCAAACCTTAGAGTGTCACTGCCCAAAAACCTGATTTCTTTTTTCTTTCAGCTTTTCCAAGCACTCTGAGCTGCATCTCTGCTTATCTATTGTAGCGTCCCAGTCTACGTAGCTTAAGATCATCCTGATGGAAAAATCTGGAATTTCTTTATCCTAGTGTGCCAGTCTAGAATGTGTCTTGCAGCAACCACTTAGGAGACAGCCTCCCACAGAATGCATTTTTGGTGAATGTTTTTATGCCAAAAAAAATGTGGTTGTGACTTCAGTCTACCTTTTGCTTAAAAGACTGGTTACATGCTCAAAGTCTTAATTTCACTTGCAAGGAAACTTACTAATCAGTAGCAAAGGCAGATTCTTTTTCTATCTTCCAGTTCTTTTAAAACTCTCTTTTTGAAATATTAGCAGGGCCTTCAAGAAAGGGAGAGAAATATAACAGCCGGTACAGACTGCATCCTGGAAGTTAGGGCAGTATCTGGTTAGTAAATACGGATTTGAAGTACCTTCAGACTACTAAGGCAATTATATCCAGGTCTTTTATTTCCTCAGTAGGTGTTTTGCCTGTTGAACTTGAAACTGCATGAAAGGAAGCAAGAGGTGCGTGGGTTTCAAGAGAACTGTTTGAAATCTACTACTTATGTCTCTGAAGGAAGATGCATAGACCTGTGAATGTAGAGGGTGGATCATGAGTGCAGGATTTTAGACTTTTCTCATACTTTTCATTTCCTTAAGGATAGCTCCTGGGTGATGCTTTGCTCACCACAGTGGCTCCCCTGGATCCCATGTGGATGTTACCCCTTTGTAGGGGCTGTGTGAGCTGTGCAGAGACTCTTGGCACCAGGATTGTTTGGTCTACCCTGGGACCACTGTGCAGAGTTTGGAGATTACAGTGTCTAACCATAAGCATTGAGTGATTTAATTGAATTTGGATCTACTGCCATTTCCGGTGCAAAGTTCCTCAAGGTCTCTAGTGAGATGCCTTTTTTTCTTTTTCCTTTTTTTCTTCAGGAGCTTTTTTCCTTGGCCTGTGTAGGTCATACAGTTAGAAACTCCTAACTGGGTCAGATCAATGCACTGAAGAAAACTTTTCTGTTGTGATTCAAGCAAAACATACACTATATTTACCCCTAAGTGTTCTATTTGCCTTTTCAAAATATTGCCTATGATAAGCCTTCAGGTGTCAGAGCAGTTACAACAACCTTACTTTCAAGCATTTTCTGTCCAGTGTGTTGCTTAACAGCTTAGCTTTTTATCCCATCCTTACGTCATGCATTGTTTAGGGTAAAGACTGTTTCTTCTTCTATTTTCATAAAATAATAAAACAATGAGATGGGAGCTTTTAAGTATTATTGTAAAATGGATAAGGATGTTAATAGTTAAGATAGTGCAACCAGTTTTATATCTAAGATGATAATTACTAAAGTATCAACTTGAGAACCAAAGCATCTCTGGTGGAGTTGGTTAAAATGATACTTCAATTAGTGGCTGGGAGTGTATGGCACTTATGTAGAGTCAGTCACTGAGGGACCTACCATAGTTTCAACAACATTTTGAAGATTCCTTCCCCTGAAGGAAGGCTGCCGTTAGAGGAAAGGCATGAAGTTGATAATGAATCCCCCAAGTACCCATAGTTAAGAGAGATTTCACATCTTTGAAAGAATCCCACTGGTACTGTCTCACTTGTGCCTGTAAGGAACAGTCACTAACTTCTCTCAGTAAGAGAGTTTGTGAGTTGACTTAGAGAGGGTGATGCTGTGTTTGCAACTAAAAAGGATGGAGCAGAGAGAGATTTATGTTTTTCCCCTAACACTGAATTTCCACCACTTATTTCTGTTCTGCAGTAATCCTTTATTTTCTTTTTACTTCACCTGATGTACCAAATACTTTGGTTACCCACACTGGATTTAGTGAAGTATTTCAGTTTCACATAATTTGAGTGACTTTTCCAGCAAGCAAAAATACGTGTTCAGGAAACTGAGTTCACAAGCAAGGAAGTTATCAAAGTCATGCCATTAGTTTGGTAACGAAGTTAAACAACAGTTCACAGTCTGTTTGTGCCAGAGAGTTGCTCACACTAAATGTCCGTAATGTCTGTGAAGTCACAGAAGTTCTGCAATGACCACGCCATTTCTGTGTGTGAACCTTCCAAGCTGCAGATCAAATCTGGTGTGACTACACTTGGGTCTTGAAAAAACATTATGTGGACTTGCCTGAGGCAGCATTAGCCCAGGAATTTCTGCATTCCCCATTCTTTCCTCAGTGCAGTCTCTTGTCCTACAACATTGTATAGATCTTCTTTGCATTATCCATAATGTACTATTTCCAGATTCTTTATTCCCTTTGTTACACTATAAATATTTGAGAATTTTTTCTTATCTTCAAGAATGAATCTGCTCCAGCTTTTTAAAGGTATGATGTGCAAGTGGTTTTTGCTTCTACATTACTCAATTAGCTATGCATCCCAAAGGCATGTACCTGTAAGTATATAAAGCAGTAAGTTAGATTGAAAAAACCATTGGTTTACAGATAAAGTAAAATGTATTATTTCAATCCACAGGTAGTACTGGTGATGATTTAATCTGCTTGAAAAAAAACTCGCTAAACAGAATTTTTGGAAAGCAGGTGACAAGAACCTGTCTCCAGTCTGTAGAACAAATCTATTGGGGTTTTTTTGTCTCTTGATGAATGCGAGGCTAATGACTAATTAAGCTCTAGAAGCTCACTAGGGAAATGGTGTTTGGAAGGGTATGTAGACAGATTCCCAGACCCTAAGCCCAGCCCAGGCTTCACAAGCTCCCGCTCCCAGTTTCTGTAGCAAAGAGCCTGAACACCCTGATACCTCTAGTTCTTGGTGATTCTCTAGATTCTTTGAAGCCCGTGGCTTTGAAGCACGTGAAGCCCGTGCTCCTTGCAAGTGTGTGCTCCTTCCCCTGTGGCATTGAGTTCATATGGAGGTTGCACCAAGATGAAAGTCCAGGTATCTCCACCCGAAGGAAGCATGACAGGAGAGCTACCTGAGGTAGCCCAGGCACTGGAAGTGGCAGAGGCACGGCAGTAGGGGCAGTTTGGTGGGCAGTTTTGACAGAGGGGTTCTGTGGGAATCCCGAGTCAGTTAAATTGGAGATACTTCAAATGCAGCATTTTCGTATTTTAATAAAGTGACATCTTTTATAGTGATTGTTTCTCTGAAAGTTTCCAGCTAGTTTTGCATCTGTGCATCTTTTCAGTAGCTCGGTGATCAGGTGGTACATTGCAGTCAGACAGTAGCTGATGTAGAGGGAAGAAATTACAAAGAGCTGCTATCGAGAGGCTGTCAGGTGCTGTTTTCTATGATTGGGGAAAAAAGATGATATGTCCTTATATCCAGCCCTTGCTTTCTGCTGACAGTTCTCTGTGGAAATGATGCTTGGGCAATCACACAGTATTTCTGTCAGCCTACCAAAGGTACTGTTCGTGGTATTATTTATGCATGCTCTGAATGCAGTTTTTCTGTATTTTCCAAAATTACTGCTGGATTCTCATATCACAACTTCAAAAAAGTTTTGGGGACTTTTTTTTATTTTATTTTCTTTCTCTTCACATTTAGTGTAATCCTTGAAAAATGAGCAGTTGTGGCTAATTTGTTTCTCCCTAAATTTTGGATGGAGGTCTAAACTAGTTTTGTTTCACATTTTGGTGTGAAACCTTTAGATTTTGCATTTGACTCCCAGGCCTGCTAATAAGATCCGAAAGCGGGCTCATCCTGGCATGATTCCTGTTGTTGGTTTGAAAAAAAAAACAAAACCAGGAGGGTAAAGCCCATTGTGCAGTACCTGTGCGAGGGAAACAGCACATCCTTCTCTCCCTGTGCAATGCTGCTGCTGCCGCTCTCTGCAGAACAGGCAAGGGGGGATGAAAGAGCCGATGCTGTGCGGTTCCTAAGGCAGGGAAAGAAAAGCCTTGTCTTGCATTTCCAACCCTGTCACTGACCTGTGGTGTGAATTTGTGGTCCTTTCTGTAAGGGTCAGCCTGGCGTGTTTGCAGTCTGACACGTGGTGTATTTGTCAGCCAGCTCCACTCCTGCCCGGTGACAGGCTGCTACACACAACAATGACATCTTTCTCCCAGGCTTAGGCAGAGCTCTTCCTCTCTGCTTTTTGATTAGAGGACTTTTATGTTTTCCTGAGCTTCCTCTGGGACACAACTCCCAGTATGGGGCTGTACTTTAAAGGGCATAACAATTCTTGATTTTAAAACGAATGTGATTTCCCTCTAGCCAAACTTCTCAATATCCTGACAGAGCCCAAGAATGTCAAACTGAAAGCTAACGGAGAGAGAGCAAACTGCTTTATTCAGACAGGCAGGCTCCAGCGTAAAGCCAAACCCAATGTAGTGTGTATTAGCTTTGGTGTGAAGAAAAGCAACGCTCACATGTTTTAAAAGCAGCTGAAAAACGTTTTCTAATTCGCTTATAGAGAAAGGGAGTCATGAGATGAAATTTGGTTATAGTTTTGGTCGTGCTTGTGTGTATCATACACAGTAGACACAGCCTCTTTTTGTTTGGGAAAGCAGGTATCGTCACTCTCCCGTCTGTCTGTCCTTGCTGGCATGGCAAGTGTTGACAGTCCTCAGGTAATACAGAAATCAGTAGGTAGCATGGCTATAAATGAGAACATACCAATAACTTTTATTGCCAGTGAATTTTGCTTAAAGCATTCCTCATTTAATGCACATAAGTGTACTTTTTCATTTTTAAAGTACATTTTGGATGTTGACACAGCTTATTACAGCAGCTGGTTCATTGTCAAATTGGATGATATTCAAAACAGGATTTTGTTGTTCCTTTTCTTCTTTCCATCTGTTGCTGCTATAGGCTTTTTTTTTTCAAGAAATAGCTTCTAAATGAATTAGGTCATATGGTAAATGTGTTCTTTTTATGAAATGTTTAAAATTAAAAGCATAAGGAAAATTATGGTGCAGCTTAATTCTATAGTATATTTATATACAAATTTTCTATTATTATACAAATTTATATACAATTTATATACAAATTTCCTAGTAAAAAAACAACAAACATTTCCTTTTAGAAATGTGTGTTCAACTGATAGAGTTCGTGACTTCATCTTTTAAGAAATCTGATCAGTTACAACCCTGTAATTCAGTTTGCTGTTTGAACACCAGGTAAATTTTATAAAGGATATAATTAGGTGCTGAAATATAATAAAATAAACACAAAGGAGAAATATGATCCTGAAATCTGTTTTTGTTATACAACCTGAATCTTATTTCATGTGTGACTTTCAGCCTCATTGAGCAGAGCAGGTAAATTACTTTAGATCCTGAGCTCAGCAGATCTTACGGCGCATGTGTCTCTAAGCATGCAAGTAGCTTTTTTCACCTCGCTTTACCAGACTTGAGTTCCTGCATCATTTAATTATTTTAAGAATCAACTATTAAATTATACTGGAGAGGAGAATTAGACATGCAGAAAATTAGAGGTTTTCACGTCTGTCTCTACCCCAGCTAAGCACTGTTTCAAAAGGAGAGAGAAGATTAGTCTGGGTATTTAATGCCTGAGCAAGTACCTTGACTTTGTCTTCAGAGCACAGAGCACCCTGAGCCCTGAACAAAACACAGAGATGCAGGAAAAGTAGGTGAACCTATTGTTAAATCTGCTGCCACATTGCACAAATAAAGAGTGAGCCCAAATCATATCTGTGCTTTTTAGTTTTTAAACACTTGCCATTGCAACTTTAAACATGCTTTTAACGATGCGGTGTATAACTAAGGAGACAAGATGTCTGAGCTGGAACAGGCTTCTTGGAAGGCTGTTGACATTGTTTGCGTGCCCTGGGTCAATACCCAAGGCTGCATTTGTCATGTTTTCTGCATACAAAGGAGTACAAGGCATGTGGCAAAGCCCCCGTGAGTCACTACTCATTTGCAGTACCTGATAAATGTGATAAATGCCATTAATGCCCTCTTAAAAATGGATGCATTTTCCAGATGTTGATGAATAGACTGGCAACTAATCGTTGTGTTAGCAAACAGCTGAAGGCAGTTCCATTATTTGGGCACACCTGCGTAGAAGATGCAATGTGTTGCAAGGACAAAAAGAACTAGCCAGGTCGAAAACTCCTTTAGCCAGTATTTCCAGCCACGCTCCATTTAGTGAAACTCCCACCTCCGTAGCAGTAACTAACATTTCTAACCCATTAGTACGTGTTAATTGTCCTAGTCCTTACACAAACAGGGACAGGCATCGTCCTTCTAATTCCTGGATAACAGTTAATTTAAAGGTGAGGGTAGTTTTTCTCCTGCTGCAATAGTTATTTGACAACTGATGAAGTCTCGGATGGGTAAGGGATGTTAGTGAGTTTGATGCTGTCTAAAAGTGAAAGAAGGTGGGAGGGAAACTGCTGACTCCCAGCAGCATCAACTCAGAACAATAATACCTTAGACATACTCATTTGCAAAACCTATTTTCATTGATTACAGCCTGGATCCAAAAAGTCGTTGAAGCCTTGTGCTGCTGAGCAGCAATTTGGAAGCGCCAAGTCGGGAGACCTGGATCCTAGTGCTCAGGCTTTAGGCAAAGACAGGTGAGCACTTAAGCCTTGAGAGCTGAACTCCAAAACAATCTAAAATGAAGAGTGCCTTGGGTCAGGTTCAGTCTCTTGCTCCCCAAACTTCCTCCTCATAATTTCCACCATACATTGGTGAAACTACTTTAAAGTGCTTTGTGGGTTGTTTTTTTTTGCTTCCATTTCTCCTGATGGAACACTTTTACAGGAATTTATTCCTCTTGTGGCTTGAAATCATGTTCCAATTATCAGCCTAAATTCCCATTTGATGTGTATCAGTGTTGTTCTTTAGCTTAAACAGTTCTCTCTCCCTGGAGTTTTATTGCCCCAATCTATTTATTAGATTTAGTCTCTTTAGTCTTTGTGTTGCTTTACTAATTTTCATACGATAGCTTCCTTATTCCCTGGTGATATTACAGCATTTCTCTGTATCCTTATGAGTTTTAATTATTTTTTTGCTGATAAATGATCATTACTATATACCAAAATCGTATCGGCCTATATTGGGAGGTCTGCAGGTGGTACAGAGAGCAGTGGGAAGCGGTCCTGATTTGAATAGTAACACGAGACCTCATCAGTATATGTGGTTTGAGTGATAATACAGCAAATATTTTAAGGGTTACAGATAGTGTGTCAGTACATAACAGTTTGGAAATTGCACTTATGCACTAGTTCTTATTAATTTTTACCAGTATCTTGCACAACGAGATCCATAGTTTCCTGTTATGCTTGAAACGTACCACCTCATTCACTCCTATATGTAGTTTTACAGAACTATACACACACATATTTTTTAATATAAGTAAAATACATACATACATGCATACGTATAAGTATCTGTACACAATTACAATTGCACCATGTTTCAGATTTATAATTATATATTTTATTTATATATAATATTATATATAATCCTTGGCAATTATGCTATTGCCAAGGATTGTTCATGGGTTTTCTTCATTCTCTGCCACTTGTAATTAATGAATTCTGAGTTTTTAACAACAGTGTTTCTTCTTTATCCACGTGTGCACAATCTTACACATTATACTATTGAATTTCATCCCGTCTCTATTACTTCAGTCTTCAAGGTCATTTAGTTCTTTCTATGTGGTTTTCACATCCCCTTTTCCCACTGGAGGGGCATCCCAGAATTACGTTGTCAGCATATTTCATTAGTCTGACTGTTTTTTTGTGCCATGGCTATTAATAAAATACTAAACATTATAAGTTTCAAAGCCAAAACTTAAGGAATTGTCCTGGTCACCTCCTGCTGGCCAGTTACCCTTTCACCAGAGCTTGACTCTCCCTAGCTAATTCTGTATTTTAGAATTCTTTTGCTAACCCTCAATTTAGCTAATAATTTCCTATGAGGAAACATATCGGATATTTTTCTGAAGTCCCGATAAGTTGGATATATTACATTTCCCTTGTTACTGTATTCTCTGCTGGAAATCAGTAGCGTATTGGCAGTGTAGTCCTTGTAGATGTCTTACTGCTTATAGAAGTGAATGTATTTTTATCATTAATATTAGATGTCTTTTTACTTTGTTAATAACCCTTGCTGTTATAGACCTCTGGTGCTTTGGGAAGGGCTTCTTCTGTTCCTGAAATGTCTGATAAAGTCTGTGCTTTATATAATATTACCTTGCCTGTTCAAAGCAATCAGATTAGAGGTTATAATCAGGGGTAAGAAAATACAGCTTAGAAATCTTCATTTGATTTTTCAAGGCTTAAGTCTGCAGTGTTTCCAAGTCTTCCAGTCTTACTAAGGTAGGAAGCTAAGCTTTTTTCAGACAGAATTAATCTTTGTAAGAAATATTTGGCTTCTCAGAAACCAGTTATTTTATTTGAAGTTTTTAGACTCCATACTGTCAATTTTTGTGTCTCTGAAACAACTTTTCCATCCACATCTTAAGTCTGCCTATAATGATATAAGTTCAAGGTTTTGGGGTTGTTTGTTTTTGTTTTTGTTTTTTTTTTATTAATGCTGTTTTGGGATAAGGGCTTTTTTTGTGGGATGGGGGAGAGCTGAAGGTTTTTTTGTTGTATTTTTTTCCCCCCTGAAGTGTAGTTCTTGCTTACTGACATACTGTTTCATTGCAAAATCCTGTTCACTATGTGAAAGCAAAGTTATTATAGCTATAAACTATTACTGATGGCATAGGGAGATACAAATTGCCCTCTACCAAAGATTTTACTATTATGGAGAATAATATTATTTTAAAGAGCAAATAAAATCTATCATCTTTTTCTTCTGTGTCTGAAGTGCGTTAACAGCCACTGTCAACTTTCAGGGCTGGTGACTAAATGAAGCCTGGAAGATCCAGCCCCGCAGACTTCAAATTGTGTGGAGTGAAGAAAGATTTCAGGGCAGCCAGGAGGGAGGGGTAAGTTATTTTCTGCACAAAACTAACTCAAACTTAAATAAATAAGCACACACACACACATCCCCAACAAAGCCAGGAATTATAAAGAGGTTCCACATATTTTTTTTTTTTAAATAGACTACTGGTTTTCAGCCTGATCCAAACCATGCACCGTGTTAAAATCACATTTTGAAGAAATCAGAGTGTGCATATTGTTGAGATGGTAATTTGATTGCTGTAATGTGCGTGATAGGGAACGTGCTCGTTAACCAGCGATGATGCTCTTACTAACAAAATCCTGCTCTGTTCTACTTCTCTGCTGCAAAATTCAGCTATTTCTCAAGACCTGCACGATGACTTTGGACTTCTCTGGTTAGTTGGCAGACTCAAAAGGATAGCATTTTTAGACATTAAGACCTATTGTGGTACCTTTCTTGTCAGAAGGTTTAGTCATTAAATTGGATAAACTTATATATAAAGACGTAAGTTATGTTTCTGACAGATTAATTTTTGGATAAGTTTTTGTTTATTTCCATTTGTTTAAACGTAAGGATAGTGAGTAGATAAACTAATAAAAAATATCAAAGTGAACAAAATAATAGAAATATAGAACACAATGAGAATATATTCAGTAATTTTGCTCTTCTCAAACTCAAGTGTGTAATTATTTTGATTTTTCATTCATGAAAGTATTTTTTCTAAACTGTAAATGCAGTTATGTGCTGGATTTACTTTTATGGCTGTGTGTGGAGTTAATTGACTAGTCTCCATGAGGAGTCTCCTTACCCAGCCAGCTGATCACTCCTGTCTACATGTGAATGGGTGCATATGGTGATATGTACGGATCTGAAGTAGCTTCACAGCTGGCTTCGTATTACATTTGCTGCAATTAAAAAAAAAGAAAGAAAAAACGATTTATTTTCTCTCTTACTGCTTTTCCCCTAAACTTCTAAACACTGCCTATGGCAAGACACATGTTGAGACATCAGGATATGTTTAAGTGGGGTCATTCTGAGTAATTTTGAGTTATAATTTCTTATTCACAGTTCGTCATCATAATCATCATTCTTTTTGATGGGCAGGAATGATGGTGATTGAGCTGGATCACAGGTCACTTCTGACAGTAAATTTCCTGTGCCTGTGGAGCAACAGATACAAAAATATTTGAAAGGATCTGTCTTCTCGTAGCCGGACTGTTTATTTGGCAAATATATGTGTATGCTTTTGATGTGACTTGCCACTTTTCTGACTTGTCACTTCATATTTATGATACACAGCAGTATGCTTAATTGTTTCATGAGGAGTCTTGTCATGGTAAATCAACTAATATAAAATGAAATGCAATGTAGCATGTCTAGACACAGAAATACAAAAAACAAAAAAACATATAATATGCTACGACTTTGACATGATTAAGTACAACTGACAGTTGGCAGAACATGTGCAATAAAATTAAAGATACTATTTATGAATGATGCAAGGGACATTCTTGCTCTTCAAGCAGTTTTATGGATTTGGTGTATTAGGACATGAGTTCTCTGTTTCAGAGAATTTTGGTACATACAGCTCTGAAACCTGGTTTCCTTCCACAGCTTCCACAGCATGGTTGGAGAAGACCTGCAGTATCTAGGGAGCGTATTCGCTCTGTGGCTCTTCTGTTTGAACTGTAACTGCTGAAGAATGTCCTCCAGCAGGTTTGCTTCAGCATCTGCTTAAAAAGTTTAACAAGTAGATGATTTTTGGGTGTCCTCCCATGGCAGGGAGGTAGGAACTCTTTAAGGTCCCTGCCAACCTGAACCATACTATGTTTCTATGATTTTCAAAAAGCACAATTTGTTTGGAATTCTTTAATTTTACAAGATAAAATTCCATTTCACTGCAATCATAAATAATGCCTTTACGTATTAGACATTCAGTTAGTTCCTATCCTTGCTCAGCGGGAATAAGAACACCCAAAGTTTCATGCATTTCCTTTCTACTGTCTTCTGCTTTTCCTTCTGTATTAACATTGTTAATTCATGTCCTATTTGGTTTTTTTCAGTCAGTTCTACTGCAGCTTTGTCCAGTTCTGCCTCTGGGAATACAGGGCCAGCTTTCATTCTTTCTGTATGCTCTGCATGCCCGCAAACACCTGCAGGGTTTGCAGCTGGTATAACCTGTGTGTCCTTAACCTAGGATCTCTGTCACATCTCTCTTTTTCAGGTTTTCATTTCTCCCCTGTCTTCCCCAAGCCAGGCTCCATGTAGCAAACTTGCAAAATTAGGCTTTTTGGGGATTTATATCAGTCAGAACCTATTTTGTATTTTTTCCCTTTGTATTTTGTTTAAAAATATCTCTCTCATCTCTTATTCTAAGATATCATGTGCCACTCATTTTATTATTTTTTTTTTTTAGTGTCGGAGTTGTCCTCCCCAGGTTACGTGCACTGAAAACTATTAGAAGCATCAAGTGCCTCAGAACTAGCAGTAAGTACTTTCCACCTGTCAGTCTTTGCCAGCGTTCATTTAGGGCAGATACAATTTATTTTATATGTATCTCTGGGGAACTTTAAGGTGGTAAAGGTTGTAAGTACACCACTCCCACTACTGTCTTAGTCTTACTACTGGTGCTATGTATTTTTTAATGGCCACTCAGCACAACAGAGACACAGAGAAGTATCTCCTTCATTCCGTGTCTGAATTAAACTGATGCATGATGGGTAGCAACTTTGCTAAACATTTTTGCCCTAATTTTATCGGCAAACACAAAAAGTCATTCCCAGTGATGAATAATCTTTCAATTATAAACAAATTAAATTCATTTAAAAAAAGAATCACGTGGAAGCAAACATATTCTTTTATAGTGCATAGGACTGGAGACATTACATAATTTTCCCTATGAAACGTTAACAGCCGTTCCCCCTGTGCAGTATGAACTGCAGTCAAAGCCTCAACACACACTCTGTTGGTCATAAAAGAAAAATGGGAGGCTTAAACTCCACCAATACAAGATCGGTGTCATGACAATATGTATCAGATCTTGATGTAAGATAAAAACAAAGCAAAGACGCATCAGTTGGAAGAAAAGAGAGCCAGAGAGGAGCAGAGACGTGTTGGATGTGGCAGGAGGTAGTGGACATGGGTGGAGGATGTGGTGGCTCTCAGTAGGAAAGAGGGTGGAAGCAGTTCAGAGAAGCCCCTGGAGGTGTCCAGCAGTGGCAGCTGATGGATTAGCTCCATGAGCTCTTTCAGAGACTCTCCACTAATTCAGTAAAGTGTAGGACACCTCTTATGTATTGACCAATGCATAGCATCTGGGCTTTGAGCTGCCTCTTTGCCTACCTCTCTCTGAAGGCAACTTTGGTTTGTTATTTCCACGTATCTCCAGGTCCCACCACGACACCGACTCCAGCACCAGTATATACTGACAGCCAAACAGCTGGAAAGCAGCTTGAAAAGAGCTGGAGGTCCATGCAGATACCAACCAAGCTGACCATTAGACCACAACGTGTTGTTGAATGGAGAAGGCCAATAACGTTGTGGGTTGCATTAGGCGGAATGTTGCCAATAGGCCGAGGGAGGGAATCCTTCCCATCTGCTCTACTCTGATGAGTCACAACTGAGCTGATGGTCCAAGTTCTTCCCAGAAAGAAGTGGAAATACTGGAGTGGCTCTGGGCCATGAAGATGGCTGAGGGCAGGAGTACAAGGCATGTGAGGAGACGCTGAAAGAAAGTTAAAGGCAGATCCTCCTCCTGCCTACAAAAAAGCCTACTGGAAGAATAAAGAGAAGATGGAGCCAGACTCCTCTTGAAGATGAACAGTGGATACAAGCTGGAAAATGAGGAATTCTGATTAGAGATAAGGAAGAAAATTGCATTAAGAGGATCTTCAGGCACTGGAACAGGTTGCCCAGAGCAGCTGTGTAGTCTGTATCCTTGGAGATACTTGCAATCCAGCTGGACGTGGTGCTGGGCAACTGCCCTAACTGGATTTGTTTCAAGCAGGGCATTTGGACTAGATGACCTGCAGGGTCCCTTTCCAAAACAAATTATTTTGTGATGCTATGCTTATTTCTGATACATAATTATTATATTGTATAGTATATGATATTATGCAAGGCAAGTGTAGCTGAGTGGAAATGCAGCATTGAACCATACATTCTGGTAAGGCTTTTATGCCTCCTATGACTCTCTCTTCCACCCCTTCCTAAATTGCTACTTTTTGGAGGGAAAAAAGGAGGGAATTTTGCAGTTAGAAGCCAGTGACTACACACTAACACTCAGGAATGATTACTGTGCTGTAATTTTTTTATATGTGTATTTTAATCCAAAGTACATTTTCTGAACAAAACTCCATCACCTTATGATTTTCATCTGCATTAAAAGATGAATATTATTAGCTTATTTCCCTTAATATGTCTGGAAGGGAAATAGTCATTTGGTTTGTCCAGATGGATTGGGAACAATTTTACCACACTCAATTAAGCTTTCTGTCTGCTTCAGACGTGGTGCACAGGGGATGGATTACTAGTTCATGTTCACAAAAAAACCCGTTTAAATGTCATTCCTCCCAAACCAAACCAAAATAGCTAAATATAGATGCTGGTCTAACATTGAACATGTACAAGAAACCAAATCAGTCATATTATATGCATTTTATCCTTTCCTTTTTCCCTTCAGATCTCTTAATCTTTAGTCCAAATAATTGTAAGGGAAAGAATGTGCAGTACAACCAATGTTTCTGCCCTCTACCAGGTAGGCACATTCTGTAGCTCAATATTCCTTAACAGCCACAGGGGTTTTCATTACAGTGTGTTTACTAACCTTTTAAACCAAATTCTATTTACAGCAGCTTAGCTCTTGGTAGTTTTTGTGCCTCAGTAGGAAAGTTTCCAGGGACATAAAACAGAAACCTGCCATAACTAATAATTACAATCTCAAAGATACCAAGATGCCAAGGAGTAAGCATTTATGTGTTAATAAAAAAGAAAAAAAAAAAAAAGTAGACTATAGACTACAGCCAAATAGAAAACTGAAGCATTACTCTACACAGAAAGTAAAGGCAGAAAATGGTTCATTTACTCTCTTTCCATTTGCACAATGATAATAAAAATGCCAAACAGATTGATTTTCAAGCAAACTCTACATTGCAGTAAAGTCAAGATTACAAGAGAAGATGTATTAATACAGCATATTTTTCTTGCAATACTGCATCTTTACCTCTCTTTCAAGGATATGCCTATGTGTATGTTCAGTTTAATTTTAATTGGATGCTGCCATTTAGTTTTTAATACTTATGAAATGGCATGCCTTTCTCTGAGATAGCTGCATAGAATCTGCATTTCAAAATGCTATTTATTAAGCATTCTTTCCAGAGTGGTTAAGACTTTATTGTCAGGAAAATTCCACACAACTGAAGAGAGGCAAAAACACCTTTTCCGGTGAACTGGTCACCGAATGCCTTCGTTGATTTATGTATTCTACAGCTTTTATAGATCATTTTTATATTCTAAAGTCATTACAGATTCAAGTCCTCTTGGACAGAACACAGCACAAAATGTTACTGTTTCTTGTTGTTTTTTCTCAGATAGATATCAACATTATCCCATCTTAACTAAAATTTGACAGCCAAATCTAAAAGGAAACCATTTCTCCCTAAAGATGCACAAAGCTAGTCTTTTCCCCAAAATGAAGGGAAAAAGAAAAAAAAACAAACAAAAGGCAAAAAAATCCTAAACCACAAAAAAACCCCCAAACCTTCCAAAAAGCTCCTATAGGATGACCAAAAAATCAAAGCACACAGGAATTATTAGAGCAAAGACAGAGGGAGAAAGAGATAAAATGTAAGAGAAGGCCTCATTCTAGGTATGTGAGGGCTTATCCTGTGGAGTCTAAGAACTGATAAAACATTCTATTTAAAAAAAAAAAAAAAAGAATAAAACGTGGCTGAAGTAAAGAACCTGAGATCCTCCTACTCAGTAGTTTACAGAATCACATACCTTCTTTTTTGCCTTCCTGAGCTACATAAACTGTGCATCCTCATGTGCAGAACAGCAAACCTCAGCAGGGGAACAGGCTCTTCCCTGGCTGTTCTGGTAAGGTGTAAAGAATGGGACACTGGAAGACTGAGGTTGGGATAAAACTATTTCTCTGCCTCCCCATCACCTCACCCATTCCAGCTCCCACTCATTAAAATCTAAAACTTACGAAGTTCTAAAGTTTCTTGACCTGAAGTTCAGGTAATTCTGTTTCTCAAATAAATGCACTAATTATTGTGCAGCCATATCTGATGTTGGCCCACTGTATCTCACGAGCTGGCAGAGGCTGCACTTAGAAGAGAGAGATTCAGGAGTCCTGGATCTCAGCTCCATGAGAGTGTAAAGGACAGCGTGAAGCCACAGGTCTCCCAGCAGCTGGCTTCCCAGTCAGTGCCTAGCTGAGAGCACACATTTCCTAATTATCTATAACGAGTAGCCCTATGGAGACATACAGTCAATGAGACAGGTGTTTCAGCTAGGACCTGAACTGCTGCTCAGAGGTGTTTACCTCTCTGTTGACCAAGCCTAGGAAGCCCATGGGTCTATCTTGTGTTGTAAGTCACTGTATTGATGTAAAGTACCTACCTTCGGGGCATTTTGGGGCTTACATAGGGATCCTTGAGGTGCTCAGAATCTGCCCATGTCAGATTTTTTGTGTGTGATGTGATGGAGTTTTATATGGAAAATGGTATTTTCTGCAACTTTTTTACGTATGTCTCTCTGCCTAGGCCCAGACTATGTCCCTATTCACTCCGAGTAGTACCTGATTTCAATAGTCCATTAAAATCAACAAAGTCACAGTTATTTTCAGAAGCCAGACTGCAAACTTCTAACTGTTATTACTGAAGAGCTGGAATAAATATTTCCAGATGGAGGACTTTCATTGTGTTTGTATTTCTATCCTTTCCCACTCTCCTTCTTTCTACCCATTGCTCATGGTATTATTAAACCTCATATTCAAAAAAATCCCTGTAGAAGATGACAGATACTTCTGCTGTAACTGCCCTGAAGTGCCCGTCCTGCTGCAGAGAAGCAGCTGACAGGGCAGGCTGCTCAGCTCAGTCCCAAGAATGGAAAGCCAGATTCCTGTCTATTTCCAAAAATGGGGGAAATACCAGACCTGCCCTGAAACAGCACCTGATGTTAGTAAACATGCTGATGAATATATTCAAATGAACACAAACAGTTTTAACCCACATATTTAACAGCATATATTATGACATTAGCATGTCTTATATAATGCTATGAATCAAATACTCTACAATTGCCTCCTGAACAATGGCATAGTCATGATATTAGGCATAAAAATGCCTAATCAAGGCTTCAGTTTTGAAAATGTATTACATTTTAACCAGTGATTAATCTGCACTTTTTTTACTACACTACTTTTTCTCCAAGTTAATCAAATTGCAAAATGTATAACTCAGGAAAATTTAACTTTATAAATAACTGCTTGCTTTCCTTTAGGTAATAATAGTATTGAAATTCCTGAGATATTTGAAGCTGGCAGTACTCCTAGAGATAAATCTCTAAACTTTTTATGTTCATGGACCCTGACATCAGCACACACTGATATTTTCATGTTGTCCTCTTACTGAAGGCAGAGAGATAATTTAATTACACAAGCCAGAGTCTCTTAATGGGGTAAGGTTACATAGTCAAGGAGAGAAATTATGGCTAGTTATGAAAAAAATATGATGTGTGTTTAAACCATATTGAGTTATTTAATGAACAGCTTTAGAAAAATGGATGGTACCCCATCACGGCACTTAAGCATATTGAGTAGCTCAAGGGGAAAATGTTTTGTGTAAGCCTTAATTAATTTCCACGTTCAAATCCTCAGAGATACTAAAGAAAAAAAGTCTGACACATGCTGCTGACAGTAAACACAGGTTCCAAGGACATTTGATGAAATACAAGTATTATGATAATGAAAACATGTTTTTAATCAGGAAATTTGTTTCACATTCTAAATGTTGCCTATTAACCAATGATTATATGGGTTTTTCATTGGTATAAATTAATAAAGGATTTTTTTATTTGTTCTCTCCAGTCAGTCTATTTTGAGCTTTACCTCATTATGTACCTGTGATAGCTAGAGCTTTGTAATCGCACCACTTCTTTTTTTAAGGGAGTACACAAAGTCAAAAGTGTCTAATCTCTAAGGCCAGGTTTTACTAGAACACAAAATAATATATTAAAATAGAGACACTCTTTGTGTAAGGAAACCGCAGATAAGTTGTGTGAGCAGGATTGAATAAAACAGGTTATAACAAATCTTACCATTGCCAGCTGTCTCTTTGCAGGGTGATCTTCTCCACCAGATGATCTCAGTCCAGCAAACTCTAAGGGTTCCATTGGTCACAAACACTTCACAGTCCCCTCGTGTTAAACATCTGCTAATTTTGGTTTCTAAGCAGGCAAACTGCTCACATGCTAGCTGATTTTTCTTATTACGTGTTCTCTGAAAAGAGGAAAATAGTTTCAATGGAGGGGAAAAATAGATTTATCCCAGCAGCTAACCCAGTAGCAGTCTCCAGCATGCTGAAACTCTGCTTCTCTCTCCCCTTCAATCCACTTACAAGCCTGTTCTGCCTCTGAAGGCTACGTACCTCAATGAGCTTAGCAGTTGCCTCCAACAGTTCCGAAATTTCTGCAACTTCAGCCAGCATTTTGAGGGGCAAATTTTCAAGAGAAGGGCTTCTTGTGGATGAGACAAAGAGATTCCTACCATTTTTCACTTTCTTGTGGCTTCAAAGTGCATGCTTCTTCATAATGTCTTGGGAGAGTCTGTTAGCCCCAGAACAGTGCACTCCTGCAGGCTTGCACCTGCTGCATTCACAAGGTCAGGGTGTTGGGTGGGGGTGCTGATCTTTGGGTTATCCTCTTCAGAAGAGGGGCTTTTTTGAATGTCAAATGATTTGGTCCTTGTGGCACGCCCTTCTGAGGTCCTAGATGCACCCTGAGTTGCACCCAACAGAGGACACATGCTTCTTCCTAGGTTTAACACAATAGAGAAGTCCCAGTGCTAAAAAAGTTCTTTGCTGCATTACGGCAAGGGTACATGAAACCTAAGAGGGTAAAGAGCTTCTGTGTAGGTTGAACCCATTCCCTCACATTTGATTCATAAAGAGAAAAGCAAAATAACTGGCACATGTTCTTATTGCAATAGAGGGTTTAAAAAAGGTAACATTGGGCGTATAATGTGAGGTTCAGCCTGTTATTTCCTGGCATTAAACCTCAGTGAAAGAGACAGCTACAGAAACAGGTATGAAGATGAAATAATGCTGAAAAGATCAGCCTTGTATGTTTTTATATAAAACACTTCCATAAAATCCTGATACCCCATAGCATTTCTAACAGAAGCCTGTCACTTACATCATGGCATACCTATTGCCTCCCCTGTCCTCCAGATGTTTACCTTAAAAATAGAGCTCAGTATCAGATAATATGTATTTAAGTATCAATTGTATTGGTATCATTCAGAGCCTTGCTATCAAATTAGAGGCCATCAACACTGCATGATTTTTTTTTTTTTTTAAAAAAACAAGATTTGCATGAGTAGAAGTTTGCAGATTTTGAGCCACAAACTCCTGGAATGACTAAGATAAATATCTTTAAGTTACAAAGTATGTTATTCATTGAGTAGCAACTTGCTTCGTTCAGTTTTATTAGAATTCAAATGTTTCTAGTAAAGGGAGTTTCAGCATAACTACTATAAATCCTGCTTTATCCAGTTCTGCTTGTTGTTCAGAAAAAGCATATTTTCCCAAAAATAATGGAGCAACATATTATTTGTATGCATCTGGCATAGAAAAGTACTAAACTTCTATAAAGTCAGTTGAATTTCTATGCCAACCATGAGCAGTCTAATTGAGCTGAGATTAAGAAAATGTCTGTTACACAGCAACTGTGAGAATTTTTCTATGAATAACTTTAAAATTATTTCATCATAAACTTGTACCGATAAAAAAATCAAGGTTAAGGTTTGCCATGTAAAATTTTATTACGCAGTTATTGTGAAGTGCTGACCTGTGGTAGTTGCAAGAAAAAACAATGCCCTTGTAAATCTTTAACTCTGCTACTGAATATAATTTTCCGTTTGTATGGCTTGGGCAATTGAGTACTATGGCTTAATCTCATTCCATAAAAGAAAATAAGTATTTTGACGAAACAGAGAGTGACAACTAATACTACTAATTCAGATAATGTCTAATTCTGTGAAAGGAAGAGCACTCTCAACATCATTGATAAGAACTGACAATTCTAGGCACCATCTAAGGATACTCAGAACCTGGCCGAATTTCACCCAGCAAGAAAAATAAGAACATGCCTCTGCTTGACAGTGAAATGAATTTAAGGACATGACTATTCAGAAGAGTAATTCAGAAAACCCATTGTGAAACACTGTCTGTTTAATTAATTATGATCTTATCCTCAAACAGTATTTTCAAGAAATGAAAAATTTCTGGGTTTATTAGTTCTCAAGAGTTGAAAAATGAACTGCAAGTTTAGTGTCTTGTTTCTGCACAACAGAATGACTATATTTCACTCAGAGAGCATATTTAGAATCACAGAACAGCGCAGGCCCTTGGAAGATCATCTCATCCAACCTTTCACGGGAAAGGGAGCCTGGGTGAGATTATCCACCAACCTGACCAGTCGCATCTTGAAAACCTCCAGCAATGGGGACTCTACGCACATCCCTGCGCAGGTTATTTCACTGAATGATTGCTCTTACTGTAAAAAAATAATAAAGTCTTTCTTATGTCAACATAAAACTCCCGGTGCAACTTGTACCTGTTGCCCCTTGTTTTCTCTGTATGACTCCTTGTGAAGACAGAGCCTCCGGCTTTTTCGTGGTCACCTTTGAAGTACTGGAATACTGTGATGAGGTTCCCCCCACGTCTTCTCTAGAGAGAAAAGACCTGTAAACATACAGACATTTATATCCAAGAAAGATATCAGGTAAAATACAGATCAGGAAAAAGCTAGGACCAAGGGTTTAGCCTTCATGAAAAGTTTGCTAAATTGTTTTCACAGGTGTGATGGACAAAAATACGTGACATATGAAGATGTCTCTGCACTCATTGCTTTTCTAGACAGTATTTTACTCATGTTACAGTTTTAAGCATATAAAGAACAGAAGATGTCTGATGGCTGTCTTACTTTCAAAAAGGTCCTTGAAAAGAGATCCAAGATTTGAAAAACACACTGGAAAATACAGATGGTCGTGGACCTCCTCACAAGTCACAGGTTAACCCCAGGAGGAAGGCTCGCTCACACTCCCCCTCAGTGGAGTGGAAGAGAGAATCAAAAAGGCTTAAGGGAGAAAACTCATGATAAACGCAGTTTAATAATTGAAGGGGGAAAAAAAGAAAAGGAAAAAACCAAACCACCAAAGCCACCACTCACCACCAGCAAACTGCTGTCCAGCCAGTCTCCGGGCAACATCTGCCTTGGAAACTCTCCCCCATGTTTATTGCTGAGTATGAGGTATGGAATAGCTCTTTGGTCAGGTGGGTCAGCTGTCTCGGCTGCGTCCCCTCCCAGCCTCTTACCCACCCTCAGTCTGCTCACTGCAGGGGCACAGTGGGAAACAGAGCAGGCCTTGATGCCGTGCAAGCCCTGCTCAGCAGTAACCAAAACTCTTGTTTTGGTCATAAATCTAAAACACAGAACCATACGGGCTGCTATGAAGAAAATTAACTCCATCACAACCAAACTCAGTACAATGTCAATGCCCTTTGGGACACACGACACCAAACCAAAGTCATTGTCCAGCTGTAAATTTAGAGATTTATCTCTTGGTCCTGCAGATTTTGGCGTAGAGTCCAGAATTGGACTTGAATGATGGTTAAAACCCTTGGATTAATTTCACAGATTAAATAGTTCTAAATACTGTTTAAGATTAGTTCATCAAAAGTCCATGATTGCTTATACATCTGGACACTGAGCATTAAAAGAATACATAAATAGCATAAGCCAAGCTAGTGTCTGCATTTTTAGGGAAGCAATGTATGAAGTAGGCAACGTTAAAATGGAGAAAACACTGAGGTACAAAAGCTGGTCAGCTGCAAACCAAAATCCAAAACATGACCAGTGGAAAATACAAAGAGCAAATGCACCTCCAGAAAAAGAGCAGATCTGTTGCAAGTAAAAACACATAATTGTACATACATATATATATCTGTGCAAAAATGGATGACATTAATGAAAAGCACAGATTAATGTTTCAGCAAAAGCACTTGGTGTGGCAATGCTTTCAGCAAAAGGTAGACATGGTCCATGGGGAGTGATGTCAATAAATTAAGATTAATTACATGTGAATATGCACATTACTATAATTCTCACAAACCTATAGATGTAAGCAAACAGCATCAAACACCTTCCTGCCTATTCTTATGCACTGAGTGAATGCATTGCTATGAATAACCACAAAAAGGATGTAAGTTAATTCATAGTAAGTGCAAATACAGGACACTACCAGAACTTCTGTGTACACAGAGGGGAAAGTATCACTTTGTACTTGCCTTGTGTTTGGATGACGTTCTTAATCCATTAGAAACTGACAGTGTCAGAATGAGGACACAGTCCTACAGATCCTGGATCAGGTCCTTCTTTACCTACATTTGTCTTTTTTGCGCATCTGTGCTCTAATGCATTAGTCTCAAAGAATGTCTCTATTTCGGGATCCATCACGATGGTACAAAATATCCCCAGGATGGGAACTGCATTAATCTTACAGTAATTAGATAGAGAGGATAATAGGAAAGAGAGTTGTATTTGCAGCACAGAAGACAAATACCTGCAGAATAAAAAAAATACAGCACTAAGGATTCCATAGAGAGATGTCCCCTATTGTAATTACATAGCAAACTAAATGATAACTTAAATATCAGGTTTTCAATCTCCAGTTCTTAAAATGCAGTAGTTACATATGACTTTTACTTTATTCGTGGGTTTGGGTTTGTTTTTTGCTGTTCTCTTTTGGTTTTGTTGTGGCGGTTTTGGAGGGTTTTTTTTTTTTTTCAGTGAAGTGTATTTCTAATTCTTCTGGTTTTAAACAGAAACATGAAAATGTGACTGTAGTGTCCTATTATAGCCTTAAATATTGATTAAGCAAATATAAGATTCATCATGCATTTTTATAAAACTCAGTTTAGATGTAATCCTCATGATTTCAATTCATATTTCTTGTATTTCAAATTTATGGTATTCAAAAAATCTCCACTGATCTGAGAAAACACTTAATATTTGGGATTAGTATCAGCAAGAAGCTCCTTTTTTAACCTTTTATTTCAGGCGAGGATCTTTGAAGTTTTTTAACCACAAGTCACATTTTGTTCAGTAATAAGACTACATTTGGCTGATTTGAAATTAAGTCTCATAGATATAAAGCAAGAGTAAGAAACTCTCACACCATAATTATGCATTTTTCTGCTTTTTTAAAAAAATTAAAACTAAATATATTTTAATTAAAAAATGGAATGTTAATATTGGATGTCATCTGAGGTTAACATTCAACATAATAAATTGGAGAAAAATCTGTTTCATGAAGTGACTTCCTCAGAACAAATGCTTTACATAGCTGTTACCAGTATGTAACAGCCCTTGCAGTGAGTAGCACCATGAATTGAATCTTTTTTTGTTATTATTTACATACAGAAGGAAATAACACCTACCCATTGCTTTGTTTGATTTTGACAACAAAAAAAAAAAAAAAAAAGAAAAACAACACACCCCAAATACCAATGACTCCACAGAGCCAGAATTAACCAGGGAAAAACTGACAGATAGAAAAATACACTCACTTCCCATGGGCAAAAATCTCATCATGTCTCTCTTCCCCGAAAGGTCAGAAAATAATGAGGTTTGCAGCGTCTCCTAAAGCTGGCCTGGGATCCAGAGTCAAGGGAAAGCAACGGGGCCAGCAAACCCAGTAACGATTTGAACCCAGAATATTTCCTTGATCATAGCTGTGGAAACGTTGTGCAAAATGGGAAATCCCTCTCTATAATGTATAATTTATTAAATTATTGGTCAGTGAGTACAAGACAGTCCAGGGCAGAGCCTGCACTGGCAATGGGACAGATGTCTCCTGCAAACCTTTTCGTGGGGTTCAAGAGGGGGCTGGTGGTGCATTACTGGGGGATGAACTATCTAGCTGGTAACATAGGTTTTTGGAGGACAAATAGCTGTGCTGTAAACCATTCCCAGGTAAACTGAACCAGCCAAAACACGTCAGTAAGGAACTAAGTACAAATGGAAGTAGTGCTGAATTTTATGCTGGTACCACAGTTCTGCTTTTAGAGTTTGAGCTGGCCAGTTTAATAACTATCCTTCACACATATATCTAACCTTTTTCTCCTAGGAGTGACGCTGGTGATCCTTCTTAGGAGACCTCAGCAGCGGCTGATGTTTGTGGTGCAGGGTGCCAGGCAGCTCATGGCCAGCTGGAGCCCCTGCACACAAGTCCATCACAGACCGGTCCTGAAGATCACAGGAGGTGAGAAGGGCTGTAAACAGGCAGAGAGTCCCAGTTTATGCATCTGTGAGGTAGCTTTTGCTCTAAACATAGCATAGAATTTCGTTTTCTCTTTTCTTGATCTTTCTTTACTTTCAATTTCCTCTTGCTGCACTTCTTCCAGCCTACTGAGGTCATAATTTCTAACTTGTTTTTTTTCTGCTTTAAGACATAACAGTTAGGGCCATGTATTGTGTGTTCAGATAGCAAAAAATGAAAAGGGTACAAATGCTGTTAAAGGTTAGCAAAGCATTTAATTGTAAGACACCAAACCAGCAAAAAAATTAAGCATTTTTTTTAGGCAACTCCACAGATGCACTTATTGCTCCCTGATGCAATTTTGGTTTGACAGGGAAGAGTGATACCCTGTGTGCTGAAGTGCTCTGGTGTACTAGTCTCTGCTAATAAACTATACTGCTGCAGAAAACTTGCCTTAGACAGACACAGCACACAGTTGTGTCACAGAACATTGCTTGTGCCATTTTGTTTTTTACAGTACTGACAATGCCAATTCAGAAAAACCCTTTACACCACACAATGGTAGTAATGGGATACTGTGGAGAACAACTGTAATCAGGAAATGCTACTCCACTTTTTATCATTTTTCAAGTGTTACCTATATATGCTTTTTTGGAAGCAGTGGTTCAGGAATGTACTACATGCTTTGCTATTTAAACCTTTAATTTAGGGATGAACAAACCAAAAAATAGATTTGTGGAAGAATATGAATTTTAGTCATTTACAGTAAGATAAATATTGCCAGGTAAACAGAGTCATATGGTACATTTAGGTAGGAAATATAAAACCTGAATGAGTAAGAGTAACACTCAACCAAAATAAAGCAAAGCCTCTAGAAATGACTGAAGGAAGATAAATTTTTCACAATACAGACATGAAATGACAAGACTCAAGGCTTCATGACCACAGCCTACAAATTATTTCAGTGTAACAAAGATAAG
The DNA here is from genome assembly GCF_001431845.1 of Calidris pugnax. Classification (NCBI taxonomy): domain Eukaryota; kingdom Metazoa; phylum Chordata; class Aves; order Charadriiformes; family Scolopacidae; genus Calidris; species Calidris pugnax. The sequence goes on along the minus strand of NW_015090830.1, from coordinate 10,745,168 downwards.
GAAAGGGAGAATGATTCACTGAGTTATATGGGACGTTCAAAACATAAGCCAAAATGCAAAAAGGAACCAAAAAAGAGGAGGTAATTTATGCAGCAAGCATGTAGATAGTTCAATGCAGGGTAAATGCATGGTTTACTTGAACAATTTTTAAATAAATATCCCCAAACCTTCTATGAACAGATACAATTAAGTCTAGAATAAAGCAGAAAAATCTTTTAAAAAAGCTTATTCTCATTATAATAAGAGACAAATTAGTAAATTGTCCTAACTCAGATGATAAGCACTAATTACTCAACATTTCAAATAATGAGTCTATGTTTTTCTTATTTTTATAATAATTATTTGCCTCTTTTAAGAAGCTCCACGTATCAAAAATAAATGCAATCTCCATATCACCTTTTTTGCTTCTTTTAATAAACGGTGCCTATGAAAAGTATGTACAATCTTCAGCCTTTTTTTTGTCCCTGTATATATATTTCAATTAGAGATTTGCTTGTTAAAGAGTTTTTTTCTATTTTGTGAACAATACTGAATATTAGACCTAAAAATTATCCTTCATCCTAACAAAACCAATTGGTCATTTTGACACCTCAAATGTGTTAATAACTTGAGGTAAAAGAATAACTACACCTGCTCATTTTTTCTGCTTATCCCAGGCTATATTGTCCTCTGTACCCAGCCTCACGAGGTTTGAATACTGAAAACTCTTAAGCATATTTATAGTCACAAAATCACGCTGTCTTACTACCTCAGATTTGGAGAAGAGAAGCAAGGCTCAGACAGGTTACTAAAAAGACCTTAGATAAGGTTTCACCGAAAATTTGATCACCTGCTTGGGTGAAATAGCCAGGCACGAAGAATGGAGCCCAAAACACTCCTGGCCCCTAGGTTCACCATCAGATAGTTGGGAAGAGTTGCATGGTACATTGCTGGCTGATCATTTTAGATCATACCTAGTAAGAGAAAAGCAGTTTAGGGTTAGTCAAAAGACAGTGTTATAAATCCTAAAAGAGGAGATAGAGACAGTGCACGCTGATAAATCCACCTAAGGGTTAGGTGGACAGGAAACATGGAAGATGGGGATTGAGGATCCTGCCAGATGCACTACAGATACACTTTTTCTCTCAGAGGAGTACTGCAATTACCAGAGTATGAGCTGTATTGAAGGAAGAAATAAGGCTCTGCTAGTTCCTTCCCATTAAAGCTCTTCCACTCTACAGAAAAGAAATAAAGGTTGGGCAAGAAAGTAGGAGAGCAGTAGTAGCAAGATGGACACTTATGTTTAGAGGGTTTTGGTCAGTGTTGCTGCTCAGCTAAATGGATGGTGTGAGAATCCTTGTGGACTGAGCTCTGCAGGAGAGGAACATCTCTTCAGCCATGACAGTGTCAGCCATGTGTCAGGGCGATCAAGGCTGAAGGACTTTTCTAAATTTTGTCTAGACCTAGGCAACTTGCCCAAAGTCATATCAAGAGATTTGCCAGAGTACAGATTTGGAACTCCTAGAAGTGCTAAATAAATGCTCCAAGTAACAGAAACAGCTTTGTTTTCTTATTCTGTATGGTAGCTTGTGTTGTGTTTGTTCCACAAAGATGGAACCTCTGATGAGGTTTCTATGTAGGTATATATCCACTAGGAATTCAGAATTCAAAAACTTTAATTCTGACAAAAGCTTTCTGGCCACTACTGAGTTGTACATAAATCATTTCGCCATGACCAACATAAAAAATTAATTCTTTTTGAAGACATTAACTATTGCTATTGTTATTTCCAATATTGTTCTAAATTCTCTATATCTGAATATATAGTATGGTGGCAACAGGAAGTCCTAACCATTTCTTGCTCTAGTAATATAACACTGAGAATTATTATGGAAAACTTAATTGTTAAGCAGTATATCATCAGCCAAAAGAGAGGCTTTTTTTTTTCTTTCCACACAAAAAATTAACAAGCTAATGATCAGCTGCAGTGCGTTTTCAGACAGAAATCTGCTTCTCAGATTCTTTTCTCCTTCAATTACAAAACATGTTTGACTTTAAGCACTGAGATCCTTTTGTGTCCTCTCATAGGAATACACATTTTATAGCAGTAGCAAAACAAGTCTAATATGAAAGAGACATTTTGAAACATTAAAATTTCACTGGAGAGCTAACATTTTCACAACAAATTGGACAGCTGACAAATGTTTAGTCTCCAGATCTCAGAAAGAGAGTTTAAAATTGTGATCTCAGGATACCAAGAAAAAACAATTAAAAGAGCTTGGCTTGAAGCTGAACAATTTTTTGTAAATGTTTGTTATGAAAACCTATGTAGGGGGTTCATTTCTTACTCCCTATTGGTATTTTGCCAGTCTTTCCAAAATCTTGCTTTTTATCAGAATCATTGTAGTTGTTTGCCTTGAAAATGCTTTGAAAGGCAGACATCAGTGTTCCACCTGAATGAGTTGTTACGTTTCTATTTTCTATTGGGGAAAAATGACAAAGGAAATGGTTTAAGTTCTACCAAAACAGCTTTAAAGGAAATTATTACTCAGGAAATTATTTTTATTCAAATATTTTTATAACTTGCCCATGAATTGCAATGATGCAATTGTTACAAAAACAACAGCAGCAAAAATATACATACCATAACACAACAAGGTGTTTGCTGATGTTGGTAAATTAGGACAAACATCACTTTTCATCAGTTTCTTTTGCAATCTCTTTCTTTTATATTGGTGGAGTCATTAAAAGATGAACAATGACTACTAAAAGGTCTGCTAGTTGCTTTTTCTCAAAATTTGAAAAATAACTTTGTCACAGGCAGTGCAAGATACAAAAATGGACACCATCAAAAAAAATCTCTACAGATGTTCGTGTCTTATTCTTTGCATTAAAAAAATCTGTACAGTGGTTTTAACTTACTCTTTGATCCTCAAACTACTTCAATGCTCTGCCAACATTTGCTGTTGAAATAGATGCTTGTATTTCATACTTGTGGCTAACTTCATGCTGTCTTGCAAATGGAAGTAGATGCACAGATTATAAAATCCATTGTTGTTAATTCATTTATAATACTGTGTGTCATAAACCTGCTGCAACCAAACTGCAGTATCAGTCTGTAGGACAAAACAAAACTCATATAATCTTGATTTTAGAATGTTGACTAATGATCTAAAAATTTGACAAGGTGTTCCAATGATTCACACTCCTAAAAATCTCTCTTTATGTATAATCTGATTTGGTCTAGTTTTAGCTTCCATTATCTTCTTATATGACACTGCCTACTAGATTTGAGAAGCATTTTATTATAGAGATACTCACAATCCAATCAACTTCTTATTTGATAAATTAAGAAGGTTGAGCTCCCTGAGGAATTTGCTACAGGAAAGTTTCCCAAAATTTTAGTTATTCTTGTGGACTTCTGAGCTATCTCCAGTATTTCAAAATTCCAGTTGAGCTGTGAACATTTGCAGGCTTGTAAGAGTTACACCATTGCCAAATGTGAAGAAAACACATTTTCTCAATGCTTCATCTTTCTTCTTTGTCTGTGAATTGCTTTAACACAGAAAAATAAGTTCCACAGATGAGGCATCATTATTTTTATGTTTGTTTTTTAGGGATACAAAGTCTTTCACTGCATTTGTAAGTATGTCCAAGTTTCTTTGCTACAACACAGAAATGATGAAGCATTTCAAAATTGTGTTTTACAAGGAAAAGAAATTTCTAAAGGTGGAACTGTACCTTATAATTTAACTATTTAACAGGTATTTTCTTTAAAGTGTCGTCAATCTAATACTAAATTTTAGGTCCTTAAAAGAGTAATCTTGTTTTGACACTGCTCAAAATTTTAAAAGGGTCTATTCCCTGCTCTTTGAAAGAGCAGGGTTCCTTTGAAAGCTAGATATAAACAAAAACACTACTAAAGATATTTTACTACAGCATTTGTAGTAAATCTTTAACTTCAACCTAGAAGTGGACCTAAACGGTTCAAAAGCATTTTATCTTTCTTTTTAATTCTGCAAACTATTTTTTTGGTTGGAGTCCCTCTCTTCCTCTTCTTATTTCTTTTTTTAGTTTTTTTTTCTTATTTCAGTTTCAAATCCTAATCATTTTGTTGCCATCAGTCTCTTTCCCTCTTCCCATTTGCACTACCTACCTAGGTGGCATAAACAAACACTACAAAGTATGAGCCAAAAGGTTACATGCTAATAGTTTTAGTTTAATGTTATAGAAGAACATCTTTATTTCTGTGTTTGCTTTCTACCAAATTCTGAGTACATCATTAGAGAAAAAAAAAATATCTCCCAATTCTCCCCTTATTCTAGTGTTTTTAAATGATAGTATTGAACATGACAGCAAGGCAATAGTGACAGTTAGGAGAGATCAGATATAAACATATACTCACTTTGTTGTAGAAAGTATGCTAACTGATATTATAAAATTTCTAACTATATCAAACAATATTTGTACTTGAATTCACCAAGTTTCCTGGCTTGTTTCTTAATATAGCCTCATTTTTTTCACTTTGTGGATGATAACATATATCTCTCAAGACAATGGATATTATTTGTCTGTTACTCATAACAGGTATAGAAAGGTATTTTAAAGAATTTTATAGAGATTTTCTCAGCTTAGTGAATAATTTTTCCTAATTCTTTTCTTAAATGTTTAACTGAAATGTTTATTTTAGTTTTAATTTTCAAAGTAGTCTAAGTGTATCATATCACCTGTTACAGTATATCTTCTTAGTATACAATGTGATATGGGTGCCTACCTCCTGAAATTTTATTCCCCAAGTTTCAATTTTATCTGTAAATGCATCCTCATCTGAACTTGACAGTGATATATTAAATTTTGTAAATATAATTGCATCATTTGTAATGTAACCCCTCAGTAGCATTTTTTCTACCTCTCTTTCTACAAGATCGTTATAAATATTACTATCCTCAGCAAATTTCACAGAAATGTAAATAAGGCATAATTATGCCAGTCTTTAAAGTACTCTAATGTCCTTTAAAAAATATCTCATCATAACACATCATTAAATTATTACAAGGAAATTATCAAAAGCATAAAGAAAACATAACTAGTATGCAGGTTGCATGTTATAAGCTAATAGAATAAACGCAGGACTTAACAGTAATACAATCTATTTGTATAGAAATTGAATTAGATCATAGTTAAATACATAGAGCAAAGTAATTTGAAGATAAGATTAAAGTAATTGTTTGTGTGCTCTTTATTAACCTAAAATGCTGGTATTTTGAGTTTACAATGTAGTTTTAGACATTTTTCTTAAGAACTGTAAAGGGGATAATCAATTGCATTATGTTGCTCTTTCATAAAACGCCAAAAAAAAAGTTAACATAATTTATCCAGAAAATGCTAATCGTGTCTTCAAATGCAGTTATGTGTTATGGCTGCAGTTACTTCATTATTTGCTGTAAATGCATGGAGGGTGAAAGGCTAGCACAAGTATGCTTGTGCAGGCACAGATCTCTTACTCACTGGTAGCTGTACAAGTGCCTAGACCTGCAGGGCTGACTTACGAGCAAAGAACCACCCACAAAATAACATTTTGTATCCAAGCATGAAACCCACAACTAAACTTAGTAACAAGAATCACTTAAAATCAAGGATGTGTAAAAATGACAAATCTCAACTGCCACCACTTAGCCAGATTTTAAATAGACCACAAACTGTTTTACTTACCATTGAGAAGCATCAGAAATGGCAGGAAGGGAAGCCAAGAACGTCCAGAAAGAGAGGAACATGACAAATGCTCTCAATTACGCGTATTAAATAGCTGTAAGGAACCAACAGAGCATTACAGAATTTCACCTCATAATGAACAACTTGTACTTCAATATTATGAAAGATAATTTTAGTCATATTTAAATCCATTAATATTAAGAACATCTGTCCATGGTAGTCTGCTTCAGCATGTACTTCTATGCATAAATGCATACATTTCTTGATAATCTAGAAGTGGAGAAACAAGCTGCATTACAAAATCTACTTTATTATTTCATAGTACTCTCAGAGTTGCCACTAAATTTACATGAGCTTCATGGGATGCAAAACACACCCATTAAAAGGTCAAACCCATTTGATTGTTTATAAATTCATGAAATGCTCTGTTGCCTTTTTCCAGGAGACTCATTTTCTCTCTAAGCAAATTGAAAACCCTTGAGAAATAGGTGTCAAACACGATTTTCTCAATAGGGTCCAGCAAAAATGTAAAGGGTTATAATTTTACTCAAGAGAGGTTTTGATGACCAGGTTTTAACTCAGCTTAGAAGACAACATCTGACTCCAGGCTGATTCCTATTCACTGCCCTTACCCCACCAAAAGGCAAAATACTGTATTATAATTACTTGAATTTAAAAAGTCTGGCTACTAATATAAGATACTTTATGGGAGGAAGTATGAGATGAATAGCAAGCCATCAAGGAAACGCACTGGAGTTTAGCACAAGTATATGCAGAAGTGTGGAGGAACAAAAACATGAAATAATTGTTTCAATGACTGTCACTGTGGTTGGGCTGGGTGCAGGCGCTGAATGCACAGTGCTTTCATAGAATCATAGAATGGCTTGGGTTGGCAGGGACCTTTAAAGATCATCTAGCCAACCCCCCCGACATGGACAGGGACATCTTTCACTAGATCAGATTGCTCAAAAGCCCCATCTAACCTGACCTTGGACACTTTCAATGATGGGGCAGCCCCAGCTTCTCTGAGCAACCCATTCCAGTTTGCCACCACTCTCATTGTAAGCTAAATCTACTCCCTTTCAGTCTAAAACCATTGCCCTTTGTCCTGTCACTTCAGGCCAATCCTACTACATCATCAATGAAGATATTAAGTAGTATTGATCCCAGTATGGACCCTTGAGTGACACCACTCATTACTGGCTTTTTGAAAGTGAAAGCACTACTTAGCTCAGGCCCAGGCATGAGCAGTCCCGTTGCAATGAAGTGATGGAGAAATGCCTTTCCCCTTCCCTGGGGGCTTTCCATTGTGGAGTAGCTTCCCATCTCCAACATCTGACAGATATGTGGAACAAAGTCCCTCTCAGAGTGCCCTGTAGTCATTTCACATTAGTGAACTACTGCTGGAGGAACACCTAAACACAGCCTAAATTCTGATTTACCGTAACATTAAAGCCTGTAATTACTCTAAAGAGTTCTCATAATTTTCAGGGATTATCATAGCACTTAAAACAATGTTAAGTGCTTTGGCCAGTGTGACTGCAGGAGTCATACCTAAAGCTGACCCTTTAAATAGCCATACAGAAGAATACAGACAAATTTGCCAGAAAGCTGCATTCAGTCAAGTGTTATTTTTGGGCGTCTTTAGACACATTGTTGAGAAATCCTGCTTTCTTTTTCCAGTTTGTAGATCATGAGAGAAGTAGGACTCCCATGGTCACATTTGCCGGAGCAGTTACCATTTCTTTAAGCGCCATGATAATCCCTGAAATTGTTTTAAGATCACTGAAGTGCTTCTGTTACTGCATCTAAATCTGCACAGATACGTGGGAAGGATAATAATGAAGTTCACTGTTAGAATGAGGGATGGAAGACAACTTGATTTCATGCCGAATACCTAGCTTTTTGGATAAAAAAGCTGCCTCTTCTTAAATGTAGGCATGACCATTCGCAACATTTCAATTGGTGAGTACTCCCAATCTGGTTGCAGAGGCAGTAGTTCGATCTTTCAGTGGCAGAAGATTGTGCTCTGGTGTGCTTTCATTTGCAAACCAAATTGCCCCTCTGACCCATTTTGTATTCCCAAACCAACCCAGCCTGGAGGAGCAAGAAGTCTCTCCCACAGTTCCACAGTGACTTCAAAGCCCATTTTAAGATTGCAAACCTTCTTAGCCATGATCTTCAGGTAAATCAGAAAGCTAGAATAAGCCTTCGCGGTATTGGAGAGAAGAGACCAGAGGTGATTCTGACAATCTCTACTCCGTCGTGCACAGTATATTTTTGTTTTTATGAAGCTATCAGAACAGCTGGCTGTTTCTTGACTTTTGAATCAGAAAGTAGAGGTTTTTCAATCAATTCAAAATCCAGGTCAGCTCACCATGTCAGAATCCCTTTTCATATCAGCAAAAGTTATGCAGTTTGCACTTAATACTTGACTTGGATTTGCTGAGCTGCAAAAACAGTTCAAGTATCAAATGACCTAAATGAAGAGTTCTGTCCCAAATATGCATAGAAAATGCAGAATATAAATGATTACTGAAAAGGGTATATATATCCAGACACCTATTAGTTAGGAACTGTTCAAATGCCAAGGACAGTAAAAATGACATAACCATCATGAATTTTGAAGGGAAAGAGAGAATAAGGTTTTTTAAAAAAGACAGTAACACTTAAATAAAGGTTTTCGTTTTGTTATAGTCTGAAATGGAGTTCACCCAGAGGCATTCCCTAAATTGGCATTAGACCATGAGAAAAGCAAAGAGTTAGATCTCCCAGTACCCACTAAGGAAACAAGAGCTGCTATTAAATACCTTAAAGCTCAAAAAAGGCTCCTGGGGTTGACAGTCCTCTGCCTGTTTTGCATTTTCTGTAAAAATACTGTTTCTACTAAACTCCTAGGATTAAACTCAGATTTTTAGTATAATGTCCCACTTGGCTTGTTCATTGAACTGTTAATTATTTCTTAAAAAAAACCAGCCAGGATACATTCAACTGACTGAAAAAATAAAGAAAAGAGAACAAGAATCCATAATTTTTACAGAAAGATACATGCTATGTTTTTGCAGTGAAGTTGGATGCTATAATGCACAGTATTTTATATCCAGATCAGTTCATTTAAATATATAATTATATGACTGTAACTGAACATACAAGGGCAGCTTATACTGGAAAAGGCATTTTACTATGTTGTAAAGGCAAACCCACTATGTTTTTAAATGTTTTGACTAGGAGCAAAATTTCACTGATCCCACTGTTGTATAATCACAGTAGAACAACAACTAGTATATGAAATTTATCTTCATAGGAAACTTACCAAACTATCGTCTCTCTCACGTTTCCTCTTTCCTCAGGAGACACAGATGTGGCAGGCAGTAACAGGATGGCTGATGGAGCTGGGACACACCAGATTTCTGCTCTTCTTTTTTCCGCTGATTGCGTTCAAGTGACACCTTTCTGCTTTATTGCATCAGTGTATCAAGCGGGTAAAGCTTCTTTGTCCAACACTGTCTTCTAGGTGTACAAATCCAGCTGTGGCTACCGCAAAAGATGTCCAATAACAGCTGGTTAGAAATCAGGAGTATGAACCCAATAGTGAATATAAATAGGGGAGGGGAGCTGCAGAACTATGGACAAAAGAGATATAACAGGACAACATCTTGAACCGTTCTAATGGGATTCAGCTTCTTAACAGTGTTTGTCTCAAATTCTGAGTAAATCAGCAAAAAAGGGCGATTTTTAGCACATGCTTCCAACTATTAACATGCAGGCGATAAAAGGAGTTTTACAAAACTTTTTACAGATTTAAAAAAGAAAAATTGCTTTATTATTCTGTATGGAACGTAAAAATCTAAGTTTCATCTTGCTTTTTCCTGAAGATGATCTGCTCGTCTCCAAACAGGAGGTATATATTATTATTATTTAATACTCAAAGGAATTAACTGGTTTGCATTTATACACCAGGGAAACTGAGATGATTTATATCAGATGTTCAAAATTACATTAGTAAGAATAATAACGTCTTGCAGCATTATTTGATATAAAACTGTCCCCCCTTAGGACCAAAATAAATATTGTTCCTGACTAAACACCACTGAGAAGGTTGCAATAGCTTCTGAGAGATTCGTATTTCTGCATTCTGAATATATTAATCGTAATACATTGTAGCTGAATTTATTGCTTTATTTTTTACAGTACAATGTACAAAGATATATATAGTGTAATATTATTTTTACAATAAATTACCTATGCCACTAATAACTTTAAAAAAGATACATGTGAATTTTTGTGTTTATAGAAAAGTTTGCTCCAGTTTTACATCTGCTCTATCTTTCTAACTTGCAAATTAATGCATCTTAAACTCAAATAACGAACACATTTTTGGCCTTGAAATAGATTTCTGTGCCTAAAGTCAATAAGAAGTTGCCTTGATGCACTGTTAAACCAATCAGAACAACAACGGTAAAATAAAAAATTGTATCAATAATATCACATAATGTGATTCTTCATTTATATCTACCAACATTTTGTCAAGAACAATTTGATTATTTACTTAATTTAATCACTATCAGCAAATTCTACCATTTCATCTTAATTATGTCACCACTAGGAAAATGTACAATACTTAGAGCTAAAAAACATTACCTAATTATCTAAAAGCACCAAAGGTGTAGCACCTTTTTACAATTTCAAATTGCTTTCTTATTATTCTATGACTGTGCATTTGAGGAGGTTAACAGAATATCAGTTTTCATCTAAGTAGCTTGAAGTAGTTGTTCAGATTTTTTGTTGGGTTTTTTTTGTGGGTTTTTTTTTTTCTCTTTATAAAAGAGAAGTGAGATACAAGCTTTGAACAAGTTCATCTTTTTTTGAGATTTCTACTAGTGCATGTTTGCATACAGTAAGGACAATTCACCTCATATTTAGCTCTGGGTATGGCATTTTACCTAAACTGCATCTGTGGTGTGTATAGATTAACATTTTTTTTGTATATGGCTTGGATGTCTTCTTTTTCTACTGTCATGTTATGTTTGTGTGAAAACAATCAACTAAAATATTAACTGTTCGCTCACAGTTTATTTAAGGTGTTTTCAAAGTCTAGTTCAAAATAGATCACAGAATCATAAAACTTCTCTGAGAATCAAAAACTTACCATTCCATGATCACTATGCCCAAGGTGGCCTCCAACCACCACATCACACAGAAGTCCTTCTCTGTTTGCAAACAACCAGTCCAGCAGGATGCCTTCCCAAGTTGGCTCACTCACCAGCTACGTGAGGAAGTCACCTTGCACACACTCCAAGGAACCTCCTAGACTGTTTCCTCTCCGCTATATTGTATTTCCAGCAGTCATCTGGTAAGTTGCAGTCTCCCATGAGAACAAAGGCTAGCAACTGTGAGACTTCTCCCGTCCGCTTACAGAATATTTCATCTGCCTCTTGATCCTGACTGGGTGGTCTGTAACAGATTCCTTGTTGGCTTTTCCCCTGATTCTTACCCATAAACACTCAACCCTATCATCACCATCACTAAACCCTAGATAATCATAACACTCCTTAACACATAGAGCCATCCCACTACCTCTCCTTCCTTCCCTAACCTGTCTGAAGAGTTTACAGCCATCCATTGCAACACTTCTGTTGTGTGAGTCATCCCACCATATTTCCATGATGGCAACTATATCATAGTTTTCCTGCTGCACCATGGCTTCCAGCTGCTCCCATTCTTTGCCCATACTGCATGCATTGGTGTAGAGGCACTTCAGCTGAGCTGCTGGCCATGTGACCTTCTTAGAAAAACACCCCTGAATCACTTTGAGATATTTCACTAGTGTTTCCCTGTTGGCTCCCATTAGCTCAGCAGACCTTGGCTCATCCCCATAAGACTTCAAGTGTGCTGCAGCGTAGCCAGGATGTCTCAGAGCAATAGGCTGAGGGTGCTCACCAGCACCTCATCCCTCTAACCTTGTTGTGTCATCCCACAGGTTGTCACAGGCAAGTTTGATATGATCCCCCTCCCCATTTAACTCTATAGTTCTGTCAGTGACTCCACTAGCTTGTGAGCAAAGACCCTCTTCCATCCTTTGAGAAAGGTGAATCACATCTGACTGGTGCTGTGTAGGCCTTCCCATTATCGAAAGACCCCAAATTTTGTCAGTTACACCAGCTATAAAGCCATGTATTAATAGACTGGGCTCATTGTCACTGCCTGCAACTGGAAGGAGAGAAGGAAAAACAACCTGTGCTCCAGATTCCCTTACCAACCATCCCAAGGCCTTGAAGTCTCTTTTGATTGCCCTTGGACCAAGTGTTGCATCTTCATCGCCAGCCCCATAGCAGAACAGTAATGAATAATAGTCCAAGGGCCAAACCAGGCTAGGAAGTTTCCTAGTGATGTCCTTAACACAGACCCCAGGGAGGCAAAAGACCTCCCTAAGAGGAGGGTCTGTCCGGCATATTGGAGGTTCTGTTCCTGCCAGAAGAGAGTCGCCTACAACTATAACCCATCTCTTCTTCATCATAGAAGTTGTCATGATACAAGGGGTAGGCCTTTTCAACCTTGGCAACACCTCTATAGTGCAAATGGACCATCATCCACATCATCCACTGGCTGCTCTTCCACATACAAAGCCTTGTACCTGTTGTTCAGAGGCACCTGGGAAGACAAGGTGGGAAAGAAGGTGGTTCCCCTGGTGCCTGGGGCATGAACTTACCTCCATCCACTCCCCTCCTTTAGGTTACTGCCTTTGGCCTGGCAGGGAAGGATACAGGATCCCCTTGACCTTGCTTTTTTTCTGGTGGCTGTTCCTGCTTCAGGGAAGGCAGAGCATGGTTCCACCAGTCTATCTCTTTCTCAGACTCCCTGATGCTCCTTAACCTCTCTCTCGTAGCTCTGCCACTAGGCAGAGCACATCATTCACCCGGTCACACCTCACACTGCTCTCCTCACCCCTGCCATCAGTTACCTGTGAAAGGCTCTGGCACACCCTGCAGCCTGAGGCCTGGATGGCTGCATGTTTTCATGGGATCTCTCTCTGGGTTACTGCATCCCTTCTGGTGAGTGCAGAGGACATGGCTCTCTGCTGGGTGGAGACCACAGCTAAGCTCCTTCTGAGAGGGTGATAACACCAATTGAACTCACCTGTTAAGCTGGCAGGGTGACTGTGCCCTTCTGTGCAGGACAGGAGGGAGTAAGATGGAAAAAGCTTATTGGCAGAGGTAAAGACAGGGAGATCAATTATCAATTACCTTCATGGGCAAATCAGACTTGAGGAAAATTAATCTATTGTGAATTAAAAAGAGAGTAGGATGATGAGAAAAAAAAAAAAAACAAAACCCTAAAATATTTTCCGCAAACCCTGTTCCTCCCAGGCTCACCTTCGCTCTCCACTCCTCGACCTCCTCCTCCCAGGCAGCACAGGGGCTGGTGCAGGGGGCTCGGTGTCGAGTCCGGGCCAGCCCCTCTCTGCCGCTCCCGCCTCCTCACCCTTCTCCCTGCTCCAGCCCGGGCCCTTCCCCGGGGCTGCCGGGAAACCCCTGCCCCAGCGGGGTCTCTCCCGGGGCCGCCTGGAGCCCCTCCTCCCCTCCTCCTGCTCTCCCCTCGGGGCTGGCAGGGCTGTTTCTCACCCGGTTTCCCTCAGCCCTGGCTGCCGGGCAGCGTTTTGCCCTTTCTGAGCCAGGCTTTCCCCGCGGCGCCCGCCCGTGGCTGAGGGGCTCAGCTGTGCCCTGCGGTGGGGCCGTTGGAGCCGGCTGGAACCGGCTGTGTCCGGCACGGGGCAGCCCCGGGCCCGCACCGCAGGGGCCGCCCCACACCGCCCGCCCACACAACCGGGGCGCCGTGAGGTGTAAACCTCAAGGTTTACCGGGATAAATCCTTTGTAAAGGCTTGTAGACAGTTAGATTAAAAGGTACAAAAGAAAACCAGCCGTAGTCTGAGAAGGCTGCTAAAAAAAGGACTAAATAGATAATAAAAAACGACGGTGGTGTGCAGATCACTGTAGCAGCTTAGAAGTTAATTTATAGAATTTTCAGAAGTACTTAATGTAGGAGTAGACAGAAGAGCAAAGCAGAGAATGAAATGTCTTGTTACCTGATGACAGCAGCAGGGCCACCAGCTCAGGGCTGTGGTGCCCATTCTCCGTTCCCGGGGTTTTTCAAACATCGTCAATTTCAGCCGCGCTCAGGGCCCCACCACCTGTCCCGCACACCTTCTCCTGGGACCTGCGCCAGAAAGACATCCTTACCAGTGGGGAAATGACACACGAATATCAAACCTCTGGAGTGAGGTCCCCGAGGCAATGGGAATCTCATTCGGTGTTTTCCCCGAGGAGCCAGGTGTGAGTCTCCAAAAGGCTGCACACCAAACATTAGTTAGTTAAGTAGTTTAAATTAGTTAAGTAGGGTTAAGTAGTTATTGCCCTTGTACCAGTTGCCTTTGTCTAAAGAGATTTTGAATTAGAACACGATTCTGATACCACATGCTGGTTTGCACAAAATTTTCAAGCATTTTCTTTTTTTCTTGAAAAAAATCTTTGCATTGTCACAACAAGTATGCTGTGCGTATTGTAGGTTTAAAAGTATTTCAGATATCCCTTAGAAGGGTGTAAATTATTACGCTATTCCTAGTCTTCGTGCCATACCCCTCGCAGAGCCAAACGTCTTCATTACCCTGGGTGACACAGTGCCGTGTAGAGCCCCACAGGGAAGAAATTCCTGAGCCAGCAGAAGCCCGCGCTGGAACACCCTCACGGCATCGGGGAGCTCAGTCCTGAGATTCAACAGCAGTAACACCGTGTCAGAAAGACACTCAGGTGAAAACAATGAGCCTGTGACTTATGGGACCATACTGGGTTTGGGTGGCATGCTGCTCAGTTTTACGGAGCTTGAAAGATGTCAAGAACTTTTTTTAATGGTCTAAAATGGATTTAATTTTTTAATAGAGGAAGACGTTATGAATACTTGAGCTGCTGCCTTCTGGAAATTGCAGTGTTGCTCTCTGGGAAATAGGTATTTCTTTCATATAAAACCCCATAATTTAATCAATTTTAATCCCAGGAAGTCATAAAATGCAAAACATTAAAGTCCTCCTCAAAATTAATTTTGCTTTTAATGAGCTTCCTCTCAGCTGTGTTTCCAGAAGAAATGACAGAGTGGTGAGATAAGTTGATGGAAAAGAAAAAAAATAGAACTTGTTTCTAATGAATTTTAATTCTAATTCTAAAGGTATACTAATAAATACCATTGAAGGTATTAATGTGATACAAGTTAGAGATGGATTAATGGTGAGAGGACCGTAAATACAAACAATGTATGAAAAAGCTACTTATAGAACTTGTAAGACATTGTGCATATTTAAAAGCAAAAAGACTGTCCAAATCTTTGTTCTACTGAAAATACTTTAAATTGCCTTCTGAATATTTATTACAGTATGGTTGTTTGGAAAATGGAAACAATTTTGAATCCAGAATTTTAGTTTTTTTCTTAAACAAAACACATATAATTTGTCTGGGTTTTTTTGTTTGTTTGTTTGTTTTTTTAAGACATGCAAGAAAAAGAAAAAAAGTCCAAAACAAATTATAATCCTAATATTGCATTCTGGTATTTAGCATTTTTCTTAAATTGTAGCTGGAATTTTCAAAGGTGCTGAAGAAAGATACATACTCACTGAGGTTTTGTGTTCAGGCTTAACTTGTGTGACATTCCTGTCCGTAGATAACAATATAATTTTGTCTGCAGATATCACAGAAGTCCTGGTGAGATCTTGAAAACCAAAATCCTCACAGGGGTCTGATCATAAAACTCCATACTTTTTTTTTTTTTTTTACCTGGGAAAAGAGGGCATTAACTGAGTTGAAAGTCTAACCACTGATTGAAGGGAGTTTTTACAAAGAACAGTGAAAATGGCATTTGTGTGAGTGCTACATGAGGGAGTCCATACATATGACCATTACAAGGCAGCAATCATGGTAAATCAATACACAGTTTGAAAGAGCTGGGAAAAGGAGGGGGAGTAGTCGAATGACATCCACAAAACTGGGAATATTAAGTTAAATCTGCAGCTGTAACTCTTGTGGGAATTTATGATGAGAAACAGCAGTAATTATTAAAAAGGCTTTGTAGGGTGCGGGATTACTTTGAATGAAAAAATGATTACGTTAGTGGAATAAGCACGTTGAATTGCAAAGCATAATGTAAGCTGTCAGGTTTCTGTTCTTTATTTATTTATTTATTTGGTCTGTTGTTTAAAATAATGCTATTTGCACTCATTCCAAGAATAATTTAGTATATTTTATTTAATCTAGCTTTTGCTGTGTTTTAGTAATGCCAATACAATAAATGCAGGTTTGCCATAATTTCTTTTATAGACTTTTGGTTTCAACTGCTTATAACTCAAGTGAACAGAAAAGGAAACTTTCTTCACTCAGGCTTCAAGTACTGTGCAAGTATTTTTTTGATTAGTAAGGGCCTTCATCTTGCAGCCAGCAACAGTGAACATACAAAAAAGTGAAATGTGGAGAGGTCAGAGTTTTCATTTACTTGAGATGGTATATATGAAGTCTTCCATACAACTTCATATTGCAAAAAAAAAAGGAATTATCAGAGTGTCATGTATAAAGCTAAAAATTATGTGGTAAAGCCAGGCTCAGGCAAAAGTGCCTAAAGAAAGCAAACATCCTAGAAGAATGCAAATGCAAATATTCTCGCAATGATGAATGCAAAGACTGTACTTTCACAGTGCCTTGAGTCCTGAGCTTGGACTGAGTCCACCATACCTGCCTCCATGCATCTGGGACTTGCACTTTCATTTGAATCTCTCCAAGTGGGGAAACTGGAGCACAGAGCAAACTTACATTCTGTTCATAAAAATGTGAGTCCAATTGACTTAAACCATTTTATTCTGTGATGTTTAAACTAAATGAAGAATAGGTACTAAAGCAATATACACACAATCTGAAAGAATTTTACCTCCTTAAGACAGAATGGTTCCTCCTGAGACATTTGCAAGCTGTGCAGTATTCCTATAGGCCGTATTTCTGGAGTGCTCTGTATCAAACTTCGCCCAAATATATGGCACATATGGAGATAAAGCTCTCAAAAGTGAGTATCTGTAGAAAACAACAGTATTTTTCACAGACAGCTGAACCATTTGGCATTCTTTTCTAAAAAATATTTCTGAAGATTTTTTTTTCAGTTTTTCTTCTTTAAATAAAAAAAATGAGGAGTTCAAGAAAAAATGTCTACTTGCCAGAATTCAGATGATGAATTTGTAAGGAGGCTTAAAAATGAGAGGGTAATTAGATCCACAACTTGAGGCATTTTTATGCTTTCAAACTTTTCTTAGAAGTCAACCAGCAAGAGACTTAGCAAGTCTCTTAGAGTTCCATCCTCAACTACTATCAGACCAAGTTCATCTTCTTTAGCTGCAGTTTCTTCCCCTTGAGTTGAAGTTCTCACTTCCATTTTGATGCTTAACAATTCAATACCTTACTTTCATTTACCTTCTGTCCCACCAGAAGTATTTCCTCTTTTTTATCTTTTTTTTTCTTTTAATATATGTGTTTACCCTTTTCCATCTTCTTTATGAATTACCTCTGTTTGGGTCATCACCTTCTCCTTCTTTCATTTTCTAATGTTTACCTTTCACTGTGATGCACCCATTCTGTACAACTAGTATATCCAGCTTGAGAAACACTTGAAAAATGTTCAGTTAAAGAGCAGTTATTAGTGTACCTGCGTGTTGTGGTTTAACTCTAGTAGACAACTAAGCACAACACAGCCTCTCACTCACTGCTCCTGTAGAACAGTGCAGGGGAGAGAATCAGAAGGGTAAAAGTGGGAAAACTTATGAGTTGAGATAAAGACAGTAGAATTGGTAAAGCAAAAGCTGCAGATGCAAGCACAACAAAATAAGGAACTCATTCCCTTCTTCCCACAGGCAGGCAGATGTTTAGCCATTTCCAGGAAAGCCATTTCTCCATAAAGTGTAACAGTTACTTGGGAAGACAAATGCCATAACTCTGACCACCCCACTGTGCTTCCTCCTTTTATTGCTGAGTACAACATCATATAGTATGGAATATCCTTTTAGTCAGTTTGGGTCAGCTGTCCTAGATGTGTCCCCTTCCAGCTTCTTGTGCACCCCCAGCCTACTCACTGACAGGGCAGCGTGAGAAACAGAAAAGGCCAGGTTTAACTCTAGTAGACAACTAAGCACAACACAGCCTCTCACTCACTGCTCCTGTAGAACAGTGCAGGGGAGAGAATCAGAAGGGTAAAAGTGGGAAAACTTATGAGTTGAGATAAAGACAGTAGAATTGGTAAAGCAAAAGCTGCAGATGCAAGCACAACAAAATAAGGAACTCATTCCCTTCTTCCCACAGGCAGGCAGATGTTTAGCCATTTCCAGGAAAGCCATTTCTCCATAAAGTGTAACAGTTACTTGGGAAGACAAATGCCATAACTCTGACCACCCCACTGTGCTTCCTCCTTTTATTGCTGAGTACAACATCATATAGTATGGAATATCCTTTTAGTCAGTTTGGGTCAGCTGTCCTAGATGTGTCCCCTTCCAGCTTCTTGTGCACCCCCAGCCTACTCACTGACAGGGCAGCGTGAGAAACAGAAAAGGCCATGACACTGTGTAAGCACTGCTCAGCAGTAACTAAAACATTTCTGACACTGTGTAAGCACTGCTCAGCAGTAACTAAAACATTCCTGTGTTAGCAACACGGTTTTGATAACAAATCCAGAACACAACAATACAGCTACTATGATTAAAACCAACTCCACCCAGCCAAAGCCAGTACATTTCCCATATTTACCTGCCTTTCATCCCACTGACTTAATTGAGACAATTTCTGCAAGCATCCCATGGTCTTCTGTCCCACCAGAAGTATTTCCTCTTTTTTATCTTTTTTTTTTCTTTTAATATATGTGTTTACCCTTTTCCATCTTCTTTATGAATTACCTCTGTTTGGGTCATCACCTTCTCCTTCTTTCATTTTCTAATGTTTACCTTTCACTGTGATGCACCCATTCTGTACAACTAGTATATCCAGCTTGAGAAACACTTGAAAAATGTTCAGTTAAAGAGCAGTTATTAGTGTACCTGCGTGTTGTGGTTTAACTCTAGTAGACAACTAAGCACAACACAGCCTCTCACTCACTGCTCCTGTAGAACAGTGCAGGGGAGAGAATCAGAAGGGTAAAAGTGGGAAAACTTATGAGTTGAGATAAAGACAGTAGAATTGGTAAAGCAAAAGCTGCAGATGCAAGCACAACAAAATAAGGAACTCATTCCCTTCTTCCCACAGGCAGGCAGATGTTTAGCCATTTCCAGGAAAGCCATTTCTCCATAAAGTGTAACAGTTACTTGGGAAGACAAATGCCATAACTCTGACCACCCCACTGTGCTTCCTCCTTTTATTGCTGAGTACAACATCATATAGTATGGAATATCCTTTTAGTCAGTTTGGGTCAGCTGTCCTAGATGTGTCCCCTTCCAGCTTCTTGTGCACCCCCAGCCTACTCACTGACAGGGCAGCGTGAGAAACAGAAAAGGCCATGACACTGTGTAAGCACTGCTCAGCAGTAACTAAAACATTTCTGACACTGTGTAAGCACTGCTCAGCAGTAACTAAAACATTCCTGTGTTAGCAACACGGTTTTGATAACAAATCCAGAACACAACAATACAGCTACTATGATTAAAACCAACTCCACCCAGCCAAAGCCAGTACATTTCCCATATTTACCTGCCTTTCATCCCACTGACTTAATTGAGACAATTTCTGCAAGCATCCCATGGTGGTGTGCTTTTCCCCCTGGCCCGCCCTGCCCCATGCTTTTCCCGTAACCCTGCTCAAGCAGTAACCACCAGCAGCAGTTGTGGTGGATGTATCTGGCCAAAATGGATTTTGGGGAGACAGATAATACAATAGCCAAGGGCTAATTTATGGCAATGTGCCCACCTAACCACAGTGCTGGTCAATATCTGACTCAAGCCATATTTGGAAGAAACTAACATCTACAGTCGGTATGCAAATACGACTATGAGTCAATCGTCTTAACCCATAAATAGTGAGTAGCCCAAGAGCCCTTTGAGCTCTCTTGCACAGCGGCAGGCTGCACACCAGAATCCCCCCTTAAGTAGGGACGCCTCTTAAGGTTATACCACGAGGTTGAGAGATTCCTTACTGCAACAGACCCTTGGTAAGTGATTAATAGCATTCTAAAGTTTGAAATCTTAGCTAAGTGATATAAGGGATTGATTACACATATGTAATCCTTTAGACATAAACTGTTGACCAAGTCGGGGACTAGGATTGGATCCAGCCACACCTAGACTCCTCTCTGAGAAGTTTAGAAAGCTTTTAGTTTAGTTTAGTTTAGAAATTTTGAACCTCGTGACTCAACAGGAGAGTCTCCCTGACAGTATTGTCTGACCATGTCCTCTATGCAATAAATAACTGAGTGTGCCTTGCCATTGAATCTTGTTAAACCACTGTTGCATTTACTATCAAACTCCGTTAAATTGCTGTTTTATATCAATAAATACTTTGCTGCCTCTCTCTTAAAAGTGAAGTGCATAACTTCTTCCTTGACATGTACCAGAGAATAATCTGTGTTGAGCATGACTGGAAACATTGTAAGACACTTAACACATTAGTAATGATATCATAAAATGTATATTGGGGCATAAGGAAACTAAGTGCTCCATGTGCCTGAGCTTCTAGATTTGATGTCTGAATGATAACAAATATAACCTTGAGATCATTCCCAGGGTGAAAGTACAGACGTTCTCAATGATGACATGTTTTCTCTAGCTGCAGCCAGTAAATATTGAAGCCATCTGATTTCAAGTTATGTGGCCAATTAATTGAACAATCTGTTGGCATCTCTCCTCGTGGAAGCAAAGCACTCCTACTCATTTATTCTATCTTCATCTCAAAGCACTTTGCACTGTAAAAATTGGCATTAGTGATTCTTCCTTCCTTTCAAAAAAATTAAATCTTTAATTAGCGGAAAAAGTGAACCATATACTGTGGTTTGCATTAGTCTTCAATATTAGCAAGTCATTTAATAGCCATAAATAATAGATGCAAATAAAAGCTTTTAGATTAAAAAAAAATCTATTGAAGCTATTGCACTTTAAAAACATGAGTTTTCCCTAAATGTTAGCCTTGACAGGCTTTAAAGGCACTTTAAATCTTGCAGTCTTCTAACCAGAATATTCTTTATATATTCTTCATATAAACTTTATTCCCAGGGTCAGTCTGGTTTATTTAAATTTCAGTGACAAAAATTTGACATCCAGGGCCTTAGCTACTTTTAAACATCTCGGTAGCACAGAAGCTGACATTTCACTGTATTTACTAACTTTAGAGAAAGAACGATGATTCGGTATCTTTATAGATTCATATAGAGAAAAAAAATTAAACTGAAGTTAAACAAAGTACCCTTACCATGTTGTACATCTCCAAAAGAAGAAAAAATATACTTACCACATAATACACTTAGATTACATTGTCCTAAATTTGGGAACAAAGCGTTCAGCAGATCGCACAAATCACAGGATCCTTGAATGTTGCTGACTCCCATGTATCACTCTGGAAGTCGAGCTGTAACAGTCAGGGGGACCACTGATGTCTCTTGGAATTTCTTCTTTTCTCCCAGGAAAGTGCACATCCAGGGACACCTCTCAAAGATGTTATGTTATAGCCCTTGGCACCTGTTAGGAACAGAGCAAACTCCAGTTATTCTCTGATCTTTCTGGATCTGTCTAGCCATGTAGAAAATAGATTAGAATTTAAAGTTCGAATGGGTGCAGTATTACTCACCTCTGTGAAATGAAATAAATGGCTAATGTTTTTATATTTGACTACATATGGAGAAAGATATCAAATACAATCTGTTTGTCTTACTGTCTTCTTTGACTGTCATCATTGTGGCATGAATGTCAGATGTTATGTTAATGTGCTTCTCTTCAGTAAACACAGTCTCCAGTGGTTAAAATTTTAATCGTATGTGCAGGTGCCAGAATTTTACAGGTGACTGCTGCTGTATCATCACTACTGAAGTCAATCAGGATCGTTTTCCCACTCTGGTAATTCAGTTCTTAATGAGTTCATGGCCAGCAAAAACAAATGGCTGAGATGGAGCATGAGATCGAAAATGACATTTACGACTTTTGAGCCTTCCAGTTGCAATGTCTCATGTCTGAAACTTTTAAGTTAGGGAAACTAATATACTGAGTGCATTTCAAACACAAGCAGAACTGTTCGTTCTGATACTCTCTATGGGACAAATTTTGAAAGCATGCCAGATCCATTCTAGCTTGAGCAAGCAGTGAGCAAAATGGTGCATCATTTACCCTACCCACAAACCCCAGAAAATAGCAGGCACATACTTAAGAGACTAATTCCAAAGCCAATTGACCCCAGTTGGAGTCTTTTCAATTGCCTTCAATAGGTTCTGCCTCAAACCCTGAGTGCACTAAATAAATACAATATAGATAATGTTGTATTTTTCTTTTACTAGAGCTGAAGGAGTCCTTGCATAACTTATTATATGAATTAAACCTGAATATACTTATTAAATAAAATGATCTGAAGCAATTTTTCATTATGCAGGCAACCTGTAGGTCTTCTTGAACTATTTATGACTATTTTTGTATATGCATGTGCTACTGACATATTTAGAAAAGTTCTAGGGTTGTTGGTTTTTTTTCCACACATGTACAACAATTTTGGGACTCATAGCACAGGAGTAAAAAAATACCCGAGCTTTTGATGTTTTCAGCTCTTGACATATAGATAGAGTTGTGAAAGCTATTTAAGAGTGCTTTTTGTTGTGAGTGTCTAAATATTTGTTTTAAGTAAAAAAAAAAAAAAAAGAGAAGAAAGAAAAGACTTCCCATTTGTTGACACTGAAATTGTAAGAGAGCAGCTGTTTCAGCTGAATGTTCACAAGTCCATGGGGCCTGGTAGGATTCCTCCCAGAGTTCTGAAGGAGCTAGAGGATGCTGTGGCAGGATCCCTCTCGATCATCTACCAAAGGTCTTGGGAGTGTAGGGAGGTCCCTGCTGACTGGAAGCTACCCAGTGTTCCAATCTACAGAAAGGGAGGGAAGACCCAGGGAACTACAGACCTGTTAATCTAACCTCAGTTCCTGGAGAAATTATGGAGAACAAGTTAAAATGCCAGATTGTGCACCTTGGATGGAGTAATGCTAGGCGCTGAAGAGCAGCCCTGAAGAAAGGCATCTGGGGGTGCTGGTGAACAGGCTCAACATGAGTTAGCAGTGTGCCCTGTCAGCCAAGAGGGCAAACCACATCCTGGGGTGCATCAAACATAGTATAACCATCTGGTCAAAAGAGGTGACTAACCCCCTGTATTCAGTGTTGGTGTGGCCTCACCTTGAGTACCCTGTGCAGTTCTGGGCCCCACAATATAAGAAGGATGTGAAGGTGCTTGAATATGTCCAGAGGAGGGCAACAAAGGGGGTGAAAGAGCTGGAAGGAATGTCCTATAAGGAGGTCTAAGGAATTTCTTCAGTGTTGGTGTGGCCTCACCTTGAGTACCCTGTGCAGTTCTGGGCCCCACAATATAAGAAGGATGTGAAGGTGCTTGAATATGTCCAGAGGAGGGCAACAAAGGTGGTGAAAGAGCTGGAAGGAATGTCCTATAAGGAGGTCTAAGGAATTTCGGGTTTCTGTAGTTTGGAGAAAAGGAGGCTGAGGGGTGACCTCATTGCTTTCTACGGCTTCCTAAGGAGGGGAAGTGGAGAGGGAGGTTCTGGTCTCTTCTCCCTGATATCCAGTGATAGGAAGCATGGGAATGGTTCAAAGCTGAGCCAGGGGAGGTTTAGACTGGACAGTAGGAAGAATTTATTTACCAAGAGAGTGGTCAAACACTGGAACAGCCTTCCTGGAGAGGTAGTCGATGCCCCAAGCCTGTCAGTGTTTAAGAGTCATGTGGACAATGCCCTTATTAACAAACTTTATCTTGGTCAGCCCTGAATTGGTCAGGCTAGATGATTGTTGTACGTCCTTTCTGACTAAATTTCTTTTCTATTCTATTCTATTCTATTCTATTCTATTCTATTCTATTCTATTCTATTCTATTCTAAAGTGCATGTTGGGGCTGAGGACCAGCTCTCTGTTTTGTTAGTATCTATCACAGCAGTTAGTATCTATCTTCATCTGTGGCTGGGAACCCTCGGTATTGATACAAGTAAATAAATTGTGGTTCTGTGCTTTCACTTTTGTATGAAGATAAAGGAAATTCAAGTCTAAACCCTGTCTGTTTCAAACAAAGTAGTATTTCATAACCTTCTAAAATTCCTTTCAGCTCTTTGCATTTTTTATATTCTAATATACATAATGAGTCATTCCAATTGTTGCCTTACAGTGATGTTATAAAGGTTCATTCATTAAAGCTTTAAAATCCCACACTTTCTCGATATACATATATACATATAATACCTATATTTTATACAGAAGCATATAAGTGCCTACCTGAGTGCTATAGGGTGATTATGTGCCTTGATGAAGACGATGGCAAAAGTGACAGTTAAATTCTATATTCCAATTCTGAGAAACAATTGTATGGCCATTAAAACACTTTAACTTTAATGAGACAGTGAATAAGTTTTAATACTTTAAAAGTACTTTAATGTACTTCTGAGATCTAAAAATTTATGGAAGTGAATCTCAGTCAAAACTTAAAAAATAATCTTTACTGAACTATTAGGTTTGAAAATACTCAAAATAAAATTACCTGCCTGGAAATAACACAGGATACTGCTGTATGTTTTCTTTCTGTGGGTAACTCACTCACAATACTGGGTACTGTATTCTACATATGATATACTAGCCTAATTAATTTAGTGGGGCATATTTGGAAAAGATCCATAGCAAGTGAATAATATATATTCAGGATAGATGGATGCAGAGGTGCTAGTAGAGTATAAAATTTTCATTAACATTCATTTTGAGATAATTATATTCCTTGTAAATTGAAAAGCCACAAGTGAGTTCCATCTTTTTCAAAACACTCTGCCACAGAAGAATGCTATGTATTCTCTTAGGGTTTTATTATTTATTTCTTTTGTCAGAAAATATTTCTAGAATTCTTTCAAACTGTTTCAAGCATTTTTGTTTGGAGTCGTACACGCATCCTTTCCATTGGATAGCTTCACTATTATGAAGCCAGATTGACAGGCCTTGGAGACGGAGTAAATAATTAAATATGGAAATCTCATAAAGAACAAAAAAAAACCCTCTAGCAACAATAGTATATGCACACTAGAATGTTCTCTCCACCTACTCCCTTCTTGCACTCTCCATTTACCAGTATGATTGTGCTCTTCTTCGTTTTCAGGACACTGGAACATATATAAAATGCTTGCTTTTTGCTGGTCCAGTATACAACATTAACTATACTACACTGCAGAATGGTTTGGATTTTAAAATAAATTGAGAAGATTTTTGTGGCTGCTGTGCTGGAACATCACTGAAATTTGCACACTGGAAATGGTGCTTGAAGCACCTTAAGAAGAAAGGGGTTTAGTTAGTGGAATGTAAAACCGATGATCAAACAGAAGAGAGAAACCTACTTCATTGTGTGATCCCATTAGCTTTTACCGAGACAAGATATATAAGGAACACTCTTATTTTACTTAAATTTGCTTTACATATTATGCAGTCTCTTCATTTTCCTTTTGCTATTTAAAAATTTTCAAATATGACATTAAATACTTGGACTGCTCCAGAGAAGAAATTATATGGAAGATAGGAAGATAGTTTCCCAGCTGTTTTTGAGTTGTATAAGTAGAAATGAAATGACAAAAACCACTTTAAAGTGTATTTCAAACATGGATGTTGTGCATTGGAGTTAACAGGATGTGCATGTTGCTTCTAAATCCCTGATAATTTGTAGATGTAAATCTAAGAATTTAGGGGGAAAAATATCTGCTAGGGACTTTATGTACTAAAAATCTTTTGAAATCAGACAAGTCAGTGATTTAATTCAGTGTGTGCTTAAGTGCTGGTGTGAAACTATGGATCAGTTATGTAGGACTATATTTATTTTCTCCTTTTGTTATTTGTGGGTTTGTTCATTAAAGTCTATTTTAAACTCACAAAAGAAAATGTGAAAAGAACCAATAGCAGGAGACCAAAACTTGGCTACTTCACCTAGATTTTAAGATAAGTAGCAACAAGGAGGTTTTCTAGCCACCAGAATAAAGTACAAAACAAGTAATAGATCTCTTGATGTGCTAAAATTTAAACTCGATACTTCCATTTAGTTGTTTTAGCTGGATACATTTTAGGGCTGGGCTCAATAGGGAATAAGTTTATTTGAGAGCTTAAAAGGCTTATGGATCCTAGAAACCTTTCAGTTTATGTTATAGTCTGAATCTTAACAATATTTAATCTCAAACATAAGGCAGAGGCCAACACCTGATCACTTCAGTATCTACAACTGCAGGTACAATTTGGACACATATTGGGACATGGGAATCTGTTCTCTACTGCAGGCCATTAATGTTAAGAAAATACTCTTGCTTATGAATTCAAGAGTAAGGTTGGAAAGGAGTTACGGAGATCAATAATCATCATCAGAGTTCAGTCATCCCTGCTCAACAAAGATTCAGCTAGAGAGAGTTGATCAGCATTGTCCAGCTGAGTTTGAGTATCTCCAAGGACAGACACTCCACAACACATTTAGGTATATTGTTCCGGTGTTTGACCACCATCACAGTAAAAAAAGTTTCTTCCTATGTTAAAATGGAATTTATTGTATTTCAGCTTGTGTCCATTCCTCCTTGTCCTGTCACTGGGCACCCCTGAGAATACTGTCTTTTATACTCTCCCTACCAGGCATTTATACACATTGGTAAGATCCCCTTGAGCCTCCTCTTCTCCAGATTGAACAGCTCTCTCACTGTCTCCTCATATGTCAGATGCTTCAGTCCCTTAATAACTTTTGCAGCCTTTTGCTAGACCTTCTCCAGTATGTCCAATTGTCTTGTACTGGGGAGCCCAGAACTGGAAACAGTGCTCCAGGTGTGTTTCAGCAGTGCTGAGCAGAGAGGAATTATCACCTCCCTCCCCTTGCTTGCAACGTTCTTCCTAATGCAGCCCACAATCCTACTGTCCTTTGCTGAACAGGCACATAGCTGCATCATGTTCAGCTTGGTGTCCAGAAGGACCCCAGGTTCTTTTCTGCAAAGGTGCTTTCCAGCTGGGTGACCCCCAGCATAAAATGATGCCTGTGCCTATTTCTCCCCAGATGCGGGACTTTGCGCTTCCCCATGTTGAACTGGATGATGTTCCCGTCAGCCCATTTCTCCAGCCTGCGGAGGTCCCTGTGGGTTGTGGTGCATCTATCTGGTTTATTGACTGCTCCTTCCAGTTTTCTATCACCTGTAAACTTGCTGAGAGTGCACCAGGTCCCATAATCTAGATTATTAATGAAGGCAATAAACCAAATCAGCCCTGATATAAATCCCTGAGGTGTGACATTAGTGACTGGCCATCAGTGTGACTTCATGCTGCTGATCAGAACCCTTTGACACCAGCAGTTCTGTCAGTTTTCATTCCATGTAAGTGTTCTTACATGTGGTCTGCAATCCATCAGTTTGTTAGCAAGGATGTTACAGGAGACAGTGTAGAAAGCCTTACTACAGCCAAGATAATCAACATCCACTGCCCTCCCCCATCTACTGAACCAGTCATTTAGTCTTATAAGAATATTAGGTTTTCTACTCCTCACTTAAAATATTTTTTCCATAAATTATTGCTGCTTTTATATTCATACTATATTCACAGATAGAGCAATATCTTTTCTTAGTTTAGTGAATACTCATAGAAAATATTTAACGTTATCATTCATAGAAGAAGCAGGCTTTTTGGTCCTTTAAAAGAAGCTACATGCGCCACAACTTCACAGGCATAACAAAGTGAATCTGGAAAACTTAATACCTAAGGGGATCCTTGAAATAGGAGTTTGGGAGGAACAAGGAAATAGTTTATACAAAACAGATTTCCCATAGCATAACAGACCCAAGAAAAACACTTTGCCGGACAGTTCCTGGAAAGGAGAAACTGAGCAGTTGTTGGGCACCATCTGTTTTTGGAAGGGAGCAAAACAAATCATGTAAGCAAGGAAGATGGAAATAAGTGCCTGAAATATTGCCCAAATCAGAAAACACCTTCTCACAGAAAAGGCATATTTTATAATGAGTTGCCATCAATGGAAAAAACCCAACAAAACAAAACAACAAAAAAACAACCAAAAAATCCCAAACAAAAGCCAAACCAACACCAATCTAAAAAAAAAGGAGCTATGGTCAGGAAACAGAAACCAAGTCAGTGGCTGCATCAAGGGCAGAGAACAGTAAACTTTACGCAAAATTTACTCCATGTGGGCTAAAACCCTGCATAGTTATCCATTTAAAGATGGTTAGAAATCCCTTCCAGAAAAGGCAGTTAAAACTGCTTTGACTAGCCTCAGCCACATAATATGAATGTCAATCCCCTTCATGAAACCATAGCTGTTTAGCTATGGCTGTGCAGAAGTTTATGCATATTTACAACCTGGTAGATTCTCAGTCCAACATTAATTTGGTTTTGAAAAAAAAATTAGATACATGCTAGACAATAAAAAATAATCAGTCTTGAGGCATAACTGATAAAAATAGAAGTTTTTCTATAGTGCTCAATTTGTTTTCTCAGTGGACACAGGTGCTATAATGATAGAACAGCAGAAAGGGATATAATAAAGATATATATGCATAACAGTTCGATGGGCAATTATTATCTCTTATCGGACCATGGTCTCAAGGGATGGAATCAGATGTTCATTTTCTCTTTGACATTGCAGGTGGAGTATCCACCGGTTGCTGGATTATTCTTGCAAGGTTGGTGAAAGTTTGATATTTGCTTTGTGTATTTTTTGGTTCAGCATATATGGAGTCTTCTGAGTTATCAAGGGCAGTTTATGATATTTTTAGAAATAGTGACTGAGGAGCTCTGTCTCCTTGCAGTTTTCACTGATAATGAAGACATTTGCAATGCAAGCCATTTGCACAATGACAATAACAGTAAAGAGTAGTAAAGTAATAAAAATATAATGGCCTAATAAAATGGAGTAAGTAGTGGTAAAGTTATCTATTAAAGTTAATAACAGTAATAAGAAAATAAATTATGATAATAATGGTAATCTCGGGGCATCTAGACAAAGTTAGTAACAATAACTGTGTCCATAGCTGTAAAGAGATATTTTCCTAGTATAAAAATTTTTATCATGTTACTGTATTTGGTAAACAGTTTTGCCATAAATTCTGCTTATCAGTCTAAATGCATACATACCACATGTACTAAATGTTACAAAGCACATCTATACTGTATTTGTAGAAAGAAGATAAACTGTACAAGGGAAACTGCATGAATATTAAGTATCTGTCAAGTTTCACAGGTATATCAAGAGGAAAATCTAACCATATAACTGGCCTAATGAATTCCTAGTGTCTTGTTTTATGATGAATAACATCTGAGGTTTGAGGAGTTTTCTACTTGAAATATGAGTGAATTATAAAGAATGTGATCTAACACTATTTAGGCAGATACAAGACAATTGTGTCTTCGTCTTACATGCAGCTTGATAAATAAGTTGATACAGAGCAGGTGGGAAGACGGCAATTGTGCTTTAGTGGTTGAGTGTTGAGTTTCTTTTGGACAGCACATGCATAGACCTCCAGAAAAATGACTATATTCTAGGAACTGTTGCAGCAGCTGGAGAGAGGCATTGGCAAAGACCAGGAAGAGATGTGAGAAAGTGACTGCATTCTGGGAAAAAAAGATTGAGCTGCACAGCGTTTCTTCAGCATTTGGCTGAACTGAAGCAAATGCACGTAGAGTTGTGCCTTATTCTTAGAGCAGACTCGTGGCCCTGCATAGAGCTCTGTGCAGACACAAATAACAATCTTGTAATCCTCAGTAAAATGCAGGAGCAAGAAAGATGGGACATACTCTTTGGATACAATGACCAATTCCTTCTCTGTCTCCCTGTTCTTATATCACAGAGGGAAGAAGAGACTGAAGAAGAAAATACAGCAAGACGGAAGTGTAGGGACAAAAACTGATTATCACTGATGCCATCTCCATTTTGCAAAATTAACCTTGCTTTTAGTGTGTTTATTTCACATTTTTTCTTGTTTTGATTAGAACTATGGTTTTATCGTTGCTTTGGTTTAGAAATCATTGTGATGTCTACACACCCATTTCAGATAGTTGCTCTTCTTAAATTGCTTCTTTTTTTTTCCTCAATTATTGGACTTTCCTGCTTGCTAAACGTCTTGCTTTTATCCACTCAAATTTAAAGAATGGGGAAGCTAAAATATTTGGTTGAAATACAATAGGAAATGGAGCACTTCACAGATCCCACTGAATTGATGCCTAATTAGTCAAAAGTAGTTAGCATAAAGAGGCACAATTAAAATCATTACCCATGTCAGCAGACAAATCAATATGGTACCTTTATAATCAGTTAGTTCCTCTCAATCCATAAAATTAATCAAGGACAAAATGGCACTTACTTCACCCAAGAGATGTCGTGAATGTTCAGAGCAAGTAATTTTGAAATAGCCAGACTGTCCAAGCAATTACTTTTCAAGACTGTCATGTGTGACATGCAGATAAAATTACTTGGCATGCCTTTTTCCTTTAGCTTTCTTCATCTGTGGTGCTCTCTGTGAATCGAGTCAACTAGCATCAATTTTTCTAGCTTTGTAAACTGGTCATAGGAATAATGCCTTTCATACATTAGCTTTCAAGCAATTTTGAAAGCAAGATTTTGTCATCTTCAGGTTTCCAGATACGCATTTCCAGTCATTACAAACAAAATGAAGGTTTTATATGTCTCCAGACTGTATGGTGACTAAGAAGGAATCCATGCAATTGGACTGCACCAAAGGGGCTACTGGAAAGAGCAAAAGCAGCAGGTCCCTCTGTTTCTTGGGAGTCACCATGAGACAAGAAATGACCAGTGTTTTTAGAGCTAAGACCCATTCAGTGCAGAAGTTCCCAGCAGCAACACAATTCTCCTGTCCTCTGTGCAATTGTAATGTGGCTGGCTGACTAGCTCTCAATCATTACCTGGCCACAGGGAGCTTAGAAGATGGGTAATACAAGATGCAACAATGCCTTTAGTGAAATCTTTACTTTACAGAGACAAGTCATAGTATCAGTCTGCATGCCTGGGTTCTCACTTTATTGGCTTGAACATAAGTACATGTTAATTTAAACAGTTGTTAACATATAATAAATATATGTGTAATATTGAGGTCTGACAATAGGTATATCTACTATTCTTATCAGTGGTTGTGATACCATGATAGAAGAAGCCATTCAAGAAATGCTCCATTGTCTTTATCTTTCTTTGCTCAATCCTCATGTAAATGTTTTTGAAAATGCTGTTCAGTTATGCTGAAGTTAGGCAAAGAATGGAATATAAATAATAAATTTTTAAAAGGCCAACTAAAATCCCAAATATAAGCTAATGTTAAAAAGAAGAAGAGGCAAGTTTTTAAAAGTCTTTGATAAAGAGGCTGAATAACTACTGTTTTGCAGGAGCCAATGTAGATACTTAAGGATACTAAGGAATTAGCTGAGGAATTACTTTTCATTTACTGAGAGAATGGATTAAAACTGCAGATTTTACACCAATATTTTTAATCTAGGAAATGTTACTGATTATTTAATAACTTAGCTTCCTTGCTTCTCAGTGAAGAAGAGACGTTTTCTCAGAGGATAAAGGATGATTAAAAAGTTTCATTATACAGAGTGGTCAGTATAGAGGAAATCAGTAGCTCTGAGAAAACAGGCAAGTATTTCATTATCTACTTACACCTAGTTTCTGATGAGGCAAAAATAATACATTTTCATCTCTGCTGTTCATCTTTTCCTGAAGGTTAAGCATAGGATCCTTAAATCTTCAGGCTCTGTGAGAGAGGAAAATTTAGGTTAAACTGTGAAGGAAATTAACAGGTTTACATTTGCCGTATTTCTAACAAGACATATTGCTCAAAGTGGCTTGTGCAATTTTGGCCAAATTTTTGAATCTTACTGAAATGTATTTATCCCACCAAATGAAATTAGTAAGTTTTTCTTGAACTTCACTCTCTACCTTGTGGGCTTGAATAATAAAACATTCATATAAAGAAATTGTCTGTCTTTGCATTTGCATTGGGTAGATTTTTTTAAAATCAAGATTACTCTTTGAAACAAGTAGAAATCCACATCAGAGCAAAAGTAACTATTAACCACATAGTTGACATGCTGTGCAACAACAGCAGTGTCTCTCAGTGGCGACATTTCAGAAAGCTCTAGGCTACATCACCCCTCCTGCATATTAAAGATATATGCATGAGGACAGTGCAGAGAAAGTAGTGCTCTTTAAATTCATACCCTACGTTTTTTTTCACGGTGATTTTCCTTGTATGTTTCTGTATACAGAGTTAGATCCTAGATTCTTTGCTATGTAGTCCCATGGCAGGCTTGTGTTAGCTTCAAGTTAAGTTAAATGACTGATATTGAAGACCGTTACCTTGATGGAAGGAGATAGATGTAATCTGGATGAAGGCTAGAAATATTATTATGATAGAAATATCATTAATGAGAATGAAATTGCTGCCTCGAAAACACCCCTAGACACTGAAGTAATGCAATAAGATGGGGGTTTTGTGGTTGTTCCTTTTTTTTTTTTCCGAAGATTCGTAAGCCTGATGCAAGTTTTCACAGGTGCAGGGCCACTAGGTACTGCAAATTTTTTCCCATGGATAATTCTTCAATAAATTGTCTCACACTTCACCCTCAGAGGCTCCTAAAGGCTTCCAGCTGTTCCATACACCTCTTCATCTGAAATTCCCTCTGGAATTCAACACCTTGCTGTTGAAGTTGTGAATGCACTGCGTGATGAGAAACACCCCACCCCACCACATTATGAACTTTTGAAGGGAAGATTAGTTCTTCATTAAGTTTTTTCACAACATAAAGAACAATGGGATGTCAATCCCTGCTCAAGTCTCCAGGCGCTACCACAAAACTGAAAATACTTTAATAAAACACAAGTATTTGAGACAAGAAGGTGAAATTTACTGACCTGCAATATATTAGTTTTAGACAGCATGATCTGACAGATCTTCTCTACTAACTCTTTAAAAATCAATGAAATGTTTTTGTAAAGGTAACTATTTTAACTATATCTATATCAAGGAGTCATCATAAGCAAATTAGTGATAGAGTCATAATTATGTCAGATCCCCAAGAGGTGTTTTTTTTTTGTTCACCATTATGTTCTAAAATGACAGTATTTCTTGTTCTTAAATTGGCACTATCCTGTAATAATCACAGCAGCACTTCTTTCTTATCACTGGAAAAATTGACTACTCAGGCACTGAGAGACGAGTTCTCCGAGTTTCTATGATAGTCTTTACAATACTTCAAACAGTTTTATTTCCACTAGGTGGAGCATTGTTATCACAGCAGAATTTTTTTAAGTTAAAAAGAGGCTTTTGAAGTCAAGAAAGAGAAAAAAAAGATTGAGCTGGAGAATTTGGATCCAGATCTAGATAAGTTTTTGTGAAGTATGTGAGGAGTAAAGTATGCAAACTCCTGTATGCCAGCTTGATTGGTCTGCTGCCTTGTCTTGTGAATTCTATATCCCTAGTCCGTCATTATCCTTTCAGGCTTTGATTGAAAAAAGTGAATATTTTAAGGTAAAAGACAGGGAGTTCTGAGGCTTTTTAGCATTTCTAGAAAAAAAAATTAAAGTGGCTGCTGTGGCGCAGATTTCTGTGTATAAAGGATGAGTTGGCAAGAATTTAAATGAGGGTGTTTTAGGACACTACACTTAATCACTAGTTTTGTAAAGATATAATGAATTGTATGCCATTTAGGTTCTAACAGACTCCAAAGGGAGTAAAATTCAAAGCTACAAACTCACTGCTGAGGGGTGCCTTTTTTGCAATGGGGTAGGATGCAACTGACACTGGGGAAAGGGTAAGGGTAGCTTACAGAAGAACAGCCTGGCTGAAGATTTTCAGTTAGTCCAAGCTGTGGGAATTCAGAGCCTTAATAGATCACTATTAACTGCACTCAGAAGCAGGAACGCGTAAGACAATTTTAACAAATGTGTGACAAACCCCTGATGCTATGTTCAGCTACAGCAAGAATTGTGTATGGATGCTCATGGTTATCCTTGTTGACACGTGTCCTGTTGTGTTTTCAACACTACTCTTAGCTGAAGCCAGCTGAATCTGAGGGGTGAATCAGCAGTTTCTTCTGTCTTTGTGATGGGGCTCATCTCCTCAAGAAAGCCTTATGTAGGCTTGTACCTTTTCTTGTTACTTTTTCTTAATTCTTAATTGGTTGGGTTTTTCTTAATTGCTAGTCAAGTACGCAAGAGTTAAAGCACTTTGCAGATGCGTATGACTATTTAGGTGCGTTGAACCTAACACCTTGTCCCATGGGGTCTGCAGTGCTGTAGCTGGGTCACTGTAGAATTTCCAAAGGGAGGAACCTGACCACACAGGGACTTTCAGAAATGGCACCTGCAGCAAAACAGCAGCCACGAGCAGCTGGTTTGTCTTGTGTAACCATTCTGCATGCAGCATCTGGTGACAGGTAGGCATACGGTAATACTGTGCAGATGTATGCATGCAGGCACCTACACTGCATTAAAAAGTCTGTATGCAAATATACGCAAATAAACTTAAAGCTAGTTAGTTCATGTATCAATGATAGTATGGACCTCAGCCTTGGCTGGCTGCCAAGAATGAATGCACTGTGTTACTGAGATGTGTTTGAAGGCCTGAGCTGATAGAGCGCTAAAGGCTTTCCTCCTTTGACCCTATGGCTTTCTGCCTCCGACTGAATGCCTGATTTACTGTAATACTAGAGTAGAGAATACTAGAGTAGAAAACACTCTGTCATGTTTATAATATCCTAGATGTTTGGTGTAGAGTCCAGTGTTAAAACTAGGTGAGTATCCTTTTGTATCTGTATCTGTATGTATGGATCTTCTTAGGGTAAAAGGATGGTAATGAAATGGTAAAGTGAACATTGGCAGACTGGGGTGTAATAATTTGTAAATTCAAGCAATATAATTTATTAATCGCATCTCTCCTGTACAATCCAGTGTCAGCGGAAAAGAAAAATATGTTTAAAAACTTCAGTACTGCTTCAAATATATCTAAGAACAGGCAACTTGCACCTGCATTATGACTCTATTCACAACACAGGTCCACTCTGAGGGGTGACTAGATTGTCACCCCTTATATACACTCTACACTCTATATACTCTAAATATAACTTCTTTAAAGACAGCTGTGTTTGATCATCAAGTGGTTGACAAAATGGTAGATACCAGCCAAAAGTCTTTTATTGGGCTCCATGTGCTTTTCTGGGATATTCATTTTCATAATGTACCTGAGAGCCTAGCATAAGGGAGGGCTATTGAAAAGGAGAGCAAAATTTTCGAACGGTCTCTTCAGTAATGGCTTTGTAACTCACCTAAATTTTCCTAAATTGCAGGAAAATATGTATAATATATTGTATAAGTAGTAGCTGAAAAAATAAACTAGGTATAGATTGAATTCAAAATTAATGTTTTGCCAGATGAGAAAAGCCCAAAGCGAAGAAGCTTTTCTGCAGCTACTCACAGAATAAAAAGGTTGAGAATACACAGCACTCCAGAAGCTTGTTTGGTCCCTCTGGCTTTCAAATCAGTCATATTATTAAATCAATAATACCATTTGTCTTTTTGTGAGACCTAATGAATAACACATGGTAAGTTAAAGAAAACACTTCAGTTTCTATAGCTGGTTGGGTTCCTGTTTACATAGTGTTTTGCTCATTATCTAATGATAATTGAGAGCCATTTTGTTTAATGACTTGGAATACAATTAAATCAATAAAATGTTATGGACATTGTTAAAGGAGTGCAGTACCTTCCACCTACCACTTTTAACTGACATATTTAGTGTGAAGGACTATAACAAAGTACACTGACATGTATTTTTGGTGCCATTTCTAAATGTGTCTTAGAGTATGTGAAGTCTGTGTGATCGATTTGCTAGCAGGACAAAAGGAAAGACAAACCATATGTTAATTTATATCATAGAAATACCATATAAGAAACTGCATCAATACATAGTCTAAAGAGGTTAAGTCAAATACAGTTTTCACACACAATGACTGATCAAGTACAAAATTTTCTGTGAGACTGAAAGAGTACATGGGGCTGCTAAAAAGGGTTAGACGTTATAGTTTAGGGTGACCCTAACAGCCTTTCTTGGCTTTACCATATATGAATTTTTGGCTGGTTTAGGTGCTACTGAGTGTTGTCTATGTGACAAGCACAACCAGTGCTGGGTTTTTTTTACTATTCTGGTCTCTAAGAGTGCCCTACTTCATCCCAGCTCCATGCTGGGAGGAGAAATTCACTTGTATGTCCAGGTTTCCTCCAAGAGCTGTGAACTAGAACAAGTGCATGAACAAGGAAGGAAATACGTTGCTCCAGTAAATCCTCTCCTGGATATGATAAGAACATCAGTATTTCAGGATAACCCAGAATCTGGGGACTCAGTCATAATTGCCATTTTCCCCTTTTCTTCACCCAGCATACATTTATTTGTAGCTTGCATTTCCCTTTCTAGCAAGAAAGATATTTAATCAAAGCCTTTTCCATTTTTAAAATTCTGGGCATTTAATTTCAGAATTTTCATTCTCAAGTCCCTCACATTTCTGTTTTCTCATTTACCTTAATCTTGATCAGGACTGTTTTCAGCTTTGAAGAGATGGCTGCTTCAAAGAGCAGGGAACAACTTATTTCTCTCTGCCACTGGTCAGGGGTCCCATTTCTCTGGCATGTAAAGGAAGTAGCTGACAAGGAAGCAGAAGTGATGAGAGGGTCAGAGAAGAGTCTTTCCATCTTTATGCCTAAAACATGGGGACAACTTGTGTGGCTTTTCTTTACCTTCTGGGGAAGAGAGAAGCTTTTCCTGCTCTTGATGTCTACTAAAGCATAAAGTGTCCTATTTAGTAGCATGCAGGTAAACACAAAACTCTACTCCATTTGCCTATGGCTGTAAGTCAGCAGAGGGCAGCAGTACACATGCGCACTAAATAGTTATTACACTATAATGTACATTTTATTGATGTCTTAAAATGGATGGCTTGCTATATTTATGATAACATTTATTACAGGACATAGAGTTCATCACGCTGGAACAAACCATTGAGTTAATCTTGTCCAGTAAGCGGTTGACAGTAGCAGTGAATAACTGATGTCTCAGAGCAAGCACAAAAATAAACAAGATGCACTCAGCCAGTTGTGCAGAGCCAAACCTCTGCAGACGATTAGCTAACACCCTCAAGCATGAAATCTGATTACCTTATTATCATCTTAGCTTGCATAGGCATGGATTCTTAGCAATGCTATTAGTTATCCACTCCTCTTTAGAAGGTAACTATAGTGTTCGCCTCAATGAGTTCCCGTGGCAATGATTTTCACAAACATATTATGCAAACTTTTTTCCTTTTGGTCGGTCTCGTTAACTGAATTTCAACAGCAGAAACATATGTTCATATCTAGCTGATACTTGAATAGATAAAAACATTTTTAGACCGAAAATTTAGTCAAACTGAATAAAAAGTCATAACGTGATGAGTTTTCCTTAATAATCATGATCTTAAAAATAACAGAAAGTGGGGGTGCTTTTTCAAAAGAGAGAGAAAGAGCTTTTCTCCATATCCTACAAGGACTGAAACTCATCGTACTTTTACAATGAAATCTGAGATACTCATGTAGTCACATGGAACCGAGAGCTGAGGATTTAAGATAATGATGAAACGGGGAGAGACTTGCAAAATTCTGCAAGTTGATAACAGTGGGTTTATAATAGCTACATAAAAGGGAGCCTATCCTAAGCTACAATGCCCTTGACAAAGTTAAATGCATTTAGTAGTCCTAAGCAGGCTCAATCGATTAACTACTGACAGCCCTACCAAAGCAAATATGACAAAAACCTAACAAGAGTCACAATCTGAACAGCTACAGTCTCTTGACTTCGATTCCTTCCCTCCTCCCCTTTGCAAGCAAGCTGGGAGAAAAGATATGCCTTGAAGAAAAGCTTATATGAAACTGAGACTTCTGTGTAGTCAAACTTCTTATATTACTGTTGATGAAATTTGCATATTAGGACTTTAAAGAACAGGACTGATTGTATGCTCTTTGGGCACTTTGTCGCAGTATGACCACGGCTCACCATCCCCCAATCCAAATCACCCATGATCTGCTCTGAGTTTGGAATCCCACACGGTTAATTACTTTTTTCACAGGTTTCCATGCTATATCTTCTCCTTTAAATACCAGTGAGATAGCACTGTACTGTAGACTTTACTGTGGTGTGTAAATCTGGCATAATTTTCTGCTGTAAAGAAGCAAGGAAGTGTCAGATGTCAGACTGCATACAATGTCATAAAAGGTCCGTGCAGCAAAGGCAATGGTGAGTTAAGCATCTGGTTATAAAAATCTGGGATTTTTTAATATTTTCTTTCCTTTGTTTTACCTTTTTTTTTTTTTTACTGTAGACTTTACTGTGGTGTGTAAATCTGGCATAATTTTCTGCTGTAAAGAAGCAAGGAAGTGTCAGATGTCAGACTGCATACAATGTCATAAAAGGTCCGTGCAGCAAAGGCAATGGTGAGTTAAGCATCTGGTTATAAAAATCTGGGATTTTTGAATATTTTCTTTCCTTTGTTTTATTTTTTTTTTTTTTTTCCCCTTTTGGTTTTCCATGGATGCACTGCTGAGACAGTTCAGAAAATAGGTATGAGAATGAAATAGGAAGGTCTATTCGAATTGCACGGGGAGAAAGAGCATCAGCATGCTGAAATGAAATCTTCCCCTCTCTGTACCTGTACTTCACAGCAAAAAGAGAAGCTGACAAAAATAGTGTTTTCAGCATCCCAGAAATAATGGAGATACTCCCAGATGACAAGCTGAGGCACATTAAAGAAAAGGGGAAAATGAACAGTACACGTCCCTGTTTTACCTCTTATACATCACTTCTTTCAGCAGCACAAATATCAGGAAAACAGACACAGTCTTGCTGCTTATTCTTCTGTTTACTGCTCCCAGGACCGTATATATTTCACATTAAACAGTTTTGGATTAAACACGAAAGCAGCCCTCGGTGCTGGAGACTCCTACTCTTTCAACTCTGTGTGCTAGGCTCTGGGATATGGAGTCATATTCTCCTTTTCTTACCTTGCCACAGAGAATATTTTGTTGTTTTCTGCATATTCAACTATTTGGATCAGAGTATGTATTTCTTTTGTAGTTCTGAGAGCACACATTACTGGGAAAACATAGCTTTCTAATGTCTGCAGGGTAACTCCACACTGCTCTCTGTCATTATTTGCTCTATGTATATTGTCTGATTTGGTCCCCTTACAGCCTGACAGGTAGTATTACATCTGTTGCCACAGTAAAATTCCATGACAGCATGAAGCCTCGGTTTCTATAGAGTTTTGTCAGCTACATACGTAAAACTTTGTCCTTTGGTCCTTTCCACTCTGCATTAATTCCCATGGAATAAAATTAATTTCCCTGGAATGGTTTTGATTCTTTGGGGTGTGGTGGGGTAGGGTGTTGTTGGGTTTGGGGGTTTTTTTTAGGGGGGGGATGGCCAGTTGTTCCAGCAACATAGCAATTGTGGCCCCAGATGCCATTAGGATCTTTCCTATCAGATTTTAAGTCAGATGCTGCTGGCTGGAAGGATATTTCAGGACCTTGGATTTACACATACGTCATATTTTCACTAGTCTGGCCACTGCTGGTTTCATTCTGGATGAACTAATGAGTAAAATGACCAGACTTCTGACATTTCCAGCAGTAGGCTTACTTCTCTGTGTCATTTGCTACTTCACTTCAGAGCCTGCTGAATCACAACCAGGGTGCTGTCTGGTTCCTCTTCACTGGAAACCTGCCTGTCTCGGACTCTGGTTGCTATGGAGTTGCTTGCTGCCTTTCAATCTGGAGATGTCTGACTTCCTTAGCCACTTCTTCCTGTGTCATTTAGTTCTCATGTTGATGCCTTTGCTCTCAGCACTGTGACCTGGAACCCCGTGTCCCGGCTCCTTGGTACTGCTCCTTTCCAGCTTATGGATCCATTCCATTTCACTTGTTAGCGTAATGGCTTTATTAAGCATCACTCTGCAGTGCTGCAGAGCAGCTGTTACAAGGGGTCTCAGTTTGAAAGAGATGTGCATTCCAAAGGAGATGAGG
Source organism: Calidris pugnax (assembly GCF_001431845.1). Classification (NCBI taxonomy): domain Eukaryota; kingdom Metazoa; phylum Chordata; class Aves; order Charadriiformes; family Scolopacidae; genus Calidris; species Calidris pugnax. Next base: position 10,705,123 of record NW_015090830.1, on the reverse strand, counting down.
CCATGCATTTCTAAACAAGTAAGGATTTATATAGAAAAAGAAGTTTGTTTTAAAAATCCCAAGAATTTTTTTTCTTTTTTTCTTTTAATGATTGGACTTCAGATGGAACAAAGAGAGAGATAGGAAGGACATAACACACAATACAGAAAGTAAATGGGAACAAAGGGAGTGATTTGAGAAGAAAATTGAAAACTTAGTTTTTCGGTTCTGTGGCTTTGTCTTCAAGAATGTAAATGTGTTTGATATCTTCTGAGGGAAAGAGATTTCTCTATAATAAAATTTACACCATGAAAAAATCTTTTTTTTTTTTTTTGTAAATAATGACTCTTCAATACTTCAATTTATGCCTCACATCCAGATAGTCTCATCTTTCCATTTATACTTCATACTTGTGCTGAATGGTTTTCATTTGCCAGCTTGCTACTGTAAATGGAATTCATTAATCTGAGGCAAAAGTAATTATAACAAAGAACATAAAATATCAGATTATTAAGATGATATCTTTCTCTGTCGAGATGGGTTACTTCAATCCATTCATCATCTCATAGAAACACTAAGTTACTTTAGAAGGAATGTGTCCTGAATTTAAATCTGAGGACATATATAATAGTATGTCTTGTACTTAAGAAAAAGAAGCACTCAAGAATGATATCTGCAGTGTGCCTGATATATTAAAAGCTGATTGTTAGTTGTCTAGGTATTTCACTTCTGTTTTAAAACGTGACTCTCACATTGAATCAAACTTCACAAATGGCGAATTTCACCCCTGTCCAGAGTGCCAAAATGAAGCGTGAATGATGTCAGCATATTCAATAGATTGTGGTAGCAACCATTTTCAGTGTGGGGAATGATCAATATTTCAACCTCTACCTTCCAGTGAATGGGAGGGGATCTCCTCCGTGGCCCAGGAGTGCCCGGGGACCACCTGATTTCTTTGAATTGCCTCAAAACCGGGCAGTGGAGCCCACTTCACTTTCCCTTCCGTTCTGGAGCGTCACAGAAGCAATCTTTTCAACCTCCTTGCTCTTGCCAAAGAGCTTGCCAGAGCAAGGAGACAGAACTCAACAATACAGGAACCATCTTCGTTTCCCTGGTACCTTTAAACACGCTGTGCCCATGGGGAGGTGGGTGGCTTTGCTGGGGCACAACTCATGCCAGGACCACTGGGACAGAGAGGCAGAAGGAGCAGCATATGCTGTGGGTCACTGTTTGTTGTGCTAGAGACAAGTGTGTGCACGTGTCTACACAACATCCAGCAATCCGGCAGTCATTCCCTTTGTTACAAGTTGTTTTAATCACTGGAGTCTCTCTTCATGGCAAACACCACAGATGAAAAACTCACATACAATACAGGTTTCTGTAATCTTCTTTTTCCTCTAATTTATTTGGATCCTGAATAAATTGCATATATAAGCGGTGCACAAGACTCTTCTTTTTCCTGCACTTGACGGGATGTCAGTAGTGGCATGGACTTTCTCACTGCAGTGGTGAATGTCATGCTTATTCCACGTATCTCATAAAAGCTGATGAAAAAAACCCCAAATCCTCTGAAAACATTTTTAATTGTAGCTTTCAGTAAATCAAAAAAGTTGTTGCTATCCTGTGAGTTTTAGAAGTAAAAAATAAAATTCTCACAAACATGCTGCTTTTGAGAGATCAATACCTTTCTATGAATGTGTAGTTCAGTATTTTTACATATCTGTACATATTCAAGCATATTTTAAAATTCAAATGTATGCCCTTGAAATGTGTAACCTTGAAATTGTTGCTAAATCTGACAATGCCAAGAGAATGTCTTCAGGAAACACTTGACTGATATTATTTTGCTGAAAAATCTTGCTCCTTTTTCTAGAAGTAAGGCCTGTTTTTTACAATTGAAGTGACTGCTGGAAATATTGTTCTGCCCTGCCACTTGGGTGAGACTAATCCAACATTATAATCCACTTGGAATTAAATCTTTTTGTAGAAACATGTGTATTTATATGGAGCAGACTGAGAAAGTCATGATATGAAGACAAAAATACTGCACTTACAAGAACATACTCAAAGGAATATGCTGTGCAATGCTGGCAGAGAAAGTCTTGTTTGTCATATAATTTACTAGTTCAGAAAGGGATCTGCAATACTATAGAAAGTATTGTTACCCTTCCAGCTAATAGGAATCTTGACTATCCAAAGAAAAAAAGCCATCATCTTGTTCAGAAATCATGAGACTGAAAAAAAAACCTGTAAAAATCTTAGGGTTCTTTACACTGCTTTTAGCTAATAAGATGAAAAAAAAAAAAAACATTGTATTTGATATTGTAGCTGAAGTTCTAAATTTGCATGACATATCAAAGACAACTTCCTATATTGGAAGCAGAACCAGAATGCAGGTAGTGTGAAGTCTTTTTATCTGTAAGCAATGGTCTGTTAACTTCCATTTTCTGCTCCTGATTGTCAAGAATAGATAGAAAAATATCAACAGCTTCCAGTGATAGTTCAACCAGGTGAAAATCAGAGCACAGTCCCTTAGGAAGTCCCGAGTTTGTGACATTTGTGTCAGCCCAAATCAACTACTCAGACTTTTTTAAAGAACAAACTGTTCTGAGAGTTCAAAAAGTTTATGATTTAGAAATGACAGACTTTCTTGTTTTAATGAGTTTGGTGTTCAACTGAATGTTCCTGTGTTCCCACGTCACTGCATAAGGGCATGCTTCATGCTTTCCTCCTCCTTTTCTTGTGCTGTATGACATGGCTTTATCAGATAAGACATTTATTGTCATAACATGTCCAGAAAAGTCTGGGGCTATAGGAAACCCAAACAGCAATGTATGCATAACACCATGGCATCACTAATACATACAGCTACACGTCGAACAACTTGTAAGGAAACTGTATTTGAGATGGATGGTTCAACTAAAACAAATTGTTTACTCACTTTCAATCAGAAAGAATGAAAACCTGCAAGGAATTTCTATAGAGAAATTTCAATTTAGAAATGTCTTCATTTACTATTCCTTACCTAAGTGCAACTTATTTGTCCAGCTTGTAGATGTCATAGTGCCCACTTGTAAAAACAGTGAAAACCGTGGTTGAATCCATGGTGATAGATTCTTATGGAATCTGCTGAAGAGAGGAGAAAACCTCTGTCCATCTCTGGAATCAGATTCTGCTCTGTGCTGGATGGCAGCAGAATTACACTGGTACTTGTGGGTGAAAGGGAGGCAGGTGTCAAGCTGAAAGAATTTCAGGAACAGCAGAGGACAGTACATCAGAAACTGTGGTCTATAAACATGCTGTGGACTAGCCACATTCTTGCCAAAGCAAAGGCCAAGATTCTTCTTTTATTTACTTCCATATATAATGGTATAATCATTATCTGCAACAAGCCTCTCTTTCTGAGGACAATGCCTGTCCCAGTTTGCGTAGCAAAATGATGTTTGTTAAATTTACTGGAAAATACTTTTACCTTTGGTCCGTTGACTAGAACAAGGACAGATATCTAAGCTGATTACCAAAGCTTGAATCACTATTACATGTAATATTAAGTTATACTGTGTTACTGAAATACAATTTTAAAATTAACAATACGTTTTCTCTTAGTCTTTCTGTCACATGTACATGTCTTAGGGGGAAAAAAAACCTAAAAGAAAGGAAAGGTTTTTGCTGGCGAACCTGCATTTGTTACTGTCATTATTTTGAGATCAAGTCCTGATTTTTTTTTTAATTTTTTTTTTAGCTACACAGTTTGAGAAATGTAAATTTCCCATTTGCTGTTTCACTTGTCATTTTTGGATGATAATTTACCACATAACTTGCCTGTTGGCAGGGCCCCAGGAGTCAGGCATCCTCACTGCCTCACACAGCGCACGACTGCTCCCATGTCCACAAACCAGAAAGAGGAAGGATGTACTTTGAGTGATTTATGTAACAAATGACACTTCAGTTTGTTCAGAAAAAACCTGTCTGAAACTGTAAAATTATGAAATTAGCACCTGATTTCACCCTCCCACCCAAATACCCAGCAATGTCATTGAAAACTGGAAACATAGATGCCCATACCTTAAAAGGGCTGGCCACAAATAGGTGGCTATCTCTATATTCGGTAATTTTTAAAGAAGATTTTAGGCTGTTGAGGTCAGTAGAAAGACACCCACACGTACCGGGCGCGGGTGCCCCGGTTGTGTGGGCGGGCGGTGTGGGGCGGCCCCTGCGGTGCGGGCCCGGGGCTGCCCCGTGCCGGACACAGCCGGTTCCAGCCGGCTCCAACGGCCCCACCGCAGGGCACAGCTGAGCCCCTCAGCCACGGGCGGGCGCCGCGGGGAAAGCCTGGCTCAGAAAGGGCAAAACGCTGCCCGGCAGCCAGGGCTGAGGGAAACCGGGTGAGAAACAGCCCCGCCAGCCCCGAGGGGAGAGCAGGAGGAGGGGAGGAGGGGCTCCAGGCGGCCCCGGGAGAGACCCCGCTGGGGCAGGGGTTTCCCGGCAGCCCCGGGGAAGGGCCCGGGCTGGAGCAGGGAGAAGGTGAGGAGGCGGCAGCGGCAGAGAGGAGCTGGCCCGGACTCGACACCGAGCCCCCTGCACCAGCCCCTGTGCTGAGCCCCCCCTGCCAGCGGGTGTCTGACAGCCACTCATGGTCAACCCACCGTACTAGGTAATCAGGGATTTTTAAAAGCACTCAAATATGCTTCCCACTCTTAAGTTTAAAGGTGTGATATTGAGCCCTGTTCATATCCTACACCCATTCTCACTTTACAACAGCTAGATTTCCACTCAAAAGAAGTAATGCATTCAACCTGTACAGGAGCTGTAATGCAGTTTAAAAGGAAGCCCATCTGAAGGACTAGATGTCTTGACCCTTGGGGAAAACATGCGCTGAAAAGTCAGTCCAGAAACAACCTCAAGTTGCTAAGCTCTCTGATTTCTATCCAGCAAAGCATTTTAACACGCTCCCCATCCTAGATTGGTTCTAGGGTACTTGATTTTAAATCAAAAGACCATAAAAACTGATCACAGCATATAATACCGTAATCATAAGGAACACTGTAACATGGAGTTTAGTTTTGATGGAAAGATTGATGTATGTGTTTAAGAAATGCTTTGCAGTAGATAAAACTACTGCACATTTAATAAACATTTAAAAAACCCGAGTAAACAATAAAAGCTGCAATCAACTGTCTTCATTCTTCTGTAAATATTCAAGAAGGCCATTAGTTTTAAGCATCATTTGTTACTATCACCACATCATTGATAAATGTTGTGCTCAAAGCAAAAAGGAGCATTTGCAATGAAATGTTGACGAACATCTTAACTTCAAATCTCTGAAGATCTGATTCATATATTAATATGGAAATTAAATTTTAAAAAGCTAATGCTGGACTTTGCAGTCTGTTATCCTGCATCCGAAGTACTTACAGTTTGACACAGATCGAACGCTTCATCAGGATTCCAGAGGAGATTGCCTTTATTTTAGTTCAGAAAGTAATAGCCTATTTGCTTAATATATGTTTATTAGAGGTATTACTGTTTCAGTGCAACACTGGAAATTGCACCTCTGCTAAAGCATCCCTGAAAACACTGACTCACACCTGGGACGTTATTCAGTGTGGATGGATCATACAGGTTGCACCGGGGTTCCAGCAAAGGGATTACGGATTGCCTGCAGCTGGCTGCGTGCCATTAGGTTTTCCTCCTCTAATTCGTATTGGATATGGCTGCTCTGAGGGCAGGGATTGCCTTGCAGTATGCTTCAGGTCCTTCTGGTCCCTTCCTTTGCTATGTCAGGTACTCAACCAGATAATGCGTAATAGCGATGGAGAGTTCCTCTTTCCCCAAATCAGGATGGGGGCAGAAGGTGCATCTGGTCCCAGCAACCAGGATGCCTTCCCAGTTCCCACAGTTACAGACACTGTTGATAAGATTGTGTATTATTCTAAGAGATTTAAAAATATGAATATTTTTATATAAATAACAGCTTTCACCAAAGTAATCAATAACCTACATATACCCAGGAAATAGTCTAATCTGGCCTTCTTGTACTCAGCTCTTTACTAAAAAGTATCATGATATTTCTTTCAGCACTCAAGATAGACTAACAGGAAGGATTTGGTATAGATGGATCTTGTGTCACGTTCGGACCATTACCCTCAATGTGTATATTGCACCATACATGGTCAGTGGCACAAAGCAGTCATGCAGACTTAGTACTGGAAATGGCCTGCATGACTGCAGTCACAGTTGCACACCGAAATGGACACTAAGATAGATTCATGTGTGAACACTATATCTCTGTAGGGACCTCAGACCCTCTTTGACTGAAAAGGAGATAGATGAAAACACACGCCTCAAGGTATTTCGTGTATCAGCATTATATGCCAAGCAATGAATCATAATCTGGGGCTCTTTCTGTGGGTACAAGAGCAGTTGATATTTCCCCCTCCACCCCTAAAAATATTCAGACTTTCCAAAGGCATATCTTTGAGAAAGGGCTGGATTTTACTTGGAAATCAAAACTCTGGAGGCAATTTTTTTCAAAAAAGAAGTAATTTACATTCATAGCTTCACGAGGAGATATTCTTGCTTTTAAATGTTCCTCTTTGAGTGAAGCTTTCCGTACTCTGTAGATTCTTAAGAAGTATCTTCAAAGAAATATCAAGCATAGCCATTAAGACAGGTAGTTAATATACATACCTTTGTGGCATGTGTCACTTTCTGTCTTAAGACAATCACTCATTCAAAATAGATAGTTCAGGAAATCCTGGTGGAGCAGTCATAATTAGCAACACTGAGCTGCAGGCTTGACAAAAGAATAGTTTTGTGTTCATATAAGACAAGACAAGATTTCTTTCTTAGGGATTTATTCTTTCCTCCTCTCTTCTCCTACTCTGAAGCCAAAAATTTCCAAGCAGCTTGTCATCAGGTTGTCTACATAGATCCCAAATGGATGGCATCTGATAAACTGTTTTCAATATCTTACAGTAAAGGGCAGCTGCAGCAAGCATCTGTAATTTGTTTGATGTTCATCAAGGTTTCATTAACAACAAATGGCACATACCCAGGATGCATGCATATTATCTTTGAGTATTCATGATAACATGGCATAACAATTTTTGTATCGTTGGATTGGGTTACATAGAAAGTACCACTGCTTGACTGGGTAATAGGGTTTATATAAAAATATGCTAAACTAGCTCTTCAGCTTAAGACTGATCTGCAGAACTGTCTTCAAATTGTTTGAGTTCACATATTGTCAACTGAGGCAATATTTTCTATAGAAAGACTTAAATAAGAAGTCAGGACTTAGAGAAAAGAGAGTTTATTTTCCTAATGGGAAGCCTAATAAGAACATGAGTTATCTTAATACCTTAAAAGCCTTGCAACTAATATTCATGAATTCCATTACCAGATTTTCACCTGTAGGCAAAGTGACCAGGGAAGGTGTATTACAATAAGTACCTAGACTGCGCATTATATAGTGTTTTGTAAAGCTAAATCAGTAACTCAAGAACAGAAATTTCAGTAGCTGAGATGTTAAATTGATTAAATTCTAGAAAGACATTTGCCAACAGATTCTGTTTAAAATAATATCTTGGATTCAGTTGTTGCTTAGCAGCAGATATTATTTTCTTACCCTCCCATTTGATATATATTTTATATTATGACAGACTTTACATATTTATTGCTCAAAAAGTAACACTTAAATGCACCATCAACAAGGAAAGCAAACATACTAGTTGTTCTAAAAAGCATTTTCTAGAGACTGGATACTTCAGACATAAATATTTCCTCTTCCTTCCCTTTCTTCTCAAAATCTTCACTAATCAGTCTCCTACAACCTCCTCTTCTTTATTCTTATTTTGGCTGGCACCCACTTCCAGCTTTATGTATGTATCACTTAACTATGTTACTAATGCATAATTATTTATTAGTAGTGGTAACAGATATAAGTTCCAGAGTAACACTTGATGTGGATGATGCATTCATTGAACATCTTACATTTCTTCTGCCTTCAGCCTACTGAGGACTTCTTGTCCTCAGTATAATGGACTCATTCGGCATTTGTCCCCAAGATTCTTCTTGATAATCCACATGCAGAAAGGAACTCTCTTTATGTGGCAAAAATTGTCTAGAGTCAGTTGTGTCAGTTTTGGCACAGAAAATCTAGCAATAACACTTAAGGTTTTATCCATTGCTACAGTTCAAGATATAAAACAATGAATAATGATTTCCTAATTCTTCCCCAAAAGGTTGTCCAAGCTGGAAAGGTCTGTTTTGAACTGCATTTTCAAGTTCTTTTTTCCTGCAGAAGTACTCACAATGTGAAACTGGAAAAATATGCAAAATATCCAGTCAGTGCTCTGCATGCATAAACTGTAAGGAAGTCCTCTCTTTAGTTAATATAAAATTAACTGTCAGTCTGTGTTCCAACATCATTGCTACACTCAAAGCTTAAACCAGTAATTAGGATTGATTTACTGTTAAGATTTGTGTCGTGACATATATGCAAAATAACATGAATTTTCCTCTACCTAAGAATATTTCAGAAGTTTTGTTTTTGTTTTTTGTCCTTGAAGCCTGATTTGTTGGTGGAGATGCACAAATGATTTCAGTATTGCTGGACCTTTTGACTTGCAGCTTTTTTCCACAAGCAAAAATAATGCTTGTGCTGGCTCTTTTTTGTGTATCACAGTATCTTTTATTAATATATCCCAGTGCACATGGAGGTCTGTATTAATTATTTGACTTACAGCATCTTCTTGTCCTGCTAGTCACCAGGCATGTTCTTAAAGTGCTGCAAATGTTTGTTAGCATTCAGGCTGCTGGTACAAGAACAGGGCTGGGGATGATTTCTATAGGGTTCACAATCCATACTGCCCCTTTACCCAGAAATGTCTTGTTTTTTCAGTGTTTCACCTAATATTGCTGATGCCTAGAGAAAAAGATATTACAGTATTTCTCAAATGTTCCCTCATCTGCTTTGAGCAACAGCAAATGTGTTTCTAAATACATTCTTGTCTGCTTTGAATATAACTTGAATATAACCTAAGATATTCACAACCCCTTTTTTGAATAGATGTCTTAAAACATTTTAAGGACATTTGGCTATACAGTTTCTGCAAGGAGGATGAAAATCATCTCACACTTGAAATGACTCTTCTTAAAATCATGATACATTTATCCCTCCAGTGACTTAATTAAGTTATCAACAACATCTGGTGGGATTAGTTGGCCTGTTGATAGACTAGCAAGGTCTTTCTGGAAATATTCACTGGATTATTCAGTTTTCTCAAATATTTCATGCAAGATTTGAAAGTGTCCTTGATCTTTTCAAATGCCAGACTCCCAGAGATTTGTGGAAATTATTAAGGTGTTATTCAGTTTTGTCAGATTTCTCAGTAGTCCCATAAAAAATGCTTCATTTTTTAGGAATTAAGCAGTACCTATTAAAAAAAATTGTTTAAGACATGTAGTCTGAATGGGGTTTTTTGCTGTCTCTTCTATTGCCTGATGTATTGGGATTCTCCAGTCAGAGCCATCAAGCTTCCAATCTGATCAACTAACAAGTATACCCATCTTCTCTGCATAGTCACATAGTACAGAGGAGACATAGTTTGGACTATATATCAAAATGCAGAGAATCATGGCATGGGTGGGATTCACACAGAGCATCCACACCCTTTTCTTACTTCTCGTAAACCTAAGAAAAATGTCAAATCAGTGTAAGAAATCCAAAATAGCGAAAGGCTTCCATTAGCATCCTCTCTTTGATAATTGAGGTGCCCTTCAATTAGGTACATGCTTTGTGAAAATGAGTAATTATAAAAGACTTAATCAAAAAGCACTTAGCAGATGTTATCTCAAGCACTGCTGATACATTTAAGTGCATCATCCAAGTGGGCAACATCAGCAATGTAATTATCTTGTAGGCAAGGAGAAAATTCACTCCATGTTAATCTAAGAAGTGTTTTTTATACAACTTCAGCACTTACATGTTCTCCAATGATTGGTTCATAACAGCTGATAAAGGGCAGGTTTATTTTTGGGGAATGAATAGAGGAACAAATAGAATTTCTTATCAAAGCTCTCTAATACAGCACCATAAACCAGCAGTGGGGTTATCTCATAATCCAAAACTGGTATTGTTTTAGTGGGGAAGCAGGCAAGCGGATATAGGGAATCAGCATTATATGGACAGTGTTGGTTTCCTACTGGAAATGGATAGGGTTCGATCCTTTCTGAGCTTTTTAATAGGACAGAAACATTATGGTTGCATTGATTATTCTGTACTGAGTTTTTTACTGTTAGCTAATGTCTTTCTGGATGCTGAGCTACTAAAAGGAGGCAGGAAAGCAACTTCATCTACATGAATCAGCATTCTTTCCACAAATCTGTCAATTTTATTCCAAGCTGTGGTTGTTTTTGTATAGACAAGGTTGAATATTTGTTGTGGAATGAAGGGGTTATATCTGTCCTTGTGATAACTCAATGACATGAACAATGCTCCAGATGTTTGAAGGTTCAGGATGTTCTTGAGTATTCATGTTTTGCATGTTCACAACAAAGTATTTTTCATTCTATGATGTTTTTACTCATGTGGTCACAGAATCCTGGCTGAGGAATATTAATATTTGTTTTAATCAGATTGATAAACTGGGTACTTCTTCTGTCCTTATGACAGTGTTAAAAAACCCCACACTTAGCTGGAGCACTTACATTTATTGAATCTTCATTCAATTTTTAGAGGGAAGGAGGCCATGACTCATTCACACTTTGTATTTAAATGTCATTTTTCAACTATAAACTTGCTTTACTTAAAATTGCTTTTATGTCCGCTATTTTTGATTTGGATCATTTCAACTCCATCTTTAGTACTTTAAGAAATCTTTCTTGGATAAGCAATAATTTCCCCCTTTTTAAGCAAGACAATGTGTAGCGTGCCTGTAGGCTTCCTTCTAGTTTATGGCATATATTCTTGGATATCATTTTAATTCACTGACTTTCATATGTCTTCTAAACAACACTAATCCTTCTTTGAGGTCAGTGATTCTTAAGATTTTCAAACTAGCAAAGAAATTATTTCTGATGAGTGAAACCATTTCTTTACAGACAATATTTTTCAGAATATTCAGAATGCAGATTACGTCACTCTTCTCTTCTGGTATTTTTACTTCTTCAGTGCTGGTGCACAAATGTGCCCTTCGATGAGAAAGAACTTCTTCACCAACAATCTGTTTACTGTGTAAATTGAGGAACTCATCTACATTTTTCCTCATGATACAGATTTGCACGTCTCCACCTGCACATATTTTCTTTGAGTTCTCATTCCTCTCATTTAGGTACTTGCTTTTCTTAACCAAAACATCTATCTCATATGTTAAATCACTTGGAGCTTCACTGACTTTCTCTAGTCAGTGTCATTTTACACTTGCACTTTTGACAGATGAGTATTCAAAAATTGGTTAATGTGAATATGCTTACTGTTTCTGATATCATATATGCATTATTTCTCCCTTGCTGAAGTTTTCAGTAATGCCAAAACTGAAATATGACTGTGAATCTCAGAAGAGGATGCCGTGAATTTATGTCCCAAAGTGAGATTCAATTGACATATGAATCTTCTAAATTTCTGTCAATTATTCATATTTTTCATGCACATTTTAAAGTTGTATATAGGATCTATCTTCACTGGTGAATTTCATAGATGAGACACTTATGCTTCAAACCTGCAATAAAATATTGCATTGATTATAACTTACATTATGCAAATGAGAGAAATAGTAGTAATATATAAAAAGCCCACTCTTGTGTAGTGACATCAAATTTTATTTCACATAAAATAGAAACTCTGTTAACACATACAAATAATCCTCCCAGACTTAGATTTTGCCACCTTAAATGACAGTTGTTACAATTGCTTCATTGCCTATATCTCTGAGTGAGTTAGAGAGCCAGAAATGGTATGACCATAATGAAAGTATATTAACATATCCAATCCAAAAACATGTTAACAGAAGCAATAACCCTCCTTCTGAACAATTCCCGGGATGAGATTCTCAAATTCAATTTATTTCTCATAGTCTAAGGAAATATAAAAAAGCTGGGAAAACTGCTTATCTGAATCTGATAGGGTGTATGGCGTCATTATGTACTGGAACGAACACTAGCTCAAGTAAGGTATTTTTCACTCTTGCTTGTCCCCTGTAGAATGAAGAGATCGTTTTTTGAGCATTGAAGTAATGGGTATTTTAATGTTTGGCCCAATTGTATTTTGTCTTGGAAGAACATTTCTATCTCACAACAAATGTATGTTTTCCATGTCCTAAATGATTTGCTTTCACCTTCCAAAGATATTACTTTACAAATACATCATTTTTCTTTGCAATAGAAATTACAGGAGGTAAGAGAAGACGTTTATAGAGTACAAAGGAAAACAAACACTAAAAGGGGTCATACTGGCTACCAAATTTGGCAAGAGTGCATTTCCCTGAACAAAAGACTTAGGCCTGTTACAACCATCTGCTGGCCCATTATGAAGCCAGGCTTTTCCTAAAGCTCCCAGAAACCACTTTTAGTTGCAACCTGTGGTTTTTTGGGGACAAAAAACCCAAACTGGTTAGAGTATGTTTGCCCTACTGTCTGTTCCTCTGAATTTCTTGACTCCGAAAGCAACAGAGTTAGCAATGTGGTCTTGGTGACAGCCCTGGAAAAGCTGAAGTTTTTCGCTGTTGTACGTGAGAAAAGGAAGCCCAACTGTGAGAGCTGCCAGGGGCATCAGGGCTCCCTGTGGACAGCAGCTGACACATAGAAGTTCCCTGAGGAACAAGAGCCACAGCAGTAGCAGTGTGCCTGTTTTCTCCCAGGGCCCTGGCATTTACATTTTTGCAACTGCTGTTTTGCAATCTCTGGCAGCCACCTCTGATCAATTACTTCTTTTGCCTATGTGTAAAGCTGGCACTGAGGTGGATCTGTGGCAGTATAATTGCAAGACAGGTCCATTTGGTTAAGATCGAGTCAGGGACAAGTCAGAGACAATTGGGACATTAACTGTGTAAAGCAAGGGCATATGCAGGGTGATTAACTTCACTCATCTAAGTCACAGAGATAGCTTTTCCTTGGCAGCCTTCTCATGGCTAAGTTTCCGAATTAAAAGAAGGCATGGGAAGCTGTCAGAGGTAATGAGATCAACCATGAAGTAAGTGGGGTTTTTGCACATCTCAGAATGTGACAGCAAAGAGCAATCAATAGGTCACTTACATGGAAGAGGGGTACAAGTCCAGTCTAACGCAGAAGGGAAGAAACTCCACATGGAGATCTTCAGGAGAGAAGCATGCATCTCTCTTGTGTTTAGATCTGACATTAACCCAAAGCTTCCACTGAAGGGAAGGGTACCTTAGATACTATGACTTTTTGGGGGTGTGTGGGGAAATCCAGTCATACATTTTAGGCAATCAGTTAAAAAATATGATTACACATCCTTATCCTTCTGGACAAATGTGATAACATATGGCCTGCCTGATTAGTGCTTCACAAATCACTGCTGTATTTGATCATAAATGACACATAAAAGGAAACAATGTTTGAATACATTGTACCTGCTTTCATGTTGTATATGAGATTCCTCTCAAAAAAAAAGCAAATGATAATGTCTGGTTACTACCTTCATGACAAAATTTACAAGCTCATATAAAATTCTAAATCAAGCAGACAGACTGTATTGGCAGGTGTTTCTATGAGGCAATACACTCCAAGAACACAGAAGTGTTTGGTAAGGATACTATAAAAGGCTGTTAGTGTCATACTGGTCAAGAGAAATGTAAATGTATCTGAAGAAAGGATAAAAAAAAAGGAAGAGGAATGGAACAGTCATGGAAAATTTGCATATTATTGGGTAAACAAAGCTTTTGTAAACTAATTCAGGTAAATGTTTATGCCTTTACATATTATGGTAGCTTCATAACAGTCTTTAGAGAACAGGCTTAGCTCTCTGGTGGTGACTTGCATTTGGAAACTAAACTAATCCATATGTTTAATGCAGAAGCTTATTTTACACAAATGAGATTTTCAACTTTTCACATGATATGTTTGAATCACTAATTGCTAATTGCAGATTCCCTCACTGTTCTTTTTAGTGACATATTTGTACCAGACACTGAAAGATTACATCGAGAACATCAATTGGTGCATAAATATTTATGAATACTTAAGTGGAATAATCAAGTGTAATAAACTCTCCAGAGATACTGCTGGTATCTGAAGAGAATTTTAAGAATCATATAATGTGTACATATGTGCTGTGAAAAAGGTTAACATTTGCCTTGCCAGAGTCCCTCTCTTATTAGAGGAATTAATTTGCTTTTGAGATTCCCAAATAAACTTTTAATTTAAAACACAAAACACTTTTTTTTTGAGGTGGGGGAAGAGATTTCTAGGCTAGTAGGAATAATTTTACTCTTGGTTTACTTCTTGAGAGATAGCAATGACAGCTGGCTTGTAACTTAAAATTTTATTAGCACTGCAGGTTTTTCCTTCAGAAATATAGAGATCCTTTAATTTCTTATGGTTTTCTCAACAGCAGAGGATAGTAGGCAGCTCTGCTCAGTAAGAAAACTAAGCACAGCAGTAGGCATCTACAAGGCACCTTGTTCCACCCCATGAAGAAAGATACTTGCCTTTCAAATGGAGAAGACTTAAACAGTGCAAAGTGGAGAGAGTTGTTCTTGTGCTTCCCTTTAGATGGACTGCGAAATACTGCTGCTTGGTACGTAGAGGAATTTGCCATTGTTGTTGCTAGATGCATGAAGTCACCCTATGTCTTTCCTTGGACTGAAAATGAAGCATTTATTATGAAGTTTTCCATCAGAATCTCTCTGACAACTCACTGGCTGCTAGGAAGCATCATTACAGGTAACAACTATATAGCATTATATGTAAAATACAAAAAACTGATTCTGCATCATGATTACATTTATGGAAAACTTTATGGAAAAATACGTTTTTTACATATTTTGGCAGAAGCAAAGAGCTGGAATGCAGATAGAGCCAATCCCACACATTCTGTCTTGCTGCCAGCATGCTTAGCCTCTTTAATTCATTATTTTAATACTCCAGTCATTGCAAAATCTTTCTATTTGCTTGTTACTTCCAGACTTGTCAATTTTTAGGCTCAACAGACAAAGCTGTAATATGTCTGCCTCACTGAGCATTACCCAAGAATCCTGCCTTTAGGCTCTGTTATCACCATTCCTGGATCCTAGCATTGTCTAAGGGCTTGGACTATAGTTCTTTATGCTTCTTAGTCTTAATGGACTGATATGCTAGATTTTAAATCTAAATGTATGACATTTAGGACTGATAAAAATCTTAATCTAAATTCCGCAAGTGATTCCCTCCAATCTTTTGGTACAGAGACTGGAATTTTGATTCCAGAAACTAATATTATGCCTCGCCCCAATCCACAAAAATGACTTTTATTGAATTAAGTACAAAACTAGCAAACCATTTCACTTATTCATGTGTTACTATTTATGAAATCTGTTTCACTGTGCTCTCAAGACTTTGAGAGTCTTGAATATTGTTTTTTTGATGATACTTAACAAAGGTGATGGTGCAAAAATCCTGACTTAATTTTGGCAGTTCTAGTGTATGATCTTGCAATGAACTCAATATTGACAGAGATCATTAAAAAATCCAGGGATCAAGAATTGACACTAAATAAAAGTTAAACAGATCGGGGTCAGGTGTTGTGGATGCACCAAAGAACTAATCCATGTGCTTATATCCTATTAACTGTTATTTAATGCTGAAGTGATTTGCTGAGTTTGTCCCTGGAAGACTTGCATTTCAGCGCATGCAAAACAATGAGCACCGCAGGAAGTTTCCACTAGTCTTACAAGAAACTGGTAAAATGTTGTCATTCAAAATGAGCCAGAGCACTATATCAAATAAAACATAAAATACTGAGGTTTTTAATAATAATCATATAATCCACTTTGCACCATATCCCCTCGCCGTATTTCATGCAAGTAGTTATTATATGTAAGGTATTCAGAGGAAACTGTCATCACTTGCGCTATACTTATTCACTGAGTAAGAGCCTTCAGCATCCAGAGCTTGGTCCTGCATATTTCATTACCATTAAACACACAGAGATAAATAAAAGAGCTCTGTTGTTCCATTTTTATTTTAATTTCCAAAGGCATTTCATAAAACTCTGTAATGTAGGTTCACCCAGTGATACTGATTCTCTTTAAATATCTTCCAATATTAATAGCAACATGAGAATCTTTTTTTTTTTCCATTAAAAATGTTTTCCTCAGTGATAAATAATCAGCTTCAATGTCAATTATTTTGACTCCATTTTGCAGAGAGATGGATAACCAAGCACATTAGATAGTTAGTTACAGAACAGGTTGGCATAAATGTATAACTCATTCTATTAATACGCATCCCTAAGTAATACAAATGTATATTTGCTAATCTTTTTTTCTTATTCTTCATATAGGACACAACATTTAATGTGTTGCTTTAAAAGAAAGGAAAAGAACTACTTACTAACTAGGCTTTTAAGCCTTCGTTTAATTTTCTTTTTCTCTTGGGCCATAAAATAACTCATGAAATATGAGACATTTAGCATGACTAATTAATCCCCATCTGATGTTTTTGCTAATATTATTACCATATTAATTAGCTAATTACCCTAACATTGCCAATGGTAATAAAATGAAAGCAATACTGCAACCATTCTTGTTGAGTTGTAGTCTGGCAAACTTCATTGCATTTAAAGTATTTCTGAAACAACATATAGTTCTGGGGAGGAAAACAAGGTAAGAGTTGCACCCTGTATCAAATCTATTTATTTGATAACAACAGAAAGTCTAAACTGCAAGGCAACTGTAAGGCAACATGCTTGTTATACTGATATGTGTAACTTTGGATATTGATATTCCCATTCCCAAATTCAAAAATCATACAGGTACCAAATGATGATTTTGTTTATAAGACAAGGAGGAAATGGCTTAAAAAATCAATATAATGCAATTGAATACACAGGTAGGTAGATAGATATCAGCTAGGTAATCAGAGATTATTGTGATGAGATTGTTTAGAAGACTGACAAATCAGGCCCGTTTTGAAACTCTACTGAATGAATTACAGGCACACTTCTTGCTACAGCTGTACTTACAAATTATCAATCATGGCCACAACATATGCAAAATTTTTAGTCCTTTATACCTATGTTTTGAATCATCTGTGAGTACACAATAACACGGAGCTGATGCTTCTTGATGTTTTTAGTCATTGATGTCCAAGTGGTCAGGCTGGAGAGTTCTTTGATGAGAGGCCAGGAACAAAGTGGTTTTGTCTTCTTTCTTCTCTGATTTTCTGCACTTACGCCTGATGGTGTTATCCATTTTCCTTTCCACTAAAGGGGAGTCTAATGTGTCCTAATCCTGCTCATCTATTTTCCTTTGTTTTGCCAGTCATCCTTTTGTGTATCCAGCACATATAATTTGCACTCCTTTGTACTTGCCCTTTCTCTGTCTTGCACATTTGTGTTAACTGGATGCCCTTTGCATATTGCTATGCCACTCTTTGCTTGCCCCTTTAGGGCTCATACTGCTCATATACTTAATAAAATGCATATAAGTTGTGTCTGTCTAGGCCATAATACAAAATACAAGCATACTGTGGTTAAACTTTTTTAGTTTGCTTATAATCAGGTTAAAGGCAAGCTAATATTATTTACTTGCTTATCAGCACACTTTTAATCTGTAGGTGTTTTAGTTACAAAGGTTGAGCAGCAGAGTGTCAGCTTTTGTTGATCACAACTGAAAACGATTACCTTGACATTTTTTATCGTAGCTATGCAAAGCATGCTTGATTAACTCGTCTCAATGAATAATGAAAAAGTGTTTATGTATATTCAATATCTGAGTTCTAATATATAAAGTGATTTTATTTCACTACAACATTAGCAAAATAAAGAGGACAGGAATAAAGCTTTAAACCATCACTTTTCTTTGACTAATAAACATCTCCTGAAAACTACCTCCTTTTATGTCTACCTCCAGAATCTTATCACTAGGCTTGATTGTAGTTTTAAACTTGTTGAGATAGTAGACAGTGTCTCTGTTGAATTCAGATTTCTGGTCTAATAATCTAAACTGAGTCCATGGAAATAGTTTGTTTAGTGCGATGCCATAAAAAGGAATCTGTGTCAAAGTGAGGCTTATCCTGGCACCAGTTAATGATCTATGCAATCTTCACTCCATACTCTGTCCAAGCAGTTCCCTAGCTGAGTGCAAACTGCTTATATAAACAAGTGCTCACCTCAGTGTAAAAGGATCAAGACAGTAGAAAAATGTTTAGTCTTTACTTCTCAATTTCATAGCTCTTCTCTGAAGCAACCTGCATCTCAGCAGGACCCCATGAAGTGGGTGATACCACATTATCAATATAGAACACATGCACTACATTAGTCGTACTACTATGGCATTTAAACTGTACTTGCTTATCTTAAGAAAAAAATAAATCATAAATCCTGCCTTAAGCTTTCCCAGAACTTTGTGTTTCCAGCTTTTAATCTTTTATTCCTTCTATTACCTTCTTTTCCTCAGGTACTTGCTTCAAAGGGCTGATAATCCTAAAACCTGATGTGCTGCCTCCACAAGCAGATGACAGAACTGAAATGGTTTTTTGGGGCTTGTGTTCCATTCTTATGGACAGCTAAAGGAAATTCTTTGAATAAGTAGTGTTATTTTCCTTCATTATGTTCTTCAAGACATGCTGAGAGGTACTCTTCTGTGCTAATGACTGCATTCATCTGAGGATACCATGAAACAAAACACCACAGGAACACAGAAAGCAGCCTGTTCTCTTGACTTTTCTCTTGGATAACTTAGGTGAAAATATGGGGAATCTTGACTACTTGTTTGTGCAAAGCTAATTTATATTCTTGTGAGGTGTCACAGTTGAATCTCATTCACTTACACCATTAAGTATTATTTGTGAATACATCTAAGAAGCAGAAAGCAATTTTCAAGACCTGCCTGGATGTAGTCCTGAGTTACATGCTCTGACAAGCTCTAGGCAATCCTGCTTTGGCAGCGGAGTTGGACTAGATGGTCTCTATGGTCCCTTCCAACTCTTAAAATTCAGTGAAATTCAGTGAAGTGAATTTAGTCTTAACTTATAAACTACACAGTCTATGTATTTACAAGGTGTCTAACACTTTAATCAATGATTACATTGTTTTGGATTTTGAAATTGGTATTAAAGTGCTTTGCTTTTGAAAAGTAAAAATTATTTACAAAAATCTATTTATCAGATTCTTCACTCTACCTTAAAAATGGAAAAGCTATTACCCTGCCTGTATGGGCATTTCTCAGGGAGTTGCCATTTCACTCATCAGCGGCATAGCGGATTCAGATTGACTCAAAGATGAAAAACTGTACTATAGCTTGCAGAGATCTTTCTCAGACTCATACCTCTTGAATTTCAGCTCCATGTTATGTTCATTTCAGTTAGAAGGATTTCTGAAATGCTCTTAAGAAGTTCTTCAACTTGTTAGATAGTGTTTTGAGGTGGAAGGAGTTTTTCTGGTTACTGAACAATGTTTTTATATTTGCCAATATGATGCATATAGATACATACCACGTGTTGGCTGATTAAATCTCTTTAAACTTGATATTGTGGAGAATACAAAAATATCTTTAGAAGCTTGAAGGAAAAAAAAAAGTCATTAGTAGAACTGTTCAGCAGAATAATGGTCACTTTCAAGTTAAACGTTCACTTTTCAATCTACTTGCCAAGGAAGACCTGTAATTTACTCACATGTCATGTAGGAAGCCATTCCCTCCCATTTGTGTTGTTCCAGAAGAACTCCCAGAAGATAACTCACTAGGTTGGACAAGAGGTCAATATACAAGTCTCCAACAGTGACAAAAAAGATGTCACTACAGAAAGCATACAAGCTTGGAGGCTCTGCGCAACCTGTTCCCATCAAACTTAACACTATCCTCTGTTGTTGGAGAAGAAATGTCGGAGGGGGCATAAATATCAGCCTTGTCCTCTTACAACCTATTATGGGCCTGTTGTCCATGTTTATGATTTTTTAAATCTTAATCCCACCTCTCTCAACTGTCTCCTTTCCAAACCATCTCAGCCTTTTAGTCTCTCTTTGTAAAGCAGCTGCTTCATCAGCTGGGTCATTTTGATTCTCCTTCCATGAGTCATTTCAAACTCCTCTAGACCCTTCCTGGACCAGAACTGTACACACTACTCAAGAGACGGGCAAAACAAGGTTTTATTCAGAAGCAAAAAAAAAACCATTCATTTTTTTTTCTTTTTTTTCTGAATACCCCTTCTGATTTTATCCAACTTTTTTTTTTTTTTTAAAACCCCCTTTTTTTTTTTTTTTAAAACCCCCTTTTTTTTTTTTTTTAAAACCCCCTTTTTTTTTTTTTTTAAAACCCCCTTTTTTTTTTTTTTTAAAACCCCCTTTTTTTTTTTTTTTTTTTTTGGCTCCCACAGTACACTGAACTAATGATTTCAGAGAATTGGTAATGACAGCTCCAAGACCTCTTTTGTGAATTGTAATGCCAGCTCTGACTTCAGCTTTGCTTAGATATGGCTTTGATTCTTTTTCCTAGATGCATTACTTTTTATTATCTACATTGAAGCTTATTTGCCACTCTTCTGTTGAGATTCTACCTGGTATCCCTCTGACAGACAATAGAGGTCAGCTGCAAGGAATGTTTAATGAGAATGTCAGCTTATGTAGTTCTTTTGGGTTTAATTTTAATGTGTTGATGTTTAAATATGCAATACATATATCTAAGATATTTTTTTATTGCAGTAATCTCTAACATACTCACTTTAAATGAGCAAACCTTACCTAGTTAATTGTAAGCAAAGGTACTTTACATACTTTTCCTATAGATGCAGTATGCAAAGAGTCATGGTCCTTCCGAATATCTAAGCAGAAGCTTTGTTTACCTGTAGGCTAGTAATTCTCCTTTGTCTTAAGAATAGTTTGAGTTGGAGGAATGACAATATTTTTGTTGTTGATAATGCCACATAGAAGCCAGGCTCGCAATTAATTTTCTTTCCCAGTTGTTGTAAAGAACATCTTATTAGTCTTATTATTTAAACACGTAATAAAGTTGAATGAAATCCAACATTTTCTGATGCTTCTTCAGTCTTTCTCACGCTAAACACACAGAGATCTATTTGTATCTGTGATCCTCTTTTCTCTTGAGTTATTAAAAATTTATCTAAAAAAGCTCTAGCAAACTCACCTCATATTGCAACAGTCTAAAAAAACCAGGTTATTCTATATGCTTCAGTGTGTAAAAGGCGCTCTGACAGAGACTGTCCAGTGATCAGTTCCTCTTTCTCTGGGGATGATGCCTTTTCAGGACCTGACAAGTGTCACTCATCCACAAGACCAAACAATCCAGAACTGCTTCAGCTTCAAATTCACTTAGCAGGGATATCATATATGTGCAGCCACAAACAGGATAGTAAGTGAATCTAATCATAGGTACTTCAGGCATCTTAGCTCCTGACAGGTTAGAAGACTAGGCTCCCTAGGTAGGCAAGGATTCACTGAAGTCAAGGCCAATCCCAGTCTCAACAATGAGAGTGCCAGCCCTGCCCCTCAGTATGACTAGCTGTTCCTCTTGAAACAGCCTTCAGAACAGAGCAGAGAATAATTTTTTGTCTAGTTCTTCTTTAAAGAATAAGTATGTCCTCAGATCCAGCAAACACTCACAGGTTTCAATTATTATCAATAGCAAATCTTTGCTTGAGTCTTTGTTATAATGCCAAGTTCTGCTTCTGTACACTGATGTAAATCCAGAGTATCACACACGGTATTGTCATGGATTGCAGAATCTGACCCATACTTTCAATTACCTGGTATTTTTCCTAGTGATGACAATACAACAACCTTCAGTATTAAATATGACCTTTCTATTTTTCTGAGTTTATGAATTAAGATCTTCTCATTCAGCAGTTCCAGCTATTTGCAAATTATTATATGACTGAAAAAAAAATATTTCCAGAACCTTTGAATTCACTTAGAAGAAACTCATTAAGTCTTAGAAGACAAGGGCGTTGTATCCATGAGGGTAGATGCAACCCTGGAAGATGAGCCTAGAGCTCCCAGCAGCAGCACACAATGCACTTAATTGTCCTGGATAAAAACCCTTTTCTAAAAGGAGATAATAGGTCTGTTGTTAGTTTCAGAACAGTTCTTGGAGGCCGAGTGTCTTGAACTGTCACAAAGTGTTGCATCCATCTTATCTATTAACAGCCTAGGGAAGACCATTTCCAGAACGCAAAAGTTTAAGACTGGAGTTCACTTCTCAGGGTTACAGCTTTTAATGGACTGACTGTCACTGATAAGAAAATGATGGAGGAGCACAATGTTCTTGCAATCTCATTAGCTGGATGTATTGTGTGATGTTAAAGTTACCAACCTGCAGAATACTAACACACACCAGCTGCAAAAGAGTGAAGGAGAAAGCAATTTAAAGTTATACATGAAACTTTTATACTCTAGCTGTTGATTTGAAATAACAGTTTGCAGTGCTCTGGGTTTTTTTCGATTCTGTGCTTACCTCTTTTTGGATACAGTTTAGTTGGTGTTAATACTAATATGCTAAAAAAACCCAAACCCTCAACAACAACCAACTAGCCAATCAAAAAACCTGCAACACAAACAGAAACAGAGTATTTACTGGATGTGTTTTCTTGTTCCAATTATACATTTTTTAACCTTTTTTTCCCCCTTATGTCAAATATCATGGTAATGCTGCCTTTGTTTTGAGAAAGGGATGTGAAAATACCCAATGAGGAACAAATGGGGATTCATTACTTACAATTGCTTGACTACTTAATGCAGTTATTAGAGTGTAAATGTGACATTTAATTTTTTCTACCTAGGGGAAAATCTAAGAGGCTACCTTTGGTCATTTACACATCTGTATGTGTAGATGCAGATACTTACACCACTGATATTTTGTAATTGCCTGTTACACGTATTGTTAAATACAATGTAAATACCCCTCCATACACCTCCAACCTAATCAATAGTTTCCCTATCAAGATAAAACACTTTTTATGCAATAGAAACTCTCATTTGAAAGTCTGTCTTTCTAACTAGGATGCAAGCTGGCAACTCTGCAATGGAAACATGGTCTGAAAGACAAGAAGCAATGAAATATTTATGTCTTTTCCTCCAAACCACTCATCCTGAAGGTGTATAAGCTGGCATTTCAGGCCATGACACACTGTAATTATTGGCTAAGAATTGTCTGTGACAGTCTTGTCTGTGCACTAACTTTAGTGCGATTTTGTGACAGGTTAGTGTACATCCTTAAGGACTTTGCTTCTATGGTCTTGTTGGATCTTCTGTTTCATGGGTAAGTTAAATTCCCTCAAGAGTTTGTAGTCATTTGATTCTGTCTGTTCCTTCCCCTGAGAGATGTTGACATCTCCAGCATATATGTACCTCTAGATGAAAAATGCTCATTGTGCTAGAGATACTGTTCCACTGCATTCTAGCACTATCCTAGCAGCAGCTGCTGCTTCACTCTCCATGTGGTTCAGGAGTGACCCCTGGGAGCATGCTAGAACAAAGGGATAATACTCAGGTTAGAAGCAGGTGGGGAATTTGGTGTTCTTTGCTGGTGGTTAAGAAGAACTCTGAGTCAAAATGAGGTGTATAAACCTTTGGTACAGTAAAAGTGAAGAAACATACATCCAAGAATGAAGCCCTTGAGAAAGTAGAGGAATCTGTGCAACCAGGTCTCTGTGGAGCTCCTGGCATGATCAAGGGCTGTTTTGAACCAGATGATTTTAAAGACTTACTTATACTCTCTGCAGATGATCCCTCAATACCAAATTTTATTTTCCATATGTAACAGCACCAATTGCAGCCAGGCATGCTCATCTACAGGTCACTGAACTTTTATACAGCCTTTTTTTATAGCACAGATGATTTTGATACAGAAATGGAAAAATGCAGCACTTAAATCAGTGAAATCAAACATAAGGGTACACAAGAATGTATCAGAGCACATAAATTTTGTTTCCTTTCCTTATAGGTAACATTAGAGCTCTGTAACCACAACTTAATTTTTCTCTTTATTCTCATGTGCATACCTGTATGGTCTGTGCCAATGCCAACAAGGAACTCAAAAATGTAGCTTTCTAGGTAAAAATTTCTCTACCCTATGATTTAGAGTGAGATAGGTATCTACTTCTCTTTTCTAGAATTTTCTTTGCAATGTCTGGGGCTTTTGCTATCAAAACCAGGATATTGAACTAAAAATCACCTCCAGTACAGTTGCTCCAGTACAGTTTTGCTACTGGCACTTCTAATGTGGTGAGGATTTATTGGAATAATTTGTATTCTCTGATGTCAGAATTAGCAGCAGAATATAGGTTTTCAAAACATTGTTTTTAACTTTTTTTAGTGTGGATTTGGTTTGGTTTGGTTTTTTTAACCAAGTAGATTTGATGCCAAGTACATGACAATTCTCAAATCAGCTTTCTTCTCTTGAAGTCAAGAAAATCCATTTCCTCACTGGTCACAGAAAAAAAATAGAAAAGACTTAAGAAACCTCTCCATACCTGTATACACAACCCACTTCTCCATGCAAACCCTTTGGCTGTCACATGCAGCACACTGCACATTTGTGGAAATGTCACATCAGACTTGTTTCTCCCAAACACCAGAGAACTGAGGAAGGATCGGTCCCACAGAAACTAGTACCTAGAGAAGCTTTGAGCCTTAAGTATACAATAGGAGAAAAGAGTTAGAGAAATGGAAGCTAATATTTCCAAAATTTTGTTTTTTTATTAGTTAGCTGCATTCAGAATTCAATGCCTAATTTAGGAAAGACTTCCAGTAGGGTCTAGTTTTCCTATCCAGAACAAAAAAATGCTGTGAGCTTGAACAGGATTTTGAGCTAAACAGAATCAAATCTATTAAGCCTTCTGGAAGAAAAGCTAATATGTAAAAGATGTTTAGTCTGGATTTTTTTGAATTGTTTGATTGCAAACCTTACTTCTTCCTTTAAGTATTATGAAAATTTCTCAAATTTCCTGAATTCCCCCTTCTTTTGAACTTGCCTTTCTACTTTCCTCCTTCAACTGAATTTGGTTTAACATTTTCAGGGGCACTTTCACTGTCTTTTCTTTGAAGTGAAGCCTCAGTTCCTTAAAGGTTTAAGTGGTGAGAATTTATTACTTAAAAAGAGTGGGAAAGACCAAGAGTTTTCTGATATTCTAATCAGAAAATGTTATAAACTATTCTCCACACACACACTTCAAATGAAAAATTTTCATTAGAGTTTTAAATTTGAAAAATGCTGACAAGTCTTATGCTGAAGACTCATAATTTGGATTTATATTCTTATTTGTTTTAAGAAGCTTTGAAACCCTTGTGGGATTATGATGAAGTTCCTGTCTGAATGTTAATATAAACTGGTCACTGTATTCTGTTAAGTGAAAATCCCAGCACGAGCATGTGACTAAATGTTTCAGCCTTACAATTTCATCTCTGGGTGGATGTAAATACATTTTGAAATGAAACCCTTGGTTGGTGATAGAAAGTGATTTATACCTGTTACATGTCAATGACAGAACTTTTGTGGCATAATTAAGTTCATTTTGTCTCTAGCTTTTGAAGTATTCACTCTCTTGAGTGCTCATTATGTTTTTCCTTGTCTATTTTTGTCATGAAGTATCAGTTAATTCAGAAAAAGAGGTTGGGTATGTTGGAAAATGCAACAAACCTCACTATGTCAAGTTTTACTATACAGTAGAAGTCTTTCAGTGAGAAATGTATGAAAGAGTGTTTTTGTGAATATTGTCCTTTAAAATATTTTTGCTTTTATTTTTGCCCTCTAAATTGCTTACATTTTTGAAAATTTCCCTCAAGTCATTAAAGAAAGGGAAGTGCTCTGAGATTTTTTGCCCAAAGTACAGATGCAATTCTAATTTCCCGTTTAGCTCATTATTTTGTTCTACAATCTTGATAGCCGTTTATGCTGTTGGACCTCCTCTCAATACATTGTGGTTTTTTGGAGGTTTTTTTTTTCTTGATCATTTTTATACAGGCTTACTTCTAAAACCTGTTCTAGAGGTAGGTAATTTGGTAAAACATCTTAGCGCATTAAAAACAAACAAAGAAGCAAAGCCAAAAACCTCTAGTTATCCTAAGTGCAGAGAAAACTTTGATATTATGATCTATACAACCCACCCGTATTCGATGACACAGGAAACAGACAATAACAGCATTGCAAGTTATTGTAACAATTCTGAAATGCTTCTCCTGAGGAGTCATTATGTAATTTTGCCTGGTGATGTTTTAACTGAAGGAGTTCTAGGTGCACCTTTGCATGCTTTATCTCTGATGTCTTAACACTTCTTCCCTTGATGGGGAGGGGGATAAATGGGTCCATTAACAGTGTTTAGAAATTGTGTAAGAGCTCACTGTATACTGAAAGGAATACCTATATATGACAATTCTACATTTTAATCTCTTAGCTATACTGTTGTGTTTTATTGCTATTGTAGGCTCCTGCCAGTTAATCAAATAGCCCAGCACATTCTGCCATCTGGATTTCTAGCATGGCAGGTATTTTGTATGCTACATGAAATGTTGTCATAAGCTCTTGCTGCTTATGGGACTCCATGTCACCATGAAACAACAGCTCCTGGGAGATACCAATGGTGAGCTGATTGCTTGCCTCTTTCCGCAGCTCACCCTTCACTTCCAAGGAAAGTGGATGTATCCCAGCTTTTTACTCCTTGTCAAGTCATGGCGATCTAATAGACTAGTATCACTTGGAAGAACTATCATCAGTGAGGTCTTTATTGCCTTTAAAATCTACTTTCTGTGGACCTTCTGCATAATTTTCAAGAACAAAGAAATGTATGTTGTACATTCATCTGAGGGACAAACAAAATTTAACCTTCTGTCTATGTGCTTGAGAGTAGATTATGTTTTAGCTAGCAGAGATGAGGAAAAAAAATATCCATTTTTAAGCTAGTATTAATTATCCTTAGGCTAATATCAGTAAGAACAGCTTCATATAACATGATTATTAAATGTTGATTTTTAATTAAGAGGTATTTGAACTATAAAAGGAGCTTTCATCTGTGTAGAAAGGATGCTTAAAATATTTTAATTTCTACTATTTGCAGTGTTCCATTTTTTAATTACTATCTTTTCTTTTGCAATGAATTTTTGCAGTATATAAAATTCAACAGATACTCCTTTGTAGCACCTTTATAATAGTTACTATTATAAAAGCTGGCCACTCTGGCCCTAATTAGCATCATATGTTATTTTACTCTGCATAAAAGGACCAGCTAAATTTTCCTTACCGATCATAATCAAAAGCCTGTTTGTTTAGCAATGATTATTATAATAAAAAAGAGTGAGTAAGAAAAAGAGACTATTTATATAACAGTGTTTGTGCCTGTAACACAAAGAGGTCGGTTTCCAAAGCCGAGCACAAAGAAAAATACCCTCAACTCCCAGTGATGTTAATAGAAGTTCTCCAACTAAATCCCTGAACGTCCCTTTGAAAACATACCGCTAATGTAGATAAAAGTGCAAGTTTCTTCTTTCTTTCAGCAAAGAGAAAGTCTAGTAGGATTTATATTGCCCCTCCTCTTATTCTGATGCACTGTCTTAGGTGGGCTCTGTGAAAACTCTGCTGAGAGACATATTTGCGCTCTTCCTAAGAAAAGAATTTCCCTTGGTTCAGAAATAAAAGCAGGCTTCATCAGCTTTCTTCTCTTTTTTATGCTGGTAAGTTCTCTTTTCTTCTTTCCCTGAAGACGATATCTACAAAGGAGAGGTGAAATTGATATAAACTGCTGTCATGTTTGGGGGAAGGTAAGTCACCTAGTTTGGACCTTGGAGGCTCCAAGAGGGAACGCACTAGGGAAAATATCTTCCTGTCTTTATTGTTCACTTGTGGAAAAAGTCTTCAGAAGGTGGCAGAAATGAAGCAGATATGAACAGGTTGCTCTTCATAACCTGCTGGGCTAATCTGCGGTGTCAATTTTTGCTTGAGGAGAAGACCAGGGCACCCTCTGGGACTAGACTCTGAGGAAATGCTGGGTCAGAAGCCAAATGCATGCCCAGAAAAGAAGGCTTCATTATTTTTAGAATTTATTTCTTTTTTCCCCTGTAGTATGGATGGACCAGCTTCCCATTTGAAAATAAGACAGCATGAGAAAGTTGATACTGTTTTTTACTAATTACACAAGTTATATTGTATATTCCACTCAAGAAGGATTTTTTAAAAATCATGCCATTGCTCTTTTCATGTGTTTAATAAGGTGATACAACTTCATTTCTGGTATCAAATTCACTTCCTTTTATAATAAATTTATTAAATTATGTTAATATTTTTTAAGCATTTATATTTTATATGTGTGAAGCAATTGTTTTAATGTTTTTGTCTTCTTTTTCATAAGATCTTAAAATTTCATCTTTCTACTCCAATTTGGAGTAGAACTAACCTTCCAGTTGGCAATTTTTCCATTGGAAGGTATTTCTGCTGCTTTGGTCAGGTCTAGTCTGTATGATGGAGTTTTGATTATCTCTGCCAAAAGAGTTAAGTCCTGGGATTTTCAGAATAATTGATTATCTTAACTCAGAAGTCAGAAAATGTGTAATGATTATGAATGCCAGGAAGAAAAACAAAAGCAAAACACTGTTTTCTCAAAAAATAAAATTAACAGAAACATCCATTTTTAACATCATGGAGCCTTAAAACAGCTACATTTTTTGTAAAAAAAGGGTTGATTTATTCTGTTTACATCTCATGGTTAATTGGGGCAGACTGAAATATTGCACAAGAGCTGTGATTTTTGTTTTTTGTATTCAGAGTTACTGCTCAGTAGCAGGAATATGGTGAATAAATTTTCAGTTGCAGTTTTAATTTACTGTAAGACAAAGCCTATGTATACATGCTAAACTAACATTAAATGTAAACAAATATAGATATGATATTATATCTCATTCCTTTCTTATGTCAACATTGTGTGGAGGCAGAAATCCTGACATGCAAGAACTTGAAGCTATGTTCATTGGCATATAAGCTTTAGGTAGCAAAATCAATCCAGCCTGCATACTTGGAGGACTGCAGCTGATGAGTAAGAAGGGTTTCTTTGGAAAGAAGAGACTGTTCACAGTATTTTAAATTTTTTAAGCATTAAATAAATACCTTTCAAATTAAAATTCTGCTTTTCCTCCTTAAAAATAACCATTTAAATTTTCTTATTTGTAAGATGTAATTAATCAATAATTTTCTTTTAGATAACCTTACTTTCATAAGAAACTAGAGACATTTGGTTACAAAAGGCAGGATTTATACTATATGCTTTGTAGTTTCTGCTTACAGTTTACAGAAAACAGACTGTACCTTCCACAGATCACCACTATGAAAAGAATGCTTATTAGTAAAAGTGCTTTTTGTCTTTGTTTTTATTCATTGCCCTGCATCAAAATGAATACATATCTACTCTTCAAAGTGCAAACTTGCATTCCTTTTTTCTAGTGACAAGGTATTTGCCACTCAAACTTAGTTGTGGCTTGTCACCCAGATGTGTCAAACTACTTAAGTTTTACTTCTTTTTTTTTTTTTTAATTATGGAAACTGTCCTTGATAAAAAATATTTACCGCATGCTTTAAGAGGAAGCAGTTTTCCATCATAAGCCCTGTACTGTTTTTCCATCTGTGTTACAGAAGCTGAGTTCCTTGATCATTTAGAGCATAAATGAAAACATATTTAAAAACTGTAAAGACAGACCATTTGTCACAAATGTTTCAAAAGTACTCTCAAAACATTTAAAGTATATTAAACCAGGATTTTAATAGTAAGTATTAAAACAAGAAACACAGGAATAGTTCAGAGCTCCAGTTTCACTGTTGCCCAGTCCAGCTATGTTCCAACCCCGTAACAAGCTGAGACCTCACAGTCCTTTCTTCCCTCCTCCTCCTCTTCACCTCCCTGACTCTTCAACTAGATACAGCCAGAGCATACAACTTCACTTAACTCTGCCCAGATGAAGCTACAGTTGATTATAAATTATCAAAAGTTTATACAGAGATAAATGGCACATGATGACTTTAAAATTATTCATCCCCTGAAGGCATTTAAAGGCATTATGAAATCCACATATTCTAGCGACCCTTAAGTATTTACTCAGGGTGAAGGAGAGATGTTGGTTCAAAAGCACTTTCAAAGGCAATTTAGGTCACAACAAACTGGAATTCTCATGAATTGATAAAAATCCCTAATTCTTCAGGAAGCCTCACTGCAGATGGACCACAGCCCTTACTTAAACAGCTAAATATAAGCAGTTGTACTTTAATTTATTTTCTACTATGTGATTATCTGGGGGGAGGTCTTCCGAATCATAAATTAATGACCAGAACAAGAGTGTTATACAGGTGTAATTATCAGAAAGAATCAGTAAATCCTTGAAAAATTTCTAATAATCTCATACTTAACTCCAGCCTCAGGGACACAGAGTCTCTACAGTTATATGCTGTCTCTTGGACTAATGTGCGAACGGCCACAGGGCAATCAAGAGACTGAAGCATCTTTCATAAAAAGAGAGAATGAGAGAGATGGACTGTTCAGCCTGGACAACAGAGGGTTAAGGAGGATCTTATTATTGTGTGTATATATCTAGTGGAAGGGAATGAAGAGGAGGGAGACAGACTTTTGTCAGTGGTACGCAGTGAACAGACAAGAAGCAAGAGACACAAGTTGAAACACATGAAAATTCACACCTAATTTTTTTTTTTTTTTTAACTGTGGATGTAGGCAAACACTGGAACAGGTTAACCACAGAGGTTATGGAGTTTTCATGCTTGGATTTACTCAGCTCATAGACTTACGAGTCAGATCATGGCCCCATATCATGGCATTGACTTCAAGCATATTAGCATATTAGCATATTTCATAGACTTACGAGTCAGATCATGGCCCCAGTGGTGAAAATAAAAACATTTTTGGCATTGACTTCAAGCATATTAGCCAGTATGCTAGCTTTCCAGTAACATTTTGCAGAGAAATGCATTCTGCAGCTTATTTTTTACTTTTGTTCTTTGGTAAACAATGATATATCAGCCTGGTTAACTGAAGCAGATAGCTTGACATTTGTGGCCTTTATCTCTAAGTGGACTAATCTTTGCGAAAATATGCCCACATTTCATTTATGGAAAACTTATCTCTATTGTTTTGATTGACTTTGTTTAATCCAAAATAATACTGTCTGAATAGGGCAAAAAGCCCACCTGGGTTTCAATTCACTGAAATCCAACCCATTTTTTCTTGAATTTCCTTTGAGAAATGTTATGAACTTTTCAGTTTCAACCTGTGCATAAGTATTAACATTCTAAAGCTACTAACAGCAGAAACTGTGACAGTCTTCTTTCCCCATCTTTGATATTACAAAAGGTCGCCTAAAACAATAATGTGCTCACCACCTAATAACAGAGCACTGTGTTTTCTTAACATTTCTTGAAACTTCAGGTCAAGGACTGACAGAATAAGGTTACAAACCATGCCTTCTCAGTGCACGTCTAAACACTGCCAGAACCTGACGGCAATCACTAATAATGACAGACTCTAACACTTGCAATCTTATCAGGTGGCAGGAATACCAGGAAAAAAAAACAACAAAACAAAACACTGTCACCATCCCTGCAAATAAATGTGAAATGAGAAATCATACAACTCTTCTCTGTTCCGATTGTTACAGGAAGAGTGGCAATTTCCTCCCGCTCAAGTTGCTAAGCCAGCCTTTATTACACTG
This sequence comes from Calidris pugnax, assembly GCF_001431845.1. Classification (NCBI taxonomy): domain Eukaryota; kingdom Metazoa; phylum Chordata; class Aves; order Charadriiformes; family Scolopacidae; genus Calidris; species Calidris pugnax. The sequence goes on along the minus strand of NW_015090830.1, from coordinate 10,673,280 downwards.
CTTTTCAATTCGTTCTGTTAATATAAAAGAGAAGCACAAGGTGCAAATGAAAAGCACCATTTTTATGCAAGTGAAAGATGAAGCATTTGGATCTAAATTGTTGATTCTACTTCAAGAAATAGGCTGGCCTGTCCCTTGAGACTGAAGTTGTGAATCTCTGTTTATTTATAGCTTAAATACTTCTCACTTAATTGGTCATCTCCATTAGTTCTGGTCAGGACTCTGGCTTTGCTTTGTTAAGTAGAATTTTCCTGGGTTTTCCCCCCCTTCCTTTTTAATATCTAATTTGGATATTTAATGCTTAACATTGAGAAGCAACTAGAAAAAAACCTCCCTTTGAGGGACACATAGATATGAATTAGTAGAACAGTGTTGTTCAAAGAGGACAAAGAAAAAGTCTGTCCCCTGTTATTTTGGTTTTTATTTAATAAAATATAATATGATTTTCTCAGTATAAATAAATTATCTCTATTTTCCTCAGTTTCTGCCTTATAATCAACCTCCTTTGCAATTTCATGCAGATACAAATTTCTAAATTATCCAGCTTATTTTGGATAATGTGAGTCAATTAAATTTGTACTACAGGGGTTCTTCTCTGCATGCAACTCTATTTCCCATAGGATTTTTAATTTACTTTAAAAAAAAAAACAAACACCCCAGACTTTTAATTAAATACCTAGCAGTATTTATTTAGCAGACTTAGCTGAATCAGAGGGAGTCTTCGTACAGAGTACTGCTACTCAGCTCACTAGAAACATTGTAAGGCCTTTCACAAGTTAAAATTTCAAGGTGGTTTTTTTTTTGTCACTACTTCAGATCTTTGAAGAAAATTTAACTTGAAATGTTTTCTTACCTCATAGACAAATCTGGGCTTTCGCATTAAGGATACATGCCAGTAAAGAAACATACTGTTACAAAGAGGTTGTATAGAAAAGAGCAGATTTGTTATGAAAGACAGTTTAATGCATACCCCCTGTTTCACAAAAGAGATAATCTTGTCTCTTGCATGGTTAACCCTGCAATTTTTCTCTACACCCTCGAGCAACTTTTGAAGTTCTAAGTGACCAACGTTCTTACAGACCATAGGCACAGTGTGGTCTCTATCTGAAATAATAAAGCTATAAAGCTGAGAGGACTTGTTTTACAGCAACATTACTTACAATGAATAGAACTATATCAGTTTATTAAAAAATAAAATACTACTGAGTTGCAGTGAATGTGAGTAATAATGACAAAACCTTCCTTTGCCTGTATCTCTTGCATTGCTTTTATTTAATCAATTTTGTGATGACCAAGGACTAACACATTGTTAAATTTTACTGGCATTGTATTTGTTGAAATATAAAAATAGAGGGAAAAAAACCCCACTTTTTTCATAATTTTTGACCCTATTATTTCTTAACTTACATAAGGAATACACAGAGAGGAATCCAATATTTCACTGTGCTGAATTGTGTACTTTTTCCAGTGTTTAGAAGGTATCAGATACTGTACACATTTAGGCATTTGTGTTGCTGTCACTAAAATCTTGTCAGGTTCTATTTTCTGATTTGCCATGCTTTGTGATTTGATGGAGAAGGTCCTATGCTTAGTTTAGTATTGTGGCTGCTCACAAGTGAGTCCATGGGATGTACTGTTTGTTATCTGCTTCTTTCTCGTCTCTGAGCTGAACTTCCTTTCGAAAGTAGTATAAGAAGTATTAAGTGAAATTTTTACTGATAATATTATCTAGAGTCTGAATGAATACTTTGTTGCATCAGCACCATTAAGGCAAGACATCCATACAATTATTCCATGGTCTTATGTGGTATACATCAATGACTCTGCTTTACTTTCCCTAGTTGTACAATTAACTTCTGTACATGGAACATATCCCTTTTGAAAAAAACTAATGTGCAGATACCCTAAACAGGGTCTTAAGTCTTGTCTCTTCTCCCACTCTTTCCCTTCATTTACAGTCCCATAATGTTAAGATTGTTGTATTTCATGGCTGCATTTCATGATCTAGTTTTCTCTTCTTTGACATTTTATATCATCTTTGTATACTGTGACTTTTGAGCAGTTATGATATTGGTTGTTCAGGTTTTTGTTAGTGCTACTACCGGTACAGAAAATTTCAAGCTGAATTCAAATATTTTCCACCAACAACTCATTTGTCCATCCAAAGAGATGGGGACCTTCTTATTGTTGCCATCTTAGGCCTTCATGTTGTAAAATATTTAAATTACAGTATTAGGGACATGAAAGCCTCCCTGACTTGTAATCTGTTGCTTCTCTGCGGTTAAATAGTATTATTCTTCACCATCTGAGAGCAAGCTTTATGCATCTAATTTCTGAAATAATTAACGTTTTTCTTGTGCAATTTTATGGCTGGGGGGACTTCAAAAACACATCCACTTCCCATCACAAAATTGCTACTATTTTCTTCAACTTTATCTGGCATATTTCCACCTCTGTGAAGGGGCTATTTTCTTCATTTAGTGGAATATTTTTTTTTTCTGTTATGTGAGTATATTACAGATCTTAATGAAGTTCAGCAGAAAATCTTCAATTAAAATTACTAAATTTTCTGAATCGTAATTACTTTTTATTGCCCCTAAAGCGTGCATTATTTAAAAAATAGCTCTCATTCATGCTGCTGTAAATTCTTCAACCCTATATTTGAAGCACTTCGTAATACAAATACAGTTTCTCGACACTCTTTATGGTTTTTTTTTATTCTGATTGACTGCACTAACTGATATACTCTCAGATCAAGCATACCATTTCTTTAGGCATGGCTGCTTTACACATTGCCTAGGACATGGTGCCCCTGTTTTAGTACCGAGCAAAGCAATGCACAAAACCAGGTTAGGCAGTGAAAAGCTATTCTTGCTCTCCTAATGTAGAGACAACATAATTTTACTGAAATAACAGAGAATAGCCCATGTCTGGGTGGAGAATTCTGTATGCAGTAAAATGTCTCCATGATAGAGATGACTTCTTTTTTACAGGCTATATATAGTACATGATATAATTCATACCTTACTATTCATAAATAAGTAAAACGAATCATATGAGTATACTAACAAGTATTTGCAAAACAAAAAATAAACTCCATCTTTTCAAAAAAATTTAAAAACTTCAAAAATTTGAGCTATGGTAAAAAGATATTTCTGGCAAAAAAAATCAGTAATTAATTGTTAAAAACGAGATGTTATGGGGTATACACAGGAGTTCTGTTTTTGATGAATGATGAAGTAGCATTAATGGTGAAACATCTAAAATAAGATTAACTAAAAGAGGTAATTTCATAAAATGGTAGGAGCTTTTATAGGTGCGGTTTACTTAATCATTTGGATATTGTTTCAACATTTTTTAGTTGACAGTTATAGTAAAAAACCTTATTGGATATAGCTAATTGTGTGAAAGTAGCAAAATTGTAAGTAAATTCCTTTTATATCTTTCAAAAGAGTTGAACTATTTGTGTACTTCTACCCTGATATGTGTAGGAAGGGGTAAGGGGATGTTACACAAACAAAAAAGGTGAGAAGTTCAAGGAACCTGGTAAAGCGTGTGTTGATCATCTGCTTGCTCCTCTCTTTTTTATATTCAACTCACTTGGTATTACACTGACAAATCATTCAGAGAACAGTGTCTCTTAAAAACTGAAAAAACTTTAAATTGATGATGAGTCATTACTTAGATGAATGTAATGAAATAAAGACCCAACAATTAAGCCAAAGCAAAGGCTGTGTGTACGGATTGTGGAGATATAAACTAGCAGATTTTTCTGAGGCTTTTGTGCACAAAGCATTTACCCAGCTAAATCACAGCTCCATTGAAGTAAGTGGGAGTTTATAAGTCTATTATCTTCCTCAAAGAGTAAGAACAAGAAAATAATATAAAATTTAAGTATGTTTTTAAAGTAAAATAGAATATAAAGAATAAGCTTTTGAGAAGTAAAAGAATCAACCTGAATTCTTGCTTGTATGAACCTGCTTTCTTTCCTTTATTGTTTATGCCATATTCCTAGTAATATTCCTGTTGCTGGAATGCTTTTCTACATTTTTCAACTAGCTACTAAGGTTGTCCTGTTTTGTGTTCCAATTTTCCTTTCATGATTGGACACTAGATCTAACCTGTCAAAATTATTTATTTTATTTATTATTCTAATTCTAACATGGGACACATGGATTTATTCTATTAAGACTACCTGCAAATAAAAGCTTCTGTATTGCCTAGAACCATAGATTTTTGCTCAGCTATAAGCATTAATCACAATTACAGGTTTTTATTGACTAATTCTCCTTCATTTTACAGTTGAAACTGAGTGCATATTTATTTGGGCATTTGCTTCTTCTAAAACCAATCTATTTAAAGAGCCTGTGTGTCTGCAAGGCCAAGATTAAAGTATTAGTCAGGTGACATCTATTTTTCAAATCCAATATATTCTTGAATCATTATAAGTAAATAATGAATACAAGTTTGCATAATTAATTACTTTTCTCTCTTTTGTTAAATTATTTTGCCTTATTCTTTTCATACTTACGAGTTCTGCAACCAAGTGTTCCAGGCAGAAAAAATTCTTTAAATGCTTATCACAAATTATAGTTTATTCAAATAGGTTAATTTATTACAATTGCACAAAGGGATTTTATTAAATATTCATTTTCCTCTATCTGCACTGATATTAGTAATTTAAGTTTGGCTATAGTGTAATCAATTACAGTGAAACATGCTGTGAGAAAGTGAGCCTGGCACATTAATTTAATCTATTTTAGCTACTCCTGCTGTCTCCAAAATCATTTCTATGGTTACAAGGCATTTGTCAAAGATTTCTAAAAGAAAACATCCTATGTTGCTGATTCTTCTCTAAATAAGGCTAGCATTTTATTATTCTATCTTGAAATACCTGGTTTGGGATTTCTGTATCTCTAAACATTTCTCACTTTGTAGAAGAGAATTAAAACATTGTCATCAATTGACATTTTCTGTACAAAAAAATACAAGATAGCTGCTTGTGAAACAGATACAAGAAACTTGCAAATGTTTATAAGTAGCTAGGAGAACTTGACATGTCTTGTCTGAGATATCAAAGTACTCAGTTTCTTTTCACCATTTCAAGAGACATGCTGACAGATTGCACCATGGGTTTTAGAGCTGTAAGACCTTAGTTCTGGGCTGAGATGAATATGAATTGGTACCTATAATATCAAGGAGCGAGGAAGGAAAAGGCTGTAATTGTAATCTCTTAATATGAGTCCATACCAGCTTTAGTCCTGCATTTGATATAGCTCATGTGGTCCGAAGTGGTAGAACGTTTTACAGGAAAAGTTAGCCTCTTGATAGCTGAATGCAATTGGCACAACCTTATATAGATGGGTTTTGTGAGAAATACATTCTTTTCGATCATTATTTGAGACAAAATAATACAAGCCCAGTTGGATTGTAATATCTTCAAGGACTGAGATTTCATGTCCTCTCTGGGCTCCTGTCCTAGTCCTTAACCACTCTCATGGTGGGTTTTTTTGGCTTATCTTGTTAGAAATCACCTTTTGCAACTAATGCCTGAAGTCCGTTGCTTTCTTTTATATAGAAACTCATTAGGTAGTTGAAAATAGCGATTCAATCCTCCCCTGTCTAGTCACCTCTCCTCTGCACTAAACAAATCCATTTCCCTTTTCCTCTCCCCATCTGTCACATGCTCTGATCCCCTAACCATCTCAGCAGTATGGTACTAATGTGTATATCACTGAAAAAGTAAATATTATCAAAGAAGAAACAGGAAAGTAAAAAAATAAGCAAAGTGATCAAGGTAGTGCTAGGCACACGTCTCTAGTTGGAATGAAAAGCTGCAAATGTAATATTTTTTAGTAAAAAAAAGTTCAGACACTCCAAAGCTTTTTCTGAAGACAATCAGCCATGAAAAACTTAGGCATTAACTCCCAGATTTTGGGTAGCAGGCTCTCTCACCTTTGCAGAAACTTGTTCAGCTCACAGCTTCGTTATAAAGAGCTCACCATTGTCTCCAGGACATTTATATTGAACTCAGATTCCTTGAAAGATTAAAAAGCTAGAATAAGGCTTTTCCTAATCGTGTTGTGGTTATAGATTATAGTCACTGCATTTCAAAACAGAAGAACTGGAATTTTTTCATCTACTACTTAAATATAAAATACACAGTTTACTGGAAGGAAGCAGTGACAGGAAAATAAGAAGTTGATGGGGAAGACAAAAGCCTTTCAACATGGGAGACTTAAAAGATAAGACTCACTTCTTTTCACTGTGCAAATTCTGACTTTAATAACAAAGAAAAAAAACAAAATCAGCCTTCCCAACCCTGTGTCTCATGAAACAAACTCCAAATGCACCTTCCACAGGTTAATAGGCTTACTGCCTAAATGAATGTAAGAGATGTAAACACAAATGAATGTTTTAATGGAAATTAATTATTTCTTTGCATGATATACATAGTGTTATGGCTCTGTTTTGAGGTCAGGTGTTAGCAAGCTTATGAATAACCCCCAAAATCTGACAAAAATCCAATTCTAATACTAAAATGAGCAAAGAAAGCTGGAAAGTGTAGGGTTTAGCTGCTCCATTTAACATTTTTTTAAATATGTGGAACATGGAAAAGGACATTAACTCTTTCAAGAAAGCTTGTAATAATGAAAGTATTAGTTTCACTTAATATGAAAATTTTTGGAAATTTAAACAGTGCTGCTTACCAATTCTAGGTGAATGCATGTATACCCAAGAAGAAATAAGCCATGACTTAGTCTTCAATGATGATGCATTAATCCAAATGATGAAGATATTATTAAATGGCAGTAAGGACCATCATTCCATCACTGGAACTTTAGGAGCAGCCACTACAGAACATACTGTCTTGGGTGTATTCATTTTCTGTGACTTGACAGTTTAACTTCAGAGGTAATTTCCCAGGGGATTTGTTATGATGAAGAGTTTCCATAGATGCAAATGTTCCAAAACCTAGCCAAACCATTAAGTTATGAATTTACACCAAAGTAGGATGTAAACTAGCTAATCCTGGTCATGCAGGGAATAAAACTGAGAATCATAGATTGAGAATTATTTTTTTTTCGGATTTTCAAAGACACTCTATTGCTAATTAGGTCTGCTCCTGTTTGTGTCTATAGGACATATACTGTCATCTCTGGCACTGGAATAGAGGGAATTAAATGTTTAGTACTTTGGAAAATACTATAAAGTACTGTTAATTCAACATTTTTGTTATTTGTATGATTTAGATGCATTAGCAAAAAACATATAAGCTAGGGCCCACATGTTTTCATCTAGAAATACCCTTTTTTAGTGCAAGGGGAGTTTTGGTTGGGGAATGAAGTCAGTCCTCAGCCCTCAATTTTCCAAAATAAATCTGGTTATTTGAATCACTATAAAAATAAAGATTTTTTTGGAACTAAACAGGACTGTGAAACGTGCAAATATCAATTTTGGATTCTGTGGCAGAGCAGAAAAGTTTTTTTCTAGACATATAGATTTTCCACTGTTTTATGATTTTAGCAACTTTCTCTTCAGGCAGGCAGGCAGTTACACTTATGAAAAAACACAGTCACACCGAATGCTTGGCGTCAGTCCATTGATCATGGATCAGATTATTTCCTTCCCTCTGGTCATTGGCAGTATAATGCAAGCTAAATGGCAAGGCAGGCCACCGCCTCTAACAATCTCCAGGTGCTGCACCGCAGACTCTGGGATGCTAGTCCTCAGCTGTGTCAGTTTTTAACAACTGCAGATGACTCTTATAATGGGTATGCTTAATCACAGCAAATTATACAATTCCCTACTTTCAGTTACTCCATTTTTTTGGTCACTGAATCACTTGCTATGAAAAGTGACTTTGAGAATCAATGGAGGTATCATGGATGTCACCTGAAGCTTTTTCCACTAGCCCCAATAAGTTATCAAATAGCTATATCAATTCACCCATGAATTACCAAGAGTTCCTTAAAAGATCAACACAAAATATATGTTCTTTCAGTCAGGATGCAATCTTGAAAGAAGATGTCATTTTCTGTCAGTTTGATGTAAACAGTTCTGCATCTTTTTCAGCACAAATGCAGAAATTCACTCATGGGACTTGACCTGACTGCAGCTAGGAATTCTGATTTAAGATTACTAATTACTTTATGACTCAAACCCAATATGAAAACACTGCAAAAGCAAGTGGTATTTTTGCTTTTTCTCTGGCAGTTATACACTGTGAGAAATAAACAGCTGGGGTAAGCAGCAGGCTTTTCAATATGTTTTATTTATTTATACACAGAACTTTAAGCATATGTCATATTGATGGCATTTACATCATAATATATGTTGTTCCCTATAGCTGTGCAAATTCATCAAAAATTGTCTGAATATCTACTGAATGTTAAGGCAGGAACAGCTTACCAAACTTTTTTTCCATCTGGTTCTTATCCCGCAGGCTCAGCTTTTCTGTATAAAACACTCAGTGAAGGAAATGTATGTTTTTTAATGTAATAGTATGACTCTGAAAAAAAGTGTTTCTTTTTCTCAGTCCAAAGGAAAGAAGAAAAAGACATGAGAATTTAGTTTGTTCCAGACATGAGAACAAAAAGGATAGAAGAAAAGCATCCACTAAGTAAGAGGATTACATTTAGATTAAATTAAACACATTAGAAAATGTGTTTTTTATACAACACCTTGTAAAACAAATACATCTTTTCAGTTTTCCAGCTCCATTATATATTTATATATTTATATGCAACAGAGTTATTGATACAAAAGTTCTATTTTTCAGTTTCATGCTTTCTAACATGTTATGTTTTTGCCCTTAACTGTGTGGTTTCTAAGATGTGGAGCTACCAAAGCCCTGAGATGTTTGGCAGTAGTCTGAGAATTAATACCAGGAAATATTATACAGGGCTTCTATTGGTACATAGGACTACAGTCAGTCCATGCATGCTTCACTCATGGGTCCTTGTGTTTTTAGCTGCACTAGCAAGACTATGTGCTGCTTGAAAACTCCTTCTACCCATCCAAATTACAAAAAGCAAGTACTGATTTATCTGCTCTTAGACGTTGTTCCAGGATCTGTTGATATCTACAAAAGTTTTTTGTTTGATTTTGTAGGGTCTAGGTCAAGTCTGCTCTATGTTTATGCGGACATAATCAGTTTCAATAAAAATTGCACACCTTCAAAAGAGTGGATGTCTTTTCATATTCAAACCACAATGTACCCAAATTCTGTGCTGTATTGTTTTTTGCTGTAGAAGATGCATGGAGACCTGCTTTCTATACAGTTATTCTGGACAGTGAGTGGAAACATCTGCTTTATTTAGTGGGATGTCTCAGAAGAAGGAAAAAAAGAGCTCCCTCTGCATTAAAAGGCTAAGATGTTTTCTTTTAAGCAGTAGCCATACTTGAAACACTCTTTACATAGCAGCATAATTACTATGTGCCATTTGCTATCTTGCACAAGCAACATAACAGTAACAGTCCACTTACTACTACAAAGCAAGGGCAGACAATATTCAGAAAAATGGAGCCAGTGAGTAGTAGTGTAACCATGGCAGCAATTGTCTGGTGTCTCACATGTGGTGTAGAATGAGAAGACACATACTATTGCACTCAGGGGGATACACCGTCCAAACACCAACAATTCACCTCCTCCTCCTTTTTTTCCAGCTCTCAGAGGAGTGGTGAGTACATTTTGTTGAAAAAATATGGCAAGTCTGAAATATGACAGGTGAAATGGAAACCTAGATAAGATAGAATCTTCCCCTATTCCCAATAGATAAACTCTATTTATTTCATGGCAATGTAAGGATTTTCAAGACTGAAGATTGCACATACACTTTTTATCCCGCGTAGCCTGGACCCATGAATCTTCTTAAGAAATACGTTATCTTCACAGTATAAGTTAGTTTTGCGATATGCCTATCCCCTAAGCCTTAAAATAGTCAGTGTTTAATAAAAAGGTTTCGCAGCACACTAACTTTTAGGAAGCATACAAACTATGTCATGTGGCTTTAGTTCTAGAAACATCTTGATTTCTGAATTTGTGACACAGTTTTCTGGCCTCCAGAAGCAACTTCAAGAGTATCTACTTTTTACATTAGTCACTCACTGACTCACTGACCATTTTAACGTGTTTAAAAAAAGAAAACTACAGAAAAGAAATTGGTTCCAATTACAGGGTTGGCATCTGAAGTTTTCTTCCTTGGGCAATGGTATCCAAAGTTATGTGCTTAGCTTATTAAATATTCCCAAGCTCAGTGGGAAAGCTGAAAACAAACATGACATTTTATCCTTAGCAAGACAGGTAATAAGCAGGAAGAATTCCTTTTTACCATTCCAATACCATTCTTTGTTCTCCACCATGTTTATTTCTGCAAGTAATAAAAAGAAAGAACTCTGGTTTAAAAATCACAGAACAAAAAGCCATCAGCTAGAGAAAGATACTGAGACCTTGAGCTTACTCACAGTCCTATAACGACACAGCTGAGTGGACTTCTTCTACTGATACAAAATAGTTCACAGAAATGCAGACATAATACGAAAATGCATCTATGCTATAATTCGGTGCCATCACCAGGAAATTATAATGAAATTGGTTTTTCTAATGAAAATTATCTGGTATGCATCCCATTTAATAGAAACCAGAAGGTATTGCTGGATCTAGTAAAGCTGGAGAACCGTGCAAAATCCTGGCATGTGAATTTTTCTGTTCATAAATGCAAGAAAGAGTCCAGTAGAGAGAAAAAAAATTGACATTCACATATTGAATTTGAAATATATCAAAAAAATTATCAGTGTGCCTCTCTAGACTGCTCAGCAAAACCTTATTCTCACTTGGTAGTGGTAGAAATGAACCACAGAAGGATTAATGAATAAGAGATGAAAACTAAAATGAAGAGTAAATAAATAAGACCAATTATAGTTTGCATAATGGAGATTGCGGAAAACAGTAGCATATTCTCACTTGGAATACTGTGCTCTGTTATGGACCTTAAAACATACATATTCAAATAATAGAAAGAAACGTGATTGTATTAGAGGCATGATAAGAACTGTCAAACAAAAACCAAATAAGATAACTGTGAATAATTTGACTTGAAACAGGACAAGGAAGATGTAGGTAAAAATTAGACATTTCCAATAATATAAATGGAATCCTGCTGTCCTGCCATAATAAAATATAACCTTTCAGTTAAGTAGATATATTCATCCTTTGGAACCGATTTTAAAAAAACCTGTGTGTTTGTGACACATAATATTTTTGTGGAACTTTCTGCCACAAAATTTCATTAGATCAACAAAATTTATTACTACTGTGAATTTTCTTGTGCCTTTCTCAGAAATAAGTCCTGTTGGCTGTAAAAGGGCACAGAGCAATGAAAGGTAACTCTTATGCTAAATGGCAACTGCTACTATGTCTTCTTTTATTTTCTTCATTATTAAATCTAGGTGAAATATGTCTGTTTGAACTTAATTTCTATTCAAGAAAATGCTCTTTCGGTGGCATCCAGATGCCACATAAAAGCAGCTAAATCTGGCTCTGTTGTGCATTTAGACAAAACAAAAATCAAAATAAAATAGAAATTAATTGATGTTATTTTTCAGCCTTTAATTTCAATTTACTGTTAGTAAAAACAAGTTGGAAATGTTTGATATGAAAATGAAAGATCTCCCTTCCAGTCTGAAAAAAAAATATATTCTTTTTAAATTGCCAGAACAATTATCTGATATTTAATATTTTTATTTATGTTAGCTCTGTGCCCAGGAATGCTACTGCCCTGTGACCATGTGCTCCACAAGGCTAGATGAATGATAGACAGTGAAGGCTACACATTTCTGCTTCTAAAAGAATACCTTCTTACAGCAACTTAATTGACAAGGAAGGTAACCAGGCAAGGCAAAAAATACATACCCAAACCATTTGCTATTTCTCACTGCACACTTAGTCAACCACACTGTAGGATAAACACTACAGGTGATATTACTAGACGTATGCAAGGAACTTCTCAAGTACTTTTTGCCTTAAGGGCATTTAGATATCTATGCAGCATTTTTTACCCTCCTACTAGTCCCTAAAGAAAGCCATTCCTTCTTGTGTCTATGGTAATAGACAAGTGAAAAATATTTTCTTTGGCTAAGATGCCTGTAAGGATCCTACAGGAATGATTTGGCAATAGCCAGAAAGCAAATAAGCTTCATCAGAGGCATGAAAATTAAGTATAATCATACCTTGATTTGGTTTGTGGAATTCTAATGAAGGACTCCATACAAATCCCAGAGGTACATCACTGCTTTAATTGTTTAACTTTAATTATTATTTGTGATATGAAACAGATGTTTTTCTTCATAACCTCATCTACCTGAATATCACTTTGAAACATGTGCTAAATGACCACCTTGCAATTAGGTCAAGTGATTAAGAAGACAGCCAGATGGCTGTTTAATCTAAATGAATAATATTAGTAGCTTTTTAAAGCATGTTTAGTAATGCTTATACTTCTCATGTATTATTACATCATTTGAAAGTCTGGCTGATAGATCCAGTGCTGATGGATTTTCGGTGGATCAGGAGAGGGTTGCTGTTGATTTTTCAACAGTAACTCCTATTTTATATTAAAATCTTTTTCTTTTTTATTCTATTTAGACACTTGAAGTGGTGGTGGGAGAGAACAGTCCTAAGAAAAATGAGTATATCAATACATTATTTTAGAAAGCTAACAAGCAAAGTTCATGTGAGAGTAATAAACGTTCCTTTTTCAGTGGCATAGAAACTTGTAACTCACAGGAGAATTGTAGAGCCATCAGTCCTACAGGTTGAAAAAATCATGACTCAGACTGTCTGAAGGATCATGAGTCTGACTTCAAAATTAGGAAGCTTAAAAATTGTTTTCAAATATTTGTCAAGTTGCTTTCTTTTTTATGGAGACATTTTTTTTGATGGTTTTCAGTCTGAAATTCATCCTTCAATAGTCCCATATAGATACAAGTTTTCACCTTCATTTTCATTCAAACTCAGTCAGCTCTGGACTTGCTGCTTTTGTATTTCTTTCAGTGCTGCTGATGGTTACTCGTAACCAGAGGGGCTGTTGAAGTTTCCTGAATGCATTCCTTTGTCCAGGCAGATTTTAAGAACTTCCTAGGTGTCTCTGGCATTTCCAAACACATAGCTGAGAAGTGCACGGCCACTCCAGACAACCTGCAATTTCTCTAGAAATGACAGGAATTAATCTGATAGATGTAGCTGTCTGTTATAAAAGCAACATAGGGTTGCTCTGTACATCTGCACTATAATCAGTATTTCCTAAACAAAGCTCTAGAGCTGTCATTTATTAATAAGATCTACAGGCATGTGTGTCCAGATGAACCAGAATTTACAGAACATATGCACCACTGCACACATACACCTATATCTGCTGAGGTATTCCCCCAAAAGATATATTTTAGCACTCTCCCTGCCTCTACTGTAGAGACCATTGGAAAGCAAAGATAAAAGGAACATTGAATTTAACCCAGTAATGCATTTTTCTTTTTTCAATAAAAATAGACAAATGAAGTCATTAGACTGGGTTTCCTGAAACCAGTTCCTCTCTATTTCTGATCTATCAATAACAAAGTTTTGTCCTAATATGCAAGTAGAAGTCTGAACCTGTGGAGCAGAAATTGTCTCATTGTTAATCAAAGCCATGGTTTAATCTGATTTAGGGCAGTGAAATAATGCTTCTCTGTGCAGCTTGATTGCTGTTACTGGCATCACCACTTTTATTACTTTCACTGCTTTGGAAACCAATTGACATTCAGTTCAGAAATAACTCTGTTTGCTCAGCCAAACTGACTTCAATGCTCTCCCTGTGAGCTGACAGCTGGCTTGCAACAGATGATGATGAGTAATCAGCTGATCATGGCTGAAAACAGAACCGTGCACCTGGAACCATCTTAAGCTCACATTTCTATTACATTTGGAATAGTTATGGAGGCCTCAGTAATTGATATCATATCGTCATATCCCTGTTAAATATTAGCTTTTGCAAAATCAGTTACTTCCAACTGAATTTGCATAGCTGAGTTTACCTCTGCATATTTGGGGAACTCTTCTCTAGTTCTGAAAATTGAGCATTCACACTGTCTTCAACAGCCACAGATTTTTTGTCCAGAAAATGTTTCATCAGACTGAAATAAAATAAATATAGTTATCATCAGAAATTAATGTCTCTACATTCAAACAAGAAAGTCTCCCATAGGCTTGGGTCACCAACCCAATCTTTTGCTTTCAGGGTTTTTTGTACTATCTTTCACCATGTCCTCCATAAATATAAATTTCGGTGGTATTGGCATGAATGTTTATGTCTTAGCCACTGAAATCCTCATGTTGTATGTTTTTTCATAAAAGTTGCACACATGTAAAACGGGGAAATGAAGTATGAACTGATTTAGTTTGCTGACATGTCAAATAACAAATGATATAACAAGCTTTTCATTTTGTGAGATTGTTGTTCAATTTCAGTGGTTGGATTGCTGCAGTTTATGCCTACACACATATATAGGAGAAGTAGCTAACAACTTCTACAATTAGATAACTAAAGAAGATCAGCATACATGTCCCACTATGTGATATTTGCACCAACAAAGATCTTTGGATTTGCCTGAAGTATAGGAAGAAGAAGCCTACGAAGAAAAGAATTCACTGACATTTTATTATCCAAGGACATTATGACTGAAGGAACTGCTAACTGATATTACTGATATTACATTACTTGTATGGAATTAGTATTAGTTACTGTGGTATTTGCTACCAGAATCTTATGTATAATCTGCCTTGATAAATAAGCAGTAGGCATGTGTCCTTTGAAAATGAAGGAGTCATCATAACTGGAGGTAACACACTAGTTGTACTTTGTAACAGCAATTTCTCAGGAAGTAAGAGGTTCTATTGGAAGGTTCCATCTGAATGGATGGACATATGGCTGCTAGTGAGGAAATTAATTTTTCATATTTTAAACTGTCAGATAAGACATTTCATCTGGGCATTTTAATCGATGTAGAAAAAATAAATAAAAGCATTCTGTGACAGCCTCTATATTTATTTCTCAGGTGTTCCTTGTGGTGTTATACTCCTTTTAGAAGAGTGAGTTCTGTGCTATGAGTATTTTATCAATGTGTAAAAATACCTGTTGGATGGGAGTAAGGAATGAAGAGCCAGTGGTATCCAGTGACAGTACAAGAGACAAATGGCACAAACTGAAATACAGGAAATTCCTTTAAACATGAGAAAAAGATTTTTGATGGGAGAGTGGTCAAACACAGGTTTGCCAGAGAGGCTGTGGAGTCTCCATTCATGAACCCAGTTTTAAGCTGCATTAGACAATCTCCAGAAGTCCCTGCCAACCTCATTACTGATTATATGACTGTCATGGAAGCACCTCTGCTTTGGACAAATTGCACTTTTCCTGGGGATGAAGCAGATCTACTCAAGGGGAGGAACTTGTAGGGACTGTAGGATGTCAAGAACAGAAGATGTGAGAGAGAGAATGAAATGAGACGTCTGCATCTCAGACAGGACCTGTGAAAAGGGAGAAGGGAGTGACTAACTAGTAGCCAGACCTCAAGGACAATGGAGAAGAAACTTCCTAGAGTGAAAATACAATTACTCTGGGCTTGATTTAGTTGTTACAAATACCTGCACATTTGATTTTAATTACCTCATCACAAAGATGATTTTTCATGTCATTCAGTTTCTGATTTATATAATCAAATATTTAAATTCTGACTGCTACATTATGAAGTGTCAGCTACATTATGAAGTCTGATCAGCTCTTCAAACACGTGCATATCATCATCCATACATCACAAATACAAAACCACTTATTTTCTCTTCGTGACCATTTCAGCTATTGCTCTATTGCTACTTTTTCTTTTATCGTTGCATGTATATTCAGAAGCTTTTTCTCAAAAAAAAATCCCATGAGATTTTATTAAATGCTTTCCACCACATCAATAGGGAAAAGTGGACTTGTGAATTCGTCTTAACTTTTTTTTCAGTCACTTTGAAATACCAGCATATGTTTTGCATGCAAACAAAGCAGCTGAAAGATGTTTCAATCGACCTCCATAATCAAGGGTATATTTTCTCCTTGTTCATTGTAATGCCCTCACAGTGATGGCAGATAACATACACTACTGTTTTCATTAGAATATTCCTGGTTTTAATTTGTTTTGAGAGTAAATGAACATTTAGCATGTCATCAGCATACACTGTAGTATTTTGAACACTACCAACTGCTTTGTAATGACAACGAAGAATCTTTTTTCTCCCTCAAATTTATCTCAATACGTGTTCAGTGAGAGAATCCCAACTCTGTGAAAAATTCCTTTTTGTACTTAGTGGAGAGTATATTGCACCTAAGAACTGAACAGAGGAAACAAAGTGTGCTGTCACTATCTCTAGAATACAGGGAGTCATTGAAATACACCAAGTCAGGATGACAACAAAAAAATTGTCTTGTTTTCCAAAGATATGTTTGGACAAGAGTGTAAGTTACAGCTGATGATGTATCTCAGAAGTAGCAATTCTATGAGAAACTAGCGTTATGTCATTGCTGTGGGCAGTAGCAGAGAAAGCTCAGTATTGGAGCTGCCCAAGGTTGATTCCAAAGTATAGCATCTCCCTTCTAAAACAAACACACTTTACCTGTTCTTGTTACTGCTCAAAAAGTAAGAATAGTACAAGATTTCAGAATTAAAAATGCATACACAAAAAATACAATAAAAAAACCCTAAAGGCACTTAGCAACTGTCTTGGTTTGATATAGCCAGTGTATGCCTTCAACAGCAGCACAGAATGTGGCAGAATGTTATATACATTAATCCAGAAATCAATTGCCTCTCACTTTTCTTTCTTACAGAACCACAGATGTTTCTCCATGATTTTATGCAGGATCTTGGATAAGAATATTGTCATTAAAAACTTAGAGTACACATGTCTGTGCTTTCCAGAAATGATGGGATTCAAAGCACAGTCTTTCGAAGAGTTAAAGTATCATGCAATCATTTCCTCTAGCCTATTCACTCAGCCCCTTCTTTTACTTTCTTAAGAGTTACAAAGAAAACTGGTGAAAGGTGCAAAGAAGATGAAAAGAAGAAAAGAAAAAAGGTGCCCTTACAGTGAAGTTGCTAATCTCAGCAGGAAGATGAGGTGGGACTAAAGCAAGAACAGAAAGATGCTTTTCAGAAAAAGGGGACAGCTCTTGAGCCTTTCCTGGGCAAAAAAGAGAAGACATGAGGAGAGACTTTAACTGTATGTTAGCTACCAAGGGACAGCAGAAAATAGAAAGAGAAGTATTTCAGTCCTCTGGGGCCATCATGAGACTGAATGAACAAGCTGGAAGTTAACAGGAGGGCTCTCCTTACTGCTATATCAACCTTGGACGGCCACCTTCAGTGTACTGCCCAGTATGAATCTACTTTCCCCTCCAAATAGCTGCTCTCTTGCCCGCTCATGTTGAGACTGCTGTTTCTCATCTATTTTTTTTTTTCCAAAATGAGGTCCACAGCTCTCTTTCTCCTTTAAAACTCTCGATCCTGATCTTGTCTTATTTTCTCCAGCACCTACACCTCTCCCCTTGCAGCTGCAGGTTAGCTAACCTACATGATTTTAGAGATGATCCCAAGATTCTTGTGCCTCCTTTAAAGCTTTAAGCATTGGAATAAAATATCTATTTGAAAAATTCAGTGTTCACTTTTTAATTATTATTTATTTTATTTCATATTTTATTTTATTTATTATTTTATTTATTTGGAATTGTATTTCTAATAGCAAGGGCTGCAAAAATGAATGCATCAGGGAAAAAGAAAGAGGGTAGAAATAGAACAGAAGCAAACATTTTTCTTTTAAAAAACAATGAGATTTTCTTAAAATGTATTTCACAGTATTTGTGTAGCTTAAGGCATAGGTTTTTTTCTTTTATACTGTTTTGTTTCTCACTGCTGTTATAATCTTCTACATGTAATCTTTTTTCCTTTCCCTCAGTTTCCTACACAGTGCATTATAATTTGGTTTTAGCATTCTTCTGGAATATTTTTTTTGATCTACCATATTTTCTTTAGTCTGTCTTCCTCTATCCTCTTTTGGAATTACACAACACCAACATTAGCCAAGACTGAAATAAATACAGAAAGTCAACAACCATATTTTATAAGACTATTGATTATGAAAACCAACTTCATCAACAATGAAACACAGTTGTTTTTTTCTAAATTACTAAAAGCTTTATGATATTTATAGCAGCAATGTGAGAATTGACAGTTTGAGAATTACAGGCTCTTTGCAGAAGGTGAAAGTGGCCGAAAGGGAGAAATTCTGCTCTGTCATAAGAGAGAGATTATTTGGTCTTTACTATAGCCTTAACTGAAGAAAAGATATAGCTGGGCAACCAACACAACACCAAAGCACAGGAACTTAAAATCACTTTTTTACTTAATAAAGTAGGGTCCATTTCCATATCTGGGCAGGAATATTTTAATGTTACACTAGCATAACTCAGGAATGAAACCAATAAAGTGCATTCAGATTCTTGGCTATGTTATCAGTTTTTTCAATTTACAGTGAACCTTAGCATGCTAACAGATATTGTAAACTGAAGTTGAACAGCAGAAAATGCTATTATCACTGAGCCCTGGAATAAATACAATACACCAGCTATGCCTATGCTGACAGAGAAATGGGGAGACACCTACTAATGTTATCAGCTTCAGCAAACTAATTTTACTGTATTGCTATAGGTTATTGGGGCCTTTAGCCTGCTAAGACTTTACACACCTTCAGTAGCTCTGTCTAGACTCTTTACCACAAAAAGATGTAGTTAGTTGGCAAGATATGATACCAAGCATCATTCGTCTTAGTGCTGTGCAACCAGTTGCCCTGGGGTTAATCAGAGCTTCGATGCAGTCACGTAGTTTGTGCATACAACAGGAAAATCTAGAAGGTCACTTTTTGTGGACAGCTTCAATAAGGAACTTGCTTCACAGGTGGACAGCTGAAATATTATGTAGGCAATCTTAACTTTAATCTTTAAATCAGTGCCTGAACTTTGGAGCAAATACCACAAGACTTAGTTTCTTGTATCTGAGAACATGCATATGGATCCATTAAACTGGAATACATACAGAACATAAAAAGAAAAATAAGACCAAAAAGACTTAGCCATTTTTTAATATACAGAAATTGTGCTAAGCATCCTATATCACAGTCCATCTTTTTTTTTTTTTCAGAATTTATTAATGAAAAAGAGGCCAAATTTTAAAATTCTTTACCAAATAAGAAAACTACCACAATCTGTTGTTTCCATTCAGTAACCTTGTATAAGAATATTCTTGTATAAGAATATAAACCCACCATGAAAAACCCCTCAGATTGTACCTGAAAGTTTATTTTTCTTTTCCCTTCTTAATAAAAAAAAATTACTATTTGTCAAAAAGATGTTTGTCTTGATTTTATCAATTATACTTTCTATTCTTGGGTGTTCCTTTCTTTAAAACTCTGGAAAGTTCAACCGCTTATTATAATTGTGGCATTACCATAATCTGAACACTTATGCAAAGATATTATTATTACACTGTTTAGCATGTCAACACTTAATCCAAATTCTTTTTTTAATACAACTTAAGCAAACTTTTTTCTGTCTGGCATATTATGCCAGATGATATGCAGTTTTTATTCAAGATCCACGAGAAGAACACAACTATTTACAGTATGCAAATGAGATGTAAATATACCCCTGCTTTCTGACAGAGTCATTGATACTCAAGGATAGCCTGCCTTGCCCAAATGAGCTGCAAAGAATGAAAAATGCTCCCAAGTTCAGCAACTGCCATACTCCATGTCTGGTACAGCGGTGTCTAGCTTTCCTGGCCCCGCAAGCTGCATACCAAAATCACCATATATCTGAAAAGCACAAGATATCTCTTCTGTAACTAAGAAGGGCAGACAGATCCCTGAAAATGGTTCAAAGGCAGAAGAGAAAAAAAAGGCAAAGGAGACCTCACTGCTGTGTTACTGGAGGGAGGATGAACACACACCTTGATCCTTGAATGACCTTCTAATTTCAGCTTCAAAAGCCCCCCTTGTGTCTTTACATAGCTGGGGATTTGGACCAGGCAGAGGCTCATGTGCTGCACTAGTGTTGTCATGTTATGCACCCCTGCCATGGAAACCTCACCTGAACTAACACATTACTCCTGAGCCTATTCCAGAGATACTGCAATGAAAGAGGTGATTGTATGCCCAACCATTACTATGCTAATGCCCATTACTATGCTAATGCCCATTGTGTAAACTGTGCACTAGAACTGCATACAGCTTGCAAAATGGTACATATCTACAGCCTATTTCCATATAACAGACTTAGATGTACCAGGTACACACCCAAATTCATTGGTTACTCAGTCACACACCAGCTTCTGGAATAAGTGATTGATAAAGTCAAACAGACAAAATCCCCACCCTCTCACTTGGAGAAACACTGGAGAGACATTTTTTCAGGCTGTTTCATCTAATCCTTTCTCCCGCATCTCCCTGCCCCAATAGATGTAATCAAGAAAGCATATTCAATTCAACTTAATCTCCACTTCCCCACATTTTCTTATCCCCTTAATATATTTTCTTTTCCTGTAAATTCAATATACTGTTGCTTTCCTAACCATAATGCTGGCTTAACTCCTCGGTGGAATGCAACCATGATGGATACTCTGAAAACTTCTACTTCCTCTGTTACATCTAAAAGCATTTTCCACTGCCCTTTTCATCTGCCCCTCTCAACACTTTTCAAGAGGTGGCATAGTATTGCATCGAATCTAAAATGAAAAAAACGAAGTGTTTTAACGTAAAGCTTCAGCTGTTCCTCTGGTTTTAATATGTCACTTCATAGTATGATCTGAAGGATGCCAGATCGTCAGCGATTTCACTGTCTGTCTTACCCTGAGGGAAGGATCAGAGGCAGCTGCTAATCTCACTTTTTCTTTACTCCCCCTGCTCACCCTAGAGAGGAAGCAGAGAGTGGAAGAATGGGAAGCCAAAAAGCTTTACTTAATCCAGGAACAAGACTCAGCTTGCTTGCTCTTGTAGATACCTCCCAGAGTGTGACAAAGAGGCTGGGAGAGGAAAATATTCCAACTGATTGACAGAAATCCAATGGCTAAGTACAGGGAATTGGAGAGGAGGAGAAAGAAGGAGAGGGCTGGAATCTCTTACTAAAAATTTAAGGTTTTAAGACGCCCTTTGGGACAATGTACTGTATTTTGTCCCTGCTGCAAGGTGAAATGCCCATGCTAGCTCTTCTGCATCTTTGAAGCAGACAATTCAGTATCACCCTGCCACTAGGGTGTTGTAATTGTCCACTACATTTCAGAAGAGTTTACAGTGAGGATTAGTTTCTTTTCCATTTAATCTACTTCTGTAACTTCTTAAAAGCAAACAAAGAAGTTCTCACTGCTTAATGAAAAAGCAAAAACAAAGTCTGAGTTTTATAACAGAACTATAAGAAGCCTTTCAATTTTTATATTTTATGGGTAGGCAGAAAAAATATAAACTTCTTTTTTGCCCTACATTCCCATTTCCATACAAAATTTACACAACATGCAGTAAATCAGCTTAAAGATAAACTGTTAATGCACTTTTCTTGCAAAGGGCAGACCATTAACAGAAAGTTTACTTTAGGCCTTTAAAATTCTTCTCCTGTCTTCTGCTCTCTCTGGCTCCGCGACCTCAGGGGATGTAATCCCTTAAAATGCAGCTCATCTTCAATTAGCAGAGAGAACATATGTACGTTCTTCACTGAAATCCCCAGGTATCATGCAATGCAGTTCACTTCAGATTTTACAGTTAATTAAAGGCTCATACACATTTTCTGATACTCCAGCTGGCACTGGAGAGTTTTAAAGCTTAGATCACTTTGGCTATTACTCTGCTAAAAAGCTTGCTAATAAACATTAATGTCCGTGTGGCTTTTTTGCTGACCAACACAGTAATGGGAAGTTTATAGCTACTGATCTCCCCGTAACAAGAGGATGAGAAGAAAATGAGGTTGCAGGAGGGACAAGAGTTCGAACTGTCTGCTTAAAGATAATCCCCATAGGCATCAGTAATCAGAGTTCACTGGGAAAATGTACCTTGAAAATGTGCAAATGAACCTTGAGCAGAGGATGGAAAACATTTCCAGGTTATAACCTTGGAAAATAATAAGAAAAGAAGTCCCTTTTTCTGAATAATATAGTTAGACCTTGTGGTAGGCAGATGTGATTTGCTGAAATTTGTAAGAATAAATGACATATTCTTTGAAGGAAATCACACACTTTGTTTTCTGTCCAACCCCTTTCAACAGCCATTGAATGTACTGTATGTGTTCAAATCTGTCTATCATTTGGTGTTCTGTGTAAGGAATATGTATATAATGGTTGCCTCACAGCCAGTTTGATATCTTAGGATGAAGATTCAGTGCCTTTTTTTTTTGTTGTTTAGTAGACAATTTCCCAGCCCTATTTCTCTTCTCAAGAGTAATTCTGAATAACTTGGGGCTCCTACCTCCTTTTTTTTTGTTTTGTTTTACATCCCTCAGGTAATTTTGATCCTTCTTTTACCAGGTTGCTCCAATCACCATTTAAATCTCCCAGCCTCTTTCTTCCTTCTGATTGTTCTTCTCTTTTCTCCACGTTTCTCCCATTTTCCCTCAATATCCCACTTTTTTTCTTTTTAACATTCATGCACTTCGGAAATTTCACTGGAGTGAAGGCCCGAGATCTCATCATCTCATACTTTAAGTTCTTCTCTTAAGAGTGTAAAAATGTCAGTGCACTGTGGTTCTCCGATGTGTCTTGATGTGTGGTTGATTTTCAGATCAGACAAGGCTTTTGTTACAAATGAAAATATTTTTATTCCTTATGTTCAAAAACAGCACAGTAGGCCAGGTAATTGCAGGCACCAGTGTTTCTGAAATTAATTCTTGGACTTTTTTTTTTTTTTTTTTTTTCAATTGAAGTTACTAATATATAAAGTTTGCCAGACACATTAAGTGCCTGGAAGACTTAAGTTCTGTTTCTGCTATTGTCAAATCAGATCCTTGATAGCTGTATAAGATACTCCTTTGAGGTCAAAACCCATATACAAATATAATGAAAGGCAGAATTACAGCCCATGTAATCTCAAAAGTAAAAGCCTTGGCCGCCTTCTTACCTGAGTGACCCCTGGCAACCTACGGAACCTTTGTTTTTTTAAAGAATGGTTGGGGAAACCATCAGAAAATTAGCCCAAACATACTGTGCTCATGGGCATTTTCCCCATCTTTATTGACAAATCTACCTACAAGAAGCTTTCTACAAAAACCATGGTGAGACAAGTCAACAACTCTCAATGTTTGTTGCAGAACAAGGGTTCTGCAAGAAAAGGAATGCACATTGCAAAAGAGATTTGGATTCCTACATATCCCACAAGATCCAGGGGCACATAGAGCCATACTTGGCTTAATGCTTAGCCTCTTTGAAGTTGAGAAAGCTTATGACAGAAGAAAGAAGAGGATTTCTTTATACTTGAAATATTTCTATTTCTTAAAGGGCAAATAATAATGTATTAATAATTGTATTCCACATTACCTTTTCCTAACTTTATTAGTTTTCCTGTGATAAAAGACATATAAAACCATTTACGTTTCTGAATCAATTCGTTTTGTGCAGACAGCATATACTTTACTTTGGGAATACTGTTCTTCATAATTCCTTCTCAGATAAACCTGCTCTCTAAAACACTGGCAATCATCTCAAAAATACTTTGCCATGGGCACTAGTATCCTGTGTATCCTTGCTGGAACATTTCCTTGGTATGCATTATTTTCACACTATTCGTATGATTCCAGGTTCAAATGGTTTATAACAATTATTTTCTTTTGGTTCCTGCCCCTTATTTAGTCTCCTTCAGAAGCACTGCATGTATTTCTTTGATGTAGAAAGGAAATCTGCAAAAGCTAAGGAAGAGTCACGGCTGGAAATGTCAGATGATATAAATCAGCATATCCCTGTTTATTCTACTGGATATATGCACATTTAACTTGACCTGTTTCTACATCTGCAATAACATGATCTCATTTAATAGTCCAGATTTTTTTTAATTACTTATTGTGGTGGATTTGGATGTATTTGGAGTTCAGAAAGGAAAAAATACTTTATTCTATAAAATTGAAACTATTTGAATAAGAACAGCTTTTTCACAGAAAAAAAAATAAAATTACTCTACTCTATAAATTCCTTTTTAATGAAAGCTTATAGCTCTCATTTGTCATCACATAAATGAAATAACTTGTACTACCTGGAAGTAGATAGTGGTCCATTGCTGGTCATGGAAATAAAAATCCCAACTCTGATTCTATGATTACTTCCAGTCAGTGTAGCAACCTTGAGAAAGTGAAGTAGAAATGTAGGTGAACTGTAAATATTCACCCTTAACAAAATAGCAAGTTTGTAACACAGGTATCTCTACCGGGTAAGGAGAAAAATTATAAACCACAAAACCATAGATTTCCTGTTAATTCTGTACAGAAGTATAATTTCTTACAATGCCTCTGCCAGAGATTAAGAATGCTGAACAGGTATATTACAGATTGTCATGTTACAGCCAATTGGGAAGGAAGACAAGGAAAGGAAGTACTGTATTTTCCATATAAAATAGGCATTTTTCTGCTCACTTGGCTATAAGGTTATTGCTGAGTAAAGAGAAATTGCAGAAAGAAACATGTTCCTTCTCTATCAATCCAGGACAACATTTCACCTATATATATTAGAGTTGGAGCACTTGCTGCATCGATTTTCCTATTAGTCATCTTTGAATTTTCTAGATTCTGGGGGAAATATGAGTACATCCAGAATTCTGTTTATTGGGGCATTTCTTTAATAGAATGTAAATTGGTAAAAATCTTTTTACTTGGTGGCGATGCCAGAAAACAGGCTAATTTCTAAATGCTGCAGATACTTTTTATGCGTGATATACACTGAGTTTTCCTTTCTCAAGAGTTTTTAAAAATTAACATATTCATCTTAGCATTTTAGTCTCTTTTGGTAACTGAGTGTGAAAGCAGTGAACAGATTAGTGGAATTAAGAAAAATGACATGGGTAAATACTAAATGATGAAGAAAAGCTTATGTATCATTATAGACTTATTAGACCTGTAATATCTCAGGACTAACAATCCAGCAGAGAAACACATTCAGATGATTAAATGATGCTTTATTATCTACAAATCCAGAAAAATTTCAGGAAGCATGGTATATAAATTCTGCATAATCTATGTAAATTGCTCTTAGCTATCTTTTTAAATCTGTAATTGTGTCAATACGAACTTGCCTACATATTTAAGATACACAGGGGAGGATTTATGATTTAGGCTTGGATTCGTCTATAACAAATACATTTGTGGACGATGCCCTTAACAGCTCAGTAATGCTCTGAATGCCTCTGATATGTTTAGTAATGTACATGGGCTACAAGAGATATTTTCTTAACAGCAGGTACGTGATTACTAGTGTGAGCATCAGAGGAATGTGAAGGAATGCTCTAGAAGAGCATTATTTCCTGCAATTTGTAAATGCATATATCACAGAATCACAGAATCACAGAATTGTGGTGGTTGGAAGGGACCTCAGAGATCATCGAGTCCAACCACAAAAAAAACAAAAAAAACCAAAAAAAAAACCACCACACCACCTAAACACACAACAACAACCAAACCAAAAATCCATCACCCACCCACTCAGCAGCCCACGACAAACCAATAATCTTGGGCACTAGAGCATGCCCTGAAGAACCATGTCTACACGTTTCTTAAATACCTCCAGGGATGGTGACTCCACCACGTCCCTGGGCAGCCCATTCCAATGCCTGACAACCCTTTCAGTAAAGAAATGTTTCCTAATATCTAACCTGAATTTCCCCTGGCATAATTTGAAGCCATTGCCCCTTGTCCTATCATCTGTAACTTGGGAGAAGAGACCGACCCCCGTCTCTCTACAGCTTCCTTTCAGGTACTTGTACAGAGCGATAAGGTCGCCCCTCAGTCATTTTGGCAGGGGTTTTCCCCCACATTAAGCTCACATCAAAGCAAAAACATACTTTGGATCTGGAAGGATGTATGTGAGCAAGAGAGGGAAAAGGTGCTTGGAAATCAGTAGCTGTGAATGTCAGTGTTTTGTTAGGGGCAGACAGGCATCTGATAAAGCTTATCCCTACTCTGCCCTTCTAATTCCTACTTTGTGTTCTTCATTTGTAATATCTTACCTACTTACCCCTTTTTGTTTTTATTTTTAAAGAAAAAAACCCAACACCTTGATTTTGATAAATCTGTGATACATTTTAAATTTAGGGTTATCTTTAGGTGTGTGTTATATTAGAATACTGGTCAGAGAATAGCAAGACAAAGGCAAATTCAGTTAGAAAGTGGTATATAATAACCAAATTATTTATGGTTTATAACTAATCACTATTAAACAATATGTTAGAACTTATGGTTCTTCACAAAAAATAATATATGACAGTGTTTTTACTTCTTGACCCTTCTTCAATTTTCCCTTCACAGGTGGATTTTCATTTTGTTGAAAAGTATTACAAATAATTCCATAAGCACCCAATTAAGCATTTTAAATCTGCGTTTTCTGGGGTTTCTAAATACTTTGTTTCAATGTTTATCACAGCACTTTCAAAAAATCATAACCTGTGTAGAATGAAGTTGAAGGTGTTTTTTGATCGTCTCCTGTTGTATTATCTCTTATTCAGCTATTTAATATAGAGAATACGACCTTATTTTAATGTTAGACTGATTTCACAGCTTTCGGTCCTAAAATATAAATAAATTTCCATATGGTGTATGTCAATGAGAACATGCATATCCAACAAATATAGACATGTGGTCAGGTTTCCTTTGAAGTGAAATAAAAGCACAGTCATGTTTTCTTTGTGGTGTAGCCCTGAAGGAGACTGGGTAATAGCTAAACTTAACAAACATGACAGTATGTTTGGATCCTAAACATTAGTTACAGTGAATGAACAGAGACTTTTCTCATAAAAATTCTAATGTTTTCTTCTTCTAAATGTACCAGATGTTGAGTCATGTAATGTAGGAGGTTTAACAATTATTTAGATCATTTGACTGTCATTACATTCCCTTATGCCATACAAGTTCGGAGATATAAATAAGACTGTTAGATGAAGATAGAGCTTTTCTGAGAAAAAAAACTTCGTATCATCTTTGTTTAAATCCTTTAGGAAAACATGACAAAATCAGGGGTAGGGCTTGTTTTTAAGGTATATGAATGCTTGTTTACAGATCATGCAATTGGGTGAAGAAGATGGCTACTTCTTTCTCAGGTGTCTTTTTGATGGCATTTCAGATTATAGGGATAGATCAAGAGATTCCATATCTCAGAGTAAAGATAACTCAAAAAAACCATGAGAAACAAAGACTTGCCTGTCATTGAGAATGAAATTTCAGCCACACAGGGCACTGGGAGACTGCAGGGGCAATAACAAAGGTCTGTGTTTCTTTGATCCATGTCAAAAGGCTTAGTGAGTAATTGTTCTTAGAAAATGGCCATAGACTACAAGACATTTAGAAAAGAATGAGGCTATAAGTAAAAGTACATGACTTGAGAAAGTGAAAGATGGCTGCTAAAAGAAATTACTTGTCATAGAATCAAATGATCACCTAAAAGATTGTCATCTTAATAAAATAATAAATTGTTTATTAAATAAATTTTATGTGACAAATTATAAAATCTGCTCTCTAGTCATTCTTTCATAAGCTTCTTCCATGGGATAATTTCTCATATTTGGGGGGGAAGGAAGAAGAACGCAAATATCATTCCTTTTGTGTTTGACAAGATATCTTACTAAATGAACAATTCAGAATTGGTCTTTGGTACTGAATCTGTAATAATTACTCAACAGAAAATGATAACAGTGTGATTTCCAACAAGGAAAAGAAAGAAGAAAGGAGAAAGGTTTAAATGACAAGGCATGTTTGTAAGAAGATTGACCTAATATTCTAATAAGCACTACTGCCCCAAGATAAAGATGAAAAAAGACACTTTAAAGAAGAGCTCAGCTTTGGAAAGAAAGAAAGAAAAAAAACAAACCCACAACATTTTGCAGTTTGCACTCAGTCTTTTACAGTCTGTCTTCTAATTTATACAGTGTGAGTTAAAGTTACAAGCGTAAATAGGGCACATAATATACCTTTTACAGAACATATCAAAGTTCTCAGGAAGCTAGATTTAAGGCTTATGCAAAGATACACAGTAATCTATTTCTCAAATATTCCTTGCTCTCCCTCTTAAGGCAAATAAAAAAAGCAAATGGCTATTGGGAAATTGAAAAGAATGTGTTCCATTTCCTGAGCAATGGTGTCAGCTGAATGCAAAACTGGTCACAGAACCTAATAGCACTAAATGTCAGAACCACAAATGACACCAATGGGATGTTTTACACACATTCCAAAAATACTTTTCCAGAATGTGGTGGCAATGATAAGAAGAGCTTGTCAAGCTAAATGTGATATTATAGTTGGTGTTTTGAAACAGCTGGGTGTATAATGAATTATAAAGAAAAGCTTTATAAGAGGAAAATGAAGGGAATCCTGAAAACTTGGAATGATAAATTTTATGTTGAGCTCAGCACCTCTTAAAATAAGGTTATGGATAGTGAGGACTCACAGGAGATGTTTGTCCTTCAGTATTCCATGAAAAATATGTGAAACACAGACTATAATGTACTAATAAAGTCCTTCTGCCATTTCTCCCCAGTAGAAATTTATCATCTTAAACGAACCTCTAGTATACCGATTGAATTTAATGTAATTCTTACTGCATTTATAGAAATATATCTGCAGTTCTCTTCCTCAGTATTCACATGCAACCTCAGAAGCTATTGGGGCTGGGGATTTGCTGGGGGTTATGTTGGTGTTGTTTGTAATGAACAACAATGGGTCTTGAATTTCCTTTTGTTAGCACCAGTAAGCTTCATGTGAACATATTAGTCTTATAATGGACATATAAATATTATAGCTGAGTAGGGATAATATATTTTTTTTCCTAATGTTGGCAAGTTCCTCTCAGAAATATTATTTATATTTAATTTATTGATTTCTTTCATTGGGGTGTGATCCTGAAGAACTCCAACCTGTGAGAAAAAATCCTGTTAAAATATATAGAGCTATTCACATTATTAAGAATCACTCTTTTACTCAGTAGTTATGTAATGAGCAGCTTACAGGGTAAGGATTTTTGGTTAAATATGGAATACAAAGAACTGAAAATGTTCATTCATGGAAAATGTGAAGCTGCTAGTTAACCTATGTAACTAAAG
The DNA here is from genome assembly GCF_001431845.1 of Calidris pugnax. NCBI lineage: Eukaryota > Metazoa > Chordata > Aves > Charadriiformes > Scolopacidae > Calidris > Calidris pugnax. The sequence goes on along the minus strand of NW_015090830.1, from coordinate 10,643,891 downwards.
ACTGCACAAAGACCCTAAGTTTGTCACTGAAAAATCTTTGATTCTCAACATTAAAAAAAAAAAAAAAAAGATTTACAAGACTTTGTAGATTTGTTAATTCTAAAGACATGTTATGCTTTATGTTTGCTTTAATTAACACTATTTTCTGATGACAACACACCATGCTGTCCATATGCTCCATTTTGACAATACGTGAAGTACTAACTCTCCCTGCCTGTAGTATGGCAGATACTGCTTTTACCATGCCTTCTCATGCTGTCTTCAGGGTTTTTTATGGGTTTTTTTTCTCTTTTTTTGCCTTTGCAAAGATTTTTTTTTAAAAAAAAAAGGGCAAAAGGAGGAAGACAAAAGGGACAGGGAAGACAAGGGAAAGGTAAGGGAATGGGAACAGGAAGGATGATTATTCAAGGCAAGCAAAAATGAATTCCTTAACAAAGAATCTCTGTTCTCAACAACCCCTACATTCTGGCAAATACATCTAACAGCGTTTTCTCATGGAAATAAATCAATATAAAATAATCATTTAAACACATCAGAAGGTGTATAGATTTGAAAGTGTCCTTGACCATTACATACTACTCCTATATTTTCTTCCTAGCAACACCAGAAAACCTAATGATAATAAGACATGTGGCTCAATACAATTTTGAAGTTTTCATGGCTTCTTTAAATATAGAGACTTCTTGGTTCTTGTTTGAGACGTCCTTCATAATAACCCTAATACTTATGGCTGTCAAGCCTTCTTACTCAGAAGGACTGAGGAAGACATGAATTTAGAAGAACAAAGACGAGACATAAAAATGACAATAAGGAATGGTAGGAGGATAATGAAAGGTCAGTATTAAATGATTCAGTTACTGGATCACTTGCAAAGCTCAATGAAGGCAAGGGCAATTTTTCCATTCATTTAAAGGAACTTTGGATGATGTCCAGAAAGATAGAAAATTAAGGGAAAGGTAGTGTCTGGAATAAAGAAGGATTATATTAAAAATATTAACCAGGAAATTATAAAAAAATTTATAAGAATGGAAAAAAAATTAGACAAAAAAAAGTTGCAAGCAATACATGCATACCAACATTTAAAGGAAGTTTCACTAAAATCGTTCCTGTTTCTTCCATCATTTCTTCTGTACCAGTACAAGCAGATTTAGTAACATTAACATACCTTATAATTTGGTCACTTTTAGAACCTTGTTAACTAGAAAACTGTTCCTGATCTCAAAGTAAGATTGGAATTTTGTGTTTTGAACTCTTTTTTAATGACAATGTCACCTTTAGAACCAAGTCACCCTATTTTATTAGATTTAAAAAAGACAAATTCTGTAACTTTAAATTTATATATGAAGGAATCTTACAGGAATATCTTGTGGAAGAATTAATGTTGCAGGAAATAACGGTAATGTTTTTTGCCACCAAATACTATCAGACAGCTCTGCAGCCCACAAGGACTTCATGAAAAGGGAATGAAGGGTAATACTGAATTGCCCAAAACTGGGTAGGTCTGTTATGCTTTAGCCCCAAAGTGTAATTTCATTTGTGACACCACAGTGCCAGGACAGCCCTGACATGACTCAGCACACCCCAAAAATGCTTACATCCATGTAATTGCAATACTTCTGTGGCTTTTTTTCCTTTTTTTTTTTTTTTTCCCCTTCAGGGTGCTAGCTGTGGGCAGGACTGGCTTGAAGACCAAAATGACTCCCTGGCTGGTCAGGTGATGCACGTTTTGAGTCCAGCCACAGGGTTGTAATACGCTCTGGGACAAACAGATGGAGTTGGGGTCCTCAGAGCAGGCACCCACCCACTACTGGTGCAGAAGGTTCCATAAAATCAGACTAGCCAGCAGGCAGGAGCCACTTCTCCTGGCAGCCTGCTTGTGTCAGGTGTCTGAACCGTCTCTAAGGATACAGCAACATGAAACATCACAGTAAATGCAAGGCACTGTAAAATCAGGCAAATTTTAATTGGTGACTGTGCAGATGAAGTTATAAAAGAAGTAGTAACAAACAGGCAAAAATATCTTACCCTGAACTGATTGGTACTGTTCTATGAGAAGACATCATCAGAGACACTCGTGCCCTTTGGAAAGTGAGAGTGTCTAGACTCCAGCACAGTAACAAGACAGTAATTCAAATGGCAAAATGCAGAATGCTGTTCCTGTAATGCTGTTCAAATCAATTAAAAAATGTAGATCAATAACGTCAAATTAAACTGCTTAGGGATTATTTAAAGGCTTCTCTTTTCCCAGCAGTCACATGTTTAAGGACTGTCACAAATTGTTCCAAGCATTAAGAACATCAACTAAGCAAAACAAATTTATTATTTGCAAATAAAACTGTGCTAAAATAACAGCCAAATGTAAGTAATATTAATTCATGCCCTGACACCTGTATAGGTAAAAAATGAATAAAGCTTGTTCCCTTGCTCCCTACCTTCCCTCTACTTAGACTGTTCTGGAAAATTTGATTCAGCCTGGGGTACCTGGAAAATCTTTGATTTTCTCAAGGACTCTGTTGAAGCCAAGATTTTCATGTCTTTGTTATGCTCTTAGAAGCGTTGGAAGGGGTTGCTGTAACCTAACATCTGACCTTTCTTCTGACTCCTTGCTTTTTTATTTTATTTTATTTTACACTTTTCCAGCTGTTGTAGAACTGTATGATTCCTTCCTTTTCCTTATTTTTGCCAGAGTGCTTTCCCTGTTTATCTGAGACTACACTTCTACAGTGCTGCCACCTGTTATTATTCTCATTATTATAAATCCAGGTCTTATTGAGTATTTATGTGTCTGTTTTATGAAAGGGTAATACGAAGCTGTCATACTTTACTCATTGTGGAAACCATCCACACTGCTGATGCTGCATCTGACTGTGTAAGAGGAGGGGGAGGGATGATATTCAAAACATGAAGGACATTGCAAGTGGAATTCCTAAAGGAAGACTTGTTGGGATCTTTTTGCATGCATGTCTAAGATGGGACTTGACCTTTAAGAGATTTCATATCGCGTTGAATCCAGAAGTTTTCCTTGAAAGTAAAAAATAGAAGAAATGAAACGAAACCAACAAAAACTATAGAAAATTAAAGGTCTCAAAGTAATCATTTTAGAAAATCTCATTACTTTTGAATCATTTCAGGACTTATAATATTACTTCAGGTTTCCCTTTTGGATCACCTGTGGTTGATACTAATGGCACTAATTCTGTTCTCTTAAGTTAAGCAGCATTTGTAGAATTGGAGAATTTGGAGAAAAAATTAATGGAAAATTAATTTGGAGGAAAATTAACTTGGAGAAAAATTAATGCAAAAAAAATTGAATCAGACTATTGCAAGAGTAGACACCAGCTTTCAACAAAAGATAACTTTTGCAGTTGCTGTTTATGAACCAAGATTAGATATAATTCAATCTTGTGCCAGCATTTGGCACTTCTGTTGACAGGTCCCTCACTCTTGTTCAGTTTTCCAGGGGTATTGCCCAAAGGAGACAAAAACACTCCTTCAGCTTCTCATGGGAATCATTGAACCATATGTTTTGCCCCTTATCTGGTTACTATTTCTTGTTGAAGTGTCAACACACATCATGAATACATTAAATAGAAGGTTATTCTTCTAACTTGAACCTCCTTGTACAATTAGCACAGAGATGATTTTATTAATGTAATTACTTTTCTACCACTCTAGAATCTCCATTGTACCATATGTTCTGGTGCATAAAACATTTAATATAAAACACTATCCCTTGCTGTTCAGCCGTCACATCTCCTTCTACACAGCATGGTAACATTCTCAGTATTTAAAAAAGACCTGCTTCAAAGGATGCCTTCTGAAGTTGCATGCAATTTTATGTCTGAGAGTATCTCCCACTTTCCTGTTTTGTGTAAATGCTTTCATGCTAATTCAACTGCTCTTTCAATAAAGCTTTCCAAACTAAGACAGAAAGTACAGCATATATCCCTTGAGTTTTCAGGGGCTTTTTAAGACATCTGTTGTTTTTTTTTTTTTTTTATTGAGGGAGCCTCTGGCTTCAGTGAGGGATGTAGGCCAGCTAAACACTTTACATACATATATATGCAAATGTTTCCTGTCATGAATAAAGGCAAGTTATTTTAAACTCAGGAAACATAATCTGAATCACAGAAATTCAAATCATGACATTAGGAATTAATAATTATATGTACCATGCAAAAATACTGATAAACTTCTAAATTAAAAGGTTAACCTGGTTACACTGAAAAGCCATTATGACAGAACTGCTGTGCAGGAAAACAAATGCAAACCAGTCAGGACCAAACCAATGAGGAACTCTCCTTTTTCATTCTCTCAGCTGCAACATTCAGCCTGTGGAATCTAATACAGTGAAGTTTCATACACATGTCTGATCTGACAGACCTCCTTTTTTATTCTCTCTTCCTTTTAACAAGCACTTTATGTGCAAAATTAAAAAGACTTGGGAAAACCATGTTTATACTCTTTTTTTTTTCCTCCTATTTGCTGCATCTCTTTTCTTTTTATAGCTTTTTCTTTAGTCTTTTTCAATGTCATTTGTCAAGGTACTCATCAGACTGGGAGCAGATTGGATATTACTTAGCAGCACCACCTTGTCAGAGCTGAAAGGGCTCCCTAGCCGTAACATGTCTGATGGTTGGTAAACATGAAACACCAACCTCACTCCGCTTTCTGGGCTGTTTCTCACACTATTGCTGTTTAGTCAGTCAACCTGCAGGGAGTAATTAGGGGTGAGTACAACTGATGAAGCCTGTGAAAGCAGCGGGAAACCATTTTACCAGGCTGACGTTTTTCATTATTATCACTATTACTGTTTTTATTATTACTTTCCTCCCTGCTTTAACAAAACAAGTTGCTTCACTTCCCCTGCAGTGCTGGTAGTCAAGAACAGTGAGGTGGAGGCAAATCAAGTAAAGGTCAGTCATGTTAACTAGAGAAAAGCCTCAGGTCACCCGCTACCATGATCATAATTAAGCCATGTATCTTGGAGCTAGTTAAAGGTTAAATGAGTGGAAAGAAGGGGAATAAGTGTGCTGAAAAACAAGGAAACAAAAAGGAATGTAATCTTTTCAGAGGGTCAGAGGTGAGACATGGCATGGTTAGCTGTGTGAGTGCACAGTCACAGGGTTGGAGAGCCTGAGAAAGGAGAGCAGAAGTTCCCTCACACTTCTGAAGCAGGACACAGATATTGAAATACGGAGAAGAAATTAGTTCTACAGAAAAGTAAATTACTGTGTACGCCAGTTGATTAGACTTGCTAGACATTATTAGCTGATGAAAGGACATTTCCTTTTATGTGCCTATTGGATGGCTTGCTGAATGTTTAACTAGAAGAGGAAGGCTACATTGAAGTAAAAAGATATGGATTTGCTAAAACCACAGCTAAGGGGACTGCAGGTTGTCCCTCTGTACACACAAACATAAATGCTCGTTTTGTATAAACACAGTCTATTATCTACATGCTTTCCTAAACCTGTGAGGTGTTAGCAATTATGAATTCTCACACACACATCCGCCCTCACGAAATAGCTGTGCTCCTTCTGTGCTGTAGTAAAAATACTATGAGGCTGAGGGCTATTGTTTGGTTTGTTTTTTGTTTTTGGTTTTTTTTTTGTATTGAAGGAGATTTTTTGGTTTGTTTCTGTTTCTGCTTCAGTGAACAAAAAAACCTAAGCAATGGTCTCTTTGAGCAGAATATGCCAATCATGCCTTCTTTTAACTAGTCTTTTGCTGCATGCTAAATCTTTATTGTACCTTTGCCGCACAACAGGCATTTGTTCTAAAACAAATCCTTGGTGTAGTGGACCAAGAAACATCTGTGCAGCATTTATTTAGTCAACTAGATGTATACATGTGCTGAGAAACACACCTGGCTGACATGTTGAAATGCCCATGTCATGACAAACAGACAAAAAACCACAACAAAGCGAAACATACTTAAGGTACAATGATGCAAATCATCAGAGACAATACTTGCAAACCGAACACCTCCATAAATTTCTTCCCCGACAAAAGTTTGTCCATGGAAGAAAAGAGAAAGGAGCTATGGAGCTGCTGAGAGCATCAGGGGAAGGGCAAAACGGAGAATCAGATTACAGCCACATTTTTGGGGGGGAATCTCTTCCTACCAGAGCTGAGTAAACCAAGGCTGGGGTGTTGCAGATAAGAGGTTCAAATTCACTCTGCTCCTGCTGTCTGTGCTGTTCAGCCTTTTGCCATTCCCCATTCCGTCTCAGCTACTTCCTGCATCCTTATATGCTCCCCAAACCATCCCTTCCCAAACATATTCTGTGCTTGGCTTCCAACAGCTCTTTCCCCCCATGACTACAGCTATGAACTCTTTTCTTCTATGTCCTCAGTGCCCTCCTACTCTTTTAATAAGAGTTAATTATGCCTGAATTGAAGGGAAATCTGTGTCTGTACAAGCCACATACTTCGAAAGCAGAGAGTTTGCAAAGAAAATTTGTACCTCCAAAAGTGCCTTTAGCATGAGGCTCAAACACACTTCTATCTTTTGTTATTTTTCCTCACATTCGAGAAACTATTTAGTACAGGTAAATAGCCAGTTCCTTCGCTAGAAAGAATAATGTTTCTAACATCACATAATAGCTAAATACAGCATAATTTCAGAGAGTCACATAAAAGTTAATGTTTCCAATAGAGACCATGAAGAAACCATAAATTTTTGGCTTGCATCAGAGCAAACTTACTTTTTTTCATTCTCTACCTAGGGTATAGATATTATTGTAAGTCAGTACTTAACGTGAGGTCGAGGATGTCTTTTTACATATTGTCGAATATGATAGATTATTAAAAGACTAATTGATAAATATATGTTTAGCCAGCTAAGTGCTTAATCTTTATTAATTTCCTCACACTTCATTAGAAGGATATATAGTTATTTAATAACTGGAGGCCAATAAGTACATTAATAAATAATAATGTAACAATATTATTAATAATATTATAATATTAGTTATATTAAAATACTAATATAAGAATATAACAATGTAATAATAATATAATTATTTAGAACACATAAAATTTAGGTATTTTTTATTTTTACATTTGTATGATTTAATGTTTATTGAAGGAGATAAATTTTGATATATAATGACAGTGCCAGAGATTATATTCCATATACATCTGCTGCTATTAACTTTACCACATTAGTTTCTTGAAACTAGAACAGAGTACAAAACCCTCACTGTGCTCAAATTGTCAAAATTCTTGAGGTTGTCCTTTCTTGGGTAATCTAATTGTTGAAATATGGCCTAGAAAAGAAATATCATTAGCCTCATTTTTAGACAAAGATTTGAAGCATAGAGACATGAAAAAACATGCCAAAGAATATCTGAATACCAACCTCCTGAATTTTTACTGTACTCAGTTCTTTTCAAGCACAATTATGTCAATAGCACGATGAAAATACTATTCTTCCCTGCAGGTGGAAGAGCAAACACTTCCCTTGTCCTGCTTCTCCAGGTGATTCAAATTTACCATGAAGTTGTCACATTTACCAGCATCCTTAATTGTAGTTTAGACTAGGTTTCTGTTAGTCCCTGGTGTGTTTACCAGCGAATGGCTAAAAATACTGGTAAAGAATGATTATTTGGTTAAGTTCATGGTGTGCACATGATTCCAATGTTAACATGATGGACATAAAACATTCTGTGAAGGTCCCTAAAGAGCCCTCTGGAGAGATTAAGCCTTTTGGTTACTATCAGCTGTATCACTGTAGGAGAATACAGTTAAATTATTTTTCTGACATGAATAGAAAATATTTTTTTCTCTTTACAGAAAAGCTTTTAGAGGCTGCAATGCATAAATTATCAGAGCTACTTTCAGCACATTTTAATTTACTCATCATTTAAATGCAACAATTAAAAAAAAATAAGTCTCTAACTGATCCTCTTGAGATTTGCATAAACCTGTTAAATACACAAACTGCCTCTCAGCTGAACTTCTGACTTTTAAGTTTCTTCTTTTATCCTTCCTTTTTTTTAACTATAGTTCTATCCTGTAGGGGAAAAAAAAAAAAGACTACAAAATTCCTGCATTGTTTTGAAGATAATTTAAAAAGAAGCCATATATTATTCATCCCTGGTAATAAGAATACAGAGACATTGTTTGAAATGAACTTTTAAAATTTTTCAAAAGACATTTTGGACCCCAATATAAGGTAGTTTTTTCTTTCTCTCAAGATAAGAATGTCCCTCTCTTTCCCCGCTTCCACATAGCTGGGTTCAGAGCAAGGAGTGAAGGAGTGAGAGAGAGAGAACTACAGTGGCTGGATATGCAGGACACTCAAAATTAAGGTCTGGGTTAGTGACAGATTTAAGTTTCAATATTTCATGAGCCATCTGACTTTGAGTGGATGCTTTATCACATTAGAAAGAGGAGAGTCTTCCCTTGCAATGAGAGATGGCAACCCTTCCTAGGTCTGGCAGGCTGGAAGATATTGGATCATAAAATCATGACACTGGAAAGCAATCTTAGGTAATATTTAGAGGCCTGCACTGTTTGCTGTTTATAACTTTTCTGTCCCTCTCACCCTGCAGAGTTCAATTCAAGGTTCCATTTGGGTGTAGAACAAATAAAGAATCACCAAAAGATTCAAAAAGTTGTGAATATTGTTCTGATGAAATCTGCAACAGGAGAAAATGAAGAACAATTAAAATATGGAGGTTTTATTAACATTCATGTTGCTTTATCTTTCCTCTTTGGAGTAATACCAATTTAACACGTATCTCAAAGTCCGCTCTTTTGAAGTCCAGGGTAGCCACCTTGCTGCACATCCTCCTTACTGCGTTATGAACCTTGAATTCTATCATCTCATGATCACTGTAGCTGAGGCCACCCTTGAATTTGACATTCCCGACCAGCCCCTCCTTGTTGGTAAAGACAAGGTCCAGCACTGCTCCTTTCCTCGTTGGTTCTTCAATTATTTGGAAAAGAAATTTCTCTTCAACGCATTCCAAGAACTTCCTGGATTTCCTGTGCTCCGCTGTGTTGTCTTTCCAGCAGATGTCGGGGTGGTTGAAGTCCCCCATGAGTACCAGAGTGTGTGAGCGCGATGCTGCCCCTATCTGTTTATAGAGGGCTGCATCCTCACTGTCCCTTTGATCTGGTGGCCTGTAGCAGACTCCTACTGTAACTTCACCTGCCCCTGTGCTCCCTTTAATCCTCACCCATAAGGTCTCTGTTTTGTCTTCATCCATCCCTAGTTGGAGCTCCATACATTCCAGGTAGTCCTTGACATAGAGGGCAACACCCCCTCCCCTTCTGCCCATCCTGTCATTCCTGAAGAGTCTGTAACCCTTCATTCCCACACTCCAGTCATAAGAGCCATCCCACCATGTCTCAGTGATGCCAATAAGGTCATAGCCTTGGAGGTGTGCACACATCTCTAATTCCTCTTGCTTATTCCCCATGCTGCGTGCATTTGTGTATAGGCACTTCAGCTGGGTGCCTAAAGGGGCTGACTTTTTAGCTGAGATGGTAGGTTGATGGCTCTCCTTGAGTTTTTTTCTGCTTGACCTGTGTTTAACCCCCTCCCCCTTCGGACCTAGTTTAAAGCCCTTTCAACAAGTCCTGCCAACTCGCAGGCCAGTATCTTCCTACCCCTCTGAGACAGGTGTGCTCCATCTGCTGCTATTGCATCTGGTGCCATGTGAATTTCCCTTAGGTCAAAAAACCCAAAATGTTGTTGGTGGCACCAGTTTCTGAGCCACTTGTTAATCGCGTACGCCTTTCTATTTCTTTCAGTATTCTCGCCTGCAATTAAGGGTATTGCTGAAAAAATTATCTGTGCCCCTGATCCCTCAACCAGTTTCCCCAATGTCTTAAAGTCCTTTTTAATTGTTTTTAAGTTTCCAGTGTTGATCTCATTGTTTCCCACCTGCATAACTACTAAGGCGTAGTAGTCAGAGGGCTGTACCAGAGTAGGCAGCCTTCTGGTTACATCTCTGATGCGGGCTCCAGGGAGGCAGCAGACTTCCCCGTGGGAGGGATCTGGCCGACATATAGGACCCTCTGTTCCCTTCAGAAGGGAGTCACCAATGACAATTACCCTCCTTTTTTTTAGGGTAGAGGTTTTGATTTTGATGTGAGAGGGAGTGTGATTTGCTTCAGGCAACACCCTGGGTGGTGTTTCTTCAGCCTTCTCATTTGTTTCACCTTCAACCTCCAGTGCCCCATACTTGTTATGCAGGGGCAAATGGAAAGATGGAGGGGGCTGTGAAGGGTTATCCTTGCCTCTTCCAACAGGCACCTGTCTCCATTCCTCTCTGTTCCTTGTGTCATCTCCCTCTGCTACAGGGGTCTGCAGAGCCTGACACCATGTATCTAGCTCCTTTTCACACTCCCTAATGGTCCTTAGCCTATTCACTTCTTCCTTTAGCTCAGCCACCACGTGGAGCAGATCATTGATGTGCTCACCCCTAACACAGGTGTTGTCTCTATCACCCATCATTGCCAGGTTCCAGCACTCGCTGCAGCCTGTTCCCTGGGTGCCTGCGTGTTTCTGGGTACACGCAGGTTTGTTTCTAACGATCTTTGACCGAGTCCCAACCATGACTTGATATGATCTCTCCAGCAGTAACCTGTCGTGTGGTTCGTGTGTTTGTTTCGAACTTTTGTGCCTGGTGGCGGGTTTTTTCTGTGTGAGGTGGTTTTTGGGGTTTTTTTTGTGTTGTTTTTTTTTTGTTTGGTTGGTTTTTTTTTTCCCCTCCTGTCGCGCGCCACAAGCTGCGGTGGCCCCTCCGCGCCTGATTGGCTGCCGCGGACTTCCGGTTCCGGGTTCCGGCTGGGGCTGTAAGCGGGGGTCCCTGAGCTCGGAAACCCCTCCGTACGGCGCCATCCGGCCCTCCCCGCCAGCTCACCCGGAAGGGATCCCCAGAGGTCCCTTCCAACCCCATGTGATTCTGTGATTCTGTGATACTTCATAGGAAAGGACATTTTATTAAGCTATGAAATACCACATGAAAGCATGAACTTTAGGGAAAGTGCTTTCTCGACCACGACAAATATATGATATTGAAACTGCAGCATGATAATAAAATTTAAAAAATCACCATATATTATGTAAGTGAAAAAGTGCAATTCTTTCATCTACAAATATGAAGTATAAGAAATGAGAAATTTTATATATAGAATCATAGAATCGCCCAGGTTGAAAACAACCTTTCAGATCGTCGAGTCCAACCATCAACCTGGCACTGCCAAAATCACCACTAAACCCTGCCCCTAAGCACCATATTTATATGTCTTATAAATGCCTCCGGGGATGGTGACTCCACCACTTCCCTGGGCAGCCTGTTCCAATGTTCAATAACCCTTTCAATCAAGAAATTTTTCCTAATATTCAATCTAAACCTCCCTGGTGCAACTCGAGGCCATTTCATCTTGTCCTATCGCTTGTTACTTGGGAAAAGAGACCAACCTCCACCTCGCTACAGCCTCCTTTCAGGTAGCTGTAGAGAGTGATAAGGTCTCCCCTCAGCCTCCTTTTCTCTAGGCTGAACAACCCCGGTTCCCTCAGCCACTCCTCGTAACACTTGTGCTCCAGACCCCTGACCAGCCTTCCCACCTTTGTCTAAACCCACTCCAGCACCTCAATGTCTTTCTTGTAGTGAGGGGCCCAAAACTAGACACAGTATTGGAGGTGCAGCCTCTGTTATTATGTTGTATATGTTGATTGTGCACTCATACAGACACATTTATGTATGTGTATAAATATTAGATGAAAGACCACTGCACTTATAAAATATTTTTAAAAATAATTTTTGTGAACAGATTTAGATATTCATTCTCAGCCAGAATGATAAAAAAATAGACTCAATATATTTGAAAATGTAGTGAACCATGTTCTGTTCTTGCTAACAATGATGCATTTTCATTTAGATAAATCTGAAGAGAATTTCATCCCACTAATATGTCTTTAAAGGCTAATCAAGTAAATCTCTTTAATAGCATTAAGACTCATTTGGAAAGTTTACAATCCATAATTAGCTGTTTCTTTGAAACCGGTTGATAAAAATTTATTTTCAGAATAGATTATAGTTCAAATCATACATGTGCATGGCAAATTGATTTGTCCAAATATGCCAATTTTAAGCATTACTCACAAATGAACCTTAAAATCCACATGATTTAAGCACTAACTATTAAATAGTAGCCTGACACAAAAATTAAAGAACAGGTTTTAAGATTCAGTCACTAATCTTTATAAAAGGGCAGAAAGAAAGCAAAACAAAACAAAATCCCTTGCAGTCACATTCTGTCATTCTCTTTCAACTACTCTTCTGGGTTTCTTTTCCTTACATTTAATTTTATTTCATTATATGTAGCAAGCCTAATTTTTCAAAAAAACATTTTGATCCTGCTCATTTATTTTGGCACACTTTGACCATTAGCTTTTTTCTACCCTGAAGTGTTTTGTAACAGAATTCATTTTAACTTAATTTGTTTTATTAAGCTAAGGTTTTGGATGTTTTAAATCTAAGAGATTAGATGAATCTAAGAGATTCATCTTGTGAGGTCCAGAGATACTGCAGAATACCTAGATTTTACTAGTGATTTGTGAATTTTATTTTTTTTCCCCCATGGAACAATATGAATTGATTTTTTGCATTAAGTTTTCTTTTTTCTAACAATATTTATTTTTAAGAAATTTTACAATTAATGTAATTTTTGCCTTCTCTCCATAGGAGGGTAATCATAACAATTTTCAGGGAAAAAACCCCACTTCTTTCACCCAAATATTCTCATAATGAAAATATCAGACTAGAGCAAAGTTCTGAATCAAAAGATAGGGGTGGTAGTTTGCGATTTTGTTTATTTGTTTGTTTTGGTTTGAGTGTTTTTTTAGTTGGTAAATTATGCAAACAATGATATAGAGGCAAACGGAGAATGTATTAGTCCTAGACTCCTATATTACTTGGATTATGTGTCCCCAGTTTTGTTTGCTTTGTTTTGTGGGTTTTTTTAATGTTGCCTGTTATATGATACGTGTCAATTTATCACCATCTTCATTTTTCTAGGAAGAGCAGAGGAAGGGAATAGGAGAGCTCTCATGTCTCTTCACCACATTCTCTGCAGATTCACTCAGTATTCTAGTAAAGAGGAGTTTATCTTTGCATCTGGTGACTGCTGGCAAAAGGCCCTAGGGAAGCATGTACAACAGTCACCCAAATTCAAAAATAACCAAACAATTTGGGCAATAAGATCATAGAAAGAACAAAAAGGAAGATTAGGATTAGCGACAGCTCTGGCTATCTGCCTACTATGTATATTGGTGCCTTGTATGTCTAATAAAAAGAAAGTGTCAAAAATTTCAATACAGAATAAGAGTATGATTTAATAAGCATAACAGATGCTTAGAAAAATTATTCAAATGAAAGTGATTTCATATTAAATGCTGTGAACTATTTGGGAAGGATACTGTTAAAAAAGATAACCTCTTCCTTTGTATATCCTGGATGTGACTGCTCTGAAGTCCAATATGCAGAGGAAGTTTGAAGTGAAGAAAGTCTGGCTAATACCAGACAGGAGGCTTTAATACAGCTGGCAATATGCTGGGGATCTACTATAAACCTTCCAACCGGAATGAGCTGAACAAGGCTTACCAGTGATTCCCAGCACAGGATAAGAGTGTTAATTAAGAGGCAGAATCTACAGGATTTGTAACTACAGAACAACCTTAAAAGAAATAAATACCTTATTTATTCTGCTCCCTATATTATTACATCATTTGTGTTAGATGAATATGGAGTAAGATATATTTTATGCTTCTTGTGACTTCATAAATATGTTGTATATTAAGTAATTCATCTGAAGTATTGCTTCCTTCAGGTCAGCAGATCCCTGTATTGAGATGTCTGACTTGCTTTTATTTACCAAATTTACCAGACAGGGATTTGCCTAGCCTGCATACTAAAGCACACAACTCATATTTCCCTAACAAGCAGTCTCAGTTCAAAAAGCTTAAAACTACCTAACTTATTCTCCTCTTGTTAAGGAGATTTAGCTATGGAGGCATCTGCTGAAAACCAAAATGCAGGAGGACAAATTATATCTATCAAGTTCAGTAAACCTTTTGATATAAAAACCAGAGAACCCAATCTAGGTTTGATAGTCACCAATCAGTTGGCAGGAGGTAGTTAGGAAGTCGAAGATGAGGGACAATATGGACAGGGGTAAAAGCATAACAGTAAACCAAAAGCAGACACCTTCAATGAATGCTCAGAGAACACAGGTAGAAACAATAATCTGCAAATATTCAGGAGGTGGGACAGCTGGTCATACTGTTGAAGAGGAACTGGATGTTACGGTATGTCACAAAGCTGAGCATGCATCAAGAAGGTGATGCTATTACAAAAAAGGCAGATTTTGGATTGACAGATGTTCCAAATGGAAAAAAACCTCTTATATACAGCAAATATTAACGGATACGAGATAAGTAAAAAATGCCCACAAATACCACTGAACAAAATTCTGTAGTGTCATTTTCCAAATGATTGCATCACCATTACAGATCTACATGCTGCATGTATAGAGCCCACATAGTTTACCTGAATCAAAAGTAAACCAAGAAATAATAGAAATTTAGAGATATGCAAGCAATTAATGTTTAGATCATAGACTTACCTAATGGACTACTGAGCCAGAGTCTCATCCAGGATAATGCAAGCCATACCTGCACACAAAGGAAAACATGCTACCGATGTTACTGAGTTACACACAGGCCTCTGCAGTTTGCTGAAACAAGTTTCAAGACACAAATGCTCTTTGGAAGCTTTTCTAACATCTATATGTCCCACCCTGGACCAACTTGTTTGTTGTGACTGAATCTACATTTTGCTTCAGGGGAAAGTATAATTTGCTATCACTATGTGCAGTCACTGGTTCCTTGCATCAGTGAACAAGAGAGCAGACAGGGAAGAAAATGTGACTTCAAAAACACTAAGGTGTTTGAAGTGCCCTGACTTCCTCTACTGTTTGTTCTGATGATGTGTTGCCTTGGGAAAGCACAAAAGCAATATTTCTCTCCTACACCTGTGATCTGCTTGACACAAGGAGCACTGATTAGCTATCAGGGAACTATGAATCATTTCCCAGTTCTGTTGACCAGTTAATATTCACCTCAGGGGGAGGTAACATAGCACTGAAGTGCTAATGTGCACCAGCATCCTCTGACCTGCTCATTCAGACTGCAGTACCCCATCCCTCTCCCATATCCTGCTTTTGAAATATTCTCGGTGCAGGAGCCAGGGAGTTGGTTCCATCAGCTGTAGAAGTGATGACTTTTCCACTGGGAGGATGCTTTGGTTTTGCTCGTTTCTGACCCAATTACGCTGCCTGAAGGCAGCCGATACGGCTCTGTGTGTCTAAAAGGTACTCACTGAGCTTCTAACAGACCGTCAAGGGCTCTGAGCAGTCAAGGTCTACTGCTAATGGTTACAATAGGTAACAGGTCCTCTCTTTGGCCTGCCACTTAAAGAAGGGAAAAGAAAAGCAGGTGACATTGAAAAGGGATGCTTGCTGGTGCAGAAAAAAAAGTAGAACCACTGCTCTTAAATGGGAAGACACAGACTGCTGCTACAGGGGAAATCTGTAAAGGGGTCCTGAACCTGGATCCAGCTGCTGCAACTGGCAATATGGGACCACCATGGTCCAGAGGCAGCTTTGCTGAAAAATAAAGGAAAATGATTGTTTAGGGATAGGACCTCATGGCTACATAGTATAGTTAGCTGCCTAGCAGCTAACAGTGTTAAAAGTGTTAATAACAGGGTTACCTGTTACCACTGTTTCTTACGTTATATGTCTCTGAAAATCTAACCCTTATTCAGTATTGGTACACGGTTGAGTAACACCAAATGTATGAAATAAAGCAGCTGGAGCACTATAGTTGTTATCTTTAAATTCACAAGTATTCTAATAATTTACTAATTAAGTCTTATTAAATTGAGGAATAATTAAGAAGAGCAGGGGCTCAATGACATTTTGCATATAATGCTCAAGTCCTTTGTACTTAATACTTTGGTTTGTTCTAACTTTTCCTTTATCCCTGCTGTCACCAACATGCATTTTAAAAGCCTGCATGGGATTTATTCTTTTTGTTTCCATGGCAGCAATAAGACTGATCCCTCAGATATGGAAATCTCCATTTATTCTGAAAATTGTTTCCTGGCAAAATTGCCTTGGATCAGAATCCTGCAACTGAATATACAGGAATTTTATCTTTACATATATTATGTATAGATTTCTTTTTATATGCAGTCAAGGACAAATTGGTTCGGCCTGCTTCATGAACTATCACTTGTACGAGCTGATGCTTTTCTTGTGCTTCAATTTCAATCCAGAATTAGGAGTAAACTATTTAGTTGACCTTTGGACTAGTATAACCACATTTTTGGCTGTGCAGCTTGTGGCATTTGTGTTTCTAGCAAAATGAATGCAAATTTTGTTACTTCAACAGAGGAAAGCAAGAGCACATCTGCTATTTAGTGGTTTTGATCGTTTTAGTTGAATGATGATAGACTTTGCAGAGAATTATTTATCTGTTTTTGTGGATTCATCTTCCAATCAGTTATTCAAAAAGTTACAGATGATATTTTTGTTGTATTTATGTTGGGCCCCATTTTATTTTACAAAGCTCTTAATTAATCCTGCAAATGAATAGGAAAAAAAAAATTACTTTGCCTTGCTTCTTAAGCCTTCTATTTTATTAATAATTCCTTCTTATCCTTGATTAAAATTGAGAATCTGATAGATCTGCCTGCAAGCATGAGGGAAATCAAGCTCAGACACCTTAGTAGAAGTGGAATTGGACCCGGGCTAAATGCTTCAAGGCTAGCGACTGCAGTGAGTTAAATGAGGTGGGGGTGAAGAAAGAGAAGTTCTGTGACGATGTCCTCCACGTTTCCCATGGTCAGCAGCACTGGCTTTTTGCCATTCACTCTGTACCCTTTCAACCTCTGACATAGTAATAGGTTAAGCTATGAAATGCCACTCATTTACATGGGGGTAATATATTCAAATGACCTGCTAAAGGAGCTTAAAGCACTATAATTAACCCATCACAAAATACAATATACCACAAATGCTTTTTAAAGTTTAATCTACTAATGATGCTCAGCATGCATTAACATTTTCCCCATTTTTTATGTGTCATCCATCAGTGGTTAGATAAACACTCTGATTATCATCAGTTTTATGTCACTTTGAGAGCCCAAGTTGATAACTGCCATTAATCACAATCTCAGCGGCACGGCACTTTGAACATATCTACCACAGAGCTCTGACAGCAGTGACCAATAAGGGATGTAACTTGTTCTGGGGAATACGAAAGGATGCGCTTCATTGCTTTATATCTTCATACCATTTCAGCCACAGAGAAGCTCCAAGAACCATGAATATTAGGGAGTCTGTTTCTACTCAAGATAAGTTTTTTTTCCTTTGGGAACTAAAATACAAACTTGTAGTGATTAAACTCAGAGTAGCTTTGTTCGTGTTCACTCATATTTTATCAACTACGATAAAAGACCTCTGGCCTGTGAAGCCATGTATTTTTCTAATGGAGATTCAGAGAGAGATAAGCTGTTGCAAGAAAAGCAAGCTATGCCCTAACAGATAGTTAGGAAAAATACTGGGAATATCACTATCAGGAATTTCTCCTAACAGAGTTTCAGTCTTGTTTCAGCAATTTTCTTATTTTCAGTTTAACAATGAATCAACAACTGAGCTTCTGAACAAAAGACAAAATTCAACATGAAATATTTCAAGATTCATGATTTTGATAGTTTGTCTGTGATTTTTTATTTTTTTGAAGGGGAAAGGGAGGAACTAGTTTATGCCTTTTTGAACATTGAGCTGATATTACTCACTCTACACACAACACATACAGATGTTCTGAGCTATCAGACCTGCCGTGAGAAAATGTGAGTTCATTCACATGCATTTTTGTGACTACCTGAATGTCTATATAATATTGCAGTACCCTTAACATATGTCAAATCCATTATCTATTTAAAAGATATTTTTTTCTTGTTCTCTAGACACTTCAACAGTTCAAATGGAATATTGCCCATTAATAGGTCACTGAAGAAGTTACAAACTGAAGTGGTTAGACTGATGTTTTCCTGTAAACCAGTTATACTAACATCAGTCAATAGAGTAAAGTCAATCATTATTAATGTAATGCCGTTATACATGCCACATTAAAGAGATTCCATAAGTAATATACGTAAAAATTATTCTTCCTAAAGTGGAAAATTTTTATTTTATAGACATAAACCGTGATTCCTTACTTTGAACATTACAGTTCATGTAAGATTAATGTTGCTGCATACACTGGGAGCGCTAATCACAAAAAGTATAAGACAAACTTGCAGATTTCAGAGCCTTATGGAATAAATTTATGGGATGTATAAAAAGGCTGAAGAAGTAAGTGAAATTGAAGTTCGTTGTCCTTGAAGTGGGATATATGTCACTATGAATAGAAGCTGACTTAGCCTATAGTCAGTCTTCTTATTTTTAGACAGGATGTTCATTTTTTAATTTTTAATATCTACAGCCATTCTTCTCCAATTTAAGTGACTGACCTTCTTCATAGTTCATTAATGCAGAACTTTTTATTGTCTTTTGAACTGACCACACTTTTGCCCTGACATAAAACAATAACAATTTGCATGGCCTATGATACTGAGGAGGTCAGACCAGATTAGCTAAAGGTCTCTCTTGGTCTTAAAAACCTCTTATGTAACAGGTTTTTGCTGGAAATGTCATAACAGTTTGACTACATGTTATTAAATTAAATTATATACTTATTGAAAGATAAGTTGCTTTTTAAAAAGTACAGCTAAATCAAAAATATTTTTCTTTAAGCATATACGGCAAATTCTGAGCCCTCTATCTTATTCTTTTCTGACTAGGTTTTTACCTGCTATCCACAGTGACTGTTTCTTGCAAGCATATGCTAAGGGATACATTTCATGCGTGAATCATCTCCCCAGGCAAAGATATGTGCTTTCTTTACTAAAGTAGTTTCTTGGTAAACATTTCTGCTCTTTTTCATTATTATTATTTGGAGCTTTTAGGGTTTTATAATGCAGTGTTTTGTTTCAAGTTCATTTATAGCTATCCATTTGTTTAGCTGGAGAGGTAAAGTTAGAGAAAAACCACAGCCATACCTCACATTTGAGTAGAAAGTGCTAAGATACTCGACAATCCTTAGCTCCTAGGAAAATTTGGCTATTGGTAAGTTTCATCTCCTTCATAAGATGGTTACTTCCTCCTTGAATAAAAGGAGGTCATGCTGGTCATGACTTCTGGAGGGAATGTTTTTCACTGTCCTGGGCTTCAGATGTGTCATTTTGGTGGTGATAAAGGCAAGGCCATAACTTCAATTCCAAAACCACTACAGAGTAGCAGTCACTTTTTAGAGCCCTGTCCTCCCCTTCTGTCTTACCTTGCACAGATTTCTTTTATTCATGAGCAGATCTCATGAAAACATTGGGTCAACCTTGAAGTTAATCATGTGGCTGCACATTGCAGTAGGCAGGCAGGCTTACATGGCACATCCCCAGGTGTCCTGAAGGTTACATGTAAATTTTAAAAATATATCAATATTTGATACCTGTGAGGAGCCTAGTAATAGGACATAGAGGATTCTGTTACAGCACAGAGGATAGACCTTTATGGGGTGATCAAAACCATTTTTAACTTATTTTTCCTCGGTGGAAAAGAGGTGTTATGATCTGCTAATCAGTCAGATCAAACAGGTAAAGAGGATCAGGAAACAAGAACAGATGTTTGCCTTTTTCTGCTCACTGGATGGATCACCCAACCATGCCATTCTGCTTCATTTCTTTGTCCTGGAACGAATCCCAGTTGTGCCAGATGCTGATAATTAGGTGAATACATGCAAAATATATATGACATCATATCTTATAACATATATAACTTTTATACAATATGAAAGGCAGACATTTGTTTAGCTTCTGTGTGGGTATGCTCATTCTGCAGCTGAAATCTGCTCTGTGTACATCAAACTTACTTTTCAAGGATCCTACAACTGAAGACAGTGACACGGTACAGGTTTAGAATTAGGAATGATTAGTGTCTTTTTTCGCTGTACCACAAAGTATGCTCTTGAAAAGTAAAGATATGTAAAATAGAAGGTATTTTAAATGCATTCACTCCTGTTTTCTCCTACATTCAAAACATTATTAAATTTTCAATTTTAGTTTTGCAGTATTCTGAATCATCAGGCAGAAAACATGATACAAAAAGCTAGATAAAAATAAAAGGGCATTGCTCTATTCATACTAGAGTGCCTATTCAGTCTAGAGTGCCTCCTGCTTATATTTTTCCAAAAAATTCCTTTTACAAATTAGAGTTGAAGAATTCTTATGTTCTTTTAAATTAAAGTTCAGACTCTCACAAATGAGTATTTAAAGTACTAAGTGGGGAAAAAAAATTCAACAAAAAAAATCCTCCAAAACAACAAAAACCCCTTAGATATTGACAGTTTGATTCAGTGTGAAAATATAGTAATTTTTTCTGGAAGTTCTCAACAAAATATAGGCTAAGGAACAATGAGATTGCCTCACACAAAATCATAAGAACTATACTATTTCAAAATTTTACCAAAACATAAAGATTTTTGGAAAGCTTTGTACTTACATTTATTTTGACAGTTTTTGAAATGTCATATTATTGTAACTGTGACAGTATTGCTATGTGGTTATTTTTTTGTCCTAACACAGATGTTTACTATAAGCACTAATAATTTTAATTTTATTTTTTCTGTATTCAAAACCTTTAGGTGCCTCAGGTAAGACTATTTATAACCTTACTAAAGATACGCAATCACACTTGAATCCATTCTGTTATGGTAATTAAGCACAAACATTTGACACCATTTTTATTTTAATCCAAATCACTTTTTGTGTCTGAATTATCAACCCCAAAAAGTTAAAAATATCCTCAGGTCATCATTCCCATTCTGCCTAACCTGAGTGCTGGAGGATTTACTGAAATCCCCAATTAGCAAATTCTTGAATTATATACCTGTGCCTCAGGTACTTCAGTGCTATTCAGTTTTCTGCATCTGTGGGCACTCTCTTAGGAAAAACATCCAAGTTCAAATTTGTGTCTTATGATGCTTTAGCTTGTGTTAGTTGTCTGGAACAGTTAAGTATTTTACAGAGATCGAATTAAAGGGTGATATTTTCTAGCTTTTTCACTAGCTGTGCTAATGATTGCTTGAATGCATCTTTGCCAAAGCAGAGTTATTTGGCTCATGGATTTTGAATGGTGTGAGCATTTTGGTTCAAGTTTTATTGATTGGAAAGATAAGTTTTCAACATGCGATAGTGTTTTCTAGGTGGATGTGATCACCAGCTCTGTGCCATTAAGCTTCATTTGACTTTATCTGTGCTGTGCATTCAGCTGGCTACTATTCCTTCATTGATAAGAGAAACCCTAAATTAAGATTTGTGTGGAATTTAAGACCACACACATGTACTGTTGGAAATGCTATCTATCAAGTGATACATACCTTACACTTCAGCTGCCTTCTCTCAACTACCGTTCTAAATACCTGAGATCTTCTGCAGCATAATTTATGGTTTTCCCGTCAAAGGACATTCCTTTATGGTCATTTTTCCCTAATCCCGGTAACTTGCTTCTCACACTTGGTAAAGCATTTTACCTTTGAAATAACACATGCTGCAAAGGAACCGAAAAGAACACGTTTTCGTGTTTCAGCTGCTGCCAACCAACTGCTCATTTTTGATTCTATAGACTATGTAGATAAAAAAGATCATATACCGTGTTTTCATGTCTTCCCCTTGGGGTAATCACCATCTGGTAAAAAGTGATAGAAAAACTGCTGTTTTAAGCTCAGTAGAATACTAGTTTTACCTGAGCTTATTTTAAGATCCAGTGTTTGTTAACACCTGATAGTGCTGTAGCAAGTTGTCAAAGATTAAAAAGAAAAATCACTAACTCTTCAATTTGCCATGTATAGTAGAAAATATTAAATGAATGAACCTCAATGGCCAGTTTACTTCTTGGGGCACACTCAAGTATTCCTATATTTTCCAGGTCTCCCTCATTTCTGGGTGTCTAAGGAGTAAATTGTAATCTCCCTTACTAATAACACAGCCAATAGAAAAGATAACATGCAAACAAAAGATTTGGTTATGTCTTTCGTAAGTCTTTTAGTATATCATAACAACATACATTAATACATACATTTTCTTTATATATGTATAGAAAAATAGACAATGGATTTCAGATGCCATGTTTTCATAAGATAAAAATAGAAAACAGTGAATTTATGCATTTGCAGCTCTTCACATTCACAAGTAATATAATTGCATGTACCTTGAGAGCTGAACAATACTATACATTATGTCTGAAAGACACTATGAGCTATTCCTCTACGTATACATTTCTCCACACAAGTTATCGGTGCAAAAAGAAATCAAATAGCTTTCCTCTTAACAATTGCAGAGGAGAAAGCCTATGGTATCAGCTTAGTCAAGTGATAATAAGTTAAAACACATTATTACTTTACTGAGAGATAAAGTTATCACTGTAGTGCTTTCAGTCAAAGTAAGACGATTCATCCTGGGTGTATCTGGGAGCATTAGTAGTGAACATCACACCAACACTTCTAGTGCTTGAACTTTTACAACTTATGTTCAAAACTGTTGGAAGTTTAGCAAAAAATATCAGCAATCTTTCTTGAACACCCTTCTATTCTGGGCAGTTATACCCTCAGATGAGGAGTGATTGACTCTAAGCAATATATAATTGCATTAAATACAAATACAAATGTAGAGATTAAAGTAGGCATATGTAAAGCCTCACTTTATAATGCATTGTCCCATCACATACTTTATAAAATGTCAATATAGCTTATCTTTGTTATCCTGATACTACCTGGTCTTGTAGTTCTTTATTGTGCAAAAACCCCCCTACTGAAGTCATTAAATTCACATGAGATTTCACCTCCAGAAATAAAGGCCAATAATTTTCTCTTGCATGGGTAATGAACATGTACTTACAACCCCTACAAACCAATATTAACACAATCACTTCACTGTATTCATTCTTCCAAAATGAGCCTACTGCAAAACTCCATTACTCTTTCCTTCTCTGAAGTACTGAGATCACACCGAGGCCGTGTTAAAGCAACTGTATGAAGCGAAGTCACTTCTCCTACCCAGAAACAAAGATAATTGAGCAAAGGTGCACTTATAGAAGACTGGCAGGAAAGATTGCAGTGTGAGAGACTCATTTCCTCTTTTAACCATTTTTTTCCCTGTCGTATCTTACTTTAGCTGACTAAAGAATGATTTGATTCAACTACATTTTCTAAGTTACTGTAATTATCTGTCTTTAAAGACTTTTGGAAAACACTGGGTTTGTGTTCATCCATAGCTGATGAAATGAAATGCCAGAAGCCAGAGAAAAGTAGTATTTCCCCCCCTCACACCCCTCCACCATGACTGTGTTCAGTGCAGTGCAGAGTAACAGCAAAAGCTGTCACCATGGGGCCAAGGCATAGCTTTACTACTCACTCCCTCTCCATTTAAAAAAAAACCCAAAAACCACACACCAGAAAAAAAATCAAAACAAAACCATTAAACCACAAAAACACTCAAAGAGAGCAAGGGATTAGAATGGACAAATGACTTCCCAGCAGTCTCAGAAGGGAAGGTCAAAACAGATATTTGAGTGCAGGTCTGCCAGGCCCTGGGGTTAGCAGCAACACTGCAGGAGAGACAGTGTAATGTTGATTGAACATCCACTCTGTGGAAGACCTATATTTTATAGTGTGCCATGACAGATTTTTTCACCTGGCTTTTATCAGGAAAGCTTGATTTTGAAGCCTTTGTTCCCTTCGTTATTTGCTTTTTGATTAAACACCACCCATTGTTATATATTCTGAGAAACGGTGGCCCTGCAGCAGTTGTAAATCAATAGCTAGATGTGGAGGAATAAGAATGGGAAGAAAAAAAAAGGAAGAAAGTTGCTTACAGTTAAGTGAGAATGAAAGTTAATAAAAATAGGTCAGGCAATCGCAGCCCTTTCTCACATGAAACAAATGGGCTAATCCTAAGTAGGAGTCACACATCAGGATCTTCAGCGTATCTGGGGCTCATCAGGAACTGGCATATAAGTAGCAATATCAAAATCCTTTTTCACCGGTACCAGGAAGAGTTTGCAGGGTAATAGATTATCCTGCAAAGGATTTGTATTACATCTGGCTTTTTACCTAGGATTGAATAAATGTTGCAGAAATTAAACTGATCTGTTATCCAGTTCATGTTCTTGGTAATTATTAAGCTGAAGAACTATATATGAAGATATCAGATTTTTTAAAAAAGATCTGTAAAACTGTAATCTAAATAGATGAAAAAAAGAAAACAGAAGGTGACAGGTTTTCTTCACCTCCAAGGACAAACACTTTAGTTGCATAGTTCCTGGAAACAGAACCTTCCATAGTATAATGAAACAATGTCCAGAGTAACTCACTTTAAAATTCTACAAATTGAAATCCTACTGAAACTCCTACTTAACTGCCTGCTGTAATTAAACTCATCATGCAATCGTTAAAAAAAGAAAGAAAGAAAAAAAAGAAAGTATTTAAAACACAGAACTTTCAGATTCAGGCAGATAAATAGAAGACAGTCAAGCAGAACAAAGTTATTATTCAGGAAAGATTTTGCTAGTTGTATTTGGATTGCAAGCTATAGCAACTGTTAGCATGTGTCACTGCCTCTAATGGTATATGGGTTCAATCAGAGCACATAGAATGCCAGATGGGACTGGAGGAAGCTGTCAGCAGAAAGAAACTATGCTTTCTGATTTTTGCATTCCTGTGCAAAAAGCCACTATTGTCAATTGTTTTTATCTGTAAAGCCAATGCTTTTGTTATAAATCTTGGCATGATCTGGGATTACAAAGCCAGCAAGCACCAGATGGCTGAAGAGATTCAGGCCAGGTCTACAGCCTCCTGCCAGCCTTGTTTCAGCAATCAGGAGTATGCAGAAATATGATGCCCGTTCAACACGTCTGGGTGAGCAGATGCTCCTCACGTGTAGACACAGTACATACACTGGCAAAACTGTAGCATGACTGGTAGTACAGGTGCTAAAGGAAGGTAAGGAAGAAGATTATTTAGACAAGTGCAAAGCACAGAATTGGAGAAACAAAGAATACCTGCAATCTACAATCACAAATTAGCCCTAGTGTAGGCATCGTTTTAGATGGTAATGAATATCAGCACCATGTCAAGATTACTTTGCCATTCATTAGGCAGCTGCTAATATGAAATTATGTCTTTGCTTAAGCAGAAAAAGGAATTATCTTGACCACTGAGAAATATGGCCTTTCCCCAAAACTTCGAAACCTAAATTTCTAAGAGCCAGAAAAAAGACTAAAAACACTCCATGGTGAGCACACCCACAATCTTGTGAGTTTCTTCAAGAACATGGAACTGAACTAAGGTTGCCTAAATCCTGTTTTAATGTCCCAACACAAGGCTGTTTTGCCTCATCTACTGACATGCATATAAGTTGAAATGAAATGTTTCCTTCACCCTTTTTGTGTTCATGTGGATCTTAAGTCCATGATCTCTGAAGATATCAGACCGTTTCTCTTTAATAGAAAACAAAAATAAAACCTCTTGCTTCTCCGAGAGACAAGGCAGGTTGTGCTATGAAACCACATACCTCTTGTCCAGCGATGAACGCCAGCAGAGTGAGCTTTCATTTGTCTGTGGTATCTCATGCAGTCCATGCTGTCACTGAAAACCTCTGATGAACTTTAGCTTTTCCTTGCTCTTCTCTGGTCTTCTTCGTAGAGCCTTACTCATGCCCTGTTGTAGATTGCTGTTAGGAGATATTGTGGCAAACATTATGAGGATGCAGAAGATGAAGGGGGTAAAGTATTGAATGCCTAATAAAAGCATCAGCTGTAAGGTTTGAAATTATTCTTTAGCTTTTGTTTTTGTTTACTAGAACCACAGAAATATATAAAACTTCAAGTTGGAAAGGAGCCATAAGGATTGTTGAGTTCAACTCCCTGTTCCTCACAGGACTACTTAAAACTAAACCATACGACTAAGAGCATCTTCTAGATGTCCCTTGAACTCTGACAGGCTTGGTGCCATGACCAGTTCCCTTGGGAGCCTGTTCCAGTCACCGACAACCCTCTCAGTGGAGAACCTTTTCCTTATGTCCAATCTGAACTTCCCCAGCTGCAACTTCGTTCCATTCCCTTATGTCCTATCACTGGTGACCAGAGAGAGATCAGTCCCTCCACCTCCAGTGCACCCCTTGAGCAAATTATAGACTGCAATGAGGTCATGCCTCAGCCTTCTCTTCTCCAAGCTGAACAAGCCAAGTTACCTAGGCCTGTCTTCGCAAGTCTTGCTCTTAGGACTTTTCTCCATCTTGGTTGCCCTCCTCTGGACACACTCTGATAATTTTATGTCCTTCTTATATTGAGGGACCCAAAACTACACACAGCACTCGGGATGGGGCTGGACCACTGCACTGTAGAATAGGACAGTCACCTCTCTAAATCAGCTGGCTATGCTCTATTTGAGGCACAGCAAAACATGGTTGGCTCTTTTGGCTGCCAGGGCACACTATTGACTCATATTCAATTTGCCATCAACCCAAACCCCTAGATCTCTTTTCACAGGGCTGCTCTCCAGCCTCTTGTCCCTGATTTGTATGTATAACCAGGATTACTCCATCAAAGGTGGAGAATCTGGCACTTGCTCTTGTTAAATATAATGGTGGGTGATTTCCCAGCTCTCTAGTGTATCCAGGTCCTTCTATAAAACCTCCTTACACTCAAGGGAGTCTACAGCTCTTCTTAATTTAGTACCATCAGCAAACTTAATTAATGTGCATTAGATTTCTGTGTCCAGATCATTTATAAAAACTTTAAGGAACACTGGCCCTAAAACTGAGCCCCGAAGAACCCCACCAGTGACGGGCTGCCAGCCTTGTGTAACCCCATTTACTGTAACTCTTTGAGCATGACCTGTCAGCTATTTGCTCACCCAACATATTACAGATATCAAATGCATTTAAATGACCCATCTAGCTAATGTCAAGCTATTTTTTTTGAGGAGTTTCTGATTCCAGTACACAGAAAGAGGTGAGGCCGCTGCAGCTCCGTGTCCCCAAGTCCAGTCAGTAGTGAGGCTGAACATGAATCCCAACAGGCACAGTCCCACTGTAGGCAATGTACACATATATACACAGCTGGCTACACAAACTAAGACAGATAAAACCCCTTATACAAACACAAGTGGCAAAAATGGACTAATCTTGTCACCCTGTACGGCAATTCAGGATGAAGGCCCGATAGTAAGAAACACATACACCTGTAATGTGGGAGTATCCACATTATGTATGTATATATGTCCTACTACTAAGGGCAGTAGCTGTCCCTAGGCACTCAGCCTGTCTAGCAGTTGTTCCCTCCAGCAGCTGACTCAAACTACATCAGTCTCCCTGTTATTCAGCCCAGATTTATGGCCACTCCAAAACTGGCTTCTAAGCCACTTATCCTACTCGCTGGGTATCCCAGCTTGATGCTGACTAGTGATCATGCCAGCATCCATACCCATATACCCACACAATCTGCACACACTCTGGTCTCTCCAGCCACTGGCATCACAGACACATAGACATTCTGACCCCTGATTCCCCACTAGTTCCCAGCACTCTACACACAGCTAGAGTTCCTCACCCGAAAAAAACAGCTAGAAATGGCATTTAATAAAAAACAAGACAGACTACATTGATCAGGCATAGAGCATGGCCAGACCAAGACATTGCCCAGCCACCTGTTTGGATGTGCCCCTTTTATCCCTTTATCCCTTTGTCCCATGCTTGTTCCTCCCCAAAACACCTTGACCTTTCCTGCCTGTGATTCTTCCCAGTGTGACATCTGGATACTGGCACTGAGGCTCTTCTGGGATGACCCTAACAAGAGCTGGGGCTTATGTTTCTGATGGGGTTATTGGGGATCCCCCACTTGTCACTGTGACTGTGGCAGGATGAGCCTTAAATATCATAAACACACTTATTAAACTTAAAAATATAGGTTTATGACTGTAATGATTGTTTGCCCCAGTCCAGACTAAGACACACACTAATTCTATAATTGTCTTACAGAACTTACCAGGATGCCTCTCTCTCCAAGCAGTATTTAACAAAACTGTTATCTTTTGTTACAACTAGCTCCAGCCACACTAGGTAGGAGTTGCAAATCACCTGGAAATAATCTTTACTGAAACCCAGCAGACTGTATCGAATTTCATATAGAAACACACTTGTGCATGCAGATGCTAATCTCATTCAATCAGTAGCTGGAATGTTTTAGACAGTGTTTCTCCTGTACATTACATATTAATAGATGGCATAGTACTATCTTAGTAACAGGTTCAGAAGGCAGAAAAGGCAGAAAATATTGAGTTGTCTTTGTAAATCAGAATTATGCTGTGGGGGTCTCCACCCATTCTTATCTTCTGTAAAAAAGTGGCGATGATGGACTATCCTAGCTATGTATTAATAACAGAGGTAGCAAGTATG
This sequence comes from Calidris pugnax, assembly GCF_001431845.1. Taxonomy (NCBI): domain Eukaryota; kingdom Metazoa; phylum Chordata; class Aves; order Charadriiformes; family Scolopacidae; genus Calidris; species Calidris pugnax. The sequence continues at coordinate 10,615,254 of NW_015090830.1, read as the reverse complement.
CATATATTCCATTTAATTCATCATCTTCTTTCCAACAGAATATAATTCAGGAGGATGAATGTCCTGTCCTAGTCAAATGAAATATCATTTACAAAGCTTCTTATGTATCCTATCTCAAGGGACAGGGCTGTTGTAAGAAGAGGCCTACCATTGATTAAGCTTTAGAGTATTTCAGTAAAAAGACAAATGTATTTCATATATAATTTGCATTACCAAGACTCAAAGAAAATCCAGAGTCCTGTGTAGCTTAGCTAGTACCCAGTGCAGACAAATTTTTAAAAGTTCATTTAATTATGTGAAGATTCCTTAGTAGAAAAAATAAATTAAAATAAAATAAAACCAAAACAAAACCAAAACCAAACAAACCCCAAACATTTATATAAGTTCATATCAAACCAAAAGAGGTCATCAGTGTCTTGTTTTGATACAATCCGTGTATATTCCCACATGTCATACTATAAAATATCAAAACATATTTAAGGCAACAGCACTGCAAAATGTAGGTGACACATAAACCAGAGAATGAAATCCTGCCTCTGCTGACATGTGCAGGGAAACCCTTCTAGGTCCATACAAGGTGAGGCTTCACCCAAACCATTCAAGAGCAACAGAAGCTCTTCAGTGCAGTACTTTTCAAACTAACATATGCAAGTCATCAGTACACTACATATCCTCTGCTACTTTGTATTTTTTTTTAAACAGATCCCACTTATGAAGAGTACCAGAAGGAAACTGGGAGAAAGCGGTGCCCAAATGGTTTGTGAAATCTGTCTTCAATGGCTCTGGATCTCTCTAGCGACTCCACTGAGGCAGAAGAGGGCAACAGTACACTTCAGAGAATGTATGGACCCTGCTATGTTGAGCTAGCTCAACAGTAGTTAAGTTTTGCTACATAAACAAGTACCATCATTTTATAAAAAAAACAGATCTCCAAAGGATGGGCTCAATCAAAATTCTTTATGGCTTAAACATCACAGAAGCCAACATATATATACCTTAGCCAAAATTTGACACCTGGAAAAGACACATTCCATGTCCTGACAATCCCAGTGAATGAGACAAATTTCAGCTGAACTAATATTTGCTTATATATAAGGAAATGTTTCAAATGCAGAGCATCAACAACGTGAATTGGAGAAGACACTGACAATCACAGATTTCACTATGCAGTTTCACGCAGGAGGCACCACTAGCTCCATCATCAGCAAGCTGAGAAAATTAAAAAGACAGCATGAAGAACTGTGAACTTATATACATCCTACAAATTTTACAGTGGAATAAGTTGTATGAGACAGTAGGAGAGCTTTGTAGTAAGTAAAATTTTTCAAAGGAATTATTGCTTTAGATTTAGAAAAAGGTTGGACATGTGTATGAGGGAAACACTGTCTACATCTTCACTAACAAATGAAATTATGTCAAGGCTATTTCTATACACAGGAACTCAGTCATCTAAGTTGTTAAAATAGTTCCTGCCATTGCTTTGGCCTTCAGTCTCCCAAGCAACACTCACATATGTTAAGGGAATTATCACACATTTTCTGGCACTTGTGGATATATCTTACCTATGAGCACCTTCTTTTGGATAGTTTATTAGCATGGATGTGGGCCATTATGTGTCAGGTTCTCTCAGAAAATGGTCTTTGGCATATTTCATTTAATTATATAGCCATACACTCTATAATTCCTACTGTGTCCTTTATTGTCATGCCCAATTCATCAGGGAGCAATCATGTGATTAGGGTCTGTGTGTGTCTGCTTGTTACATCCTACAGATTTCAGCTAAATTCCAAAACTCTGAATGATAAGTAAATCCCTGCAAGTTTAATGAAAACAGATAAATGAGTAGAGAAGTCAGAGCTTGAAGTGCCCCCTTTTATGGAAAGGTTGCAATACAAGTGCACTGACACTGGAGAATCTGCATAACAGATCAACTTTGAGAAACAAACCCATAAGAAGTTTGGCTTCATTTATATTTCTGCTTACTGAAATGTTCATTGATTATTTGTTCAGTATCTTTGCCAGAAGTAGATTTAGACTCTCCGATTTTTAATTCCCTGTTTGATTCTATGCCTCTATCCTTACCACCTTCAGGCGTTTCCATCTCATTCTGTTTGGGATTATTTCCAAATCAAGACATTCTTTGAGATTCTGAGGGGATAGTATTTTAGGGAGCTATAGGCTAATAACTAAGCTCTTGGGTAGAGAGTCTTGTGGTAATTTAAGGGAAACTGTGACGATAGTTTGAGTGGTGATGTGTCTTAAAGATGAATGGCACTAATAATCCCTGTGCTGGTCCAAGCATAGGGACTCAAATCTGACAGTCTGGGACTCTATCTCTGTTCAACTATGATTCTTTGTGGATTTTTTTCTCCCCTCCATATCAAGGTCTATGAGTCATATAATGTTTAATCATGTATAGCATGGAAAAATAAGTTTAGAAAAGATAGCAAGACACAATCTACTTCTTTTTCCTGTCCTAACTTCACCTATGTTGATCCTGAGAGACATTTATCTGATCTATTCTTAGAGATCTTCAGCAGTAGAGATTGTACAACCTGCTGTTCACCTTTCTATCACCCGTGCTGAGTAACTTATGAAATGCTTTCTAAAGTGAATATACACATAGCACTGTGTATACTGGAAAGTCTTACTATTTCTGTCTTTTAATTATTGTCTCCTCAGAGCCGAGTTATTGATTTTGCTGAATATATTATGTCTGTTGGGGAAAAAGAAAACGTATCCCTTAATGCTAACAATAATGGGACAGCTATTGTAAGTCCTGGCTAACTCCTGTAAATTTACAATGGTAGAATTGATATAATGGTTTATAAAGATATATATGAGAAAATATTGTGGCCCAGAGATCTTGAATGCCTAATTTCTTTTGTATGCAGCTATTTGAATGCATGTTAAAAAAATCACATCAAGAAGTTGTTATAATTGCTATCAAAGTGCTGTTCTTCACTGATTTTACCTCACTTTTGCTATTTATTATATATGTCTTACATATGGGTCCTTAAATTTAGAAAAAGAAATTAGAAATGTGGATACAAAGCTGCACAGCACTCACATTTTGGGAAAAAGATACATTCAACCTGCATTTGCTTTAGCCTCTGTGGGACACTGAAACACTTGTCAAAGCCCAACAGGAGTACTGAGCTTCAAGGATTCATAGGATTTAAGTGACTTGCTCTGGGGGAAATCAAGTGTGCAGGATACCCCCCAGGGTCCCACCATCTAATTAAAGGGAGTTTTCTTTTTGATCATCCTCGTGTAAATATATAATAAGCCATCAGACTAAAATCATTCTGTTTACATATCATCTGTCAGTCAGGAAGATCAATGATGAGAACAAACACTTTATGTTTATCTGCAGAATATGTTGCAGATCATCTAACAGATTTCTTTATGAGGAGTTAGATCTCCATATACAGGCTGGGAAGCCTGGAACAATTCTGAATTCTCTTAACATGTCATTTTCAACAAGGAGATAGATGCTGAAGTTAAAAACCTCTAGGAAACTTAATTTTTGGACATAATAACCTATTTTATTCTGCACGTAGGATTCTTATTGTTGTAGTCATGCTTCTTTCCAGAATCGGAGATATCATAAAAAGTATTCATTTATGCACAGCCATACACATGATAAAGACTTTATTTTTAGCACTATATTTTTAAACATGATGCTATCAGCATCATCCATTGAGCTAAATGAAAGCAGACCACTCTCCAGTCTAATAAGATAAAGGAAAATTATTTTACTGTGTCAGGATAGTAGGATATTTTCTGAAACAGCACTGCAGTAAAAAAAACATAAACCAAACCCATTAATTTCATAAGTCACCAAAAGTGTATATGTTGGCACATTTGCCTATGTTTGGAAATAGTGCCTTCAAACCATTTAGAAAAGAGATAAAAAACTTTTGGGGTAGGTCAAGAAGACAATAAATCTAATGTAGAATTTTATAAATTGTCATATCATAGTTTTTTGGAGGATACCCTCTACAGAGAGCTACAAACAGCAAATATTCATTTACTTCTGATTGCTTCTCCAGCTGCCTTCCTATTTCACTTTATTAGTTCAACTTTATTTCTGATTTTATCATCATCATCAGACTTCAAGCTGGTTCATGATACTCTTCCTTGCTTTTTATATTCCCTTTTTCATATAAACAGGAGCTTTTTTTCTTTCCCAGAGCAGCCAGACTTTTCTCAAAGGCATGGAAATCCAACAAGTGAGGCATCTTTTGAAGAAGCTACAAAGGATTATATGAAGTATGAATGATACTAATTAGATCCTGTAACTTTAAAACAGTTTGAAAATTTGGGAACTTCTAAAGGCAAGATAATCTTCTTTCTTCCTTGTTTGCCTTTTAACCTTCAGTGATTACTCTTTATTCTCTTTCTGTAACCAAAGAAATAAGCCCAGATGAATATACACAGTATTTAGCATTTTTATTGGGGAGAACTGACAGTTCTTTGATGTACATTATTGTTAAATTCTTTGCTTTGGTATTAGAAAATGTGATTCTTACACCAAACCTCTACTCCTGCTCCATACATCTTGCTTTGTGTTAACAAGGAGGCTCAGCTTCATTAGTGAGGAAATTTGCTTAAAGGGTATGATCGCTTATATTAATATCATCCAATAAAACAGGAGGTATACTTGCACATTTTTCAATCTGAAACCAAAGGATGCGTCTTCTCATCTTCCACTGGAAAGTGGAATTCTCTAACCTACACTAGACAGACCATACTGGATGATCACAGTATTCCTTCCCCCTTTAAACACCTTTGCTTTTGAGAAGACAGCTTAGCCCAAGGCACAAAAAGAAGCAACCATGAAGAAACAATACTTACATTCAAAATAAGAGCACATTAAATCAATGCCAGTCTATTCTATTATGTCCCCTTATCCTCACCTCCATCTACATCTGCAGTCCTCTGTTATACTTACAAACTTAGCAGGCCTTCACTTGATAGGTAGATAACTAAGTAACTAAAGCTTCCTTATTACTGGTGATTTAGTATTTAACTTTTGATGCTGGCCTTCGTGCCTCTGCCACATAGTGTGAGGACATGTCCAACTTGAGCAGCCTGGTGTTGGAGAGATTGCTTATTCCTTCATGGCAGCTTCAATTTGCTCTAGGCCATTGGACCAGCTGCAACTTCTTTGTCCCATAAAGTGAAACTTCTGGGAGAAAACCATCCATTCTTTTCAATTTATTGCCACTTCCTTGAATGTCTCTACACAGTTCTGCAACTGCATCCTTTTCCTTTGTTTTCTTAATCCTTTTGTCCACAGTAATGCTCAATTGTAAATATTCACCAGCCCTCCATGTCCTTGTTATCTGTGTGAAGCAAATCAGTGCCATTACTTCAATTCCTTTTTTTTCTTTTTTTCTTTTTTTTAAATTTTTTTCCCCCCTCAGATCTCCTTACTCTGTATTTTCCCCCTTGCCATTAAGCTGGATTGGTCTCGCAAGACACACAGAGCGGCACCAAGAACCCTTGCTTCATGCTGACTGCTGACAATGATTGAATGTAATCACTTTGCTCCTTGATGTTAGGCTGCTGACATCTTCCTAACATTTTACTTAATTTCATACCACTTCAGAACAACCTGTAGCTCACAAACACACGAGTGCAAATACCTTCCAAAGTGTGTTCCTACTTCATGCTACAGGCAGAAGTGGGTGAACAACAAAAGAAAGAGCAGCATTACCACAGCACTTATCACATCATATCTGAGCTGATAAAATCTGGTGAAAAGATGTTACAGCCTTCACACACTATCACACCGGATTATTTTTTCCAACTCAGATATGACTAAGTGCATCTCCTACTTATATATATTGTAAATCATACTCTTGGAAGACAATGTGGAAAAGGTTCTTCGTAGATCTCTGGATTTCAGGCACAGAGTCTTCTACTATACCATTCACTTTCTGACTCTCTTACCTCTAGTGCCCCTCTCAATTGGTCCTCCTTTAGTGAATTCTGGCTGCTGTGACATGTTGAGGCGAATTTAACTCACTCTACACCCACCTCTTTTGATTTGGGATCTTCTTCTCATATCACCTACAGATTTGATTGATTGGGTCAAAGTACCATCTTTTTCATTTGCTGGTCTGAAGGAGTCTTCTGAAATTCCTATTTTCCTAGCAGCAGTACTTGTGCATGAACAGTACTGGAGAAAGCTTTACTTCTTCAAACGGTTCCTCAGAGCATTGACCTGTGCTGAGTCCGATGAACTTCTGATTAACCTTCCCTTCAGATTTCATTTTACTGTAGGCTTTTCTGTTACCTCCATATTGAATCTGGTCTTTCGCGCTTACAGATTTGATTCCAGCAAGCCTGATGTTACAACATGAGCCCCACAAAGGGCAACATTTAACAGCAGTATTGATTTATACCAAAGATTTTCATTCACTTTCTTGAATAACTTACACAAGCTAGCAAAAGTCACCACAAATATTTCTGTTTTTCTTTATTCACCACTTCCTTTGAGTACAGTAGCAATATATAGACCATCACGATCAGTCTGAAGTGAGCCACACGTTCCATTTCCTTGTACCTAGGCTAGCAACGACAAAAGAAACAGCGGCTTATCCCACCTCTTCATGTTCATGATAAAGATGAACACGATGAAGGGAAAGAAAGGGGGACCCTGCTTATGACACACAGACTAAGTTCAGCTTAGCAAGTATTCATGGGACGGCAGGCATTTGTCTCTCTTTCCTGAGCTGTGACTCAGATTTAAGGCCTAACAGGAGCCAGCCAGCAACACGATAAAAAAGCATGTCCTGAAGCAACCTTGAAATGGAGTTCAATAAATTGGAATGTTGCAAATGAAACAGTTAAAGCAATTGAAAACTGTCATCAAACCATAAAACAATTGACACTAGGCTTAGAACATCTTATTATGTGCGATCATATCCCAAATAACAAAATTAATTTTACATGTCATGCTACTGGGTTTAACTTACTGACTGCTAGGTATGAGGAACTGATTTAATGTGCACAGATTATTCCAAAGCTGTTTACTAAAGGGTGTTTTGCATACTCCTGTAACCAGATACTGTCAGACACAACACTGGCTGTGGGTCAGATCCAGTAGTGCAATTTTTATATGCCTAATTTAACAAAAATTAATTTATGCATGCGCCATATTTCTATTTACAGAACACAAGATTAAATATTTATTTTGAATTTTTACAATAACTTTTCCATGGAGAAAAGTGAGGAATAATGAGTAATGGTATAGAGCATGAAACTTTTAATTGATAGCTCCAATCTAACTTATTACTACTTTTTCTTCACCTACTTTCAGAAGTCTGTGATGATAAAAAATCAACTTTGAGCTAACACAGTTGATTACAGAAAGGGAAAATATATGTCTAGAGAACTCGCTGCAATGGCATCTCATTGAGTAGGCACTCTACAAGCACAGAGGACAGTCTCTGACCCAGAGAGAAATATGCACTACAGTTGCAGGAGAAAATATGACTGCAAGTTATTTAGTATTACTATTTAATTAAAAGGCCTGCCAACACACTGCTAATCTTCCTTCAATAAATTTGTCTAATACTCATATTACTAGAGGGAATTAATTATACACTATATGCCTCTATAAAATGATGTTGTAGACTTTCTTTATTCAGATAGCTTCCAGCTCCCTGTTACAGCACAAAGGCATGCATAAAAGGATCCCAATTACACAGGTGCCACAGCTATAGGAGTAATTGCCTCTTTGCCCTATGCTGATGCCCAACTAAGGAGATAGACATTGGAGAAATACTCTATGGTGTATCTTAGGGTCATCAAACTGGTCAGAGTTTGTCATGGTCACTTCCAGCTCCTGAGGGCAGGCTTCCTTCCCAAAGGAACTATACCTGTGCAACCCTGAGTATCTGTGAGACAAGATGCGATTGGGTTTGTACCTTTATATTCAGGAACCAGATGAGGTCTCACATTCACTGGTCCAGATATAGGATCCATCTGTAGGCTCTGGGAGGTCGCTTGGTCACCTGCATTTTCAAGTCTGTCATAACATTCCCAGAGATTGTGCTATAAGATATTGAGTTTCAGTAACCATTATCAGAATGGTTGTGATTCTTTGGGAAAGCAGAATCAAGAATCAGTGTACAAAAAGGGAGAGGAGAGAAATTCCAAGGTGATTCCTTACATTTGTATAGCTGAAGTTTCTCATTGTGATGTAACGTCAGCTATATAAATTAAAATATTTAAATACTAAATAAAACTAAATTATAATAGATTATCTACATTACAATAATAGGTACAGCCTTTTATTACCGATAGGGTTGTCACAATTCTTTATGTGTATTTTGAGTATGTACAAAGAGAATAAAATACAGTTCTTATCTGTATGTGTTTTCCTATCTAAGGTGAAGGATAATCTAAGTTTGCTTTCTATAGTACATAGAATTTTGCTTGGTGTGTGACTAAAGTTATGCATAATCACACAATCTCAGTTTTTAGACTATTTGAAGGTTCTGTTATACTATTTTGGTATTAATGAACTTTGATATTGAAGCACAAAAAGTTGATATAATTTGGTGTTACTGATCTGGTCATTTTATTACTGGTTTTAATCATTGTCACACCACCACTGCTTTTATCACTTTCAATGCAGGGAATAAACAGCTGTAATAGACCAGGAGTCAGAGTGCACATCTGCACACAGCTAGAAAATTGTCTCATATTTTGACCAGCAATACATAATTCTTAGTAAAAATGAACACTCAGAATTATTATCACTCTCTTAAGTGCTTACATATGTTTGGATATATAAAACACATAAACATATATTTGTATGTATGTCTACTTACATATGCAAAAAACATATATATGTGTTTATATTTATATATATATATCAAGTATGATGCTTTATTTGAAGATTTCATTTGGGAAATTACCAGCAAATATCCAGATGTCACCTTCAATAAGCATTCAGATGTTAGTGGCAATGCCTGGCAAGTTTACAAACTTCAGAGATACTGTGGTTTCAGCGGAAAAAAGAAGACACATCAAGCAACTTTGTCCTAGCATAATCTACTTTTTTGATTGTTTCTTTCATTTAGCCCAGCTGTTGCACTATATCTAACCCATAAAACCAAAAATAAATAAATCCTAACTTAAACTTTGCTGAATTTAGAAAGATTTTTCATCATTCTACCTGCCTGGTAAATGCTTTCTGTCATAAGAATTTGGATTGTGGAAATGCCTAGTTAAAGGCACATTAAAAACTTTAAGAAAAAAAATGTGTTTGCAGTGTGTATAGAGGATAAACATCATCTGAACCCTCTTATGCCAGCTGGAGGGAATCTCACATCTTTGCTCCATGTGGGAAATGGTGGTGAGACTAGCCATGCCTTTATCCGAAAATTCCTCTCTCACATCTCTCAAGGGAAAGGAGACTGACAGGACCTTAAGCTCCCCTTCCTACCCCCTCTAGCACCCACTGCTGCAGCATAAACATGTCTGCATCAAGGACTGTACTGGCACATAGGTGCTGTGCCAAAGCACCTCCAGGGCCATGGCGAGAAACGAGGTGTATGGCAAGGGATGCTAGCGTGCAATTTCGGGCCATTATACAGTTCCCAGGGCACACTACAGAAAAGTTGTCTTAACTATAACAGCTCATGAGCTTGCTCAAGGTTGGGAGGACACAAAAGTTATTTAGTTATTCTCATTTGGCAACCTGCAACACTCAGTGAGGACTTCAGTCTTTTACAGTTGTTTCATTTTGAAGTATCTGTGCCAACATACTCAATAAAACTTAAGAAGCACTGTACAAACATACTGCACTCTAAAAGAAAAAAAAAAAGAAAGTGGCCAGTTAAACAGAATGGGATTGAAAAGAAACAACATGGACATTATTGTACATTTTGTTTCAGATTTTTACAACACTAAACTTAGCAAAATTATTATCCACTTGAAAACCAGTAAGTATGCTTAGTAAAAATGCTACTTTACCTTAAACTTGTGACAATGGGCCCAGCCTGCAAAGTCTTGATTCAGAACCCTAAGATGCTCATGGAGTTGAAGCAGGAGCTGCCCCAAGAGTGAGTTATGGGTCATTAGTTGTTGCTGTTAAAAATAGTCTTTGTGAGGGTGCTTTCTTTTTTTTTTAAAAAAAAAAAACACAACTGATAAATGGTCATTTTAAAATTGCAATATGTCTCTTAGGAAATTCAGTTATATAGTTAGTATAGCTTGTTGATAGTTTTGGTTTTACACACTGAAACTGGTAGATGAGTGTAGAATTAACTCTTATGCAATCAAAACTCACCATCTTACAGAAACCTGAACATTTGTGTAAGTTTCCCAAGGCAAGTAGTATCAGCAACCTCAGTAGGAGTAATGAGAAGGTAAAAGTTATATGATATGGATATGAGAATGCTTGCTGCTCTGTGACCAAAAGTACTTCACAGGTTTGGGAATCTCATAATTGGCCTAATGCATGGATCTCAAAATCAATTTCAGACCAACATTTTTCATTCTTGTGTTCCAAATCTCACATTTGGAAGAGAAAAAAAATACTTAAAAGGTTTGATTGTCATACATTCTGCAAATCCTAAGGCTTTCTGCCTAGTGATGGATGTTCAGCCTTTCTGAAAATCAGAAAATAAGTGATCCCTGGTAAGTCCTTTTTTTATAGTGTGCTTTTGAAACAATACACAACATACTTTGAATTTTCAGAAGTCAGCTAAAAAAATCCACTGCCCTTTCTCTCGGTCTTTCCTCCCTCTCATTCTAATGCTTTAATAAATCAGACTCATTTACAGACCAGTGAGGAAAGTGGAATTCACGAGGGCTTCTCTGTATTTACAGTAGCACATCTTCATGCCCTGGCAGCTCAGTGCCATTCTTCAGAAATCAGACAGCAAAGCACAGATTGATTTTCTTTTTTTAATTGCATCCCTGCCAAGACCCTATTGGGAAGAAAACAGAGGTATGGAATCAGGTTTTTTTAGACGCACTGACACAAGCTTATTTGTCAGAGATCAAATCTCCAGTGAACAGCTTGCTGCAGCTTTTATTTCCAAGACTTTGATAATAACATCAGATTGATGTTGCATTGGTGTGCACTGAGACAGCAAAGAAAACTGCAAAGATATTTGGAAATGTACAGCAAAAGACAGAAAGGGAAGAGGAAAGAAAGCTGATGTTTTTTAACAGCTTAAAGACAAATGTGTAATACTTTTCAAGATATACTGCTGAGCAATATGCTTTATCAGACATAATGCAGCAAAACTAATTTGCGAACAGTTACACTGTTGATTTGTTTCTTCTAAAAGTTTAACTTTCTGTCTGTAGAACGGAATTTCAAGTTTTTAATGAAACTCTTGACACTTAGGAACGTGGTTAATAAAATCGCACATTTGCCTGGATTTCAGGCAAGATGTTATCATCTTTACACAGGCAAAAAAAACCCGTCAGCAAGAGTTGCTTTGGCAGGGATGAACGACTAAGGCCACAAATTCTTGATAGTGTCTTGAATCAGAGAGGTATATTTTTATATCTTGCCAAACTTGAGAGCACTAGAAAGCCAAATGCATGTCCGCTAGCTGCTAGCATTTATGAAATATATAATTCCTTTCAAATATCTTTTGCCTTCGTCCTCTCCCTAGCATCCTCTGCCCTTTTAGAAAATGGGGACTCCTACCTAGGAGAACGGAAACTCTCCTCTCTGCACTTTCAAAAGTATGCTATAACCACTAGACCACTAGACTTTTCCCTTTCCTCTGCTTTGAAATTGTGCTGCTGCTAGTTAGCAATACCAATCTCAATGAGTCAGAGAAAAGCAAGCCTGGGAAACTATCATTACTGATGCCAACTTCAACTAAAGACTGCAACTGCAATTATGACTCTCCAGCCACATTATTGCATCCAGTATCTGTGACAGGTTTCTATGCCTCACTAATCCCTATAGCATTTACTAATGAACAAAGGAGAAGCAGCGGGACTGAAGCCCAGATGTGGAAGAATCAAAAGCAATAAGGAGTCTCATACTTCACCCCTTTTTTCTGCCTACTCCTCACTCCTCCTTTTGTCCAGCTTTCATTCTCTGAGTACCCAGACAATGCTTATTTCAGTATCTGTAGTTTCAGTCAACAATAATGTGCCCATCCTCTAACTGAGGGACTCACTGTTTCTATGAAGAAAATATTTTTATATTGCAAAAGTAAAATTTCCTACTGATTGTATGCACTAATTCCAACCAAGTGTGTACACACGCATACAAATGCACACAAACAACACACTCTCGTAACTGGTGGCTTAATTGAGGCAGATATATTTTCTCAGCCCCCTTGTATAGACATGAAAACTACTGAAACAAAGAGAAGGAAAGGGACAAGCTCACACAAATAAATATTCAGGAACTGTCATTTAGCACCTTGAGAGTTTTCACATGCTTACACAAGCAATTCAAACATGCAACAGTATTGCAGATATGATCCCTTCCACCTTTAAAAATAAATCAGACGGCAGATGAGTAGTTGACCTCAAATACTTCAAAGATCCATTAAAAAAAAATCAAATTAATGATAAATACTTAAAAACCATAACAAATGCCATTAGAAAGGGGATTGTGTGACCTCAAGATTTTTGAAGATGCCTCTAATTAATTTTGTTCAAAAGTCTCTCAAATTTTGTTTCCACTTCTTTTTTTTGGTGAAAGTGTAATGGGTCCTTGCCATTTTTTTTACAACAGTGTCATTAAAATTCATGAAAATGCAGACAGCATCTGTCAAATGTGATCCACATTTTTTCCCAATCTCTTTACTTCAATGTGATACAAAGTCAAAATCATAGTATACATGATCCAGTTAATAGAGGTCCTGCATAACAAAGCTGACAACTTACCAGTAGATCACCAGTCCTGGGGTGGAAACACAATCCTCCATGAGTTTTCTGGCTACAGTAAAAGAGCACTTGAAAAATCTCAGTGTGTGCTTTAGTATTTGCCCACTTACTTGCTTCTTTTTGTTCTGGAACCAGTTTTTTGTGGTTGCATAAACTTTTTTCTTTTTTTTTTTAATGTAGTTCTTCCTCTCCCTGATTTAGGGAATCAGATCTAAATATAAGTATCTACAATAACCCAAATTGGTTAAATCTGATTAAATAAAGATTTTATTTGACTCTGCTTACTTATCTATTTTGATGGGCAATTAAGTAGAGACACCCCAATGAAGAGAAACAAGGACAAGAATATGGTTACCTAATGATTAAGAACATAGATTTCCATATATTGGAAAGTCAGCTTGATTTTGACATGAAACTAGATTTTCTGAAATGAGAACTACACTCATATTTCAATCCTTATTAAAAACTTGGCTTCCAGAAGTGTTTGCATTAAATTCAGTCACAGTGCATCAAGGAGATCTATGAAAAAAAAGATGCTTTGTTAAAGTAACCAAAAAAGATTCTTACCATCTTTAGCCTTATCTCATTTGGTGGAATACCTTAAGACTCTCCTTAAAAATGGTATCTGGAAACTACTTTACCTTCAAACTAAAAGTAATGTTAAATTCCACAGAGAACAGGAAGTAATACTTTCTTCTACCTGTCTACTTAGCTTTTCAGCACAAATAAAAAGGAAAACAAAACTCAATCTCAGCTGGAGCATCTCCAAATACTACATTGCTTAGTTCAGATGAGAAATTGTTTTGATTTCATTATATTCTCTGACAGATTTTGAGTAGGCCAGAGCAATGTTCTACAAATCAGTAGAACATAAAAGAGATCCAGAAACTTTTTAAAGTAGAGAATAGAGAAAAATATAATCTTATCTTCATAATCCGGATTTGTTTCCTTAGATTTCAAGAGATTTCATGAAGTGGAACCTCTTGAGCCACATTCAGAGACATCTATGAGCTGGACAGCCATGGAGGTTCTCTTTTTCTCTTATTTCTAACAAATGATCACCTAGTTACCACATATTGTTGCTTTATAGCAACACAAAGTGTGCTTTGTAGACAAGCACTCTTCACTGCAGGATCTTAGTGTTTGTGAAAATTGTTTCTTGTCACCTGGGCATATTGCAGTATCTTTCTCTTTCAAAGGATGCTCATCCAGTACCATTAATCCATGACCCCAAACCAAATTTGAGTTGAAAAAACCATCCTTGCCTACAACCATTTTCTCTGTCAGTCCACAGAGCCAACCTGAGGCAAACTGTGATTAATTGGCACAAAAAGCGATAAATAATTGGCATTCAAAGTTTGGTGTTCATCATATTTGTTCCTGTGAAGTATAAATGTTCTATTTAAACTATTACTTTCTATCATTGTAAGCCTGCCTAGGGATTTCTGAAACTATTTAAGTGTCCCAGCTGTTGCCGCAGGACTCTGGCACCCATCTTCACAGACATTAACTGACAGTCTCGTCTCCAACATCATTAGCAAAACCTTATTGTTTCAGCTCTGTAGACCTCATCATTCAACAAAGGAAATTATAAGCTAACAGATACATTTCATATTGATTTTGATGAGAATTGGATCAGACCTTGATTGTCTGGTAGTTAAACTCTCATTCTCATTACATACTTTGTACCGGGAGCTCAGTCAGTTTCCTTCCTTTATTGACTTACAGGGGCTGTTGCAGACTATCAAAACATGAGTCAGCAAAGATGTCACGGTAAGGTACATTTCACAATGCATCTTGCATATTTTTTTTAAGATATAAGCCACCCTAATGTTCCATAACTTTTTTTTTTTTTTTTAATTGCATATCACAATTACATTAGGGAACAATGCAAAGTCTGCTGTGGTCACTAAGATGCTTTTCATTGACTTCATTAGGGTCTGAAATAGGTTTATAATCTCATTCAGGCTCCGTGTCATCTCCTTTTTGGTGACCCGGCTTTTGACATCTTGCTTACAGGAACTTTTAAGAATATGAGGTAAATGCATAAAAAAGTAGATGGTAGTACACTGATACAAACTAGACATAAAATTATGTCTAAAGACCATGGATCCATCTCATCTGTTGCTGGGGAAAAAACACAAACTGCAATCTGCATCTGTTTGGAAATATATTAATCTACTTTTTTTTTTTTTTTGAAAGCATAGTAATTCTTATCTTTATTTTAGAAAAGGGATTTAATCAGTTAAAAGGTCTAAGTAGCATAATTATTAGAGTGGAAAGTGTGTTTAATCACTTTTTGAAGAGTGAAGTGGGCTTGATGGATTTCCTTTAATTAAGCTTTCCAGATGACTCAGACAATATAAATATTTTTGAAACTTTCCTCTATTACGTTCTGCAGCAGGTAAGTTAGGTCAGTAAACATTTCCAGAGTTTGAATTAAGAGGGCAATATATCACTCTATACACCATAAAAGGGAAAGATTTATTACACAGGGAAACAGATTTGTGCAGCCAGTTTATTATCTCTTTATATTAGATTATATTTCCACCTCCACCAAGACAAGCTAACCTCAAGGATCCTTCTTATTAACAAAAAAACACAAAGATAATGAGAAATGTTATAACGATGACATAACCTGAAAAAAGAAAAAGAAAAAAATCCAAATATAGTTCTAAAAGTGGAATAGCCAACCTAACAATCATTTTAAAAAATTCAAAATTATTTTGTATTTTTTGAACAACGCTTATTTTTATCAGTGAAAATGAGAATGGGCATTATTTTGCAAGAATCCAATCTATCTGGTCTGGTGGAATTTCATGACAGGAGGTGTACAGATACTGTTATGTGAATATTTTGTACCAGCTGTCTACTCAATAAGTGGCCAACACAAAATTTTACACTCTGATTTATCATTTGCTCTGAAAGATCTGTGACTACAGCCAAAGTTCTTTCCCTGATTTTTTATCCTTTGTTTTAATGTGAGGTATTTTATTTTTAGACTGTAACACTGGTATTGTACTCCACTAACTGGCTCAGGGTTAAAATGTATTACCACAACTGAGGTTTTGGAAAAAAAAAGGAACACACAACACAAGTACATACAGTAAGTACTAAAACTGATCATTAAATGATAAATGCATATATTTGAATAGAATATATTCACAACAAAGAAACATAGCATCAACTTATTTATTTAGATGGAAAATATTTTAATAATAAACTGTATACATGCAAAGTATATGTCACAACTAAATTTTAAAACCACTTACAAAATCAGTATAGTGTGTACCATCATGGGACTAGTAATTATGTGGGAATGAGTTAACAAAAATAATTTTAAAAAAAATCTTAGATTGTAATATACAAGAAGGAATAATTTCTTGTAAATTATTTATTAGATAATTAAATCTCTTTTTCTGCTTTGTAGAATTTGTGAGTTGACCATAGTTTTACCTAATGGTTTATTTAAATATATTCAACAAATGTCTTTCAAAAAATTTTGCTTTATAGATTTTACATCTTCAAGATGCATCCCTTGATTGTGATTGACTCAATAAGTCAAAGTAAATTGCTTCTTTTCCCTGATTGAATGTCCACACAAGACATTTTCTCTGAGAGAATAAAATTCTGGGAAAATCTTCAAATAAATATAAGCTCTTAGAGTTGCATTTCAATGAATAGCACCAGAATGGTTTATGTGTGTGTATATATATATATTTATATGTATATAAAGCATCTGGCATTTGACTTTCGAAGGCACTTGTATGATTTTGGAAACCTTACTTGCTGATATGTTCCTGGAAATTAAACACAAAGATAAAACTAAGCATGGTAAAATTACTTCATTATAATATTTAATTAATATTTGATTTTTTTTTTTCCTGCTTTTTAATGAGTATTGCAGAATTTTCTCTTTTTCAAGATCATCTTTACAATTTTATCTTGAACATCAGTAGGAAGAAAATAATGTCAAGAACTCATCACATTTAATGTGTGACTTACCTTTTATTAATGGCACCGGAACAGCAAAAACACTGGGAAAAGAGAATGAAGGAAGGATCGCACCTATACTCCTGTGATCCAGCCGTCACAGATAACCTGTAGTTTAATAAACAATTCAGTTATATTTTTATAAAATGTTTTAGAAAAACGAGAAAAAATTTTTAAAGATAGTTAAAATGGACATATGGTTGTTCACGAGGAGGTATTGTCATCTTGCAAAAGTTGGCTCAAAAGTTCTTTAGTCAATCAACAAATGACACATATAAAATGGAGTAGCAGCCTGTACAAAGGTATCTACTGTCATGCAGATAAATGCATTACAAATAACCATTTTGTTAGATTCTTCTCATGTACTGTTGCATTTAGAGTAACTCACTGATCTTAGTTTTGATAGAGGCTGTGTCCTGATTTATTTAATTTGTTAAAGACTGCCGTTTGATGTGCAATCTACATCTACTGAACATGGCTTAAAAGTACAAGCCCATGTCTTGGAGTATGTGTAGAGCAAATGTTTCTTAAAGCAGAAAAGGGTTGTAAGGGACAGATGAAGAAATTACAGGTAAACATTATGAATTTAGCCTTTAATAACTTTTCCTCTTTATACATTTTCAGTTCTTTTTTATCAAGATCAATACAGTTATATAAGAATATGGAAAACCATGCAGAACAGCATTTGTGTCAAATACATTTCCCCCTAATATTTTAAGGTAATCTTCAGTTGGTTTTAATCAAATTTGTAGGCGTATCTTCAACCGACTTCATTTTCTGTATTGTTTTCAATAGAAAAAGCTTTATTATGACTTTTTCTCAAGCAATTACTACAAAAGAAGCTGTGCTTTTCTTTATGAAGAAGCTGCTATCCATCCACCCTGGGAGTCCTAGATTGGTTGGTCAGTTTTTCTAACTAGTTATATACTTTGTAATAAATTGAACATCTGACAGACATCTCATAGAACTAAACCCACAACATAGGTAAGTTTTTAACCAATATCTAACTGACACAAAAGAAGACTCTCACTATTTTCATGTAGATATAGAACCTATATGAAGTGATCTTCTAATGGCAAAGGAATTTTTACTAGTCTCTAGGAAAAGAGACGGAATGAAGAAGCACAGAATTTCATCCATGAATTTGTGCCTTCCAAAACTAAGAGCAAGAAAGCCTAACTGCTTTTATACATTTATCCTTTAGTTCCCTAAAACAATATTGCACTTGTCTGATGTAAAGAATTTTGCTTTTAATATCTAAGAGAAATTGCAAATTGTTCATATAAAAAGCTTCTATTTGACAAATTCAAACAGAAACTGCCTTTTTTATTTTGGTTTGGTCTTACACATCTATTCATATAAGAGTTTGTTGTTTGCTTTAACATTCAAACAGTGATTTGTCATTTAAAACCTTATACTATTAATTCATAAATTCAGTAAATTTCCCTTAAGATCTGTGCTGTTTAGTCATTCTATGAATAGTGCAGTAACAAACTTATTGATTCAAGTTTAGCAGTTAGCTAAAAGGTTTGTTATAGTGCCGACAATATTTCAATAGGTCAATAAAATAAGGAAATACTGGGTAAGTCAGTCAATAACTTTAACAATGTCAATTTGTTTGCATGCCAAACCTCCAAATCAATCAAATGTGCATGCAAATAGCTCTATTAAATTTAATCGGGATTGAGAAGAGAAGATACTTAAGCGTATAATGAAAATTGTAGCTCTTCTTTAATTATCTGCATAAAGTGCATCGCCATCAGCATAACAAATACAGTTAATGCTTGTTGGGTAACAATCAACTGCTTAACCAATGACAATGATACAAACTTTCTTTTAAGATTTATGGTCCTCACTCATCCAAGCACCTAATTTCTTGTCCAACTTCAAGTAAAAGCATAGCCCGTTTAAAGATAATGGAGCAAGCTATGTAGCTGTTACAAAAGATGAATGCTTAAGAAGTTCACTGAAAAGCACCTCATATCATGGAGGAATATGCATTGTTTCCTTTTGATTTTGTATCTTGTCAATAAGTGAACTTTAGAAGTCAACATTGGTAAGCATTGCACCACTACCTAAACATAACCCTCAGTCCTTCAGGTGAACCCATTAATGTCAAAAACTGCATCTTTGGAAATCTAGCAGAGAAGATCATTGAAACAGGCATTTGGGTGTGGGTGAGCAGGGAAGGTGAAAGAGAGAAAGATAAAGGAAGATAAAGGAAGATTTTATGTTTATACTCTTTATTAAGTTGTGTGAAGGCATCCTGACAGGCTTTTGAGTTTAATACCTCTTTAATTCACATTTATGAAGTACAGTTCCCTGTGTTTCTACCAACAAACAAGCTGATTATGTAAATCTGGAGTGGCTACATACTTCATACCTCACTGACAACTATTAATTAACTCTTGTAGTTAGATGGACTTCATGGTACTTTGCTTGGCATATACACTGTAGCAATACAGGATCAGAATGAAAAAAACTGAGCAAGAAGATCTATTGAGCTATAGCTTAATCCAGGATTTCAGTCCCCAGGAGGTGTGGAAACCAGCTCAAATATTTTATCTGCATGACTCACCTGAAGCTCTAATGTATACGTGCTCACCAACAAACTATAGAGTATTTCAAAGATGGGAAATGGGCTTTCTAATTTTGCCTTATTGAAATTTTTCAGTATGCATATATAATTAAATATTTATTGGATCGGAAATGGACTGATGTAATGAGAATTATTCTAGCCTTATAATGAAAGGAGAGACATGAGCCACAGTTCCTTTTCCAATGAATGCTTATGGGTTTCATATTAAAGAATTTCATATTAAGGTATTATTGAAGCAAAGGACTAGAGCGCAATTCTTATTATTCCTCCCTAACCAGTAGGCAATAAATTCATTCTTATTCTCTTTCCGATTAAATGAATATTTGATTATTTCATGCAAAGCTGAATACTTCAACAAGAATATGCCTTCTCCCATTGTATTCCAAAACTATAAGTATATGACTTTTCAAGTCAACCATTACGTAGGAGGAAAAGAAGTCCATGGAAGACATGACTTGTGCTTCAGTCTAGTGTCCCTGGAGAAGGTGGAAGGGATATTGTTTCCTCTAGGCACCATGAGATCCAAACTTTGCAGAAAAGTGTTTCATTACCTGACTTTAGCCATCCATGTTCTCTTCCTTCTACCACATAAAACATTTCTTTAAATAACATTAATATGGAACACTTACTGTCCTCATAAGTTCCACATACGACTTCTCAGTAGCCGAGCTTACACTGCAGGAGTGCACTCTGCAATGTACCTCAAGACCCTGCATCCCTGGTGCATATACATGCATCTACCTACATATGGCCCTGCTTCTCCTGTTCCTGTGGAGGGATGTCTAGATTCAGAGAAGAGAGAGTGCTGATATGTAGTTCTGACTTGTATCTGTAATAATGCCCAGTGACTACTAATGAAGTTACCTAAGTAAAAAGGGACCTAGAAATGGAAAGAAAGAAAAAAAAAGGGATAAGTAAAAGAAGCACAAATGCTAAGAATTATGGAACAGATTAAATTCTTCAGAGGTGCAGCAGGTGACTGGAAAAGATTCACAACAAAAATTACATCTATCCTTAGGATGAACAGCACTATTCAAAAAGGCAGTGAACAGAAGGGATCTCTTTGACCTATGTACTTTTGGGCAGCAGCAGTAGATTTATCATTATACAACTGAGAAAAATATGCGAAGTAGTTTTAAGACTGCAGTACATGAAAAATGTGCTTCATGAAGTTACACTAAATGTGCTTAAAGATAATCATGTTCACATTACTGTTTCTATGAAGTAAAATGGAGGGAAGCTACTACCCCAGGCAGTCTCAATGAAAAGAGCAAAGCTAAACAACGCATGTAATGCTTCAGAAACTACAAAGCAATGGGCTTCAGCTAGAATGATGTTCATAACAATTGACATAATGGGTTGGACTATCAGCACAGTGCATGTCTTCCTAGAAATTGAGAGACATATGGGTAACTGGCCTTTAAGACACTTGTGTTGAACCATAATACTCCCTATTGAATTGTGTAGAACATTCTAACTGGTCTCAGCTTTAGCAGTGTGATGGATTAATAAAAAAGAAATTTCATTGTGCGAAGATCACCATTTCATGAGGATAAAAGCTGTGACCTTACCAATTTTTACATAAAAACAGTGCCTACACTTACAACTCCACAATTTTTCCTTCTCGTTATGAAAATATGGAGAAATATTGCCCAGAATCAAGTCCCAAGTACATGTCAACAGCATCACCAGCAAATCTCTCTAATTTGGAAAAAAAAAGGTGGAGCATTTCATGTGTTTCCTGTTCAAGTTTTATTTGATTATTTTTTTTATTCTGGATACCAATGTTCTATAGTTAGAATAAACAGCACTACACTTTAATAGAAAAGCAAAAGGAACTTAAGTCTTTGAATTAGACCTCAGAAAACATTAAATGGTTTGTAAGTCAGAGAGATAATTGCATTTATTACAACTTCATCACATTTTTTATTCATACAAATTGGAAAACCTATTATAATTTGTGAGATGTTAGGTTAGCTGTACTCAGTTCTCTTGCTGCTAAAATGATATAGTGTGAAATGAAATGTCTCCTAAAGCTTTTTTTCAGTACACAGACTAAATGAAGTGTAATTTTCTGATAATTACCTTCAGCAATACGAGCTACGTAAATTTTCAATATCAGTACACTGTACTTTGGTATCTGAGCCTTTGATGACAAATTACATTTACTCTTAATATGTTTTATTCTGTCAGATCATAAAAGAGCTATCTGGTATATCTGAAAGTTCAGGCTTCTATGCTTAACTTATGTATGAACATCTTCAAGACTGATTGCAGCAGTAGAAAAAAATCAGACATAATGACAGCGCATCTGGTGAATTAAATTTAATCTTTACATCAAGATATGCCCTACCTGATTATTCCTAAACTACATCTAATAGCTAGTGTCTGTCTTCCATCCCACAATAATGTCAACATTTAACATTGCCTAGATGTTCTTACATGGGCAAGATTTCATCAAATGTTTACTTAAATTGTTTTCCTCTGCATTTTAAATTTTTGTTGATGTTGCATTTTTGGCTCAGAATCTATCTCCTAATAGAAATAAAAGGTCTTCAAACTCATGTGTCTTCACAGTTCAACAATTGTCCACCACTGAACAACTCCTGCTTAGAGAGAAGTATTTTTAATGACATGTTGGTAAAACTTATTTATGTTAATGGACTAAAAAACTAGGAGACTTAGCAAATACTATTACAGAAGAGAACTAACTAGTGGCTCAGGTGAAAGAAATGTGATGCGCATGTATAAGGGACCACTTGTAATTTCTCCTAAACAAGGTAGCCTGAAGAGACTTAACATCTCAGGTACACTCAGTACCAGACCTTCTGCCCAAGGAACTGATAAGACTAACAGCTGCTTGTCTCCTGTGGGAAAGAGAAGTAGTGCCTGGCTTAAAGAAAAAGAACAACCCTGTTTTGATTCCCATGAAGGACGAGCTGTTTCTCTGAAGAAGACCAGTGTTGACCCTTGACTCATTATCCATGAAATACATATTAAATTTAACATTCTTGCATATGCTAATGAAGATTATCAAAATAACGCTAAACATATATGACTGTTTCCCCACACATATATGTTTCCCCACCCAAAATCATGCTGCACACCAGGTCGAGGAGGGGGGAGAAACTTGAAATGAAACTTCTATACCTGTTGCTAATTAACACAATGCATACCCTACTACTTGCCATAATTTGTTATATACCTAACTACTGTGGACTTAGTTAAGACTTGGTTACTAACCTAAGAAATGTTTGCATATGGACCTTGAGATTTGTTTCACACATTAGTCCACACTGCTGGGGATTTACGAATCTGAGTCACTTACCTCCTCTCCTTTCTGAGTGGGACATGACAGCACATTCATTGCTCAGTGGTTCATCTTTCTAGGTTCACCCTTCACAGGTATAGGGGCTGAGGATTGTTTTTGTTCTCTCTTGTTTATATCAGAAGCTAGTCCTCATTCACCTTCAGGGAAGTAACATTAAACATATGTCAGCCTAGGAGACTTTCCAGAATACAGACCATAATCTCATGGCTAGTTGATAAGAATATATATTGAAAACTTCTGTATTGTAAGGAGACTGAGCAGTGCCATTAGCAAAAGCTTAAACAATGATGCTTTCTTTTACATTTACTCACTTACTAGAATATCTGATTTTTAGACACGGCCACCTTTCCGGGGACATTTGCACATTTAACATTTAAAAAAACAATTTCATTTTGAACATATAATCTCTATTAAATTAAAACCAAGATTATATTATAGTTTTCTTTATGAGTGTCAGAAAAAGCCAAATTATCTAAGGTGTAGTTTAGCTCCATCTCAAATAAACCTGTTGGATGCCTGATTTGCATGAAGTTTCCTAGTGATGGCAAAAAAGGCCAACTGACTAGTTAACTGACATTAAAGAAAAAGCAGATAATTCAAGTTACAATTTAACAGGTGTGACCTAGAAACCACAGTAAGTGGAAGGCAATAAACTTAGAGCTATTAAGGCAATTCTTTTTTTCCAAATGAAATTGATTTTCATAAAATGGGAATTTTGGATAGTATTTTAAACACACCTCAGGGACGTAGGGATCTAGATCCCAGTGAAATTCTTCAACCTGAATATAATGAGATTAAACCCCTTAGGCTGTTTTGAAGAGCTTAATCTTGATGTTTTAGTTTAAACTACAGTCATTGAATATATAATACAAGTTGCCTGAAGACATGATGGTGTTCTGTTCAGCTAATAAAGGGCTCCAGTCTGAAAAGAAATGTACATGGATTATTTAAGAACCTGAGGAATATTACCTTTCCTTACCATATGTTAGAAATAGGCATTAAACCTCAAATAGTTCTGTGCTTAAAGTATAAAATTTTAAGAGCTTTAGCCTATGTTTCCTCCAAATATTGACAAAGCACTTAAATATAAACTGAAATGAACTGCAGGATGGGTGCAGACTATTCACAAACACAGGGAAAGTAACATGCAAAAGAACATAGCAGGATATGGGCACAGTAAGATTCAGAGAATAGTTATTCTGTCCATATTAACTTGGTCCATTAGTACAAGAAGCTTTATTGTCCTGTTCTGTATGAACTATGCTGTCTTTTTTGTTATTCTTTTACCTAGACAAGCATGTTGAAAAAGACTAGCCAATAATAAAGTTGCTAGGTTGCTTTCCCCCTCCTAGAGTGGTGTTGCATAATAGATACCTTGGGGACTGATTCCCCTTTATGTGGCTTTTGATACAATCCCACACTGACAACAGGAGTTTCATGGATAGCGAACTCCGATCTGGTTTTTTAATCTGATAGCGAAACATGGTCATTACAGTGTTTTGATTTTGTTTTTTACTTTTGCCAAGTGGCTGCATCTAAATTAGTGTTTTAGTCAGGGTTTGAAGTGTGCTTTTGAAATGAATCCATTAATAATACCTACTGTGCTTTATATCATTTTAGGGAGAAGTCTCTGACCACAAAAACTCTTGGATGTATCATTCATTCATCTTTCTGGATTAAAAAAACCCAACACAACAAGGTTCAGGAGGTACCGTAATGCAATTCATCTATTAATGAGCATTTATCCAGTGGTGCCAGACCAGAGCTAGAAGAAAGAAAAAACCCCATGAAACCTAGAGACAGTCAGTCTCAGCAGCAGCTGGGTTGCTCTATAGACTTTTTGTGTCATACTCCTCAACCACTGCTTCACTTAGATCTATTGCTTCCATAAATGATCTATCACATTGAGTTATGTTCACATAACATGCTACAGAAAAGGAAGCAAACAAACAAAATACCTATTCTAGAAAAATTGTTAAGTTCACGATTAGAAAAAGTCAGAATCATTGCTGCAAAAGAAAAGCATCAAATATGAAGAAATAATTAAGATAGATGTGAAATTACTCTCTCATGTATACTTTATATAAGTATCTTAACAGAAGAAAAAGTCTCCTTATAATAGCAGTCTCTGTCATTCCTCGGTGTATAGAAAATTCTGGCTTGGAACTAAAGGTAATTCTGTAGATCAAAATCCCCTAACTTTGGTTCACTCTTTTATCCATTTTCCTGCCTACTCAAAGACCTAAAAACTTTCTTTGCAAATTGCTCTTATTTCAATTTTCTGTATTCAAATAACAATTATGGCAAGTTGGGGTGTGACAAGAGACTAGAAATATTACAGAACAGCAGCAAATCTTAAAGAGTCTGAGCATAGCAGAGACTGGTCTTGAAAACTGCATTTACCTGTATGGAACCTGGATGAGGAGGACATGCGATCAGATCAGTCTGCATGCACATGCATATACCATCTGCATGTGCATGGTCAAAGTTCTGTCATATTTAGCAATAAATTTGTGAATATTGTGCCCTCTAAGAGCAAGGCCAGGCCAAGGAATGTACAGGCTTCCCAAGGATTTCCAAGAACTGTGTATTCTCTTTTCAGCTTTGCTCCTACCCTGTTGAGGTCTGTGAGTCTTTGATAGAATGTGTGCACACCGAAGCAGCATGGAAAATGATCAAAAACCCACAAGAAGGCATTTGTCAGAGTGAAGAGAACTGTTAACCAAAGCTGTACTACAGGAAAACTGCTTTAATAAGAATGTGAGAATGCTTCAGTAGAGTACTGAAGCGCAGCTAGAAGCCCAAGCTGCTTAGACCCTTGACAGCTAAAGAGGAGAAAACACTCAGCTGTTAGAGGAGTTCTGGCTGTGGATTTTTTGGAATGGAATGATTCCACAATTAAAGGGGACGGATAAGCACTCTGATAATGAGGCATTAGAAAACCTCTAATGACACTTCTTAAAAAGTGCTGCTGATGACTGTACACTTCTGCTATGACTCGTGGCACTGCAAGGTGAGAATAAGACAACTAAACACTCAGAAAGGATGCTACGTACAACAAGCAAGACGCAGCCTGCCAAGTAGCATACACATGCTTACCAACGTGTATAAAAGTCTTTGCATCAAAGTCTCCAGACAATTCGACAGTATTCAGAAGTGGAATAGTGTGGGCTGGGAAAAAAAAAAAATTCAAAATTGCATTTCAGGATTTATTGGATCACAAGAAGGAAGTGACACAAGCGATCATTTTCCTATTAATGTGTGATGGGAAGAAATATTGTTTAAATGAACATTGAACTGAATTTTGTTTAAATGAACATTGAACAGCAATCCCAGAAGATTTTAAGGCTAGTCTCACAAGCTGGATAAAGTCTATATCCCTGGGGACAGAAGGTCAGCTGAAACCTAAATATGGAGTATGCAACTACTGGTGAGGTTTGGCAGCTGAGTTACAATATATATGGACTATAATAAGGAGCACAAAATGGAAAGCGACTGGTGAAAGAGCAAGGCTCTACAACCCACTGAAATTCCAGACCTGATACTGACAAAAGGCAACATCGTACTGAGTGACAACTATTGCGTAGCTATGGTAGATTACTGCTGCATTTCTTGAGCTGGTGAGCATTTGGAAATGAAAGGAAATGAGGAATGAAGGAAATGAGGAAATGAAAGGCACATTTTCCAAGTATCCAGCATAACAGAAAAGAGGCACACAGCACACCACAGCAGAAGGTGAGAGTATTGAGTACCAAGTGCTTTCTACTGGTCACTCAGAGTGAAACAGGAAGGGCAGTCAGCAGAAAAGGTGCCTGATACTGATGGCAAAAGCAAAATGAGAGACAGTAATAACAAGCTGGTGATATTTAATCACTGTACATCATTCCAGAGTCCAGATAGTGGATAAGAAGGAAAGAAATAGGATGAAAACACTGTTTCCTGATTAGAAGAAATTCTGTCAGGCTAAAAGAATTTTATAGGTTTCTAATTTTACAGTTCTTGTACCGCATTGACAATTTTTAAGGCTCTTTAAAAGGTGAACCTTTGCACATCACATTGTCAGGCAGTTATTGATGTCATTTGTGCAGTCCCATTTACAAGCACTTTCCTTCCTCCAGTTTTTGCATTTTTATCCTGTTCAATAGGTCTGTCAGTCATCAAATGTGTTAAGGCTGAAACTATCTTTTGAATGGTATGGTCGCTCTATCATTGGAGCACCTGGCAGAGTGCTTGCTTGTACTTAAGCGAAGCTCAGAACTTCCCTGCTATGCATCACAAGTACAACTTACCCTTCATTTTACTTATATCAATTTGAGTAATAAATCATAGTTCCTTTACTGAGACAGAACTCAAGACCATTTTCTCATTTAATAGCTTTCATCTTTATGATGTTCCATATAATGGATATCACAGTACATTAATGAGTTTGCCAGCATTATCAGAAGATGTATCACCATCTACATAGTTCCTTTTTATCTCTGGAAAGGCTGCATGAATTTATCAGTTCTATAATTTCTCTTCACTTATATGGATTATATAGATAAAAATATCATGGTGGTTAAGAAATACTTTGAAACATCCTTCTTAGTTAGCAATGTTCTTAGTGTACAGTTACCGTTATGTTTTCTCATTAGCAATGATATACTATGCCTCAGTCAATAGTCAGAATTTGTCTAAGGAGAGTGTGACTACACAGAAAATGATTTAATTTTAAAAACAGAATTAAGAACTGATCTACAGAATATGGGATTTCATTTATTTCATTAACAGGATAATAATGCCCATGAATGAAATACAGTATTAAAAATAATAGATTGAATTTCTAGTATCCCTGTTTGGGAATCATCCAATGTTTCTGTAAGGATACAGGATAAGCTTCTTTTTAATGAAAAGGTGTGAAATACATCACATTTGAAATACAGAGTAACAAAGAAAGAAGATGGCTTTTCTACAACAGACCTTTAAACAAGAATTTTTGGTTTTTTGAAGTAAAAAAAATGCTCAAAAGATTATGTGGATTTCCAACTTTTTTCCTTTTCTTATTGTAAATCTTGTGATTAAAATTGTTATCAAAACTAGCATTCAATATTTTCTATTGTGGCATAACCTGAGGGAAGACTACAACTACATGAACAGGAGCCAAAAGTTGTCCAATATTTGCTGACATCTTGTAAGAGCTCCAAGACAAATAGTTTCTAGCACTGGTGCTCTTGGGAGGTACCTTGATAATGTTTTGAGTTTTTGCATAAAACTTTGATTTCCACATCAGAGACAGAGACAGGAGAAAAAAGAACAAAGTATGATGCCTCTGAAAAAAATAAAATAAGCCACAAACCATATAGGACACAAAAAGTTTTGGAAAATATTTTCAAGTTTGTTTACTAACTTTGTTTTCTACCAGTCACAGAGGTTGATGTACTTTCAGCACAGCAGTTCACTCAGGCCTCCATTCTGCACAGACTTCATGTATTGTCAACTTTATGCACTGTGAATGACTCTGTTGCTGTGTTCCCTTATGTAAAGTTTTGTACAAACACCTTTGAACAATTGTGGCTTTAGGAAATACTGTTGCATAAGGGGTAATCTACAGCTATGAGGATTCAACTATTATTTCTCACTTCCTGCAGCTATCAGCCAGGAAGTTCCTATCTGGGCAAGTAGATTTGGTAAGCTTTTTTTCAAGTGTAGACTGTGAGATAAGAGACTGGGTCCCCTTACTCTGAGTCTCTCAGAGTCAAAAATGTGCTTAGGTGTTTATGTTAAACCTAAGCTGGAATTTCAGTGGTTAATGCTAATAGAACAATTTCCTTAATTTACCTACCCACATTACTAGGTACCTGGTTATCCTCCAATAATGTACTTCAAGAAACTGAACTTCACACATGTCCACAGTGCATGGACCATTATGCAAAAAATAATTCATGGAGTAAGAGTTAACACGCAATAGAGGGAGTCCAACTCTGCAGCTTAGGGTACCCCAACACCTATACCCATTCAAAAGAGTACTTCTCTAAACTACAAAGCCATTTCCATTCCTTTCTCTTCCTTGTTCAGTTGAATCTGAGATACATGCTTCTCTTCAGCATTTCCTGATTACTGCCTTAAGCAGCGGAATTTGTCATATATCAGGTTTGTCAGGTTGATTTTTTGAGTCAGCAATCTACTTGCTAGCAACGGCATGGCTAAAACTCTATGTTTTCAATGTAGAATAGAACTTTGATTACTATTCTAGGGACTCTTACAGTAGAAATAAGGCAACAAAAGAAGACAAGGAAAAGGTTTCTCCTTTGCAATGAACTTTACAAAGAACACTAAAGGACAGGGCAATCAAAT
Source organism: Calidris pugnax (assembly GCF_001431845.1). NCBI lineage: Eukaryota > Metazoa > Chordata > Aves > Charadriiformes > Scolopacidae > Calidris > Calidris pugnax. The sequence continues at coordinate 10,586,104 of NW_015090830.1, read as the reverse complement.
TTGGAAAAAGAACACACAGTCACAATGTACCTTACATGGACTACATCATGGTTTCCCAAGAGAACTCATATTAAGCAACAGCTGCCTTCTGGCTTTTCAAAGACAAGGGAGGTAGGTAACGCAATGATGACTCAAAGATAGTCTTTCCTCTCTATATTAACTAGCAGTATTCCACAAAGGTTTAGGAAGACACATTTACAATGACACAAAGGTAGTTACTGATTACTTTGCAATGCAAAATATATATGGAAAATAGTCCTCATGCCTGACTTTTCAAGAGTGTTCCAGGATAAGGATATCTTTGTATTGACACAACATTTCATTCTATTAATTAAGCAGTTGAATTACAGTTGAAAAGTCACCAAGAAATATCTAGAGAACCAAATTCTAAGACAACAAAACTGATACCAATCACAGTCAAATCCTACCAATAAGACCAAACGAAGGCTTACATCTCTGTCTTAATGACGGTTGCTCCCTGATGATTGAGAAAAAGTACTCAGGACACTTCAATTATAAAATGCAATAGTAGTTAGATTGATAAAAAAACCTCCACACTAGTTATGATGATGTTAGTCGGATAAAAGCACAGAAAATCGATCATAAACCTGTATTCTTACTCACAAAAATTCTTTCATAAAGATGTGGCCATTCCTCTGCTGAAATACATCTGTGCAGCGTGAGTAGAAAGAGTGAGTGGAGTGGATAAGGAATTCTGGATGTTTTCTCCTTGTGGTAGCAAAATTCTCTATTTTCTTTGAAATTTTGGAATTTTGGAGATAAAACTAGGATTGTCAATATTATAAATATATGGTTTTGAATTATTGTTTTTTAAGTTTTGTCTCATGTTAAAATATGGCTAATAACATTCAGATACTTATAATACAAATCTTTAAATGCAGCACCATTTCCTCCATATTTTTCCAGGCTATCCTGCTTATGTAACTCATGGGATTTTTTATAGCATAGTATCTTGGGATTCCAAGGGAAATGGCAGGCTTATAGATGACTGGAAATGAAAAAAATATATATGTAGAGTGATTAAAATGAACGTATCTAGAATTGGACATCTACCTTGTTGATTTCATTGCAAATACTCTTGTTTCAACCAGGTACCTCTCAGCTTAACTGCATCCTTCTTCCTTTCCAGTCTCTCCATTTGCATCTTTTTCAAGGCTGGAACAGCACATGAGGTTGAGTAAATATACCGGCTATTTCTTCGTACATTATAATTTCACCTTCCTTCAGAGACTTCGAGTGTATAACCCCGCTTTAGTGTCACTGAAAATTAACTAATTTGAAGAAAACAAGAGCAAAAATTTTCTTTAAAACCACTCAGTTTCCTCATTCACTCATTCTGCTGTCAGTGGAGGGAGCAGTCAGAGAAAAAAGGGCCTAGTTTCACCAAGCACTTATGAATCTGGGGAAATGCAATTATTTGCAGTCAGGATCTTAATTTTCCTTTTTATGCCCAAAGACACTCCCTGAGCTGAGTGCTTATTGAAGGCACTTTCCACATCACAGTTAAATAAATAAATGCTCTAGCAAAGGTCTTACAATCTAGGTAGAGAAAACAAAAAAATGGTGGGAGGACAAATTGGCACAGAGCAATGAAATTATTTTTTCAAGATTCTCTGGCTAATTAGATTTACAGTAGTGCACAGAAACTAGTACTCTGAAATTGGTGAGCGAGTTACTAGATATCTTCTCTCAGGATACTCTTACATATATCATAAGACAAGCTCACTCACAGCAATTCAAGATATGGAGAACAATGCTAAGATAAATTTTATGTTACCTCTGAAAAAGCTAACTATTCCTCCACTATCACTTAAGATCTATTCACAAAACCCCACATCTGAAATACAGTTCTTTGTTGTCATTTGCATAACATTTATCTAGCTATTTATCTCCTGCATGAGTTTTCCCTTACCAAGAGCAGACAGCTTGAAAGAAAGTATTTTAAATGAAAGTGATATACATTTAACTAAAACAATTTTCTGAGAAGTAATTTACACTTCCTGCTTTACTAGCCATAGAATTCAGTAGTTCTGAAGTGCTGTGCATAATGAATGTTAACCCCACAGGGCTAAGCAATAATTGTCATTTTTCTGTCTTAAAGGTTGCAGCTATTATTTATTTATAGTATAATACACTCAAGTTGTCATTCAGCCTATGACCGTGCCACTAACCACCTTTATTCTAGAGTATAAAAGAAAAACTGCTCAAGGGATAAATTTCTATATGCAAATTACATAAAAGCTATTAAAGCAACAATTGCTCATAATGCCAAAATATTGAGGATGGTGAGGCAAAGGCCATGGAGGACGATGACAGAACCTCAGCTCACTTCAGTGGGCTCCGTCTCAGATTTTATAGTGTCTCAAATTCACACTGTAAAAAAGCAATGATACTCTTCATTTAAATGTGCTGGTTAACTTTCAGCATCTTACTTATAGTGTCTTTTCACCAGCTTCATTTATCTCTGGTTTATTTGATGAACTGAAAAAAACAGCTTAAACTCATCTCTGCAGGAGGCAACAGCCTTAACTCCTGATACTGCAGTGGATTTCCAGGACACACAGAAGTGGGGCAGGAGCTCTTGTTCCTCTGGGAGATAATAAAATCAACAAGTTAGATTCTGATGTTTAAAGCCTTCCCCCCATCCATAAAACACACAAACATACACATGCACAGAACTGCATGTGATAACTGAGTTTTGTTTTATATTATATCAGAGTCCTCACACGGGGAACTCGTGAAGTGATTGCTTTCATCTTTTTCTGTAAATAGGAGGAGCATCTTCATCTGTATTTTAGTATTTCCATAAATAATAAAAATAGTTACTTGCTATATTTAGCATAGATGGAGAAGCTATCAGTGTGCCATTTTGATGAAGAACTGAAAGAAAAAAATGAAAAAGGAAAAAAGCAACAACTATCTCAGATTCTTCACAGGGACTGCACAGCCAATTCAAAAGCATCCTGAGGGGTTTTAGTACATTTTCTGAACTTCAGGGCTGTATTTAATTTGACTATTTCTATTTTTCAAATGAAGATAATTGAAAGAAGCAGGCCAATTGTAAATTCTTAATGCTAATAGACCTTTAATTCCTATCCAACATAATTTGTACAAGTTTATATGAATATATGCATTTTACATCTATTGTTGCTTAGAACATAATAATTTAATATTAAAAATATTACCTTTGGATGTTAAAATTTAACTGCATTGATCCTGACTTTGCAAGTTATCTAAATACTGACCTCATAATTAGATAATGAGATACCTAAATAATCTTCAAAGCCTGCAACTTCTAGACAGATTTTCATCAGCACTGAGCATTCCCAGCTGGATCCAATAATATCCAATCCCTTATAAGATCATGTCTTTATATCTGAGATTTAGGTACTCAGGAAAATTTCATTAAGAAAAATATGTATTAATTTACATTAATGAAATAATCTTGCTTAGGAAATCATTAATTCATCACACAGAGCATAAGACCTTTACTTAGTATTTTCTTAGTCACGTGTCAGGAAACTCACTCATCTACTGAAGTAAGCATATGATTCGTGTAGGCCAATTCCAAACAGAAGGACAATGAGTCCCTTTCTCCTCTGGGTGGAAGAAGGCTTCCCAATGGGAAAAAAGCAAGGATCAATGAGATCCACTGCTGAATGAATGGTAGATTTCTCTGAATCTGCTCTCCCAAGCTGAAAGTAAATCCCCGCATCCGTGCATGGCGCACTCAGCCCTCCCGGTTCCATCATCTACCTATGCTCTAGCTTCAGATTGGTTTTAGATCTCCTGGCTGTGCACACACACTGAAGACCAGCTCCCAAGAAGGTTAGTTCTCGTTATAGTATCTTACTCAAAGAGCCTTTGAGAAGATCAAAGAAGAGGCCATTCTTAGGCTTTAATGTCCTCAATACCGTAAACTCCAAGACAGATAAGCAGTAGTGCATGGTTCTTTGCTTCCTACTTACTATTCCTGCTTTGAAGATGTGGGTCCCTACAGGGAGCTCTTGCAGGAAGAAAGAAATGAAGACATTTGTCTCATGGCTAAATGACACAGACCTTTTTTCAAAGACTTACAGATTTTGCTGCCGTGTTGCATTTTAACTGCAGATGTATTGTTCTTACAGACACATACAGATCATTAGCAACACTAAGGTCACAGACCAAATTCCATTATTAAATTACAAATCCAAAGCATTTTAGCCCTCTATAGCAATGTGACCTTCCAGTATCTGAGACTATGAGAAAAGTTCACTCCCTAGCATTCACACTTTCAATCACAACGAGCAGCCTACACATGATGATTATCCAGGTACTGACAAATGATAAAAAGACTGATTATTTCTCTTCCTTTTTCTTCTTTTCTTACTGATTTGGTAATGATGACTGCTCAAATGTCTTTGCATGTTTCATTGTCATCATTTTTAGCTTTTCCTTATCCTCTTTTTTGGATAAGACTGGCCTAATTATCTAGTGATGATGATACATGTTCTGAGACTGAAGAGAGCGAGATCTGAGAGCTAAATAAATCAAGCCTCCTTTAACAGTGACTAGTACTGATACGGGCTGTGAATCTCTTATTTTGCTTCAACAACCAGCACTGTGTTTCACCTCAGTCTCTGTTTAAGGTAATCCTCTTACAGTTTGAGCGAACCATGCAGTGGTCAGCAGCATGCACAGACATTTCAATATCACAATATATTAAGAATTTAAAATGATCTTGCCCAGATTTAGTCTTTTATTAAAAAAAGTTCACAAACTATTCTGTTCTTTAACTTCTTGGCAATCTTAAATTATTTTATTATTTGACTTTTCCTAGCGACTGGCTCTGTGAAAGTTACTTGAAGCATCCTAGCTGTATATTAAGGACAGATGTTTTGGTTTTGCACCCCCTTGGGCAGGGGGAAAAAAATTAAAATAAAAATTAAAAAAAATAATGTCTTCCTAATTTAGAAAATGAGCTTTAGTCCACTAATATGTATTTAGTTATCAGTAAGTTTAAAATTCAGAAACGTGGGGAGTGCTCACCTGGTCCATCCTTGGCAAATGGCCTGGATAAAAACACTTGTTAAAATACAAATGTGAGTGTAAGTGGTACAGGTGAATCAAACACAAAGCCATCCGAGCAGGCATTTACCTAGACCTAATCCTGTGAAAGAGAAATACTAGACAGATCAAACAGTAACCTGAGAATTAGGAAGAGACTTCTGAAACAAAGATGGAGTTAGATTGAAAAGACACGTGTGTGTGTATATATATATATATATTTACAAGCAGCATGGAAATTGTAACATGGGGGGGAGACTTTTGACTGAAAACAGCAGCAGTCAGCTCCTGTTTTGAAAGTGCTAGCAGTCACCCCACAAGGATCACAGTCTCTGCTTGGGGCTGATGGAGCAGCTTCCCTATGGGGTGCTGGGAGCAGCCTGCACCCAGCTAGGGCAGTGTGTGCAGGACACAGCAAGCAGGTGTTCCCTCTCCAGGATGTGCATCACCAGGTGGCAGGAAGCAGCAGGGATTTACACAGAGCTGGAGCATCCACATTTCCCACAGGAGAGGTGTGCAGCTGGGGAATCTGCTCGATCCTCTCAAAAAGAGGGTGTGATGGTAACACCTGCCTGGAGGCAGGCAGAGAACATGCATTCAATTGTGTGCATGTGTACGATTACAATGTTTTGAGATTATTTATAATTTATCTTAATGTTCAGAAAGATGCTTAAAAATCTGTAGGTGTTCATTAACATTTTGTTAGTTTCTAGTATCATGGTTTATCTGTTGTGTTACTGATACCGGCCCTGAATGCAGTTCACTGATTGCCAGTTAATTACATTTTGTTAATACGTCAGCAAACTGCCTCAATCCTAATTTTGTTTTAATTACATGAGCAGAGCTGTTTTTCCATGAAACACCCGTGAATTAGCTAAGATAGTAAAATGGGGGTTAAGTGATGCATAAGTTTCATGCTGTCTGCTAGCACTGAGGTGAATTTCATTCATTTTCAGAGCTTAATCCTGCAGGTATACTTTACATTATTGATAACTACCAAAATATTTCTTTTATGGTTGTGAAGGTAAGCATTTAAAGTCAGGCACAGCCCAAATTAAGTTGGTTTGTACAATTTCTCCCCTTTGATCAAGTGAAGATTAAGTGAGGAAAGGCCAAAGAGAAAAGCAAGCTGATGAGAGATCAAAAGAAACCCACAAGACAAGCCTACAAGAAAAGATTGAATAAACCAGGCTATGTAAACTAAGGAAGAGAAGAATAACAGAGGAGATGATACTATTTCCAAATATATAAAGGCAGCTATTAAGATGTAGACAGAATTATATTGCTGGTGGTGTGGGCAAATAGGGCAGTAAGCAAACTGCAGACTGTACCAGATTAGGCATGAGAGAAAACACTCCTCTTAACTTCTAAATAATAACGTACTGGAATGGGTTCCTGCAGAGTTTGTAGTTTCTCTGTCTTTGAATGCCTGCAAGAACAGCCCTCTCCTTGGAGCAGGAGGATGATTAGGTATCGTTCCAAGGTCCCATCATCCTCCATAATTTTATGCTACTATGTAATAACAGGTTGCCTCATAAAACACATACTCTGAACGTGGACCCATAATCAGGTAGAATGAGACTATGTCCTGAAGGATGCTTGCCCAGAGCATTTCACCTCCCGAGCTGAAGCTAAAGTATATGCAGTGGAGAAGGTGGAAGACTGCAAGGTGGTCTTACATCAACGAAGCCCTGAACAGCTGGCTTCTTCCTCTTTCTGTGGCACAGAGACCTTCTCTAACAACAGGCAAAATGCAAGGCTTGCTGAACTGTCGTCACCGAGTAAAGCACTACGGCTTCTGCCTGCCTTCCTGCCCTACTGAGCTGCTTGTTGTTTTGACTTTCTGTAAGTTACCTTCCTCAAAACAGAGTTGGCAGAACTGAGCGTCTGGCAGTATCTCAGCAGCCCGGGCACACTGATGACAATGGTAACACAAGCCCACCTTCCTGAACGATTTGATTGAAATCACTGCACTGTGAATGGCAATGGCTGAGGCAGTAGCAGATGTTTTATTCTGCTGACTCTTCTCTGAGGGAGGGACATTTTGGGTGGACAGCTTGGTGCAGTAACATTTTACTGCTCATCTCCCACAGTGAGCAAAAATCAGCTCAGTTTATCCTTCAAGAATCCTGACACTACAGTTTCCACTTGCTAGTAACTGTATAGTCTTTATCTTCCATGTACTTAATCTGAGGTTCAGTTTTGAAACCAGTGGACACTCTATATAAATCAATTGGTGACTTTTCTTATGCCCTGTGAAGTGGGGCTAATACCAGTTCCTTTCCTGTGATCAGACTGTATACCATGCTCTAAATGAGGCAGAAACAAATAGTGTGTTATCATGCACTGACACTTGCATAGAAGCAGGTAATGTGAAACTGTGTTTAATATGGCATTTTTAAATATTGAGTGCAAGACATCCCCTCTGAGCATTAGGAGAAAACAGGTCATTTATGTATTTATTTGCTACAGGGCTTCACAATTATATTTTTTGTGAGGGCAGGGGATCTCTCTAAAAACAGATGAGACCAGGAGGAGGCAAATAATTTTTTCTTTTCCTAACTGAAGAACAATACTTTTTAGTTGGTGGTTAAATGGAGATTCACTCATTTCAATGCAGATGTTCCAAACTAGGACCAGACAGACAAGCCACAGATCTGTACAGTTATAGTTTCAATGGAAATCTTTTTGACTACTAGGCTTAAACACATGCACATTAAGCACAACCTTTAAAGTCAGGTTAGATTTTCATGGGACAAAAACATGCTCATTTCTGATTTAACACCACTTCTCTAGCTCAGATGATTTGATCCTTAAAACATTTCAAAGAAAAGGGCAGGATTTGTGCTTTAAATGACCAATATATAAAAATACAAGAAAGTATTTCTTATAATGTTGCTTCCCTGTCAAGCCTATTTTCTAAAAGGTTGAAACATTTCAATGAATATTTACCCAAAGTTCAGCCAAACCCATACCAAGGAAGGCCAATTGCATGTGAAATGCTTACAAGAACTCTAGCTTGTCCAGTCTATATGAAACACCATTTTCTATGGGACTATTTGTGTCCCTGATATGGGACTATTTATCTAAGTAAGGATATCAAGATCAGGTAGTAGCAGTCCATGACTCTCATATTCCAGAATTAAGATGGGCAAAGGAAACTTCAGATTTTCCATGATATTACAAAGGACCTGACTCATTTTAAGAGGTCCATGCAATGACCACTCATCTGCTATGTCTGCCAGTAGCATTATCCTTCTGAGATCAGTAGTACTGGTGACAATCAGTGGCTAATAATTCATTTTTCTCATCTCACTAGACGTAGTTTGTATTTTATAGCTGTTCTCTATCACCTACAATAAATTATTTCCTATCTTGACTACTGACTTAGGATTGTTGGATGTGTTCAGGTCTAATTTCATTAAAACGAATCTCATGCTGGCATGTAGGAGGGAAGCAATCTAATTATATTAGCTAAAGAACTTACATCTGGTTCTTTTTGCTAATGCTGTCTGGCATCTGCAAAGGCAAACCAGCTGACATCCACGATGTTAATCTTATTAATTTTTTTCAAAAGATCTCCAAAGAGGAAATACACTTTGCATAGTTATTGCGCTTTTTTGTATACAATAGCAACAATAATTTTGATGCCTGTTTGATTAGATAACAAATCTAATTTTCAACTCTGCTTTTCACTGTACAAGAAATTTTTAGCATTTACACTCTCATACTGAGAATCAGTTTATTGAGAGAAGTACAGATAGTAAGTAAAGCCCCCAAGCTTAGGTTCACAAAGGATTTCTTTGGTGGGGCCAAGGAGAAAAGAGAAAAACTAGCTGCCATCCTTAGCATCTATTGCAAACTATAGATGCTGAGAGCCTCCACTAGAATGCTGACTTAATGACAAAATCAAGTAAAGTCCACAAACAATTCAATGTACAGCATTATCAGCTCTCTAATTCCAGATCTCTATTACTTCTGTCAGCTGTGCCTGAATATAGCCTTAAGTCTGCTATGCCATCTGATACAAATCAATTCTCTCTCTCTCTGCGCCCACCACGCTCCTATGACTCAGTCTCCCCTTCCTAGTACCTGGTTAGATGGTTCCAAATTCAGCTTGCAATCTATGTGGACAGAGAGTCCACATATTATCTTATGCATAAGCTAATATAACAGCCAGATGTAGCCTCAGTGTTAGAATTCTGCAAGCATTTGGAAGTTCAGAGCAGCTTGCTGCCTGTTGGCTACCTCTGTCCTGTCCAGCATTGCAAGCAAGGAGTTCTTCTCTGTATTGGTTCCAGACTGCCTGGTCTGGAAGGCTTTGACAGAATGCATCCAATCAAACAAACTGTACTCAAAATATAGCCAGTGAATATAACAATGGTCTTTCCACCTCTTTCCTGCTCAACAGGTCAATGTTTAAAGTGTTCTGAACATAAAGTCTATTACAAATGTTCCCTGTCATACCTGAGAAAAGTAATAAAAAGGCTCTTTTCCTACAATGCAGTCTCCAGAAAGTTTTGGCCTGTAAGGATTTTGATCCATGGTCCGTGACTGTTTAACAAGTCTGCTTCCACTTGTTTGCAAGCTGCTCTTTCTTTCTCTGAAACTTCTTCAGTTCCCTTTGCAGCTAAAACCCCTTCTACCTACCCAGAATTGTCAACAGTTATGGAAATTAAAAATGCTGTCAGATTCCGCAGGTTACCAGTGATTTTGATTTTTTGACACAATTCCCAGAGCTCTCATGCAGTTTAGTTTCACATTACTCACAATACAATACTGTAAGAAAAATCCTATTAGTAGGAGTCAATGTTCAGAGTTCAGAGTCAGTCAGGTTTTTTTTGAGAAGAACCTGTTTTGCTGCTTGGATCTGAACATCTCTATGTTAGCATGCCATCCATAAACCAGAAGGAATTTGGTAGTCTCAGGGTCAATGGACGGGATAAGCCAGCTGTCATCTTGTATTTGCCCTTTGAGAACCTTCCCTGTTTCCTTAGGGGTGTGTACATAGGGAAAGATGACTTTTTGCAATGCAGAACTCACAAGACCTATTTCTCCTTGTAGAAGATTGCTGAAATAAAAGTAGAGGTATCTAATTATATTTTAAACAGTCTGTGAAGTATTTTTCTGTACTCTGTACTTCAACCATGTGCACTTTCATTCTTTAAATATGAAAAAAAATAAATTGAATCACCTTGAATATGTACAGCTATTCAGGTACATTCTATAATGGATTTTCAGTTTTATTATTAGCGAAGGTCATACAAGAGTTTTGCTTTACCCAGTTGGCTTCTAAAATATTGAAGGTTAGAATTTTCCCATCTAAGAAGTTCAAGAACAGCACATAAGGACCAAAGAATACTCCAGTCTCATTAATTAATCAAGTCATGTCACAGCAGATCTTGTTAATCCATCCTCAGAGGAAACTCGAATGATGTTTCAATTCTCTATGCAAGAATAGACAGAATAGTGAATAGTGATAATGTTATACAATTACAGAGAGATGGGCAGCATTTGGAGACACCAGAAATTAAACTAATTTTTTTCCCCACCAGTGACTAAAAGACATTTTTTAGGTGTTATCTTTGTGAACTAATCTATTTAGAGAAGACCAGCAGGATTATATTTTGATGCTAAATATTGTAAGGTGACTGCATTAAAGGCTCCACTGGAAAGAACAAGAGTTAATGAATTTTAAAAGTCACTTTGTTGCGTAAAACCCAAGCAGCTTATTTTGGTGTCTTTTATCTGTTTGAAGTCACAGCAGAAAAATGAAGGTGTTCACAATGTACTAAGAGAGTGACAATGACTGGGTATGTAATAATAGCTGCTGCATTACTTTTTCTTGGCCAGTAGCAGCATTTGCTTTCTAGTCCTAAAAAGAATCAAATTGCTAAATCCAGCAATCAGGCTCACAGATTAGTAGTTAATTTTTTTTCCAGGATGAACAAATATTTTAAGTCTGAGATTTACTAGTAATACTCTCCGTTTAGTCAAACTGAGTATCTTGCCTCTGTCTTGAGAGTTAATGAACACCCTTCCCTAATCCCACCAAATATCTGAGCTCTATGTAACTGTTTACAGGTGAAAAGCCTCTCAGAGGGTAAGGGATCATTCTCATACTTCATGTTCAATATGTTTAAGTAAACAGCTGAGCTTAGCTCAGTGACTTACAAAACTGATGCTTGCATGTAGATAACACATGTTCCCTATATGAAAGGAAAGTAGGAATACCCCACATTTCGCCTAATAGGATTTATGAAGGGTAGAGCTGATGTAAAAGTTCTTGAGCTGGACCAACGGACAGGAAAAAGTTTTTCTTTTTCTAGCCAAGTTGGCTGTTACAAGTTTGCAATAATGGAATATTTATTCAAATTGTAAAACCAAGAAAAATCATAGTGGTGGTTTTTAAAATTGTTTTACTGCTCACATCTCAAGGTCTCTGTCCAGATGTAGATGTTCTTTCCAAACCTTGCCTAAGGCTTTTCTGATACTTCTGACAAATACGTGTGAAATTATCTCTTAGACAGAAGAGTGATGCATCTGCAGCATGGGTCTGATCCAAAGATCAGTGAAAGCAATGGAAAAACTCCAAGTCATGCAATCACTTGTGGATCAGATCCCTGAATTGTTAGTGATGAAGCACTGTATAAAATGTCAGCCCCAATTAAGCTATGGCAAAATTCCCATTCTGTAGGGTCAGGACTTCAACTCTAAAATTTTCTCAGTTATCTATACTCCATCGATTCCAATTACTTTCCAGTTTAACACATCTACAAAAGTGAAGCTTATTTGTAAAATCAGCTGTAAAATCATCCTTTTTTCACTAATCCCAACACTTCTAACACTACTGTTGTATAAAATGAGTTCCTGTTTCTTATGTATTTTAGTTATTTTTGCCTCTTCTTCAGGAACAACGGTCAGTAAAAATGTGTGCTCATATTTGCAATTATGTGCTCTTTCATTATGTTTGTATTCCTTTTTGATTTAAGTTTCACCACTGTCCATGCAACTGAGTTTTCTGTTCATAATTAGAACTCCGAAATTTCAACACACAGATTTTTAATATAATGTGAATATTTACATCAGAAGCACATGCAAACTACTTTAATTAAAGATCAGAAAAAACCACTGTAGGATTTATAACCAGTGTCTTACGCCAGTTCAGATGAAGGACCTTGTGGGCCAGAGCCTCAGATAATGTCCAGAGACATGGCCTCATTGATTTCAGTCAGCTCACCAAATAAGGATCTCTTTCTATCTGTCCTTACAAAATTCTTTAAGACCATTTTATGGAATTAAAACACGGAGACAAATAAAAATCAATAACTATCAAACTGAATAAATATGAGAAGACTTTGATCTGCTGCCAGATGCTTTGTGTTTAGTGAAGCAAGATACATTTACTGCAGAAGTTCCTACTTCTGATCTATGTTTTGTACATTCTTTAGACCTAAAAGAAGTCCCCTACCTGCTCCTGTTAAGAATAAAATCTCTGTCATGACTAGTCAATTAACTTACTCAAGCACTCCACTTTGTCATAATTAAGTTTTTCATCCAGGTAGTTACCTTATTCCTAAGTCTCCATTAACAGGTTCAGAACATAAATGTAGGGTCCCTCTGCAGGTTCACTGACTACCTATTCTTACTGTGCCAGGTTATGATCCTTCCAGGCTTCACCAGAGCTTTGCTCTGGAGGTTTTTCACAAAAATCTTAAGAGATCTGCACACTGCAAAGATCTGTGCTGTAACTGTGGCTGAAACATTTCCCCATGTGGTTTGAAATAAGCAAACCAGGATGAGCTGTTGCCAGCCTGGAGCACGTTCTCCCTGCAACAACCCTACTGACTACACTTTAATATCACACACATATTTTATTCCTGCAGATAGCCATGTCCCCACTCTCCATCATCCTCACTGTTAATCACAGCTCAGTAAAGAAGCCTGGCATTACTGCTTGTCTTCTCCTCAACAACTTTTCTGTGTCAGTCCATTAACATTAATTATTTTGCACTGCTCTTGCATGCCTGCTCCCAAAGACTTCCTATGAACCTGTCCTCAGATTTGGATAGATTTCCTCCTAACAAGGGGCTGGAAGGAAGCTGCGAAACATCTAGACCATTCCACCACAATTAACAATTGAAGAAGCTGAATTCTGGATTCGTTTTTCATCCAACTCCCACATACCCAACCAAACCCTTTCCTTCCTCTTCACTTCTTTCTCAGAGCTCTGTGTGCACATATGATATACATAGCAATTCTCTTGTATACAGATGAAAATCCAGAAAACTATGGATGAAAGGAGACATTGATAGCCCTGCACCTAGTGATACATACTTATCTTACTTGCTCATTTCCCAATCACCCTTTTTCACTCTGAAATTGTGAGGAAGGGGCCAACTTTCCTGACCATAACATAGCTTTTCACAGACATCTATCAGCAGCCATACACTGGAACGGTCTCTGAAATTCTCTTAAGCATCACTCTCCCATGGCATTTCATTGTACAGACACTCAATGCAGGTTTATATAGGTTTATGTAGTCATGAATAAAAATGAATCCCTAATCAGTTAGTGCCTTTAAGATAGACCTGAATTTCACTATGAAGGTTGCAGAATGACTGTTTAAAGCATGTTCTAGAACATAAAAATTCGAGGCACCATGAAGTCCCTATAAGAAACCTGAACAATCTGACAGTTTTGAATGATTTTCAGTACATATTCCTAAATATCTCTCATCCCTATCAACAGAAATATTGGATGGAAATTAATGAGGATCAGTGAACTCTATTTTAGGAAAATTGGTGGTAATGAAATATGAAATATACAGATAATGTAGAAAACATGAAAATAAACAATTAATAAAACCCCCAAACACTTTCTAAACAACCTTCAGATAGTAGTATCTAAAAAAAATCCATAATATTTCATAGAAGAAATGAGAAGTCATTGAGGAGAAGGTAGCTTACCACAACACTCTAGGTTTGGATTTTTTTTTTCTTCCCTTGCACAAAGCTGTTATGTTTATTTACTGGTGCTAACTATAAACTACAAAAACAGGAAAACATAAAGAAGCTATTTCCCCATCATTTACGGTTTGCTGTTTTATTGATTTTCTCTCCCCTCCCCATGTCTCACATTTCATTTGAGCCATTTGTTTTACATTTTAGAGGAACAGCCTTCCAAACACAGTTAATTTTACTAAGGCTTTAACATGTCATTGGCTAGTCAGTATTATATTAATCTCTGTGATGCTGATGGTTACATAATAGGTATGGGGCCAAAATTTGATTTCCCTATTCACACAATCAGCTACACTGATTTTAATAACATTATTAAGGTTAGTAAAGCCAGCAAGATTTGGCTTCTTACAGCTGTCAGTGTACCTTTCCCAAGAAAATCTTGTAATTCTTCCCCATTTCTAGAAGCAGAGATTTTTAAAAACTGCAGTCACATTGTTTTCCTCAGTCCCTGCTTTCACTGAGTCAGTCATTTTGGGGGAATCATCATGTTCTTAATATGTGCATTTTTACTGCTAACAATAGAATCAGAGTATTCTAGAAAACCAGCAGGGTTTTTTTTTTCCCTTGTCTGAGCAAGCTCACATCTCAGAGTTGTATGCTTCTAATCCAATTTTACCGTTGCTTATGTCAAATTGGCTACTTCATCAACAGTTACAGAGCAGATCACTGGCAGGTATGCATGCCAGGAAATCATTCAATGCTTCTCACTTGGTGCCTCCTCTTGCAGGCTAACTATGTTCACTGCTGTATCCTTCCTCGTGCTGTGCAGTGAAGTACATATACAACTCGGGATTTAATTTAATGTTCACCATTTACTCCATAGCAGCATGCAGAACTAACTACTGTGAGTGACCCTGAAACAGAAGAGAGCAGTCACTGCCCCAGAACAGGAAAAAAATTAATGGGATGAAGCACTGACTACCTAGCATGTCTCCTCAATCAGAATGTGTTGTTTTGTCCACTGCAGGACCCAGAGACTCGGCCCTGTCTCCCACTTTCTTGTCTTTGCCTGATAGGGGGAGAAAAAGAGAATTTCATGACTCAAGCCATGTATGTGTGAAACAATTATTTGCTATGTTCCAGTTTCTAATGGTGGGATGAAACAGCAGCTTCAGCACCAGGCTCTAAAACCTCGGAGACATAAGTTTCCATCAACTGGCAATATTAATCATCCTGTTCTGAGAGGCAGAATTACAGTATTCTCTGACTAATTTCCTCTTGTCAAACACCACGATCAGGTACCACCTTGTGCCTTATGACAGAAGTTTTAAAAGAAGCACAATTAAAACTTCTTTTGCTTGGTTTGAATGTTAGCTCCCTTTTGTATTTTATATGACTGCACCCAGGTTTGTCTCTGCTTGTAAGTATTTGGTATTTCTGAAAAAAAAATTGACATTATTTTAAAATGTTTTTCTTGGCAAGTACAACTGGAATAAAAATATCCCTGTAACACAATTAGAAGTACCGTTGTGAAGCAAATCTTCACAAAAAGAGATTTGTGCAGTCTGTAATAAATACAAGACCAAAAGCAATTACCCACATACACAGTGAAAATTTTTAGAAAAATATTTTCAGCATTTATCACCTACATTGATGTTATAGTATAATTATTTACACGGAGGCCAGCCACTCTGAATATGCGCTTACAGCTACTCACATATATTGAAGAAAAATGGCTTTTAAAAAATACCTTAAAATTTAGAGAAAATGAGAATTGCCACAAGGCAAGATTCCCAGATGCCAGTACTCACTGCGGCGAGCTTTGCTAAACTTAATTACCTACAATGCAGCGCTGATTTGCTGAAAGATGCGTAGTATTGGATCACAGTTAATTAGCACAGAAAAGCTCAAGGGGCTTCACACCAATTTATATCACCTGGGTAATGAGGAACAAAGGAATAAAAGACTTCTTGGGTCACTGACTACACTCCTGTGCAATCACAATCAAATCATATAATCTTAACTCAAACTGCACTGGATACCTCTTCCCAATATGTTGGTTAATCATTGGTAGTTTATCTTCAGATCTGATTTTTCAGGAATATTTGCACTCTTTCAACTCTCTGAGGAGTCTTTAAATTTACAGAGTAACTTTACACATGGTCTGTTTATATTAATTTACTTTTAAGTTACTTCTGCCCTTTAAGCTTCAAAAGCACTCTCCTTTCTAGTATTTATCCCTTCCTCAGTGCACAGAAATAAATCATATCCACTTCCAGTTTTTGTTTTTCTATGACAAACAAACCAAGTTCTTTTAGTGTTTTCCCAAGGGATGGGTTTTCCGCTATTTTTTTTTCTAGTGGACATTTTATTCATCAATTCTAGTTTGAAATTGATATCTCATGAAAGGAGGTGGCCAGAATCTTAAACAATCTTCCAGAGGTTTGATCAGTGCTTTGCACACCAGCATCAAAACTCTCTCTACAGAAATGCCTCTCCAATACGTCTAGAACTGTATTCACCATTTCCATGTCACATCACAATGGTAACTTAAAGACATCCAAAAATTGACTACCAAGCATTGCAATTCCCTCTCCCCTTCATTTCTGCCTTGTGAAGTGCTACGGTGTAACAGATGTTCTTCTCATTAGTCCCTAAATGCCCGACTCTGCACTTCGTATTATTACATCTTTTCCATTTTTATGATGTCATTGCTCAAGGTCCTACACCTCTCTACAATATTCCAGTTCTATCTTTATGTTTGCAGTGCTTCTTAGGTTCTGCCATCAGCAAACTTTGTTAGCACACATCTACCCTTTTTTCCTGCCAATATGATAAATTTAAATACTTAATTCAACAAAAATTTTTTAGATATCTCTTAAAAAAATGAAAAAAATCCCTTTCTACATGCAGCCACATTGTAGCTTATGACTTCTTCTGTAACTAGAGTCATTACTCCAATCAATTATTTCTTTGCTTGCTTCAAAATTTTTTTATATCAACTCCTTAATTCTTTATGTTTGCTGGTAACTTTCCAGGAGGCCCCAAAACACAATACAGCAGTCCCAAAAGGTTAGGTATTCTGTCTAAGTCTAGAACGCTGATTATCAGTAATAGCTCAGGTTACACTGGATTTGTTTAGGTAAACTTATGTTGCTTTCCAGCTCATTTAATTCCAGTCCATTAATTATTCTTTCTTTCAAGCGTCATTCTAAATTCCTGTATACTACTAAAGGCATATATGAAATATTTATTTCCTTAAACAAAATATCTAGTTTTGTCTTTCTGTAGTCTGGGAGTATTATCCCCAGCTTGTGTGAGATTTTAAGATTTTAATTCTTTATTATATATACAGTTTCACATGCCATTTATTTATCTTCCTGGGGAATCATTTATACCATTTCAGTTTAAGCACTGCAATTGCACTAAGTTTTACCTTAGCTTGTCCATGTACGTGGTTTTTAACTATCACTTTTTTGATCCTCTGTCATACATAACATAACTGGGACAACTGAAGCAAAGCATTAATTTAGCTCCGAGTCATAACACTGTTTCCCTGACTGCAACTTTGCTGCATGGTGGCCTTCTTCCACTTCTGTTTTTACTTTAATTTTATAAATAACCTTTTCATATTTGTTTAACTTTCCTTGTCAAAGGTGACCCTATCTTCTCTGATTTTGAAAATTAACAAATGGGATCAGCAATTTAATGAGGGTCAGTACATGCACTCATTCATGCAGTAATAGTTCTGAAGAATCAATTAGTCCTTGAGTTCACAGTAATGCAGACCCTGCAAGAAGGAAATTTTGCAACCCCAATAAACCAAGGACAAAAAGGCTCTGCGACACAAGGAACTGGTGATCAAAATGGTAATTGTCTAGATAAACATGCTATCATAGTTTCATGGCCTGTTATGATGACAGGCTGCAGTCAGGCCCCCTTTGAAGCTGAAAGCATCAGAAGATAGAACTCCTAATTGACATTTGCCAAGGGTTTTGCAGGAGCAAACATGCCAAGCAAAGAAACTAAAGCTTTCTCTCAATTTAAAGGACTACTTACCATTACCTGGAGCCCACCTATTTTTGAAAATTTTGAAAATTCTTGGTATTAGCAGCAAGAAATAAAGGCATAAAACTAAAGTAAGTGGAAGTAGCACGTGCACGTGCAGCCAGGCACTGCGGTCATACCACGGCTTGAGGAGCTGACCGGGGTCAGGCTGCTGCAACTTTACTCAAACACAGAAGTTTTGATCAAAACATGAACACAACAGTGCAAATCATACAACCCAGCAAGGATCACAACACTGTACACCAGTATCTTACTCTGACAGATATCACTGATACGTGCTTAAACTTGTCTGGAACCAAAAGATTAGGTTTGGGAAACTCTGAAGCCTCCTTTGACTTAAAGAGCTCTATCCTGTTTATTAGGCTACAGCAACACATTTTACTATTTCTGCAAAAGGCATGTACATCATTTGTACAGGTCCTTCCTAATATATTTTCCACCTCAGGCTGACACTTTGTTTCTTCTGCACAGATGAAAGCATTGCTTCATGAGCAAGTTCAGCACTTTTTTTTTTTTTTCCCCAGAGGTTAGTTTCTACCTTCTTCAAGAGCTGTGAAAGATAACCAGGGACTCTGGGCCCATCAACAAGGAAGGTTTACTCAGCGATGTGGTCTGTCTAGTACAGGGGATCTACTAACAGTGAGATTCCTACTCCAGCCCAGGGTTAAAACTTATCTGCCATGTTGAGAACATAGCTTTCCAGTCAATTTATATTAACCTGTATGTGGTACCGATCTCTCTCAAATGGCTTATCCTGCCTCTGTTTCTTTTCTGGAAATTCATGCTATTTTCTCTCCTTCTGGTAGATCTTCAGGATGACCTCTCCTTTCATTCTACTTTCTTCTTCCCTAAAACTTTCAGGGGCATCAAGAAGAAAGGCTGTAATTTATAACTGGCATTCAGACTGCTTCAGCAAACAGGGCTGCAGAGCCTGGGATGGTTCAGCGTGGGCCAGACCCTGGTGGGATGGTGGGTCAGTATGTGAGTATGGGCGTGCTCTCAGGAAGCAGGTGGGTGGGATGACATCTGGGAGACTGGGGAAAGGCCTTTGGGGAGAAACTCTTCTCCGATAGCTAGACCACCTTCAGAGATTAAATAAATCTCTCTGTCGGGCAGAGGGGATTCCTGCGCGTCTCCACCACTGCCTCTTTGCACACCTGCCAGTGGAGCAGGCCAGTGACCGCAGCATTGCTTCAGTAACCATGGAATTCACAGTCTGACAAACTAGATCTCTCCCTCACAGCACACAGGTCTGCCCTTCACACTCCCTCCTACCCCGGCTCTGCTCCTGTGATTTTATTTTTTTTTGTGAAGAATCTTACTGCGTCCTGCACATCACTGAGATAACAAAAGACTCTGGTTCCCACTTCACATGTCAGTTTTTCATACTCTTTATTTCAAACACTAATTTCCTCCCAGTGTATCAGTAGTAATTATTACTCATCTTGGCAATGACTATTTCAACTTGAAAATATGGTCTTGAAAAGAGCAGAATGATACTCTGATTTAAGGACCCTGCCAGCAACATTAGCATTACTAGTTTACATGAGTAATATGAACATCATCTTTTTTAAAGGGCTATATGTCTTCTGTCCTCCTCTGGCAAGGCTATCCATTAAAGGAAAAAACTGTGTCAGAATGGATAAAAGACCTTTTTTTGAGATTTATTGTGCTATATATGTTAGTGGAAAATATCAAACATTGCTTTGTTATATCCAGCATCTTATGAAACTGGAATGAGGACTAAAAATATCAAGCAAACAACAACTAATTTAATTCTTAACATTTCTACAGATAGTGTCTTCACTTCCTGCAGTTTTCTGCCACTTGCCTTAACCAGAAGCAAAATACCTAGCTTGCACATGTTATTTGGTATCAATTTCAGTGTACTCCAAATGAAAGTGACCCAAAGCCTAATAAGGAGAAACAAGCTTTGCTACTGATGAAGAAGAGAAAATGTTTAATTTGGCTCATTGTTCACTGCCTGTATTTGTCTTTTTTTACTCATACTACAGGAGTCTTGTAATACTTAAAGATAATCAATCATAGGATGAAATACCCACTCTGCTGAAGCAATCATACCACAGCTGCTGTTTCTACCTCTTCTCTCCCTACTGTTGCCATTCTTTTTGGCTCACATAGCTGTCTGTCTGTCTTTAGTTTCTTCATTAGTTCCCTCCTTCCCCTGCCTGTCTTTGAGGACAGAGCCTGGGGGCAGAGGAGAAATTGGTCAGACTGGGAATACCTGGCCCTTGTGCTCGCAGCTTGCTGTGCCAGAGACAGTGAGATGTTTGCTCACACACTTCATTCACTTCCTTGCCATTTCATTCACTCACCTGTTGTTCCAGCATCCTGTTGTCAAGTCCTGCAAGCATAAATCCTCCTCTTGTCCTTTCTCACTATCCTCCCCCCACTTGTCAATTTATTCCCCCCCCATCTGCCAATTTACTCCTTCCACTGCGAGCAGACAGACGTGCACCCAAAAGCCAGTTCTGATGAACGCTGATTCAACTTTTTTTTTCACCAGAAAACTGTAATTACAAATTCCCTGTTTTCAGAGAAAGATGCATGCAAATCTTTGCACAATATCACACATGATGGATTAATGAGGCAGCTCTGAAGTTTTTAAAATGCTATATAAAAGCCTCCATAAAACCCAAGGTAAACGATGTGTTTGATTCTCTCTTTGCTTTCAGTAAGACTTCTCCTCAGGTCAACACTAACAACTGTATCTATTATTTACAGGTCACCACAGTCTTTTCTTTAGAGATCCACAGCACAGAAGCAATGGCTGTGGGTGAGGTAGCAGTGAAGATACTGCACAGCTAGTGCCCTAAGGCATTTCATAATGAAGGTAAAATTAGAGAAGCAGTTCTTTTGACATCTATAGGACTGAAATCTTCCATGTAAGGCAGCACATTCTGTGATTTATTTTTTTTCTCCTATTCAAATAAGCTGAAATCTTCTGCAAATACAGCAGAAGCAACACTTTCTTTTCAGGATGAAGGCAGTCTCCCTCCTGAGTTTATAAGTTTATAGCCAGCAGTGCGGCTTTTTTTTTTTTTTTTTTAATTTACTGGAACGTGCAAGCTGTGAGCCCCAGGCAGGTGATTGGAATCAGGAGACACCAGAAAATGATAAGAGGAATCACCTGGAAACCAGCAAAGTTTTACTGAAGGGGGCCCGCCAGGGGTTTTTTTTTTTTTTTTTTTAATTTACTGGAAGAACTAGTGTATGATTGAAATGGGAGGAACGGGTGAAAACTGCAATACCTTTTCCTATGAATATAAGTGTTATCAGATGGCTGCAGTACTCACATCAGTCTTTTGCAGTAAGAGGGAATAAGCAAAAACTTTCTTCTGTGCACAAAATTCAGGATGAACAGAATTACTTCTTCACACCATCACTCTCCCATATTGTCCATATCTGTAGAGTGTCTGCAGCAGACATCCACACTGAAAGAAAGACAGGACTGATTTTTAGCACAATTTAGAGATACTTCTGCTGTTTTGTCCTAATCTCTTAACAGTAACCTCTAGATCAGTAATTTTTAGAAAGCAAAGATCTAGGCGTAATTCAGACTAAGCATGTCCTAGGAACACACACTGAGGATGCCTCACTCCCCACCCCGACCTGCCTCATTTCTTCCCAAGCTCCCTGGAAGTCAATTCTGACTAGGCAAAACCTAGTTAATACCAAATATTTTGATTCTTACATCACGGTCATTGAAACTCCATCCTTTCATGTTTTATAGCAGAGTCTTGTACACAGTAGAATTACTTTAAATTTCATAACGAAATTTTTAGCTACCTTTCTGAAAGCTTGCTTGGAGACAGCTGGCTTTCTGTATTGTTTTGGTTTTCCTTGACCTGTTATTTCGCTCTGGCATTGTGTAACTCTGATCTCTTCTCTGCCTTCTCAAACATTATTCCCTTCAGCTTTCTTGTACACTTATAATGTGGAGTTCAGACCATGACAATATCACCAACAATACACCAGCTGTGTATTATTTGCTCTTCTTTAAGGTATGACTGACCCACAGTGCTGATTCATGCAGGAGTGCCATGCTAGTCCTGGTATTCAAACAACCAGAGACAATATTATTTATGGCCATGCTCTTTAAGAGAGTTTTCAGTCCACTGAACAGTGTACTTATTCATGCCAATTTGAACTTATCTCTCAATTAAGAATTCTCACTTAAGGGATAAAATTCTACCTTGATTGTATTTTCTCAGTTAAATTATCAAATGTGTTAGAAAGTAGTATACCCTTCTGTAATCCACACAATCATTTTTTCTTGACAAATTAATAATTTTTCACACTTCTCATCTCCCAGGAAAAGTTAGCATTTTCTAGCCAGCTAAATGCTTAAAATTGTTATGATTTCACCTCTATGTATGACATAATTTAGTAAATCAACTATATCCTTGCCAATGATAAATGACCTGGTGTAGACCTCAAAATTTTGTCCTCAAAACAATTCCTAATGCATTATGTATTTTGTATAATATCCACTGAAACAAATGGCCTGACTGTTCCTTACTTCAATGAGAAGATTTTCAGATTTCTTTTTTTATGGGTTCTTCTTAAGTTTTTTCAGAGGAGCTAGAAACAGTATATAAATCTATTACCATCTGGGCACCTTATATATAATCCATCAATGCATGATTTTAGAAGGGCTGTTTCTAAGCAATTACATTGTTTTTACCAGTGGGGGGGTGGGGAGAGACAAAATTATTTTTAAACAACATAAGCACTGGACTAGGGACTGATTTATCAAGGTAAATCTCTATAAAATAGGAAAAGAAAGTTCATTTAACATGCTGACTTGAACATCAGGGAATCAAGGTTCAAGCTTGTTCTTTTCCACTGACTTCTGTGCAAAGCTCAGAGGTCATCTACCTTTCTGTAGTGTTGTGAGGATGAATAACTCAAAGATTGTGAGGTACTCAGATACTACACAGAGAAA
The DNA here is from genome assembly GCF_001431845.1 of Calidris pugnax. Taxonomy (NCBI): domain Eukaryota; kingdom Metazoa; phylum Chordata; class Aves; order Charadriiformes; family Scolopacidae; genus Calidris; species Calidris pugnax. Next base: position 10,563,037 of record NW_015090830.1, on the reverse strand, counting down.
GATATGTAAGAGAGTTGAGAAACATTCTATACAGAAAAAAAAAAAAAAGAAGCACAAAACACTACCATGCATAGATCATAAGTAACATACCTTTTTTCTCAACTCAAAATTATTTGAGCAGAGAGTTTCAAAAGCAGAAGGGATAACTAAGAAAGGAATGTAAACTGGGTGAGCAACCACATGGTGCCTTTGAACGCTACTCCTTGTCCTCAAGTTTGGATTCTGTATCTGCATGCAGATGTTTCCAAAGGCTCAGTCTTTCATTCTTGGTTAGTGTTAATGGCCTAGAAAGGCAATTAAACCATTTGTTAAAAGACAGACTTTGCATTTCCATATTATTATATGTCTTTACTCCATAAATTGAGCATTATTTCTTACTAAAAACTAGCTACCAACCACATCTTCAAGATTACTAATAAGACTAGCTTATTTCTGTACTAGTTATACATAAAATGTCATCTATTATTAGTATCCAAACTCCAGATCTTAGATTGCATAATAAAAATATTCTCATTATATATACATACAGCTACATATACTCTGCATACCAAATGAAATATATACATTCTTTAGCAAACAGCTTCCATGCTGAAATTCTTGTATCAGTTTGGAGCAGATGTCACCATCTGGCTGCCTTCACTAGTACCTCTACGAGACCATTTAAGTCTCCTGACTGGCTTATACACAGAAAGTAATTAGAGTGAAACACAAGAGATAGAATCCGACAATGTTAAAATTAGGGTGTTTTCCTCATTAAACTAAGCAAAGATGATTAAAAAAAGGATGAACAAATGAACAGACAATTTCAGTTTGATGAACACCTTATTTTTGTCCTCTTCCTTAAATAGCAAAAAACCTGGGGGTTTTGTTAATTTGGCAAGTATCTATGTTTTCTTTCATTTTAAGTGCAGTTTTAATGTTTTTCATCTGATACTTGTTTTTTTTCTCTACTACATGGTCAGTTGATGTCATAGAAGTCTCCTTTTATTTAATTATTTATTTTAAAGCCAGCATTTTCTAGGATTTATGTCACCTTCTTTTTCACTTCCTAGTTTGAGAAGCAGAAGTGTCATGACCTATTATTTTGGATATGGTGCTGGGTGATTAGAATTGTAAAACAGCAATGTAAAATAATGAATAAGCTGACTTGAAGAAAGCAATAAATCTAAAAATAAAATAGGAAAACTAAAGCTACAGTTTTTAATATAATTTCTTGCAGATCCAAAGTGCACTCTTCAATTATTCAGTGAAGCAGGGAAAGTGAAAAGGAAGTTTAAAGTTTAAAAAGAAACAAACAAAAGGTTTTGAGCATAAACAACACCACTATGACCATGTACTTCATGTAAAAGTTCTCCACTGGACTTTAGACTGCATTCTCCTCAGAATATAGGTCATGGGTATCAGATGAAATTACATACAGACATATCTAGAGATACATCACACATATATACACACAAACATCTATTACCTTAACTATGCGGCTTCGGCTCTTTATTTGCTTGTTTGGTTTTAATTTAGAATTTCCGAGTGTCCTTCCATACCACTGATTCTACTTAAAATCCATTAGAGGAAGGAAGCATCACCAATTGTCTTGGCTCACATTTCTTTCTCAGCAAGTTGTTCTCTTATTTGCTCTACTTTTCTCTAGGAAATGAGGTGTGAATTTTCACAGTATCTTGCTTGAGGGTCCAGTATTTTAAATTATGTAAGATGGATTGCCTAAGTTGTACATTTCACAGAACAGCTCTAACAGCTGTGATGGTGTTTCTGTGTTGTTTTTTTTTTGTTTTTTTTTTTTTTTTTTTTTTTTGATTGGTACTGGGATAAAATGTTCTCAGTTCTTTCTTCACTAGAGTACAAATGGAGCTGCAACGCATTTCTAACCTGTTACATTTCATTTTTAATTCTTAAAACACTTGATACAGTTCTATAAAATTGTTGTGATTTGCAGTCAATAATGCTAAACTAAAACTAGAAGAAATAGTAATTATAAACTTATGGAACTTCATTAAAAAGATAGGAACAATACAGTATTTTCGTCTGGGAGGACACACAATACCTGGAAAAAGTTTTGTAAGGTTCCCCAAACCAAATGTTATTTTTCCTTCCACCTCATTCTGAGCTTGCAGGAGGCTGTGTAAATCACCTATAACATGCTGGCTACACTAATCAAAAAAAAGAAAGTATCATTTTCTGGTATTCACTACAAATCTCTCTCAAGCTAGCCAGTCTGACAGGCATACTTCTTAATAGTGCAGTACGCAATGATTTGAGTCATGAAAATATTTAGCTCTTTCTGCTAAAGATCTTATCACAACTTGCTGGTAAATCATACTATTCTTTAAGTAAGTGTCTTTCAAATCTCCACAAATCTTAGTAGACAACTTACACCTTATTATCTATCACACACTGATGATCAGTGATGTGTCATTCAGTTAAAAATTGTCAATATCTTATAGTACTAGCAAAACATTTCTTTCCACTATCCAGATAACTACAAAAGTATGGATATACATTAGTTTAACTTTCCATGGCTGAAAGGTGAATTGCACACTGGATATCATATCAATGCAACTGCCAGGTGTGGACAATTGCAGTACAGCAGCTGTATGATTTTATATGTGCATATATACAAGACCAATGGCTTACAGATGCTGTAAAAGAAACACATTTCAGTATGTGTTCATAATGTGTGAATGTGACACATTCAAACATATTTGAGCCATATTTTTTCTGGCCTACTGTTGCAATATCTTTCATTTTGTGTGAGAAGGCTGGAGCAGAAACATGCAGACTGCTTTTTAAAATTCCATTTTGACTTCACCCCTTTATGCGGTATTTCATAACACTCTATTGCTGCTCAGGCCTTTGATCATTGATCTGAGGACAATCAACAGTCACAAACTCAAAGTCAGAAGACAGGGACAGTATAAACAAATAGTTAATACCACTGATGCAGAAACTTTAGTGAAAAAGCAGTCTAGGACAGAATACTCACGACATTTGGAAGCTTGTGTCAGAAGCATTGTAAACCACTGGAGAAACACAACCAACTTGCTGAAGGCAGTGCAAACCCTAATACACAGCAAAGATGTTAAAGTTATCATGAAGTCACTAGCAGTACTAATAATGGTATGCCAATGGCTATCTTGCTTACCTGGTGCAGATTTGATTACATTTAATTGGCATGAATTCTTGATTTCAAATTAAAAGTAGAGATGGAACACAAGGCAGAAGATAAATTTTTTAGCTATAAATACAATAGAAGGGACAGTAATTAAAGAAACATTGTCAACCTTTTTTTTTTTTAACATATTATGAAAACAACATTAAGACTGTATATGCTTTAACACACTTGGGAATTACCATATGTAGAACAGAGCTGATGCCTCTGGTACAACAAAAATAAATAGGAAAACCTCCCAGTTATTGTTATAGCTATAGATTAATCAGCCTTTTTAAGATGAGATAATGATGCTGGCAACACATTAGCCATGCAAACTGTCTATGGGCCATTATCCTGCTATGGTGTTAGGTGTCTTAAGCGCTAACCATTATATCTGAGTTACAGTAATGCCAGTAACATTTTTGGTTTTAAAAGTTTCAGCAAAACTATGCCTTTTTGTCCACCCCATTCTTATTGTGATCACAATATGACATTATTAAGACTTGAACAAAGAGAATTCAAATCAATATTCTGACATAATTACTCTGGTTTACATTTATTTTCAAACAGCTGGCCTTAGAATATCTCGTTCAGGTCAGGTTAGTATTATTTTTTAATCAACACATAATACATTGCTTTGAAATACAAAAATTCTGCCAGTGATATAGTATTATTTTCAGCTGCTTGAAACACAAACAGTGTTACTGATTTATTGCAATCATTTTCCATAATCCTCAAAGTAGTGGAGGCAGATACACTCATTATTTTTGCTATCACAATCAATAATAGGAGTACATCTATCCCCTCTGAAAGAAACAAGGTTCCTCCTGTTTGGAGATGAAGACATTTTCAAATTAGATCAATTTTTTCTTATTATCTCAATCTGTTCCTATTCTGCTTTCTAATGACAGCTACTGCAACCAGACAGGAAAAAAAAGTATCACATCCTCCACATTTATTTACACATACGATAGAAGCAACAAAAACAGCCAAAGCAAAACGAAGCAACATATTTTAAACAGTATGGTCGAAATGAACTACTTACTCTGCTGTACTATGAAAGACAAAATGGCAAATTTTGTTACAATTTCAACATGTGCTCATTTTCCATTTGATCTTTTCTTTGATGAGAAAGAGGGATTGTCTCGCTGGAAACTGTAAAGTGTCCATACCATTTATTCTCTAAATTATTTTTTCTCAGTGTTAATTTCACGATACAGTGTTAAATACACGATACAGCCTACTAGATTTTATAAATGCATATTCATAAGAATAACTTTATTTCTCTCTTCTACTCTTTTAATGCCTGGGTTTGCTGGGGTTTTTATGGTTTTTCTTGCAATTCTACCTACATGGATGTGCCCCAGTTACCCAAGCATTCCCTGATTCCCCTTGTGGTGTTAATGTGGGAGTGCAGCAGAAAGTGGATGATACAGTTGAAAAAGAGACATTAACTGAACAACTTTTACTTGTTAAGTTCTGCTTAAAAAATTAATGTACCAAAAATACAAATGGGAAGATTATCTACCAACCACATTGAATGATCTCAGTAACCTGCTAAATTTTATGTAGTTACTAGTGCTAGCACTTTTATTTTGCTAGACAGCACAGAAGTTCAGTACCTCTATATAAAAGTTTTATACATATTATTTCAAACTGTATAGGCATTTGCTTCTTACACAGGAAAACTAATGTTTAGAGAAATACAACTTGTTCAGGAAGGAAACAGCCCAGCTCTGAATTACAAACACAATCTTAGCCCTTTATTTTCCCCCTTTTAAATGCCCATAGAACCTTGTATATGACACACGAGGTCACAGAAGCCCAACAGTTTTTAGTTCCCAATCTGTGAAATCCAAACCACTTGAAGGAGAGTATACCAAAATAGATATAAAGCTTTACTAATATGTCACACTAACCCTCAATCATATTTTGCCCTGTGTACACTTCTTGTGTGCATTTTGTTACTTAGAACTTCATTTCAGGACATGAGTATGCTCTTCATTTAATAGTAAACATCTTTGATCAATATAATCATGTGTGCAAAAGTTCCAACTATAATTTATTCTTGCAGAATGATCTACAATGTATTTTACAAGACAACATTTAAAATCAGGTCAACATGTGTAGGCATGTAGCAACACATGCTCATAGGCACACATACATAGAGTTTTATCCTAATCTGCATTTTCAATTCCTCTTGTTATTCAGGGTTAAATGGACTTTGAACTGGGATGGCAATCTTCAAATCTTGATGTTGGGCCAATAGTTGACACACATATATGAACTAAAGATGCATTTCGTCAGCATCTCTAACAAAAGATTGGAGCTGCATCTCATCCAATAATAAAACAGAATACATTCATAATCTAAGACAGGCAGGCTGACCTTGCACAGTAAAGCTACTTTATGAGACAAAATTGAACTAAAATCTGGAAACTGTTTATGGTAGAGAAGGACTGGTGTTCAAGGTACCAAAAATAAACATCAGTATCTGGAGAGTTTAGCACAAACACTGTGAGTAAATCCATGCCAAACAACTAACAACTACCGTCCTGAAAGTTTAAACCTGTTATGCAAAATATGTATTCCCAACCCATCAAACAGCACTCAATGAACTGCCCATCTTTTGATGTTTTTCCTATTAATTTTTTTAATAGGCTTCTTAGCTGCTTGATATACTTTTGTATTAAGGATCAGTGAGCAAAACTGAGAGACAGAAGACTGATCTAATACTTTATCTCAGACAAGAACCACTTACATGACCCAAAGCCCACTGAAGCTGTCAACAGAAATGATCCCATTCATCTCCACAAGTGCTGAATCCAGCTTTCTTGAAAATTCTTCAGTTCTGTATTTATGGTTGTAAAAGAGAAAAATTACCAGCTCAAGACAGAGGGAAAGGATACATTAGCTTCTTTTCAGAAGAGAGCAAAAAGCAGCAGCTTGCTTCATTGCACTTTTCTACTTATCACAGAGTGCTAGACAGTACACAGCAATATACAATGGTCACCTTTCTGCTTTTACAACAGCAGATTATCTAAAGTGCTTTGTGGTTTACCTAAGTGTGAAACAGATTTTTGTGGTCACTGTTATGCAAAATGCCAAAGCAGCTGAAAACCTGTCGGACAGCTTTTGTCTGTGATAGCCTTTGCCCCTACCCCAATATTCCTCCTCTAGAAGAATGACAGGTCTCAGCTGAGGATGTACTTCTGAAAGTTGATACTCCAGTGGCCAGGCCAGCCTTCTGCTAAGTGAAATACAAGTACAAATGAAGTGCAGAAAGCCTACATGGGAAATACACGTTTGGCAAAGACGAAAAGCAAACTCATTTACTAAGTGTCAATCAAATAGAAAGTTGGTGAAACCCATTTCCACAATATTACATAGTTGCTATTACTGACAACAGGTCTGTAAGTGTTACAAATCTCAGTCACTAATGCGTTTCTTTAAAAGGTGCACTTTGATGATCTGTGTACCATCACTGGCAGTCCACAGGTCTCATTGAATCGTGCCCCTGTGTCTTTCACTTAAACAAATGGCTTTGTGCTTTGGTACCTGCTGTTCATTGCTACTGACTGCTGCTTTGCAGTCTTAGAGCTGGTAACAAGTGATTCATCAACTCCCTCAGCAGAAGAGCTCTAGTGATTAAAACTTTGCTACTCCTGTGTGAGGGGATGAGCCAGGAGTTCCCATACAAGGCTAATCCAATGTGAAGGACCTCAGGCTTTTCTATGTGGTACTTGCTTCCTATCATATTCCTGTGACTTCATGCATTTAAATAAATCATCCATATTTAGTGACAGAAATGCACTGATGATCCTGCTCCATTCTGATCTGGAAGCTGAGCCATGACAATTTATGCTAGCTGAGATACTGCCTCACACTCCAGAAGTTCCCAAAAATGTTGTGCAAAGTTTGTTTGCCTTTGATACACAGAGATCATACTCAACTCTAACAACAGCATCCCTGTCCACATTCTGAGTTTTCAAGACTGTACATCCGCAATCTGTACTTACGTTAATATATGTTTTAATGGGAAGTTACGGTATGCCAGCATCCAAACTTGCTCTTAAGGTTGATGACTGAAAACTTTGAACAATCAGACAAAAATAAATTGTAGACTGAGTGAATTGTTGCTAATTTCTGTTTTGTAAAGCAAAGCAAAACATGATAGGCACCACAGAAATGTTAACATTTCAAATAAAGGTACTAGGAGCTTGGACTAAAACGTCTGGCTACATAGCCTTTTGAACCTGGCTACTGAAGTAATTTGTGCATTATACTGATCTTAATTTTCTTTGGAAGCAAAGTGTCATAGTTTAACCCCAGCATCTAGGACAACACAGCCCCTCATGGAATTCTCCCACTTCTCCCAGAAGGGCAGAGAGAAGAGGGAGAAAAGGAAGGGAAAAGGAAAGGAAAGGTTAAAAAAAAACCCAAACAAACCACCTTCATGGGTTGAGTCAAAGACATTTTAATAGGATAATAACAGAAAATAATTACAACAACAACAATAATAATAACAACATCAACACAAGTTGCTTTCACCACTTGGTGAATTGGTACTTTCCTGAGCGTCAATCGCGAGTACCTGCCTCCCAGTTAACCCCATTTATATACCAAGCACGATGTCTATGATACACAATATTCCATTGGCCATTCCACCGTTCTGTCTAGGCTCCTTCTAAGCTTCTGTGGGAAACCGAAAAAAGTTCTTGAAAATATAAAAACACCTGGCAACAACTAAAACAATATGCATTATTGACATTCCTTTCATACCACATCTGAAACACACCAACCACTAAGAAGGAAATTCACTCTGTCCTAGATGAATCCAGGCCACAAAGGAAGATGAGAAACCATCAGGAATATTAGATACCTCTTTTTATTTCCTGCTGTTATAAAGATGCTAATTTTAGGGAGTTTCTGAATTTATAAAATAATAAAGATATGAAGTGGAGGGGGGACTATTTTTTTTTTTTTTTAGTAAAAGGAAACAAGTGGCTTTAGATGCACTGCATCAGTCCTGTAGTATAATTAAAGGTCAGCAATACCCAGTTTTGCCTTCTGAAGTTTGGATAAGTTACATCAGGGTCCGTTTACACTTTGTTTTACATCTGTTTATGTAGACACATATTTATATGTAATTTGAGTGAGTGTCTTAGAATGTTTTTAGAATAAATTTAAATCTTAATATTACATTACTGTTTTAATGAACAAAAAAAGCAACAGGAAGTCGATATGAAAATAACAAATAAGTCAAACTTGAGTTTTTGTTTTAATTATGTATTCTTAACATCCACTTCAGCACATTTTATAAATATTGACCCAAATCTTCAAGTTATGGAACAAAGACCATAGGTAAACAATCATCTCTTTCAGATATCTCAGCTTCCAGCAAAATGCCTTGTTTCCATTAGCAAGTCTGTCGCAGGCATCAGCTTCAGCCAGAAATTAAAGTCTTTCATTACTCTCCTTCTCACAGAACTTCACATTTTCTAGACAATGAAAGCTAAAAATTGCACTGTCTTTGGAACTGAAAATATCTTTGTACTTGTGAGAAAATGATAGAAACAGCCCGTGCAGTCCTGTCATATGCTGATATTGCCCCAAACCCATAATTATTACCAAATTAAGCTAGAAAACTTACATCAGCAAGACTGTCTCATCACATGTATTCAGCCTTCTGCTTACTCTCTTAACTGTCAGGTATCCTCCTCCTCTTCAGAAAGGACAATTTCCTCTTCAGAAATCGTCCAAACCCCAGTTAAGCTTATAGTTTAACCACTGGTAAGAAGCAGCACAGCCTTTAAAATTTACATCCTAAATTTAAGGCACTCATTTCAATGTTCATCTGTTACCCTATCACAGCAAGATCAGATGTGGCCAAGAAGTCTGGGCACAAAATTGGAACCTACCATTAAATAATCAGAAATACCTTCCCCCAAATTCTCTTCTTCTTCACTTTAAGCCAGCCTCCTCGACAGCTCCCTCATGTTTGTGGCAATACAACCATAAAACAACTCAGAAGATTGCAATTTTAGCTGTGTCTACATTACAAAGTAGTGTAGTGCAACAGAGCTAGGGGTGTTGGAGAAACTATCAGTGCTGAGGATCTAAAATCAGTACTACATAGATATGGGGATGGGAGGATGAAGAAGAGCGGGAAGGGTAGTTCAGACTAGATCCAGACTGGCTGCAGGGAAGGAATGCTCACCAGCACTTGAAGGTCACCAAGCTCACTCCAGCAGTGCCACTTTTGCTTTAGATCCACACAAAAAGCAAGCACAGTTTCAGCACTCCCAGATGGTTCCGTGATGCAAACTAAAGTCCAGCAAGTGGAAACTGACTTCAGCAGAATGCTCCCTGGCAAAGCTGAATTGCTAATGTAGGTCTATATCTAGGCACAGTTTACCAAACTCTGGACCACTCAGCAACTCGAAGCTGGGTGTCATCAAAACTCTCCAGCCTGGAAGCATCTGGAAGAGCTCCACTACTGGCTCAGAAGCTCAGAACACATGAACTCTGCCGTAAGAACAACCTAATGAGTCCACAAGAGAGATGCAGTGGTTCAGGGCAGAGCTATACTAACAGTTAAAGTGCTTACAGACCGAAGATTCTTTCTGACTGACTGAATTAGGTATGTAACTGTCAGTATTCACCCATGTTGAGGCATCCCAAGAGATGCATGTAGGAAAAGATCAACCACTGCAAAAATGATAAAACAGTATAGATACATATATACTGACAGGCTCCCTACACAGTAACTCAGAGGCCTTTACCATTTAGTGTTCTTTTGTTCATAATTATTACTTCTTAGCACTGCTCAGGTGGATACTGTATTGCCCCTGAAAATAAATAACTGAAAAGCTATAGCTAAGGTTTTAAAATAAAATATGCAATCTGAAAATTCAAGATGCTAACAGCATTGCCCAGGCAATCATTTACTTCTTTTTCAATCTATTCCAAAGTCTTTAAGCATTGGATACTCTGAATTTCCTGAAAATTAAAGAGGTGTCTCTCTGGCCTTCTTCTACTCTTAACCAAATTACTTCACACACTGAAGGCTCGCAGCAGTGCACTGTTTCTGTAACAGTAGTAGACCAAAATCTATGAAGTCTGTTTCTCAGGATCTTGGGATATAAAAAGTCTTTCTGCTTGTGACAGGAACTATCCTCTCTTCTTGAGGATGTGGTGCTTGTTCTTCATCTACTTTGGTTTCCCAAGAATATATTTATCTTAGAACTGAAAATCCTTAGGAAAATAATCTGCCTTTTTTAGCCTTTAAATGTGAGCCATTCCCATAACAGGAGTACAAACAGAAGGGTGACTATGTTGAGGATCTGTATGAATGTGACCTTTCAAAAGAGGTGAGGAAGTCAGTAGTTCTTGACCCGTCATTACATTGAAACAAGCTCTACTAATGAAAATTCAAAAGGAAATAATTGCAGAGACACCACAACCTCTTACACTGTGAAGGAACTCCCATGGGAGGCCATCACTGCCTCTGGAGGCCTCAGCTGCATCTCTGCAGGTGGGACAGGAAATTATTTTTCTAAAAACAGGGCTGAAGCATTAACACAGCTTCAAAAGTACAATAAAAGGAACATCTATAAGCTACCATTTGTACCAATACCCATAATGGTCAAAAGCATAGAAAGATAAATGTTGACCTTTATGTAGGTGCATTTGCTGTCTTTCATCACCATTTTACAGAAAATGTAGACATTTTGATGTATTTGAGAATGCTATTAATATCAGCTGAGCTAATCACAACAAGAGGGAAAAGCCAGTGTTACTGTGCAAATACTAATCATGATGAATTAGCTAATGCCTCAGGCCAGTGGGACAAATCATCAATTATATTTCAACTAGAAGCACCACAGAAAACCCAAACTTTAGAATTAAGTCTCCTGACATTTTCTTATTTGTTTATTTTTTCAGTTAGCAAAAGAAAAAGAAAAAAAGAACAGACATATGGGAAAAGCATTTCTTCTGTTGCAGATTTGCAAGAGAGTACTCTGTCATTTGGAGTTGTATTGTCTCTATGGACAGAACTTTCCAAACTGATTTAGCCAGTAGAATTAGGAATTTTCTGTTCCACTAGGCCTAAGTGACCTAAAAGTTAAACTGATCTTGAAAACTATCTTAATTTTTAATAAAAATAAATATCACAGCTGTCAAAATATATTTTAGAATAATGAAGTGAGAGTCTGATCAAAGTAAATATGCAATTACAATGAGTAAGAAAACCTGTTTTAAAGTAGATTCCTCCACATGAGATTGCTTTCAGCTTCACAATACATTTTGCCAAACACATGAATTTCACAGTGTACATGAGACAACAATACTGGCTTCAGTGATTACACCGATTTACTTCTGTTTATTCTGGATCTGTAGCTGCAATGATTGTAATGCCAACAACACAACTGTGGTTTGCGTGTTGCTTCTGAAAACGCTCCTTGGATTTATTCATCTTTTTAATGTTATTTCACTAAGGCATAGACTGAAGCCACTGAAATCATTACTGCATAACATCGATGAAATGAAAAAAAACCCAGTTATTTTCTAAAATAGCAAAGCAACTTTACAAAAAGCACTCAGAAAGCTGTGTTACTACCTGGATTTTATCCATTATGTCCTGACCTCTTCAGAAGTAAAAAAATAACAGGGTCCTCTCTCCTGCTCCAGTGATTCACTAAGGTTAAAAAAGACTAAAGGACATAAGAATTCCTTAGTGCAGTTAGAAGAAGCCACCTGTCAGAGGCCTTGATTAGTCTTATCTAACTTTGAACGGAGGTAACTAAGTTAATCAGTGAGTCATCCTAACCTCCTCATATAATCTGAGGAAAAAGAAATATTCCTCCCCCAGTCAGCTGGAGTGCGAATGAGGTGAATCAGCTTGTGAGTAAACCTGGCTCTGTAAAATTCTCAGAGAAACTTTCAACCTCACCTTGGTGTTTCATGCTATGTGAAATGAATTCTTGCCTGACCATAGCTGAAATTCTTTCTGACATCTCCTCATGGACATCTAGATGTTAGCCAAAAGACGTTTTCCAAATGTTTCCACAACCCCCCTCTACTTCTACAACCAACAAACACCACCAAATTATCACCCCAATCCTTAGAACATTTTTAGTGTTTCCTATTCTCTCATTTTTTAAAATCCAAGAAGCATTAGACTACAGAATGACTTGTTTTCACAGACAAGAGCCAAGAGAATTCTGGAATTCTGGCTGACCTAAAGGATGCCACTGACAATCACGAAATTTCTAATTCCAAGTATATTCCTAGTATTCTGTCCTTTCCTGCCCTAAGAGCCCATTTAACAAAAATGAACAATTTGTTGCTGCATAATACATCATAGTATACATACTGTATGTAAAAGAAGTCTATACCTGGAGCTGATAATTGCATTTAAAACAAAGCTAATAACTCTACACAACACAAACCAAAGCATTACAAATAGCCTCTGCTTTCCAAATATTTTTCTCAAGTTTTCTAAAAATAGTCTGGTTATCTCTTTAAAAAAAAAAATCCACTGTCATGGAAGCACTCTGACAGTGTCATAATTAGTTATCTGCTTATTTCAAGCCAGAGGTATCAACTTACTTTTGTTTCGCTACAGTTTTTTCCCAGTTTCAGATTCAATAAACTATCCATATTATGATGACTTCTAAAGAAGTTAATCATTATCATGTACTTCAGAATGTCACGTCAATTGTGTAATACATAAAAAATATGGGGCAAAGACTTCATAAATTTGCAGTGCTTATTGCTTGGAGAATACTCAAAAGTCACCTAAGAAAGCAGACAATCAAGTAAACAGTATTACAGCTTGTGGAAATATAAAGCCTTACTCTACATTCCAGCAGAACAGTGAAACTAAAGGCATTGCACCTGATGTAGCCACTGCATTAAAAATGTTACTTCAAGAGGAAAATTTACAGCTATTACACTCATCAAAGCAAAGACAAGAATTGTCTTGCGAAGCTAACACAGGAAACCTCATTTGAAAAGCCAACTACTGTTGGAAAGTTTTACATGAAAACTGAGCATTCTGCCCATACTATATATTCTTGACTTAAAAAGCTCACTACAGCTGACACTTTTAAACCATTATAGGGCTACACATTTGTACATTCTACAATGAGAGTTCTGAAAAGGCTGTAACATAAGACAGGCCATTTAGGCCATTTTAATGTCTGTAAAAGCGCAAATGATTTTATGCAATGTTCTTCTGCTGCCAACTGATATTTTAAAGATAGTCTGTTAAATTTCAGCAAGCACATATTTTAATGATACATGTTGAATATACCAAAGATATATCCTCAGTTCTCTTTATGCAACTCATTACATTGTGAGCATAATGCCTCAGAACAAGCCCAAGCCCTCATTTGAATAAAAGGGAACTTCAGTAAGGAAGGATCCATTTGCACATCCAACTACGCACTGTGTTTCTGATTTTAAGCATGTGACTTAGTGGAACTGACACGCTCGAAGACAAGCACCAGTTGAAATACCATACTGGACCAAAGATGAAAGCCATAAGGGTGAAGACGTCACCCTAAGTAGCAGAATTTGCTCCGCAAAGTACAGACAAGCAGTAGCATACTGCAAGTTATTATTCATCATCAGTTATTTTGCTCAGGCCAATGGTGTATCATTTCAATTGTGCTCATACTTCGTTGATTAGAATTTATACTACACCAGCTAATAGCATGTTAGTCAAATATATACATATATACATTTCCTTTCTCACTGCCCGTAGAACATAAGACACCTATTCATCAGCACTTACAGGTGGACCATGTAAATATGAGTACTGCTACAAACTGTTCCTAGGTGCTAAAAGCAAAATCAGTCATAAGAAAATTGTGTCAGTGCAAGAGCCAGACAAACCAGGGCAAACAGAAGCAGTGCAAATTACGAATGAGTCATCACAAATCAATAGAGGACCAAAAAAGGAAGCTTTAGGGATGGTTAGGAAAGGAATTCAAGGGGTGAGCAGACTGTTTAAAGAATAAAAAGTGAAAATAGTACTTATTATAACTGTATCAAACAGAATTCAAATTGCATGAAGTATCTTAGCTCTGTAAAACAAACAGTTCATGCTCTAATAAGAACTTTATGACACTCCCAGCGCACCTCCATTCCACAGAAATAAATAGCTAGCCCAGGTTATTCATGAATCCTGTTAAGACCACTGAAGAACTGAAGGATCTTGCTCTGAAAAGGTTAACTAATGTGACTTTAATAAGATTTTGACCACAATGCTTGTACTCCCCATGCATTTCAGACCAAAACTATTCTTGGTTGTGTACAGGATGTGGTATCTTTGCATTTCTTACTTTTGAAAATCATCTGTATTGTGAGGAAGTAATCATGAAACTGGGGATAAAACCGCAATCATTTATTTAAAGGAATGAACCTCACAGCAACTTGCTTCTTGCATGAATGCTTTTTCCTGTGTCTCTAATCTGAAGTCTTTATTACACACTGTGCCCTACATCTGGGCCTCAGCAGGTTTAGAGGTACAAGATAACTACAACTGGTATTTGACCTGAATAAGCCCTACAGAAATCTAATCCCAAATGAATACTAAACCTGCACTAAAACAAAACTCATAAGATTCCCTTGTCTGGTAGTTTTGTTGCTGATTACGAGGGCAGGATTGTTTCCATTGTATTCCCCTTTATGAACTCACATATTTTCTCTTTTCAAGTATTTTATAAGTCTATTATATTTATTTCATGTTATTACATAGCATAACATCTGAGCTGCTTTCCTGAGTTAAGACATTGACTGCATGCATGCAAAAAAATAGTCTTTCACTTGGACAAAATTACGGGGTGCACTAAAATTTGTCAAGTGTTCCACTGAAACAACTAATGAATAGTCCTATACTATTACAGAGATAAATGCAACACTATGATTTTGTCTTTTGCAAAATTTACTGAAAGGAATAAAAGGAAAGAATGAGAAAGAATGATAAATCAATAATAATTTTAATAGAAATACTGCATTGTTATAAAAGTATTACTCTTCTAATAAAATTTAACTGGGGGTTTAAATGACAGCCTATATACAATGCTGGTGTTATGTAAACAGCTAAACATTGAAAAATATTTAACACATTGAAAAATGTTTAACACATTGAAAGATCCACATTGCTAAAGCTTCAACAGTTGTTAGTTTATATTTACATAGTTACCCAGAATGTGTCAAATCTTATTGTAATAATTAACCTCATAAAAGTGATTAAATATCATTGTAAGATGAATACATAAGCCATTTATTTTGAACTGTCACAATGAAAAAACCAAATTTCCAAAGCCTTTTTTCTTTCACTCACTTCTATCAGTTAATACTTCTCCCTTATTTCACCTGCATCTGGTCTCACTTGCATTCACCAGTGCTACAATCACACTTCTATTGCTAAGATAGAACCTTCAGCCAGGTTGACTGTCCTCATGGGCCAACACAAATGGTTGTGTCCTCATATGATCAGATTTAGAATTTGTCTGAGATGCTGGAACAACTGATGTCCAGGATATTTGCAGTGAGGAGAAAAACATTACATACGTAAGGTAAAACACACAATGGAATAATATAACCCTAAGTTTATGAATGTCTTCACACTTCCCATCTGATTTGCAAGATCAGTATTATTCATATTTAACCTCAAATATATTTCTGGTATTCTCTGGATAGTCAACTGTTATCATTTGCACTGAAAAGAAATGCTAAAAAAAAACAACCTCAGCGACAGACAGTGTTTCTTAGAAATTATTTACTTTTTTTTCTTGAACTTAAGTGATTGCAAGACAAGAAACCTTCAATAACTAGATAGAGAGCTGCCTCATTACAGCTATTATCTACCTCATCTTTACAGAACTCATCACATTCCTAGGAAGTAAACGAGAGGGACAAAGTCACTCTCGATTTTAAGGAGTATCACTAAACATCTTAGCATGCAAAGGTTAATTATTCCTATCCTGTGCATGGAAAAAATTAGGTAAAAATTAATTAAAAGAAGAGACATAAATACATTGATTTTGATGAAAAGTTCACGGAAATTGTGTGGCTTTTTGCACACAGAAATCTGATTAAGAAGTTAAACAATAGACTCTCTTCTGCAGTGCTGTAAACTTGAGAAAAACAATGCTGTGTTTTCTAAACAATTAATCAACCTTACGCATATTTAACAAATACTTCTGAAATCTGACTTACATACGTAGAGCAAAAGCCTAATCCTTTAAGTACTTCCATGCAAGAATTATTTTTTCAGATAGGCTGTCCTATTGAAACAAACTGGGCACATCTGTAAAGTTATCCATGTGCATAACTGCTTATTGGATCAGATACCCAGCAAGACCAAGCAGGTATCCACATGCTATCTGAAATTATCCCGGATAATATTATTTCCAGCTGAGGTCAGTGAATTTCTAGTTGGCTCACTGATGCTTTTAAAAGCTGCCACACTGATGACTGCAACAGATTCCTAATCAAAAAAGGGCAAGAGCCTGTCATTTGCAATGGCAAGGTAGCAGCTCTCTATCAGAGCATTACACACACATATAATGTCCATCATCACCATAAAACTGAAAGTACAAGGATAAGCATTAGCAAAAGCAACACCACCAAAGAGACCTGCTGCTAGAAAAGGATGATGTCAGGCAGATAAATGAATGAACCCTGCAAGTGGCAATCAGTAAAGCCAAATGGCAGGTCCAATAGAGAGTACACACACACCCCCTATTTTATTAATTACAGTAGTACAACTGGGAGGGTGACTTGTTTAGTATAAAGTGGAATGCATTACTACTCCCATGCTCCAGACCTTTTTTAGTTTTGTTAGTCCATAAAGTAAATAGGATAAAAACATCATGGAGGTAAGCATGCCTCGAAAAGTCCTCCTCCTTTTCCAGCCTTTTTTTTTTGTTTGTGTGCAATAATGTACCTCCAAGCTAACAAAGGAACTATCTCAGACTGAATTTTAATTTGGACACTTCAAATGTAGCAACAAAAAATTTTACACTGAGACAGGAATTTTAATATATTCCAACTCTCATTCAATGAAAGCAGGTTTGAGAACTGTGTTCCCTTAGGCTCATCTTAAAATCCTAACCTGCAACCTTATCCACAGGTCAAAATTATTCTGAGCACAGAATAAACTGATATAATTGCTGTTATTTGAAGAGAAGAGGATTTTTTTTTTTCTTTCCATATACAGTGCTGTTAACCTTGAACATATGACTGCAATTCTGTGATTTACAGTTCTTGGTAAATGTGATAAGAAGTCATGCCTCACTTCTAGCGTTGTCTTAATGAAACTTAAGTGCATCAAATACACTCTTATATAATTTATGATAAAGTTATACATTTTTTCCTATGAAATTATGTTCCCATGAAATACACTATTTCAATGAAAGCAAAACATCCCCCAGAAAAGCATCATCCTCTAAATATACTAGCAGATTCTCTCTTTTTACAGGGTACTGTAAAATTCTATATCCATATATTCTAGGTCTAGGAACCTCCATTCTTTCAGGAAGCCCTGAAGTGAGCCTTCCTAATAAAAAGTTTAATTCTCAGCTTTTCCATTTAAATTTTATATATATATAAATATATAATTCATACAATTATAATAAAAATAGAAATGAAAGATCGAAAGCTAAAAAAGAAGTTGACTGATCCTAAGTTTTTTTCAGTATTTTCATTTCACAGAAATTTTGGGAAGTGTTGTTTCTGTTCCAAATTATAAACCATTTCTAATTCAGTATTTGCTACAGATTGGGAATTAAATGCCAACTATGAGTAAAAGATAATTGCACATCATCTTAAGTTCTTACACCACACCAAAGAAGAAAAGGAAAAGAGCCCCCTGGCTTTGAAATAACATCTATTCTGTATGAAGGAGCACATTATAAAATTTAAAGGAACTGTACATAAAGACATCTTTGGCTATACTTGTTCACCAGTGAATGATACCAGAACAGACTATGCTATCTCAAAGCCATGTTTCCATTTCTAGGGCTTCCCCAAATACTAATTATTTTCACTCAGGATTTAACTAGGATGGAGCACCTACCTGTTTCTGAACACTTGCTGACTTGTTCTGCAAGCTATGTGGAGACCATAGAAAAAAGATAAAAGGATGTCCCTTTTTATGCACCTAAGATATAGTAGGCCTGAAATTTCTATGAATTATACTGGAAAACACTGTGTAAGTTTTACATAGCCCTTAGCACTGTGAAAGTACTGTAAATTGGCTTTAAGTGTAAAAGAACTAACCATTTTCAGTGAAATTTTCAAACCAACTGGCTTGATCTATGGAAACAGTTTACCTCCTTCTCAGACTCTCATTTAAAACTTAAACCCTTGATGTCTGATTCTCTGGGACTATGAGGCTAGAATGCTGGACAAAGTCCCTGGCACTCCATAGAGTTGTATGGATATAGCTATAGATGACCTGAAATCAGATTAGGAGCATATTCCAGCCTTGCAGTGTTCATGGGAAAGCAGGTGAACCACTGCTGTACCTACTATTTTGTTAGAAACTGTGAATTCTGAAACTTGCAAAATAGTCCCCTATCATGCAGGGTACCTGCCTGCATATACTGTAAAATGCATATTTTCCAAAGTACATCTGGAAACACACTTTTGATGCAAGCTGGCTGCATGAGTCCAGTTTTGCTACCAAACTTGAGCAAACAGGTTGTTCTGACCAGGCTGCCTATTATATAGCTGGAACAATGTCAGGTTAACTTGATCTGAAATATGTCTGCAAGAAGGAAAGAAACACAGACAGCCTAGTTATCCACTGAAGCTTACTATATTAGACCAGAGAAGTAAGTAGCAAATACTTGCTCACGATACCCTGTTAACTAGAAACTTGTTTATGCCATTCAATTAGGAGAAAAATAGCATTAGCACAGAGAATGTTTAGTACTAATTATGCTGTGATCTTTATTTTAAGATTTTGAACACGAAAACCATTCTGTTTCAAATACATTACTAGCCTTGTCTAATGTAACTGAATCTTGGACAAGCTGCAAAAATACAAAATCGTGTTGAAGACAATCAAAACAAAGTTACTCTGCTTACAATAATTTAACCCTGAAGCTAGAAGTTGTTTTCTATTTTTCCATTCAAATTAGCCCTGAAAGGATTCACAGGCATATGTTACAGCGTGAGCACCAAGTCATAAAAGAAAAACATCAATAGAAAGTAAAATCTACTAAAGAAGAATCCATGAAAACAGTTAATCTTTCTTTAATTAAACTTGTTTGGTTGAAAAACAAGGAGACAAAAAACAGTCTTTATTAAAAACAGTTTTTTATACAAGCAGATGGATAAGAAAAAAGATCTCTAAAATAAAACGGCAGAAGTGCAAGAAAAACAATAGTTTTCATAGTGAAACTTGATTTTTTTTTCTTTTTTTCTTTTTTTGTAATATCATGGCCCATTTAGAGAGTAAATCCTCTTAAACTGCAGAATCCACATGTTTTCTTTTTCCTTTCACTTTACTATATATTTTCTCCAGTATTTGCATTAAACAAATAATATTAAAGGTGAGAGTACTGGAATGGATTGTCCTATGAGAAATGGCAAGAGTCATGTTGATTTATTGTCTCAGAAAATGAACTTATCTTTTAAATATGTCTTTTACTTTTTATTATTTCAGTCCTTGAAATATGATCTTGATTGAGTTCCTGTATACATCTCCTTCCTAATGTCATTTTATAATTCTTATTTATGCAATCCGCAATTCAATAGGAAGCTTTCTCATGTGTTTTAACACTGTTGAACAAAAAGAAGCCTCTGCTGCTCAAATTGGGTGCTCTAGGTGCTAACACGACAATAACTTATTCGTAGCATAGCTCAATGCTACCAATGCTTCTGTATATAAAAATCTCCTAGCAATGGCACAGCATAGCCATGCTTTGTGAGAAGAAATCACCTTTTACAGATCTTTTTTCCTGTGACTTCTATAATTATCATGACTTTTTATTAAACCTATTGTAATATGTGAAGAAGTTGTTGCTGTCTTGGTTTGGCTTTTTTTTTCAGAAAGTTCAGTGGGTAGAGAAAAGGAAAAACGAGAGAACAACTGTATCTGGATAGCATCTTGGAAGGTCTTAGATTTGAGAAAACTGGTGGCAGGTAGTGGTGGAGCTAATAGTACAGGGAAGTGCAAAGGAAGAGAGCTGTTTCATTAGTTTTTCCAAACATACTAAAGGGGAGTATGTCGTCTGAATTTTCCATACAATATACAACCAGGTCTTTAGCAATGGTGTTTGCTGGATGTTTAGATGATCCAGGATAGTTACAGCATTCTCAGAAGAGTGACTACAGAATACAATTATATTTTCAACCAAATACTTAGAAGTGGTATATTTAGCTGCTTTGTACAAGAATGTAACACAGGACACCACAAGTAAAACAAAATTAGAAAGGAAAAGCATGTTGATGTAAACAGGTCAGCTGATGTTTGGGAAGTTACTGAATGCAAAGATCAATCATCATACTCTTCAGTTCATGACGGTGAAAAAATAGGAAGAGCAAAATGTGAACAGGGAACTAAACCATTCCTCATCTTTTTCAAGGACACATAAAAAACATTAGAAGGAAAACATTAAGCGTATACTAGAGATAGAAATCTGTCATTTTTATCTGATCATTTCCTATACAAAACTACACAAACATTCTCATCCAGTAATAAATCATCTGATCT
Source organism: Calidris pugnax (assembly GCF_001431845.1). NCBI lineage: Eukaryota > Metazoa > Chordata > Aves > Charadriiformes > Scolopacidae > Calidris > Calidris pugnax. The sequence goes on along the minus strand of NW_015090830.1, from coordinate 10,542,128 downwards.
ACATAACAGGATTACAATTTTTCTTGTTACCACATGAACTGAAATATGAAAAAGAAAAAAATATGTTAATATACACAAAATCTTGTGGGGTTTTACATTTTATTTTTAAAAAGCATTCCAGTTATTGTATCTCATCATCCTAAATCTCTGTTTTTTTTCCATCATGAAACAACTGATGAACTCAGCAGAATCCAAAAGAAAAATCTGGCCCCCTATATTATAATCATATCACAAAAAAGATGCAGTTCCAGACTAAAAAAAAAAAAAGGAAAAAGGGGAAAAAAATAATTAAATCATCTTAATTAACTTTAACTAAGAAATTCAAGAAATTTCTGAAAAAAGGGAGCTTGTTTTTACCTTGAAAATCAAGCTCAATGAATGACACTATCAAACCACACTATCATGATAAACAAAATGGAGATGGTGACAATTATACTTTTCAATAATTAGATAACCAGGTCCCTCAAAAAAATGGGGAAAAACTGTTACATTGACAGCATAGCAATTACTAATAATGGTACAATAATGGATTATATAATCCTAATAATGGTGCAAATATAATGCAAATTATGTTAATATACTGTATTTGAAAACGGCCAACAGAGTATTTTTAGACTTCTTAAACAATCAAATAGTATGAATCAGTACCTCTATGCTAACGAATGCAACAAATGCAGTGTAACTCTTTTTGATTTACAGAATCACAGAATCACAGAATTGTGGTGGTTGGAAGGGACCTCAGAGATCATCGAGTCCAACCACAAAAAAACAAAAAACAAAAAAACCACACCATCCACCACCTAAACACACAACAACAACCAAACCAAAAAACCATCACCCACCCACTCAGCAACCCACGACAAACCAATAATCTTGGGCACTAGAGCATGCCCTGAAGAAACATGTCTAAGGGTAACTTATATACCTCCAGGGATGGTGACTCCACCACCTCCCTGGGCAGCCCATTCCAATGCCTGACAACCCTTTCAGTAAAGAAATGTTTCCTAATATCTAACCTGAACTTCCCCTGGCGTAACTTGAAGCCATTGCCCCTTGTCCTGACATCCGTAACTTGGGAGAAGAGACACTTTTTTGTGTCACACTTTTTTTTTGTCACACTTTTTCCTATAAAGCCTTCCTCAGCTCCACTGCCAATGTGTAAAAAATGCTTAAACTATGCTCCACATTTCTTCAAATAAAAAATATATTTTTATTTATTACTGTGTTAATGTTTCTTTCCTACCTCTATATCCTTACCTCTTTCTCAACATTTTGTAGAAGTATAAAATGCAAGTGGAAAATAAAGAAACAGAAACCTCTTCTAATACACCCAGTATGCCACGAAAGGATACTCCACTCACTGTCAGTAAATGTTTTCCTACACCTCAATAGCCCAATAGTTGTCAGGAAGTTAACTCTGCTCATCATTTAGGCCTTCACAGAGCCGTGTGACAGCCACATGTTCCACATGAGATTTTTTCAGTTCTTCTCAGATTAGCCCACTCAAGTACTACATGGAATTCTAGGTAGGCAGTACAAAAAAATGCAGGTTATCCTAAGCAAATGCCAATCAATTTGTGAAGGCAGCTCCCATGGAACATAGTCACCTACTACACCAGTAGATGTTTCAGGCCTTTAATGGTTGCTCCTAAGGAGGTCTGAGAAGAACTACTATCTTACTGTAGCATATTATAAGACTTGATTTTGACTAAATGCAGGAAGAGCATCCATGAAATAATCTGATGAACTACAGAAGGATGTTATAAAAGTTAATTTTCCACATGAGATGATAACATTTGCCGCCATGTAAACATGCTTAAAACAATCTATTTTTATATCTGAGGAGCAAGCTGTGAGAACCTGGTTTCTTCTAGAGTTGCCTTTATTTCAGATCATGCCTTTTCTAAACAGATGTAAAGACTACGTCACTGTCCAATTGATTTTGTACCTTGGACAACACAGCATTATTAAGATACCTTCTATCCAAGAACATCTTCTGAATCTTCAGCAAACGAAATTAGAGCTTAGCTACATAATCACCTACTGAAACCACTGCAGGGTTAAGCTTGTTTTTAAATCAGGGCTTGTAATTGCCCTCAGTGTTTACAGAAGAGCTATGTGTTCAGTGATTTAGGGCATAAGTGAACCTGCTTTGTGAACATACACAGCTGCTCCTTTCACTTCAAATAGTATTAGAACTATTTTCTAGTAATTAACCTTACTTTTGCTGTTTCTTATGAAGCAGAGGTTGCTGGAAGCTCCCACAGACAGAAAAGAAGCAGATCACGTATTTCATGTCTTCCCCACTGCCACTTCTTTGGCCTTGTACCAAGCTATTCATTTAAATATTGATATATCTCCACAAACTATGCCTATCCCCAGCTTGATGCTCCTACATGACCTTAAAAGACTACACCTGTCCTTTAGTGAGTGGTTATTGAGCTTTTTTCTGAATGTGCCAGCTCTAGCTGAGTCAAGAATCAAGAGAGATTCAAATCCTCTGAGCAGACAAGGTTTTTTTGGGGTTTGCTTCTCTTGTCATCAGTCATTTAAAAGATTATCGACAAATAAAAGAGTACAATACGATTCTCTAACATTAAGTTAGCAAAGAAATAGTTACTGTGTTTGTTAAGAGAATTTTTCAATGACAAACCTATTCTTGTCTAGAGGAGCAAAAGTTATGTATGAGGAACTTCTGTAAAGATTCAGTCAACACCTTCCCCTCAGAGAGAGTCAAATCTTTGTAGCCTTCCTGATACCAATCTGCAGTTTCAAGAATTGCTAGAATTAAGAGTTGGTTGTGCCCTGGTCCTAGTAAGATCTGTTTTTCTGTGGAAGAAACAGGTAGAAAGGCTTCTAGTTCCAGCAGGAAAGGGAGAAAGCATCAGAAAAGCTATTGCATGGTTAAACAAATATTTTAAATGGAATGACAACATCAAACGTACTGAATCCTTACTCTGTGATTACACACACTTCACTTGTTCTGTCATGTAAGGTTTCTGAATTTGCATACCTATATCACACCATTTGCAATCAGGAACAAAATCAGTATGTTTAGACTTGGATTCTTCCACCTCAGAGAATTACAGTGAATAGGACTAACTCTGACAAAGTACCATGTACCATATTCACAGAATCGAGACCTTGGTGCGAACTATCAAATGTTTCTCAGCAGTACAGACATAAAATCATCACCCTCAACAAAACCTCCAGCAGCCCCGCTGTCCAAAAATAGAAGCTTTGGTGTGTTGAGGTGAAAGACAACACGTTCCATGGCATAAGGGACAGCAATTAAAATATGTATTGATACAAGTCACTAATATTCAATCTAATTACAACAGTTCATTGCTCTAGCATAACAAAAAAAGTTACTCTGAGAGGTTTGGCAATGTAATCATCCACACAGTATAAAGAGCAAATAATGCATCTGAGATTCACTACTTAGCTATCTTCCTGACATTATTTGTCCTTGAATCAGACTAAACATGCTGTGTAGTTCACTACAGTTTTGCAAATCAACCTTTAAAAAAATGTAACCCAACTAGTCATATAAAGCTTTGAGTCCTAAAGCCAAAAATAACACTAAAATTTTATGTTACATTTTTTATATGTAGCAATGATGATCAATATTGTGTAAGAGCTGCCATAAGCAGGAGTGTGTCGTTCATGACAGAAGTTAGTAAAGTTCAGTTTTAAAGCTTAAAACTGGCCTGATTTGTGAGCCTGCAAATGTTCCCATCCCAGAGATCTCAAATTCCCAAAGTGATAAATACGTATATTCACTTGTAACACATTATTCACCTCATTGTTACTCAAATTACTCAGTTCATCATACAATACCATAAACTTATGGCAGATTAGCTCAATTTGAAAAATTCTCCAAAATGTACCATTTGTAGAGTTACAGATTGTTGGGCTTTTTCATCTCCTACCTGGCCCACCTGGCCTGTCTTTTTAGTTTAAATAAAATCAATTCTACGTATATTCATGCTTTCTATAGCAAAGCAATATGTAAACAACAAGACAAGTCGCCTCAAAAATTTTTCCAAAAGTTCCATCACTTACTTGTCGGACACCTTCAAAAAGCATTGCTCCAGAATACAGTAGAGGTCTAGCCACAGCTTCTTCTGTATTAAGCTTGCTAAGTGATAGGCTCTGCCAGCAAAAGCAAACTAGGTAGTCACAGAAATTAAATAGAAGACAAAAGCTTTTCAAATAGAAGAGACAGAAGCCTGTTTATCAAAACGATAAAACAGGGACAAACGGATCACTCACCATTTGCAGTGGGCTAGCCCTTTCTTTCCCTCCCTCTCCATAGCAGGTCAATCTCTGAGGAGGCCAGTGTTCCGCTTTCAAGACTAGCAGATTGTGGTAGCTTCCCTATATGCTTGGGATGGGGGTTCTCTTTTACCATTCATCTTTTGTAACAATTTACATTTAGCTTTTTTGATTTGGTCGTTCATTACACTGTCTTCACCATCACCCTGCAAAAATGGAGACGATTTCAACAAAACGAAAGGCAGTCAAAAAAGCAGGTCAATTTTATGTCTCAGACTGCTTTTCTGCACAGAATTACTTTGGTATTGTTGCCTTTAAATACTTCATGTCACAGGGCTGCTGTTGTCTGAAGTATTTTCTCATATGATTAATTTTACATCCTCAACAGAAAGCCTCTTTAGCCTCAAGAAGAGAAGACTGAGGGGACACCTCATCTATGTTTACAAGTATCTAAAGGGTGGGTTGAAGGATGATGGACCCGGAATCTTTTCAGTGGTTTCCAGCAATAGGATGAGGGGCAATGGGCACAAGCTGGAACATAGGAAGCTCCACTCAAATATGAGGAAGAACTCCCTTACGGTGAGGGTGACAGAGCCCTGGAACAGGCTGCTGAGAGAGGTCGTGGAGTCCCCTTCTCTGGCGATTTTCAAGACCTGCCTTGATGCACTCCTGACTGATGTGCTCTAGGCAATCCTGCTTAGCAGGGGAGTTGGACTAGATGATCTCTAGAGGTCCCTTCCAACTCTCTCAAATCTGTGAATCTGTGAAAATTAATATATACCGAACTCTGATGAGATACATACCTTTCTGCTGAATTCAAAGGATCTTAGAATCTTAGAACTCAGCAGGAAGCATGCCAGTAATTTCAAAAGAAACCTGTGTGTTGCATAAACTGTAAAGTTAAGTACATGGCAAATATGAATCTACATCCTTTCTCTAGAGGCTGAGGTTCAGGCAGTATCCTCATGTGACATTAATGTTTCTGTCCTTCAAAGACCTCACCACTATCTTCAGGCAAGAAGGAGGAAATAAAGATCTAATAGTAAGAATTATTCTTTTATAATGGCAAATACATTTGTGTTGTGGGTAAAAAATAAACCTTACTATACATCATAAAGAAAAAGGAAACTTTCTCTAATTCATCTTAAAGGCAATAACTAGGTAACTGTATATTGAAATGTGGTTATTCCTTCACATGTTAATAAACTTAAATGAAAATCCATGGTTTTTTTTTTCTCCTCCAGGCCCCTAAGTAGGTTTTTTTTCTTAGTATCTACACACCCTGTTAGCTGCCTGTTACAATGCTTTACCATATGTTAGATGTTTTAAATATTCGCTAAACAAAGAGCTCCTGCAGTTTGTTAACCTTTCCAACCAAGATATTAAGGTCTGTTAACAGGCTTTTAATATTTGGAACATGTAAAAGGTTTTCTTAAGAAAGATAGCAAAGGTAAGTGAAATGAATACCTCATAGTTAAAACATGGACCAACTTCTTCAGTTGCAGTGTTTTTAAACTGTAGTGACTTCAAATTAAATAGTTGGATTGGAGTCTTAAAAAACGTAAGAATATGATTGTCACTGTAGGAGGTCACCAGATAAGAGTTTTGCACAACCCATTGTACAACTCATTTATCAGATGTGAATGTTAATCCCCTTAACATAAAATGTGGAGCCTTTACGCTTTAGCTGAAACTATTCTCTGAAAACAGCACTCTTGCTCAATATTGAATTAAGCTTTTCCTGAAAAAGCATGTTATATCAGGAAGGGAATAAAAAATAATAATCTGCTTTTTATTGACACGCAACACACCTGCCTCTCAATAGGACCTTCACCAAAGTCTCAAAGCACCTGCAGTATGAGCAATTAAAGAAAGATTTATCTTCGATTCAATTTTGCCCATTCTTAAGAAGTTTGTATAGGAAAGTGTGCCTTTAACACAGAACATACTTGACCTTTCCAAAGTACCAAAAGGGAAGATATTACTTGCTGCAAATGTGCGAAGGGCTCACAGGTTGAATATCCATAGAACTTTGTGTTGTCCTCTCTAACTTATGTAAATCCTTTTATAATACCAATAAATTTAACCTCTAGGCTAGGCCTAGCAGCTGCATAATCAACACATGGACCATGAGTTCAAAGAGTCCTCACTGGTAGCATCACCATCTCTTTGGACATCACTGAGATCTATGAAAAGATTACATTTCGTAATCTTACCAAGTCCAATAGGCTACAACTGCATTAATCTATTCTGGAAGAAACAATCAACAGTCAAAAGCAGGCAGACTGCAGAGTTGTCAGGTGTTTAGGTAAAAGATGCCTGACAGATACATTGGGGTAGAGTAACTGTCAAAATGAATTTAACTCAGAATCTTCCTTAAAAAAGATCAAGGCAGTTCAAGCTAAAGAGAATATAATTAGTTCAACAGTACAAACAGACTGCATTGTTGATCAGTCATATAGTTGGCAAAAAATTATATACAGGATCCAGGTATTATCTGGCCACAACGGCTGTCCAATTATCTCATTTGGCTCAGACAGTACAAAAAGTCAGAGTTTTCTTCAGGTTAAAGGAAGATCCTTCAGAAATGGCTGAAAGGCGTTTATAAAATCATAGAATGGTTTGGGTTGGAAGGGACCTTAAAGATTATCAAGTTCGAACCTCTCTGCCATGGGCAGGGACACTTCCACTTCCACCACTCATGAAGAACACCAGTAACGTGTGACTCACCTCTAGATGGACTTCACAACACTGGTCACAACCTTCGGTCAGTTTTCATTTTACCTCACTGTCTATTTATCTATCCTGTACTTCATCAGTTTGTCCATGAGGATGTTATGTGAGACAGCTTTAATAACGCCAAGGAAAATGACATCCACTCTTCTGTCCTTGTCCACCAAACAAGTCATTTTGTCACAGAAGGCCATTAGGTTGGTCAGGCATGATTTCTGCTTTGTAAATCCAAGATGACTATTCCTAATCACCCTCTTAATATGTCTGGAGTACCTTGGCCTTTTCCATGTCCTTTGTCATCAACTCCCCTGCCTCATTTACCAGTGTGCCCACATTTATCCTAGTCTTTGGTTTTGCCACTGATACACTTGTAAAAACTTTTCTTGTTGTCCTTCATAGCCCTTGCCATACGGCAAAGGCATGGCACATGGGCTTTGTCTTTCTTAGCCTCATCCCTGCACATTCACACAGTGTCTGAGTTATTTCACCTTTGTGCCCAGATCTTTCTTTCATCTCTGCTATGCTTTTCATCTGATTTTTGAGTTTTGTCATAAGCTCTTTGTTTGCCCATGTGGGCCTCCTGCTACCTTTTCTTGACTATATATTATTACCTCATAACATACTAAATGCAAACGGCAAGAAGAAAAAAGAAAATGCAAAATGAAATCCATACTATAGATTCTGCTACTTCATGCAGTCACAGCAAACTTGCATGTCAGCTAGAGTGCATGAAGATGAATTACATGTGAAAAGGAAGCTTTGTCTTGCTTTTGTTCTCTTTGTAAAACAGAATCTGCCTCAGATAAATTACTGTTCTTGGCCTAAATTCTCAGCTGGTACTTATTCACTCACACAGCTCCACTGAAGCCAAGACAACTACTCTCATTTGTACTCGCTGAAAATATAGGTCATTAGAATCTTCTTTACTATACTTTTCATTAAGTGTGAATGTCAATGATTTCTTTCCTAATAAGAAATTAAGCTTATCTTAATATCCTAAATTCTTACCTGGTATACTTGGAAGCTCAGAGGTCATGTTTGTTTAGTAGTTACTGTCTCTGAAAAGTAATTTTCTGAAAAATTCTCTCATGTTTCAAAGTAAACAGGTGAAGAACTAGTGAAAATAGGAGAATTACAGCTATATCACCACTGTCTCCATACAATAGGCAACTGAAAATGAAAAGTTTATATGCTACAGTAAATGCTTGCTGGATAAATCCCATACTGTCACTGAAATGTTGAACAGAGAAAGGCAATCCAATGAACAATCAGTACTCGATATTTCTTACACTATTGAAAACAAAAAATGAGTTTTTAACACAAAAGAGATGTAAGACAATTTCATTGTGTCAACACAGAGTAAACAAGTGCAAATAAACTAACCATTTAAGTCTCCATTTCTTACAGTTATTTGTCACAGTAATAAAATATGAGGTGTCTTTTCTGAATCAAGTTTGTTAAGACAATATTACTATCTCCATTTTCAAGAAAAAAGCCTCTATTTTTACATGGATACTCATTACAACCCTCAAAATGCTAACTTAGTTTTTTTTTTGGTCAAACACTGAAATAAAAAATATTCATTCCAACAATCAAATTCAGTCAGACAATCAAATAAAAAAAAATATTTTTACTGAGATTCAAAAAGCACAAAACAAGATGAAAACTCCCAACAAAAGATAACTAGAAGTAGTTAAACCAATCGGAAAAGTATGAGTGACAGCAAGGGAAAAAAGTATTGCCTCTCCAGGATGAACAAGATTAACATAAAGACCAAGTGACAGACAGATCCCATCAAGGACAATCTGGAAAGCCTTCCAAATACCAAGAATATGGTGATCGTAGGAGCTCAAGAAGCTCTAAGGAAATCTTTGCAAACATGTGCTATACAGGTTCCAAAGGATGAAGCTTTATTAATTACAGATAGATGATATTACTGACTGACTGACTTCCGAAATAAAGATTTCCAGTTTCTTCAAAATTACTATTAAGTGAAAAACTAAAATTGCAAGAATGTGAGTTAATTACACTGGTTCAATGCATTTATTAAAACGAAAACACTGACCCAATCTTAAAATACAAGTTAGAAAATTCAGAATTTTTTCATACTTCTCCTGTTTAATGGGAGTAAGATTATAGAAGATTGGAAAAGGGAAATTATAATGCCTATATTTGAAAAGGTAAAAGAAGAAACACAAAATTATAGAAAAGGCATCTTATTTTTAAATTTAGCAAAGCTTACAGGACAAATATTAGATCATCAGTAAATGTCTGAAATGTAAGAAACAACTAAAACCAAATATGGATGCATTAAAGCCAAATGGTATTCAATCTTTTGTGTGATAGGGCAAAAGATCTATCTAAAAATAATAACTCAGAGACTGCATATATCTTGATCTTAAGTAAGAATTTTGACAACACCTCACATGACATTCTCATATGCAAATTAATGAAATGTAATATAGATAGAACAATTATGTTTTATGGCCTGTAGCTCCCTCTTGTAGTGTAGAGTTTGAGTGTAATTCATCAAGGGATCTATCTTGAGTATGGTTATGTGTAGTGTTTCAGTTAATGACTTGGCTGGTGAAATAAGCACAATACACATTAAATTTGCAGTTGACGAAAAAGTTGTGATGGTTTGCAAGTGTGCTGAAGATCAAGATCAGAATTCATAATCACCTTACCCTGTTTTTTTCCCCCAACAAATGGTCTGAGAGAAAAACAAAGAGTATGAATCGATAAAGACAAGGCAAGGTACTACACCCGAGCAGAAATAATCCTCTGCTCAAATAAAGAGTGAAACCAGCAGTTCTTCAGAAAAGATCTTTGGGTTTATAGTGGATCATAAACCTAAATGTTACTTAACTATGTGATGACGCTACAAGAAAGGCAAATTTCATTCTAAGGTATATATAAACAGAAATCCTGCCTGTAAGACACGCAAGTACTCTCTTTACTTTCCTCAGTGCTGATAAGGCACCAGCTGGAATTCAGTGTTTAGCTTTGTGCACTGATTGTCAAGATGGATGTGGATTGACTAGAAAGAATTCAGTGGAGATCAATATGCACTTTAGAAAAGAAGAATGAATAAGGCTTGTTTAGCCAAAAGAAAGAAAGATCAGAGTGGCTTTTACTACAGCTTTCAGATACACAAAAGACTGTTGCATTGAAGAAAGAGGAACCAATCTTCCCTCCATATCTGATGGAGAGAAAGTTATGAACTGAAACTAGTAACTAAGAATCAAGCAAGACATTAATGCAAAATTTGCAACCAATATGACAGATTGCCTAGGAATATGGTGGATCCCCATATTTGAATGTTTTAAGAAATGAATTGTATAGAGGGTTGACCCAAATTCTCTTCAGGTTCCTTCTAGCCCTATTTTCAATACATTCTGTGGAGGTTATAAAGCATCATCAATTGAGGGGAACACTGGAATGTAAAGCAGGAAGAATAAGTTGATTATGATAACTGGAAGAATGAAATGGGACTTAATATCAGTGGCAGAGTCTTGGATTTAGGGACAATAGGAGAACCTTGAATTACAAGCTAGAATCTCACAATCTGGAAATTAGAAGATTAAAAAGCATGCTTGGTAATCTTACAAGTATCTTCCATCACCTTTGTTTGCTTTGAAAAAAATGCTGTCCTGTGATATATATTAAAAGTTATTTCCAGCAGAGAGAAAGCACTATAAATTCCATTGTGAGAGGCGCTTGTGATAAGCTCCTCATCTAGAAAACTGCATGCGATATCTCTTGATCATCCTTAATATAAGTCATTTAACTTTCACTTTGACACAAGCATAGAATGACTATGAAGACAATCAGATGAAAGGAAAGCTTTTGTTACCAAATTGTCTGAAAGTAGTCGTTGTGTCCAGACCAATGCACCACACTTAATTGCTGAGAACAATAATAATTGGGTTTAAGGATCATAGAATCATAAAATGGTTAGGTTGGAAGGGACCTTAAACATCATCTAATTCCAACCCCCCTGTGATGGACCAGGACACCTCCCACTAGATCAGGTTGCTCAAAGGAAATAAAGAAAGAATTAAAATATTTATGTAGTACTCAGGAACAAAGATTAGATCATCAACAGCTTTATGTAATAAGTTTTATAAATAAATGGATTTGCAATAGTGATAAAAAACCCTCCTGCCAATAGGAGAGGCAAAAATCCCCTCTGAATAACTTTCAAATCCAATTTGATGTGCTTCTGACAGAAAATGGTTCAGAATCATAATTTTTTACTAAAATCACAAGATATTTTGAGGCAAATATAGGTATTTTTAATTCATACTTCCTGTATAAAAGTTCTACTCAAGGATTTACATGCATAAAAATATAAAGCAATAGACCTTCTTTATTGTAAAGGGCTTTTAAAATTCTTTTTTATATCTTTATGGACACATACACTTTCCTGGTTTAACACACCGTGAATATTGACAGCTTTCATTTGATTCCTACAGCTTTGACCACAACCTTGTTAATCAAGCAGTGATGTTAACCAAGCGGTCTCCCTTTTTCCAGCTCCCCCATTCTTGTTGGCTCTGTCCTAATGCTGTTTGGGTAGTTACTCATTAATATAATACTCACAAATTCCATCAGTTTCCTCCCTAATTCCTCCTTCAATCACAAGGATGCTTCAAATTCATTTTTGACACTTTCTGCTAAAAATGTCAATTAAAATGGTACAGAAATAACATAGTTTATTTAGAGAAAAAGTTGATTACTGATCTTCAATGTGACAGCAATGGCTTACAAATTCCTATTCCTTCTCCACTTTTCACAAATGGGAAGGACTACAGGATACTTTTTTTTTTCCACACAGACTGATTTTTAATCTAATCAAGAGAAAGAAAACTTGGGATCTTTTTCTTTATTATTATTATCACTAATTCACGTTGCTATAGTTTCAGAAACAAGTTAGAACTGTTCTTCCAAATCAGTTCAAACCATGTGTCAGTCAAAATAGGACTATTAGATTTTTTAATATTTTTTTAAAATAAGCATATTATATAGCTAGTCTTCATTATTTCTGAATATTTCCTCTAAAGCTTTGAAGAATATCTGCAAGTTGAGCTCTGCATTATAAATGTGCTTAATCTGAACCAATATGAAAATAATATTTTAAAATTTCACTCTGTATCTCATAAGTCACTCAGAGAAAACATTTTTGTACTTTCACACCCTCATTATGAATAATGCAAAGAGCCAATTAATAGAAAATGTTCTGAATTATGAATTAGGATCAAATTAAAAATGCAAAATTACAGAAAAACAATGAATGCTTGTTTTAAATTCCCCTTCCAGACAGGTAACCATTTTAAACTACCTCTGCTATCCACATTTGATCTATATCTTTATCTATTCTTATGGCTAATGAGGAACAAATTACTTATTACTCATGAATGACACTAACTACCCACTCTTGCACAAAAGAAGAATATTACAATTTACATTTAAATGAGATTTGAAATGTTAATGAACAGAGCCAGTATTCTAATTATCTATACAAATACATTAAATTAAGATGAACTTTAGTAGATTAATTACTTCAAAATCATACTCTGTGTTTGCCCAGCAGCATTAGTGAGGAATAGTTCAGTATTTGTAGGATAATTCCCAATAATTGGGGGTCAAGAATGGGCAAACAATGCCACTATGTATTTAGTATCATTTGATAGGAGAGAGATGGTTAATCTTTATCTTACACATGAAAAAAAATCTTAAGAAAACACTTCAAAGACATCTGATATTTTCTTCACATTTATGTAGAACTTCATATTTGGAGTGTGCTTCTTCATGTAGTCAGTTAGGCCCAGATGGACGTGGAATCTTGGCCTCTATGTCCAGTTGCAATACTTAATTTTCCTTCGCTTTTTTTGTTTGTTTGTTTTTCACATAATGATCATTTAAATAATTTGAGAACAGGATGGTAAAGAAATTCACAGAAATGCTTTGTGCACACGAGATGAAGATATTTTTTTTCAGTTACAGAGGCCAAATGAGCACTTTTTTTATTTTCTGACCAGTCATACTGTTTTTACTGCAGTCCTAGCCCTGTGTCAGGAGAAATAAAGATAATTAAATTTTTCTGACCAAAGCAAACATTTTCTTTCCTTATATTTTCAAACCCAGAAAAGTAAGGTGGTATCGTATTCAGAAATATCATTCAGCCAAAACACTCACCCCTCGAGTTTTTCTTTTTTGGCCTCATTTATTGTAACAGTTCTACTAATCAAGAAATCAACAGCAACAATATAACCCTCAAAACAAGACCCCTAAGACAACAATCTGTGCTGTGATAAAATTTCCTTTTGTTTTTTTAAATAATCAGTGCCTTATTTACTCATATTATGTGAAAAGAAGGATAGTTCTCCAGAGAGACCTAACTGAAATAATTCAGAAAACAATGTAGAGGGTTTGTAGTAGAATGACATCTCAAACTTCAAAAATTCTAAAGGCACTTAGCAATACCTTAATTTTCAGTAGTGTGGCCACACAAAGGTAGTGAAAAAAATAGCAAAGTCCAAATAGATTTAATATTTAGATTATGACAGCATTCCTGAAAGAACTCATTGTATCATTAAACTATATTATTTGATATCTTTTAAATTATAGGAAATGTCCATACATTAGTTTGAATCGCTTTCTGTTCTGATACTGAAGTGCTTTTCACAACTTTGACACTTCCTTCTGGCGATAACCATGTGTGTTTTCATACTGTTCTTCCACTAACTTAACAGTCAGCTCAGAAATTCTGGTTCCATTGTTTGTTGCACCTCTTCTTCATTTGCAGCATGCTCTTTGTTTCAAACTCAAGAGCAATTGCTGATGCCTGGAAATGTTTGATTCTTTTGATTTTTTCTTACACTGAGAAAGCTCTTAAAGAACATTGAAATGAATCACTGATAGTGAATTATGGAGAGATTTAAACTCCCATCTGAATCTACTTTTTTAATCATTATTGCTATTACTATCTTCTGCTTCTTTAATAATAAGTTAAGAAATAAGATAAGAAGATAAGAAGCTCTCAAGATTTATTTTTAAGAAGGTTAAAAGTTCATCGGTCTGCAGGTAGACTAGGTCAATACCAATTCCACCCACAGCATCCAGCAAATGAGCTTTATGAGAGGGTAGCAGAGCTGCTCATGATTAAAAATTAGAATAACACTTGCAGGTTAACTGTTAATTACTCACAGCATTTGGCTCACATGTTTTGCATTGGATACAGACAGATGGGATTTATCTGCCCCTGCAAAAATTAAAGGGTGTACTGGCAAAAAGATTTCAAAGCTCACAGTAAAAGTCAAGATTTTTGGGCGACTGCTTAGTTGACTTTCTATTCTAAGCAGGAATTCCCCATCAGCTCACAAAATTAACATAAAAATGGAAAATCCCTTCCTCTCTTTAGTCTTTGAGTAGCTAACACCTCCTTTGAAAAAAAATGTTAACACTCTCTATTACTCTAGACTATAATAGGAACTAGGCAGCTACATGTAACAGAGCAGGTAAAGGGCCATACCTCTTGCACCATAGCCAGCCTGGCTAACAATAATATTAATTTCTCTTAAATTTTGCAAGACTGGACAAAAAGCTTTTGCAAAAATCTGGAAATCTTGAAAAAACGACCAATTTGGGATTAAAAGTTAAACTGTTACAGTGATCAGGAATATCTTTAAAATGATTCCTCAAAATCAGTTTTTTTAAAAATCAGAAATCAACAAGTTAGGCATTTGTGTTCATATTGGACTAATAAACAACTACCATACAACCAAATGGGAAAAAGCTGGAATGTTTTTTGTGTAATATTATAGTATGTAGTTTTAAAATTAAATGCCCAAGAAGCAGACTAGCTAAAGGCCAACTCCCGTTTTCAATGCAAATCTAATGCAAAATACTTTTTGGGAGGAAGATTTCTTTGTTGCTGAAGTTTAGACACAAACCCTGTACAGCAGCTGCTCCCAACTGTATACACATAACCTTTCTGCTTAACTAGAGTAAAACCCATTATCTCCCTTGTTGTATGTAGTTTTTAAGTCCGTTTTTCAGTTTCACTGTTAGCCCTTCTTTGTACTTCCAGGACAATACTTTTGATGTTTTAGTCAGGACCACTTTGGTCTTAGACAGGAAAAAAGTGAGCCAAGTTGTATCTGTCTCTACTTTATCCTGTCTCTGAAAATGCACTTCCAGTGAAATACCATTTTCTGGTTCGACTGTATTCTGTTCTTATAGTATGTCCATATCTAGCTTTCCATATATAATTTCTGAGCATTTCATTATTATTTCTATTATTATTAGAAACTCTTCAAGGTTGTCTCCTTTTCCTGAACTTATCTGAATTGTGTACACAGGTGGCACTGTTTATGTTTATGACAGATTTATTTTCTTGAACTGTCTGAGGCTATGAAGTGTATTTGGAAACATTCAACACATTTCTTGAGTTCTAGGATTTTATTTAGACACAGTAGGTGCTATTATCTCCAAAATGCACAACACTTGTAATCATGATTTATGCAAAAACTAGAATTTGACATACAGAGGGGATCTATATGTTATGTTTCCACCAAATTACACTTTATATATAATCACAATAATCACGATATACATATTTCATATTGAAGATCACATTTTTAAATGCTGCTGGAGTCAAGGTATCACCTTTACATCAGAAACCTGTTTCAGGAAATTTGGAAAAATAGCCCAACTTTTTAACTTCCTTCATTATGCATACTTACAATTACATTATAAGTGTTTGGGCTTTTTAAGGAGCAAAAAAATGTACCTCTCTGAGCTCTAGACTCTCCATATAAACCCGGAACTACTCAGCTGAAACAAGCCACTAAAATATCTTTCCAGCCAACAAGATGAAATGAAACTTTTAAGTCTCTCTCAGTGTCAAGAAAAATTCTACAAGCTTCAAAATGGCAATGTTTCACATGAGTAACCGTATGACAGAAAGTAAATTCACACTATAGTCATTCATTGTTGTCATCTCTCTGTAGGTCAAGAATGGTCCCATTTTTGTGGTTTTCCCAAGACTAATTGCAAAATTGGATATAGGAAGCTTCATTTCATTTGTATGAAAGAAAGTTTCTGAGTTAACCTAACCCAAATATTGCCCAAAGGAAAAGTTAGAGTTGGGGTTGAACTTCCATATACAACAGAAAAATCTCCACAAAATATTAATGCCAGTGCATGTTCTGTATGGTAAGCATATTTTAACTGTTGTTTGCATCTTACCTTTGTTACTCCTGTAACTCAATGAAGGAAGCCAGAACATAGTTTAACATCTTATTTATCACAGCTACAGGCTTTACAAAGTATGAGCTGCTGAATGACACATACAGCTCCTACATATACTCGTACAGCATAAAATACCTTGCATACCTGCCGTTAAGAAATCTCTTAAAATTGTGTGTGATGACTAATAAATGTCAGCATTATCCAATGCTTTTCTGATCTTAGTTCCGTGGGAAATGTGTTTTTTTTATAACAAGGGCCTTTTCTTATCCAAATACTACACACCTGATGATACTCCCAAGACACGGGAGACAGTTTATCAGCCGTACCTACCTGGCAGAACCATTTGTATTTCAAAGACCCTTCATAAAGTACAATGGCTTAGCACAAAGGGGCAGCAGACTAATGATACAAATCTGATCATCGAAGTTGTGCTGGGTCTGACTGGGATGGAGTTAGCTTTCTTCATAGCAGCCCATATCGTGCTGTGCTTTAGACCTGTGACCAAACCAGCCTTGCCAACACACCAGTGTTTTGGTTGTTGCTGAGCTGTGCTTGTACGTGGTCAAGGGTTTTTCTGTTTGCCACTCTGCCCCCCCCAGCAAGTAGGCTGGGAGTGTGCAAGAGGGTGGGAAGGGACACAGCTGACCAATGTCATATTCCACGTCATACGACACCATGCTCAGCAATAAAAGTTGAAGGAAAAGAGGAGGAAGGGGCGAAGGTGGCGGTTATGGCAGTTGTCTTCTCAGGCAAGCTTTATGAATGCTGAGGCCCTGCCTCCCAAGCAGTGGCTGGGCATTTACCTGCTGATGGGAAGCCGTGAGTGAATTCCTCCTTTGCTTTGCTTGTGTGTGCAGCTTTTGCTTCACCCATTAAACTGCCTTTGCCTCGATCAATGAACTTCTTGCTATTTTTCTGCTTTCTCCTCATTCCACAGAGAGGGGAGGCAGCAAGAGTCTCTGGGGGTTTGGCTGCTGGCTGCAGTAAACCCACTACAAGGCAAATAAAATAACCTTGAAAGTGTATTTCAGTAACACTAATTTCACAGACTGACAAAGTTGTGTACTATCTTGTCCAGAGATACCTGGATAGATACTCACATACATTCATCTCAGAAGCCTTTCGCAAAGAGAAAGTTGCTCTAACTTACAGGAGCCTGTGGGCTTTATACAAAATGCCCGTGGGCCCCATAAGAAGCTTGGAGCAGTCTGGAAGCACCAGACTGTGGAGCTACACGCATATTCCCCCATAGGCTCTTAAAACCAGCGTTTATTCAATTTCTACCCCTGTACTAGACACTAGGGACTTCTGAAGGAAACAGCTGTAAATAGACCTGATGCAGCCCTTCGGTGCTCTGAGCTGCAAAACATTTTTTTGCCTGGAAATATTCTTTTGGAAAAAATGTGAAATGCATTTAATGTAAATAATTCACACTGCAGCTATGCGATAATGGGAGGAGCGAACTGGGTTAAACCAGCACGTCTCAACAAGCAGCAAACAGCAGAAAAAACTGGGGCATGAGAAAGAAAAAAAACCAAGCAGCAGCAGCAACAACAACAAAAAACCCTCCAAAGCACTCACAAATACTCATTTAATCTGAAAGGTTATTTTTCACCTGACCGTGGCTCATGACCCTAAGGTTTACTTCCTGTGAACATCTGAATGTTAGAAACCCCCTGAAATGAACACTGAGATTGATGAAATTTAAGCTTAAGCCTCCAAACAGTTATGCAAACCTAGTTTTGAGTCATATATTCACTCAAAAACTACAGTAAGTTTCATACCGGCCAGTTAAATCAGTCACTCAACTCAGGCAACTGGAATAAAATAGATCAAATCTGTAGCTGAAAAACACTTAATGATTTTCAAATACCCAAACCAAATTCAGCAGCTATGCACAAAGAACTATTAGCTAAAATCACATGTACGGGTGTGGACACAGAGGTAGATGTGCACCCATGCAAGAAATTTAGAACTCTTGAACATGCACAAAAGCTGGTATCATTGAATAGCTACATCAAATATCTGCACTATTGATAATTATCCATTGTCAGAGGCTGATGTAGTACAGTACATTTCCTTTCATATTACAGAACCTAATGTCATGAATTTAACTTATCAGATGTTTAGGCCACATCTCCAAGGTATTAATTAACTGAGTATCAACAGCTTGTAGATTTATATAATCCCTCAGAAATATACAATTCTTTCTCTCAAAACTTGGAAGCTGTTCAAAATGATTAAATAAACACTCAGCTGTAAGTTAAATTACATGAGTACTATTCTTCTATTCAACACTGTACGCAAAACCTCTACTATAAACACTAAAGCACTAAAATAAATTTAAAATATCTTGAATTTTGGGAGCATCTGGTTATTCCTTATCTTGCATGCATTAGATGTAGCAGAGCTGCTGCTTATTTTATCAAATGTGTCAATCATCAACTTAAATCAGATAATTTTGTCTTTTCCACAGAAATTTCAATGTAACTATGTTTTACTGTATCTCATTATCTTTTACATTTTTCATTTCACTCATCAAATGCATTTCCGCTTTCCTGCCATTATAATACAACATCATCCACAGGAATGTAAATATTTTTGATTGAGCTGTAAATGGTGACAGGAACTTGAATTACAATTGCACTAGTGAGTGACCTGGTGCAGAATTTACCAGTGGGTTCAAGGATGTGGTATGGGCTCTTCCTCCAGCAGACTCCAGGACCCAGGGACCCAAAACTCTTGCCTGGCCACCAGAACCTGGCCAGGTTCACTCAGAGATCTCTCTTTCCCAGGCCAAACAACGCAACTGATGCTTTCTGCTTTGCAACGTTCAACCTGGAGCAAGGCTGTGTGTGTACCCTGGACATGCACACACAGAGGACAGTAGCTCAGACAGCTGCACAGGGTGCTGTCTTTTAACACTACCCACATGTAACACCACCAGAATTCACAAAAAAGCTAAGTACGGACAGCCAAGTCCTCTTCCTCCTCCCTGGCTATCAAGACTGAAACTCACTAGAGAGAAGACATGCCCTCAGTCTCTACATTCACAGTCATACCCACATTCATGGATCCCTCAAATACCAGTGTGGGTCCCTGCCCCTCTTAACAGCCCTGATGTTGGGTTTCTTACCCACTAGCAATATTTCTTACCCACTAGCCATATAATTTACCATTTACAAAGGCCAGGCTGGGACCCTCCAAGGCTACAGCATGAACTTCCTATTGACTTATCCGTTAATGACTGGACACTGTTTATCTTAGACAGAGAAAATGTCAACCAGGCTTGCATCTCTGCATTTTGCTTATATTCTTTCCAGTTCCTTATAACTCTCTGGGCACTAGAAAGGTCCTTGATCTGATCACCTTAGTGAAACAAATGTTTATAATGCCATATAGACAACCACTTAACACTGCTATTACCAACTGGAAACAAGTTGCTTTTGGCTACATCAGCTATACAACATGCCCAACCTGCTAATGAAAGAAACTAGGAAAAGGCAACAGTAAACTAGAGTATCTGGAAGATTCTTATTTCATTTTATACTCAAGTATGTTAGAGAAGAAGGAAAGCTGGAGATGTCAACAATGCAAACTGATACCTAGAAGGATTTTTGTGATCTCAACATGGAAGAACAGGACTATTGCTCCCAAGAGGCTCAGATTCCTTCAGACTGTGCCATAGTCAAGATTGTCGACATTCCTCTACATGGAACTACAATAGCTCTCCTGTACAAATTCCAGACTCTGAACAGCAAAGTATGAAACCTGTGTGTTAAGACAGCAGCAGGAACATAGCAAATCCTAGTGGTTTAACCGCAGAAGAAAGCAGAAACGCTTGACAAATCAGACACCACAAAGGGGCAGTAAATGTCAGACCATCTCCCTGAGTGAAAAACGGCAAACAAATATCTTGAGAACTTATGATTGGGTGAATTAATGGCAATAAAAGTGGAGAATGGTCATAGGAGGAAGACTGGGTTTCCTGCTTGTATCAAAAGAGCTTCTCCATAACTGCTTTACCAATGCAGAGTAAATAGCCAAAAGTCACCAAGTTTGAAGGCATTTTACATAAGCACTTCTTTCAAACGTCTTTGTGGTTTTTCTCTTACGTCCTTATTCCTGCTGAAGACAATTCAGAGTCAAAAACAGGAAAGGTAATCAAGACTAGCTTTAAATTAGACTCACTCTTTATTTGCATAGAATACGGGTACGTAAATTATGCTCCCAGAGTGATCAAAGCTGTACCTTCTATACAAAGAAGAACTACCTAGAGCCCCGGCTCTGCAGCATATGCTATACTTGTGCAATATAGCAAGGCTACATGGCTACTTGTGCAATATAGCATAGGCTACAGGTACAGAACATGTGGGAGAATGAGGGGGCATTCAGGACAGTGGAATTACATCATTTGTCTTCTCACAACAGAAGAAAGGTCTAAAAGCTCAGTACAAGCATCTTGATGCTACCTGCTCCTATACTGACTGGGACTGACTCTGCTTTCAAACAAATTTTAATTTGGTATGATTACGTTGACTACAGTGGAAATACAGCTAAATACCATAAAGATAATAAGAGCACAATCAGTTCCTATATTTGTGAAAGTAAAATTCAGTAGATCTAATAATGTAGAACTGACTCCTCTGGAAAGGTCATGAGTGTTTAATCTATATGCAACACACATTGTACTACATTTGTTATCTAATTGTAGATAAAAGTTCATTTTATGCATGACAATTCATGATCTCATAAAAAGAGTACATAAAAAATATCCATATGCTTTTGTTACACCTGCCAACGCTTAAATGTGTATCCTTTTAATAATTTTATACATTATGTCTTATTGAGCCAGAATGGGTAACTTGAATTCACAGGCAGCCTTAAGTCAATAGTGGAACA
Organism: Calidris pugnax; assembly: GCF_001431845.1. Taxonomy (NCBI): domain Eukaryota; kingdom Metazoa; phylum Chordata; class Aves; order Charadriiformes; family Scolopacidae; genus Calidris; species Calidris pugnax. Next base: position 10,520,957 of record NW_015090830.1, on the reverse strand, counting down.
TGAGAGAGATGCAGCAGCCCTTAGCCTTCTGACTTACTCCTCAGCTGAAGAGGCATGGAATTATTTTGTTATGATTACCAATTCAGAACGTATTCATAACTAGCAGATGTTTTCCTCTTGGTTGCTTGGCAATTAAAGGATGTTACTGCAGCTGAATTTTGCACCTGACAGCAAAATGACCAACCCAGTTCTGTAAAACCTTTGACTTACAAAAATTATCTTAGTGCAAATGATCATTTTGAAACTAACACTAGATCTGTGTGTCAAAGATAATGAATTAATCTTGAATCACTGGTTAATGAAAACAGATAGCATTTAATTTCCAACTACTGTGTGAATATAAAAAGAATACAGCTAGAAGAAAACAGGATAGCATTCTCCACTGCTGCAGATAATATTAGAGAGCTCTATAATATGCTCAGTTTCAGGTATATTATTCATTTTTCTCTTGAACAATGAAGTAACCAAGTAAGTTTGTATCCATTGTGAAAAATAATGGCATGCAACTTGCAAGCTGAAAGTTATTTCTGGTCATGTACCTTCAAAAAATAGCAAACAAGCTTGACAGCTCTTGATTTATAGTGATTGTGAAAATACAACAGAAAACTACAAGTGAGGAATAAGCCTTGGAAAGCTAAACAAAATGAACTATTTGCAAAAAGAATTTAAAAAGCATCAACATTTCAAACCGGTATACTAACCAACTTGCATATACACCTAGCAAAGTCTTTAAGCAAGGATTTGTACGTGCAAATCTGTCAGCAAGCACATGCACTGCTTAGCCAAGTCATTCCATTTGGCAAAAAGGAGAGAAGAAAAAAATTAATGCCACAGTTTCTGATGATAATCACAACAAAGCAATCACAGACTTCTGTGCTGCACCAAAATACCTGACTGCCAGATTCTAGGACCTTCAGACACTGCTCTGAGATATGTTTCTGCTATATTAGTGAAGCAGTTTGAGAATAAAATTATGCCTCTCTACCTTTCTCAGTCTTCTGAAAACTAAAACAAGCAGTCTCATTTTTGTTTTATTCAAGGGGTTGATAGTAAGAGAATTACTTCCTAGTATTTCAAAACAAAAGGTCTGAATGTATAATTTAAGAACTAATAAGGCTTGATGGAATTGAGTCCTTTGGAAAGTAGTTTAATGCATGCATATTTAATGTATATTGAAAATATATATTGCAAATACAGCTTAATGCCTTGGTATCACATAAAAAACATTAGTGAGAGAATAGCTTTGAAAAAATGGTTGTTTCTTTATAAAATAACGTGAAGTGCAGTTAAAGAAAAGGCAACAGCTGAATAGTCAGTACTGAGGCAACTAAACACAGCCTGCCACGTACCGTCACTTTAAGATGATTCCTTTATTATGCCAGGAAGAAAAGACCACATCACTAACACTTTCTGTGTCCAATCACTGTGAACTCATTTGTTATTCATTGAAACATCCATCAAGGATCAAAATAGATTCATTTGCTATTCATGATGCTCCCATATGCACTTTTGCAGGTCTTGCACTGTATTTCAGCATTTAAATGACAGATTGTACAGTTGGAAGTAGCATTATATATTAACACTTTGAATACTACCTTGTACCCTAGTCTAGAAACACACACGAGTATATGCTTAACGCTGAACATAAGCTTAACTGAGTTGAATGGAATTAGACATCCATTTAAAGATAACTACATAATTAAGTATGGATACAGGGGCTAAAAAAAAATATATCCAGAACACACACAGCCACACCCCCAGTGCACTTTGATGATTTAGGGCTTCAGAAACCATCTAGTATCCTAGGAGAGAAAGCACATAAAAGGCCACAGGAAGCAACAAGCTAGTCATAAGCATGTAGCACATACCCAGAGATGTTATTTTTTTCCCAGAAATTAGTAGTAGATATTTGTAAGATAAAAACATTATAACAACAATCTTGCATACTATACTCTGTGGGAAAGATAGCATGTTTTGAAGAACTTCTGGGAATATTTTTAAAAGGTATAACTTAAAATGCCTTAGAGACCTGGAAGCAGATTTTTAAAGAAATGGAATCATGGGACTATCTTTGTGGCATAGTAAATAATTAATATAAAATAAAGAAAGCAGGGAAGCAGGGACAACAAAACAAGTACATAGCATAACCTGGGAGTGCTTTTTTGGGTGTTGTCTGAGTTGTTCTACACTGCAGCATAACCTTTTATAGGACATACAGATCAATCCTTTTTTTTCTATGATGCTAGGTAGACAGACAGAACTCTTCATCTTGTCCAGATAAAAAGGATGCTAAACTGTGCTCCCAGTTTTCTAGGCCTGTATACTAACCATCTCTGTAAAATCCCACATTTCAATCTGAGCCCAAGGGCTTAACACAGGAATCTGGATTCTACCTCAAAGAACAGGTATCTCAAATTATATCCCACAGTACCTAAGCACTCATGGGCGTGCTCCTTTCTTTGCATACTACAAGAACAAAACAGACATAAAATACCACTAATCAGAATTGCAGAATTCCTAACTCATTTGACACTGCAGGAAATCATTGTAAAAGTCACAAAATTAACAGAGAGGATCAAAGAACTTTACAAAATTTTACATTTTCTATAAAGCCTGATGTCTGTGATAAAATCTTAAAAATAAAGATAAAAGCAATTTTTTCTTTTTCTTAGCAATTGCTATGAGAACACTGGTAGAAAGTTTAAATAAGAAGCACTTTGTAACATTTTTAGACCTTATTTAAAAGCAAACCTCTAGTGTGTCATTTACATCAGAATTCTTATACTAAATATTAAAAGCATAAACATTATTCATATTTAAAAATACTCCAAAGTTTGTGTGTCACAGACTATTTTTTCAATAGTTTGCTGTTAACTTGCATATCTGAATCTTTCATGTCCTTTGCACAATGCCAAGTTGACTTAATTTAACAGTTTTAAATGACAGGAACTTAAAATCTTAAAATATATATACCTACACAGACACTGAATTTTCAACTTATTTAAATTTGAAAAAAAATGAGATACTAAATCTTTTGTTAAAATATTTATTTATATTAGAAACAGACAAAAGAGAACAGCTCATGCATAACTCAGGACAAGGCAACCATATTATGCAAAGAAAAAAGGTTTTTTAGTTCTTTACTTTTCCTCATATGTTATAGCTGATTATTATTCATAAAATAGAAAGGACAAACAAACAAACAAAAACATTACATTTTTTCCTAGGGTGTTCTGACTTTTGTTTATGCTTCACCATAGTCTGTTTAAAACAACTCTTATCTAAGAAAAATTGCTAGGCTATAGAAGTCTAAAAGTAAAGTTAAAATAAGTTTTATTCTATAAATTGAGTGAAGCATTTGGTGTAGTAAATACTATTTACACTTTGAATAAATTAAAAATAATTCACAGTATCAACCTTTATTCTAAACAATTCTGGTTGTAACCATTGGCAAGACCTACTGAGTTGCCCATCTTCTCCTAGGAGATATTAGTAATTTAAATTCAAAACCAGACAGTTAAAATGCAAAATAACAAGTATATGAATACCTTTAGGCCTGAATTTAGGAAACAACCTTTATTATGCCAACCCGCACCACTCCGCATACTAGGTTTGCAGTGGCTCACTGCCCAGCAAGGGCAGAGCAGAACCAATTCTTATGAAAGTATCAGAATTTAATATAATTCAAAGATACAGATTACTGCAACAATATACCTATACAGCTATCAACAGCCAAAATATCCAGTTCAAATCTGAATGAGGCTTGAAAATGAGATCCTGAAACACACTTTAAAGTTTTACGTGGTTTGATAAATTCTGAACATGCACCCTGAGGTTTTGACTGTTCTCTGTTTATGCCATACACTCCACAATTGCATTTGCAAAACACCAGCAGGAGCTCCAGCTGGAACGTTCATTGCTGAGTCTCTACTCTGTTGCTGAACCCACCAGTTCTGCTTCTCCTTGTAAGCATGTTGAAATTTATCCTTGTCTCATCTTTGCCCATCATGTTAGAGCATCCTACCATTAACTGGTTTGTTAAACAGAAATTTTAAATAACAGAAGTTACTTTGCATACAACTGCAAGAACCAGACGTTGGTTCATATCACCTGTTATAAATAAATATCTTTCATCTTTGTATTAGTGGCATGCAACTGACTTGCTTTTTTGACCTACACAACAGTATTCAATTACTGAAAACAGCAGCATGTTTCTATGACCTTTTACTTACTTTTCAGGCATTTTGGCCAAGTTTGTCTTGAAGGTTCAGTCCACTGGAATTTTGACACATTAATTGAAATGTTTTATTTGAATCTCAAATAAGGCATTGAATAGATAGTGAAAAAGCAATGGTAATTTATAAACAATGACTAAATGTGTGGTTATGGGATCCTAGCAACAAACATGCTTTTTCAAATAAAAAATATGTATCCATTTCTACTCAATTATACTGAAGCTTAAAAAAGTGCCTTTGGAAATACAAATTTGTATTGTCATAGAATTTCTAATTTAAATAATTATTTTACTAGCTAACTAGCATCTCCAACACTGCAAAACCAGTTTAGATCTTTATAGTTTCTGATACTTACATATTTTCCTAAGAAAGGAAATACTACACCATGTAACAGCAGTCAAAAACCCATGGTAGCACAGCAAGTAACAGGTGTCTTAAAATTTGATTTAGTCTGAAACTCTGAAACAAATGGAAAACTTGGGACAACTTGATAATAAATTTGGTTGCAATTCAAGCATACAGTAGTTGGATATCGTTGGAGCTGTATCAGCTACTGGTTTGTTCCTTAATTTTTTATTTTTTTTGTAAAGTACTATTTAGCAGCCACTATTTAAGCAGCAGCTTTTCGAGCACTTCCCTTTCTCATACTTACTCTGCCTTGCTCCATTTCTATTTTTGGAAATCATTATGGTATTTAAAATTGAAAACATAAGCACAGAACAGGGGTATGTTTTACTTTCTTTATCACAGCAGTGAAATTTTACTTGGTTCAAGAATAGGATATAATAGAAAAAAATCTGGGGAAATAGAGGAGAAAAAAATGTGTCACCTAAAAGAGCTTTCCTTTTGGCAAACCATCATGAGGCCTCCATGTCTTCCTCTCTTGCTCCATCTGGACAATAAATTTCCCACAATATCACTAAAAAATACATATTATGAAACTCAAGACTGACCAAAATGTCAGAATGAAGAATCCAGTTTCATTAGGAAACTGTCCCAGTGCTGCCACTGAGTAATCCAACACGCTATAGATGCTCAGAACATGTTAACCAATGACTAAGCTACCTTGTTACTAGTATCGTCTTAGGACAATGAAGTAGGTCCCTGCTGTCACTCCACACCTATCAAAGTCAATACATCTGTGAAGGTCCTGTCTGTGGCACAAAGACCTTGAAGGAAACTTCTTGGTATACTTATACTTTCTACAATGCCTCTCAACTTTGGCCTATCATGTGCTGTCTATAAAGATGGGCAAAGGGAATAGGAAAATAACTATACAGAAGCAAGAAGCAGCAAAAATGACAGACACAGGGCAAGTAGTGTGGAGCACAGCAGTATGAGCTGGAGGGAAGAAAGCCCGCCCAGTGAGAGATAAAAAGACCAATAATGATAATGGAAGGAAAGGGTCAATAAAGTCACTGGGAGGAGTCTCACAAGTGGCTTTGGAAGCTTCATTTCTATGTTTAGATGGTTCCTTGAGTCCCTCAGGAGGAAAGTGCCAACAAAATATACAACCAACACTTATTTCCATCCATTTCAATATCCAGGCACATACAACCTCTGTCCTGTGACTTCAAACAAACTTTGGGACTGACTTCAAAGCTGTGCCTGACATTCACTATTGTTTCTCCTTTCAACCAACAGCAACACACTCTCCTCCTTTGATGAAAAATCCATGTGATCAAGAACTTACTCAGTGAGGTTCAAAGTACCAGTGCTGCATACCTTATGAACTCCAGCTACAACATTGCCTGGAACCACTTTCTCAATGCTGCACAGGATCCTAAAATCCTAGTAACTGTCCCCAAGGACTCTGTAAGAAAGCGGTAACTCAATGCATAGTGACACAAAGTCTGATACGCCCAAGGTATGGTGAACAGAAACAACAGCTGTTATTCTGAAAGCACAATACTGTCTGCGAGGGATAAGTAGCTCGCAGTACACACACAATTAGAGAACACATATACAATTGTTAGCAATGAAGCTTCAAATTTGAATACGTTTTAACTTTTTGTAGTTTACAACTCAAAGGATACAGTTGGCCCCCACAAACCACTGCTGCAGTACAGAGCAAGAATGTCATGATGAAAACATTTTCAAAAGCAGTGGAAGTAATTGAAGTTGCTATACCCTCTTTGCATAATTGACCTGTGTATTTTTGAAACTGTCAATCTATATGCATAGGAATTTATTTCATAAATTGTATTGTTATTGTCAAATGCTGTCCCCACGTATTTGAAACACTTAAACATTCCAATTAATATCCCTTCTACATTCTGTCTAAAACTTCCTAAACAGCTGTTCTTTGGTCTCCTCACACTACAGAAACTAACAGCAAGACAATCATCATAAGATCACCAAGTTAGAACAGACCTCTGAGGCTGTTCTAGCAGAGTCACTTGCTATGGAACACACTATCATGATCTAAGAGACTGTCAACTTTAAAAAACCCAAACCAACCAAACAACAACAAAAACCAAATCCAAGAAAAAATGTCATGGCTTCCTTCCTAACAATTGTATTATTGTATTTGGTGGAGGGCTATTCCAGAATTTCTTTGCTCAAAGAACTCGGAATCTTCCAGTTTCTGACATACTTATTCAGGGTAAACTAATACTCACTTATTTGGTGTCAATATGGCCCTTTAGCTAAGTAGTTCTTTTCTTCCCAGATACATTTCCAAATTTCAGTAACATCTCTTCTTAGCCTTTAGTTTGTTAGAGTAAACAAACTGAGCATTTTCAATTCCAAGGTTATCTCTGGCTCATCATTCTTGTGACAGTGTTCTTCTGCACTTGTAGCTGCTCCAGCTTTAGTTTGTCTTTCTTCTTCTCTTTCTTCTGGAGCAGAATGCTTCAGAACTTGTTTCATCAAGATCTTAATAGCACCACTTGTTCCTTTTATTAAAAAAAAAAAAAAAAAAAAGGAAAAAGTTCTTCTAATAAATGAAAGGGATTGCATTTTGCCCTTTTTGCAGAGGGAGCACAATGGCAGTTTATAGCTGCACCAGTGTACTAAGATCTTCCTTTAGTCACTCATATCCAGATTAGGAATTCTCAATGGAAAAAACCTGAATAACAGGAATAAGAGCAATGAAAACAAAAAAACTATGCCACACATCCAGAATCTAATAGCAAAACAGTCTCTCTGGAATATATCAGTCTGCCTTTGTGTCCTCCAAGTTCATTTTGTCAGCAGATTATGCTGAAAATGTTTCTCTGCTGTTAATGTAAGGGTCATTAATGGAAACATTTAAGAAAATTATTCCCAATGCTAACCTTTGAGAAACACTAATGATTTCCCTTCATTTGATATTTCTTTTTCAGCATGAATAGCTGCATTAACCAATTTTTTATCCTCCTTCTTAATAACTCTTATTGCTTCCTGTAACTTCTAATTTAAGATGCAATCATGAAAAATGATCTACTGAAGGCTAAATATAGGAGGTCTACCTTATTTTCACCTGGGGAAAAAAACAACTATGGAGACAGGAGCCCTGCTGGAGCAGGTTTGCTGGCAAGACTTATAACCCTATGGGGGACCCATGCTGGTGTAGTCTGTTCCTGAAGGACTGCACCCTGTGGAAAGGACCTGTGCTGGAGCAGTTTATGAAGAACTGCAGCCTTTTGGAAGGATGCAAGTTGGAGAAGTTCATGGATGAGTGTTTCCTGTGGGAGGGACCCCACACTGGGAGAAGAGTGTGAGGAGTCCTCCTGCTGAGGAGGAAGGAGCAGCAGAAACAACATGTGATGAACTGACCACAACCCCCTGTCTTCTTGTGCCACTCAGAGGTAGGAGGTAGAGAAATCAAGAGGGAAATTGAGCCCCTGGAAGAAGGGAGGGGTGTGGGGAAGGTGTTTTAAGATTTGGGTTTTATTTCTAATCACTCTACTCTGATTTCTAATTGGCAATAAATTAATTTAACTTCCCCAGGTTGAGTCTGTTGCTCCCGTGACTGTAACTGGTGAGTGATCTCTCCCTGTCCTTAGCTTTTGTGATATTTTTTTCTCCCCCTGTCCAGCTAAAGAGGTTGAGTGACATCATCTGCGGTGATCACCTGGCATCCAGCCAGGGTCAACCCACCACACTGGGGAAGCCATAGAGCATACTCAGCTCATGGTATAGAAACAACAGCTAATCAAGGGGGAGAGGTCTATGTTTGGGATCTAGCAGTCCCAAAACTGACCTTACTGGTGCCACATTTTTTCCTGCCAATATGTTTATTTAGCCTAGATTTGTCAGGAAATGCTGCACTTGCAGCATGTGCACATGGCAGGTGCACAATTGTCAGGCAAAGAATAAGTAGCACATTTAACTTCTGAAACAGATGACCAAATTGGTTAGAATTATTACAAAATTTGACAGAGGCTGCCACACAGATGTGTGATGCACAGTGACAGATGCTGCTACACAGTGAACAAAAGAGCACAGGTTTAATCTTTAGCAAAATCAGAAAATCTAGTCAGTAATGAGGTAATTCCAATGGCCCAATCGAAAAGAAGCTTAACCCTGTTTTGACTTTATTTATCTTTTTAAGTTACCATAGGCTGAAGTGTCCACAGCATAAACCTATTCATTTTGCTTACAGACATTAAAAGAAGAAATAACATCCAAGTAGTTATATTAAAGCACTATTATCATTACAGTAATCCACTCCAGAATCAAGAACACTCCTAATACTGAGAAGAGGGATTGGAAGAAGTCTACTGCAAGGGAAGTGTGCATGCGTGTGTGTGTACATTCATACAGACACACGCACACATAATCTCTCTCTTGCACATAATTAATTAATGATTAAATAAATCTATAAATTAAAGAATGTGCAGCCATTCTTACACTGATGTTCCCTAGCATAAAGCTTTGATTTGGAGCCTTAAACATTCTTTAGACATACAAGACATTAATTTTTATATTGCTTATATAAAAAGCCCTCATAAACCCAATCACCTATCAGAGTAAACAATCTAAATAAAGTTGCACAAATTGAACAACGCAGTGAAACCTCCTTTATACTACAGCCATCCAAAAAATGGTAATAACTCATTTGTAGTACAGTTGGAATGCTTATTTCCCTTGGCCTAAGTTTTCATACATTGCTATTTCCCACATTCCATTAAACTCTGAGGTATTCCAATCTTCTTAAAGTAATATTCTTACTTTTAAAACAGAATTTGTTTTTCCTAAGTAATATACAGGTTTGCTTTCAAATTTCCATTTCAAGCGTTCAATTAATTCAAGTGCAAGCTATAAAAACTACTCATCATCCAATCTGACTATCAAAATGTGGAGGAAAAAAGTAAATTAATATTATCCTATTCATGCTGTAACAGAAGAAACAGAAGTTTACATCAGATGAAAGCTTGAATTCTTTGCAACTTTTCCTTCTAGCTGTCCCTGGCATAAAAATGGAACTATGGCAAAAAAGTGTAATAGGCTTAACATCAAACAAAAAAAGAACAATCAAAATTACTTTCACTTAACTGAATTTGGACTTTGATGAATGACTCAGGGAAAAAAATCCAGAAAACAAAGCTTCTATTTTATATCAAATACTTCTGGATAAATGATAGAAAATCTTCAAAGGTAGTAGATTTTTCATTAGGCTTCCTCTGGATTATCCTAAGCTTTTTTGATTTACCTGAATTTTTGAAGGTCCAGTGGCTCACACTCCCTTGACTATTCTTATTTGGCATGCTTTGCTGTAGAGGGCAGACATTATAGGTCTGCAGAATTGTGTCAGTCCCCCTTGTGGACTGGCTATCAGGAGAAACAGCAGTCTTGTTGCTTGTCTTAGTTTGGCAGATCTAACAGGAACTTCAGTTCTCAGCATATTCTAATTTCCCCTTATGGAAGGAAAAAAAAAAAAAAAAGACAATTCAATGTACTGCAAGAGGAACTAAGTAGTTTCAGTCCTATCTTTGCTATCTGTCTCTCCTCTTACAGACTTTTAGTATGAAGAATATGCCAGTCACAATAAATGTTTCTCGAAGAAATGAACAAAAATTTAAAACCATCAGTGTTGAGCAAACAGATGAAGGAGCAGCCAGGTGTTTGTTTACCACCATCAGAGCATTAACAGTGGAGAGCAACCAGCAACTGAAAGTCTGTCAAAAAGTGACAACAGTTATCAGAGGTCAGAAGATACACCAAGTAAAGGTATTTTCTTAGATCAGTAATTTAACAAAGAGGGGGAAGAGATATGTGGACTAGAATCCTGCTAGCACAAAAATATGGATATCTCTCTTTCCTCTCAATGTTACTTGGAGCTTCGCCACTCCATTCTCTACTTCTTCCTCATCACAGAAAGTCAGGGACATACGCCGGACCACAACACTATTTCTGAGCTTCACACAATCTGAGCAACTCCAAGACATGATTTATATCAACATGTAAGATACAAGAGTCAATCACTTAAATTACCTCACATTTTAGAATTCTCAAGCACATTTCCATTTGTGGAACAGAAACTGGTGAAATTTAAACTAGACCATGCAGAAAATAACTGCTGAAGTTTCATCACAGCTTGTTCTGCTTTGTTATTGTCTCTGCAAGTCCATTAGCTTAAGCTATGGCTCAGTCTAACTTAGCTGTGCAAGTGAGTAAGGATAATACTTAGTACTTGATGGCAAATTCACTGAGAAGCTCTAATATTAAACAATACAGAATATAATACAATCACAGCAGCCAATGAACTTCATTATATATTTTTCAAGATGTGGTGGCTGTATTTCTTTTTTAATTATAAACGGGTCTAGCGATATTCTGAGTAAATTGTTCTGGTTAAGAACTAGACAGATGTCTTACATTCTGTAAATACTTAAAACAGAGAACCCAAATTTTTACAGAGGGACTGGTCTGGTAAGATTACAGCACAGATTCAGAGATTTCTGAAACTTGACACTTTGCACTTGAAGAAGTTTCCAGATGATCCTATCATCAAAAGTATAGTCATCAAAAGTATTACAAACTATAATATAAATAGCTGAAACTAAGTGATGGTTTCAGATTCTTTCAAACTGAATTAAGCTCTACTTTAAATGTAAACTGTTACACTTAATCGCAATTCTTTTTGAGTGGAACTTGAATAAGATTTTCCCAAATCTTTAGGACTAGCCAAGCCCTTACCAATGTTTCAAATCCTAATATATGCTATTGGAAAAAACACATGCTGTTAGTCATGCTGATATCCTTCATAAAGAGTTTGAAATGTGAATGTAATTATCACAAGAGAGCAGGCTATCCTTCCCCAAGGGCAATGTAAAGAATAAAGAGCAGAATTAAAACCAGCTCATATTAGGGTACATAAAGAACATATTAACAAAAGGATATAAACAAGCTGGATCTAAATCCAGCTGCACATCTAGCACAAGACTAAGAATGCCCAAGACAGTGATCTTTCCCCAGGTTTTGTATCACTGTTATCATGTCACAAAATCTGCAATTTCATCAGCACCTGAGCCAATGATATTATGGGGCTTCAAGGCCTGTGACACTTTTCTCCATGCTATTTCTGTGAGAGCTCTTATCCTTTCAGTCCAATTTAGTAGCTATCTGCTGGGAAGGGGGTAGAAGAAGAGGGGACAGAGAAGCCATAGAGAAGGAGAGGGAGATCTATATTAAACAGGTTCCTCTTTTTATCTTCTCTATTCCTTGTGTTTTTTTCCCCTCCTTTTTTCTACCGAAAGCGCAAGTTTGACAGTTGACAACGCTAGAATAGGAATATATCTTCAGGACAGTTGACAGATAGCATCTTAGATAGAACTGTCATTAATTTGTTTCCTGAAGATCATATCTATTACATAGTCACAATAAAAGGGAAAAAAAAATCCCTTTGGCCCAAAGCTATGGAATCAGATTTTCTGTAAACTACTTTCTATGGCAAGAAAAATTGTCTAAAACAGACATTTAAGAGAGGACTCATGATCCCCTGCTACATTCAGAAGGCTAAAAGCTTAGATTAAAGGGCAGCAAAATCCCAGATGATAGCCACAGGAACTCCTCATGGAGCCAGCAAGGCTATTAGCAGACACTAATATCACATTAGGTCAATGGACACGTAAGAATTAAACACTACTTTTAAATAAATGGAACTCAATTTTTCATCTGTATGGGCTATTTAAGACTCATTAGTGACTTTTTTTCATATATATTATATACATAAAGAAATGTAATGGAAAAAAGTTCATTCTTTGCTGTTTACCAAAGGAAAAATAAAGTAATAGAAACTTTGCAATTCAATGTCATGTAATTAATTCCCTCATAGAAATGCAATTAGCTATCTGTTGATCCACTAACATTATTTCATGTCCATCAATAAATACAGACACTGGATTAAAAATTTGAGATTCTAATGGAATATATATTTTCTGTCAAGAGTTATAACCTCTGAGCAGCAACTGGCAAACCAATAATCTTTTTCACCAGCACTGAAAATAAATTCAGCCAAGGACGGTAACTGGCCAACCATGAAATTGTGCACTTAAGTGGACTTCACACTGACAACAGAAATGCCAGATGAAATTTATATAGGCCTGCTAGTATCACATCTGTTGAGTCTTATTCTCCAGAATCTTCTTACCCAAAATCCATTTGTAATGAAAGCAGCAGTCTAACCATTTGCTGTGTCAATGTCAGTTTTCAGCGACATATTGATCAAATTCTTGTTCCCTGAAGTTTAAACAGCAGAAATTATTCCCTTCATTCCAAAGTTTTAAAAGAAAGGTGGCAGCTTATACTATGTGTGAACGTCAGGAGCAAAATAACTACCTCAGGAACCTTGTCAGTATTTTGGGGATTTGTGAAAAAAAGAGAATATACTGTAAAGCAACATGGTGTGCAAGGCTATACCATGGCAGAAAATTTATGTTATAAAACCAAAATTGTATTCATATGTACTGTATATTAATACATTCATTTAATTAGTAAATACTACTTAGAATATCAGAAAGTATATTGGTTTTAGAAAAAGGTTTGATTCTTTTTCCTTTAAGAAAGATGGTGACTGATAACATTTCATTTATTTTCTAAGTTTTTAATGTCCATTTTAGCATTTTCTTGGAAAGCAGGAAGCCTTCAAATGACTACTGGAAAAAATGCTGAAGTTGTATCTCCTTCATTAATCTGAAACAACACCAAGAAAATTCTCAATGTTCTGAAAATTACTGTTACTTCAATCCATTTATAATAGTGGGTTTAAACAAGATATGGAATGGTATATCCTAAATTACATAGAAGCCTAAGATAAAATTTTGCAATATAAATACAATACAGGTGATGTGAGAACCATTTGAGATAAAAAAGCCACAAACAGATCTATTACAGGAAGTAAATACATATTGAACAAGGCCTTCTCCCTTCATTCCCCCCACCCCAACATTTAATGCTTGTAAAAGTAGTCAGTTTCACTTACATGTAATTATAATATTTATCAAGAACAACCTTTTCCCACCTAAATTCAGTAGTCACAAATCTAACTACCTGTATTCCATGCACAACTTTGACATTCTGCAAAATAAACATTGAAGGCAGCAAAGCACAGACTTATGTACTTCTAAATTTGTAACTTGAAGCATCTCATCCGGGCAACTGCTGTGACAGCAGTCTCACACAACTCGAAGAGACTCCATTCACAGACAGCAATCCACCATTTCCCCCAGTCACCTACTAGGAAATATGTACATAAATTTATGCACAAGCACATGCACACTTTATCAACTGCCAGAGCAAGGTCACAAAAAAGAAAACACCCTTCTGAACACTTGACCCACTGGACCAGATCAAGTACAAATGACCAACAAGTTCTATTCATTTAAATTGATTTTATGCTGATCTATATCACTAGGGACCCACTCTATTTTAAAATTACTTTTTATAAAGAAAGTCTGGTGGGAAAACAGTTCCAACAAACAGAGCATAGCTTCCTTCTCAGTGGAAGTCATCCCAGCAAGTTGCCACCTATGTACATAACTGTGTAAGGTAAAGTCTGAGCTCTAGACAAAAAAAAAATAAGTAAAGGAACTAGGAAGTAAGTTCTTAAATTTTCATCACAGTCAAAAGCGGATTGGATCACAGTCCAGGATTAAATATTCCTGCCAGAAAAAACCAAAATCTTTCTGCATGCTGGGCAGGTAGAAAAGCAGGCAAAATTGCCCTTGGTGCTCTTCCCAGTTGAGTAAAACAAACTTTTTATTTAGCTTTTCAGTTTGATAAATAGAAACCATGATAATGAGAACTTAATTTTTTTTTGCTCTTGCACACGATTAGGAAAGTTCAGCCTACTGGCTGAAATACCGTTACCCCTGCAGAGTCTCTATACAGCCTGTACTTCTCCTGTAATCCCTTGCTGTTGACTACAGGTAGCTATCTCATTAGAGTGTGACAGCTCGGTTCCCTGATCCAACAGCTGTTAAATCTAGTTCATTTCCCCAGCAGATTTTGCTATGCTGCCAGGGAGTAATGTGAAGCTTTCTCTCTCTAGGTCCTAGTTGGTTTGCAGAGAAGATGGGATCAAGACTGGACTGCACAGTAATCCATCCTGTGCATAGCCTGGGTACCCCTTGCAGCACTCTTGCCCCCTTAATAGCCCAAGGCAGGGGGAGTCACCATGACCACACTCCAAGGATGCTACTAAGCAACAATCTCTGCTAGTCTTAAAAATGGCTTTCTGTATACAAATCTTCATAGTAAATTTCAATAAACCTATTAACCATATGTACACACCAGAAGAAAAGTACACAAACTGTGTTAAATTGGCTCCTAGCACATTCTTAGTAATGTAGACAGGAGCTAGCTGGCACAGCAAGAGCTAGATGGCAAATAGAAAGTTATTTTCAAGAAGGGATGTCATTACAGTTGCATTATCCTCTGCAGCTGATCACAATACTGATTTTTTTTTTATGGCCTCTTTCAAACATCTGTAACAGCAAAAACAATTTTCAGTGACATCCTATACCAATCTAAGAGGAGGAAAATATTAATAACCTATCTATATCAGGCCTCCCAATTATACTGTAATTTTTAAGAGTTTCCATTTACACATTCACGTAAATGGGACACTGCAGCCAGTAAAGGGATACTGATGCAAATGAGGTGGCAGTCCAGGCAGTAAGTAGCCATTATAATTTCTGTTATTACTACTAGAATTCACAATCTAAAAATACAACTATCTTAAATTCTTCTTTCACCTCCCCAGAACCTTCAGTAGAGGGCGTATTTGTCATCTTTCTTGATACAGTCTAGTGCAGTCCACCTCTGGCTGTCGGAACAGCTCTCTAATTTTATTAAGTAAGAGAATGAGCTGTCATATTCCCAAGGGACCAATAGCTCACATCACAGTTTCCTTCTAGTGTGCATTCACACCATCAAAATGTTATTAATGAAATTTGTGGGGCTACTTGGAAAAGAAACAAACAAGAAAAACAATCAACAAAACTGCATAGCCCAAGTTACCCATAATTTCAAGTAAAACGTCAGAAGTTCTGTTGTTTTCAAACTGTAAATTAAGCCAGACAGTTGTATCTCCATAGCTTTAGAGATTCCCTTCTTTCTCACATTCACAGTAATCTTTTCATCTATAAAAAAGCAAATAAAAATCCCCCAAGCACTCCCCATTAATTTAGCATGTTTACCAAGATATGTAGTTTGAATAATTATAATTTTTACATCTAAAGTATGACTATTTAAAAAAGAACTGGAACACTAAATATACAAAAAAATAACTAGATATGGTAATTTACATTAAATACTCTTTTATGTTTGGATTTTATAGATTTGACCAACACAGCTATTGACTTGTGGGAACTACATACCCGTGACAGCGCTGTCACTGTTTCACAAGAGAATTCCTGAAATTTCATTATATGTAACACTTACTATAGGAAGACAATACTTTCAAAATAACTGGCTTCCTATAACATCATACCTTTATTTACTTTATAGCACAACCATTACTGATTAGACACCATTGGCATTCTTAATGTTCTCTGTCCCTCGATAAGTTCAGTGTCCAATGTTTTTAAAGTTCAAAATTAGAATTTTCCAATTGGAGCTCTGCTTCAAAAATATTAAGTTCTATATATGGTTAAGTACTCAGAGAAAAAAAAAGTATTCCACCTGATGACTATATTTAAAGGATAATTGCTATCCTTGTTTTAAAAAGGATGAACAAAGAAACAAGAACCACCTCAATTCACAAGAGTGTTGTGAAAACTAAAATAAATCTTCAGTCTCAGATTAACAGGAGAAATGGGGTAAAAATAGGCGTGAAAGGGAATTAATAACTGTTCCTATATCAGAACTGAGTTGTGTGAAGATCATCTGTGGCCATTCCTTGAGCAACGAGGATACTCCATAATCACTAATTTAAAATTGCCCAACCTGTATGCTGAATAAAGAAGAGACTCTATTCCAAAACTAGTATGTGATCAGACAGTTAAAAGCTGCTTCTAGTTTTAAGAAAAGTTAAAGATACAGAAGTTACAGTTATTAAACATTTCTGTGTATCTTCTTTGAAATTGTGTACAAATCTCCAATTCTAGAAAACGAAGATTTCTGTGTATTTTTGAAAACACAGCATCCTGCTGTATACCAAATATCACAACGGTCAACAGGAAATTTTTCATCACAAATCCTTAACATGAATGAACTTACAAAGCAGCCTGCAAAGCTAAGGTGGAAAAACGTGCCAATTCTTGGATACATTAGGAACAGGGTGTGGAATCCTGAACACTGTGGTTCCATAATCTCTATTTAAGGATTGCCAAATATCTTCAGAACGCCTTTAACTCTAACCAGTTAAACTAGTACAAAATTTAAATATTTGAAAAAAAAATCTAAAACAGAGAAGAGTCAAGGTTTAAAAAGAGATAAAAAAAAAGATAAAAAAATCAGATTTATTATACTTTTTCCAATACTGCAGTCACTTTACACTGACATTTTCATCACTTCCTACAGACACATAACTGATCAACAATGCCATGGATTTAATTTCTGTACATATATTTAGGCCTTGGATTGCACACTCCTAACTATGAGATCTTTTTCATTTATTTATTGTTATATTCTGTGTGTTAGAAGGCCTCAGAAATCTCATACAGATTCATAACTCTTGAAAGATTATCCATTTTTTACTTAATGTGGAAGTCAGTTTTGACATTTCCTGCATTGTATTCTTTACCCTTATGATGTCTCCAGAAATGCAAATGTCTTACTGGCTTTTCAAACACCATGTCCTGCATTTGAGTAGAGGATTAGTAAATTACCCTCTCATTGCAGGGGGAAGAAAGCAGAAGACAACTGTTTTTCTCTGATGTGATCAGGAAGTGGTTAGATTTTAGTTTGAAACCTTCTGAATGTGTCTGATTGCTGCCAATTTAACCGGTATCCTATTTCCATCGACAGCAGGGACTGTGGCTTCAGAAAAAAAGACAAGGCATCTTCAAGATTCATTTGGCGTACGTCCTTGTTTGCAGTTGGGGAGTCTTTCTGACCCCCATGCAGGCCAGTGCCTGAATCCCTGAGGCATGTGATTTGATTTTCTTTACCATCTTCCCTACACAGAGCTACGTGTTAACATTGTAGAATTAAAATGGAGGTTAATGTTCCGCTACTGACGTACGTGTAAGCATAAAGGGGAGGCATGAAGTGAAAGCAGAATGAGTTTATACATCATACTGAGAAGGGTTATACATCCTTAATCACCTTGAAGAGCACTTCAGTGAAAAAACATGAAATTCAAATTTGATACAGAGTAGAGCCATAATTTGCTCTATAAGAGCACAAGAGTATTCTTTATACTGCACCACAAACATCCTTTTATATTATGTTGGGTAAAGTAAGTCTATTTTGGTTCTCTAAATATTTTTGGGAGAAGGCAGTTTTTCTAGAAACTCTAAGGTAACTACACAGTATTTTGCTCTAATGCTTTTTCCCTGAACCACTGTGCAGAAAGAATCTGGGATGCTGCATTCTGTAAAATTTGCAGAAAGAAATTCTATTAACTTTGTCAGATTGAACCTTGCTGTTGATATAACTAAGTTTCTACCCTATTCAGCCTGACTTTAATAGCAGGTCAATTTCATTAGCAGAAATAGCAATGGCAATAATAAATAGCTGACACTATCTCCACTGGGACACACCAGTTACCTCACACCTTGCAGTGACAACCTTTCTGAATTCTACCTAAGGAACAAAGATAAGACATTAGTATCTATGCCAGTATAATACTTGGGCCTATATAATCCACCCAAATTTCATCACTTGTTTTCAAATTTAGAATGTCTGATGCAGTTTTATTGTTAAATTTGCTGACATATGTTACAAGCTGTATTAAAAGAATTATGATATGGAAGGCAAAAGTATAAAAAAGGTAAAAGCAGAAATGTTCCATTTTGAGTTCTATGAAATTATCATGGCTTCAATATATTTTAAAAACTAAAAAAAAACACCAGTAAAAGTTATCTCTGTGACTACCAAGTCAAGCTACTTCAAATAAAACCAAAATGAAAACGTCTGATGTCAGTTCATCATAATGACAAGGTTATCTATAAAAAAAAAAGATGACTCTCTTGAAGTAGCCAAAGGGATATTTTGAAAAAATACCTAGTCAGATCCTCTCATTTAAGAAAGCAACTGGAGTGAAATGCTTGCACCAGACAATAATAATGGCATAAGAAGAAGCAGAGTTGAGATTAAAACGTTCAGAATTTACACCCAGAGGGAATGCGTGATGTTCATTTTTCTAGCCAGTACGCTTGAAACTTGCAGTTGCCTACAGTTTCAGATTCTCACAGCACTTGCCTAAAAAGTGTGTGAAAGTGTTTTCAGATTACAAGCTTCTGAACTGTTTGTTTAGATCCTCAAGTACACTTTGAAGATGCACATACCTCTGTTTCAACTGCACTGTCTCACATTCTTAAAAACAAAAGATATTAAATTTACCAGATGGAGACGGATTACATGAGGGATTTCTGTCAGTGAACGAGTCTACAGGTCTGGGAACTACAGACTGCAACATATTGGAAGGGGTCTTAAGTAGATTTTTCCATTCAGCAATATGATTATTCCAATATGAGA
This sequence comes from Calidris pugnax, assembly GCF_001431845.1. Taxonomy (NCBI): domain Eukaryota; kingdom Metazoa; phylum Chordata; class Aves; order Charadriiformes; family Scolopacidae; genus Calidris; species Calidris pugnax. Next base: position 10,501,650 of record NW_015090830.1, on the reverse strand, counting down.
GAGATTTTCCTGTCTTCACTCCTGATCTCTAGTTCTGAACCAAACTGGTACATTTTTCTGCTTGCTCTTATACTTCTAATCCTGATTCTTATCACATCCTGTTTTCTTCAACACCAGGAGCAGAGTTCAGCATGGAGGTCCTTTTATGAAATAAAATTGCAGTGCAAACTCTAGAACAGAAGTGAGTCTAACCTCTGGCTGTAAGAAGTTACAACATATAATAAACTATCCTCTTCCCAGGTATGAGCACTCGTCTGTGATGTGGGAACATGAAAGAATATATCTAACTGTAGAGAAAGAAAATCTTGCATCATGCAAACACTCTATAATTACCCAGCAACACCGAACAGACCTAATCAAGATCAGGAAAGTAAAGCTCAGTGGGAGCAAAACAGGTGTGGAATGCGACAGGAAACAAGAAAGTCTCCTTATAAGAACACTGGCAATAAAGCAAGACCAAGGAAAAACCATAAGCTGCTAATCAAGGTTGGAGACCTAGTGATGAAGGAAGAACACAAATAGGCTTTGGAACTGAATATCCTCCTGCCTTAGCCTTTTCAGTTGAGGTGTGCTCTTGGAGCATAAACTTGTATGTACTTCTGTGTACTCTTGTCACCACACTTGCGTCAGTCTCAGAGGCTGAGGGAGGCAAGTATTATCCACAAGAGAAAATCAAGGTGGAGAGAAGGACAATTACTTGATCAGACTGTAAATACCAAGTCTATAGGACTGCATGGGACTCAAGAGCATTGAGAACCGACATTGCTTTGAGGCTGCTGTCACCTTTGAATCATTGTACCTTTCTGGCACTACTACTATTGCTGTTACAAAAGGCAGTTTCCACAGGGAGAGGGAAAAGAAATGAGCACTAAGAGTAAAAGCCAAGTCCAAAGGTTTCCTGTGTGAGGCCACATTTAGGATTTAGGATCTCTTGAATGCATTTTCCACTGCCTACTGGTAGTACACCAACACAATTCTAGATGAGTGTCAGAAAGATTGACATAATATAAAAACAAAGCATTGCGGAAATCAGTGCTCACCAGCAACAAAGGGTAGCCTTTGTTCTGTAAAACAACCTTAGTATAATCACAAAGTGTTTCCTCAACACTCCACTGTTTCCAGGGCATTGAGAGAGCAGCAGCACTGAAAGCTGTGAAACAAGAAAACAAGCTATGCACGTACATGACGTTAACTGAAAGCCAAAGATTTCCGAATAAGTGGATTAAACTTCACAGGGATAGAACACCTATTACTTACGACCCAAATATGAAATTTCTAGAAATTTTGGAACTATGAGAGCCTGAGCAAATAGGCAGACTTCCAATCATTTACACATCCAAAACCTCTTTTATCTTTTAGACAAGCTCCCACATCTGGAGTTCTGACAAAAACTGGAACATCCACAATACTGACTTGCTTACTGAAACTAGATTCATTTACTTCTTTGCAGATGAGAAATGTAATATACATAATTCAGTTAATACACAAAGTACTGTATTAAAGATGGAACTGTGCTACACATTAAAGTACTTTTGAGCTGCACCAGCAGTGCAGGGCGGTGGCGGGGGGAGGTTACAGCACTCAAGTGAGATGGGGTGGTGACCAGGAGAGCAAAATGCCAAAAATAGAAAGTATCAATACTTTTAAACTATAAACAAACAGAAAGGGCCCAGAAATAATATGCAAATAGAGACCTGCTGGTTTAATGCAGACACAAGGAAAAAAAAACCTTTTTAGAGAAAAAATGAATTTGACACCCATCCATATTTTATGCATGTCACCACACAGTATTAAAGTTCACATTAATGTGATATATACGTACTCAATTACTATAAAGATCAGATTCTTGACTACTGCATTGTCACCATAAAGTGTCATTATATTGGCTAGTTATTCCTACAAATACTGAAACATTTCTCAAAAGTTTATATATCTTTGATTGCTATGACAGTAAATGGTAAATACCACGTAAAATAGTTGTGTTTGAAAAGAATCCCTAAAGGGATTTTACAGGTCACCAGTGTTTGGCATTGAGACATGCTTCATACAAAGGGTTATTTCCTGTAGTTTAAAAAAAAATACTGTCTTGGATGCCTGAGAAGTAAAAGAAAAAAGAAGAAAGAAAAAAAATATGTATATTTTCATATGCCAAATATATTTTTTATTTGCCAGACCGCACACACAAGTATTTCTGAGATAATATATTAGGCCTAGTCATGTATTAGCTTGCAGTGAAGTATTTAGGACCTTGATTCCATTTTATTTGTTTCAGACAACTACAGAAGTTTCATTTAACTATTATGATAAAAAGTATATATATTTTATGTATCATAATCCATTCATTTTTTTTAATCCAATGATTATGTCAGTTAGCAATTTCACATTTTTAATAATTCCACTTGATTAACTAGGAATCAGACACAACTTAGGTTGCCTAAGTATAACTGTGAACAACTTGAATAAAGTTACAAAAATTAATAATTGCACAAAACAGGTAATCAACAAGAAGATACAAAGACACTTTTTCTTAATAACTCTAGTAGAGTAGAAGAGAGCAGTGAATGTTCCTTAACTTCAGCAAGGCTTCCAAAGCAGTGTTCCATAGCAGCTTCATAGCCAAATCATGGAAATACAGACTGGATGGATGGGCTGGAAAGCAAAGGAAATTCTTGCTGGACCAACAGACAGTGATTCGGTCAAACTGGAAATCAGGTTTTCATCAGGGTCAATACTGGAGCATATACAGTTTAATTCCTGTGTCAGTGCCCTGGCCAAAGGGATGATATAAGCCCCCATTAGGTTTGTAGATGGTATTAAATTACGGGAGCAGTTGGCAGACTGCAGGGGAGAGCTGCTTTTCAGAAATGCCACTATTTAAGTTACATCCAAGTTCACAGTTGATCCAGTTTAGAGGAGGAAGGGGCTGGACCACCAAACAACTCTTCAAACCTAATTTATTCTTGGATTCTAGGATTACATTCTACCTTGCATAGTTTATCAGCACATTATTCAAAATACCAGTATCAGATCACAGAAACATTCCTAAGATTTTTGCTTTAGTTCTACTTTTATTCCAACCTCAGTCTGTACAGATCAGGGGAATTTTTGACTCATTTCTGACTTAAGTTCAATTCCATCACACACTTATCTTGGAAATAATTAAGTTATTTTAAAAATTAATTTTATTGATTTTGGTCAATCAGGATGAACAAACTGAAATAAAATCACAAGCTAAATGTTACAGAGAATATTAAAAGTCATATGAATTATGAACCTGTACAAAGCAAATATGAAAACCTTTAGACCAGCTGTTAACTACCATTAGAAAGCCAAGTGAAGTGAGTTTAGAAAATAATGCACCAGATGGAGGAAATATGCATACCCAGGGAATAACTGTTTCTTTATCTGCCATTCTTACTTACTTTCAGGCATGCACATATCACCACTGAAGAAAACTGCTTTACTCTATGTAACATCTTGAAATAACGTACTATTCTTTGTGTCCTGGTAATTTTTTTCCTTCATTGTAGAAAGGAGAAAAGTAGAAATAGAAGAAATAGAAATAGAATAGAATAGAAAAGAAGAAATAGAAATAGAAGAAAACATTAGAAGCATCTTCATTTAGAATGTGAAGTGTCTGCTTATGACCAATAATTTTATATGTATAACATAGTCATATATTTATGTAGGGGTCCTTATAAATGAAACTAAGTTTATATATATAGCTTCTGTTTAACATTAATCATTTCCTACATTTAGGATATTTTTCAATGTGCAGAACTATACAGAAATTGATTTAATTGGCAAGTATTTAGGATACGTCAAGCAGTTTTGCCAGCACATGCTTAAATACAAAATGCATGTGTGGAAAACAGTGCTGTCAAACAACATATTTAACTGCAACCTGATAGAGAAAGTTGTACCAGTATGAAATGTGCTAATAGAATAATAGGAAATAAAGATGTTTCAAATTAGTTTTTTAACACCATAAACAGGAGGATATTTTGGTTTTGGTTTTCTCAGAATGCTTAGGAAATTGACAAAGACATACTACCCAACACACAGAAATTAATTTTCTACATAAGAAAGCTATGCGTGGTTCTCAGTTGCTGCAAATCCATCTAGCTTGTGAAGTGATTTATAACATCTTTGGATACTGGCTGATTTTTGCATGCATTAAGGGCTTTAGACCGAAGTTGTTCAGCTGGCATGTAGTAAAAAATGTTACTCACGTGCATACATTGCTTAATCCTAGGTAAACTTCAAGGCCCAGTCAAATTATTCATTATTTGGCTTCTGTTGCTGTAAGGCAAAAAAATGTTTTCAGAGATATAAACTTAATGATAAAAACAATAGAAAACAGAATGGGATGCAGACATCAAACACTATTGTACTTTCTTTCAGGATTTTGTTAAACTGAGAATGAATTCCTTTGTTTTCAGTATAGATTTTAATGTTGCAGTGAGATTAAATCAGTATCCAATGTATAGAGATAAAAAAGGATGCTTTTTCTTTTTTGTGTTATGCCTGTAATGATTCTGCATAATCACTGCAGCAAGTTGTCTTTTTCTTTTTTGTGTTATGCCTGTAATGACTCTGCATAATCACTGCAGCAAGAAAGAGGCAGAAAATATATAAAACCTGCCGACTGCACAGAGGATAAAATCATTGCTGTGAATTTTCAACTGTGCCGCACTTAGCTATTTACTGCACACTACACAAACAGATGATGGTCAGTTCAGATGCAGGCAGAAAATAAAAGCCTTCCAAGTCCAGATGTATTAACACCGAGGAAAAGATAAAAGATTAATTTTAAAGTGTTAGTATTTTATTTCTAAAATATTTTTATTTTAATTTCTCACCCCCTAAGGCACTTTCCTATTTTCTTTAAAGCAACCAGATGGTTGAAACTTGTGGAAAAAGAGCTATTTTCACAGTTCAGTTCTCAGTCCCTACCGTTTTTGGTTGAAAACTCAACATTTTTACTTAAGAATAAAATAGTCAATTACTCATATGAAAATACTATTAGGGAAATAAAGGTAGCCAAAAACCAGACAGTTAAATCCGTTTCTCCTCTCCTCAATGACTGGAGTGCAAATCCTTCTTAAAGAGATAACAAAGGAAGGTTTGCTTGCCCGAGCTACCAGTAACACACACTTCAACAAAAGCTAGTAGAGCATTAACAGGAAGCTGTAAGAAGCAGAGCTTTCTGAACTACTCTAAAATCCATAGCAACTCTGTCAGTAGTGCCAAAGTCACATACAACTGGCATAATAATCAGATCAGTATGCGGCCCTCTGCGTAGCCGTAGCTGCAGTGCGTAGGGAGCTAAGTGATTTACACCATCTTCAAAAAACCTGTAAGCAAGTACCAGCTTCAACTGAGCCCTGCTTCATTCCCAGATTCAGAACTATCTGTGATTTGGAAACAAGCAACCCTGCTAGGAATTGTCAGAGCTATATTTGTTCCTTACTTTAGCCAATAGGTAAAGTCCAACTTCATTGTTTTCTTAGTTAGGGAGACAGTCTTTAGAGAAGCATAGGCTTTACCTTGCTCTGACAATTTTGATGAAAAATGCATACCGATTGTGCAACAACTATACAAAGTTAGCCTTAGACAGGCAGAAAGGGTAAAAAAAAATAACGTAGCTATGACCACATCACATTTTGGACACTAGCTCTGTCTACCTAGAACTGTTCTCCATTTTAAACTTGCTTCAAAGTCACGCAGATACAGGTGAAATCTATCCTCAGCTACACACACTTAATGCAAGCTTCCAGGCACTACAGAGAGGAAGACTTGGGTCTGTGCTATCCTTTCACATGAAAACAAGTGCTCACTTATTGCACTGTACATGACTGATGTGCATCCCCGACCACATTTTCCATCACACAATGCTTGTTTTAATATCACTCAGCAAATACAAGACAACAAACCAGCTATGCTCTTTCCTGAACAGTCTGATATTATGTTTTGCAGAGTACTGTGGAAGTTGCAAAATCAGCCAGACAGGGGCATCTGGCCTTCTACAACATGGGGAGATAGTTTAAAGTTCATTGTACTGCTTTACTTCCAGTCTCAGGCTGCAGAAGTCAGTACAAATCAAGCCTGTACTACCAGCTGCTATTAAGTCCTTTGCGAGCCCTAAGCTCTCTCTGCACTGGGGAAGGGAACTGGAAGAAGGTAGAAGGTGCACATATACAGAAACACAGACACTATTCCATACACATGCTTGTTAAAAACAGGTTTTTCTCCTCTTCGTTCTCTCAGATTTAGCAGTATTCCTATGAAAAGTTTCTGACCCCCTGTGCCCCTTGACTGTCTTCTTCTCGTGAAGCAATGATCAGAAGTCTCCCTACAGACTTCCATCACAACAAAGAACAATGCTTGTGTAAATCTAATTATAAAGCAGTACAAAGGTAAGCCTCAAGGGGCCTGTGATATTACCTTTAGAAACATCAGAGGATATGGGCCAAAAAGGTCACTATAATGTTAACTGTGCCCTATTGAAAGACCATCTTCCTTCTGGCAAGGTAGTTTAGGAAAAAAAACAAAAACAAAAAACCAACAAAAAAAATCCCCCCCAAAACACCCTTCCCTCTCAAATTCTTCACATCCCACCTATTCCAAAGCAAAAAAGACTAAACAATAAAGAACATAATGCTATAAAATTTAAAGGATCACACATTCAGACTGGAAGACCTCAGGAGGTCTCCTTTCCAACCTCCCCCCCAAAGTGGGGGTCAGCTCTGAGTTCAGACTGAATTGCTCAGGGCTTAATCCAGTCTGGTCTTGTTAACTGAAGGATGGAGATTGAACAGCCTCTCCCACTCCTTGACTGTGCTCAGAGTGAAAATGCCTTTACAGACAACCTGAATCTCTTGTATTAACTTGTGCCCACTGTAATTTTTTTTTTGTCCTACCATACATCACTGCAAAAAGCTTGGCTTGTGATATATTTTACATGAAATTCACGTACAAACACAGTCATTGTATAAAATACAGTAGAGTCTTTGAAATACAGACTGTAACTTTGAAATTTTTAGCTTGTGAAAGGAGAGTAAAGAAGTATCCCACCTTCTCTGCCCGATAAGTTATAAGAGAGACTGCTACCGGGTTTTGTACCAGCCCAAGAAGCATAGTTTGAAAATATCAGCTAAAGCCCTTCAGGAAAGGTGACGAAGTGCCAAATTCCTAAAGACAAATTTGTGTAGCTTAAATAATTCAACTTCTCTGAAATAAAAGCATTTACAAGCACTTGGAACTGTAGCAGTTCCACAGTATAGGAATCTTTGAAGCTACATGGTGATGCACAGGTTCTCAAGAGTATGCTTTTTGGTTTAAACATTGAGTTCCATTCCAAGGGAAACAAAAAACAACAAAAACAAACCCTACACGCATTTGCTGCTGTCGTTTGTTAGAACTGCTTCTTCACATACCACCCTTTCCCAACATAGCCCTTTAGGCACTTCATAAATATTAATATACAGAGTATGCAAAAGCCACAGAACTTTTTTTGGTTTTTTAATAGATAGAGAAGACAGACAGAACACCTATTCCCAACTTCACACAGAAAATCTTCAGCAAAACCATAAACTGAACCTACATGCCTCACTTTTACAGGCAGACTCAAGTGCAACATCTTCTTTTCTCTCCGGGTAACAATACTACTCAGCAGGCGTGATCTTTAGGGAATCTGAGATTAAATGTTGATAAAGAGACAGGGTTAGGAAAAAGGTGTTCTACCATCAAGCCCATAGGGAGACCAGAGGCCATGCTCCCCAACAAATGATTGGTTACAATGCAACATGGACTCCAATTACCCTCTCTAAGTGACAGAAATTTCTGCTAAAAAAACTATATTGAATATTAAGAATGAAACACTCACAAACGAGGCTTAAAGCAAGTTCATCTGATAACTGCAAGATATGCATGTCAACTGTTGTTTTTTGTTGTTGTTGTTTGTTCAGGATTTCTGGTACTATCCTACGTGCCTTCCAGATACACAAGGTAATTCTGTGAGGAAGCCTTGCAGGCTGAGAAGAGAAGTACATATGCAGTCTCCTATTACTTACCCATTTTTTATAATTTGGTCTGGATTCTTCTTCTCACATCCCCAGTAGAAAGAAAAATAAAACAAAACCCAAAACCAGATGCAGAGATCTCAGTCTGTCAAATAAACCACATAGCTTGCTCAAAGTTAAAGATGACATCAATAAAGCATTCATCTGCTATAAAACTATGCCAGCTCCAGATCAAAAAAGTGAAGTTGAAAAAAAAAAAAATAGTTATTTCATCCCAAATGTGGACCAAAGGTGAAACTTTGACAGAAAAACTGTTGACATATCATTAATGTTAACATTTCAACATACCTAAGCATTCCGTTCCTGACCACCTAACTTCTGATTACCCTAATTAAAACTGATACATGAGACAAACTACTAAGATTTTGCATAGGTGAAAGTTCAGAAGGAACAGCCTGACTGCAAAGCAGTCAACAAAGATCATACCTATAACATGGTACAGTCATATGCAATTACATTGAGACATTTTGTTAGGAAGAAAAGCGTTTACCTGTTCCCATCTGTATAAAAGGAGCCTCCAAACTTCTCATGAGAATAGATTTAGGGATCAGAAAAAATAAGCGATCTAATCCAGCATGTTAATTCTCCACTAACCTCTTAATGTTTTTTCCCCACTTAAAGTATCTGGTTTTTCCCCTTACATTTATTTTTTCATTCAGCAGTCTCATAATCAATTGCACACATTTCACACCATTTCCACACTAATTTCCTACATGATTTTCATATCACATCTTTTACCCACTGTATCAAGTGATTAGATTAAGAAGTTCTTCTCAACCTTTTTTGAAAAACGCCTGGTCTTTTATGCAGTGAATTCTTCCACTGTTGTTGTTCTTAGCTAATATCTGAGGGTCGACGAAATTCAGTTCAGAAATGACACGTTATTATGTACCAGAAAAGTGTTTTTAAAATTCTGAGCCCTCCAAAAGCCCTGGGATTCTTCATTCTAGAGAATAATATCAGTGTAACTCCAGAAAGCACAGACTGCAAAGCTGTAGAACACCAGAAGCAGCTTTTCAGCAGGCTTCAGATTTTCTTAACATTGCTCTAAAAGTATCTGTTAGGTATTGTATATATTGGGGGCTTTGTTCTTTCTCAAAGAATTTAACTACCAATAAAATAGCTTTTCCTTGAACCGAAGTCCTCCATTAAGTACCAGCTTTGAGTATCCATTAGCACAGAAAAGGATTAAAAAAACTTCATATAAGGCAAAGTTTTCACTTGATTATTTCAATTAGGAAAGTAGAGTGGCACCCGCTTTCAGTATTACAGTTTAATTTTCTCCCTCCCTAAACAGTTTTGTTATGCAGAGGAGTATTTTTTATGGGAGGATGAAGATTCAGTCTAAATATATATACACATATATACAGATATATCTTTTTATACACAGATTTTTTTTATTGAAACAGCGTCTCTGCACATTACTTGGACAATCTAGTGTAACAATGAGCTACAGTTATTCACACTGGTGTATTTTACAGATACACAGACAGTCTCTTGTGTCAGCATTCTCATTCTGTACCTCTTTACAAATAGTATATTTTAAACAGTCAAATAAGTGGAAGATTAAGTTGCATTACTAAAAGACAGATAATGTCAGAGTTTATTGAAGGAACATTTCTGAAGGTGCATATCCCCATCGGCAACAGCTGGTGACAGAAAAGAAGAAGCTGGTGGTTGTCAGTGGCTGTCAATAACAATCACTGATGAGAGAAGGACTACTAAGGACTACTACTAAGTTTTTGATAAAGAAAAATACCATCACTGCTTCTGAACACTGAAAACAAGACACTGGCAAGGGGGCTAAAAGTGTTTGATTGCCTTATTATAAACTGAGGGCATGCTTATCACTGGTCACAGAGCAAGAGCTGTCCAAAAAACCCAAAGGAACTAATTTGAGTCCAACACATACACTAGTTTTGGCCTAAAGACAGAATAGTTGTTTTAACACAGCACTGCGGCAGACGGACCACAGTAGTAAATGCACAGTTACATAGTTTATGGAGCCTTCCATACCTTGCACTATTACACAAGTAAACACATATTTTAAAGCATTTTCATGCATTTGCTCAAGTCCTGTTAAATCTGCAGGATAACCTTTCCAGTTTTGGGAATACTGTTCACAAGTAGAACTGTTAGTCTACAGAACTCCCTTAAAGTGCACAATCACAGTGGCTAAGTCTCTATGAATAGGTAGTTTTCTCAGTAATACAAAGACCCTAACCTTTAATTACTTTATCCAAACCTGAATATCATTGAATGAATAAACTACTAAAATCCTTAATCTATTTAGTCTCTCTAATGACAACTGCTGATGTGAACAATATCTTTTTTACAGCATGGATACTAGCCTTCATTTTAACCATTACTTCTGCAAAGCCTGAAAAAGCACATGCTATATACATGAATGTCTAGAAATGCAACAGATTTGAGCTTCAGACTGGTGTACGGGTCCCTCAGACAAATGATATTCAAACAACTCCATCAACAGCATAGAAAGGATTTCACAAAGCACAAATCATGTATGGTTTAGAAGATAGTTTTAAGTGTTATAGAACTAAGTTTAGTCTGTAAATCAACAACTTGTTCTTTGCCAGGAGTGAGCAGAGCTAATCATGACTACCCATAAGGAAAGCATTATTCATAGTTACCTTGAGGAAAATAAGCTCTAAAAACCTCTTCAAAGACATGCCAAAGAAAGGGGGGAGGTGGAGGAAGCTCTAAGAAAGAGACCTCCAATTAGGGAGCTGTAATAATGCTGCCACCTGCTTTTTCTAGGGAAAAAAAAAAAAAAAAAGTGGTAAATGCACACATCACTAGCAAAAGTTAATACAAAAATAAATAGTTTTACTGTCCCATCCACTTTATCTAGAGACCTGTTAAGTTCTTCATTGACATTCAGGAAGCATTACCAACCCGAAAGTTTCCGGATTCTCTCCTCTGGCATTAATTCCATAGTCATTTATACTAATTTGTACACCGCCAACTCATCTGACTGTTCACAGAGAAGAGTTTAGAAATGAGCACGCTGTCACATGCCAAATGGGCACTGCCAAAGCTGTTTGGTTGTTTTTTTGTTTGCTTGTTTTCACTGCCAGTGGTAATATTAAGTGTATTGCTTGTTGTAATGTGCTGCGGTATCCTACACTATTTCATGGTAGGTGGCTCATTTGGATCTATATCCAAAGTCAGTCACAAAGCACCAAAAAAAAAAAAAGTAAAAAACCAAAGAAGCAACTACTCTTAAATTCAGATCTGTCACCCCAAACATCTGCCATACTGCAAATCACACCCTAGTCAATTATCCAAAGACTGAGAATTTTACTTCCCTTTACTGAAAAAATCATCATCTCCCACAAAATATTGTGTGCTTGAAAACCTTAGTAAAAGGACTTTGGGGGATGCAGGAGTAGAACTCATTTCCAAACAAAACTCAATTGCTGTATCAAAAAGAAAAAGAAACAAGATCTAAATATAAAGGTTAAATGTTTTAACATTATTAATTAAGTTTACACAAAGCTCTGACTTTTTTTTTATATTCATAATAATCGGGGGAAAAAAAATGTTTGAGAAACCATCTCCTGATCTCAGTGCTTCCTTTTTTTTTTCTCTCCTTTTCCCCTAAAGACTCAATTTATACAGGTAATGTATCATCCTAACCCCGATAATTCAAAGTGGCTTGGAATTGATCATTTAATTAAATTCCTAGAAGCTTTGCAAAGTAATACATAAGACATTTAACACAATATTTGGCAGTTATGTATAAAGTAATTTTCCATAATTTTACATGATTAAGTGTTCTCGTCCTGCAAGTAATACCACGAAAAACAAACATTCAAGATCTTCTTGAACTAGATCCTGAAACAAGAACAGAACCAACAGGAAAATACTCTGCCTGAATTCAGAGTCCTATGAAAGGAGCAGAACAAGGATGTAATATTATTTAAACAAAATGGTAGAAACCGTATTTATTAACGAGTTAGTTTCTCTATAGCAATCTGTGATGAACACTAAGTTACAATCAAAAGCTACAGAAACAAATTATGGAGTCAACTCATTGTCTTTGCACTGCTTTCCTGGTTTCCTGTGCTCGTTTTCATGTTACTGAGAGGCAAATAACAATCAAATCCCATTTACCCAAATTCTGAACACCACAATGAGCAGCATGAGAGCAAAAGTATATTTTCACAATGTTTCCATTGCCTTTATAACATGCTTTTAATGCACAGAAAATAATTTAATCTATCATGCTGAAACAACCAATTTTGTAGTATTTTGGCAAATGTGTCACTTTTAAAAATCTAACCTGCCAACTAAACCTTTTTGAAAAACAAACAAAAAAAATTACACCAACTTTTAATGGGATAAAACAAACAAAAGAAGTAAAGATTAATCAACAATGCATAAAGAAGCAATCTATTACTAATGATAAAATTTCACTTGCTTCCCTTCCCTGTTTCAACTGCAGTCCAGTTCTTTCAGAAATACTTCCAGATGTCTTTCAGACCAGAACACAATCATACACCTGGGCCCCTCTAAATCATCTGGGAATAAACCATCAGACCAAACACAGACAAAATCAGAACACTCAGAACTCATTTAGCTGTGGTTGAAGAGCACAAGCTCATTTTGCAGAAAACCTTCAACATTTGAAAATTTGTCTGCCCCAAATCAACCCCAAAAAGCAGTTGAATGGTTTTCTCTGTATGATTCCACAAAAAGTTCTACTACAAAGTCTCAAAATTAATATATTCTGTTGTCATATTTTGATAGCTTTTCAGAGCTTTGCCATCATGTAATACGGAATTCACAGCTTTATGTGTAATTATATTAAATAGTTACCATTGTGCAGTATGCACAGATAAAATATCAATATTGCCTTGAAAATGTTAAAAAAGATATATAAAAACATTTAATTGGTCTGGATGTTTATATATGCGTTAAGTATGTACATATGTCTATAAATATATCTCCATATTTATCTGTATAACTCCATTAAAATACATTAATTTTGGCTACATGGCACTTTCTTATGAGAAGTTATTTCAATTATATTTTTTTTAAGAAATCCTTTTTTATAAGACTATGATTCAGATATTCATCCCTCATCCAAGTGCCTCCCCACTATCCACTCTGCCTACATCAATATTCATTTCTCTCTCTACTCTAATGATTAGTTCCCTACAGGCCTATAGCAGTTAGGGTCTCTTTATATCACCATTAAAACAGATAACTGATTCTGCCATTAAGAGTCGCTTAGCCTTCTGTGCTGTTATCCAGAAGAGCTTACGGTCCAGTTCCTAACAGGGAATCCACTCTGACAGAGCCCTAGAGAAGCATTTGGGGTGCTGCACAGGCAATCTTACCAACAATACTTTGAAGTAGAAAGTTAGGTGAACGAAGTCCTTCAAGAGAAGTTAATTTAGCTATAACCTTGAGTTAAAGCCTTACTGAAGAAGTACATTAAGAAGAAATCTTAGCTTAAATTAATTCAACCTGAAAGCTCAATAGAGACATATTCACATTTGTAGGTAGATAAATCAAAGCAGGGAGGCTTTTGGTAGAAAGCAGTTCTAATTAAGTAAGAAAGAAGAACTCCAGAAATTTCTCTAACCTAAAAATCTTTCAAAACCAGTGGTTGAGCAAACCAAAGCACATTTTATATCAACAAATATCAACCAATAAAAGGTCACTGTTTAACAGAATTGGTTTCCTAAAAGCAATTCTCTATCATTTCTTCATTCTATTCCTCTGTTTCTTCTTCTGCTTCTCCCTTTCCAAGCAGTTTTTCATCTTGCTTACTTTTCCCTTCTTTCTCATTTCTTTTCTACCCCCTCTGCAATTCTCCTGCATCAAGCCTTTCTTACTTTAATCAGCTCAATGATACTAGCTTTCTTGCTCAAACTACACAGATATAGGATATCCATTTAAGGGCTACAATAACGCTACAAATAAATTATTACATAGATGTTTAGACAGATTTTCTGAAGCAGCGAGGGACAGCAAAGAGTGATACAGTTATTACCACCTCTGGATATTAATATGACATTTTAACTAATAATAGTTATTTCAAGTCTACCTTGAAAATAGAAATGAAGGATTCTTTCTCTTTAAAATCTGAAGTCCATTTCATACACTCAGATCTTTTGGATTATATGGCTAATACACTAATTCTCATTAATTTAACATTTATCTATTTAACCCACCTCCAAAAAGCCATGTCTTAATTTCCAGAGACAACAGTTCTTTAACGTACTGCAGTTGTAAGCTGAAAAGATAAGGAAAAAAAACGTTAGTCCAGAACACACAGTAAAAAAAATAGCGTAATTCCACGACATGAGCAGATAAAGATCACACTTTGTAGAAAGGGCAGAGAGTCACAAGAAAAATAGAAGATTCTCAAGATCTGAGCCAAACACTGTTTGCTAACTTGAATTAACTCATTTCTGAAAGCATATTACATCTTTTACTATGAAACATCACCTTTACCATAAGCCCTCAAGGCGTGTCAACATATGAAGGGAAAGAAACCTCAAGAGCTCAGTTTGTAAGGTGTCTAGAAGAGTGGCTGGAACCATACAAACTGCAAAGAATAACCAAGGCAAACCCCTTCAGTTATTTGGAACTGCTATTTCCTTAGAAGATTTATTTCTTTCCTCTAATAAGAACCCTTTCATATCAGAAATCATACCCTCTTCACTCATAGAGAAGTTTTGTTTTCTACTTACCTAACTTGGTTTATTACCAGTTACCTTTCTAATGGAGCTTTCTGAGACATTAATTCTAAGATGGGAATGGTTACATTATTTATATGACATTGACATGACCGTTACTGCAGTTCGAATAGATATTGCCAACCCAAACATAAATTTGCAACTCAAGTACCATCACCTTGTTGTACCTGTAACAGAAAGGGGTGATTGTTTGCAGGCTTAAAAAAAGAGCAAGAACAAAATTTTAATATGTGAAAAGGTTTTGCTCCGGGCTAACCTAATGGACTTTTCCCAGAAGTGAGAGCCACCAACAGTCTGGAGTGGTAAACCGACACATTTTTTTATTCCTGCAATGATTTTAAGTACTGATAGCACCTTATTCAAAGCTCATGGAAAAGCTTCAAACCTGCTTTTTACTGTTCTGGATTCAACAGGTCCAAATTTAACTTTTACACTTGCTTATTTGGTACAGCAAGTTTTGTTTGGAAAAGCTGAATTTGTTTTTTACACAATTACTAAGTCTGGTAGGGCAAGCAATGGTTTCCTTTTATAACATGCAACAAAACTTCCAGTTTTTCAGTAGCTGGTATCAAAGTGACAGCAGAAAGTTTCTCTGAAAGATAGTAAATACTTAAGGAAGACTGGATCACCAGTTCACTGGATCAACAAAAAAAGGCTTCTCTAATCAAAGCTCTACTGGAATTAGGTAAGCAGTAAATACAAGTTCGAAAGAGGTTCCTTCCTTCTCTGGTAACCATTGATGCTAACATTGCTTTAGCACACTGAGCAGAACAGATGAAACAATGTGTTCCCCTAGGCCATGATATCCCATCCCTCAACAGAATTAGTAGTATTGTTTCCCCTAAATACTAACTTCTGATGCCAGAGTATTGAATGTAAAGCCTATAAGTGAGGGGCGGGGCGGGGAAGAGAAAAAAAAAGGAGTAATGAGCCACATGTTAAGGGTGTTGCAAAAAAAATAATTGGACTCTAGGACCCAGACGATTTCTCCACCCCAGCTGGTGAAGCTCAGTGTGACACAGTCCCAGGCCTGGGAGGTCCCTCCTGTTCCTGTCCTGTGGGTGGGACTGTTCTTGTCCACCTCGCAGCCAGCAGCAGAACTGGACACCCATTCCAAAAAGACATATTCAAACATACTCAAAATGCTGATAGAGACAGCCACATGGAAAGTACCTTAACAACACCCACTTAAATACCAGCAATATGTAAAAATACACCCCCTCACTCTGCTGAGTCACAAATGTACCTACATTCATGATATCTCTGTACTGGTTTTGGCTGGGGGAGAGTTAATTTTTTTCCTTAGTAACTTGTATGGTGTAACTTGTATGTTTTGGATTTGTGACCAAACCAATGTTGATAACAGGGAAGTTTTAGTTACCACTGAACAGTCCTTACACAGCATCCAGGCCTTTTCTGTTTTTCACTTTGTCCTACCAGCAAGTAGGCTGGGGGGGCACAAGCAGTTGGGAGGGGACACAGCTGGGACACCTGATGCCAGCCAACTAAAGAGATACTCCATACCATCTGATGTCACACTGCAATAAAAGCTGCAGGAAAGGAGGAGGGGGGACAACATGCAGCGTTATGGCATTTGTCTTCCCATAACTGCTACTTATGGTGGAACCCTGTTTTCACGGAGATGGCCAAACATCTACCTGGTAATAAGAAGTAAATTAATTCCTTATTTTACTCTCATTATTAAATTGTCTTTATCTCAGCCTGTGAGTTTTCTCATTTTTACCCTTTCAATTCTCTATCCCATCCCACTGCAGGGGAGTGAGCAAGCAGCTCTGTGGGGCTCAGTTGCCTACCAGCATTAATACATGCTGTGGATTAACCCCAGCCAGCAAATAGGACCATACAGCTGCTCGCTCACTTCCCTTTCTCCCCCCCTCTGGAGAAGGATAGGGAGAAGAAGGTGAAAAGGGATAACCGTATTTATTAACGAGTTAGTTTCTCTATAGCAATCTGTGATGAACACTAAGTTACAATCAAAAGCTACAGAAACAAATTATGGAGTCAACTCATTGTCTTTGCACTGCTTTCCTGGTTTCCTGTGCTCGTTTTCATGTTACTGAGAGGCAAATAACAATCAAATCCCATTTACCCAAATTCTGAACACCACAATGAGCAGCATGAGAGCAAAAGTATATTTTCACAATGTTTCCATTGCCTTTATAACATGCTTTTAATGCACAGAAAATAATTTAATCTATCATGCTGAAACAACCAATTTTGTAGTATTTTGGCAAATGTGTCACTTTTAAAAATCTAACCTGCCAACTAAACCTTTTTGAAAAACAAACAAAAAAAATTACACCAACTTTTAATGGGATAAAACAAACAAAAGAAGTAAAGATTAATCAACAATGCATAAAGAAGCAATCTATTACTAATGATAAAATTTCACTTGCTTCCCTTCCCTGTTTCAACTGCAGTCCAGTTCTTTCAGAAATACTTCCAGATGTCTTTCAGACCAGAACACAATCATACACCTGGGCCCCTCTAAATCATCTGGGAATAAACCATCAGACCAAACACAGACAAAATCAGAACACTCAGAACTCATTTAGCTGTGGTTGAAGAGCACAAGCTCATTTTGCAGAAAACCTTCAACATTTGAAAATTTGTCTGCCCCAAATCAACCCCAAAAAGCAGTTGAATGGTTTTCTCTGTATGATTCCACAAAAAGTTCTACTACAAAGTCTCAAAATTAATATATTCTGTTGTCATATTTTGATAGCTTTTCAGAGCTTTGCCATCATGTAATACGGAATTCACAGCTTTATGTGTAATTATATTAAATAGTTACCATTGTGCAGTATGCACAGATAAAATATCAATATTGCCTTGAAAATGTTAAAAAAGATATATAAAAACATTTAATTGGTCTGGATGTTTATATATGCGTTAAGTATGTACATATGTCTATAAATATATCTCCATATTTATCTGTATAACTCCATTAAAATACATTAATTTTGGCTACATGGCACTTTCTTATGAGAAGTTATTTCAATTATATTTTTTTTAAGAAATCCTTTTTTATAAGACTATGATTCAGATATTCATCCCTCATCCAAGTGCCTCCCCACTATCCACTCTGCCTACATCAATATTCATTTCTCTCTCTACTCTAATGATTAGTTCCCTACAGGCCTATAGCAGTTAGGGTCTCTTTATATCACCATTAAAACAGATAACTGATTCTGCCATTAAGAGTCGCTTAGCCTTCTGTGCTGTTATCCAGAAGAGCTTACGGTCCAGTTCCTAACAGGGAATCCACTCTGACAGAGCCCTAGAGAAGCATTTGGGGTGCTGCACAGGCAATCTTACCAACAATACTTTGAAGTAGAAAGTTAGGTGAACGAAGTCCTTCAAGAGAAGTTAATTTAGCTATAACCTTGAGTTAAAGCCTTACTGAAGAAGTACATTAAGAAGAAATCTTAGCTTAAATTAATTCAACCTGAAAGCTCAATAGAGACATATTCACATTTGTAGGTAGATAAATCAAAGCAGGGAGGCTTTTGGTAGAAAGCAGTTCTAATTAAGTAAGAAAGAAGAACTCCAGAAATTTCTCTAACCTAAAAATCTTTCAAAACCAGTGGTTGAGCAAACCAAAGCACATTTTATATCAACAAATATCAACCAATAAAAGGTCACTGTTTAACAGAATTGGTTTCCTAAAAGCAATTCTCTATCATTTCTTCATTCTATTCCTCTGTTTCTTCTTCTGCTTCTCCCTTTCCAAGCAGTTTTTCATCTTGCTTACTTTTCCCTTCTTTCTCATTTCTTTTCTACCCCCTCTGCAATTCTCCTGCATCAAGCCTTTCTTACTTTAATCAGCTCAATGATACTAGCTTTCTTGCTCAAACTACACAGATATAGGATATCCATTTAAGGGCTACAATAACGCTACAAATAAATTATTACATAGATGTTTAGACAGATTTTCTGAAGCAGCGAGGGACAGCAAAGAGTGATACAGTTATTACCACCTCTGGATATTAATATGACATTTTAACTAATAATAGTTATTTCAAGTCTACCTTGAAAATAGAAATGAAGGATTCTTTCTCTTTAAAATCTGAAGTCCATTTCATACACTCAGATCTTTTGGATTATATGGCTAATACACTAATTCTCATTAATTTAACATTTATCTATTTAACCCACCTCCAAAAAGCCATGTCTTAATTTCCAGAGACAACAGTTCTTTAACGTACTGCAGTTGTAAGCTGAAAAGATAAGGAAAAAAAACGTTAGTCCAGAACACACAGTAAAAAAAATAGCGTAATTCCACGACATGAGCAGATAAAGATCACACTTTGTAGAAAGGGCAGAGAGTCACAAGAAAAATAGAAGATTCTCAAGATCTGAGCCAAACACTGTTTGCTAACTTGAATTAACTCATTTCTGAAAGCATATTACATCTTTTACTATGAAACATCACCTTTACCATAAGCCCTCAAGGCGTGTCAACATATGAAGGGAAAGAAACCTCAAGAGCTCAGTTTGTAAGGTGTCTAGAAGAGTGGCTGGAACCATACAAACTGCAAAGAATAACCAAGGCAAACCCCTTCAGTTATTTGGAACTGCTATTTCCTTAGAAGATTTATTTCTTTCCTCTAATAAGAACCCTTTCATATCAGAAATCATACCCTCTTCACTCATAGAGAAGTTTTGTTTTCTACTTACCTAACTTGGTTTATTACCAGTTACCTTTCTAATGGAGCTTTCTGAGACATTAATTCTAAGATGGGAATGGTTACATTATTTATATGACATTGACATGACCGTTACTGCAGTTCGAATAGATATTGCCAACCCAAACATAAATTTGCAACTCAAGTACCATCACCTTGTTGTACCTGTAACAGAAAGGGGTGATTGTTTGCAGGCTTAAAAAAAGAGCAAGAACAAAATTTTAATATGTGAAAAGGTTTTGCTCCGGGCTAACCTAATGGACTTTTCCCAGAAGTGAGAGCCACCAACAGTCTGGAGTGGTAAACCGACACATTTTTTTATTCCTGCAATGATTTTAAGTACTGATAGCACCTTATTCAAAGCTCATGGAAAAGCTTCAAACCTGCTTTTTACTGTTCTGGATTCAACAGGTCCAAATTTAACTTTTACACTTGCTTATTTGGTACAGCAAGTTTTGTTTGGAAAAGCTGAATTTGTTTTTTACACAATTACTAAGTCTGGTAGGGCAAGCAATGGTTTCCTTTTATAACATGCAACAAAACTTCCAGTTTTTCAGTAGCTGGTATCAAAGTGACAGCAGAAAGTTTCTCTGAAAGATAGTAAATACTTAAGGAAGACTGGATCACCAGTTCACTGGATCAACAAAAAAAGGCTTCTCTAATCAAAGCTCTACTGGAATTAGGTAAGCAGTAAATACAAGTTCGAAAGAGGTTCCTTCCTTCTCTGGTAACCATTGATGCTAACATTGCTTTAGCACACTGAGCAGAACAGATGAAACAATGTGTTCCCCTAGGCCATGATATCCCATCCCTCAACAGAATTAGTAGTATTGTTTCCCCTAAATACTAACTTCTGATGCCAGAGTATTGAATGTAAAGCCTATAAGTGAGGGGCGGGGCGGGGAAGAGAAAAAAAAAGGAGTAATGAGCCACATGTTAAGGGTGTTGCAAAAAAAATAATTGGACTCTAGGACCCAGACGATTTCTCCACCCCAGCTGGTGAAGCTCAGTGTGACACAGTCCCAGGCCTGGGAGGTCCCTCCTGTTCCTGTCCTGTGGGTGGGACTGTTCTTGTCCACCTCGCAGCCAGCAGCAGAACTGGACACCCATTCCAAAAAGACATATTCAAACATACTCAAAATGCTGATAGAGACAGCCACATGGAAAGTACCTTAACAACACCCACTTAAATACCAGCAATATGTAAAAATACACCCCCTCACTCTGCTGAGTCACAAATGTACCTACATTCATGATATCTCTGTACTGGTTTTGGCTGGGGGAGAGTTAATTTTTTTCCTTAGTAACTTGTATGGTGTAACTTGTATGTTTTGGATTTGTGACCAAACCAATGTTGATAACAGGGAAGTTTTAGTTACCACTGAACAGTCCTTACACAGCATCCAGGCCTTTTCTGTTTTTCACTTTGTCCTACCAGCAAGTAGGCTGGGGGGGCACAAGCAGTTGGGAGGGGACACAGCTGGGACACCTGATGCCAGCCAACTAAAGAGATACTCCATACCATCTGATGTCACACTGCAATAAAAGCTGCAGGAAAGGAGGAGGGGGGACAACATGCAGCGTTATGGCATTTGTCTTCCCATAACTGCTACTTATGGTGGAACCCTGTTTTCACGGAGATGGCCAAACATCTACCTGGTAATAAGAAGTAAATTAATTCCTTATTTTACTCTCATTATTAAATTGTCTTTATCTCAGCCTGTGAGTTTTCTCATTTTTACCCTTTCAATTCTCTATCCCATCCCACTGCAGGGGAGTGAGCAAGCAGCTCTGTGGGGCTCAGTTGCCTACCAGCATTAATACATGCTGTGGATTAACCCCAGCCAGCAAATAGGACCATACAGCTGCTCGCTCACTTCCCTTTCTCCCCCCCTCTGGAGAAGGATAGGGAGAAGAAGGTGAAAAGGGATAAAAAAATCATGGGTTGAGATAAAGACAGTTTAATAGAACAGTATTAGAAAAGGAAAATAAAAATAATGGCATAAGTCACTCTCACTGCCTGGTGAATTGGCACTATCCCCAGTAGTGATCATGAGTGCCCACCCCCAGACTAACCCCATTTACATACTGAGCCTGACTAAGAAGTAAATTAATTCCTTATTTTACTCTCATTATTAAATTGTCTTTATCTCAGCCTGTGAGTTTTCTCATTTTTACCCTTTCAATTCTCTATCCCATCCCACTGCAGGGGAGTGAGCAAGCAGCTCTGTGGGGCTCAGTTGCCTACCAGCATTAATACATGCTGTGGATTAACCCCAGCCAGCAAATAGGACCATACAGCTGCTCGCTCACTTCCCTTTCTCCCCCCCTCTGGAGAAGGATAGGGAGAAGAAGGTGAAAAGGGATAAAAAAATCATGGGTTGAGATAAAGACAGTTTAATAGAACAGTATTAGAAAAGGAAAATAAAAATAATGGCATAAGTCACTCTCACTGCCTGGTGAATTGGCACTATCCCCAGTAGTGATCATGAGTGCCCACCCCCAGACTAACCCCATTTACATACTGAGCCTGACTTCTATGGTATGGAATATTCCATTGGCCATTCCGTTGCTCTGTCTATATTTCACCTCTGTAAGCTGTTTTTAATCAACCTCCAAGGGAGGAGCTTTGAACACAGCCACCGGGTGAATTAGCAAGCAGGCTTTCTTTCACTCCTACAAGGTCCTTCACCGCTGCTAAATATCTAGGACGGTGCTAACAATTTTTTCATAGTCATGATGGACAAGAGGTTGGAAAAGCTTTGTTAGTTTAGCTCAGAGAAACATAAAAATGAAATACATGTTGCCTGCAAAGAGGACCAGTTGCTAGGGTACTGCTCTTCTGGCCTTGAGAGTTCTCCTACAAGTTGCTGCTTTGTTATAGAATTAGAGATCTGATCCCAGCAACAAGCCACAGCGGAAAAGCTTTGTGGTTTTGGTAAGGTCATGCTCCAGTAGGCTAACAATAGGCTGAAGCCTCAAGACAATGAATATGTTTGAAGATCCTTTTATATTGCCAAAACAGCATATGGAGACTTTAATGCAAGTGAAAGTCACATTACTTTTTGATTAATATTGCTGCCAAAACCACAAGTCTCTCATCTGGCACAGAAATACAGCAATCAGTGTATTTGTCTCCTAAAATTAAATTAAGTTTAGTAGACAGGAAAAACCACAACTAGAAGCAGTTTAATTAGGAAAAGTAGAATGAGACTTAGGACTCAAAAAGACAACAAAGTCTATCATGCAAGGGCTTGCAAAGAGCTACTGTTGCTGAGCATGGCCTACATTATGTTCTATAAAACATGACATCTGTTGTCTTATCTGAAAGGAAATATCCAATAATAGATTAGTAAACTTTGTCTCCATTAAAGCTTGCTGAGGTCACCTTATGCAGTATATAGAATTTATTAGTTAGGCCTAGAGTCCAGCTACATAAAGTGCAAGACAGCCAAAATGACTGAATATCTATTGACTATGCCTCTGGAATCTTAACATGAAACTGAAACTCACAAGAGGAACTCAATTTCAATCTATCCAAATGAAATCATAACTAACTTACTTAAACCACGGACTCTTGAGGAATTAATCCACCAGCAAGCAGCACAAATTGGGGTAGATCATGCCTGGTTGCAGATATGCTCATTATCCTAATATCTACTGAGAATGTTAATCCATTCCCAGGTGGATAAAGTCTGAGAATTTGTCCACTAAAATCTAAGGACAGAGAGGACCAATGGATTCCTTGTAAGGCTTTATTAAAACCAAGCTACTAGCAGTCCAGAACAGTTTCAGAGTGTCAAAAATATTGTGCAGATCTTCATCAGGAGAAATAGCTTCCCATGAATCATGTATGATTTTACAGATACAGAGAAAAAAAAATACCCACAGAAGTCTACAACTAGATGTTCTTACAGAGCTACTCTTGTAAAAGCTTTTCTAAAAGCCATTAAGTGTGAAATAGGGATGAGATATGGATACACATGATGCTGATACACCCATTTAGAACATTAATGAGGAAAAAAATAGTTAATAACAAAATTCTTTTGGGGCTTTGAATCTAACCTTGTATGTCAAACTGAAAGAAGCTTTAAAATAACCAAAGTTACAAACCCCAGAACCCGAAAGTTATAATGAAAATGCCAAGCAACCTCTACTACAACAGCAGCAAATGCTGCTATAATCTAATTTTCCCTGTAATTCAGAAATAATTCTAATTTATTTTTCTGAATTAAATTCTACTCTGACCACTTAAAGCTTACTTACTAGATACAATGTAGACAGATACATTTTAAAATTAACCAAGTAAATAAAATCATCTTATCAGTTTAACCCTTTTAACTCTAACTACACTTTCACAAACTGACAAAGCTTTCACTTTCCCAATGAAGCTTTTTATATTTTCTTAAGCAGGTGTTACCTCTTCTTAAAGCCAGTCAGATTTCTTGAGGTCAAGAAAAGGAAGATGAATGCACTTTCAAATACTGAGAATATAAATCAATTGGAGAAGTGGGGTGAATTGGACTCTAATTTTTTTTTTTTCCAGAATTAAAACAGAAGGTAAGAAATCAGTGAAGGTTAGCCATTATTAGAATCGGTAATTAAGTCACAGTGGTAGACATGATTTGAATACTATTTTTGTTATGAAAACATATCCTTGCAGTATATCTTGCTAGCACTGTAACAAGAACACCAAGGCAGATCCAACTGAGACTGTGAATTCCTGCAGAATGGTGCCCTGCCAAATCCTTGGTCATTTTATACCAGAATCACTTGGGTTGCACATGACCATTTTTCAGATTTGGAGTCCACCTTCAGATGGCCTGGAATCCCAAATCTCGCTGGGTGATTTACTGCTGATGCAGTAGTTCACACAATATTCCTTCCCCCATACAATAAGTCTGCCTTTCTTACACTATTCCCCTTCATTGGCCCTACATAGAGGTTTTCATATCACAATAAGAAATAATAACTTTTATTTAATTTTCACTATGTATCAAATAGATTTTAAAACCAGCTCTAGGCCTCAGCCTTGCAGTCACTGAAACAAATGTTTCATGAATTTTGTGTTCTCTTGACTTTTACACATGCAAAAACTTTAGGTAATGGTGCTAACCGTATCTGCCAATTTATTAAACAGCTTCCTCTGACACTAGATCAAATGTCAATTTACATGGGCCATTTTTCTTCCTGAGAATTCTTATACTAATCTGCAATGTTTAACATTTTGTTTTCTACTACATGAGAAATGAAAAACTTTGTTTCCTACAGATCAGTACTGCAAATTTTGGCTTGATTTTTTTTGTTTGATTGTTTTTTCCCCTGGAGATGATGCCCCCCACCCACCCACCCCCAAACAAAAAACACTGAAACAGCCTAAGTTTTGGCAGGGTATTAAATTTGTGACAATCGTTGTAACTAGCCTCAACTCCTCCAGATGTTCTGGTACCCCCAACAAAACAGGGGAACATGTTACTATACAGAATAGATGTAGCTAATGTCTCTTTTTAAACATTCTGCTTTTGTAGGGAAAAGGAGATTAATCCTGAATGGTGCTGTACTATCTTCATCTCTAAAAGGACAGCTAAATACACGAAGCCAAAGAGATGAGTACTATTCTAATCTATAATGTGTCTTTCCTGTGACCAACCTAAAGAGCTTCAAACCTGGCCACTTTGTTCAAACAGAAAGTGGAACTTGCTGGATATTCTTCCCCAATTGCTGTTCTTATGGGCCTAGATACATTTGACTTTTGACCAAAAGTTCTAGTCAAAATATTATAAAATGACTGTTTATAACAATTCAGCAATTAATTTATATTTTCCACCAAAAGCATGACATTCCAAATGCATAAGCTGCTGGTGCAAGATGCACTGCTCCCTGCGGCCAAGTGCTGGTATAACTTCTGCTGAAGATTGACATCAAGGAGCTGGGAGACTAAGTCCACTCAGACTGTGGGACTGCAGTAAGGTGCACACTACAGACTGCAAAGACTCAGATGAAGAAGGTAACTTTACAGAATGAAAGGGGAGCTAAACAAAGTACCTGCATATATAGTAGCAGGAACAGGCTTGCATTTTAAAAAAAACTTGGTTTTAAAGTTTGTGTTCCCCCCTTTGAGTTTTCTCTAGCAAACAAAGAAAGAAAAAGAAATATTACAGTTTCTACTTGAATAAAAACTGGCTGAGTTTAAAAATTTTTCAGTCTTCTTTGGGACCCCACTGCAGATCTGCTTCAAAGGGGTGTTTAAATCAGAATCCTTTTCAGCCACTGGGTAGGGGAGGGAGATCCATGCTAGCTAGATGGATATCTGGTCTGTCCAGTAGGACTGCTCTTCAGAGTTGTCAAATAAAATGGTGAGCTCAGATTCTAAATGTAATTAAGTTCCTGACACTCTGCCTGGTACTAAGGTCACTCGTTTGTGCCTCAAGTCATTGGCTGCAGGAAGAGGACAGCATCTTCCTCTTCCCCAGAGGCACAGTAGAGTTACAAGGCACCATGAGAATGGGCAATGAAAGGAAACAGGCAACATTAGCTCTTCACAGCAACAATGGTGTTGCAAGGGTGATGCTGTACAGAACCATAACAGTTACTTATTATACAGTCAGAGTATTCTCATTTGTACCTGACAGCCCATAGCTGGTAACACAGTAACAAGAAATAGCAAGGTTTGAGACTGACACTAGCTAGAAATGTGTCCTAATTTACAACCCTGTCCACAGTCAGTGGTGATGACACTACAACAGTGTCACCAGAGCATGTTTGTTGTCACCAATCTGATCTCTCTCATGTGCCACAAAGTTCCCTTCTCATAAAGAAACCACATGTTTATACTCCATTTTCAGAAAACGTGAAGACCCTATCGATCTCTCACAGCCTGCTTTAAAAATAAATAATAATACAGAAATTACCAAGAAAAAAAATTACAATCTTGGTATCAGAAAAGTAATGGTGTACTTCATATTTTTCCAGTGGTTTAATATATACACAATGGCTAACGCAAGAACAAGCAGGAAGCAGTCTGAAAGTACTAAAAGATTAGAATACCTTAGACAGACTATATTAGAGGTTGTATCATCAAAAATATGTCTTAACTGAATTGTATCACTAAGACATAGCATAAGCCAGTTTCATGTTATTTTTAGTGTGAGTTTCTATTTTGCTAAATATGTTCAACATTTATTTTTTATAGCTCCAGGGTGTCTCTCAATGAACAGCATAGCTACGAAACAAGATTTTAGCTTTGTCTAGGTCCTGTTTTCTCTCTTTGTAAGAGCACTAGCAATTTTTGTCTGAGAACACTATCAAATATTAGGCAAAACACCTGGAGGGATGGCACACGTAATCCCTCTACATAAACTACATCAGTTATACTTATCTGACACTGTTAAGGTCTGTTCTTCCCTTAGCCAGATAACTGAATCTTCTTACCATTCCTAGTTTTATGATTTTTATTTTCCCTCACGGCAAAGACATTCTCTTTCATTTAAGCTTAAAAACAAAACAAATGAGAAAAAAAAAAAAAACAACACCAAAAAACCCCACAAACCAACACCAAACCAAACCCCACACCTACTCTAACTCCTTATACAAAAAAACAATTTTAGGAAAACTGATTTTATAAAAAAATGTGTAAGACTATCAAAGATGAACACAAAAAATAGAGTCCAAAACTGCAGAAATTTTCTGAAAGTTTGATACTCGGGTACAGTTGAAACTGTCAAGACATGTGAAAGAAACAAGATTTCTCTCCCCCATCCATGTGTATTTTAACTACAGTGCCACAGTCACCTTGCCCAGAAGATACTGGGAATGTTAGCATCCACAACTGAAGAGGGGGAAAAAAATAAAAGAAATAAATCTCATCATTACCCTGCTAGGCACATAACAGTCAAACAAGCAAAAGTAATTCATGTTACTTCTTTGTCTGAAATACAGAAGTGTTATAACTTCTACACATACACAGTTTCTGTTGTTGTATGTTTTTACAGTCAATGACACCCTGGGCCATTTACAAAGTAACATACTAGCCAATAAATAAAAAACATCAAATGACTGATCTTTATGGTTACAGAACTTTTTGACTGGAGTCAATCACAACACGGCTCCAGTTAGCCACTGCTACCCATTGTGCTACCCACATGCTCTGTTCTGCACCCTCTTGGCAGACAGGAAGTGCCCCACAGCCAGGAGCTACTCACCACCTGGCTGCAGGGACCAGGAGTTGGTACAGGTTAAGATCCAGAAAGGAGCAAGAAGGGCAGTAGCAGAAGACAGACTCTGGGCTTCAAGAAAGCATGCTTCAGCTTGCTCGGGGACTGGAAGGCTGGATTCTGTGCAGGGCAGTCTCAAAGGACAAAGAGGCCCTGAGGAGCTGGTCAATCTTCAAGAGCAACCTCTTCAAAGCACACCAACTGACCTACCCCAGGGTGCAAGAAAACAAGAAACCACAGCATGAATTAACAGGCCATACAGAAATTAGCAACAGTGTTCAAGCACAAAACAGAAGCCCTGGAGGTGGTCTCCAAGGAAGAAGCACAGAACCACTGCTCTGACTCACAAAGGTGAAATCAAGGCCACAGCCCATCTCAACTTGAAGACGGCCAAAAACGGAGCTGGCAACAAAAGGGGCTTCCTCAGACATGTGAACCACCAAGGAGAATAGAGAAAACACAGGCCTATGGCAGAAAGGGGTGGGTAGTTCAATGGTGAAGGACACAAAGGCGGAGGTGGGTACTCAGAGCCTTCCTTGCCTCAGTCGTCATGGTCCAACTCTGCTCTGTCACCTCCACACATAGCAGAGTGAAGACCTTTAGGGAGGGAGGTTAATCCCACAGCAGAGGAGAACTCTGACATGTACGTACCATCCAGGATACACCTGAGAATGCCAACACAGCTGCCCGATGTCTTGTCTGAAAGGCTGCTTCATTCACAACAGCAACATTCTCAATGAGCAGAAACAAGTGCCTTGCCCATCTTCAGAAAGGAGAAGGAAGAATCACCAGCAGACTATGGGTCAGTGAGATGTATCTCAGTCCCCAGGAGGAAAATGAAGCAAAGCCTTCCAGCAGGCCAGTTTCAGGCACACAAAGGATAAGGAGGAGATGTGCAACAGCCAGCATACACTGACCAAACACAAGCCTTGTGCCTGCCTACCTTTTGCTGTCTTCAACAAAGAATTCTTCCAAATTGTAGAAAAGATGAGGTTGCAGAAGGCAGGAGAAAACAACAAAGGTCGCAAGCAGCGACAAGCAGCATTCCAATTAGACACAAAGTACAGCATTGACTCAAAACTACTGAGTCTGTTAACTTAAGAGAGCTGCTGAGTCTACGGAGTTGTCCATGCTGTAAGTTTGACATGAAGCCCTCTGGCAAGGAACCAACTTTTGAACTCCCATTTATCATAACACATTAGATGATGTACATGAGGATTTAAATCCTACGTGTTTTGAATGAAGCATCAGACAAATTTCTCTGCCCTCCGTCTCAACAGAACAGCAGGGCAGGGAGTGTTGTGGAAGGTGTGAAGGAAAGGAATAAGATGAAGAAGCTCATAGTCAAGATAAAGACAGGGAGATCACTTGCCAGTCACCATCACTGGCAAAATAGACTTGACCTGGGGAAAGTTAATTTAACGTATTGCTAATTGAAATAGGTTTCGATGGTGAGAAACAAAGAGAAGAGCTAAAACACCAGCCCCACCTCCCCCTTCTTCCCAAACTCAACTTCAGTCCTTCATTCCCAACTTCTATACCTCCTCTCCGAGTGGCACAGGGGGATGGGCGGCTGCAGTCTGTCCATAATAGCCCCTCTCTGTCTCTCCCGTTGTCTTTCCCCTGCTCCAGTGTGGGGCCTTCCTAAGGGCTGCAGTCTTTCAGGATAAACCAACTCCAGCAGGAGCTCTCCACAGGCCACAGTTCCCTCAGGGAACATCCACAGGCTCCAGCGTGGGGTCCTCCACAGGCTGCAGTGTGGATACACTTATAAAAGTATCTTATACATGTATAACAATATCTTCTTTAAATCTTAGTTTCTGTGTGGAGATTAAGTTAATGGGACAGGTGCTGTCAGGAAACTTATGACTATTTGATTTGTTTCCCTTTAATGAGATTTAGAAATCTGAAATGCATTTTTGTGTATTCAGGCTGTCTGTGGAAGTTCAAAATAAGACTAAAGAACTGATGATTTACTTGCATCAGATTCAATACACTTGCATCAGTGGAACATAATATGGGAAGAATTGCCCGTGTCAAATCCTTTTTTCCAAAATCTGTAGTAAAAACCTGCTAAAATACCAATTAATAGTTCAGTAAAAAAAAAAGTGCTACTTCAAATGGAATATGAGTATTTTCTCGATGGCTCAATAGCATGTAAGAGCATAACAGAACTCCCCTAAATACACTGATTTATGCAACAGCACGGTGCACCTACAGGAAGAGTATATTATTGAGTCCAGTGAATGAGAACACTTTTCCTGCTTATCAAATGTGAAAACGTGGATTCAAAACAGTTATTGCACATACAAAGCATCAGTAATACAAAGTTAACAAAGGAAGTAAACAGGCAGGAAATTCATCTTGACACCAAATATTGATGTCAATGACATATCAGAGAAGACCCTACCTCTCAGATGCTACTGAACTTTGCAGAATCTGAGTGAAGTTTCTCTCCCTCTGCATTAATTGATCAAGAAATAATGAATGAATTAGCAGCGGTAGTGCATTCTGATCTCAGGTCAGTGTACTGGGTCTAGCTGGGATGGAGATAGCTTTCTTCATAGCAGCCTATAGTGTGTTTTGGATTTATGACATCATGCTCAACAATCAAATCTCAGGGAACAGAAGAATGGTAGGGGTTTGAAGGGACCTCTGGAGATCATCTAGCCCAATCCCTCTGCTAAAGCATGTTCATATAGAGCAAGTTGGACAGAAACAAATCCAGGAGGGTTTTGAATCTCTCCAGAGGAGGAGACCCCACAATCTCTCTGGGCAGCCTGTTCTAGTGCTCTGACACCCTCAAAGGAAAGAAGGCTTTCCTCATGTTGAGATGGAATTTCCTGTGTCCCAGTTTATGCCTGTTGCCACTTATCATGTTCCTAGGTATACCACTGAAGAATCTTGTCCCATGCTCTTGACACCCACCCATTAGATATTTATAAGTATTGATGAGATCACCTCTCAGTCTTCTCTTCTCTGAGCTAAACAGACTCAGGTCTCAGCCTTTTCTCATAAGAGAGATCCTTATGAGGATCCTGTCCCCTGATCATCTGCGTAGCACTTTGCTGGACTCTCTCCAGTAGTTCCTTGTCTTCCTTGAACTGGGGAGCCCAAAACCACACACAGTACTCCAGATGGGGCCTCATCAGGGCTGAGCAGAGGGGGAGAATAGCCTCCCTTGACCTGCTGACCGTGCTCTTTTCAATGCATGCCAGGATGCCATTGGCCTTCTTGGCCACAAGAGCACATTGCTGGCTCATAGTCAACCTGTTGTCCACAAGGACTTCCAGGTCCAGGACTATTCCAGCAGGTCAGCCCCTGACCTGTACTGGTGTATGGGGTTATTCCTTCCTAGGTGAAGGACCCTACACTTGACCTTATTGAACTCCATTAGGTTGCTTGCCACCCAGCCCTTTAGCCCACCTAGGTCTCGCTGAACAGCAGCACAGCCTTTTGGTCTGTCAGCTACTCCTCCCAGTTTTGTGTAATCAGCAAACTTGCTGAGGATACACTCTGTCCCCTCATCCAGGTCATTGATGAATATGTTGAACAAGACCGGACCCAGTACTGACCTCTGGGGAACAACCCTAGTTTCAGGCCTCCAGTTAGACTCTATGCCGCTGATCAAAACCCTCTGAGCTCTGCAATTCATCCAGCTCTCAATTCACCTGACTGTCCACTCATTATTAAGCTTCCTAAGGTTACCTTTGAGGATATTATGAGACAAAAGCCTTGCTGAAGTCAAGGTAGACAACATGTGCTGCTCTCCCCTCATATACTGAGCCAGTCATGCCATCATAGAAGGCTATCAGATTGGTCAAACATGATTTCCCCATGGTGAATCCAGGCTGACCACTCCCGATGACCTTTTTTCTTCTATGTGCTTAGAGATGACATCTAGAATGAGCTGTTGCATCACCTTTTTAGGGATGGAGATGAGGCTGACTGACCTGTAGTTTCCCAGGTCCTCCTTGTCTATTTTGAAGACTGGAGTGACATTGGCAGGAATGTATATGGTTACGACATCTGTTTTCCCATATAACCATTATTCATGCTGAGTGGCTGGACATCTGTCTGCTAATGGGAAGTATTGAATAAACTCTCTGTTTTGCTTTGTTTGTACACATAACTTTACTTTGCTTATTAAACTGTCATTATCTCAACTCCTGAGCTTTCTTGCTTTTGCCTTTCCAATTCCCTCCCCCATCCCACTGACAGGTATTAAATTTGTGACAATCGTTGTAACTAGCCTCAACTCCTCCAGATGTTCTGGTACCCCCAACAAAACAGGGGAACATGTTACTATACAGAATAGATGTAGCTAATGT
The DNA here is from genome assembly GCF_001431845.1 of Calidris pugnax. Lineage (NCBI taxonomy): Eukaryota > Metazoa > Chordata > Aves > Charadriiformes > Scolopacidae > Calidris > Calidris pugnax. The sequence goes on along the minus strand of NW_015090830.1, from coordinate 10,469,579 downwards.
CTCTTTTTAAACATTCTGCTTTTGTAGGGAAAAGGAGATTAATCCTGAATGGTGCTGTACTATCTTCATCTCTAAAAGGACAGCTAAATACACGAAGCCAAAGAGATGAGTACTATTCTAATCTATAATGTGTCTTTCCTGTGACCAACCTAAAGAGCTTCAAACCTGGCCACTTTGTTCAAACAGAAAGTGGAACTTGCTGGATATTCTTCCCCAATTGCTGTTCTTATGGGCCTAGATACATTTGACTTTTGACCAAAAGTTCTAGTCAAAATATTATAAAATGACTGTTTATAACAATTCAGCAATTAATTTATATTTTCCACCAAAAGCATGACATTCCAAATGCATAAGCTGCTGGTGCAAGATGCACTGCTCCCTGCGGCCAAGTGCTGGTATAACTTCTGCTGAAGATTGACATCAAGGAGCTGGGAGACTAAGTCCACTCAGACTGTGGGACTGCAGTAAGGTGCACACTACAGACTGCAAAGACTCAGATGAAGAAGGTAACTTTACAGAATGAAAGGGGAGCTAAACAAAGTACCTGCATATATAGTAGCAGGAACAGGCTTGCATTTTAAAAAAAACTTGGTTTTAAAGTTTGTGTTCCCCCCTTTGAGTTTTCTCTAGCAAACAAAGAAAGAAAAAGAAATATTACAGTTTCTACTTGAATAAAAACTGGCTGAGTTTAAAAATTTTTCAGTCTTCTTTGGGACCCCACTGCAGATCTGCTTCAAAGGGGTGTTTAAATCAGAATCCTTTTCAGCCACTGGGTAGGGGAGGGAGATCCATGCTAGCTAGATGGATATCTGGTCTGTCCAGTAGGACTGCTCTTCAGAGTTGTCAAATAAAATGGTGAGCTCAGATTCTAAATGTAATTAAGTTCCTGACACTCTGCCTGGTACTAAGGTCACTCGTTTGTGCCTCAAGTCATTGGCTGCAGGAAGAGGACAGCATCTTCCTCTTCCCCAGAGGCACAGTAGAGTTACAAGGCACCATGAGAATGGGCAATGAAAGGAAACAGGCAACATTAGCTCTTCACAGCAACAATGGTGTTGCAAGGGTGATGCTGTACAGAACCATAACAGTTACTTATTATACAGTCAGAGTATTCTCATTTGTACCTGACAGCCCATAGCTGGTAACACAGTAACAAGAAATAGCAAGGTTTGAGACTGACACTAGCTAGAAATGTGTCCTAATTTACAACCCTGTCCACAGTCAGTGGTGATGACACTACAACAGTGTCACCAGAGCATGTTTGTTGTCACCAATCTGATCTCTCTCATGTGCCACAAAGTTCCCTTCTCATAAAGAAACCACATGTTTATACTCCATTTTCAGAAAACGTGAAGACCCTATCGATCTCTCACAGCCTGCTTTAAAAATAAATAATAATACAGAAATTACCAAGAAAAAAAATTACAATCTTGGTATCAGAAAAGTAATGGTGTACTTCATATTTTTCCAGTGGTTTAATATATACACAATGGCTAACGCAAGAACAAGCAGGAAGCAGTCTGAAAGTACTAAAAGATTAGAATACCTTAGACAGACTATATTAGAGGTTGTATCATCAAAAATATGTCTTAACTGAATTGTATCACTAAGACATAGCATAAGCCAGTTTCATGTTATTTTTAGTGTGAGTTTCTATTTTGCTAAATATGTTCAACATTTATTTTTTATAGCTCCAGGGTGTCTCTCAATGAACAGCATAGCTACGAAACAAGATTTTAGCTTTGTCTAGGTCCTGTTTTCTCTCTTTGTAAGAGCACTAGCAATTTTTGTCTGAGAACACTATCAAATATTAGGCAAAACACCTGGAGGGATGGCACACGTAATCCCTCTACATAAACTACATCAGTTATACTTATCTGACACTGTTAAGGTCTGTTCTTCCCTTAGCCAGATAACTGAATCTTCTTACCATTCCTAGTTTTATGATTTTTATTTTCCCTCACGGCAAAGACATTCTCTTTCATTTAAGCTTAAAAACAAAACAAATGAGAAAAAAAAAAAAAACAACACCAAAAAACCCCACAAACCAACACCAAACCAAACCCCACACCTACTCTAACTCCTTATACAAAAAAACAATTTTAGGAAAACTGATTTTATAAAAAAATGTGTAAGACTATCAAAGATGAACACAAAAAATAGAGTCCAAAACTGCAGAAATTTTCTGAAAGTTTGATACTCGGGTACAGTTGAAACTGTCAAGACATGTGAAAGAAACAAGATTTCTCTCCCCCATCCATGTGTATTTTAACTACAGTGCCACAGTCACCTTGCCCAGAAGATACTGGGAATGTTAGCATCCACAACTGAAGAGGGGGAAAAAAATAAAAGAAATAAATCTCATCATTACCCTGCTAGGCACATAACAGTCAAACAAGCAAAAGTAATTCATGTTACTTCTTTGTCTGAAATACAGAAGTGTTATAACTTCTACACATACACAGTTTCTGTTGTTGTATGTTTTTACAGTCAATGACACCCTGGGCCATTTACAAAGTAACATACTAGCCAATAAATAAAAAACATCAAATGACTGATCTTTATGGTTACAGAACTTTTTGACTGGAGTCAATCACAACACGGCTCCAGTTAGCCACTGCTACCCATTGTGCTACCCACATGCTCTGTTCTGCACCCTCTTGGCAGACAGGAAGTGCCCCACAGCCAGGAGCTACTCACCACCTGGCTGCAGGGACCAGGAGTTGGTACAGGTTAAGATCCAGAAAGGAGCAAGAAGGGCAGTAGCAGAAGACAGACTCTGGGCTTCAAGAAAGCATGCTTCAGCTTGCTCGGGGACTGGAAGGCTGGATTCTGTGCAGGGCAGTCTCAAAGGACAAAGAGGCCCTGAGGAGCTGGTCAATCTTCAAGAGCAACCTCTTCAAAGCACACCAACTGACCTACCCCAGGGTGCAAGAAAACAAGAAACCACAGCATGAATTAACAGGCCATACAGAAATTAGCAACAGTGTTCAAGCACAAAACAGAAGCCCTGGAGGTGGTCTCCAAGGAAGAAGCACAGAACCACTGCTCTGACTCACAAAGGTGAAATCAAGGCCACAGCCCATCTCAACTTGAAGACGGCCAAAAACGGAGCTGGCAACAAAAGGGGCTTCCTCAGACATGTGAACCACCAAGGAGAATAGAGAAAACACAGGCCTATGGCAGAAAGGGGTGGGTAGTTCAATGGTGAAGGACACAAAGGCGGAGGTGGGTACTCAGAGCCTTCCTTGCCTCAGTCGTCATGGTCCAACTCTGCTCTGTCACCTCCACACATAGCAGAGTGAAGACCTTTAGGGAGGGAGGTTAATCCCACAGCAGAGGAGAACTCTGACATGTACGTACCATCCAGGATACACCTGAGAATGCCAACACAGCTGCCCGATGTCTTGTCTGAAAGGCTGCTTCATTCACAACAGCAACATTCTCAATGAGCAGAAACAAGTGCCTTGCCCATCTTCAGAAAGGAGAAGGAAGAATCACCAGCAGACTATGGGTCAGTGAGATGTATCTCAGTCCCCAGGAGGAAAATGAAGCAAAGCCTTCCAGCAGGCCAGTTTCAGGCACACAAAGGATAAGGAGGAGATGTGCAACAGCCAGCATACACTGACCAAACACAAGCCTTGTGCCTGCCTACCTTTTGCTGTCTTCAACAAAGAATTCTTCCAAATTGTAGAAAAGATGAGGTTGCAGAAGGCAGGAGAAAACAACAAAGGTCGCAAGCAGCGACAAGCAGCATTCCAATTAGACACAAAGTACAGCATTGACTCAAAACTACTGAGTCTGTTAACTTAAGAGAGCTGCTGAGTCTACGGAGTTGTCCATGCTGTAAGTTTGACATGAAGCCCTCTGGCAAGGAACCAACTTTTGAACTCCCATTTATCATAACACATTAGATGATGTACATGAGGATTTAAATCCTACGTGTTTTGAATGAAGCATCAGACAAATTTCTCTGCCCTCCGTCTCAACAGAACAGCAGGGCAGGGAGTGTTGTGGAAGGTGTGAAGGAAAGGAATAAGATGAAGAAGCTCATAGTCAAGATAAAGACAGGGAGATCACTTGCCAGTCACCATCACTGGCAAAATAGACTTGACCTGGGGAAAGTTAATTTAACGTATTGCTAATTGAAATAGGTTTCGATGGTGAGAAACAAAGAGAAGAGCTAAAACACCAGCCCCACCTCCCCCTTCTTCCCAAACTCAACTTCAGTCCTTCATTCCCAACTTCTATACCTCCTCTCCGAGTGGCACAGGGGGATGGGCGGCTGCAGTCTGTCCATAATAGCCCCTCTCTGTCTCTCCCGTTGTCTTTCCCCTGCTCCAGTGTGGGGCCTTCCTAAGGGCTGCAGTCTTTCAGGATAAACCAACTCCAGCAGGAGCTCTCCACAGGCCACAGTTCCCTCAGGGAACATCCACAGGCTCCAGCGTGGGGTCCTCCACAGGCTGCAGTGTGGATACACTTATAAAAGTATCTTATACATGTATAACAATATCTTCTTTAAATCTTAGTTTCTGTGTGGAGATTAAGTTAATGGGACAGGTGCTGTCAGGAAACTTATGACTATTTGATTTGTTTCCCTTTAATGAGATTTAGAAATCTGAAATGCATTTTTGTGTATTCAGGCTGTCTGTGGAAGTTCAAAATAAGACTAAAGAACTGATGATTTACTTGCATCAGATTCAATACACTTGCATCAGTGGAACATAATATGGGAAGAATTGCCCGTGTCAAATCCTTTTTTCCAAAATCTGTAGTAAAAACCTGCTAAAATACCAATTAATAGTTCAGTAAAAAAAAAAGTGCTACTTCAAATGGAATATGAGTATTTTCTCGATGGCTCAATAGCATGTAAGAGCATAACAGAACTCCCCTAAATACACTGATTTATGCAACAGCACGGTGCACCTACAGGAAGAGTATATTATTGAGTCCAGTGAATGAGAACACTTTTCCTGCTTATCAAATGTGAAAACGTGGATTCAAAACAGTTATTGCACATACAAAGCATCAGTAATACAAAGTTAACAAAGGAAGTAAACAGGCAGGAAATTCATCTTGACACCAAATATTGATGTCAATGACATATCAGAGAAGACCCTACCTCTCAGATGCTACTGAACTTTGCAGAATCTGAGTGAAGTTTCTCTCCCTCTGCATTAATTGATCAAGAAATAATGAATGAATTAGCAGCGGTAGTGCATTCTGATCTCAGGTCAGTGTACTGGGTCTAGCTGGGATGGAGATAGCTTTCTTCATAGCAGCCTATAGTGTGTTTTGGATTTATGACATCATGCTCAACAATCAAATCTCAGGGAACAGAAGAATGGTAGGGGTTTGAAGGGACCTCTGGAGATCATCTAGCCCAATCCCTCTGCTAAAGCATGTTCATATAGAGCAAGTTGGACAGAAACAAATCCAGGAGGGTTTTGAATCTCTCCAGAGGAGGAGACCCCACAATCTCTCTGGGCAGCCTGTTCTAGTGCTCTGACACCCTCAAAGGAAAGAAGGCTTTCCTCATGTTGAGATGGAATTTCCTGTGTCCCAGTTTATGCCTGTTGCCACTTATCATGTTCCTAGGTATACCACTGAAGAATCTTGTCCCATGCTCTTGACACCCACCCATTAGATATTTATAAGTATTGATGAGATCACCTCTCAGTCTTCTCTTCTCTGAGCTAAACAGACTCAGGTCTCAGCCTTTTCTCATAAGAGAGATCCTTATGAGGATCCTGTCCCCTGATCATCTGCGTAGCACTTTGCTGGACTCTCTCCAGTAGTTCCTTGTCTTCCTTGAACTGGGGAGCCCAAAACCACACACAGTACTCCAGATGGGGCCTCATCAGGGCTGAGCAGAGGGGGAGAATAGCCTCCCTTGACCTGCTGACCGTGCTCTTTTCAATGCATGCCAGGATGCCATTGGCCTTCTTGGCCACAAGAGCACATTGCTGGCTCATAGTCAACCTGTTGTCCACAAGGACTTCCAGGTCCAGGACTATTCCAGCAGGTCAGCCCCTGACCTGTACTGGTGTATGGGGTTATTCCTTCCTAGGTGAAGGACCCTACACTTGACCTTATTGAACTCCATTAGGTTGCTTGCCACCCAGCCCTTTAGCCCACCTAGGTCTCGCTGAACAGCAGCACAGCCTTTTGGTCTGTCAGCTACTCCTCCCAGTTTTGTGTAATCAGCAAACTTGCTGAGGATACACTCTGTCCCCTCATCCAGGTCATTGATGAATATGTTGAACAAGACCGGACCCAGTACTGACCTCTGGGGAACAACCCTAGTTTCAGGCCTCCAGTTAGACTCTATGCCGCTGATCAAAACCCTCTGAGCTCTGCAATTCATCCAGCTCTCAATTCACCTGACTGTCCACTCATTATTAAGCTTCCTAAGGTTACCTTTGAGGATATTATGAGACAAAAGCCTTGCTGAAGTCAAGGTAGACAACATGTGCTGCTCTCCCCTCATATACTGAGCCAGTCATGCCATCATAGAAGGCTATCAGATTGGTCAAACATGATTTCCCCATGGTGAATCCAGGCTGACCACTCCCGATGACCTTTTTTCTTCTATGTGCTTAGAGATGACATCTAGAATGAGCTGTTGCATCACCTTTTTAGGGATGGAGATGAGGCTGACTGACCTGTAGTTTCCCAGGTCCTCCTTGTCTATTTTGAAGACTGGAGTGACATTGGCAGGAATGTATATGGTTACGACATCTGTTTTCCCATATAACCATTATTCATGCTGAGTGGCTGGACATCTGTCTGCTAATGGGAAGTATTGAATAAACTCTCTGTTTTGCTTTGTTTGTACACATAACTTTACTTTGCTTATTAAACTGTCATTATCTCAACTCCTGAGCTTTCTTGCTTTTGCCTTTCCAATTCCCTCCCCCATCCCACTGACAGGGAGGAAGCAAGTGACTGGACTGAGTGGGGTCTTAGTGCTGCCCGGGTCAACCCACCACAGCCAGGCAAACCATCCTCTGCAGGATCCCCTCTCTACTGGGGCATCTAATTCAGGAGCTCAGTGGGACAAATCTCCAATCACCACATGTAGTGAGGGCAAATCCCAAAACTTCAAATTACTGTCAGCTACTTTCTCTTTTTGTAAGAATACTTCAGTCATCCAAATCTAGAGCTTAAAAAACTCAACATTGCATTTCTGGAGAGCTACAACACAGGCATGTTTTTATTTCTCTAGAAAACATTAAAAGCAAGGAAATAGAGTAAATGAAGGCAGGCTAAAATGAAAATTCCAAGACAGGCCTTGAGGAGCATGAATAAAGTTTGCATTATTCTAACTAGTCAGTATCTCACAGGTTCCTACATAGTCGAAACTGGCCATATCAAAGCCTTTCTAAAGGCATGACTTTACCACAATTGTGAGTAAAGGCTCTAAAAGTCATTTTTCCTCTCTATGTTGACTGAATAATGTATGTGCTCTATTAAGTAATAGGACACTGCACATTTTCTTGCTCTCTCAGATATGTCCACATAAGTAATTTTTTTTTATTCACACTTTCCTTGAATACACAGTATTTTCTTAATGCTTAAAAAAAAACCACTAAATGATTAAGGCATAGGAGTTTTTCCAACCATTTTACATATTTCACTAGCACTTTGGAAGTTTTGATCTTAATCAAAAATGACAGCAACATACTTTGATTAGATGAAGATTTCTATGCTTTTATTATTTCCACTTTATTTTACCAATATCTATGCAGATGAAATGTAAAATATTAAATGAAAGACAGAAACTTTCTCTCTTCTTTGCAGTTATTGATCAAGAAGTTATGACTGAATCATTGCTGGTATCTTATTTAGAAGCTTGAATAATTTAAATAGCTCTGTACATCCTCCCTACTCCATCCACAAAAAGAATTTTGCACCTCAGCCCTGGCTTCCTCAAATAAATTTTAATCAATAAAATATAGAAAAGTGACTCAGACTATTTCAAAAAGAAGTTAAAAATCAGTGTTTTTAATACTCTATATTCCCTTTTACATAAGCATAAGCTTCATTGCCATTTTCTAAAAAAACCCAACGCACAAAAAAAAACCTACCACATTTGAGGGTCCCGCTGTTTGATTTTGCTCCCACTGAGTCAAATTCTAATCTCTTTCATTAAAGAAGAGCCAATGGAAGTCAATGGAGTTTATTGAAAATACCAAATCCTGGCTCTTAAATCTGGAAAAGGAAAACAAAGTGTATAGAACTCTATGAAACTGTGAGGGAAGACACTCAAGGGAGCAACACATCCTGCCTGTCCACTACCTAAAACAGAATCTTGCACTGAAAAATTATAGGAGGCTTCAGTTAAAGGGACAGTCTAAGATGTGGCTTCTCTAGGCAGAGAGATGTGATTTTAACCTTCAAGAGCATTATAATTTAGTCCAGAATTAAAAAGATATGTTTTGTCATACAGCTCACAAGACAGTACATTTGAATGCACACACCATAGCAAGAAGTATAAAAACCCCCATAGAATAAGAACATTAAGATAATTTCACTTCAAGAATTTTGAAAAACTGATAATGCATCACACGCCGTGATACAGCTTTCCGATTCTTGTGGGAGAATGACTGCTCTTTTAAGAATGGGCAGTTCCTTTTCACTAATCACATCCTGCACTTATTCTCTGTACAATCTGCAGGCCAGAACTGTAAAAAGCTTTTCACACCTTCTGCTTCTGTAGCTTTTTGGAATGTATGCGGTACTATCTACAGCAACCAGCTGTGCTCACATTGGATATCCTCAGCTAAGCAGGATCAGATTTTGGCAGTGCTATTATTAGCTGTAAGTATTTGTTTATTTCCTTAGTGCCAATTATGCCCTGTGGGGACTGCCAATGACACAGAATGATTCACAAGGTAGATTTAATAAACAAGCTTATATCAGTGACAAATATTCCATCAAGATGTGAGAAAGCACTGTATTTAAGATTTTCTTATTTTCCAAAACATTACGGTTAACTTCTAGACAAGAGAAATGTTAATTTTTAGACAGTTGAGGCTCCAACTGACTTCAGATTAGCTGTGGATGTAGAATAATTATTAAAGAGCAGTCCCCAAATGTCACCAAACAATTCCTCATTTAAAAATCAAAGGAGTATTCCTGCTTCTTGTCCAGTGTGATTAAGTCTTTCAGTTTACTGACTCGGAACTTGACACAAAGATACTGTTTCTTTTTGTATCTATGAGATTAAAGTGCTAGCTGCAACATTAGGAGTTTTGCCTTCACAAAGCTCGGCCATATAGACAGATGGACCTAAAGCTGAATTTAGCCAAGAAACAAGCACAAAAGTACACCATTCTGTAATATACTGGAATAAGCCTCGTGATCTGGATAGGAGTAAGAACAGGTGATTCAGACAAATCACTGCAACCTGGTAATAGCAGCAAGTATTAAATTCAGTCTCAAAGACTTGGAATCTTCACTTCAGAGAAGAGTAGAAGTACTAAGACAGTACTGAAAGAGCCATCCTTTGGCTTCAGATAATTCCATGCCAGGAAACTTGTGGGGAAAAAAAGGAGAAAGTAAAACTTGTTAATCTTAAAGATAACTGAGTGCTTAAATAGTACTGAAACTTTTTTTTTCCCCACAATAAAACCGTAGTTTTCTAAATGAGCATAAAAGAGTTGGTAAAGAGCATTTTAGTTGTCAAATATTAAAGATTTGTTACCACTGTATTCAGCACTCACTCTGGTCACAGACTCCAGTTAGAAAACATCTCAAGATCTGAGTTTTATTTCCTGAGACCAGCAGTACAGAGTCTGGAATTCTCTTCATCCCTATCTTTTAATATTAAATAAAAAAAAAATAAAAAATCCTGATACTAAGTTTGTAAACTTGAAGAAAGTCCATCTACCAAGTTTGTTTGTTTGTTTTTTTCAAACAAACAAACAGAAAACCAACAAAAAACCCAGAAAACCATAAGCTGGAAGTTTTGTTTTTACTATTTGTGGAACCTCCTAACTATCATTCAAGAGACAGATATGGTGGAAGCAATGGAGGGTGATACACCAGATAACTACTAAGAGTTCAGGCTCTCTTTCAAAGAAAGAGTTTTCCAGGAGTATGTAGGTCTATAATTCTCACCACAGTATATATTGCTCACAGCAATCAGAATGACAATTCTGAACCAATAAAACAAAAAAGAATTAGATGACTAACTACTGTTAACAATCTGTACCAAAATTACTCTCTTTCTATTTGGAAAAAAAAAAACCCAAACCCCCCCAAAAACATCCCAAACACTAAACAAAACAAAACAAACAAAAAAACAACAAAAGAAACCAGTCTAAAACCAACTTAAGTCTGAACAAATGCTATATGCTATGAACCACGGCAGAGTGAAAATCTTTTTTCTTAGTTTGTTTACATTTACATACTTACAGTAAAGGCAAAGCTCTAAAAAGAAAAAAATAAATCTATTTTAGGGAGATTATCTGTTTCATAAAATATCATCTGCACTGGATATTTATTCAATCCTTTTATAAGAAGAGATTTGGCAGCTGAATATTATGTATGACAGACTTCTTTCACACCATCTGTTATCTGTAGCAAATCACAAATCATTTCTGCATTGCTTTTTGTGCAGGACTGTGGGTACAGTTCTGAACACTTCAAAACAGTATTTGCTATTTGTTTGAGGAGAAATAGTGACAGTGGCCATTCAGTTCTGGGGCTTCAACACCTTGTTCTTCAAAGTTCCTGCTCAACAGAACACTAGCTCACAGCAAGTCAGAAACTTTAAAGGTTATAGAACAGGGAAATAACCTTGTTTTCTCTTTCTAAGCTACTCGCTGTTGATACAACCCGATTGTCTTTAATGTGAACTTCATTCACTCAGAAAGAAAACTAAGTTCAAGTGAGACATCGCTTTAAATTCAGTTGGCCACATTAAACAGTTTCTTCAGCTACTAACTTCTGTTATCATCTGTTCATATGAAATTTCACCGAACTCAAGTTTTACTTCACAGTACAGGTACCCTCTCTGGACTGCAGTTCACTTGATACAGACTTTGAATGAAGATATAACTAAAACTATGAAAACAAAAAAAATGCAAAAAAAATTAGGTTAATGTTATATTAGTTTTTTGGATATCTGGAGATAACACATATCTACTTGCTCAGTTTCATGGTCCAGGAATTTCAATGTCTGTTTCTTTCACTAACCACAAACACAAGTTTGAGATGTAGAAATTATTTGGAAACAGATTTACCATTCCACTTGTGTCCTTGCCATAGCACAAAACTACTATGCATCCAGAGGTTTCCTAGCACTTGAAAGGAGCTAGAACATAGGAATGATTCTGTTCTCGTGTAAGTCAAGATGAGCACGTAATCTTTCCTGAAGGAGAAGCTGAAACAAGCAAGGAAATAAAAAAAAAATTAAAATCACTGACCTCACATACAATCCACCTGGCCAAATTCACCTGGAGAATAAAGTTTTACACTGGCAAATTCCCTTTTCTAAATGGACTGAAATAATTGAGAATTTTCTAGAAGCATGAGAAATAAGAAAGCACTAGTAGAAAAAAAGAGCTTCCTGTCTTTTTGTGAACATGAAAATTGAACTGAAGCCCTTCTACAGTGGATAGTTTTGTATCACTGTCTCTGAAAACAAGTAAATACCAGAAGGTTTACTGTCATTCAACACCATATATTCACTATCTATTTAATCACCTACATTTAATAAATGTATTAATCTATGGATTCTTCTTGTAGTTTTTTCCCCCTCTATATTTACAGTTACTCTTTACTACTAATATTTGCCATTACTGTCAGTTTTATGAGTGGAGAGATCATAGCAATAACAACAATTTGTGCAGCTGAACATATATCCCCCCAAGGAGGCATGCACATGCACGCGATCAGCCACAGATCAACATGAACTGAAAACACACAGCACTCAAAAACAAATGGCAGAGATGCTTGACCATGCTCTTCCTCTACAGACAAGGCCAACTACCAATATTCATCCTAATAAGTGATTTTTATTCTGCAAGTCAAAGTTCATAGGTTGCTTTTATGTCTTATTGTCCTGCTAAGTGAGATTTTGAAGGCATAGTGCCAGCTGGATTGACCCCTAGAGCTTGACAATAAAGACATGGCAAAATTAGCATGAAATCCTCACTAACTTCCTTGAATTTTGAGGTTTTTTTGAAGCCACAAAATGAAAACATTTTCATAGCAATTCAGAGAACTTTCAAAAACACTACACTGAACAGAAGTAGAGTTTCTGATCTGCAGTTTGAGAAGTTCATCCTTTGAAAGCAATGCAAATACTATCAACAAATTTCTGCAATACTCGTACAAAACAGATATATGAATGACAGCTTAAGAACATAATTAAAAAAACTATTTTCTCAGGAAATACATAATCCTTCTCATATAGGATTTCATATCCTCAAGTAGTATGTTTGGGTTTTGTGCTTATTTCATTGCTCAGCTCCCTATTTTTGTGCACAGATCTAAATTATTTCTCTGGCCTTGAGTAGCTTGCAAATTAAACTAAGGACTGCCTTTTTATTAGCTGTATATAAAGCCAAGATTACAATGCAACTGGACTTCATTTTGACCAAATATGTTTCACTCCATTATGCTGTAAGAATGAGAAAACTTCTTATTCCATCTGCATCTAAGTTCTCATACTCATTTTCACACCTCCTTCATACCTGCTTCTGCTGATGTTCCTATGATGGTCTCTTCTCATTAACAATTTCAATTTCAAATAGGTTTCCTCAGTGATTCTTCAGTTCTGTTATTTAAAACAAAGTGCTACTTAAAAACAAACAAAACCCAAACCATATACACACCCAGGCAAGTACTATAACATGAGAATTCCTCCTCTGCCTAGAGCAAATAAGAAAGATGAGGGGGCAGATTAGGGAAGATGAAATCATGGATGTGGTTTTGGAAACATTCTTAGTTTCTTTTTGTCCCTCAGAAGGAGGAAAGGACATTTATCATACCTACTTTAATATCAATGAAGACAAGCTGCCCTTTTGAGACATACTTTGGACTTTGCTTTCATAGTTCAATATAGTCTCATATTGTTGTTTGTGTAAATTCCATGAAAACTATCATCCAGATATCAGCATAATTTAGAGTACCACAGGATGTGTCTGCATCAAATATAAACTGAAAATTCCTAAGGCTTTTCATCTGTTTAGAGCATTAGAAGAAATTAGTATTTGCATCAGATAATTTACCTTAACTTCCCAACATAATCCCTGAAGAAACATATTTTTTGTCTAACATTCAAGCTGAAAATTTTTTTCTTTGACTCCTAAGAAATGCAAAGATTTTGCAGTAGACCTAGCAGAGCTTTTCCCCCTATCAGTTGTGATTGGCATTGTGGGATCTAATGGCTTCTCCTCTTTGTCTGCTTCCCTGCTGGTTGTTCCAATCAGCCATCCTGTCTCCAGCTATAACATGTCTAGACAATTTAGCCCTTCATTAAGTCACATCACCTACCTGGCATAACCACAGTTTTCAACAGAAAAATACAAGTTTCATTATAAGCTTTTACTCTGTAATGTGATGACTGTAATGCTTTCCAGCTTTCCAGACAGCATGCAAGCTAGAAAACACTTGCCAGAAAACAAGACAGTTCTCTCCTTCCTGTTCACTCCCCTGCTGCTGTTCTTGGTTCCTGGATCTCCAGTCTCTATATTACAGCTGGCGTTCTATTCAAGAAAAAAACAAAACAAAAAAAAACCCACAGACAAAAATAACCCCCAACAAACGAAAACCAAATTAACTGAAGCCTCTATTTCAAAAAAAAAAAAAACCCACAGACAAAAATAACCCCCAACAAACCAAAACCAAACTAACTGAAGCCTCTATTTCAAAAAAATAAAGCCAATTTTTTAAAAATTAGGTAGCTATTCTGTCCACTTTAATCTCTGATTTTCGTGAAGTTTATAACACGAAAAATCATGTTTGGATCTTAAACTCACCACTCAGAACTAAAGATGAAAAAGCGTATCTCGTAGGAAGGACTGAATTCTAAAATCTAGTAGTATATTTAACCCAAACAGTAAAACCTTAGCACCCAATTGGTTCACGTATTAGATCAGCCAATGACTTCACTGTATCCAGGATTCTGCAAATGCCACAATAAATAAATCCTATATACAAGTGTGTGGGCATAAAGTATGATATTCTAAGAGAACTGATGTGTTCAGAATTCCAATGTTTTGACTGCCATTCTTCCCCTACAATGGGGGACCCGTATTAGATAAGGCTGAACTATTTAATTACTCTTACTTTCAGTGAGCGTGATACCTATCAATCAAATTATTAACAATGAATGTCAAATCACAGACTAAGAGATATTATAAGACAGTATTCTCTGTAACAAACCTTGCACACAACTCCTTACAATAGCAGAAAAAAAGTGGAAGATTATCATTCTGGGGTAAAAAGTCCAAAAACCCATTTCTTAAATCTACCTCTTATAAGCAATATTATCTAACTTACATATTCATAAACTTTACAACACACTAAGTGCTTTTCAACACTGAATTATCAATTCACTCATATACAAATAATTTCTACTTGTAGCATTATGATCACATAATCCTAGACACATTAAAATTCCATAGGTTGACAATAACTTCATATCAAAATAACCAAAACTCATGAAGGAGGTATCAAAACTTTACCATTATAGAGAAGTAAGATACCATCATAGAATCATAGAATTGTCTAGGTTGGAAGGGACCTTAAAGATCATCTAGTCCAACTATCGAAAAAAAAAAAAAAGAAATAAAAATCACTAAACCATATTCCTGAGGACCACATCAACCCGTCTTTTGAACACCTCCAGGGATGGTGCCTCAATCACTTCCCTGGGCAGCCTATTCCAATGCTTGATAACCCTTTTGGTGAAGAAATGTTTCCTAATATCCAATCTAAACCTCCCCTGGCACGACATGAGGTTGTTTCCCCTTTTCCTATCTCCTGTGACTTGGGAGACAAGACCGACCTCTGCTTCTCTACACCCCCACTTCAGGTAGTTATAAAGCAAAATAAGGTCTCCCCTCAGCCTCCTCTTCTTCAGACTGAACAACCCCAGCTCCCTCAGCCTCTCCTCATAAGACCTACTCTGCAAAGCCTCTCTACCATCCAGCAGGTCGACACTGCCACCCAGCTTGGTAGTGCCTGCAAATTTGCTGAGGGTGCACTCAATCCCCTCGTCCAGGTCATTGACAAAGATGTTGAAGAGAACGGGTCCCAGTACCGAGCCCTGTGGGACACCACTCATGACCGGCTGCCAACTGGATTTAACTCCATTCACCACCACTCTCTGGGCCAGCCCTCCAGCCAGTTTTTAACCCATTGGAGAGTATACCTATCTAAGCCATGAGCAGCCAGTTTCTCCAGGAGGATACTGTGGGAGACTGTATCAAAGGCCTTGCTAAAGTCCAGGTAAACAACATCCACAGCCTTTCCTTCATCCAGCAAGTGGGTCACTTTGTCATAGAAGGAGATCAGGTTTGTCAAGCAGGACCTGCCCCTTGTGAACCCGTGATGGCTGGGCCTGATCACCTGGTTGTCCTTCATGCGCTGCATAATGGCACTCAGGATGATCTGTTCCATGGCCTTCCCAGGCACCCAGGTCAGACTGACAGGTCTGTAGTTCCCCGGATCATCCTTCCGACCCTTCTTGTGGATGGGCATCACATTTGCTAGACGCCGGTCAGCTGGGACCTCCCCAGTTTGCCAGGACTGCTGGTAAATGATGGAAAGTGGCTCCGCTAACATGAGCTTCTGGAAACACTCCAATCCAATAAAACTAGCATATAAAGGCTTTTTTCAGTACTAAAGGCACATTTTTTCCCCACTTCCTGGATACCTGAAAATTACTTCCAACCATACACCGAACACAGAAGTCTGCCTCCTTCCCACTTTCGCTATAATGATTACTTGAAAAGAGCAATTTTTTTAAAGTATTTTGCTGTCACAGAACTGACCTATAGCATCTTAAGACTACCTTGTGAAATGTACAGTCCCGCTAGCTATACTGTATGTAACGGACTTCTTAACAGTGAGGTTTTCTATAAACCCCAATCTCCAATCAAGGTTTAACTTTGCATACATAACATGAAAACTTCACAAGCAAGCAAAACTCTGATGTTATACCCCAAAATAAACAGCAGAATTATATATGAAGTAGTTCCTCAGGGCAAAGAACAAACTCTACAAACTACCTAGCCCATAAAAACAAATGCAGATTTTAGCAATTAGTTAGTTTGAAACCTATTTGCTAAAGACCATTTATTATTTTCACACTAATGGATATCAGGTATTACAGATCTCACTTTTGTGACTGACTGCAAGGATGTTCTGTGGCTTCTAGGACAGAGTTTGTAACAGACCAATCCTCTAAAAAGCAGCATCAACCTTCCCATATTTCAGGGAAAAGCTAAGTCATCTAGGAAGAAAAACATTACAGATACTAAGTAAGCAACTTGCTAGTCTGCAGTCCTTAATCATCTAGAATTAAAACGAAAATACAGCCATTGCACACTGTAAGAAAATGCCAATGACTGATATTTTGGGTAGACAGAACAAATTTCTGGCAGTCTCCTGAGCAGTAGGCTCATGCCTCAACTCCTACAGCTAACAGGACTCATAAGACAGTTACTTTTTCCACATACATCAGTCCTGGCACTCACTTCCCATTTGTAAAACTGTGGATTTCAGGTTCCTTTTTATAGATTAGTCTTCCTCACAGTATTTGTAAATGAACAACAGGGAAACCTGGCTGGTTATTGTAGTATTATTGCAGAAATGATCTGGCTTTTTTACAGGGCATCTGTTTCAGCTCACAGAGGTAGCTGAATGTCAGAACAGGAAAAAAAGTTCTTACACCAGTAGTTTTCTTTCAAAGCTTGTAGAGGGGATTTTGTGTAGGTGGAATATAAACCAATGTTTGGAGACTATCAGAATGGTCCTGTACAGCTGGTTAAATGAAGAAGTGGACATTTTCTGCTTAAAGACAGTGAGACAAATCCCAGTCCCAGACACAGAACTACAATTTCAGAGCACAGCATAGTTATTCCTCATTTTCCCTAATGAAAAAAACAAGCTAATAATAAACAGTTCTTGAAATAATTATTCTGATATCTTATTTTCTGATTTTTTAATCAATTTCCAGAAGCATTCCCTTTTCTAAGTCAGCCTGAACAAGATTCAGTGACTGCAGAATGAGGACAGAGTGCTTGAATATACTACCCTTTCCCATTAAAAATTTAGTTTTAAAGACTTCCTACTTTCTTTCCTTTTATCGCCTTTTAAGCCATCCACTTAGGATGAAGAGCTAAAACTCTGAAGCTGATTCCTAATTATAGGAAACCAAGTCTTTACTTCAGCTGCTAAAGAACCAGACATTTTCCTAAATGCAGAGAATTCAAAGCTCCATAGGCAGAGAATTTCAGTCCAGCTATTCTGCTACCTAAACAGATTGAAAGGCCTCTTATTTAAAGGAAAATATTCAAATGCAGATGGCTAAGCAGCACCAGGTCTAAAATTTCAGTCCTTTATCTCCCTAAGCTTCCACCAACATCAAACAGAAGTCTGGGCCAATATGAATCACAGAAACTGGCCCTTCACATTCATTAGGCCTGAAACTCAGTTACCTTTTAATCCAAACTTCTAGGCCAAGCTGCACATTTACTGAAGTGTCAGGAAATAAGCTATGCCTTTTATACTGCTATACAAGCTGCAATAATGAAAAAGACTCCAAGGAAGAATAGTCATTACATTTTAGGAGCCTTGAATTGAAGCAACAATCTCTGAAATATCAAAGATGTTATTTTGTCTGCAAGACTGGCATATAAACAATGTACATTAAGAACTAACTCATCTTTCCTCAAAATTACCTTTCATAAAAGTATTTCCAATCAGAGTCGTCTCCAGTCATGTGAAAGGGGGCATTCAAGTTCCTTAAGGGGAATGGTTGGAGAAAATAAAGTTTCTACTTGGGGGTGGGGTGGCACGGGGAAATTAGATTTTGTAAATGGGTTTATTTTCACTGAGAGCAGGGAAGTAATTGGTTTAGTTTGATTAGAATATGCACATATTTTAAAAAATGGCTGTAAGTATTTGTCAGTATGCAGAAAGTGGTACAGACTCACACACAATCCCATCTTCCAGTGAAACTTGCTGCTTCAAGGAGGTTTAAGTGCTTCTTCAAGGCCTAGATCCTCAACCTTGCAGATACTGCTGGAACTCAACTAGCTCTCAGATTGCTGCTCCTTGTTGCCCATTGTCACAACCACATTGGCATGAAAAACACTGCTCAGGGAGACTGAGATCAAGGGTGATTATATGGCTCTGAAGACTCAGGTGAAGAGGACAGGGGCTTCAGCATTTTTCAGACAGTTTGAAGACGTTCCAGTCACATGTCTTGGTTCTCATAGAGAACTTTAACAACTCTGATATCTAGTAAGAAATCAGTTCTGCGTAGCACAAGCAATCTAAAAGGTTTTAATAGTACATTGGAGACTTGGTTTTGTTCCTTTTTTCCCAAGAAAGTATGGGATAGGGCAACTAGGAAGGTGTTCTACTACATACAAAAAACTGGTTAGGGATATGATAGTCACTGTGGTAATGGGCAGATGGAAGTAGTTAAGATCTTGGGGAAAACCAGGGATGCAAGCTGCAGAACAAAGACCCTGGACTTCAGAAGAACAGATTTCAGTCTATCCAGGGAGCTTCTGGTGGGATTTCATAGAATATTGCCCAGAGGAGCTCATGAGGTCTGATTGAATTTCAAGGTTAGCCTCCTTGAAGCACAAAGATGATCAAAGAGAGTCAAGTTTTGGATTAAATGATCCAAGAGCAAGAAAGTGAGCAGACATACCAACAAGTGTCCAGGCTGGATAAAGAACTCAACTAAGCACAAATACAAGAAGACAGGATACAAGAAGTGGAGGTAGTGATATATTTATTACAAAGAGGAACTCTAGCAACATTTGAAAGTCCAGTGCTTTACTGGAGTTAAAACTGGAAAGATAACTGAGGGGCGATGGGAAAGTACCAGTGTATGTTACAGCATAAGGAAAACCAAGAAATGCTTTGGCTTGGTACTCAGTGGGATGGGTAATCAACTAATGAAGGAAAGACTGATGCACTTGGTCCCTCCTTGCTTCTGTGGCAAGCTCTGCTACCAAGTAGCCTAAGTCCATATGCTTGGTAGCAGAGTTTGGAAAGGAAAGGTGTGATGAGAAGAAAAATGAGTCTGTAAACATATACAGGTCCAAAGCAGCTAACCAAACATCCAGTGGTGCAGAGTAACCTGGCTAAAGCAATCATGTGGCTGTTCCACCAAATTGAAAAGACTGTGGTGATCTAGAAAAGGCAACTTGAAAAAAACTAATCTTATGTCCCCAAAAGGGGCATGGAGAAGGAGATGGGAAACTACAGCCAGTTTGCCACACTTCCATGTTCAAGATCACAGAAGGCCTCAAAGCCATTTCTGGGCACATGAAGGACATGAAAGCAGCAAGCACAGATTTACCAAGTCACGTACCTGACTAACCTCATCACTATCTGTTATAAGATAACTAACTGGGTGAGGGGAAAGCACCTAGTTAGTTTGTATTACTTACTTTGACTTTAAAAATTGATTTCAAAATTATCTCTTACAGTGTCCTTGTAGCCAAACTGAGGAGATATGCATTTGAGGCAGACTACAAGGTGGGGAGGAAACAAATCGTCATGTTCAGAGAGTGGCAGTCAAAATTTCAATGGCTGTCTAGCAGTCAACTTTGAGTGGTGCTTCTCAAGCTTCAATGCTTGCCCCAACAAGGAACCAGTGCTCTTCATCACCACCATCTACAACCCAGACAACAGGATGAATTATCTCATTACACCCTGATGAAGTTTGCAGATGACAGCAAAATGCGGTGAACAACTGCTATGCTGTAGGGCAAAGCTGCAATTCACAGGAAACTCGTGCTGTAAAAGTGGGGGAACAGGAACCTCATGAAGAAAGACAAAGTCCTCTGCCTGGGAACAGTCTATCCCTATGCATGGGTATAAACCAGCAAGCCAGCAACTCTGAAGGAACAGTCAGGCTGACAGCCAAATGCAACTCAAACTCATCCTACCAGCAGTGAACACTATCCATGTAGAGAGAAGCAAGAGCACAGTCATCAATCTCCTTTGTTCGGCTCTTACAAAGTTGTATCTAGAAAAGTGTTCAATAATTTGCCCAAAGTACAAAGAAAATGTTGACTATTTGGAAAGAGTCCAGAGAAGGGAAAAGACGGTCAGGGAATTCAGCTAACTTGATGGAAAGCTACAGAGTTCTTTTCAAAACCAATATTTAACTAACTACACAGTAAAGCAATGTTTAAAGGCAGAGTAAAAACGATGTAAAATTATTGAGACTTTGTTCAGAAAAATTAAATATGTGTAAGAGCTAGGGGTTTTTTTCTTATTTTTTCTTCTTTTTTTAAAAAAACAAAACCCAAACCCTCCTTCAGCAAATAACAGACCAGCAGATGCAGAGTCTTATACAATTGCTAATCACAAAAATAGTTCAGTTATCAGCTCTATTTCTCTTTCACCTGTTTCCCTGTTCATTTTAACAGTCCTGAAGCTTGCCCAAAACAAAGCAGGAGAATTTTTTCTCAGAAATCATATCTGTCTATGCAGCTAATGAATTTAGTCCATTTTTGAATTCTACTTCAGCAATTGTGTCCACTTAAAAAAATTCACAAAAACAGGGAGCACCTCAGAGGAAAACAATTCTGGTTTATTTCTACTGAATACCATTAAATTCTTGGTACAGTATTCATTGTATCCAAAATTGTATAGTTCTGAATTCTGTTATAGAGAGTTACATGTATGTTACGAAATGAAAAGCATTCAGAAAATGTGGACTGATTCGTTTGAATAAATATAATTACATTGCTGTTTGAGTTTTTTTATAATCTACCTACATTTTGGAATAGTAAGGATGCACCGAATTATACTCTAATGATGTCTGTTTCTCACACCTCAATCAAATAAATGGCAACAATGGCATTCATTATCTTTATTCTATATGGAATTTTACTTGGTAATAAAATCTGCATGTTTTGCATATATTTAATGAACAAATGCAAGACAGCATTAACCATGCAAGTTTATACACCCAAACTTCATTTCCTTATCTTGTTCATTCAGCTCTTTATAATGTGAGCATTTTTTTTAAGAAACAACCTAAATTGACAAATCAAGTCTCATATTTTGGTGATCAGTACAAATTTTCCCCCTCATAGTGAATATACCAGTAGAGTGATTGTCACTGGTGACCTTAGAGAACAGAACAAGAATAGGAAAAGCAACATAAAGAAAATAGGAGGAAAACCAACAAGTTTCAGGTATATATAATCTATCTCCAGATTTTGTTAAATTCTACTTATTTCTAGTGGACCCTTTTAGCTTAAACTAGTCATTTCAAACTATCAAAAGGTGATCAGATTGCAAAATTAATACATCAAGAAGAAGCAGGAGTCTTTTTCTAACGTAACCAACTTTTCTTCCCAGTTTTACTGAAACAGCATCCTGTACTTGGGGGAAAAAACAGCACGATACTGTGATCTGCCTTCAGATCACATAATTCTAGTACGTATAGAACTGAATTCATCAATATTAGCATAAAGTAATTATAAATATATAAATAAGTTCTCAAAGTGAGTAGAACCAAAATAAGCACTTCCATAATTATGATCTGGAATCTCCAAATTATCCTTAAAAACCTCAAAAAGTTCTTCAAATTCCTGATTTCCAACTCAAACACCACCTTTCTGTTTAAATACCTCAATAATGTTTTAGGTTGCTGTAATCTACATCAGTTATTACAACAGCAGAATCAGGACAGGTGTCTAACAGCAATGAAAATGCTAATGTTAACATACAAACCATTCATACATTGGAGCTTTTCTCAAGCACCTTTTTTCCCCAAAAAAATAAATGTCAGAATAACCTTAGCTATCACTAGCAAACCTATTTAACATTTAGGATCCATTTTCTGTTTGCTCAATACTTTCAGGCAGGTGTTCTACAGTTTTGCTTATTTTGGAAGACTAGTCAATTTGTAAGCAATATTCTTTCAAAACTCACTCAATTTCTATCCTTGTATGAAGTATCAAATTACAGGTATTACTAAGTCTCCACAATCAAGCTAGATGTACATCAGGTTCATAGCATTCTAAACGGGAAATTACCCAGTCTGTCGCCCACGTGATTTTCAGCACTTTATATTTTCATTTTTTTCCTTCCACTTCAGCTGCTGTCAATTCCACTTCCATAGCCTCTTCCATTAGCCAGTCTCCTTGCTTTAAGTTCAATGTCAATACTAGCCTTAAAAACAAGATAATAATTTTAAAAGTCAATCAAGTTTATCTCAACACAAAGCAACAGACAATTCTTGACACACTTTTTTCTTCCTCACTTTGCTTTGACCGCATGGCTAAGGATACTTAAAAGCAAGTCAAGTTCAGTAATAAAGAAGCCTTGCAAAGGAGTTCTTATACCAATTTTTCATCATTATGTTTTTGGACATTGAGAACACAGGTTTTGATACACCAAAATTCAAACAGCATGAAAAAAAAAAAAAAAAAATCCAGAAGTCTCTTTTTTGGATTTCTTAAAGATTTCCACAGCATGGACTTTTTCTACAAGCGGTCTCTCATTTCTCTGTGCTTCAACAGAGCACAGGTACAGGCAAGCGTTACTAGCAGGACACTCAAATTTTACTTTGGTTAATTTACTGCCAACCCACACAAACCTTTGTCCAGAAGTCAGGCACAGAAGCAGATGCTCCATGACTCCCCAGCACACCATTACACGAGCAGCTAATCTCCACCATCCCTACTCCCACCTTCCCCTGTTTTCAACTCAGTGTGCACACACAAGCCATTAAACTTGCTCTGGTGAGGATACAAAGAGGGCAAGAGGGGGAATGAGACACAGTGACTGCTGAGGGCTGGGGCACAGGGCCAGGGCATGTGCATGTACTTTGATGAGCTGGGTATAGTTTTGGTGCCTGGTGGGGTTTCTCCCCCACTTCCCAGCATTCCATTATCACCAGTCAACCAGAAGTGGTTTCTACCAGCAAAGGGCAGTTTGTGTCCTCACTAGGCACCACAGCAGTCCACTGCTACACACAGCTTGTACTATGCTAGGATTTGGTGGTGCCAGGTATATCCAGACACCAAGAAGGTAGAGAACTGTCTAGCTGAAGAGTTTCTCTCAAAACACAGGTCAAAAACCTCTGATTTCATAGTTTTCAGTGATAGGGGGTCAACAGGCTCCAAGTAGTGTGCTTAATATGTGTTTAATTATACGTGCAAAGCTGCCCTAAAAATTTTCCAACATACTTTAACTCACTATATACGCTGGTTATTCCGCCCGTTCTTAGCTTTAAAGTAACTTCAGGTAAACTGTAAGAGCTTTTCTTCCTATACTAAAATAATAGCTTCTTGTACCACAAATAAGAGTGCCCACTTTCACTGACCAAACAAATATGTGCCAATTGATAAGAGATTTAGAGTTACTAATGCCTCTGACTTTTAGGGCTGGCTTCCACTAGGATCAGCATAGGGAAGGAGAATTAAGGCACAGACAAACAGCAGTGATGCTGTGTGGTGGTTGACCTTTGCTGGATGGCAGGTACCCAACAAGCTGCTCTATCACTCTACCTCTTCAATTGGACAGGGGGAGAAAATAAGACGGAAAAGCTTGTGGGTCGAGATAAGGACAGGGAGCTCACTCAGCAATTATCATCAGGAAAAAACAGACTCAATTCAGGGAAGTTAATTTGAATTATTGCTGATCAAAAAAACAGAGTAAGGCAATGAGATAAAAAAACAGATCTTAAAAAACACACAAACAAACAAAACAAACAAACAAAACCTCCACACATTTCTCCCATCCTTCCTGGGCTAAACTTCACTACTGATTTCATAGAATCATTTAGGTTGGAAAAGGCCCTTAAGA
The DNA here is from genome assembly GCF_001431845.1 of Calidris pugnax. NCBI lineage: Eukaryota > Metazoa > Chordata > Aves > Charadriiformes > Scolopacidae > Calidris > Calidris pugnax. The sequence continues at coordinate 10,445,543 of NW_015090830.1, read as the reverse complement.
TCATTGAGTCCAACCATAAACCTAACACTGCCAACTCCATCACCAAACCATGCCCCCAAGTGCAATAATTACTTTTCTGAAGGACAGACTATAGGGGACAAAATATTGGAAGTACAGAGATATGGTATAATTTTAAATAGTATTTTCTGTCATGTTAAAGTGTTTTCAAGGAGAGTCTTGCTGTAACTACTTATTTTGAAGAATTCAGCGCTTGCCCTAAATCTTCAAGCTTAGGGGATCTAGATCAAGTTCTATCATGTATTTGAGAGCACGTTTTTTTTCAGTTTTAATAGCAGTGTAATTACAATGAGTTCAGTTTTCTTCTTTTACATCAGTGACAGGGTGGGAAGGGAGAGGAATCATACTGGGACATGTGAATCCAGAGTAAAATAGCCTAAAGGCCATCCATCCATTTTGAGTGCTTTCCCAGGTGATGGAATAATTAGAAGGAAAGTACTCTGATCAGCAAGAGAGACAGATTTGTTAATAGTTTTCCATGTAACAGCAGCATATGATTTCATTATTTTCCAGCTCAGAAAGAAGTATTTGACTGAAAAGAGACATTGGCTCAGGTGCAAAAATCTTCCTGAAGTTCATTTGAAAAAACATTAAACCTACTTTGAAGTGTTATTAATACACATAGTTGTGATGCAATTATGGTGGCTATGCAAAATAAAGTGAAAAATAACAGGGACAGCAAAAACATCTGTTGGAGTAAATATTCCATAAGTGTAGGATTTCTAAGCTGTCAATTATGTAAAAGAGACTTTTCCAGATCTCCACCACTGGTCAGGATTGAGCTTCTGTTTCTGAGAAAGCAGAAGTTCAAGAAACATTGAAGTATGGTAACTGAAAAATATACATGGACCAACTCCGTGGTATTGATTTCATATTTTTCACTTATGACTAAGTATTTTCTTTACGTTCCCTTCTTCCATTTTTGTCAATTCTCATTTGAGTACACAGAGGTTTTCATTTCATAGCTCGCTAATTGAAGAGTATTGATCTGGTAAAACTGTGACAGTGACCTAGTCCTCTATTACATTTTTAAAACTTTTCACTCCACCAGTTTAAGTGTGTTGCCTTCTCCTACTGCGGTTAAATGAAGATCTGATTAAAAATTTGTCTAAACCTTTGGTCAATGAAAGTCTCTTTTTTTTTTTTTGTGGGATTGCCTTAATTCTTGTGCCCTTACATGCCCTCTGATACCCTAATTACAACACTGATGAATTGTTTCACTTTGATCATTATATGACCACAGCAGAACTGTTAAGGGACAGAAGAAGTAGGAAGAAACACAGGCGTATGAGAAACTTCCACAATCTACCTGAAGATCAGAACCAATTCTAGCATCCTTATTTTGGCTTAAAATCTCCTAGCAGAAGTGGAAACGCATGCCATTGTGTATATAAATATTTTCAACTACCAGTTAATTTTTGTCATTACAGAGTCAGGCTAGAAGATGAGCAGTCAATAAAGCAAGAAAAGAAAACCTTGGAATGAAGTCTGAAAGGGAACAAGTTTAGATAGGGAGCAAGGAAGTGAACCCAGAATACAACTTTTATACTTCAGTGCACAAGAACTAATTTATTCTTGAAAGAAGAAAGTATTGCAGTAGATCAAACAGATTACCTGCAAAATAGATCAAGTAACTTAATCAACTCAATCAACTTCTGTTCCCACAGACAAAAAGCAAGTCATTAAGGCTACCCAGCTCTGAAACTGATCTCAGTGACTGGGATCAAAGGGCAGCAAAACTAGCCTGTTTTGTGGGTTCCTTCTTGGTGTGAGATCTGATCTTCAGCACTTTTATACATTAGGCTACAAACAGTCCCTGTTTCAGCCAAATTTGAGGGAAATCTGTGTTCTGAACCTATGTAATCACCAAAACACTAAAAAAAACCCCATGACTGAATCAAGATGCCTACAATTATGGGGTATTTCTAACCAAAGCTTCCTCTTGTATCCCAACCTATGCCATAGGTATAGCAAGACTTTCCTTTTGGAATGGTATTCCAAACAAGTTAATTTGGAACCAGACAATGCAATCACAAAAAGCTATTACAAAAAATTAACTCAATTTTCAAACAGGGTGCAAGTGGCATACAGAAAGCAGTTTCGGGTCATACTTAACATAGACCGGTTTGAGAAAGGACTCTGTTCTGCAGACCAAACAGAAACGCACAAGTTAAATAAAATCCCATGGTCACAACACTGAACTGTATTACAATGAATAACCAAAGAAGGAAAATTAAGTTTATTATTAATTTTGTTGTCTGTACTGGTGTTGCAAAGCCTTGGCAATCTTGGATATTTTTAAGTCAAATGATTTGCAAGTGTTCCTTGTGTTATTTTTAGAGAACATGTTACATTCATAAATACTAACACAAGTAGAAATTATTTCTTCTATTTTGAAGTATGTGTTAATGTTCTTTCTCCAACCCAGCATAATGTAATATAATATGTCCCAATATATTTTCACAGTGCACTGTGGTCTAAGTCTCACTCAGAAGGGATGATACATACAAAGCAAGTGTTTAATCTCTCCTGGGTGAGAGGTCACTCTCATGGGAAATTCATTTCATAGCAATTTCATATCTGTGATTCTTAAGAATGATCTTCCAGGATCACAGAATGAAACAGAAATCTTCATGGGAAATGATACTACATTTCTCCTTAAGATTTAGGTCATCTATGTTTTGAAGAACTATGTTTCTGCCAGAATGTACAGGTGTTCTCACCGAATTGCAAAGGACACAATAATAAAACTATCTGAATTGGGGAATGTGTCAATAGAAAATAATTTCTGTAGGACACAATGGAACATGAATTGAAGGTTAGAAAAGGAAGCATTATAACTTCTCAAGAAAAGATAAAGGTACCAGATGCATATCACAAATTATCCTATCATAAGAGGGGAAAAGCTGGACAAAAAAGTAAAAGGAAAAAAGATTATATTGCAATGTAAGAGAATCATTTCTGCAAATACCCTTCCTGTGAACTTGGAAAAATTTTCAGACTGCTTTGCTTTTTCTGCCATTTCATACCAATGAGAAGGCAGTGAGCCTCTGCAATGGATATTTTGAGATTCAGGATCACAAAACCACTGATAATTTACAAGGATTTCCGTTAGGAAATCTCATACAGTTAATGTTTTTCTAATTGCTCTTATTTTAACGGGGCTGCTAATGAATTTCATACAGAAGCAGCAATTTAGAGGAACATGAAAGAACAGTTTACAGGAGGTTTTAAACACGTTATACATGTAAGAGATGGATACATTAAGGGACTTCAAGCTATATTCTTCTGATCTTATCATCCTGTTATTTTTCACCATAAGTCACTAAACTCCAAGACTTAAACAAGAGAAATCAAACAACAAAAAACAATGATCAATATCATGTTCTGTTCTTGATCTGAATGTTCTAGATTAGCTTTAATTGCAAATATTAACTTATAAGCCAAAGGTCACACTGTTATTGCCCAGCTGAGAGGTAAAGGGCATAAACTTGAATGTAGGAAGTTCCAGCTAAACATGAGGAGGAACTTCTTTCTGTGAGTGGCAGAGCACTGGAAAAGGCTGCCCAGAAGAGGGGATGGAGTCTCCATCTCTGGAGACATTCAAAACAAGTTCCTGTGCAACCTGCTCTAGGTGGACCTGTGTTGGCAGGGGGGTTGGACTGCATGATCTCCAGAGGTTCCTTACAACCCCATATCATTCTGTGATTCTCCATATGAAACATCCACAAAAACGTTAAACGTAAAACCCTTGAAAAAGTAAAATCATCTGCATTTCAACATTAGATAATTGCAACATTTACCTTTGGTAAGATTCTTGTTTAAAAAGACCTGATATTTTATTGTTGAAGACTGTTGAGTAGTCAAGTAAACAGAGTATTTTCCTTTGAATAGAGCCAAACTTTCATAATCAGACTTTTAGCTTCAAACTACCTTGGGGGTCATCATCTGCTCCAACAGACCTACTCTAACTTAAATGGGTTACTTTGTAAACAATGGGGCCTAAGTCCAAGAGCATAAGATGTAACTGCATCCAGAGTGGTGTATCATAACTTATTATTATAAAATGCAAGATGTTTTATCTTACTGTGACAGTGAGAGCCATAAAAGGTCAATAACAATAAAAAAAACCCTGTTCAAAAAGGACTTTTTTAAAAAATAAAACACATAATCATGAAACAGATTTATCCTCACATCACCTGGTCACATTAATATTGCATACAGTAAGTTCCATCAGGTATGCGTGTATCTTTTTTAATGAGAAACCACTTTGCATGTATGAATAGCAGTATCAGAGTCTACCAAGTAGACTGCTTTTTGCTAGCATGACATTTCCAGTTTATGTTGAATTATGAATTAGTTTCTGAGACGAATATACACACTTGAATACAACAGAATCATTTAGGATGGAAAAGACCCTTAAGATCATTGAGTCCAACCATAAACCTGCCAACTCCACCACTAAACCGTATGCCCAAAGAACACATCTACATGTCTCCAGGCATGGTGAGTCAACCACCTCCCTTGGCAGCATATTCCAATATTTGATAACCTTTTCAGTGAAGAAATTTTTACTAATATCCAATGTAAACCTCCCCTGGTGCAATTTGAGAACATCTCCTCTTGTCCTATCACTTGTTACTTCAGAAAAGAGACCAATGCCCACCTTGCTACAACCTCCTTTCAGATAGTTGAAGAGACCAGTAAGGTCTCCTCTCAGCCTCCTTTTCTCCAAACTAAACAACTCCAGTTCCCTCAGCTGCTCCTCATAAGACCTTTCATCAGCTTCATAGCCCTTCTCTGGACACGCTCCAGCACCTCAATGTCCTTCCTGTAGTAAGGGTCCTAGAACTGGACATAGTACTCAAGGTGGGGCCACACCAGTGCCAAGTACAGGGGAACAACTACTTCCTTAGTCCTACTCACCATACTGTTCCCGATACAAGCCAGGATGCTGTTGGCCTTCTTGGCCACCTGGGCACACTGCTGGCTCATATTCAGCCATCTGTCTACCAACACCCCCAGGTCCTTTTTCTGCTGGGCAGCTTTTCAGGCCCTCTTCCCCAAGCCTGTAGCACTGCACAGTGTTGTTGTGACCTAAGTGCAGGAAGAAGTACTTCATCTTAGCATTTTCCTTGCATTACAGTTCTATCAACCAACTTTTCTACTAACATGAAACCACAAATTTTGAATCAAATGCATAGGACTGAGTTTATATTTAGCTTAATACATGTTTAAACCCGTAATAATAGACAACACAAAATAAATCAATTTTTACAAGACTTGAACTGAAGACCAACTTGGATCCTGTAATAGTCCAGTACTTTATTTGAAGTAATATTTAATCATTGCAGATGTCCAGCAAAAATAGGATTCTGCAAGTAGCAAATAGAGGGCAAAAGGACAACAGTCACTTAATTATTCCCATTCCTATTTTGACACTAAATCAACATAGCATTAGTAATAGAGCCTCCTGAGTCCTTATTGAAGTAAGTTAGCTTAAGTCAAACACTCCACTTTTTTCCCCTCCAACACTGGGAATGCAATTTGCATTTCCCATATTTTCACTACTCTTAGTTTCTAAATTGAAGCAGAAGAGATTGCAGTTCTATGAAGATTTGCAGTTTAATGGTTTAGCACTCTTCTAAAAGTGACATAAGTAACAGAAATAAGGAATCCTAAAACCAGGAAAAATTCTTCCAAATGAGTTGGTGTTACCATAAGCAGCCAAGCAAATATTTTGAGCGCTCTAGCAGAATATTCTTTCATTCTGATGTTACATACTCCAAGACAGTTAAATATATTATTTTATCTCAGAAGCCTGCTCCTGGTTTATTTTACTGAAAAGAACTGTTCTCATCAATACAACCATGGACTCAGGCAAAATACTTATGCAGCCGGTTACTCAAACTCTCAGAACATATTTTCAAGTATCAAATTCTATTTAGAACTACTAAAGGTCATAAATATTTTGGTAGGACCTTTATACTTATGCTCTTGAGAATGTCTAGTGTCAGAACAGAGCATACTCTAATATACTCGACTTTGTGCCTCATACAGCCCTACCTTGTCCTGTGGCTCGTGTCTTCCTTTCTCCATCAGTAACCTCTTTATGGAGAGCATTCCCCATTGCAATCCAGTAAGCCGTGTTACTTTTCTCACTTCCATTTAAAAATGTTAACTTGGTAAGCATACTATAGGATTGATAGCATGAATGAGGGCTGTAAAAGTTACTGCAAAACACTGAGGAACTCTAACTTGATACTCACAAGACAAACATGTTTCTTGTTGTTTAAAGCTTTACAGGAAAAAAAACAAGGACTATTTTACTCCGATGTTGCAGTCCTTACTTACAGAACCAACCTTTACCTCTGCAAGAAGTCTCAATTTAGTTGTGTTTCTAAGATTTACCAGTTGTCACACGAAAAAGTTCTATGACAATTGACATTATGCAACTCCACTAAAACATAATATGAAAGCTTAAATTTTACTCAGCAATTCTAGAATTCTGTTTTTAGGTACTCTTTCAGTAGAAAAGCAATCAATATCATTGCCAAAAATTTCTTACTGAAGAACAGACCCAGGGATTGTCAAGTCAAACATGGTCACCTACACTTCAAGGAAAACAATTTGAAGCTCCCGCTGGTGCTGGAAAATGTTAAGTGCACTGACTATGTAACTTTAGTATTATAGTCCTTGTGTCCTGTAAAACTAATTAATAGAGGTTGAAAGCAGTTTATAGAGAGATCATATACAATGCAATTCAATCTAATAAATTGTTCTATATAATAATTTATATATTTTTTTCACTTTAGAGATCAATGGCCTGTTTTCCTTCCACTGCTCAAGTGTACAAAATAATCAGCTGTGAACAACATTTTCTTACAAGTCATGCAGTATTAACACAGTTTGATAAAAGGTAACTTTATTCTAAAAGTTAACAATTTAGCTTAAATCAAGCTTCATTTTTCTGTAAGCAACGAGAAGTGCTAACCAGACTCAGCCTTCATGATCACAGATTCTAACAATCATTCACATCACTTGCCTGGATGACTGCAACTGTACGTAATAAGAATTGCAGTTTACATCTTAATGCTTGTATACCTGCCATATTAACTGATTCCTCTCCTTCCATTCTGTTCAACGCTAGAGCAGTTTTTATGGTGAATGGCAAGTATTTGACATTAAGAACAGCCTTTTGTAAAATGTTCAGTAAATACCTGTAGTTCTCTTCAGCACACTAAGGACAATAGGAAGTGTAATGTATTTGTCTGATGCTGTAAATAGATGCCTTCAACAATAAATCTATTCACTTGTAACATTCAGGTTGGTGCTATGGGTATTGCCTGTTTTATTTTACCTTGATTTCTGTTGCATTCCTTTAAGGAGGTACATGAGTCCCAAAGGAGCCCTTGTAAAGTGGGAAGGGCTGTTCCTGGGGAACTTATGAGTATACACAGGGAGACATATTTAGACGGCAGGATGTGTTACCCACAAGGACCTGGAGAGACAGAAAAATTTAGAAAATCTACACTCATGTCTCAGAGGAAACTGATAATTTTCTGGGGACTAAAAGGAAATTCTTCGTCTCACTGCAGATCAAGGAGTGAATGCATAGCCTGAAACCAAGCCTGAAAATAGCAACTCACCTGTAAAAGCACAATAAGCAGGTGAAAATGATTATTCGACTTCTGAATTTCTGTTCTGTCTGACTCAATCGCTGATTTGCCTCCATTTAAGAACCATTATAGTTCTTTTAAGCTTAATTATATTAGTCTTGAAAACCTTTCAGTATCCTTTGGGGAGTTTATAGTAAAGAGGTCTATACAGGTATTGTGTAAAGCTCTGACCAAGCTATGGTCCCACACTACTTTGTTAGCATTTCATGACAGAAAAAACAAACTCATTTAGACTTTCTTCATTGAATTATATGTTATCATCAAATTGGGAATAAAGACTTTTTTTCAGAAGTCAAAAAGAATTGGTAGAGAAGTGAAGAATGAATAAAGGGACACTGAGAAGTGTTAGAAAATCCAGAGCCGATATTGCAATTAAAGTACACATTTTCACTTGAATAGTCCTCAGTCAACAACCTATATGGCTACAAAACTCTGCCAGGGCAATGCCCTAGCAGAGGCCATTAGCAGGGTGGTAAGGATCCTGACAGTTTCAAATTTGCCCAATGATTAAGAAGTATCTTAATACAAATGTGAATAATAATTAAAAAAAAAAAAACAACACACCACAAAACGCCTCACAGACCAAAAACCCCTTCAGAACTGCATTTCTATCCTATGAGAAAGCTCTCACACAGGTACCATTCTCTTTAGGGTCCCAGTAAGGCCATAGTCCCTGGGTAATTTCTGTAACACTCTAAGGACTGCTTTAGCTAAAAAAACCAACCTTCCTGTTAAGTCTATTATTCAACTACTGCTTCTACCTTCAAAAGGGCTTTTACAGTCAGTTGCTTATTTACAGCAGCCCCACCCTCTGAAGGAAAGAGCCTGCCAAGGTGCCACAGGACCACAGCTCAAGCCCATTAAAGAGAGAAAAAGAAAAAGAAAAAGAGCAACCACGTAACACCACTGCAAAAAGTCAGGTCACCAAAGTTACAAAGCATTAAGTTGTGGGGGAACAGACAGAGCATACAAAGGGTATGTGCAAAATCTGAGGGACAGAAAGGCAGTAGGCTACTGCCATTTTCATCTGACCACCTCCAGCCCAGATTTTTATGTTGTTAACCATAATAGATTCCCAGCTGCTTGGATCTTGAATTCAAAGCCATCACCACTTTTAATAAAATAAAAACCTTGTAAAACACAAGAAAAATGACACTGACCTTTAGAGACCTGTTTCAAGTTTTTTATTTTTCTTTCAAAGCAGGAAAAAACCCCCAGAATATATCCTTTTTAGGATATAACAGGTGCCACTTATTACAGTAGGGAAGTTTAAAAAGGAGACAGATCACCTTCTGAGTGAGGAGAAGCCTATATTTGGGAGCAATCACTTAGTCTCCTCAGGCTTGTTTGGCATTTAGATACCTGTAACTGAAAACACTTGCTAGTTAGGAAGTTATCCAAATGAGTTAATTTTCAAATACTTAGAGACCTGATCACATAAAACTTCCATTAGAAACATTGTTAGAATGTGTGGAAAGAAGCATTACCTTGAGTAATGCAATTAGGTTCTTTACAGGAGTCATTGTGTCAGACATAGAACCACTGGTGAATGAGGACCTTATTTTGCAACAGCTCACTTCACCATGTTTCTCACACATGAGCTACACCCTGAGAGAACATGAGAGGAATTTCAAGGAAAGAGTTTAAATTTAAAGTAGTTGAAGGACGAAACACTTGGCCTGATCTTTTGCTATCCTGCATATGTTCTTCATAAAGTATTCTTATTCACTCAGCTGGCATTAAGTAGCATTTTCTACTGAACTTGTGTGGAACACGGTTGCTGAGTGAATGGTTATGCTAATCATACATCAACATTCCCAACTGATATTACACGCATAAATCCCAGGCTCCTTCCTGTTGAGAAAGCACTAGTGCAAAAATGAATCGCAGTCAACTACTGTTTCAAACATTACTTGTATTCTGCATTTGAACTCTGCATAAACTGCCTTGAACTTGCATTAGAAAAAGTATTTTCAAAATACTATTATGACTATTTACTACATTGATACTTCTTTACTTAGCATATACTGTGCTTGTATATTAAACCTTGCTTTAACAGAGCTATACAAATTATGATAATACATTTCTGGCCTACAAGCAGTTATCAGACTTCAGTACTTCAGTGTGACACTGCAGGAGTGACTGTTTTGGTGACTGCTTGGCTGTCACAATAGAATTCCACACCCCACACCCCCAAGCATTTGAAATTACGGAAACAGAATCTAAGGTCAGAATACAAATGATGTAGAAGATGTTAATAGATTATTATTTTTTTTTTGGGAGCAGGATTGAATGAGCAAGGTTAGGTTTTTTTTATAACAAAGATTACAAGTGTTTAGAGTTCCAGCCCATAGCGTGGTATCCAACAGAATCATGCTACATGAACTCTAATAAGAAAAACTAAATATCATAATGAACATCCATTTAGTCCATCCAACAGTCCTACTACCTCATAAGAACCATCTGACACCATGTCATGAAAGACTATTAATGAAGGGTAAGAGAATAACTTGTTACCTTAAGCCCTCAAAGTTTAAGAACTGTTATTTTTTTCCTTTGTATACTAGGCTTGAAGCTGTCTTTAGCCAATTATGATCTAAGATTATGGGTAGCATTAAATCTGTTCAGGGTACTCTCTGAGCAATTTAATTCACTTACATTTAGACTAACTTGTAGTTGCAGAAGATTACCTTTCAGCAAGCTTAAACAGCAGATAAAATTTGGTCATGGTACAGACAAAAGCCTGCTAAAATAATGCACTATGTCTTCATATTTGTATTTTTCATAACACAACATGACCTTATGAATTCCCCTATGAGGTACACTTTCCGGTGTCTGCAACAAAAACATAGTGTAAGTATCAAGGAACACAGCAAGATAGATTGGTTTGGACTGAGCTACTATGCAATGTGGGAGGAAGGCATGTGTGAAGACCCAGTTGTCTACTCAGAAAAAAAACCCAAGAGGTTCAGCACAGAGGAGACACAAGTAGAAACTTCCACACTAAGAGAGAGCTCTGGCTATGTCAGATATGGTAGTATTTAGATACACTCACCTGTACAGCTCTTAATGCTTGTTGTGTTTGCATTAAAGTTATGTGTCTTAAGGGACATGTCTGCTCGCACTGCAGCCATAGCAAAGTTCCTGTTGTTTCAAAGATGAAACGATGAACAACAGCACAAACACACCTAGCAAGTTTCAAACAAGTTATTGGACTAATGATTGATACATTAAAAGTATCGACAATTTTGTCCACTTCTTTTCTAAGGAGGAAGTACCAGATACTTAAACCATTTTCTTACGGCTAAAAAAAAAAATATCTCAAAGAGAGCACTACATGAGCACCATTTTCACCAGTAGATGCTGTTTCCCCGAGAGGAGTCGTCTTCAAAAAAACCACCCTGTATATCAGGAGTTTTCATGTAACAAACTGTTATAAGTTATACTTATATACAAAATGCTTGAGTGAAATGAGTTACTAGCCATTAGCTCCCTAGTACACTTTAAGAATACTTAAATGTAAAATCATTTTCTGTAAATATAAATCACCTTTTTAAAAATTGTACATGGATACTAAGAGCTTGGTAAAGTACAAATATCACTTCAAGTAATCTAATAACATTATAGCTATCTAATGGAGTTTGAAATGAAGCTGTCTGGATTGCTAACTCACTTTGTGCTAAAGAATAGTTTTATTTTTTTCCTTGTGTTTACTCCTTCTTTTTCCTTGTATCTTGATCTGATTTGAATAGATTTTTTAGATTAGCTAAGATATTACTGCATGAGTATTCACTAATCTCTAATTAGCATTTTCAAATCCTTACATTTTGAATTAAACATGTATGCAGTCTAATCTCTGTAGCTGCAATTAGAATCACTTATTTAATACATTTTGTGCTAATGAGTGTATTGTTCTGAAATTGTTTATAGTCAGATATTTCACAGAAGAATGATTGAGATGATAAAAAGTATATGGCAATACATATTTGGAAGACTTTTTTAGCAGCAAGGTTTTTCCATTTTATTTTTTTTTTCCTGTTTTGATATAAACCCAACATTAGCCCTGGTTTTGGCAACCTAGCAGTTTATCCAAATAGCTCAGTATGATAAGGACTGATAAACCTCTATCTGCAATGGAGGGTGTTCTGCCATGGAGTTGTGGCTATGACATTTCAACCATGATTTCTATACCTTCTCTCAACTAATATAAGCTTTTAAAACAATGAGGAGTGTGCACTAATGTAAGCCTCATGGTACAGACTCTGGAGAGTTCTGGTCACTTCCTGCTTTTAAAAATAATGAAAATTTGGCCAAGTAACAGCACGTTTCTCTATTAATGTCCTTTTACATGAAGCAAACCACCAACCTTAAAACTTTACAAACCTGTATTTAAGATCCACTTAAGATAATGCAGATGCATTGAATCCAGAGAGAGCTAAATCAGAGACAGATCTGGTGTCCCTGTTTCCCAAAGGCAGGTCTGATCAGTGTATTCTCCTATGCCTTACCATGGTTGCCATTTAAATTTTAGACTTCAGCTAAGCTGAGGACTAAGAAAAATTGAAGCAACTGTTTCCGAGCTATTTGCTAGGAAAGCTCAAGAAAGATAAATAAGTTTAAAATAGTGGTCTCCCTGGTTGTTACCTTGTCTTTTGACCAGTGGAGGTATATAAAAAGGAGGCCATGCCTGCAGCTTGAACAGTTGTGCCAGAGAGGGTACAACATTAGGTCATTTCTTTGTCACTGGGAATAGTCCAGCTTCTCAGCTGCATGTTTCTGTAGCATAATGAAGGTGATAAGGGTAGGATGTTTACTCAGCTGTTAGATCTCACAATTGCGTAGCCCCGTAATAAAGTATTGCCATTGCCAGCAACTGGCCACATACTGTGTACTGAGTTTGCAAGGCCTCAAAGGTCTTGAGCTTCGTCAAAATTGCTGTTTTACGTTTTCTTGATGTGCCTGCACCATTCTTTCACTTGGCTTAGTTGTGACTTTTTCTTTTTTTCCAATTAATCAGGTGTCTATTGCTAATTTTTTTGCTTCTATTTTTCCTTATATTGTACAATCACAGCTTTATATTGGTAGTAGCAACAAACATTTATTCTCTGCAGATATCTCAATCTACAACAAACATAAGAATATGGCATAGAGAAAAGAGGCCTGGTATGGCAGCAGAGGCATTGATCAGTGGGGACAGGATGAAGTGTAGTCAAACCTCTTGTACAGGCATTGGATGATGAGGAACAAGACACATTCTTGGAACTGGAAAACCCACAGCTATCAACAAGTCAGTTAAGGAAATGCAGCCTAGATTTGAACAAAACTGGGGTCTCTTGTAAGATAGAGAAGGCAGAAATTAGCTTCAAGCCAACCTGTATTCAAATCTTCAGACTAATGTGTGTATTCAAGTGGAAACAAAATGTCTCAGCATCTCTACATCAGTCTTCTTGTTCACCCATTTCTACTCTAGAAAAAGGAATATTCTTACTTTTTCTCTAAAATATGAATTTTTTCCTCTTCCAGAGGACCTGAGGAAGAATGAATGATTAGTTAAAACCAGCTCTAATAGCAAGTCTTGAGAAAATGTCATGAAAACAAGTATATCATCATGCAGTAACTTTCATCAACTTGCAAAGCAGGTATTTGTTTTAAAGAGACTTTACATTCAAATACTAGTCATCACGGTAATATGGAAGATAGAGTTTTGATAGCAGAAAATAGTTAAGGCGTTCTTGCTTTTTTATTAACTAGGTTTGAGGACAGCAGTGAATAATTTTTTCACCATTTTAAACCTAACCACCAACCTGAAGTGCTAAGCAAAGAGCATCCAAAGTTTCTGGTCCTGAAAACAGTATTTTGAAGTTTTCTTATGATAACTGCCCACCTTCATAGTGCACATTGTAGATCTCTCTAAAACAATGTCCCGACCATCCTACTAAATGATCGCAGCTCCACAAATTTGACCTCAAGTTCTGCGTGCACTCACTGCCTCATCCTCTCAAGCCTGTCTTACCAAATATGCCCTACTTCACACAGAACATGCAAAGTGGGCTCAAACATCCCATTTTCTGGGTTTCCTACATGCCTATTAAATATGAACAATGCTCACCATTAATTCTTGCACTGCCTCTCCTTCCGAATATCTTGCAGTTTTTATTGGGCTTCTGCCTAATGGGCAGCAGGTTGTGATTCCATCTAAACTACCCCATACACAGCTCAGGAAATCTACAGGCATACACATGCCGCCTAGGACCAAGCCCATCCTCTAACAGGTATGTGTCTTTACCTATCTTTGCTGTTGAGCAGTTTATAACACCTAAGCTTGTGTAAAACAGCCAAAGAAAATAAAGAGAAATTCTGTTGGTGAATGAGGTTAAGCACTGGCTTAGATAGGAGGAAGAAAGCTGAAATGATTTTTTTTTTGGTACAATGTCATTATATTGCTTGCATTAGGGAGTTTTGAAAGTCTTCAAAAGACCGATTCTTAAGGGAACAGTGACCGAAGGAAAAACCTTTTTTTGTAATTTTACGGTGCAAAACAGTTATGATTTATCTTTCTTTTACTAAAAGCATTATTTTTATGCATTTATTTTAAGGTGTAGGATATTCCCTCCCTCCAACCCCAAGAAAATGTTATAGCTTTTATAGTTCAATGTTTTCTAGAATTAAAAAATGACAACTAGAAGTAGATTCAGTGAACGTGTTTCCATTAATATTTCAGCTAAGTTTCACAGCAAGACATACCTCTTCATAAATACACAAAAAGGTCATTAAAAATGCTTGTGATGTAATGATTTGCTGATAGCAGTAAAATATGAACATTATTTTGGAATTCACTTTATGCATTCTTTGCAAGCATATATGGAACAAAGGGGGGACACCTTTCCCTCTTACATCAAGAGTTAAAAAGCCAGCCCTTCTACTACATCATACATATTCAGTTGCCTTTCTAGTTCCATACAAGTTGGAATTAAGATTGGATAACACCCCAAGATAGCCTCTTGTATGTTAAGTTCTCAGAAGCGCAAGAGATGTTCCATTTTTTCCTGCTGCTACAGAATGTGGCTACCATTGGAGACTGCAACATGCAAACATCAGTACATAAGAACTTGTTGAATCTCTATGTTGAACAATTCAATCTAAGAAGATCTTATAAAATTAACATAGCCTAAGCAGTTCCAAAATCAAGTGACAATTGTGACAAGTGACTAATTGCAATATAAACCAGACACGAGCATACAATATCTTGTCTTACCTATTTTCAGATGAACTCATCAGCATTTATTCAAATACATGGTATGTTGCTGAAGGTATATCTAAGTCAAACTAGACAAAAACATGGAAATTAATATTTCAGTGGGCTTAACATCAGTTTCATAAGGATTTTCACATTAAAAAGTCATAAAGCTCATCCAAAGGCTTGTTAGAAAAGTGCAAACCCTCCCTCCATCTGCAGTGAATTTAGAGAATAAAGGGGCTTTTGTTGGCTGTATTCTGCATGTGAGATCAGCATATTTTGGAAGATTTTATGCAACTCTTTAAAAATCAAGTCCTAATCTGTATATTCAGACTCTACTGAAATCAATATCAGAAGTATATTTCTGCCAATACTGATTTATGCAATATAATTTAAGTTCAATTTTTGTACAAATTCCAGGTAAGCTTAGCTAGTTTAGAACATTATCTGTTTCAAGAATTATTATCAGAGACTGCTTCTTTTCTTTAGATAGGAAAAGAAAGAAGCATTTGTGAAAACAATGTCAAGAAAGATCATAATTATGAAAGCCTATAGTATATTATTAGAAGAACATAAAATGGATTTAAAATGAAGCCCTAAGACACGAAGTTACATTAAATCTACTGTGCTCTAAGGAATCCTGCGCCTCTTTCAATTTAATTAATTGGAATTAAGCATACTATTATGAAAGCAGTTTACTTTGAAGTGGGATTATTTAAGTGTCATAGGCCATCAGCACCTCTAAAAGGGTCTATCAAATTATTAAGAATCCACTAGAGATTAGGCCTCATGGCATAACTTTGCAGCATTTCTTAATTCTAAAAAGTAGAAGCTAGGGATTTCCATTTTCAGTTTTGGAGACAGACAACATTAAGTTTTCTTGTATTCAGAATGACATCTTAATTTAGGAAGCAATGAAAAAAAAATAGGATGAGACAAGAATCAGAAAACTTTCATTGATCTTTGGCCATAACGCTGAGTAAGACTTAATTCTGTCTGAGGGTAGACTCAGTCTCATCATTTTTCACATTGAACAGGAGCGAATCTAGTATTTACCCCTTGGGATTCAAGTTACTTTCAACTTTTCCTCCCTTTGGTATGGTTGCTATCCAGAAAGTTACTTGGGGTAGGCTTCTCTGACTAGAGATCATTATCCTTTATTATGCCAATTGTCCAGATTCAAAGCTGAAAGTCTGGAACCCATATGTTTAGCTGAAGTCAGATAATTTATTTCTACCCATACCCAATCCTATTTGTTTCAAAGTTAAATACTTCTGGATTTCTTTAAAAGCTCACTGAAGTTTAAAACAAAACAAAAAAACAACACATAAGCCACATGTACTACACACCACCACCCTCCTTCAACATCTTCTATTAACTTTACTGAACTTTGGATAAGACCCCATCTTTATACACTTAAAGCAGTGGGGGGAGGGGGTGGAGGAAGGAGGTTGTGGCTAAGAAATAGCTATAACATTCTTTCTCATAAAAAGTAACTGCCTCCCCTTTCCTATTTAACTGCTTAGCATCACCTAGTCCTCAGATAAGTTATCCTTTCCTATCCTAATTCTTCCTAAGCAGTTTTTGCTAGCTGTTGGGAATGAATCTGAGAAAAGCAGCAGCGGCTCTCATCAGATGCTCCCTACCACCTCCCAACACTCCATTAGTCTGTAGAACCTGAGGAGAAAACCAAAACAGAACAACACTGCCTTCTACCACAATTTAAGCCTTCTGGGAAAGCAAAGCGAATACATCAGATGGCCTGTCTCCTAACAATTATCTCATCAATTGTTAAAAGCATATACTCTACAAACACTTATAAGAGTACAAGCAGTACTGATTCTTAAACTCTTTTACACATCTAGAGCCCTCCTAAAGAATCATGTTTTGCAAAAAGGTGTTTGGCCCCATCCCTTACTGTTCATGACAGATCAGGACCTTTTTACTCACATTTCTATTAACAGAAGCACTTTTGGTGGCACCAGTCAGCAAAGCCATGCACGTGGATACCATATTAGAAGTAGAATGTGAATTTCAGAACTCTGTAAGCTTTCCTTTTTACTGTGACCACTATTAAGTAACAGGATCATAGCAGACAGACATAGAAGGCATCATGCAAACACTGGATGAAATGAAAATACACTTATGAGCAAGACACTATTCAAAGTGAGGTGAAAAAAATGTAACTATTAATATGTATCTGAGAACCCTCACAGTATTTTCCAAAATTTGACACAAAGATCAAATGTACAAGGTAGATGTGTCCTATTAAAACTGCTTATACTAAACATTTTATTAGAAAAGACTCATATTTTCCTTATTCATAGACTCAAAGGGGGGTAGGGGAAATTGCTTGAATAAGGGTAGCTGAAGAACATATTTTCAATGAAAGAGAAAACTGTACTGTTATCCTCAAACGGTGTGATATTAGCAGATCCTGGATTTTCTTACTTAACTGTAGTATGGAACTGTAGATAGAGAAGTCATCTCAACTGCCTCATTACCTCTAAGATTCAAATCTCATATCCTCAATTCCCCTACAGTCCTCACAACAATATCTTGGTGCCCCAGATGGATTTATTCACTTTGTGTAATGCATTTATTCCCTTTACAACATGTCTCACACCAAGATTATCATTGCCGTCATCATCATCTCTATTTAAAGATAGGAAACAGAAGCACAAGAGTGTTAAAAACCAGAGCAACAAAAGAAGTTCCATATCACTAGGTTGGCCACTATGCTATATTTTCCAGGAATTCTTATGGTTTTTCTACTCATTTGTTCAAAAATACTGCTATGGTTAAGGCCCCATCAGATCCAGCTCTTCAGGTAATGTATTCCTAATTTTTACACACTAAAGTGACTCCAGTAATCTGTTGCTAAAGAGAGAGAGCACTTTTAGACAGGCTAAAAATATATTTGGGAACTTAGCAAGCAATGCTCTAAACTCTGTGCCCAACAACACAAGACTTATGAAGATGAATTTTGCACTCTATGTATATTTCTGTGTTATAGTATTGTAATATGCACAAAATAATTTAAAGCTAGGATGGAAGTAGAAGCCACCCTCTTTCCTTAACTACATTAACAATATAATAGAACTTCAATGAATAAGGATTTTCAAGTCAGTAAAAGATGATTAAAGAAACTTTAGGAGAGATTGTCTTTTCATAACAGCTTATACAGTGCAGTCAAAGAGTGCCAGTCACAAGGCTCCATCTGCTTTTGCTGATTATTTGAAAGATAGGGTTAAAGCCTTCAGACAGCAACAGATATTCAGTATGAATGAGACAGGGCTCCTGGACACATGTGCCATGCAGAATCTTTGTCACTGAGAAATGTAAATTTCAAAACTAAAGCTGGATGTTCTTT
Source organism: Calidris pugnax (assembly GCF_001431845.1). Taxonomy (NCBI): domain Eukaryota; kingdom Metazoa; phylum Chordata; class Aves; order Charadriiformes; family Scolopacidae; genus Calidris; species Calidris pugnax. The sequence goes on along the minus strand of NW_015090830.1, from coordinate 10,427,236 downwards.
ACAGCCTTGAATGTTGTGCAGCAATACTACTGGTAGCTTTGAGTATAGTCCTGTATTAATTTACCATTTATAAAACCGAGGAGCAGATACTGGTTTAAGCTTACACACTTGCCTGTTCACTAGGAATCAAACACAAAGGCCTGGCTTAATTTCCAAGTTACAAGACCATGTAATGGACTGCTTTAGCTACAATACTACGCAGTGTTGCTATGTGAATAGCCTGATGTTTAAAGCCTTGCTGATTCTAGTTAATGCACAAAGGCATCAATCTCATCTTCGTGATTTGCATCCAAATGTTCCACTTGTTTTTTTGCCAAACACTACCTCACTTTTGCAACTGCTAGACCAAGGAGTAATTGCTAATTTCAGGATGATTTATTTACAACAAACATTGATGTGTTTACTTAAAGTGATTGACAAATCACACAAATCATCAATGCAGGGATTTTGCAATGTGCCCTTGAATACATTCTTGTGGCACGAGACTTGAGAACTAATAATACAACAAAATGGTGTTTGGAATGAATGAATTCATGACTTTTAAAGCTTTGATAAACAAAGCTCAGGCAGTAGCTCTTTGACAAGATGTTGTGTTTGATGAATTAGAGAGAGATACTCTAGAACTTGGATTTACCTAGAGTTAAAGGAAGGTGAATTAAACCAACTTGCTGAAGAACAGCAAAGGGAAAGCGAGTTTGTAGAAAATAAGAATGGGTAACAAGAATGGTTGAAATTTCTTCTTACTAAAGAGGGTAGATCAGTTTGCAATGGATATGTATCACAACATGCACCAAAGTTAAATTTGTGATTAAAGAAAGAGATGGGACTGTAAAACAGCCATTTTGAGGGGGCTGCTGTTGTTATCTCCCACACAGCTTAATCCTCCCACACAGCTGGTATTTATTTTTTTCAAGAGGAAGTATGCTGTTTCACATATAGAAACAGCAGTGGAGTAGGCTAGAAAGAGAAAAAACATCAGCTGTGGCTAGTGGTAACCCAGAGAGCTACTCATCTACCTCTACAAACCCCACCAGCTCTGCAGTAGGGCTGCTTGTATTTTTATGGTCAAGAACATATTCACACATTTTTTTTAAAAAGTGTATTAATACATTTATTATTTGTAGCCTAGTTGAAATTAGTCATTACCTTCTTTGATTTAAATAATTTTTCATCAAGTACGTATGGATACAGCAGGAAGTTTAGTCAAGGGGGTGTGAGAAACTGACGGGGGGTTAAGAAATTCCTTTATTTTACAACAAATAATCTATCAACGCATATTTCCCTAAAAACACATTTCTTTAGGGAATCTATCAGCATCTGCAACAGACTGCTATATTTTGGGCTGAGCACAGAGCTCTGGGAGCTATCCTGATGTGGCAGGACATAAGGGATTCAGCACAGCAGCTCTATGATTGCCAGATGTAAAAAGTTACCTCACAACCAACAGGTTCCAAGCACTAGTAAATACATCCAAACTCATCCAGTTAAGCACCATGTCTTTAGCCTCTATGAGAGCAACAAGGGAGCACACAGTTGCACAAGTCTTTTTCTAGATCTAGATCAAAGCTCTTTATTCTGAGCCGTGGAGCCATTTAAGAGAGATCAATTCTTAGATTACTGTTTAAAATCACAGCAGATATCAAGCTACATGAATATACAAAAAAGGAGCAGACAAAACACAGCATGCGCTGGGCAGAACTTCTCTATGAAGACCTACAAGTAGTCAGTTAGCAACACTGAATGCTTTCACCAGTGTTTTACACTCACAGACATCAACAAATGTAGCTCTTCATGCAAGTATACAACTAAAAGCACAAACCCGTGAAACTTGCTTGCATTCTATCTTAGGAATACAACAGCAATTAAAAGTTTACAACCAATGACTTCAGATTTCTTCCTCGAATTCAAAGATACTGAGAAAGATGATTTTTTTTCCTCAGCCTAGAATCATTCAAACAGAAAAAAAATAATTAAAAATTCAGTTAACAGCCTAGCAGAACACTAGCCAAAACTAAACTAGTATTAGAAGACATATCTACAAATCAAAACCTATTTTACTGCATACTTTCTTAAGTACTGCTACCTTCAAGAAAGCCTTTTTGATTCACTCCTGAAATTTCTCAGTCCTTCTTCAGAACCTCAGCCACCACTCACTCACCTCATAAATACCAGCTCCACCACACTATACAGCACACTACACAGATACAGCACAGATACAACACACTATACTCCAAATAAAAAATTAAATCCCAGTGCAGCCTGAACTAACCCTTTCCCCATATCCTTTGCAGGAAACTTCTCGTGGTTTTTTTTGCTTCCCGACTACAGTTCACTCACCTCCTGAAGGCCAGGCCTTCCTCTCATACTGCATTTCAAACAGAAAGCAGAGTTTTCACAACAACAACAAAACCAACAACCTCCTCCTTTGAATTTTTATGTGGAGTGAACAGAATCTTGAACCATCCCTTTTTAAACTTACAGAATAAGGAGTGTACCAACCTACACTTTCCCTTTTAATTAGCTCAGGACACCTGGTGGCCATTTGTTAATTGAACTTAATCAACCAATTTATAATTTGTCACCTGCTCTGTTTTTAAATGCTAAGAGAGTTGACTTATTGAATGTATTGTAGCTTAGTTGTATAGAGAAAAAACAAGGCAGCTCTTACTGAAAAGGTATTTAGAGTCTTTTAGGCTTTCTCCCTTTTATATGAAATGCAGCATAACCTGATTTCAGCTGTTGAGTAAATGTTTGAATATTGCAGCATTATCTACTGTATCTATCTTAATCTCAGATAGTAACTCTCTGCTATAAACTAGAAGGTGTATATGATACCTGACTGAATTATTTCCAAGCCCTAACACTTCCTATAAGGAAATAGTTTCAAACAAAATAACTTATTCTTACCGTATACAGGAACCAAACTTGCCTTTATTCTGAACTGAAAAGTGTTATGATAAAAGATCTAAAAGTTCATTAAACATATAAGATAACACTAGTAAACAAAACAACCTTGATAGCAACAAATGGTTCTATATTCCTTTTGTCTATTGACTTCTCCAGAAGGACTGTGGATTAAAAAAAGGACACTGTTTTAACAATTTTTTGTGGAACATGGCACATCCAAAAGCAATAAACTAAGAGTGGTGTGGGGAGGCGAGTGAAGAGGAACAGACTAGTTTGCCAACATATTTATTAGATTGCTTAGGTGATGTACAGTGTATTCTACTTTCTGAAGAGTTACTTAAATTTTCATTTTATCTTATTTTCTATTGCTAAAATTTATTAGAAGTTCTGGATAACCGACTATCAATTGTTGACTTCTGCCTTTTGAAAATTGAGTCCTTCCAACAGGAAAAATGTACAATATTTAAAATCTGTGCTAAATTTTGCACATCTAACAGGATCATCACTACTAGAAATTATATAAAAAATTATGGATTCAAAATATATTTGTGTGAACATGGTTTTATAGCAGAGTGGTGACTTAAAGCAACAACTAATTTCATTTTTTAATTTATGACGATGCTGAACACATAACAGAAGTCCCTTTCCTGAAGAAGTCTATGGCCAAAGCAGAATTCATCTAAAGTTTCTAACCTGTCTGCAACCAGCAGCATGAAAACCAACCTAGTTGTGTGATGTTGCCAGTATGACTCAGAAACACAGATCTTCCACAAATAGATTTATTAAAACTTTCTGGAGCCTAATCAGACCAAAAGTGAGTGGGCAGGTACTGGAACTACACATAGCTACTTTTTAGGAAACGTGTGGGAAGGAAATAGGAGCAGATGAAAGCATGAGATCAGAGTTGGAGGCTAGGGACTAGAAATGTGCACTATGCATCAGTACGCATTAAGAATGATAGATAGCTCATCCCTTCTGAAGTCAGCAGTTATCTGCACAGCTGGTAGTATTCATCGCTGCCGAGGATGGAATTCACTACATTAAGTTAGTAAATCCCTATGCAAGATAAAAAGGCAGAAGAAAGGGTTTACTACAGTAAGTCAACCATTCCTTCCAGAAAGAACATAAGTTGCCTAAGCTTGTCTATACAGTGTATTTTGTTTTGTTAACTACTTCACATTAGCATAAAACTGTGGTAGAGCTGACAACTGTCTTAGAGTTCCTTGATCTGCAACCCTGCTGTTTAAATATAAGGCTATTAACTCTCTGCAGAGGTTTGGGATTTTTTTTAATAAACTAGCTAATAACCACCTCTGATAATTAATCTTAGAAAACTGATTAAAGTGAAAATATAGTGAAGAAGTTAATAATCCTTGACCTACATTACAATCAGCCACTCACTGCTTAACTACATTAACTATCAAAGTCAGTTGTGAAGTTCAGCTTGCACAAACAACAGAAAGAAGAAATGGTGGGAGTGCTGTTGAAGCAAAAACTTTTAAATGGAAAGAAGACCCATAATAAAATATGTAAGTTGTCTTTTTTTATGATTCCTTTGCTTCACATGTAAGCTGAAGGCAGCACACCTTGGAGCATGATGGCAAGTTATAATTATTAACTGCAAATTTCACTGGGTGTAATGATATATACAGATTTTTGTGTGCATTTTCAGATATGGATATGTGACCACATGCCACAAAACAGGAAGTCTGATTGCTTTGTGAATGTGCTAAAGGCTGAATTACTGGTAGTCTGTTGTAGTTCCCCTTATCCAGTAGGAGGGTGGGATGTGGAATATCTTTATTTTTAGATCTTCACATTTTGGAACAGATATGTCTCTTCCTTAAGAAAATGTACTGCATTTAGTCTAGAAATCAATGCACATAAACATTTCAAAACACTGAGGCTTGATTTTAAATATTTTGGGCTTCATTCATTTTAAATGATTAATAATTAGTATAATTGCAAAATGTTAGCCAGAATTAGTGTTATAGGAGGAAAAGATTAATTTTTCTGCCTAAATTTTGGAAGAGCTGTTAACAGTGGCTATCGACCCCAAAAGAGTCACAGTCCCTAGGAACATTTCAGAAGCAAAAAAAAACAGGGTAAGAAGATACAGGTGTTAGGATCTACATTTCTCATAATAGGAAGTTCAGTTAGTAGAGAAGAATTCACAGTATCAGCTTGGGGTTGCTTGATAAAACTGCAGAAAAGAGACATCAACTTTCCATACAGTATATGTTAAATACGGGTGCCAATTATGTTTTATTTAGGAAATCACAGTCATGATATGAACAGCTAGTTCATTATAGGCCAATGCACTGGTTGCAGTTGTGTAACCAACTTAACTTAGAGTATGTGTTAAATAACACTATTACTGAACTAGCTGTTCATATCATCCCTGTGTTTTCCTAAGGGATGATATCCTTAGGAAAAGTTCATTTCGAGTCAACCTCCAAACCTAATTCCCTTAAATCCCTAACTATTCAAACTGTCTTGTATCCCATGTATTATTGGCAAGATTCCTACAGGACAGTGGTGTCAACTCTTGCTCCTCATTAGCACCATCCAAACATTATCATAATCACTTTCAAAGTATTTGAGTTTTCAGGCTAGCACCAGGAAAGAATTTGTGTTTTTTTCCAGCTTTGTTTTAAAATACCAATTGCAGGAACTGAGCTTGCCATCTGGTACACAGAATTTCTCCATGCTATTTGGTTCATAATGTCACCAGTCAGTACAGCTGAACAGAGAGGAGAAATACCAGTGTATCACTCAAGCAACATTCAGTCCTCATTAGGCCACTTCCACAGATGGTAAAGCAGAACACCGGCTTTCCTGTCCCCCTCATCTCCCATGAAATGCTATTTATGTCTTTCTGGTGATGCTTGTAATCACCTCTATTACTCATCATGGTCTTTCAGCACAATGACCTTAACTACAGTTAATGATTTTTCCATATGCTTTCAAAAGACAGGATGACTTGGAAATCTGTAAATTGTACATTTTTGGTTTTCAGTGTTAGAAGAAAGAACCTTGAGTTAATACAATGTGCTCATGTCTAAGCCTAGGGGGGGAATAAGAGTTGGCTCTACAATCAGACTTTCAGAACTGTAAATTAACAACAGATTCCCAAAAGCTGTAAGTTATAAAGCATGACATGGTTATGTAAGATCAGCTTTCCAGCTCCAGTGTTGCCCAAAAGCTAGAGGCACTTTCCACCCGCTTTTCCTTCCACACTCTGAATCAGGTTATTTTAATTTTAGAAGCATTTATTTTTAAATTTAGAAAGACATTTAAGCAAGTGGTCAAGTAAGTCCCTCTCTGAAAGCACTGCTTACTCCTTCACAAGCCAGTGACAGCCATTTACAAGCTTAAGGTCTTTGTTGACTCAAGATCAACAAATAAGACTAGAAGACAAGCAAGAAAAAATGATCACTTAAGAGAAAACTTCCTAGAACAACAGGGATGGTAGAACCTAACTGACCGCCTCTAATGCCCTGTACATCTTGGAATAAATTAAGGCATCCAGAAAATGGATACAAACTTTCACTTCTGCTTTTAGAACCTCCAAAATTTCAGTTACCCCTTCCACAAGGAACAGGCTGTACAGGAGCCTGTAAGACCCTCTCTTCTTTTTATGGTGGTAAAGTGTTGCCAGCTCATAAATAAAAAAAATCACTTAATCTCAGATCTCATCTACCACAGTAAAAATCACAGATCTGCTGGAAACTGAAGGTTAAGACCCTAAATAACACTTCCTATTTCCCTATGATTTCCACAGCTCCCTCTTACCCCAGTAAATAAAATAACACAGAGCACAGGTGGCTTTTTATAATTTGGGCTAATGAATGGGAACAGATAGAGCAAGAAAAGGAAATATAAAGCATGTATAAAATAGCTAAAATATTTCAGGCTTACATTTGAAAAGCCTGACCATACTGGTGGCACTCTGCTGAGCCCACTCAATTTTTTTTCTTTTACTACATATGCAAAGCTAGAAACAATACTCTAAGTGTAGCTTCATGATTGTTAAATGAAGGAAAGAAACGTGGCTATTTACTTACTACAGCCCAGTATGTGATTAAGCTTCACTGCTGCAAGGAAACATTGTTTTTCAGGGTTTCATTCATCCCCCAAAACTCTCAGATTAACTTTTGCACAGCTGCTACCTACTGTCTGGGTCCTCAGACTTCACAGAGACGTTCTGTCTAAGGTACAGGTCTTTGCATTTGTGTTTGTTGAAGTTCATGAAATCCCTTTGGTCCACTTCCTTCGGCTTGTTGATGTCCTGACAAACAAATCTCTGAACCCATCTGTGAACACTATTTCAGAGTAGAATCTGAGGTAACAGGAATCCACAGAAATGTGGAGTTAGTTAAATATGACCATTATTCATGCTTATCTTATTTGTGGGTATGCCTCAGACATAGACGATCCCCAATGCAGAAGTTAAAAACTGGAAGACAGTCCTTGTCTGAATCTCTTCTAATTTATGTAGAGAGAGACATCATAGCAGTGTGGATATAGACTGATGAGCATGTAAAAGAAATAATGAATTTACAATGGTTTGCATAACAGGCAGTTGTGAAATTGTAACAGGACCAGAAATTTCTTTCTAGATATTTCATGCACCTGCTTTCAAGCTCCCTTTTCCTCTTTGTGGAGGGGCTGTGTGGATAAATATGCTAGATTTGGAGGTGCCTAAACACTATAAAATGAGAAAGAATAAATTATCTGGGACAGATATTCTTTCAAATGAACTTTTAAAGGAAGAAAGATGGAAGGAAATGCAGGGAAGTTATGGAAAGGTTTATATAGCTTTTCCAGAGGAAAACATAAATCTTTGTAGTATTATATAGTTTTTCCAGAGGAAAACATATATCTTTGGAATATTAAACAATTTTTTATTCTAGTGAAGTATTATGGGCTGGATCTGGCTGGAGAATGACACAATTTAATTCTGTGAGAAAATTTGAGGTGGCAAAATATGTCATTCTTCCACATTGAAATTTTCAGATACATTTTTGTTTCGAAGTGATGAAATTTTCTGGACCTTTAAATCATTCTCCTTATGCCTGAAAGTGACCAGAAAGCCCAGCTAGGTTTCAAACATTTTCTTGTTGGGAACTTCATAAAAATCCATGTTTCCACAAATTGTGTTTAGCCTTTGCAGAAAAATCTGCAACTGTTTTGTGACTAATGAAATTATCAGGAGGTAAATTTGAGTAGCATCATGAAATATATCGTAAACACAAGTAACCTTGTTGTGTAACGAATACATGCCAACATAAGGATTCAACTGAAGAAAACCCACAATCTAAACCAATATGGGATGGCACAAAATGCTACAGGAAAAAACAGTAGTATAAGACAACTCCACAACTCTGAAACTCCATGTCAGGGAGCAGCAGATGCCAGCTCTCTCCTATCAGATTAACTACTGCCTGCTAGCAAAGACATTGGATGTCTATGGTGACAAGTACGTCAGTACTTAGCCTAGTGGCTTGTTAATGCTATCATTTGTGTGTGATACCTGATAAATGACAGCTTTATACTTTGAAGTTTTATATGGCAATTTTCAGACTCTTTCATTACAGAGTAAAAAGGGGTCCAAAAAAAGTGACCCTGAGATAGACAGATGGTTACATCAGTTGCTACTGCTGATGTCCCAGTTCAGTACTGAGAATAAATTTAAGGTTTTTTTTTAAGAACTGCAGTAGCATTCTCAGAGACAAGTGGCGGCATAAATAAAGTTTAGTGACCTTGGGAGTAAATCTCTTCTGAGGTAATTCTGGACTCATTAGTAAGATATATTTGTGTTGTGGGAAAGCACTTTGAATCTTGTATGACAAGGAGGGAAAACTGACCCTCAGAGTTCTCGCAGTCTGTTTAGGCAAGTCAGTTAAAACTTTTAAGTTCAGCACAGAATGTACTATGATGAAGAGATGCATACAGCTCAATTACAAGCTACACACAGTATAAAAAGCATACATGATTTCAGTAAATATATATGCAAATAGTGGTGATAGGATACAATACTTACCTGTATGGACTTACTGGTGTGCTATACCCACTATTCAGAATTCAGCCATCAGCAAAACTGTTAATGATCTCCTGTATCTGTGGGGAAATGAATCCACAGTACTATGAAAATTTACTGAAAATTGGTATAGAGCAATTAAAAGATTAGTTGTAGGCAAGAAAATGGAATCAGCATGAGAATCCATGGAACCATGCAACAGAGGAAGAGTAAGTTACATAAATATGATGTCAGGTTACAAGAGACAAATAATGAGTGTTGTAAATAGACCACCCTTAAGCACAATAATGGGCTGTACTATTAAACTGTCATAACCTAAGGGCCATACCTAATTTCCATGTGCATTTAGATTTATCCCAGGAAGGGAAGCTTTAATTGCTGCTAAGTTGCCCCAGGCTTGGTTACCACTTTTATTATAAAAGGAACATCACAATATATATTTAAGCAGCTCCCAGAAGACCTCACTAGTATTACAAAATGGAATATAAATTATTTAAACACTTATGTGTAGAAAACATAACATATTGCACCTGTTCAGAATCTGGTTTGGACTCAAGAAGTGGAAAAGAGAAATTACTTTTCGTGTTTAATGAAATCTGTGATATATATCCATATATTCTTTTCCATATAATTACCAAGGCATGAAACATTTGCTTGGTATGTGCTCATACATCCTCTGATAATAGTAAACCACTTCTAGGACTAATTCTGTGTTACCTGTGCTAAACCACAGCCAGTGAACATCCATTTGAATTGCCACTTCAGTCATTGGGAGAGAGAATTGGATAGGATGAAAAAATGAAGCAACTAAGTGACTGACTCTGAAGGATCACACTGAAGACGTGTAATCCTCTAATGTTAGCTTGTAGAAAAGGTGTTCCAGTTCTATACCTATAGGGCTTCTTAAGCCACTTAACAGTACCTTATAGCCACTGATATCCAGAGATAACTGTTAAGATCAGTATAGACTTGTCAGCCCCCTGATTGTCAGCTGTCATTGTCAACGCAGACTCCCCCTCCCATTTTCCCAATATGGAGGAGAGGAAGTTGAATGGACATGACTGCAAACCTTTGTTGGTCTCTCTCCAGCTGTGGGAAAAATGTTCTATTAATTAATGCTCAACTCAAATAATTTTTGAGTTGAGAGTAAATATTGGAGTTACATATATAAAATTTGAACATTACTTTGGGATCTAAGAGAGCGTAACGTATGGTATGTGCAGTAGGAAAGATCAAATGACACATTTTAGGTGTCTATTTCTTAATAATGTTTCAATCAAAAGCATATAAAGCCCAATTCTATATACTAAATAGTTACTAATAAATCATTCTGATACAATGCAGAAAGTTCATTCTTCCAAGTGACTTTTTATGATGCTGTTACTACCTGTATTACAAATTAGTGGTGTTTCTTGCACTACAGACACACATTTATACTACGCTACTAAGATAGATACAATTTTCAAGAAAGTATGAGAAGGAAAGGTAGGGTTCTAATAACTCCAAAGTCATGATAAATGAAAGCAGAGAGGAAAGAGGTATAGGCACAGAGTAACAGATAAAGATATTCTGCAAGGTAGGGAAATCACATCCAAAAACTTAAAAGAATTATACTCTTTACCCCATAGAATACAAAGCTTTTCAAAGAAAAAGTGTTTTTGCAAGACACTAAGAATACTGAAAAATTCTTTGCTTCTGAGTGATGACATTCCAGCAATCATTTTGAAGGGAAAAATAGTATAAAAGAAACAGAAGAGAGAAGTGATGGCTTAACACCTAAGGTAAAATATTATACACATTAGATCTGTAACTGTCACTCATTTGCAGACTGTTAGTATATATGAATTAATTACAAAGTATGTTTATCTCAAGTATTCTAAGCTTGAAAAAAGTTTCTTGCTTTGCTAACAAAGAACATGAAATAAAATACACCATGAAGAAGGTCTAAGATACCCAGCTACTAAAGCTAATGAGCTATCTGCAGTGAGCAAGGACAGCACTGTATGAAGACAACTTTACTTCTTAGAAAAGCCAAGGACATTGAAAATTGCAGTTTCCTTTTCTTTTGTTCACTCTTTCTTGTTTCTTATTTGTGCTCAAGAGTTTCAGTTCTTTTGAGCGTGTTACTTTTTCTTATTGGAGAAAGCACAAAGCCCTTCAGAAGAACACTTTTTTCACTTCAAGTAACACCAAAACACAAAATAACACTGGTGTAATCTTGGCCTAGTTGAAGTTCATAGAAGAATCCCTGTTGACTTCAAGGAGAGGAGACCAGCAGTGGACCTGTGTTTTTATAACACCATGCTATTTGCTATCCAAAGGTTTATAAAATAAACCATGGGTCAAACTTCCTGCTGTGTGCCAGACCCATCCATCTGTGTTCTGCCTGCTCTGTATTGAAAAAGGGACCAAACTTTCCTAAGTCTCTTCTAAAACAGTGTTGGGAAGAACTCCCTTACACTCATGTAACTCTAGCAGCTCTCTAACATACATCTCAGTTCTGCCTTCAGATGGACATAAGGGGGTTGAGATTTCGTCCTTTCTAAGACTAAGCAGGGTTAAAACACAACTGAGTCATTAGTGAATAAAGCTCACATTACTGCGATCATCTCAAGCAGTAAATCACTTTGCAAACTGTGCCACGAAGATGCTTATTAAATACAGAGCACCCAGTACAACCCATATTTCAGCTGAAGAACTGCCACTGAGGAGAATATTACACAAGGAAGGATCTTGACCTAAAGTCCTTGTAAAGATCATTTCTGTAAAGAGAAATGGCATAAATACAGCAGAGAGACACAGAGGAAAGAAGAGGCTGCTAGTTCAGACCTTTCCATATGAACAAAATTCACTGATTATGTCCTGGAGATTTCTGCCTATTTTAAAATTTAAATTAACCACAGAACTCAGCCCTTGCTACTCATATTGACATTTGGTTTCCTTTAAAAACATTCCATAGCTAAGCTGACTAGAAAAAATAAAAACTTTTTTTCTCACCACATCTCACTAAAATTCATTTTTGTTGAAGCAGAGAGAATAGTGTGGCCTTCCATCTAATCTTTACAATAGAATTGGAGGTTTGTCTTGCCAGCCAGATTCGAAAAATTCTGTGAATTTCTGAGAAAAATACGTATCTTCTGGTAAAATATTAAGAGAGGTGGACAAAAAAACCCCAACATTAATATCAGAGTGGCAGCTGAGGAAAGATACTTCGCTTAAATGAGCAACCTACCTTGAAGCTAGAATTTATCTATGCTATATAAAATTTGAATAGCCACCCAGATTGAGTTTCTGAGAGAATTTCCCCTCCTCCAGATTTTTTTCTGATTTTTTTTTTCAGGCGGTTGAGTGGTGGAGTGGAAAGAGAAATACAGTGTTTAAACAGTGCTGTTTTAAAACTCTATCACAACTGAAACCAATGTAATAGAATATCTCAGAATATCCACTAGACAAGGAACCATAGCCAGATGGATTTTATGGAATGACCAGTAGAGGCAGGCAGCCCCTATGAATTCATTTCTATTTTTATAGGTCAAATAAATTTCTAGTATGTTGTGCTTATAAACTGGAATTCAGTCAAGACTTTGAACACCCAGAATTATTACATTTTCCCTCATAATGGAAAGTGATAATTGCAGAGTTCTAAAAAATCTGGGGAAAACATCAAAATGTTGAAGGCATGACGTCAAGAGACTGATGGAAAGGCTTATAGAAACCATGAACCTTTTCCCTGCCTTACCTCCACTTGCCAAAACAAACAAATAAAAAACCAAATAAAAACCCAAACAGTTCACTCCACTCTTCCTTTTAGTTTTGAAAAACCACAATTAGATGTCCTATCCTCTCGTGTTCCAACAATTTTTCAGTGTCTCTTGCAGTCTCTTGACTCTAACACAAACAAATCTGATGAACCTGCTTTCTGTGATTTGCCCCCAGATTTCTGCATCTTCTATCTGTGTCTCATACACTTTCCAAGCTCCCTTATTCTGCTAATGTCCAATCTCTTGACTTGCATTCATTTGGATTTTTGTTTCTCCAAAACACCTGAGAAGATTCATTGGGCTAGGAAAATTGAAGTCTGCTATCAAGTGGGTATTTTTGCTTAACTTACAGCCAAACTGCACAAAGATATTAACAGAATTCTGCCAACAAAGTCTGCTGGTTCCTTTTAGTATTTTTAAAAGCACCCCACCATCAAGGTAACTGAACATCCAAACACATTCATCATTTTAAATATTTATCTGAAATGAAGTAAATGCATATGCCTTTTAAAGTTACTTCACTTTTAAAAATTAAAAAACTTCAAAGCAAAGTAAAATAGGTCAAAAAAGGTTCCAACTGAACAGAGAGGCTGTATTTTGTGAAGAAAGCCTTTCCTCTATTTACTGAATCCTTTTGTCTTAAGTACAGCTGTAGCTAGCTCCGAAATGCATTTGTAAGTGTACAGCATGTGGTACGCAGGGCTGATGATAGACAAATTAGCATACTGTCCTAGGAAGACTGAAGATGAGAGATTTTCTTTTGCAGAAGTGACAGGAGAAGGATTAGCATACAGTAGGGAATTAATGTCCCCTAATGAACATAAAAGCTTCGCAAGAAATGACTTAAACCTTAAGCTGTGTGACTCATTGAAATCTCAGTTTACTAACAATTGTAACAGGGAAAAAAGAGAAAGTATTGAAAATCTTTGGGTTTTTTGTTTTTTTTCAAATTGAGAAAACAGATTTATTTTAGTGATAGGAAAAGAATGTTTTGTTTAAATTTTTCTGTTTAATTTGATTTGATTTTTTCTTGAAGAAGTAAAGAAATCAGAAAAACAATGGGAATAGGAAAAAACATTTAAACAAAAATTTTAGCTCTTTCAATCTGGAGGTTAAAAGAGGATGAAAGGCATAAAATCTGTTGAAAGTGAAATTGCAAAAGATTTCTGTGATACTCAACAAGTTTTTGTTATAGTCTGGGATTTTATGGCAAAGTAAGCTGAACCTTAGAATTTCATTCAGTTATACCCAGAATACTCACTAGACAGAGAAAATACTCTGAAAAGCAAATTGTGTGGCAGTTCTTTTATCAAAATTCCACTGTCATTAATGGAAAGCTAACTGAGTTTGAGAGGGTTTTGGCTTGCAATCCTGATAGCAGGTGTATAGGAAACTGTGCTAAGAGACTACGTGAGCTCACACCTACCAGATGTGCCAAAAGGCATGATGGGGGTTAGCAGATGATGTCTCAGAGGTTCAGATACTGGAAGGCAGTATAGGGTGGAGTCAATCACTGTCAGGTGAGAATCTACTACTAGAAAGGGAAAGGTACACGACACAGTCGAGTGACTTAGAAGTGCACTTAGAAGAGTGTGAAACAAAGAATTTAAAAGATTTTTATAAACGTGTGGGACAGGGTCGTCTAGTCCTGAGAGAGGATCCTTTTAATTTAATCTAATTCAATTAAAACAGTATAAGCACACCAAAATGATCTTGTGTTGTTTAACCAGGACAGATGCATTCTCTCTTGGGCTGAGATCTCTCTCTTCCACTGAAACTCACAGCTAAATCAGATTCAAAATTTTGGCAATTAACACTTTCTTGTTGTCTTTTGATGTTTAAATTTAGAAAGATTATTCTGAACTTTATAAGTGCAAGAGTTTGGATTTTTACTTTCTAGAGTTGAGCATCATGACTGTAAGGTGTCCAGAGGCCACTTACCTTTTCTTAAGCAAAGGTAATGCTACAGCAGCAGCTGCTATCTAAGCTGTCCCCTGGTACTTGAGAAAGAAGTCAGGCCTTTTGTGAAATTTACATTTACCCACGCTTGTTACGTCCAGAGTCTCTCACAGAATTGAGCCTGCTTTCTCCAAAGCCAGACTGATTTTAACTCAGTTCCTACCCCCTCAGATGATTCTCTTCATCATTTGAATGAGTAAAGAAAAGCCCAGGCAAAAACGTTAAGAGAAATACCTGGGTTACTAAGTAACTACCAGCTATCTGTGCTTAGCACATCCTAAGGGAACATGCAAATCTGTATCTCAACAAGCAGCAAGTATTTCTTACTCGGATATCAGGAAAGTGTATGGAGTTCTGCAGCTTCTTTGACTGTATTATATCACATACCTGTCCATTCTAGTAGCACATAATCCTGAAATGAAAAAGTGGCACAAGAAATATTCAAGGTTGAACATTTTTTTGTGGAAATTATACTGGAAGAGCATAACCATGTTTTCTTTATTGAGAGCGTGCTATTTAGATTGTATATTTTTCAATGCAAAGGCACCTGTGTTTTGTCTGCATGCAACCATCTGCAACACCTCAATTTCAGATAGTCAATATCAGCAACTCACAGGTCTGCAAGTAAGCTGGCAAGAAATACAGTTCATTCATTGTCAAATCCTTATACTATAGGAATGCATGTTGCATATTGCAGATTTCATGACAGAGAGAAACTTTAATTTTAACTGCTAATACTGATTTTGTTTTTAAAGTGATATTTTCTTTTCAGAAATTCCCTTTCATTGTACCCGTTTCCTCTTTTGTAGGCACTGTGCTCTATTACTGATTCTTGCTGGCACAGCATCCCATTTATCAGATCTTTTCACTCAGTGCCCTCCTAGTTTTTTCTTCCTCAATCCATCCGTCTGATTAGCATATTCTAGCTCATAAAAGAATCCACTTAAACCTCAAAGCAAAACGTGGGCAACACAAGGTTTATGCACAGGTTCCTTGTTGCCCTTTGAGATGTCTGCCTTATGCTGTCAATAAAGAAGCAGAAATTGCAAACATATCTTATTAATGAAATCTGCATTTTGTTCATTAGCCAAGTAGATATTACATGACAGACTGTTTTGCATTTTCTTACCATGTAAAGACTAGTACCAGTAATTAGGAAAGATGCTACAATGGAGTGTGTGCAGAAAGGGGGGGGGCTAATTACATTGCAGCTTCCCAGTTAACACTGCCAAGCATAGCATATTCTGTCTCTCATCTCATATCGTAACACTAGTTGCATGGCTGTGAGACACTTCAAATGAGACATGAGTCAATTCCTATGTCAGAATATCTATCAGAACAAACAAGAAAGTCCAAAGTCTACTGATTTGGAACTAGGAGCAATGTAAAACGAGTTTCAAAAGCTGTGCTTTGTATAGAAGCATTACCTAAGAAGTATTTCTTTCCCTTGAAATGAAAGATTTCAAAATTTTGTAACATTTCTTAACTTCTTCCCAAGCCTAAAATTCACATGAGAAATATATATTTAAAAAAAAATTAAAAAAAAGGAGTTGTATTAGAATAGAATAGAATCCCTTTTCAGATACAGGAATAATAAAGGAGCACTGTTTCTGAACAGTATCTACCTTTCCTGCTGTGAGTATATGTTTATTTACCCATCTAATCAACTGTATAACAAAACTGATTTTCTGATAGCCAATTCTGAAATTCTCATAAACTAAATAAATACACAGGATGTCTCTGAATTCAGTGTTCCAATTTGGATCTTTTCTGATTTGGGGAAGAATCTCGTTTCCTGGTTTAGATGGTTCAGTGGAGTACTCTAGTAAGAGAAACGGTAATTTTTCTCACGCAGAGTAATGAATATATTGCAGAGAGTTGGAGGCAACAAAACCTCCTGATTTTTCCATATTATCTAGCCTTTCTTCCCAATAAGTGCAACTTACTGTTATTTCACAATTCTGTTTAATTATGTTTACCGTGTCTCATGGAATAAGTAGCAGTAACAACAACAATTGAAGTCAGATATTTTGGTTATTACTTGCAAACTCTGTCACATTAACTGGATAGGATGTTGGAAAATGTGGAACTTAATAATCTGAATTTGCTTAAATTTGACACAGGTGAGATAAATTCAGTGAGAAAATTATTCTGCAGTTCCCACTGAAGTGGAAAGGAAAACATTAACAACCAAAATCAGTTTATCTCTGAATTTTTTCCCCCTATGTATCACTATCAAAAGTGACAGAAAGTTTACTCTATTTTCATTATTTCCTGTACAAGTTGTTTAAACTGTGTGTTTGTCAGCATCCTATGTGCAGTCAGGCAATGTTGCCTGCACACTCTCCTGTTAGGAAATTACATGTTTACCCAACAAAAATTATTCCACTTAAAAATGGCTTATTTCAGTACAATGGTTTAATTCTCATTTCAAGCCAAATAAGAACATGACTATTTTTCAGACCTTTTTACAAAAACTTCTTATTCTCACTTGCTTTATATATTTGATAGATTGTAATAAGTTGTCGTGAAGTATATATTTTTGATCCAGTTACTTGTCTTCTTCACTGAAACAAACTTTTTTATTCCATTCAACTTTTGTATGCCAGTTTTTTACCATCACTGCCACTAGAAATAAGAAAAAAACCGAAGCTCCACATTGTGAATTCTGTTTTGTGAATTTGGCTTTCTCGTATTAATAAGCATTGAATAGTATTTAATGTACTGCATCAAATAGTCTCAAACTCAGAACTGGAATCTATATACAAATGTTTCTAGCATGTGACTGCCTTAGAACTAGTCTCTGTGTTCCCAGTGAGTTAAAATCTCAAACCTAGAGTCTTCAGTTATTGATCATATGTATGGGGGAGCAGAGACGAACACTTTCAGTTTTCCCACTCAGATGAGTAGTGCTCATCAGCATTTCAGAGAACTCTTCCTGGATACGAGCCAATATAATTTACAAATCAACAAAGTAATGTCAGAGTTTGCAAGCGCTGTCCTTTAGAAAAGCCAGGCATAATATGGTGTGATTAGGATAGTTTCCCAGCTGGGACAAAATTTCACTAAGGTATGGATACTTCTCTCCACTGAAAATGAGAATCACAGTGTATTGAAAACCACAGGTGAAGTCTTTCACTGGTGAAATTTGCAGAATATTTGCCACAGCTTTTTGTGAAACTAAGTTTTTATCCTCGTTTGTGCCAAACTCACTGCTGTCCCTAACGTAACTGAGTACTGGAGCATTATTATTTAAGATAGAGATGGAAATCCAGCACTACAGTTTCCTCACCCTCATAGATGTGCCTGAGTTTAGCAATATATGTAAATAGCATTCCATATGTAGGTCTACTGCAAAATTTCTTCACAGTTGGGGATAATAAAAACATTGGTGGGGGTGACCTTTAAAATTACTGACGCATTCAGTTTGTAGATATGGAGAAAGTACATATATTTTTAACCATAACTTGATTTGTTATTGATGTTCCTCTGTGCTGCTTTCAGAGAAACCTGAAGTAGAAGTAAATCTAAAATAAAGAATTTATTTTATTTCAGTCAAAATTATAGCTGCGTAACCAAGCGACAGATTTTAGATGTTATTGCAAATTATGAAATATTCATAACTTCTTCAAAGGTTGCACTTGGCTTAAAAAATATTATTAAATAAATTATACATCCTCTTCCTAACTGCATATTTGATACATCTTTACCAGATGCATTTCTACCTTTCTAGCATTGTCATTATTAATATTCCCTTAGTTTTAGCTGAGAACGCAAAATTTTGTATTATAGAGATGGTAGTGAGAATTCTATAGCCATTTACCAATGTAAATGGCTGTTCCATACAGTCCATGCTATTGTTTTCTATTCTATGTTTCCCTTCTTAAAATATTGGTTAAAAAATAACTGAAAATACCACATTTCTCAAGTTTTTTTAAAAAGGGTCAATATTCATTTTTATTAATGAAATACTAGGGGGGTGGAGCAAAACAAAAAACCAAACCAAAACCAACCAAAAGCCAACCAACCTATTGATTTCAATTGTATCTCCCAGGGTAGGATGAAGTTCATTTAACTTTATCATTTAGAAGTTAGATAGTGTCTAAGATGGTCACATACTCTTCCTAGGTAGTCAATGAAGGAAAAATTGATGCAACCAAAGAGTCATTCTTTCTATTCTCAACTAGATGTTAGGAGTTCTCCTCTGGAGGCACCCATCTCTGTTTCTAGGATTCTAAACAACCAGCTTCAATTTAGACATCTAGCATAAACCAACGAATTCAGGTGAACTGAACTCCATATCCTGTATTTGCTTCATCTCTGTAGGCATTTCGGCAAGTTTTGGTAATGTCAGATTTAAACAGTGTGCTGGTCTTGGCTGGGATAGAGTTAAACTTCTTCATAGTAGCTACTATGGAGGTACGTTTTGGATTTGTGCTGGAAACAGTGTTGATAATAGAGAGATATTATAGTTATTGCTGAGCAGTACTTACACAGAGTCAAAGGCTTTTCTGCTTCTCACACTGCCCCACCAGCGAGTAGGTTGGGGGTGCACAAGAAGTTAGGAAGGGACACGGCCAGGACAGCTGACTCCAACTGATCAAAAGGATGTTCCATGCCATATGATGTCACGCTCAACATATAAAGCTGGGGGAAGAAAAAGGAAGGGAGAGCCATTTGCAGTGATGGCGTTTGTCTTCCCAAGTAACTGTCACGCCTGATGGAGCTGTATTTTCTTGGAGATGGCTGAACATTTGCCTGCCAATGGGAAATAGTGAATTAATTCCTTGTTTTGCTTTTCTTGTCCACATGGTTTTTACCTATTAGACTGCCTTTTTTTCAACCCATGAGTTTTCTCACTTTTCCAATTCTCTCCCCTTACTCCTTCTCACTGGGAGTAGGGGAGAAGGGGGGAAGAGAGTGAGCAGCTTAATTGCTGGTGAGGGTTAAAGAGAAAGGACAGCTGCAGCACTATTTTGTTCTCCCTACATCCACCAATTGCAGTCAATATTAGCGGTTACAGGTACCAATACGTATTCTCAATGGGCAAAACTTCAAGCTTTCAGCTACTAAACCTGCAGCAAGAAATTATTGAATAAAGTGAATTTTCATGGACACTGACGAAGTTCTTAAAACAAAGTATAAGAAGTATCTTCAGACGAGATATTTACAGCTGGAGGAACCGTGGCACCAGCCGCCGTAATCAACGGAGCAGCCAGGCATTCAGGCCTCTGTTCATCGAGGCCTCATTTCACACTCAGTGATGTGAAGAATCCCAATACAAACCCAGATCACGGAGGTCTAGAAATCAACAACTGCTTCAAAACAGGTAAACAACATTTAATAAAGAAAGACTAACAGTTTTCCAAAGCTTGCAGTGAACTTAAATTTGAAGATTATTCTTTGCAGCTTTTCTACACAGATTCTTATGTCTGACTGTATGACTGAAAGCTTTTTGATAGTTCATGCACTTGTAATAACAGCACAAATCTCTGCAGTTTTTGTTGAATCACTGAAGAGCTCAACCAGACAAAATATGTCTTGTCTTCAGAAGACACAGCAATGAGCCAAACCAAGAAAATATGAACTGAATGAAAAAAAATTAAGAAAAATTGTGATCAATTTTTTTTTTTCAGCAAAATGAAATCCATTAGTCAGAAGTATTGCCTTAATGTCAAGCTTAGTTAAAGTTTTGAACTAGGTTAAGAGAGAATGGGCAATCCAGTATTCTTTTTTTCATTATAAATGGAAGATCTTCAATTTATGGTAACAAAGTGATTCATAATTTTAGTAATATTTTGTCATTCCTAGTGAAAGACTGATATTTCCCTGCTTACATTTCAAAGCAATATATGCATTTTTAAAAACATTTCTCTTTTTTGTTATCACTAAAACTCAAGGATTGCTTTCCTAGTAAGACAGAAAATCTCCCCAGCTTTCTAAAGAAATCTTGTCTTTAATATTCTATGTCCCAATTGCCTACAGTGAAATGACTTGCTTTTGATGCAGTTTCAAGGCTACTGTTAGTTTAAATAGAAGTGGATTAAATAAGTATGTACTGTTAAAGAAAACTGAAAATCTCCACTGTAGTAAAATCTCCACTGTTTGCCACAAGGATGAGCTGGCTTAAAGAGATTCCCACCCCCTCCCTCTGCCTCTGGCTTTCTCTATTATAATTTTACAGTAACAATACTATAGTTTAGCATACTTGTAGATAACAGTATTTTAGACAAGTGCAGTTTGAACATGAATGACATATTAGGTGCAGAGCCTGACATCTGAAATATGTGTGGATTTGAACCCTGAAGCTTTACCTTTCTAGAAAAATAGTAAAGAATTTCTATAGTGCCCTTCCTTTAAGGATATCAAGTATGATGTGATCCTCCTGTAAGCACTTACCTAAACCTTTTGCTCTTATGAAGCAGAGAAGAAAACTGGGAATTTGAAAGATCTGTGGGAGACCAGAATTTCACTGGGATGCTCACTGTTGGCCAGAGGGGTGCCACATTGCAGTTGTCTTTCAATCTCTTGCTGGAAGAGTCTTTTGACAAAGATCAGCTTCATAATGCCTTTTTTGGATACCAAGATTTGTCCAACAGAGAAATATTTGCTTTTATAGTGTGCATTTTCTCAACTGGCATACAGACAAGATAGTCAAAGCATGTCACAGCTGTGAATAGCCTGCCTGCCTTCACACTCATAGCTGTCACTATGAATTCAGCAACTGAAAAAGGAGACAGAGAATCTACACAAACTCCGGGTAACAGAGACTCCGGGTAACAGAAACAGAAAATACTTTCTGAGGGTCAGCTGGAGACCCAAGGAGTGATCAGCAATCGTCCCCGGCTGCAGTGTAGAGCACATTTTTAATGTCCCATCCTATTCGGACTGGTCCAAGGGCTACTGCATGCACAATCTCGTTTAATTTTCTCAAAGGCTAATCATTGCTTAGGACCCCATGTAAAATAATTTTTTTTCAAGTCACTTCATAGAGAGGTTTCACAATCTAACTATAACCTGGAATATGCATTCTCCAGAAACACACAAGACCTAAAAAGGTTTGTGTTTCCATTTTGTTAGTGGGTGGTGACATAGCTGTTATTTTGTTGATCACATCCACTGGGATGTGGTGACGCTCATAATTCACAAGAACTGGATGTCTCATGCAGATCCCTTGACCTTACCTCTTTTTACAGCAAAAGCCACTTTCAAAAGAATCGTGATTATTTTCTTACCTTTCTTGAATACCAGTTAAACTAGTAGAATGGGTCAGGGCAACTTCAGACGCACATGTAAAAGCAGAATTTACCCTGTGTTAAAACCAAAACAATTATTTTCTCCCTAAAATGTTAATGAGAAAAAAATAACAAGAAGATGATTCATTTTCAGCTATATCTAAAATGAGATTGTGAAATATGATTCAAAAGCATTCAAACTTTTTTTGTTCATCCATAATGTCTATCTTCTATAATTAAAAAAAATAAATTTTAGATTTGCAATGATTTAGACATAAGTACTAATATTTTAGTTCTTATCATGTAGTTTAGGGACAAAAATCTAGCATATCAAACCTAGAACCTCAGTTTTTACAGTCCTGAGGAGCAGAGTGGAGGGGAGAAGAGCAGAGAAGAGGTGAAGAGAAAAAAAAATAAAGAATATTTCACAGGTTTAGTGCTCAGAATATTTTGCAAGTCAGGTCCCTTCAAGGTCTCTTCAGCAATCAAACCCTGCTCCAGTGGGATTCTGAAAGTGTCTGAGTACCTGCTGCTTCGCATATAAAAGAAACATTTACTGTGCTACTAAAGTTATCGATATCATTACAGAAAAATGCTTCAACTATTGAGAAGAAACTTCTAGAACAGATTTAAGGTTGAGGTTTACAAACTGGCAACTCAGAGGAGAGTCTTGAAATAGCCATCAAACAAATGCTCACAAAACTGAACACATCATTAACTACCCACTGACAGAGCCACTGATAGTCTTGGAAGCTGCTGTTGCAAAAGCAAATCAAAGTTAGCTATCAGATTTAAAGAACCTATGTGAGCTGTCATCTCCGACTTGCAGGTAAATCTTCATTTTTTTCTCTCCATTAACGTAGAGAGAAACTTTCTATTAATACGAAGGCCCAAATTCCAGTCAATTCTGACAAAACACAATATTATCTAACAATACTGCAGTAGAAAGATAAAGGTTTGGAGAATGCTTTATTGAAGGAAATAGGAAAAATTACTGTCCTTCTTTTAATATTCTTTTCTTTTAATTTTGACTCAATTTATTTCAATTTATTAAATGGTATTTTTAGCAGTAGATTAATTTTATTTGCAGACATATTTAACAGATAACTGACTACCAAAATTGATTTCAGTGTTTCCACTGAGTGACTTAGAATTCAGGTTTTTTATTTCTGGACTCATGAGTTTGACTTGGAAGATGCTGGATGCCAGAGCACTTTCAGTTTTCCTACAGAATGTGAAGCCTTTGATACACTGCAGAGCACTTAAAAGCTCAGGATCTGGAAGACATCCAAAATTATCTGAATTATGCATTTCAGGATTTTTATTAGAGTCAGAGGGACAGATAGCAGAGTAGGAAAACCAAGGATGACAGAGTCTCATGGAGATTACTGAGAGTTGCCAACATGAACCCTGGCTTGAATCCAGATCATTTACTAAGAAAGGCAAGAGATCACAAAAGGACAAGGTCCATAGAATCACAGGATTGTTTAGGCTGGAAAAGACCTTTAAGATCATCAAGTCCAACTGTTAATCTAGCACTGCCGAGTCCACCACTAGACAATGTCCATAAGCACGACTTTTATATACCTCCAGGGATGGTGATTCTACCATTTCCCTGGCCAGCCTGTTTCAATGCTTGATAACCCTTTCGGTGAGGAATTTTTTCCTAATATCCAATCTAAACCTCCTCTGGCAAAACTTGAGGCCATTTCCTCTTGTCCTATCACTTGTTACTCGGGAGAAGACACCAACACCCACCTTGCTACAATGTCCTTTCAGGGAGTTGTAGAGAGTGATAAGGTTCCCCCTCAGCCTCCTTTTCTCCAAACTACACAACCCTACTTTCCTCAGCTGTTCCTCTTAAGACTTGTGCTCTAGACCCCTCAACAGTTCTGTTGCTCTTCTTCGGACACACTCCAGCACCTCAATGTCTTTCTTGTAGTGAGGGGATCAAGACTGAACACAGTATTCCAGGTGTAACGTCACCAATGCCAAGTACAGGGGGATGATCTCTTTCCTAGTCCTGCTCTCCACATTATGTCTGATACACGCCAGGATGCTGTTGGCCTGCCTTCTTGGCCACCCGGGCACACTGCTGGATCATATTCAGCCAGCTGTCGATCAATAATGCCAAATCCCTTTCTGCCAGGCAGCTTTTCAGCCACATTTCCCCAAGCCTGTAGCACTGCATAGGGTTGTTGTGACTCAAGTGCAGGACCCAGAACTTGGCCTTGTTGAACTTCATACAGTTGGCCTCAGCCCATCAATCCTACCCTCAAGCAGATAAACACTCCCATCCAACTTGGTGTCGTCTACATATTTACTGAGGGAGCACTCAATCCTCTCATCCAGGTCATTGATAAAGATTAAAGGGAACTGGCCCCAGTACTGAGCCCTGAGGAACACAACTTGTGACTGGCCACCAACTGGATTTAACTCCATTCACCACAACTCTCTGGACCTGGCCCTCCAGCCAGCATTTTACCAGGAAAGAGTACTCAAGAGTACTGCCATGAGCAGCCAGGTTCTCCAGGAGAATGGTGCAGGAAAGGGTCTTAAAGGCTTTACTAAAGTCTAGGTAGACAATGTCCACAGCCTTTCTCTTATCTACTAAGCAGGTCACCTTGTCATAGAAGGAGATCACGTTAGTCCTTTAACCATTTTGAAATTTTAGGAAAAAAGTAATTTAGATATAAAATAAAATACTATACTATGAGTGCATTCACGTGCTTTGAC
This sequence comes from Calidris pugnax, assembly GCF_001431845.1. NCBI lineage: Eukaryota > Metazoa > Chordata > Aves > Charadriiformes > Scolopacidae > Calidris > Calidris pugnax. The sequence continues at coordinate 10,402,595 of NW_015090830.1, read as the reverse complement.
CAGGACTCTGTCCAGTGATTTTCCTGATAAGGAACGACTGCCCCTTTATCCAAGTCACATCCCCCAGATTGCATCCCAGACTTGCAGCACCTTCCCACTCAAACACATCCCTGCAGATGGGCCACCCTGGATTAGTAGGCACTGACAGCGATCACGGTCATTTTCCCTTCATCCTGTTTCTGTTCTGCACTCTCTTTGGGTGTCCTTCTACAGGTCAGAGGGTGGGGACACAAAGCTCCAACCTCACCTGTCTCATTCCGCTCTCACCTTTGGATGGCTGCAGTCCGTACCCTGTCCATGGCGCTCTGCACAGTAGAGGTTCTCTTTTGTTGAACACTGTTCTCTGCTATTCCCATCCATCTGTCCCCCAGAGCTCCCTTGTGATGACCTATGATTACCTGGATTACCCTCTCCTGAGGGAGGGCAGAAAATAGACCCAGGACCAAGATGCATCACACTGGAATAGACAATGTCTCTCTAGGGAGACACATCACAGTGAGCTTACTGCAAAACCGCATTGCCCCCCTACTTTCTGCTGCACCTTGACAGCAGGGCTCAACTCCTAAAACACTCTGAAGACCAACCATATGTTTGAGTCCTACCTCCAGCACTGTGCAAGCCACATGCTTGACCACTTCATCTTGCAGAGTGAGCTTGTTTATTGAGCCTGTCTCTGATTCATTGAAAGATTGAATGAGACATCACCTCTTGCTATAAGTTATCCCATTTACTCTCTGAAGTTACTTTTAATATACATTACAGACCTAGCAGCTACAGACACCTAGCATCTGACAAGAACAACACAATTGGTTTAGCTGTCTCCTCAAAACATTTAAATGAACCAAACTCACCACTGCAGAGTTCACAGAAGCCTTCTTTACCACCTACAGATGGAAAATAGGGTGGAAAGAGGGAGAGAGACCAATGCTGTCTGCTGCTCTTCCAGTGGAAGATGCTTAAGATAAGTCCAGATATTTGTTTCATTTGCTTTATGTTTCAGAAGAAAGCTAAAAAAAATAGCAAACATAAATGTGTGTCCCCTTCAGGTATCCCCTAGTTCTACAGGTGACCAAAATTTAATGTGTTAGAGAAAAAAAAATTATCTCGACAGGTGTAAATTAAAGTGGGGAGGGGAAAAAAAAACCAAGAAACATACAAATAAAAACCTCTTCCTGACTTTTTTACAGAAAAGGAATCCTCCAACAGGTGGGATTTAATGGTACATATGTTACCAATAAAGACTGCCTTGGATCCTTAGCAAAGAGCTTCATTCTCTCTGTCACTGTGAGCCAAGGACTGAAGAAAATTATTTATTCTTCCCCTCCTCTCTCTCTCCGAATCTCATTCTCTCTGTGAATGGACTGTGAGTACTTTATTCACTGCTAGAGCCTCTGAAAAGAAATTCTATTATGAAAGTTAAATCAATTACCTCTAGTTAAATAAGCCTCTCTGCTAATGTCAGAGAGTCATCTTATTTTAAGTCAATCACAGATTTGGAAGATGGGGGAGGAAGCCTGGTTGAGAAGGAACATTTACAAACATTCACAAAAGATGTTATCTTCTCCATTGTGATATTCACGCAAACCACTCGGTGGCTAAAATTGTCACTGAATTGCCTTTAAATTCTCTGTTTGGACCTGTTTCCCCATAATGCTGTCATCCATATTTTCCTTAGAATTTATTCAGTGGGGAAGTATTCAATTCCATTTCAGACTGACTTTACTAAGAATCCAATACATGTCTAAAAGGACACTGCTTCTCAGAGGAAGAAATGAGAGTATAAGGAAGCAACACAACCACAACACATAATAGGGCTGATGACGTTTCCAAATTGGAAAAAAATCAGAAAATTATTTGGATAAAGTGAGGGAGGAGGAAGGGGGATAAGTGGTATGAAAATTCACAAGCTTATGACATAAAATCAGGGCTACTGTGACAGGAGTGCAGAGATCAACATCACACCCTGATCCCTGAATAAGACACATATGTATTCCGGAGTTTTTCAGATCCTTGTTACAAATTTGTTGCTCATTCACCATCAGAAAGATGAATGAAAAACTGCCTCCTAGAAGCTTCGAAACTCCCTGGGGCTTTTCATTCATTTTCATTCTCCCACTCTCAGAAACACTTCCATCAATATCATCCAACTTACCTTAGCAGAAGTGGGATGGGCTTCTGCATTGAAGTACTCTTGGGTACCGTTACAGTGTCATAGCTATTAGAATGGGCTACAGACCAGCTCTGTGGAGAAAATAGCTTCGAGAAAAGGAGTCAACTGAGATCCAATATCCTTGCTTGATGCCTCTTTCTGTGTGTGGTGGAAAGGATGACATCTGTATGAAAAAAAATTTTGTGAAGGTGTGAGCACTCTGAGACTTTCTGATTTGCCCCTCTGCCCCCCACGGAGTTGTGCATGCACACACATACACACTTCTGCGTTGCTCCTGGCCACTTCAATTGCTGTGGCTGTGAATTGCTATGTGGCTGTGAAGTTAATAAAAGTTTCTTCAGTATTTCTTGGTTCTTATCAGGACTTGCTTTTCTTTGAATACATTATGTTTGGCGTTACCTGTGGGGCATTCTGCTTTTTCTTTTTTCCACTTAAGTCTACGTAAGGTGATACTGGAGTGAATGTGCTCAAGCCTACATAATTTGGGAGAGAAAAAGCCTTCTCAAGTTTTCAAAGCATTTTTTTTTCCCCTATATTTTTCCTCATTCTTGAGTTCTCTTTTATTTGCCCATTTTGTATCCTCCTTTTCAATTTTCTTCTGCCCTTCTCATAATTTTCTTTCTAATTATTTCTAAAATGTCATCTAGATTATGCCTTCTAAAATTAATTGATCTCCCACTGTTTTCCTGTTCTACATTTACAAGATTCTTATTTCCACTTTCTCACTGTTGCTTTGTCCTGTGGGACAAGTAGCTTATTTGTTATGGTACTTTTCCTCCAAGGCTTGGGGCTCTGTGGCTCAACTTGTGTTATGACATCCCAGAACTCAACTGGCTCAATTTCTGTTATCACTTTCTGAAGAGCAGAGCATGCCGAATGTGCCTCCTGTTGTTGGTTTCAAAGCATAACAACAGTGCCAGGAGCCTGGACTTCACAAGTCCAGAGAACTCCTGTTTGACAGAAGTCAGGAGTCAGACTTTTTTTTCTGAAAAGTTCAGAATCTGTATAGGTTAATTTTAATTTAAATGTGCATGCTTGTATATGAAGACTCCTTAAGAAAATCTGATAACTTATTTTTCTGAATATGCAGGCGTTGAACTCTTCAGAAAGTTTTGCCCGTTAACACCAGAAATGAAATTTCATTCTTTCCACCACACTTCTCTGTAAGTCCACATGCCTGGAAGTCTTCAGGAAGGGGCATATTGAAACAGTGAAACAGTGAAATTGTAAAAGCAAACCACACACAACACCGTCCACAAAAAAAATACTGAACCAGTAATCAGGGGACTGTGTCTTTACAGTTGTAATATAGGTGAGATGGAAAGGTGACAATCAAACAATAGTACTATAAAAGGCATTGCCAGGATGTTGGTTTTGCCTTTTTTCCTTAAAACTGCTTTATTATTCATTTTACACACATGTTTATTTTCTATGTTTACCATACTTGGATACTTATTTTTGTATAGATGCTATAGACTGAAACTGTTGTATAGATGGTTACAGGTGAAGCTGAGAAGTCTAAAAACGCTACAAACCACACAGAATCTAATCTTCCATTTCCGTGGAGTTATCTGTCTGTATATCACACACCTGAACATCTGTAACAGTCTTCTTACAACCAAGGTCTGAACATTTTCTAGTTTAGGCTGTGTTGAACCTGCCAAGACACGGAGTTTACCAAGTCTCAGTTCAGCTGTGTGCATTTCAAAACAAGAAGTGGACACACCACTTTCCAGTTACAGGCTGTAACACTGGAAGCGCTGGCCACACGGGGTCTGCAGAGCGTGCTAACCCCATCTCATGTTGAAGTGGCCACGGTTGCAGTGTGTGCTACGGAGTGCACCTTCTCTGCTGCTGAGAGCTGGTGTGGAACATCCTATGACTGCAGGACCCCCTGGTGCAGTGCGTGTGGGTGGTGTGACACGCACATCCCACAGGGTGGTGTGGGCTGGTCAACACGTCCCAGCTTGGCACATCTGCAGATGATTCCAAACGGATTTCTCCGTCATGTAAATGGATAAACACTGCATTGTAATTTGCATATAAACAGGACATCAGCTTTCTAAAGGAACTGGACTGATCCTATTACTGTTACAGGAATTGCACTTACTAAACTTTGTTTCTTGATATTTTGATGAATGTTAAATATAACTATAATTACTGACTGCAAAATCTAATTTTATGCTTGAATTAAGCTACTGCACAACTTTTCTTTTTTTTTTTTTTCCATTCACAAGGCAGAGTCATGTTAATTTGGCAAACTTACACACTGACATTCTGGCAATGATGTCAGAAAGGTAACTTGTAACAGTGTGTTACCAGATAAAAGCCATTTTATATTTAGTAACATCTTTCACATTTTTCACATCCTTTTACAATAAGAATCTCATTTTAAATTATTGATTATCCTGCCCAAAGAAAATTCCAGGATGGATTTGTGTATTACTGCTGTTACCTTTTCTGAATGGCCTGATACATGATCATCTGAAGTCACATTTTTGGAGGAGTCTTCTTCAGAGATCTCTACCTAATAAATCAATACAGTACTCTCAGCCTCCAAATTGCAAATCTTTGCAAACGTGAAATTTCACCTGCTTAAAACTATACAATCACATTTAGAAGGAAAATTGATAATTTTGTGCCTTGGACATGTCAGATTAATTACTAAGAATAACATTTCCTTTTCTTTCTTTGCTAATAAACAATCAAATGGAGAACTACAATAATGCTCAATTAGATGTAGAATGGAACAATTTATGTATGTATGTGCAGATATACATGCTTCCCTCATCTACCTTGTTTCAGTCTATCCAGCATATAACACATTTTATATACAGACAACATATTTAACAATTATATTTTACAAGATATTCTTCTGAATTAGTCATTTATCTAGAGAAATAAGGATGCCTCCTGGGCTGATGTTATTATAGAATGCTAATGAGATTTACTGTTAATAAGGATGGGAGCTCAGTGTCCAGAAAAGAGTAGGCATCCTTGGAATAGAAGAAAGGTGTTTCTTAACCTATAAGGCTGTTTGAAACTGACTGTAAAAGAAAACACGATATTCAACTTAAAAAATTAAGATCATGACTTTCAAATTAGGAACTTAAATATATATTTAGACACAGAGCCAAGCCCCAGAATTATTGGGAGTTCCAATTGTTGACTGATAAAGAACCTTAGATGCCCTTGTAAATTTGCTGACTTTCATGGAATCACGGAATTGTCGGAGTTGGAAGGGACCTCTAGAGATCAGATGCTGAGAGAAGAATGCAAATTTTGCAGGATTGTTTATCAGTCAGACTGTGGAAAATCTCTTTTCATGGTCTAACAATTTTAAGAGATATGCTTTATGATTCTAGCTGAGCTATGAAAGTCCCAAATTATAGGTGAATGTGTAAGAGCCCATGCCTACTAAAGACCATAAGGATTCATCATAGAACAATTACAGGGAAACGTTGAGTTCTACTTCAAATCAGAAAAATATTTTGGCCTGCAGTGCAACTCAATGAAATGGAAAAATCACTTGCTGACAAAAGGTCAACACATCCAAACCACCAATGCTCATGCAGTATAGAGTTCTAGGTCCATAATATGTGGAGACATTGACTCTGTCTTCAAGGAAGCTATCCAAATTCACAGAATTAGTGGAAAATTTTAAGGTGTTGGAGAACTACAGCCTGTAATGGGAAAGAACTGAAAGGACAAAGAAAAGATTTGTTCAGGTTAATCCACAACAGGAGCAACTGCATTTCCTTGGACAAAATGCCTTAGCAGTTTATATAAACAGAAGAGGGATTATTACTAGAGCCAAGATTTCAGACAGGCTCTATTACTGAAAAGAAATTCTCAACAACTCAAAGTAGAAAAACTGATAGATTTCTGAAGCAATAAAATGTGGAAAAGCGGAATAAGTTAACTGTTTGATGGCACCACCTTTCATTGCACACATTACAGTAATACAAGTGTTTAAAACCTGAACTGGGTAATATCAGAATGTTAATCTTTTCAAATAGGTATTTCAAAATCTTTTCAGTAACACTTGACCCAAGTATCATTTCCTAAGCTTGTACCATTACTTAAAAATTTAACATTGAATTTTTTTTTTTTAAATACAGGGTGGAGTACGAAACATTTAGGTTCTCTCATTTACTATGTATGCACATATATTAATTATTGGAGCAATGGGCAGCAGACTCTAAGTACACAGTTTGGGGGGCTCCCATAATATTGTAGGAACAGGAGCATTATTGCTCACCAACAACAAATACAGCAATAAATGATGAGTACAGCATCTGTTGTTATATTTTCATATGTACTTGATAAGTATTTGGAGCCTAAAACTGACAGACATTTATCAGTGATTGAAGGAAAAGAAAAGACCATTGTGTTTTATCCACTTTGATATCCTGCATAACAAAGGTCACAGATCTTCACTGTGAGAAAAATACATATTGGAGATATAAGTACTAAAGAATATGAATTTATTATAATGTGACATAGAAGACATTGGAAGGACAGAAATGTTAAAGAATATTATATTAGCATGCGATGTGTATTATGGACACATAGATTTTTCAAAGTTATGAATGCACAGTTGCTCTGTCATGGTCATAGTTGGTGGTAATGAATGCAAATCTTATTAGCCAGAAGAAGTCTTGTGATAATTTTGTCCTTAGGAAAAAAGAACTACTTATACCCAAAGGCCTGACCTATAGCGAAGGTAAAGGACATAGAGAGGCAGCTATAATCTTAGGTCACAGGATAAATTAATACCATTCCAGAACTGACATGAAGAAAGGAGATAGTGAAACATGCTGACTAACTGGCATCTACATTAAGGATCTGATTGAGATGATGAAATAAACCATACCTACTTTATCCTAGCAGGCTTTATGAGACAAAAGAAGCCTGAAGGAGTAGAACTGTAATATAGTTCAATACACCTGCTGAGCATAATCACAGTGAGTTACAAATGGAATAAGGACCAAATCAGTGGTCTGAAGGAAAATGAACATAATGTCTCACTTGAATACCAACAGCTTGACATTCAGTATTTGGTCTGAGAAAGCCTGAATGATCGGTGGTATCATTAATCTGATAGCTATGGCACAAATATATTATGGCATTGTGTAAAACAAAAAATATACACCAGATAATATGAGAATTATTGAAAGGTTATTCAGGTACTACAAAAGTATTTTTCCCACAATTTTAATTTGAGTGTACTTCCTTTAACATTATCATAATTATGGTCAGATATTTTGCTACAAAATTCAAATTAGATCTCCTTTATATAATTTGCAAAGTCAGATTCTCGGCATTAGTTTTCACCAACTGCCAGGCAGAATTAATGCATTATGACAAATGAAGCAAACAAATGCTGTACTTTGAAACTCTGAGTTGTACCCTAAACTATGCTGTACTCTAACTATGGAGAAAAAACAGGCTTTGCTGCATCAACTATTGGTGCGTTTGTATTCTGGTGGTGGTTTTGTTGTGTTGTGTTTTTTCTTAATTTACCTCCTCCTCCACACCCCATTTTGAATGAGGCAAGCAAATGAACACTCCTTGCAGGAGGACTGAGTTCATGACTGTCACAAAACACTGGAAGTCAGCATGATAATGAGCCAATTTGTGTGGAAATGAACTCATTAATGCTAATGTTTTGCTGACTCCCAACTGATTCACGAACTTCTTAACAAAATTCAAAACAGAAAAGGGAGGGGAAGTTCATGAATTTTGGAAGCGCTGAGTGAAGAAACAAAGGTGTCTCTTCCTCATTCATATTCCAAATTCAGTGATCTACCCTGTGCTCTGATAATCCAGTCCCAGAATATTCACTGGTGTATGTTAGTTTGTACAGGAGATCTCATATCTGAATTGCAGAAATTCCCATTAGGTGGAAAAGAAAGTATTGTTTCTAATTTTTAATTCTTTCCTTAACAAAACACTTCTTTACTTTCAAATGAATAGTCTTTCCAAAATGAAGAAAATTTTATGTAAGAAATCTCAAGAAAAATTCTGCAAGATATTAATTCTCATATAATACTTCAGATATATGCACAAATCTGTCATTCATGCAAATGAGATTTTTATCAAGGCCATTTCCTGGCAGGGTTTATCAATACCACATTTAATTTCTACACCCAACCTACATATTTCAAATTCAAACTTTTTTCTTTAAAATAAACCCACAAAAAAACAGGGAACAGCTGAACTCTGCAACAAAGGTAATACATGAAGTTTTGTTATCTCAAAGGAGTATTGAGAGTTTTATCACTGAGCTGCAAAAAGTTTAGAAAACTTCTGCTGCAAAGCATATTGGAAGAGCAGGAGTTCACAAGTTATGTGGAGTTCAGATAAACATCTCAGCTCTTAACTCAGAAAGATTAGGCTACAAATCTTGTTCTTGTGTGCTTGAATAAGGAAGCACAGAAGTGCATCACATGAAGTTACAACTATGTGACAAAGATTAGAATTTATTTTTTTAAGAATTATGGAGAGAAATTTGCCTTGAATTTATTTTTAAAGACTGGTATTATTAGATTAAGATAATACAGGACACAATTTACAGTTAAGAATTTATAATTATCTACCTTGACACATACTTAAAATGTCTAATTACCTTAATTAAAATTTTAGGAAAACATATGATATCAACTACTTCAGTCAAAATTGCATTAACATTTATTGTTATATTACCACGGTTTTTACATCTGTATTTCTTTGTATCAGGCTACCTGTCTAGCAAGAAAGAGAGAAAAACTAATTTAACAATAATATGCATGTCTTATTTCATAACCAACAATCAAGATTTATAATGACCACTTTCTCAAAGTGACAGCTGTTCAGTGGTACTACTCTTTTCACAATTACTCAAATTAATATTTTTTGCTGCTTCTTTTCCTTTTTTTTTAAATTTTATTAAATTGAAACACCTTGAGTGGATCAAAAGACTTTGGTTTCATATCTGAAGTAGGATATGTAGGAACATGATCACCTCCTAGCCTAATACCAAGCATTACCTCACAGTCCTTTACCTTTTTGCTAGCGTAAAATGTCACAACTTATTTTCCTTTTCAGTTCAGCTTAGACATTCCAAAATTCTCAACTTGCTGATGGTTTGTTTGAAGGAAGGTCAAACAGTGTAGTTAAGGAAAGTAAATGGCAGTGATACAATTATGCACAGTTTCACATATTTTGTCTGATTTCTGCAAGCTAGTTTTTAAGGACTGGTACAACACTGAGCTGTTGTGCTGCTGAAAAGTCACCCCAGAAAACATTTTGGCTTTGCAGCATAGCTCAGAGATAACTGAGCTGATTTTAATTGGATAAAACAGCATGTCCAGGGCTCCATAAAAGACGTTTTCATTACCAAAACAAATTAATTTTAATCCAGTGGAGATTTCTCTACTCTACTACACTTTACTTATATACCTGAGAGGTATTTGAATCATACTTATCCCTCTTCTTCCTTTGCACTCTAGAAATGTAATCAAATGGCAACTACATTTGCGTCAATCAACATTACCCATTGAGCCCATGGCCTGCTCCCAAGATCCCTGTTTTTAAGTGACAGCAGACCCAACAACAAGCAGGTTGCAAATCATGTTAATTGTACTGATGACTTATAGAAAGTCCTTGCCTCTGGACCTCCAAAGATTTTTTACTGACGCTTGGGTTTTCCAATCCATCGCACCCCATGACAGAAGATGAGCAGAAGGAAAAGATCCAGTTAGAAGTGTGCTGCTGCAGACACAACAGTGAGCACAGTTTGCATCCTGTTCTCTGCCCACCTCCTTTTTTAAGGTTTTTGGAAACAGCAACAGTATGATCATTTTGGCAGCAAAAATGTCTCCCAGAGCAGAGAGTGACAGAGGGTCATTTGCATGCAGAAAAAAGTTTATCTGCGAGCAAATTACCATCAAGAAATACTACTTTCCCTGAAGAGCTCTCATTCTAATTCTACCTGTCAATATCAGATGAGTATCTGACCACACACTGTATTCACTCGGCAACAGTCAGGTAATGATCAGTAGCTTTAAGTTATTTCCTCAAGTACTATTTATATTCTGTCTGCCATTCAGCCTTTGCAGCACGGAGTGGGTGAAAAAAGGTTAGACTTCATTTCTGGGAGCCTCTGAAGACTACTGCACTTCAATAGAGACTCACCTGCACATAGAACAGTTGATCTACAGAAGCATATTTTTCACAGATGGAACACATTAGAATATAAAATGTTATTTCAGTGAACAGTTTCATCCTTGTGCAGAGAAATATGTTATAGATAAGCTTCAAAAACACATACTTTAGCACCAGAGCAGATATAGAAGTTTATGCTGGTGGATAAAAGAACTATAATCTTGTTAGGAGGAGTTATATCATAGATGGGATTTCTTTGAGTATTTAGGCCTTTATTTATAATCTTCATAAATCACCTGAGCAGACAATTCAACTTTGAAAAGCTTAAACTTGCTGAGGACACAAAACTGCATATGTGAAAAAGTAGAACCAAGAGTTACATAAGCAGCTCCCACTACAGAAGGTGAACAAATTGGTTATGGACACCAGCTGACTAATGTCATATTAAAATGGTATCGAGACATCTACAGAAAGGAAAAGAATATAATTGATTGTTTAAAACAGAAAAAATAATTGGGGTAAGGTTAAAGCAGAACCACTATGTGCTATGCATGACCATTCTGTTCTGTAATGTCATTATGAAAGGCTGAAGTATTTATGCAACTTAAGCTTTCATTCAGAGGACACTAATAAAGATTTTCAGTGTCTAAAAGCGTCAGAATGCTTTGAATGAAAACTTTTTCTAAAGTTAAAACTAAGTTTATAATAATTCTAAGTTCATAATAATTGTTAATGCTTAATTACATTAAAAACTCAAAACAATATGTAGACCAAATGATTGTTATTTTGCCTTTTTTTCCCCCTTTTCCCCACATCACACACTCCCCAGAGGTGGTGGTGAATCAAATTCTGTGTTACAGGAAAGTTTCCCAAGTATGTGTGCTTATAACTCTGCCTCAGGCTCCAGCCTCCTAATGACACTGCACAGAGAAGTATTCAGTGAAGCCAATAAAGCTTTAGTTAGCTTCATCTGTCTACCTGGAGACATTGTCAGGACATATTCAAAAGCCTGTTGTGTGACAAAAGGAGAATGCAATGCATAGCAGTATGATGCAGGTGTTCCACAACCTTGTGACTCAAATTGTGTTGGGAAAGAGGTCAAAAATAATTTTTGTAACTACCACTAACACGCAAAAGTTAGAACAAACAGAGCAGCTGGAACAGTTCTGTCTCTGTCCCTTTCACCTGCCAGCAAAGGACAAACACCTGTCTGTCTGGCACAAAGTAAAGCATTGTTAAAGAAAAATCCAAGAAACTCCTCAGATTCACCAAGCAAATAACTCTTTTTATCTTGAACCATGTCTCTACATATAGTTAAAATCATTCAGATACTGTTTCTTTTTAAAATACTTTGTATCCTTCTGAATCAAATGTAAAATTATGTAAACAAGTTACAGAAAGAAAGGAAGAAAGGAAGACCATTAAATAAATAAATCACACACACACCACCAACCTGTTAGATTTTTTAAATATCAGGAAATTACATACCATCCACATACCATGTAGCTTTCTGAAACTGCTCTGTAATTCCAGTGATTTGGCTGGGAAAAAACTCCGCCACCCTCTACTGAAACATTTAATTAAACAATTTTGTATCCACTCAGAAAGGTCACTCACATGGTCTCTTTGTCAAAGCAGTCATTTTCTTTGCATTGTATCTAATTAATTTAAATTTGGTATACATAATTCTTGAATGACAGCCCTTAACACATTTTGAAACTACAGATAATGGACAATCATCCTGCCTCTCTAAGGATTTTCCCACATAGAGAGGATCATTTGCAGCAATCTAACGTGTAAATTTATAGCACAGTCATCACTTCTTATTAACTTCACCTGCAAACACTCAGTGTTCCGTACCCATGGGGTATTATGTGATACTTTGCAGGTGGAGTAAATGGCCTCACGAAAAAGATACTTGTAGCAGATAGCAGAATTTTTCAGTCAGTCAGTACTGATTATTGAGAGCACTGTAAATTTATGCTCTAATTTATATTCATTAATTTTCATTAACTGGTCTGCATAGGCAAACTTTAATGTTTCAAGTCAAAGGAATATACAAAACATTTTATGGTGATCACTGTTTTCACATTGATTACATTATGTAAACACACTGAGGTTGATTTTCCTTCTCCCAAAATCAAAGCTGAATAGAGACTTTTTCAGAGTTTCTTTGAAAGTGTGGTATTTCTCTTTCTTATGAAGGCACAAACATTTCAATTTACTTTGAAATGTAGTCAGGGAGCAGGCAAAAAGGAGGTATAAATCACAGGCACAGAGGAGCCAGTCCAAAATGGGAGGTGAACAGTTTATCAAGATGTGGCTCTTTTCAAAATCTACTTTTAATTCCCAAATACTTCTGGGGTACTGCTGGATGAAAAGCTGGACGTGAGCCAGCAATATGTGCTTGCAGCCCAGAAATCCAAACATGTCCTGGGCTGCATCAAAAGAAGCATGGCCAGCAAGTCAAAGGAACTGATTCTGCCCCTCTATTTTGCTTTGGTGAGACCCCACCTGGAGTACTGTGTCCAGCTCTGGAGCCCTCAGCACAGGAAAGACACAGACCTGTTGGAACAGGTCCAGAGACGGACCAGAAAATTATCAGAGGGCTGAAACACTTCTTTGAGGAAAGGCGGAGAGAGTTGGGGTTGTTCAGCCTGGAGAAGAGACTCCAGGGAGACCTTATTGCATCCTTTCAGTAGTTAAAGGGGTACTTATGAGAAAGATGAGGACAAACTTTTTAGCAGGGCCTGTTGTGATAGGACAAGGAGTAATGATTTTAAACTAAAAGAAGTTAGATTTAGACTAGATGTAAGGAAGAAATTTTTTACAATAGGGGTGGTGAAACACTGGAACAAGTTGCCCAGAGAGGTGGCAGATGCCCCGTCCCTGGAAATGTTCAAGGTCAGGTTGGACAGGGTCTGCGCAACCTGATCTAGTTGAAGATGTCCCTGCTTATTGCAGTGGGGTTGGACTAGATGACCTTTGAAGGTCCCTTCCAAACCAAAGTATTCTCTGATTCTATGATTTACAGATTACCAAGGCATTTCATTCACCTCTGGGCCCACTCCTGGCTCTTCTCAAACACAGCTGGATGCCCAGCAGCCTACCAGCTGTAGGTAGGCACAGCACAGCTGATCTAGTGGCACGTGCTGACACTCCAAGGAAGCACCAGATCTACTGTGCACGTACAAATCAATGGCAATGTATGCATAGTCCTAACAGAAAGGTCAGACTGGAGGCCATGACAGCTCCTTCCCACAGTGAGAAGTTCAGTGATGTGACAGCCTGAAAGACTGGGGACTACCAGGACACACAATCAAGTATATCATAATGGGTTCAGCTGCCTTTTTTATTGGAATCTTACAACTGTAATTGTTGGGTTGTTTCTTCTTTCTTCTGGTTCATCTTACTGGACTCTGGACACTAGGTAATAGTTGAACTACTCTCCTTGTCTTTGAGTATCAAGTGATGTATTTCTATATATTTTATTTTAAATTAAAATAATATCTTTGTCTTGCTACATTTTTCCAACATTAGCTTATCTGTCCAATTCCAGGTAAAGCCAGTAAAAAGGCTGCCACTGCATTCTTGTTGGTAGAGCTTAAGAGAATTTACATGTATTTCCCATTACTGTCTACTTCTGTTATATACAGAAGAAACAGTAATCTTGGAGGCATAAAAAATAGCAGAAAATTGCTGCAGTAATATGTGTAATGTGAAAGAGACCCAGTAAGAGAAAGGGAGCTTTCTTATAATTCTTCTTCCTTGCCTAAGGAACTATTTGTGTACTGGTATAAAAAGCAGTTGATTGTCTTTGCAGATCAATTCCTTTACGATCTTTTAAAACCTTCCAGTATATGATTTTGGGATTGGGAAGCTGACAAACTACATTTTTTCCTGAGTTTATAAATCGGAGGTAACTTTTACTTAAAAACCAAACCTTCTTCCTCTTTAAATAAATATTATTCCCATTCCTCAGGCTTGTTGTGCCATTTGAGCACTAATTAGCTGTTAAATGCAGTAGCAGAAAATATGTTCCATTGAGAGAAATGATGTTAACATAAATCGTAACCATTAATGACATTACAGGAAGTTTATTTTCTCTTTTATGCTGAAGTCCATATATGGTAATGTTAATACAAAGATTTAGTAGAAATACTTTTTGTAGTAGCCACAGAGATATTATTTCTTTTAGAAGGGTTATAGATATTTAATAAAATTTATATATTTACCTTTATAGAGTATGATAAATATTGAACTTTGCTTAAAAAAGACTCTACTAATAAAACAAACAAAAAAATCCCCCAAAAGATATTGACAAACACGGTGTCAAGAATCCGGATCTCTGAATCTGGCTGTTGACTGAGCCTTTTGATTTTCTTTCATCCATATCTGGTGATTCTTATACCACAATTAGAAGTAATATTTTCTGTAAAAATTTCCCTTTTTTGCCTGTATGCACTTGTTCAGGATAAGAGTTAGGGGAGCCTTCTACTGTGTGGCTAAGCTATTTATAAATGGATTTCATTTTAATGCTTTAAAGGAAACATGGCTAATGTTTTCCTTCTACTTATTTCATATTCTTAAAAGGGTTGGCTAAAGAATAACATTTATTTCCTCAAGATAATTCTTAAATTTTATTTTATAAAATGGCCCTGAATTTTTACCAAGTGTTGAATGAAGATGTCTTTAAAATAAGGATTTAAACCAAGATCTCATTAGATATTTGTTTCAATACTCTTAAAAGCATAAACAAAATACTGAAATTAGAAAAATGTAAGAGAGAAGCTCTATTCTGATGTTTGTTTCAAATTTTGGCTTTTCTTCATAGGATGTTTCCAATTATTTGATGATCTTCTTTTTGGAAGAGTGAGTGAGCTTATCTCTTGTTATCCAGAATGTTTTTATTCATTATCTTCTTTCTTTTTACCCTCTTTTCTCCACATTCATTTCCTTAGCTGTGGGATGAGCCCTGTGATCCTGGGATTGGACTTACACTCCTGCCTCAAGACTTACCCGAGTTATTTTCATGCTAGGGTATGCAAGAGCACGCAAGAGAGCAAATTTATTCATCAAGAATCACTTCCGTGGGCTGCTTCAATGACAACTAAAATTCCCTGCTGATACAGTTCAATCAACTCCTCTCTGTACAGTATCCAGTTACATCCCAAATTCCAAACCAGGTATTTTTTTTTCCCCCAAATTTGTATAAGAACCCTCACCTTGAGCACAGGGCAGTGTCAGTCCTGGATTTCACCAGCGCTACCAGTGCCATCACCATTCTTCCAGCCTCTGGGCTGTGACAGGGAAGTACCTTTGAGATACCTTTCTTATGATGTGAAAGCAGTGGCAGCTGATAGCAACAATGAAAGAGGTCATTGCCCAGCAGGCTGGTGTTCCACAACAACCCCCTTTCAAATGCAGCAAGATATAGCTTGAACTCTCTGTTTGGTCCATACTGCAAGCAGTATTAGACCAAAAAGGGTAGAAGCAAGAGTCTTCACGAATAATGGAGGTTGCAGAAATGTTAGAATCTCCTCAGGGAGTGCTCCAGGCCATCTATTTCACATATAGCTGGTCACTGGTCGACTGCATATTTCAGACAAGGTCTGTTATAGTTACTGGTGGGAAATCTTGAGACTTTTCTGACTAACCTTTTCTTAACTTCTTTATATCCCTATAAGTATCCAGGACTGCTAACTGAAAAAAACCAACCAAACCTGTAAACCAAATAAACAAAAAACCCAAACCCATTCCTTTTACTATGTCTTCCCCCTGTCTATAAATTAGGGCCCATATTAGAGAATGATGCCTGCCATTTTCCCCAGATTTATTTCTGTATAGAAGGATGAGAAAAAGGTGGAGGGGAGGAGGGAAATAAACAACTAATTATACCTGAATCTATAGACCTTCTTCCTTCCTTCAGGAGTGCTCAGCTGTCTGAAGTATATCACAGTGGCCACTGATCAAACATCAGCAGGCTTCTTAGGTAATAGTTAAGGATTAAACAGAAAATATAATTCCCAACCTTCTTACAGATTTTGATACCTAAGACTGATACTATTCTTCATCAAGATCCCTTCTAAAGAGCTATAATCCTCAGAGATCATACTTCCATTTGAGCTCAGTTTTCCCTTTGAAATATTTTGCTTAGCTCTGGCACACCCGTTGTTATATTTTCATATGTACTTGATAAGTATTTGGAGCCTAAAACTGACAGACATATTTATCAGTGATTGAAGGAAAAGAAAAGACCATTGTGTTTTATCCACTTTGATATCCTGCATAACAAAGGTCACAGATCTTCACTGTGAGAAAAATACATATTGGAGATATAAGTACTAAAGAATATGAATTTATTATAATGTGACATAGAAGACATTGGAAGGACAGAAATGTTAAAGAATATTATATTAGCATGCGATGTGTATTATGGACACATAGATTTTTCAAAGTTATGAATGCACAGTTGCTCTGTCATGGTCATAGTTGGTGGTAATGAATGCAAATCTTATTAGCCAGAAGAAGTCTTGTGATAATTTTGTCCTTAGGAAAAAAGAACTACTTATACCCAAAGGCCTGACCTATAGCGAAGGTAAAGGACATAGAGAGGCAGCTATAATCTTAGGTCACAGGATAAATTAATACCATTCCAGAACTGACATGAAGAAAGGAGATAGTGAAACATGCTGACTAACTGGCATCTACATTAAGGATCTGATTGAGATGATGAAATAAACCATACCTACTTTATCCTAGCAGGCTTTATGAGACAAAAGAAGCCTGAAGGAGTAGAACTGTAATATAGTTCAATACACCTGCTGAGCATAATCACAGTGAGTTACAAATGGAATAAGGACCAAATCAGTGGTCTGAAGGAAAATGAACATAATGTCTCACTTGAATACCAACAGCTTGACATTCAGTATTTGGTCTGAGAAAGCCTGAATGATCGGTGGTATCATTAATCTGATAGCTATGGCACAAATATATTATGGCATTGTGTAAAACAAAAAATATACACCAGATAATATGAGAATTATTGAAAGGTTATTCAGGTACTACAAAAGTATTTTTCCCACAATTTTAATTTGAGTGTACTTCCTTTAACATTATCATAATTATGGTCAGATATTTTGCTACAAAATTCAAATTAGATCTCCTTTATATAATTTGCAAAGTCAGATTCTCGGCATTAGTTTTCACCAACTGCCAGGCAGAATTAATGCATTATGACAAATGAAGCAAACAAATGCTGTACTTTGAAACTCTGAGTTGTACCCTAAACTATGCTGTACTCTAACTATGGAGAAAAAACAGGCTTTGCTGCATCAACTATTGGTGCGTTTGTATTCTGGTGGTGGTTTTGTTGTGTTGTGTTTTTTCTTAATTTACCTCCTCCTCCACACCCCATTTTGAATGAGGCAAGCAAATGAACACTCCTTGCAGGAGGACTGAGTTCATGACTGTCACAAAACACTGGAAGTCAGCATGATAATGAGCCAATTTGTGTGGAAATGAACTCATTAATGCTAATGTTTTGCTGACTCCCAACTGATTCACGAACTTCTTAACAAAATTCAAAACAGAAAAGGGAGGGGAAGTTCATGAATTTTGGAAGCGCTGAGTGAAGAAACAAAGGTGTCTCTTCCTCATTCATATTCCAAATTCAGTGATCTACCCTGTGCTCTGATAATCCAGTCCCAGAATATTCACTGGTGTATGTTAGTTTGTACAGGAGATCTCATATCTGAATTGCAGAAATTCCCATTAGGTGGAAAAGAAAGTATTGTTTCTAATTTTTAATTCTTTCCTTAACAAAACACTTCTTTACTTTCAAATGAATAGTCTTTCCAAAATGAAGAAAATTTTATGTAAGAAATCTCAAGAAAAATTCTGCAAGATATTAATTCTCATATAATACTTCAGATATATGCACAAATCTGTCATTCATGCAAATGAGATTTTTATCAAGGCCATTTCCTGGCAGGGTTTATCAATACCACATTTAATTTCTACACCCAACCTACATATTTCAAATTCAAACTTTTTTCTTTAAAATAAACCCACAAAAAAACAGGGAACAGCTGAACTCTGCAACAAAGGTAATACATGAAGTTTTGTTATCTCAAAGGAGTATTGAGAGTTTTATCACTGAGCTGCAAAAAGTTTAGAAAACTTCTGCTGCAAAGCATATTGGAAGAGCAGGAGTTCACAAGTTATGTGGAGTTCAGATAAACATCTCAGCTCTTAACTCAGAAAGATTAGGCTACAAATCTTGTTCTTGTGTGCTTGAATAAGGAAGCACAGAAGTGCATCACATGAAGTTACAACTATGTGACAAAGATTAGAATTTATTTTTTTAAGAATTATGGAGAGAAATTTGCCTTGAATTTATTTTTAAAGACTGGTATTATTAGATTAAGATAATACAGGACACAATTTACAGTTAAGAATTTATAATTATCTACCTTGACACATACTTAAAATGTCTAATTACCTTAATTAAAATTTTAGGAAAACATATGATATCAACTACTTCAGTCAAAATTGCATTAACATTTATTGTTATATTACCATGGTTTTTACATCTGTATTTCTTTGTATCAGGCTACCTGTCTAGCAAGAAAGAGAGAAAAACTAATTTAACAATAATATGCATGTCTTATTTCATAACCAACAATCAAGATTTATAATGACCACTTTCTCAAAGTGACAGCTGTTCAGTGGTACTACTCTTTTCACAATTACTCAAATTAATATTTTTTGCTGCTTCTTTTCCTTTTTTTTTAAATTTTATTAAATTGAAACACCTTGAGTGGATCAAAAGACTTTGGTTTCATATCTGAAGTAGGATATGTAGGAACATGATCACCTCCTAGCCTAATACCAAGCATTACCTCACAGTCCTTTACCTTTTTGCTAGCGTAAAATGTCACAACTTATTTTCCTTTTCAGTTCAGCTTAGACATTCCAAAATTCTCAACTTGCTGATGGTTTGTTTGAAGGAAGGTCAAACAGTGTAGTTAAGGAAAGTAAATGGCAGTGATACAATTATGCACAGTTTCACATATTTTGTCTGATTTCTGCAAGCTAGTTTTTAAGGACTGGTACAACACTGAGCTGTTGTGCTGCTGAAAAGTCACCCCAGAAAACATTTTGGCTTTGCAGCATAGCTCAGAGATAACTGAGCTGATTTTAATTGGATAAAACAGCATGTCCAGGGCTCCATAAAAGACGTTTTCATTACCAAAACAAATTAATTTTAATCCAGTGGAGATTTCTCTACTCTACTACACTTTACTTATATACCTGAGAGGTATTTGAATCATACTTATCCCTCTTCTTCCTTTGCACTCTAGAAATGTAATCAAATGGCAACTACATTTGCGTCAATCAACATTACCCATTGAGCCCATGGCCTGCTCCCAAGATCCCTGTTTTTAAGTGACAGCAGACCCAACAACAAGCAGGTTGCAAATCATGTTAATTGTACTGATGACTTATAGAAAGTCCTTGCCTCTGGACCTCCAAAGATTTTTTACTGACGCTTGGGTTTTCCAATCCATCGCACCCCATGACAGAAGATGAGCAGAAGGAAAAGATCCAGTTAGAAGTGTGCTGCTGCAGACACAACAGTGAGCACAGTTTGCATCCTGTTCTCTGCCCACCTCCTTTTTTAAGGTTTTTGGAAACAGCAACAGTATGATCATTTTGGCAGCAAAAATGTCTCCCAGAGCAGAGAGTGACAGAGGGTCATTTGCATGCAGAAAAAAGTTTATCTGCGAGCAAATTACCATCAAGAAATACTACTTTCCCTGAAGAGCTCTCATTCTAATTCTACCTGTCAATATCAGATGAGTATCTGACCACACACTGTATTCACTCGGCAACAGTCAGGTAATGATCAGTAGCTTTAAGTTATTTCCTCAAGTACTATTTATATTCTGTCTGCCATTCAGCCTTTGCAGCACGGAGTGGGTGAAAAAAGGTTAGACTTCATTTCTGGGAGCCTCTGAAGACTACTGCACTTCAATAGAGACTCACCTGCACATAGAACAGTTGATCTACAGAAGCATATTTTTCACAGATGGAACACATTAGAATATAAAATGTTATTTCAGTGAACAGTTTCATCCTTGTGCAGAGAAATATGTTATAGATAAGCTTCAAAAACACATACTTTAGCACCAGAGCAGATATAGAAGTTTATGCTGGTGGATAAAAGAACTATAATCTTGTTAGGAGGAGTTATATCATAGATGGGATTTCTTTGAGTATTTAGGCCTTTATTTATAATCTTCATAAATCACCTGAGCAGACAATTCAACTTTGAAAAGCTTAAACTTGCTGAGGACACAAAACTGCATATGTGAAAAAGTAGAACCAAGAGTTACATAAGCAGCTCCCACTACAGAAGGTGAACAAATTGGTTATGGACACCAGCTGACTAATGTCATATTAAAATGGTATCGAGACATCTACAGAAAGGAAAAGAATATAATTGATTGTTTAAAACAGAAAAAATAATTGGGGTAAGGTTAAAGCAGAACCACTATGTGCTATGCATGACCATTCTGTTCTGTAATGTCATTATGAAAGGCTGAAGTATTTATGCAACTTAAGCTTTCATTCAGAGGACACTAATAAAGATTTTCAGTGTCTAAAAGCGTCAGAATGCTTTGAATGAAAACTTTTTCTAAAGTTAAAACTAAGTTTATAATAATTCTAAGTTCATAATAATTGTTAATGCTTAATTACATTAAAAACTCAAAACAATATGTAGACCAAATGATTGTTATTTTGCCTTTTTTTCCCCCTTTTCCCCACATCACACACTCCCCAGAGGTGGTGGTGAATCAAATTCTGTGTTACAGGAAAGTTTCCCAAGTATGTGTGCTTATAACTCTGCCTCAGGCTCCAGCCTCCTAATGACACTGCACAGAGAAGTATTCAGTGAAGCCAATAAAGCTTTAGTTAGCTTCATCTGTCTACCTGGAGACATTGTCAGGACATATTCAAAAGCCTGTTGTGTGACAAAAGGAGAATGCAATGCATAGCAGTATGATGCAGGTGTTCCACAACCTTGTGACTCAAATTGTGTTGGGAAAGAGGTCAAAAATAATTTTTGTAACTACCACTAACACGCAAAAGTTAGAACAAACAGAGCAGCTGGAACAGTTCTGTCTCTGTCCCTTTCACCTGCCAGCAAAGGACAAACACCTGTCTGTCTGGCACAAAGTAAAGCATTGTTAAAGAAAAATCCAAGAAACTCCTCAGATTCACCAAGCAAATAACTCTTTTTATCTTGAACCATGTCTCTACATATAGTTAAAATCATTCAGATACTGTTTCTTTTTAAAATACTTTGTATCCTTCTGAATCAAATGTAAAATTATGTAAACAAGTTACAGAAAGAAAGGAAGAAAGGAAGACCATTAAATAAATAAATCACACACACACCACCAACCTGTTAGATTTTTTAAATATCAGGAAATTACATACCATCCACATACCATGTAGCTTTCTGAAACTGCTCTGTAATTCCAGTGATTTGGCTGGGAAAAAACTCCGCCACCCTCTACTGAAACATTTAATTAAACAATTTTGTATCCACTCAGAAAGGTCACTCACATGGTCTCTTTGTCAAAGCAGTCATTTTCTTTGCATTGTATCTAATTAATTTAAATTTGGTATACATAATTCTTGAATGACAGCCCTTAACACATTTTGAAACTACAGATAATGGACAATCATCCTGCCTCTCTAAGGATTTTCCCACATAGAGAGGATCATTTGCAGCAATCTAACGTGTAAATTTATAGCACAGTCATCACTTCTTATTAACTTCACCTGCAAACACTCAGTGTTCCGTACCCATGGGGTATTATGTGATACTTTGCAGGTGGAGTAAATGGCCTCACGAAAAAGATACTTGTAGCAGATAGCAGAATTTTTCAGTCAGTCAGTACTGATTATTGAGAGCACTGTAAATTTATGCTCTAATTTATATTCATTAATTTTCATTAACTGGTCTGCATAGGCAAACTTTAATGTTTCAAGTCAAAGGAATATACAAAACATTTTATGGTGATCACTGTTTTCACATTGATTACATTATGTAAACACACTGAGGTTGATTTTCCTTCTCCCAAAATCAAAGCTGAATAGAGACTTTTTCAGAGTTTCTTTGAAAGTGTGGTATTTCTCTTTCTTATGAAGGCACAAACATTTCAATTTACTTTGAAATGTAGTCAGGGAGCAGGCAAAAAGGAGGTATAAATCACAGGCACAGAGGAGCCAGTCCAAAATGGGAGGTGAACAGTTTATCAAGATGTGGCTCTTTTCAAAATCTACTTTTAATTCCCAAATACTTCTGGGGTACTGCTGGATGAAAAGCTGGACGTGAGCCAGCAATATGTGCTTGCAGCCCAGAAATCCAAACATGTCCTGGGCTGCATCAAAAGAAGCATGGCCAGCAAGTCAAAGGAACTGATTCTGCCCCTCTATTTTGCTTTGGTGAGACCCCACCTGGAGTACTGTGTCCAGCTCTGGAGCCCTCAGCACAGGAAAGACACAGACCTGTTGGAACAGGTCCAGAGACGGACCAGAAAATTATCAGAGGGCTGAAACACTTCTTTGAGGAAAGGCGGAGAGAGTTGGGGTTGTTCAGCCTGGAGAAGAGACTCCAGGGAGACCTTATTGCATCCTTTCAGTAGTTAAAGGGGTACTTATGAGAAAGATGAGGACAAACTTTTTAGCAGGGCCTGTTGTGATAGGACAAGGAGTAATGATTTTAAACTAAAAGAAGTTAGATTTAGACTAGATGTAAGGAAGAAATTTTTTACAATAGGGGTGGTGAAACACTGGAACAAGTTGCCCAGAGAGGTGGCAGATGCCCCGTCCCTGGAAATGTTCAAGGTCAGGTTGGACAGGGTCTGCGCAACCTGATCTAGTTGAAGATGTCCCTGCTTATTGCAGTGGGGTTGGACTAGATGACCTTTGAAGGTCCCTTCCAAACCAAAGTATTCTCTGATTCTATGATTTACAGATTACCAAGGCATTTCATTCACCTCTGGGCCCACTCCTGGCTCTTCTCAAACACAGCTGGATGCCCAGCAGCCTACCAGCTGTAGGTAGGCACAGCACAGCTGATCTAGTGGCACGTGCTGACACTCCAAGGAAGCACCAGATCTACTGTGCACGTACAAATCAATGGCAATGTATGCATAGTCCTAACAGAAAGGTCAGACTGGAGGCCATGACAGCTCCTTCCCACAGTGAGAAGTTCAGTGATGTGACAGCCTGAAAGACTGGGGACTACCAGGACACACAATCAAGTATATCATAATGGGTTCAGCTGCCTTTTTTATTGGAATCTTACAACTGTAATTGTTGGGTTGTTTCTTCTTTCTTCTGGTTCATCTTACTGGACTCTGGACACTAGGTAATAGTTGAACTACTCTCCTTGTCTTTGAGTATCAAGTGATGTATTTCTATATATTTTATTTTAAATTAAAATAATATCTTTGTCTTGCTACATTTTTCCAACATTAGCTTATCTGTCCAATTCCAGGTAAAGCCAGTAAAAAGGCTGCCACTGCATTCTTGTTGGTAGAGCTTAAGAGAATTTACATGTATTTCCCATTACTGTCTACTTCTGTTATATACAGAAGAAACAGTAATCTTGGAGGCATAAAAAATAGCAGAAAATTGCTGCAGTAATATGTGTAATGTGAAAGAGACCCAGTAAGAGAAAGGGAGCTTTCTTATAATTCTTCTTCCTTGCCTAAGGAACTATTTGTGTACTGGTATAAAAAGCAGTTGATTGTCTTTGCAGATCAATTCCTTTACGATCTTTTAAAACCTTCCAGTATATGATTTTGGGATTGGGAAGCTGACAAACTACATTTTTTCCTGAGTTTATAAATCGGAGGTAACTTTTACTTAAAAACCAAACCTTCTTCCTCTTTAAATAAATATTATTCCCATTCCTCAGGCTTGTTGTGCCATTTGAGCACTAATTAGCTGTTAAATGCAGTAGCAGAAAATATGTTCCATTGAGAGAAATGATGTTAACATAAATCGTAACCATTAATGACATTACAGGAAGTTTATTTTCTCTTTTATGCTGAAGTCCATATATGGTAATGTTAATACAAAGATTTAGTAGAAATACTTTTTGTAGTAGCCACAGAGATATTATTTCTTTTAGAAGGGTTATAGATATTTAATAAAATTTATATATTTACCTTTATAGAGTATGATAAATATTGAACTTTGCTTAAAAAAGACTCTACTAATAAAACAAACAAAAAAATCCCCCAAAAGATATTGACAAACACGGTGTCAAGAATCCGGATCTCTGAATCTGGCTGTTGACTGAGCCTTTTGATTTTCTTTCATCCATATCTGGTGATTCTTATACCACAATTAGAAGTAATATTTTCTGTAAAAATTTCCCTTTTTTGCCTGTATGCACTTGTTCAGGATAAGAGTTAGGGGAGCCTTCTACTGTGTGGCTAAGCTATTTATAAATGGATTTCATTTTAATGCTTTAAAGGAAACATGGCTAATGTTTTCCTTCTACTTATTTCATATTCTTAAAAGGGTTGGCTAAAGAATAACATTTATTTCCTCAAGATAATTCTTAAATTTTATTTTATAAAATGGCCCTGAATTTTTACCAAGTGTTGAATGAAGATGTCTTTAAAATAAGGATTTAAACCAAGATCTCATTAGATATTTGTTTCAATACTCTTAAAAGCATAAACAAAATACTGAAATTAGAAAAATGTAAGAGAGAAGCTCTATTCTGATGTTTGTTTCAAATTTTGGCTTTTCTTCATAGGATGTTTCCAATTATTTGATGATCTTCTTTTTGGAAGAGTGAGTGAGCTTATCTCTTGTTATCCAGAATGTTTTTATTCATTATCTTCTTTCTTTTTACCCTCTTTTCTCCACATTCATTTCCTTAGCTGTGGGATGAGCCCTGTGATCCTGGGATTGGACTTACACTCCTGCCTCAAGACTTACCCGAGTTATTTTCATGCTAGGGTATGCAAGAGCACGCAAGAGAGCAAATTTATTCATCAAGAATCACTTCCGTGGGCTGCTTCAATGACAACTAAAATTCCCTGCTGATACAGTTCAATCAACTCCTCTCTGTACAGTATCCAGTTACATCCCAAATTCCAAACCAGGTATTTTTTTTTCCCCCAAATTTGTATAAGAACCCTCACCTTGAGCACAGGGCAGTGTCAGTCCTGGATTTCACCAGCGCTACCAGTGCCATCACCATTCTTCCAGCCTCTGGGCTGTGACAGGGAAGTACCTTTGAGATACCTTTCTTATGATGTGAAAGCAGTGGCAGCTGATAGCAACAATGAAAGAGGTCATTGCCCAGCAGGCTGGTGTTCCACAACAACCCCCTTTCAAATGCAGCAAGATATAGCTTGAACTCTCTGTTTGGTCCATACTGCAAGCAGTATTAGACCAAAAAGGGTAGAAGCAAGAGTCTTCACGAATAATGGAGGTTGCAGAAATGTTAGAATCTCCTCAGGGAGTGCTCCAGGCCATCTATTTCACATATAGCTGGTCACTGGTCGACTGCATATTTCAGACAAGGTCTGTTATAGTTACTGGTGGGAAATCTTGAGACTTTTCTGACTAACCTTTTCTTAACTTCTTTATATCCCTATAAGTATCCAGGACTGCTAACTGAAAAAAACCAACCAAACCTGTAAACCAAATAAACAAAAAACCCAAACCCATTCCTTTTACTATGTCTTCCCCCTGTCTATAAATTAGGGCCCATATTAGAGAATGATGCCTGCCATTTTCCCCAGATTTATTTCTGTATAGAAGGATGAGAAAAAGGTGGAGGGGAGGAGGGAAATAAACAACTAATTATACCTGAATCTATAGACCTTCTTCCTTCCTTCAGGAGTGCTCAGCTGTCTGAAGTATATCACAGTGGCCACTGATCAAACATCAGCAGGCTTCTTAGGTAATAGTTAAGGATTAAACAGAAAATATAATTCCCAACCTTCTTACAGATTTTGATACCTAAGACTGATACTATTCTTCATCAAGATCCCTTCTAAAGAGCTATAATCCTCAGAGATCATACTTCCATTTGAGCTCAGTTTTCCCTTTGAAATATTTTGCTTAGCTCTGGCACACCCGGGCTTCCTTTAATTATTCAATCCTCCCTAGTAAACTTCTCACAGTAAAATTGTATTTCAAAGGACAAACCTATACAAACAGAAAGGCTCATTTTTGAGCCTAATATATTGATTTTCCATCTGTGTAACCTGTGCCTTTCACAGATACAATAAGATCCTTATTCCTTATTTCCAAAACTGCCAGCAGGATAATCATTTTGATGGAAGTTATGATGTTAAAATTCCACACATTGAGAAAACACTTCGGCTTTCATACTATGATTAGTTGCACTTCTGTGAGACACCAAGAATCACTTTCCCTCTAGTTAAATGAACCATGAAGATGCTAGGTCCTTCAGAGACTTTGATCTCGTCATATTTCATATTTCTGAGTCATTATTTCCTTCTTGAAATAATTTGCTGCTATTATGAAATCAGTTTAGATTTTGCTCTGAAATGATGTCACTATCAAAAACAAAATATAGGCTGTTTTTTCTTTTAATTTACAAGAAGCAAATATCCTTTCTTCTCTCTCTACTACATGCTCAACTAAAGTAAATAACATAAACAAGACCAAAAGAAAGAAGTATTTCAAAAACATTGTGGTTTGATTTTTTTAAAGTAATCCTATAAAGAAAGTAAATTTTAACTGTGGCAAAAAAATCTAACTTTTTCTTGTACAAAGCTAATCAAAGTTTGCTTTTAAATTGCTTTAGCAAAAATGCAACTGATAATATGTAATTTCCACAAAAAACCTCAAAACCTAACCATGACTAATTTGTTCTGTGAAACATTACAGTCAGACTCCAGACTGAATCATGACCATTTTGTGTTCCTTCATTTTTTATGGAACAGTAGGGTAAAGAGAAAAAAACACCCTCTTGGTAATGAAAATTTTTGTATATTGGTTATGGCATAGCTCAGTTAAAACCATGTGCAAGTTTACCACAGGAAGAAGGGGTCAGAAGGTGATAGCCTCCAGACACTCTTGTGTGGCCACACAGGGAGATGACATGAACATTAATGTAATCAGGATTTTTCCCTTAACTACTTACATTTTCCTAAACTACCTACATTTAAAAGTTAAGATGAAGTAATTTATAAATTATGTGACTTATAAGTCATTTAACATCTGGAGAATTTAAGGAGAGATGAAATTCAATTGTCAGTGTCTATTCTAGAGACCAATGTATCAATGGGAGTTAGTTTCTTAGTTCTAGTAGATTTTGCATCAATCCCTAAACCACTCTAAAAAATCCGAAATTCGGATTATGATTCCTTATGGTTCTTTTAATACTTTTCTTATGAACAATATTTACTTTAAATTTCACAAATTGCTTTTAACTGAATAAATGCCATAGAACTGAAACTTGACTATGAATTTGCTACAGTGTTTCCACAAAACAGAATAGTAACAACAAAATTCTTCATCATTACTTCTGCAGTCACTATGATTGAGTCACAACATGAAGTCGATTGCTTTGCATCAGTACGTCACCTAACAAACAGAAATGTGCAGTTATTCAATATACTTTCTTCCTACATCATGAGATTTACAGAAACACTTTCTGAAGTAATTTTATGCCCATTGACTTGGGAAAACAAAAGCACAGATTAAAGACTAACAGGCTTTCAAATATATTTTTCCTTCAACATTTGCTGTCTTTTATGGCTCTGGAAAACAACATGTGAAATTAGTAAATGTGAATTCATTATTCTGGCTAAACAATGGCCAAGCTGATTTCTAAGTTTGACATAATTAATTAAATAAATAAATATTCTCAAGCAGAGGATTAGAATGACAAGATTTGGCCTCAAGCACACTTTACCCTTTTGTTTTAAATCCTTGACGTACCTGTACATAACATTACTATTGACATGTTAGCTACAGCTTGGGGAATAATGAAAATTTCAGATTAATCAATTACAGCTTCCCATTCAGAGGCTGGTAAGAAAGAGTTAATTAGTACTTTTTATCTCAAGATAGGAATTTTTAAGAGTGCCTATGAACTTAATGCAAAATTGATTGAATTGTGGTACGCTACATACAAGATCTGCTTTATTGAAATGGAGTTCATTTTGGCATTAAGATGGAAAGAAGGATAACTTTGAGTTGACAGCTGCAGTTGTACATATTTTCCATCAAAACTCATTTTTTGATGGAAAGCAGTCAGGAAAGCTGCTTTCTATAAAAATTTAAGGTAGGTTTTTAATAAAAAAGGCCTGTTTTATAAAGTCTGAAAACCTAAAAGGAGGTTTGTAGCTACGTAGTACAAGAGGTGAAAGCTGTCTGGAGATCTTTGGCTACAGAACTGAACGACAGTCTGAAACTGTCCATGGGGTACTGTGTTAACCAGTTATGTGTCATTTGTTTCTACACATAGAATAGAATAGAATAGAATAGAATAGGTCTCATTCAGTTGGAATGGACTTACAATTATCATCTAGTCCAACTGCTTGACTAATTCAGGGCTGACCAAAAGCTAAAGGGTGCTGTTAAGGGCATTGTCCAAATGCCTCAAACACTGACAGGCTTGGGACATCAACCACCTCTCTAGATGGAACAGGAGGCCTGTTCCAGTCCTTGACCACTCTCTCAGTAAAGAAATGCTTCCAAATGTCCAGTCTAACCCTCCCCTGGTACAGCTTTGAACCATTCCCACATACCCCATCACTGGATACCAGGGAGAAAGGATAAGCACCTCCCTCTCCACTTCACCTCCTCAGGAAGCTGTAGAGAAAATGGAAAGAACTTGTTTCTTTAGCTTAGCCAAATGAAAGTTGACAGGACATTATTGAGGTAAAAGTTAAAGAATAGCACAAGAACACAATTAAATAGATCCTGTAGTAAGATTCAGAAACACACACTGATAATAAAAAAATTTAATTTCTAACCACTCTGAGGTAAAATTCATGATACATTTTTACACTCTGTGGCACAGGACTTTTTTCACTTTCTAAGATCATCTAGGAGTTTTATTTGGCAAATGTTCTATCATTGCAGGAACTCAGGATATTGGCAACATTCATGGTATTCTGTCTTTCCTTCCTACAGTGCATTAGAGTTACAAATTTTGATCTTCTACTACATAGCGTAGGTTGATTGCAAAAGATGAATTTAGTCTATATTCTGCAAACCCTTCTAATCCAGACTTATACGCAGTTACAAAATTTTGGATGGTATTGTACTATACAGTTCTGTCTTCCTGTTCATGGAAAACTAGCCTAATAATTTCCTTGAAAGATTTCCCAACTTGCTCCAAATTGTAGCTGTCTGTAAGTGTGTCACCCTGGAAACAGAATCACACTGCTTTCTCCCATCTGACATTTGATACTAATTCTAGTAAACAAAAAGCACCATGTCTTTCAGTGCATTTATTTATTTATTTTTAATTTAAAAAGGTTAAAATGGGAACAAATACAACCAACTGAATTACTGTAGTTACTCAGCTGAGTTACTACAGTTACTAGCAATTTTGCTTCATCTTTTAGCTGGGTGTTTTATAGTGACAAAGTTAAAATTGCCTTTCTTCACAAAGACAACAAAACCAGCTTTTTCTCCTCTGAGCAAGTAATGAGATTGAACTCACATCTTATATAAATGTATTTCAGATGTTTAATTATTTCTGAAATGCATAATGGGAGAAGTTAGAGAAAACAGCATTTTGGAAATGGAGGATCTGTATGATATGAGGTACCTGATAGAACCCTTGAAGACTCCCACAGGCCAAGCTGTTTTGCATAGCACTGCTGTTGTCTTCAGAGGCAGATGATCCATCACCTCCTTAGCAGGAGGTATGGGAAATAAGAAACTATATGAGGGGAAAAAAACAGTAGTAACAATAATGACAGAAATAACAACAGCAAAAAAACAATAATAGTGAGTATTTGCAAGCCAGGGATAATGTGTTCTATCTCAATCTTGCTGAGTTTGCAAGCCTTGCAAGGCTGTATTTTGGCACATGCTGAGATTCAAACCGTTCAGCAGACAAAGGAAAACAATAGAATAGAATAGAATAGAATAGAATAGGTCTCATTCAGTTGGAATGGACTTACAATTATCATCTAGTCCAACTGCTTGACTAATTCAGGGCTGACCAAAAGCTAAAGGGTGCTGTTAAGGGCATTGTCCAAATGCCTCAAACACTGACAGGCTTGGGACATCAACCACCTCTCTAGATGGAACAGGAGGCCTGTTCCAGTCCTTGACCACTCTCTCAGTAAAGAAATGCTTCCAAATGTCCAGTCTAACCCTCCCCTGGTACAGCTTTGAACCATTCCCACATACCCCATCACTGGATACCAGGGAGAAAGGATAAGCACCTCCCTCTCCACTTCACCTCCTCAGGAAGCTGTAGAGAAAATGGAAAGAACTTGTTTCTTTAGCTTAGCCAAATGAAAGTTGACAGGACATTATTGAGGTAAAAGTTAAAGAATAGCACAAGAACACAATTAAATAGATCCTGTAGTAAGATTCAGAAACACACACTGATAATAAAAAAATTTAATTTCTAACCACTCTGAGGTAAAATTCATGATACATTTTTACACTCTGTGGCACAGGACTTTTTTCACTTTCTAAGATCATCTAGGAGTTTTATTTGGCAAATGTTCTATCATTGCAGGAACTCAGGATATTGGCAACATTCATGGTATTCTGTCTTTCCTTCCTACAGTGCATTAGAGTTACAAATTTTGATCTTCTACTACATAGCGTAGGTTGATTGCAAAAGATGAATTTAGTCTATATTCTGCAAACCCTTCTAATCCAGACTTATACGCAGTTACAAAATTTTGGATGGTATTGTACTATACAGTTCTGTCTTCCTGTTCATGGAAAACTAGCCTAATAATTTCCTTGAAAGATTTCCCAACTTGCTCCAAATTGTAGCTGTCTGTAAGTGTGTCACCCTGGAAACAGAATCACACTGCTTTCTCCCATCTGACATTTGATACTAATTCTAGTAAACAAAAAGCACCATGTCTTTCAGTGCATTTATTTATTTATTTTTAATTTAAAAAGGTTAAAATGGGAACAAATACAACCAACTGAATTACTGTAGTTACTCAGCTGAGTTACTACAGTTACTAGCAATTTTGCTTCATCTTTTAGCTGGGTGTTTTATAGTGACAAAGTTAAAATTGCCTTTCTTCACAAAGACAACAAAACCAGCTTTTTCTCCTCTGAGCAAGTAATGAGATTGAACTCACATCTTATATAAATGTATTTCAGATGTTTAATTATTTCTGAAATGCATAATGGGAGAAGTTAGAGAAAACAGCATTTTGGAAATGGAGGATCTGTATGATATGAGGTACCTGATAGAACCCTTGAAGACTCCCACAGGCCAAGCTGTTTTGCATAGCACTGCTGTTGTCTTCAGAGGCAGATGATCCATCACCTCCTTAGCAGGAGGTATGGGAAATAAGAAACTATATGAGGGGAAAAAAACAGTAGTAACAATAATGACAGAAATAACAACAGCAAAAAAACAATAATAGTGAGTATTTGCAAGCCAGGGATAATGTGTTCTATCTCAATCTTGCTGAGTTTGCAAGCCTTGCAAGGCTGTATTTTGGCACATGCTGAGATTCAAACCGTTCAGCAGACAAAGGAAAACAGCACCTGATATGACTTTCTATAAGTCTTTTTCACAGATTGCAGTAGAAAATTGAATTTATATGCTGATTTAAAAAAGAACTAAACAAAAAAAAAAAAAAAAAACCACAACACCCACACCCAAAAAAGCATCCATTAAGAATAAGGTATGTCAGAAAACACAGTGATTGATAATGTAATTAGAACCTGAAAAATGGGTTTAATATTTTTCCTAGAACTTTTTTTTTTTTTTTTTTTTTTTTTTTTTTTTTAATTTTTTTGCTAATTTAAAAAAAAAAAAAAAAAAAAAAAAAAAAAAATCCGAACACCAACACCTAAAATGGAACCCAAAACTTAAAAACCAGTATTAATGCTAGAGATGAATGTGAATCATTTTTTATCCGTCTCTGACAGTTTCTATTCCCAGTTTCTTCAAGATGCTGCAGTCTCCCCAGTACACTTTTGCAGAGGGAACAGACTTGCATTCTATTTTATGCCCTGAATTTGGCAGATTATGATTAGCTCTAAAGAATCCACTCTGCCCTTATCTTCTATGTTAATATATCATAAAGCAGTAGCACAGCAACCTGACAAGAGTTACACATTCCCATCTGCCTGAGAATATAAAAAAGTGGAATTCAGGTCAAAGTAGGAAGACTGAATTCTGTCTTTCCTGAATGTTTTCAAGGATACCTTCAGGAAATATGTTGCCTAATGTTTCTCAGTTCATTTGCTTCTGTTCTCTGACTACTTGTGGATAATAAAAAGCCCTAAGGAAGGAGACGTAAAATTAGTATTTGGAGTTATATTTCCCTTGCTTAGTTGATGAAATTGTTCAGCATCTCATCCAGAGTGCTATGAAGTTTTGAATCCCACAGGCATTTCAGCAATTTTACTCTCACCGAACTGCTCCTTCCAGTGGCGTGACAATGAACTGAAGTTCACAGATTATTGTTCCAAGGTTTACAGCTTGAGCTGGGGACCCACAACATGGACAAATGATACTTTGCAGATGTACAGTCATGTGACAGCTTGCTTTGCTATTTGAAGATGTTTAATTTCATGCTAATTAGAAACCAAAGGCAAAAGAAAACCAAAAGCACTAACAGACAGTAATGGTGTCAAGGAGGATTTGCGTTTGGTATTAAAATTTGCTTGTGTATGTGTCATAGGATTAGAAGAAACTTCATACATTCTCTAGCCCATCCTCCAGATCAACATATACATAAATTATTTCATGTAACCTGGCTGTAAAAGTTTTAGATGATGAAGATCCCAAAACATCAAGGAAAACTCACTCAGAATTTACCCAAAGCTGTTACAAAATATTTGCAGAAGAGGTCTTGGATTAATTGCTGTAATCCAGTATCATTTTACTAAACTGAGAAAAATATCTTGGAATCATTTTTCTGCTAACATTAAATGTGAAAAAATTGCAAGAGTATTTATTCATGAGATACTGTTACAGCTTCACCCCAGTATAAAAGTTACAGAGAGTTTAGACTCTTAAGAACAGCTTAATCCTATCCTTAAAATGGATTTGGCATAGCTGATGAAACAACCTTGTTATGATCCTACACAAAGACATATTGAAACTGGGACAAACACTGGCAATACACAAACTCTTGAAGCGCAACCCAGCAAGCAGTGGGTAGAAAACACAGGACAGAAGTACATAAACTGCAAAAGTGACCCAAAGAACCTCATGTACTCACAACACTATTCGAAAGGCAGTGGTAAAGAATAGTCTTTGACTTTCATAAAGAAAAAAACACATACCTTGCTGGTTACCTCAGAATACTCTGTAGTTCTCTAGAATTTTTAATTATCTTTGGAACCACAAGTTAAGAGATCATTAAAAATTAAAAAGTTAGAAGATGTCTTCTTTTTCATTGAGCATTTTAGAAGAAATATTCAGTAACAGCAAGTCACAGTTGGCTGCTTTGTCTGTTTTTGTGATGGGGTATGATTTCAAACATATTACTTCCAACTCACAATGAAAAGGAGTAGCTGAGAGACCAGAAGAAATTACTAAGAAATACTGATGATGAAAGGACTCTATGTATGAGGCATGCTAGTGACACATGGACAGTTTAAGCTCAGTTCAGAAGACTAGGTGAACTGCTGGAAGAATATCACTGCCCAGCTGTTGAAAGGACATCTAGTCAGGTGAAATCCTCAACTTTCTTCTTTAACTGTCTGAATAATGCCTGACAATTCCCCACATTCAATCTCTGAGAAAATCCTAATAAAACTGAATGAGAGAAATACGAGAGAACAGACATTGCTACTGAGCCTTTTTCTGCACATACAGCCTACGTACTTGATACCAGCAAAAGTTTGCTTGTACAAAAGAAACAGCAAGTTATTTGATTTAGCTCTGAGGCTAGCTAAATTTCATGTTTCATTAGACCAACGTTGCTTCAAGAACCGTCTGCATAACTGTAACTAATTTTTTGAGAGGACAGCCCAAAGACTAATAAAAACTTCATAAATGCAATGGATAAATAACTCATAAAAGCAAAAGACAAATAGCCTGGGCAAGAAACAAAGTTGCTAAATTGTCCAGGATGATTATATATTTTGGTTTTAATTCACAATGGAGAAGTAATTTACAGTAAGCAGCTGGAAGATGCGAGAATATGGAAGAAAGCATAACAGGGTGGCACTAGGAAAAATACTTAATTTTCTTCCCTACAGCAGTAAAATTCTATAGTCAGCACTGAAGAAAATGACTTTTCTATGGTTATGTGTCATTGTTATGAGAAGGAAAATAAATCAGCTTACACCAGGTGTCATTCAGCAGCAGCTGGGCTGCTTTAGGTATCTGTACTACCTACCCTTATGCTTACCTGAGGTATAGCTGTGCTCCACTGCAGACAGTGGAAACCCACCTGAAAAAAAATGCAAGTAATTGTCTTTAGAATAACTCCAGACATTTTCAAAATTTTAAAATAAACTTATGTCCTTAATTAAATTACTCCTGATGTTAACATGTGTTCAGAAGTCAAAATTTCTGTTACCCATATCCATCTCCCCCAAATTCATTTATTTTGACCATTTCTGGGGGATGAGACTTTTGTACAGGCGTAATCAGTTCTATTTTTGCTTGATATCCCTTCTAAAGAAAAAATCCTGTGATTTATTCATAGCAAAGTAAGCCTATTAAAGTGTCAAAGGTTGAGAAATGAGAAATACTGGTACACTCATCAAAATGTTTTTAGTTGGGACATGTTGTGTTACAGTTTAAAAAGAGATTAATTGAAAGGGATTATTTATAGTGACTGTTTTCAGATAGCCTGATTGTAATTTAACTTGCTTATGTGGGGTGTTTTTGGGGTGGGTTTATGGGAAGCTGATTAATACACACAGCTGTCCTGGTGGTAGCATGCAGTTTCCATTAAAAGTCATTACTGTATTTATAGTTGGTACCATCACTATTGACAGTGATTAGGAAAAGAATCTAATGCATCTATGATTAAAATAAAATTGATAAGACACTTTTATGTAGTGCACATGGACATTATTTTTAGCTTAGTGATTTATGGAATTGTATCAGTGTTTGTTGATATTACAAAATGAAAAGTAGCTCTGAACATTCAACAATGGAATAGTTCTCTGTTACAGAACTGTCTATCTATTCTTCTTTATAGACCAGACTAGAAAACCACTTATATTTACTATGTTTGTATCTCTCTGATAATAATACTTGCCATAAGCAATTTTTTAAAATTTTCTTCAGGAATTTAATTTGTGAGTGATAAGTATAGAACATGAAGTGTAAGATCAGCCTTAACCTTTCTTGCAGAGAAAGTACTTACTGCTATGAAAAACTTCGTAAAATCGACTGCTGAATTTATATATTTATATGGAAAGGGTTTACATATTCAGCCTTCCTTTCATTAGCACTTGTTGTCCAAAGCTGTACAGTGCTTTGGCATTACAGGGAAATTGAACCATTTTTCTTTCTTTTCCTTCTTTTTTTTTTTTTTTTTTTTTTTTTTTCAGTGCTATATTTGCATGAAGATTGATCTCACAGTAAGTCACTGCTCAGTCTAAGAATGGGTGGGATCATTTACTTGCACATGTTTAGCTCCAGGAGCATGGCTTATTTATGCTTTTGTGTATTAAGGGAAATTTAACCCTTTTTTTTTTTTTTTCTTTTTTTTTTTTTTTTTTTTTTGTTTTGTTTTGGTTTGGTTTTGGTTTGTTTTGTTTTTTTAAATCAACAGTATGCTTAGTCAGAAAGTTCAGATACTCAGACAGGTAACCAATATTCTTCAAGTAAAAATATTCATTTATTTATGTTTCTTTTTAATTACGAACTCTCATGGGTTTGTTATTTCTAATTGCTGTATTTTCCTCAGCTTTATAAAATCATCCAATTAAATTTACATCTTCTCCCCACTGCAACTCGATAACCTCAAAACAGTTCGTATGAATCAAAAGAAATGCAGTGTTGGATAAAACATCAAAACAAAATTTAGAGGAGATAATGAATTAGATTCAATATATTGTTTGCTTCACTGCCTTAATCCTGTGAAAACTGGATGTTAAGAAAAAAAGTTCTTTTTAAACATCATGCTGTTTTTTCAGATATTGTGTCCTAGCATGCCAGGAACAATTGCAGCCTTGTATTGTGATCATACACAAAACTTGATTAATTTATGCTATTTTTTGCTGGTCCAGCTCCAGTTGAAATCAATAGCAAAACTGGTTTTGGCTTCCAGAAGAGCCAAGAGATTGTTCTTGGATCTGGTACAAGGAACACTGGGACCATATTTCCTCTGAACTATTGTTATACTCCAACATGGTCTCAAGCAGCCCAGACCTGTTTCAGAAACTACCTTTCGTACTAGATGTCTATCCAAGATCTTAACTATTAAATAGGTTCTGGCAGGTTCATCACGATTGTGTATTATCACTATGGGCAGATTAAACAAGAACTCAGGCAGTTGCATTCTTGTATCTCACACGCCTCAGCAGTGCTGTACATCCTGTTCTGAGCCGCTGTTTGGTGTCTGTTTAAAAGCTTTGCTGCCAACACCAGCAACTGAAACTGCCCTTATTTTAGTCAACTTCAGTGTATGCAGTCTATTTCACAAATGCATAGGCAAGAATGATTCTACTTTGTAGACTAAGAATAGTAACTTGACTGCAATTAAAGTATAGTTTCAGAGCTACTGGCTGCATGAGGTAAATGTTGGCCCTTCAGAATCAAGCTTCTATTTCTACATCTAACCTTTAAGAAACAGATATTTTCCTTTATTAAACCCAGACTGTCAGATATCAGAAAGGAATTGTGTGACACAAATATTATACTGTCAAAGCACATAATGGAGACCATAACACTCGTGTTGTTTTGCTCTTCCCTGAATTCTTAAAGTCGCTAATGATACCCCTTGGGAACAGAAACTACAGGTCCATCCTTTATCACTGACAAGAAACCATTCGTTAACTCTGATTTTATCTTTGTCTATGGAGAAGATTTGTTTTTGTAGTAGTCTTTCAGGAAACAATGCAGATTCTCAAATTTCATTAAGATTACAGGTCACTTTTTGTTTTCTTAAGCAAATGTCAGTATCTACACTACAAAAAAGAAAAGAAGTCGACAGAAATAAACACTGATGTTGACGCACAGCTCCTTATCCCAAGGATTTTCAGAAACATTCTGCAGTTATCTTGAAAGAGAATACACAGTAATAGTTCAGTCCTAGTCTTTATTATGCCATCTGTGATTCATTCACACAGCAGTCAAGATATGAATCAGTGAATGTAACTGATTGTCCCTCTTACCTTTGAGTTACCTTTGTGGGTTCCGTCAAATTACACTAATAACCCAAGAAATAGGTTCTGAAGCAGACACATAGAAATTAATCCTATTTTACAATCAAGAGAGCAAGTGAGAACTCAGCTGAAGTTAATAGTATCAGAACAGGAATGTCTGAAAAAATGAGCCTACGCTCTACTTTCCCCAAGAAAAAAAAAATGAATAAAATGTGAAATTGTTATCAGCAGTAGCTGTAATGCTTTATTTGAACAATTAAAAAAATATCTGTAAAATAAAAACTGTTCATACCTGTTATTCTGGGGTCAGCATGATAGCATAATTTGCTACCAGATTTAAAGTTTATGTTTGGTTATTGGGATTCAGAGCTACTATTTGATGATTCTTACTGTCAGTGAATAAAGTACAGTTCCACTTAGAAATATATATACATTACGAATATCCCCAGACATTCATGTGAATGTTTGTTGCTGAAGCTGAGAAAATCTCTAAGAATCACTGACTTAAAAGCCCCAAATTAGACAGAATAGAGAATGGAAACCAAGTTCTGTAATACAAAGAAGCAACAATTTGACAAGATTGTAACACAGTTCACCCAAACTGAGTGGTAAAATGGCAATAGTAATTAAAAGTAAATTTTAGAGACACAGAAAGTAAAAAATATGTCACCAACCATAGATATCAAGTATGACATACAGAGTTGATAAAGCTGGTAAGGATCGCTAGAATGTCAAGTTGTTGTCCATTTTAAATGTATTTCTGGAATTACCTCACAGACTATACAAATCTTAGGAAATCCATTGGACTAGATGAAGATGATAAGTTACAAAAATGTATTAAAATAAAAGAATATTCATGTAATACATTTATTCTAAGTATTTCTGTACCATAATTGCAATAAATCAATGATATTAAAAAAAAAGAAAAAATAATTCAACAATTCAACTTGAAATTAGTCAATATTTAAGAAAGGTGAGCAATTTGGTACACAAGGCCTGAATAATCAGCTCACAAATGTCTATAGGATAAGAGAAGATATTTCAAAGCCCACTTACACTATTTTTTTAAAACTTAAATTAGGCAAAAAGATTTAGAAAGCAGCGCAGAGTAGCCTTAGAAAAGATGAGATAAAAAGTTTAGTGGGTTCACTGGTCTGTCTAGATGTAAGAGACTTATAGGGATTTGGTGTTGTATGAAGTTCTGATTAAGATATAATATAATACATGCAATCTTTTATACACCGACTAAGAGGTTACTGAAAATGAATCCTATAAGATAGCCATCGTTAAGGAACCATCAAGAGAACCAAGTATTAATCATGAGGCTGACAATGGTAGTAATATACCTTTTGTTATTCAGAATTTACACCAAAAAATAAATTCAACAAAAACATATTGCTGAGACACAAAAAATGATGGAGCAGAAAACAGGGAGGGATCCATAACCAGTGATTTGGGTTAACTTGGGCCAAGTCTTTGTCATCAAACAGAAAGTATTCATCTAGCAATGAAGCCACACAAGCCACAGTTACAGAAGTGATGAGTGCTGATGGAAGAGCTTTGGGAGAAGTTACTTTTATGCTTTGTCCCAGAAATCTTTCTCAAAGTTGTTACTACAGCAGCCAAGTAACTGTTACACATGGCTCCTTATGTGATGAGGCAGAAAACAGAATTAACAGCTGTACTGAATGTGTAAACAATGGAGAACTTTGATTTCTAAGTCATTGACTAATTTAGAGAAAGACTAAGCCTTTTACTTCTAAGAAATTTTCACAGATTAGCTCACCACACCCCAAAAAACCTCTTAAATTGAGGATTATTAAATTCCTTAATTTTGCAGGCAAATTAATATTAATTTCTAAATAGCAATCTCAAAGTCACTCAAAACTCTTGCCTATAAACATATTTTCTTTACAGATTTATCTATAGAAATCCACCGTAGAATTTTCCCTCTAGACAGACTCCTGTATGGAGAAGAATTCAATTTATGAGAAGCTTCATTTTTGAAGACAAAAATTCGATAAAGCAGCCATCCCCACTAAGCTGTCCTACTTAGCAGTCTTCAAATAGTTGGTTTGCTCTGCTTTCTACTACTGTGTGAGCTTTGGGCATCAAAAAAAGTATATATCAAAATAATAATGTTCTAATGGCTGATGTGGTCTGCATGTGATGTCTTGCCCATTCTGGGGTAAAGTTTCCTGGCTGAATTTTTAATTCAAAATTTGAGAACAATACTTTCTTCTATCTAGCAGAGCCTGTCTTCAAGATATTAGGAAAAATAGTAACTTGGAAAATCTATTTTGGATTTATGCTACATGAATTCCTTGAAATATGTCATAGATATCTGGCATCTGTTTCAGAAAATAAACCCACCATGTATTTTTGAAAAAAGCTGGAGAGCTCTTATGTGGATGAAAAGGTTAATTTTCTTATGTTCTTCTTATGTTCTGAAAGGATACTGCATTATATGTTTATAAAAAATTAAATGAAATCTATAAATGAATGCAAGTAAAAAAAACCCAACCCACAAATCAACAAAAACTCCTAGCAATGACTAGTCATTCATCATGTATCTTAGGCTAAAGAGAAAAAAAGTGTGTTAATACAAATTTAGAGAAGGAAAAATAGGTAATGGGACATGATTTTGAATAAGTTCTGTGTTGAAACTAGATAAACATCTGAATTACCATTTTCTGGAATCTTTCATCCAGATAGAAATACATTACTCTAAAATCCTCAGATGGATCCTACTGGCAATGCATAATTTTAAATCATGTTTATTCTCAAGGAAGTAATCCCTATCACATCACAACATTGTGAAAATTGATCAGGAAATGAAAGTTGACCAGGAAAAACAATGAAAAAGAAACATGCATTTTAAAACAATTGCAATTACAAGCTACAAAAAAAAAAAAAAAGGATCCATCCCTCATTGCATATATATTCTAGTTAAAGCTGTTGATGTGAACACAGCAAGGGTAAACCGAATTTCAATTTTGCATCTGGACAGTAAATCCTTCAATAGCCTTATATTTTAGGAATGATGCCTTGCTGTAGATATAGCACTGAAAGGAAGCAGTTTGCAGTGTTACCTGTTGTGAGGGATGCTTTATGAGTACATTTACCTTGCATTTTGGGCTGGTTATAGCCTTTAATTCCTGTCCTAAACTGAAGTGTTGCTGCACAGCTAATAAACATAGATGGATGAAATTATCCTTGTATGCAGAATATAAATCAATTTGTAGCACTCTTCGAGATGCTTACGGGTGAAATATGTCATGGAAAATTATCACAGTATTGTGTGAGCATCAGTCCTTCTTTCTGTTATTCCCATAAGTTATCCATAATAGCATCATCTTATGATCAGACAATGACAATATATACTAGACTGAAGCATCAGGATGTTTTTTTACCTCAGAAGAGGGTGAGATCAAACCTCATTTCAAAAGTATTGATTGATTTCAAGCTGCAGTTTGGATTAATGGCAAAATAAGAGCATGATGGTTTGGGTTATGATGAAAAAAAATTGAAAAAAAACCCCTAACATAGTGTACAGGTATAGGAAGAAAATACAAAATAAGACATTGTAGTATGATGAATAGTTTAGGTGCCCACTCAAATAATCATCATACTAATAGATATCAGTAGGGCCACAGACAGAAGATGGAGTGGAAGGATTATCCCCCTCTGTTCAACACTCCAGAGTACATCTAAATACTGCATCCAATTTTGAGCCTCCCTCACGGGAAAAACATTGAAAAACTGGAACAAGTTCAGCAGAAGGCCTCAAGCTGGTTGAGTATGGAGCACTTTGTTTTATGAGGAGATGCTGAGGGACTGGGCCTTGCTCAGCCTGGAGATGAGATGACTTTGAGGGGACCCAACAGCAGCCTGCCCATGCCCAAGACTAGGTTACCAAAAGCACCGAGCCAGGCTGCCCCTGCTGTGCACAGTGGGAGTACAAGGTGCACCAGGCTCAAGTTGAACGAGGAGAGGTACTGATTAGGTGTAAGGAAGTTACC
Organism: Calidris pugnax; assembly: GCF_001431845.1. Classification (NCBI taxonomy): domain Eukaryota; kingdom Metazoa; phylum Chordata; class Aves; order Charadriiformes; family Scolopacidae; genus Calidris; species Calidris pugnax. The sequence continues at coordinate 10,360,700 of NW_015090830.1, read as the reverse complement.
GCCATAGTGAAAATACTCGAGCGTTGGAGGTTTCCCAGGAAGGCTCTGCAGTTTTATCCTCAGAGTTTTTCAGTCTGACTAGGTAAAGCCCTGAGAAACCTGGTGTGAATTCAGTCTTGATCAAACTTTGAAAAGGAGACTGGACAAGAGACCTCCTGAGATCCCTTCTCACTGCAAGAATTCAGTGATAATGGCACTGCAGGGATCGCAGCATATCACAATGATCTGCCTAGAGGCCCATGTAACCCCACTGATTCCTTCAAGCTCTTGACACCTGCCAATCTGACCACAAAGTAAAGTCTATTAGGGGTGAGAGGTGGTCTACTGCAGTCTGAGAGTACCTGATGGAGATCAGTGAAGGATCTTAAAAAAAATCCTTAGGTTTCAAAATAAGCAGAAGAGACAGAGTGCATTTTTCTCCATGGAAAAAACAAAACAAAACAAAAAAACCACACCCCCCCCCAAAACCCAAACAAACAAAAAAACAACCCACAGATACAACAGTAAAAACAAGAGCAAAACATGAAAGCAATTTCATTGAGACTGGAAAAATATTCAGGTATACAAAAGTATTTTTAAACAGCCAAAGATGACATAAATGAGTGACAGTTCTCTCACATTAACTCTGCACAGCTGAAAGTTGGATGTTTAAAGCACTCTCTCAAAAAAGTCCTATCTATATCTCTATCTACCTATCTGTTTATATTGATATCTATATAATCTGTTATCAATCTATATACACACATTGAAACACTTTCAGAGACAGAGGATGTGTCTCAAATCTCTTACTAAGTGCTCAAAATACTGTATTATTTTGAGCCCTGGGCATCCTGGCTTTGTGAGAACTGGCAGGACATCTTTTTCTTCTGTCAAAATTAATTCTTAAAGAAGTATTTCAGCAAATTAATTATTTTTTTTCTTTTGTGGTATTTTTTTCCCCCTTAAATAGCTGCTAAAATCCTATTCCATGCTCAAAGATATAACACAATGATCTGGTTGTCATTAGTATCTGAACAAACCAAATGGTTTGATGAAATTTGAAAAAAAATACCCCTGTTTCTCACATCTTCCTACCATTGTTTCCTGACAGCCAGAATGGCCAGGACCCATGTTTCCATGTGGAAAATATTTCCAGTTCTGCTTAATCCCACACCACACAGTTCTGCCATCTCCTTTGCAACACCTCTGGTGTATAAAAGACTCTGTACTTAATCCTGTCAGTATGAAAAAAATAAATAAAAAAAAAGAATAATAATCAAATAATAATAAAAGAAAAAAATAAACACTTTTCTTTGCTGGGTTAATTTTTTGCTGGTTTAATGAACAGACTAGCTTGACTTTAGGTTATGCGTACCAGAGCCCATCAGGAGCGTAGAGAGGAAGAAAGCAAGCGAGGGCAGAATGGGGCGTTTCCTCCACTTTCATTGGGAGTGTGGTGTCAGATCCACTTGGCCATTTCAACTGACTCCACCTAAACTGATTTAAAATGCAGGTTTAAGGACAGCTAACCCTGCTGTGAGAGGTATCAGTCTATCCACATCCACCCAGCCTAGCCTGTTGTAGCCATCAAACTTGTGTCTTTTGATACAATGTTCAGTTAAATGCATGCTTTTTACATGTTACATCACTTCAATAAACACTCATGCATGTTCCTCTCTGTATAATACCATGTTCATCATATTGTATCACTGACAGAATTGGCGCAAATTAGTCTGGATGGAAATGAAACACTACCTTGGTTCCTTGTGACCATTTGCCTCACAATCTTCTTCTTACTGCTCCACTCCAAGTAAATACACTTGTATCTACTGACCCAGCTAGTAAGGTCAATATGCTATATGCATACTCTTTTTGGAATTCCTGCTTGGAAGACAGGCAAAGGTTCTTTGCAAATGTACCTGTTAATTTAAATATTTTTTGTTGTGTCAAGACTGCCTTTTTATTACAGTCTGAAATCACCCCACAACTTGATCCGATTCTTTATGGACTTTTCTCCTTTTCTGTCACACAGAGAAATTCAGATTTATGTTTTTTGGGGGGTGTATTTAATAACTTCTGGTGTAGAAAATGTAGTCTCAGTATCTAAGGCAGCCAGGGAAAAGATTCTTCACACAGACCAATCTAACTTGTCAAGTTAACTGAATTTTGCAGATTATTTTACTTTTTTTTTGTTATGAAACAGGTCTCTTAAGAATAAGCAGGTTATGTTTTGGACACATGGTCCAAGCAGGCTTTTCTTACTCAACCATATTATGCCACTCTAACAATGGTGTTCAGTTGTCGCTTCCCTTACAATAAATGCTTGATATTATACTATAATTTATTTCTAAAATAGGAAAGATGACAGATTACAAGATTATTTTAACCCTACTAAGGTTTTAAATGTATTACTGAAAATATTTTTTGGTCTTCTGTTGTTGTCATTATTGTTATTAGTCTGGGTTTGATTTTGGCTGATTAGTTTTATAAAGGCATAAAATGCATTTGATGATATCAAGCAGTGTGTTGCTTTTGAAAGATGGGTTTATATAGTCTGCCTTTCTTGCAAGCAGTATATAGACTTTAAAATAACAGTTCTTAATAATAATCGTTTTCCTTTACAATAATAACACACACATTATTTAGCCTAAACAACTAATCTTGCACATTGTTATATAGTTGAAGATTTGTAAACTTACCTACTCCCCAACCTAGAAAGGTATTTAAGCACAAATCTTAAATGGAACTGCTAGTACTTAAATTCATTGCTGAATTTGGCCTAAAAGTAAGACACTAATTTCATTTAAACGAGTAATGCTCTGGAGATTGACATCAGCTGGACCTGGATTTTTATGAGTCTCTCACTTATTTCTTCCACCAATGTCAAGTAAAGCAGATTATTGCTTCCTTTATTAATTAATAAAAGCTTTTCATGTGCTTAATGATGCAAAAATTGGCTCATACTAAAAAATATCCTGTCACTTGAAAAGATACCAGTGATGTTACCCACTTGGTAACAAGCCCTGACAATTTTCTGTTGCAGGAATAATTGAAGGTATTGAAACCTATTTAAACTGTTCCTTGATTCAAACATTCCAAAAAACCTGACTATAATTTTTAGTTGGCAAGCTACTGATTTTACAGAGAACCTAGACAACGTGATTTTTCTGCAGGGCTCTGACTTAAGCTGCTGTTGAACAGGATAGTAGCAAAGAAACTATCATAAGCTCCACGTCTGGCTGTGAGGGTATGATGGCATTGCAATTCTGCTGATCTGTGTGAGGAGATACCGAGAGCAGGTCAGAAGACAGTTTGGAGGCAGGAACCTTTTGTTACGGTTTAGTTTCCAAGTCGGTTTGTTTGTTTGTTTTAGATAATTTTTTGTAGGAATCTGATTATTACTGAAGACCAGATAATGCACCTGCATAAATGGAGCTAACAGTTATATCCCCATGGTTCTAAATTGTTTTCCTTGGCCTTTTAAACACAGCCAGAGCTAAGTACTTTGGTCCCAGTCCAACAAAGCACCTAAACATTTGTTTAACTTTCCTCAGTGCTTACAGGACTTCACAGATGATGCAGGTTGACTTGCTGCATCAAGACAAAATTGTTCAACAACCTGGAAGGAGTAACCTGATGAACTGCCTCCACAGGCCCTTCTATTCATCAAGTTCACATAGTAGTCATACCTTCTAGATTTATAATAGTTAATATAATTAATCCCATGATAATTACTGCAGGATATTAGTAGATTTAATAAACCACATTCCCAAATCAAGAGCTAGGGTTTTTTAGACTTCATTCCAACACATTTTAAAATAAACTGCTTAGGTAAAAAAATGCCAATAACAAATTAAATTAAACTCATAGTTACTATTAACAGAACACATTTATGTTTGTACCAAAGCTACTTTCTCACAACACTCTATTAATGCAGCTTCCTGTTCCAGAAAGCCAGGAAACATGGAAATGTGTAACATAAAACTTACTAATTTTTCAAATTTAGCCACATATTTCATGTGCTCAGTAATAGTAACCCTTTAGTTTTAAGTGAAGCTGAGGAGAATATTTCCCCTTTAACCAAACTTTTTTTACTGTTCCAAAAGCTTTAGTCATAGATTCTTTAACTGTACATCTCTAAAGTTAAATCATAATTTAAAAAAAACAGAGTTACTGAAGTGCAGATACTGCTTGGATTACTGGAGATATGTAAAGGAAAGAAAAACTGTAAAAATATATTTATAAACAGTAATACAAGAGAGTTAATGATTTGGAATGCATAAATACAATAGCTTTATTTCATTGTAATATAACTGCACACTTTTACAGGATAAAATATGTTTAAGAGCAAAACCTAAACAATTTACCATGAAGAATAATGCCCATGCATACCATTAATTTTTCCAAAACAGCAGGGGCAAAAAAAATAATGCAATACATATTTCAGGTTTTACATTAGATTCTCACACACAGGGAAAAAAAGGGCCATCTATTTTCCAAAAACAATGAGAAATAAGTATTACTGATTTTTACCTAAGCATGCCTGCAAAACAATACTTCTAAAAATGCCTTTGGACTAATAAAATATACAACAGACATTTGTATAGATGTTTTGCTCACCTAAATTCTTAATTAAAATCTTGGCTTTTGTCACTGCTCTCTGATGAGAGAACATGCATGGAGGGATACAGCGCCTTCCCTCTGGGGAATTCAGTTTAAAACTGCCTTAGTATTTTCATGGAAACCATTGAGCTTTAGCCACCAGTCGAGAATTACCACCTTATAATGTTAGGTTATAATTGTCTAAACTGGCTACTTGTGTCTGGTCTGTCTGAATCACGGGCAGATGGGAACAAATGAGGAGGAAAAGAAGCGTTTGGTCACTGCTGCAATCCCTCCAGGCCTTTTCTATAAGGCGGAAGGTGAATTTCCCTAACAATTAGAGGCAGACGCTGTGTAAGGTTCAGGCATTTGTCTGTGATGTCATAACAGTGTTTAAGCTCCTCTCCCACTGCAGACAAACTGAATGTCATTCATTTTGTGGATCGTGAAATTTGGATTGTGTAAACATGATATACACAATTATATGGACAGAATGGACATAGCTGAACAGGTATACAAAGGTTAACATTAAATTTGCCTGCCCAGGTATAAGCATTGAAAGATCCATGATCATGAAGCTCAGAGATTATTCTATTTTACTGAAGTATTTGCAATGGGATGTTAATACAGCAAAACACACTTTTCTTAATGAAAGCAATGCACATCATCTGTTTAAATATTTTGTTAACTCAAGACGTTAATTACTTAATCTTGTGCCAAACCCCTGTAATTGGACCTACCTATAATATGAGCTAAACAAATTTAGTTCCACCTTCATAACTAGCTGTTAATACAAACTTGTCAGTTTTACCTTTTCCCTTGAAAATCTTACTTCAGTAAATTCACACCACAACAACAGGTTCTTCAGAACTGTGTGCTGAGGGGAACCTGAGGGGAGTGATATACTAAGAAATCAGCCGTTATGGTTTTTTTTGTCTGGTAGATTTTCTGTTGATTGAGGTAAGAACAGTTTTTACCCATCGCTGCTTTGCTGATATTGGGCAATAACACAGTCATACCACAGCTGTGCATGTCATCCAAACAATATCAGATCTACAGATAATTATCTAAAATCTACAGATAATTATCTAAAATCTATTATCTACAGATAATTGATTTAATAAGGACAAGTGTCTTAGAGGAACCTAGCTATTCCCTGACACCTCCCAAAAAGCTGTTAATGTTCATAGTGATCTTTCATTAATATAGTTTCCAAGCTAAATCTAAATGTTAAGCCATAATTCCATCTGTATCATTCTTATCTAGTTGGTAAGTGCGGTCTTGCTCCTGCAGTATCTACTTTCCTTCCTACTTCAAAGCCTTGACTTCAACGTGGCTAGGACTGTTGAATTTTTCTTTAGCATAAAGCCTGGAATAAAAATTGAGTGGAAAGTCAAGAGCTCCAGACTTTTGCTAAGATGGGATGACAGGCCAATAAATACATGAGAAGCTTGGACATATATTATTTTAGGGAAATCTCTAAATAGGCTTTCAACTCAAAGACTTCACTTCTGGTCTTATGTTTATCTCTAGAATCCATTATTAATGTATGGCTTTTGGAGGTAATTAAATTATGTTGTTCCTTGAGGTCTATATATTTCACATGCAACTCTGCTTTTTTTTTTAGAAGCTTTGTGTTACAGCTCTTAAAATTCTGAGAATGGAATTCTGCACAATTAAAATAAAACTCCAGCTCTTGTAAGGAGAAATGAAACTAAAAAGAAAAATATAAACACACTTTCACATACATGGATACTGTTGGAAGTTTAATTTAAGTAAATTTACTTTTAATTTTGTGTATTTCGATTCTACCCGCATGTAGCAGTATCCCAAGTCAGTTAATAATTGTTATCCTGTTTGGCAAATTGTTATTCAAAGACAAAAAATGAAAAGCTGTTCATGCTAAAGACGGTATTTCTGATTATGACATATAGAAAGGGCTCTACATCCTTTTCGTGGTTCATTGCATGTCAAGGAACACACTATTCTGGTTAATGACAACCAGCATATGCTATCCATCTAGAGAAGTACATTATGCATTTTTGTCAGTTTCTGCACTCTCTGCTATATACTTTCTGCATCTGAATGTGATTATCAATAAAGATTCTAAGAATCTGCAAAAACCAATGATGACAAGATAGGATGGGTATATCTGATGCATGAAAGAAAGAGTATGTACGAACAGGAAACTCTGCCATGGCTTTAGAGCATGAAAATTGTATAAATCTGTAATCAAATATTTAAAATCTCCTCTAAACCTATTTAAACTTATACTGCAGATATATTTCAAGCCTTATCAGATGTTTTCTTCATTGCTAATGATGAAATGCTAGTCTAGAGAACAGTGGGTTTGTAAGTCTGATGGACAATTTAAATAAACTGCAGGAAAAAAATTGGTTTGGACCAAATCAAAACACTGTTTTTATTTTCATATATTTTATTCAATATGAAATGTGTTACTAAATGCTCTTTATCATTTAAAAAAATGCCAATCTTAAGTAAGAATAATTATTTTTCAAAATGAAAAATTATTTGTTTTAAAAATGAAAGGCAAAAAAAAAAAATCTAAAATAAAGCATTCTGTTACAATAATTCCAAATAGAAAGCTTTGAAATTTTCAAAATTTTCTGTTTTTTTTTAAAGACCAAACCAAGGACATGTATGACCAATTTAAATCCTTCTGCAATTATTTTTTAATTAATAAAAAAGTCATCAAGTTCTATTTCTGTCTTCCAAATACTGTAATAATCTATTTATAGAAAAAAACCACTCATCTTCCCATATACTATCTGTATTTTGGAAATTATCCTCATGAAATCTCTAAATTCTTCTAAATAGCTAAATTTTATCTAGATACCAGTATATTAATAAATTCTCTTATCATATTCTCATTTATTTTTATTTTTTTTATTCAAGAAGGGGAGTGTCATTTCAGTCAGATCTATTTTCTTGCCATGAAACTTTGACCAAAGGCATGGTTACATAGGAGTGTCCAGCCCTGATTTTCTTTTAAAAGATGGGATTTATGAAAGAACCTTATTTCCCAGAACTAACCAAGAATCTCCTGTGGGGTTCTATGCAGCTCAGTCAGATGGAAGATAAGATATTGGTATCAGAAGAAGTGTTTTTCTGTGTTGCTCTGTATAATGGAAAGAATGAGTGGAAGGTGAAATAGTTTAATGTTTTGTGCTAATTTTGGTTGGGAGAGAGTTCAGTTTCTTCCTAGTAGCTTGCATGGGGCTATGTTTTAGATTTGTACTGAAAGCATTTTCATAATACAGGGATGTTTTTGTTATTTCTGAGCAGTGTTTACACAGTGTCAAGGCCTTTTTTACTTCTCACACCACTCCACCAGCAAGTAGACTGGGGGTGCACAAGGATTTGAGAGGGGACACAGCCAAAACAGCTGGCCCCAACTGACCAGGGGGATATTCCATACCACATGGTGTGATATTCAGCAATAAAACTACAGGGAGGAGGTTGGCAGGGGAGGCCGCTGCTCACGGACTGGCTGGGCACTGGTCATTGGTGGTGACCAACTATTTTCATTTGCATCACTTGTCTTTTCTTGGGTTTTATTTTTCTCTCTCTTTGTTTTGTGTTTTTTGTTTGTGGGTTGTTTTTTCCCCCCCCCTGTATTAGTATTACTATTGGTATTAGCATTAGTGTTTCTTTTTTAAAAATTATTAAATTGTTTTTATCTCTAACCATGAGTTTTCTGACTTGTACACTTCTGATGGATTGTCTCCCACATCACATTGCATTACAGAGGGGAGTGAGCTGAGTGGTGCTTAGTTGCCGGCTGGGGTTAAACCATGACACTTTATTAAACACATTCAAAATGAATGCATTTGGATAATGAAAAATAATAATTTATTTATAAGAATATAAAATGCAGTTCTTTGTTTTGACTGCTATTGCTAATAAAATTAAAAGCTGTTCCACATAAATTTTTAATTTTGGGTAAAACACCTTTTTCTTATGAAAATTCTTTAGTCAGAGATCTCTAGATCAGTTTTATTGCTACATTGAAACATTGACTTTTGCTGTTTATTTACATTAGTGAGTGATTGCACATGCAGTTTTTTTCAGCTCTTCTGATATCCTGATCAATGTAAGGGAGAGCATTAATCAGAATTACACTTTTCTAGGGACCATAATTTGCAAGGACTCCGAATGCATTGTGCAGTAGTAGCTTCTTGCAAAGTGTGACATCTTCATTAGATACTATAATAAAGTCTAGATTTATAAAAAAATTGAGATATTTCTGCCAGCCCACTGCTAAGGATAACAAAGACTTGAATTCTCTTACTTTTAATCAAAGCAAACAAGTGACATGCATTGCACTAAAGGTAAAAGACACTACCGTGATGCTTAATAATAAAGAAAACAAAACGCTTCTGGGCACTGTACTTCTAGCATGGTTTCAAAAATCACCATTTCTTTCACTCTATTTTAAGTATTCATGCTGTTTTCATAACAGCGAATCACTTTTGTCAAAATAAAAATGATGGCAGTAAAAGACAGTTCTGTTTCCTGAAGGATAATAAGAGTTGGTAGAAGTTACACAGTTGTCATATCTGATTGCAGCAATCCAATCAGTCTTTTTTAAGAGTGTGTATAATTGCCACATGTTCAGAGAAATCCTTGAAGTTCAGGCCCTTTCCCCATTTATCTGTTGCTTTGCATCAGCTATCACTAATGCTCCCCAAGACAGGCATCTTTCCACACTTCCAGCCACCTCCTGCAGCTTGGACGTGCTTTGCTGCCCCATGCCCCTGCAAATGCCTAAACCTCTGTCATTCAGTCACCTGTACTTCCCAGTATGCTCCCACTCCACGCTATTAGAAAAAGAGGTACCAACAACGCTGTGAAGTCTTGGGGACTTTCCCCTAACACTTAGTTGTGAAAAGAGGTTTAATAAGGGTGTCATCTTATGACTTAGCTGTTCATTAAAAGCTGTCCTCTGATATGTAATGATGCTTTTGAAACACAGTTTGCTCACTAGGCAACTGTAGGCAACATAATTAACTATCTATCCAATAAACGACCTGTTCATACACTATAAATGCAGTTCTTCCAGCACCTTTGAGTTGTGTAAAGTTGAAGTACATAAACATAAACTCTCTGGTAACACATAGTTCAAGGTGGTCCGGCTGCAGGTAATGACTAGTTTAAGAGAGGTTCAGCTAACTGACAAGGACATGGAAGACTGTAAGACATGGCATGAGAAAGTGCTGGACTTGTCAGAAACAGTGTGAAAAGCTGACAAAAGTTTTGTTGTTTTTCCACCAAAAGGTGGTGTCGTGAGGCTGGATGTCAGGTTGTTAAGTGGGAGTTATGGGACAAATGACTGAACCTCATAGGTAGTTGGAAGGGAGCACCAGCAGCACTTTTGGGAGCAGAGTCTTGCAAGGCCTGTTTCTAATAGGGTTTACATTACCTGTACACAGTACCAAACTTGTGTACAGTTGCACTAAAACTGGGAAAAATGGAAAAAAAATTAATAGAGCAGGTTGCTTATCTAGACAGAGACTGGGGTGGAGAAAGAGAAGTACAAGGGTGGTGAAAATAAAGGTCAGAAAATGAGAAAAAGAATAACAAGGTATGCAAGTCACGTGCCAGTCCTGCCTGTGGGTACCTGTTGGATGCCTTCGGCACAAGCACTGTCATGGCAGCAGGAAAGAGAAATAGAATTGCTTTTCTACACCACACCATAAGTGCCAGACCTGCTCCCATGGTCACCAGGTCCCCAGAGGACAGAGCAGGTGCTTTCTCAGGCAAGCAAGGGAAACACATGGATTGATGACTCAAGCATGTTGGTATCATCATATTAGTGACTGCAGCAAGTCTGGTGGCATTGGTAACAGCCCACCAAGCACATAAGCAGCGATCCTTGCACAAATGTATCAATGGTATTAAGGCATAAAACTTTCTATGAGCTCCTGACAGAGAACAAATGAGGGGGGAAACAAAATGTATTTGAGAGTAGCAATGGATATAAGCTAGTCAGTTCATCAGTCTGCTGACATGAGCAAAACCCATCACAAAAGTCAGATGCTAAGATGAATAATGTGGGCCAGGACACTACTAATTCATATGTCAGTGCCACTAGTAGAGTAACATCAAAGCTCCACAAATATTTCAGGAAAGGGTAGCTTGAAACTGCTGCCACATGGAACAGTCCAGTGCTCTTTCTGACCCCACCAGCCCAGAATTAGGGAGACCAGACCTTTTTCCTTCGTATGTGTAATTCTGGCATAAAATAGCTTAAAATGCTCCCAGAACCATCACATGTGTCTGCCTCATCTCTAGAGCACAGACCAGGCAAAGGCTAAAACAAAAGTTTCACATTACCTGATGCACAATGCCTATATATTTCAGGTAAGGTATTACCACTCCCTTTTGAAAGCAATGGGAGATTTGGGGGAGGAACTTGTGGTTTTGGTGGGTTTTTTTGAGCAACAAACTTGAAATCTCCTCTGATTTACTTTACAGCCCCTCAAACAATTGCAATCTCCAAAATAGATATAAAGGTCCAGATCTGTACATTTTCAACACATAGGAAACATAATGAAATATGTATACAGATTTTTTGGGGGGGGCATAGCGGGGAGTGGCCTCCTTGCTATGTGGATGTAAGTCCAAGTATAACTGAAAGAATTACAACATCTGAAGGTGTAACATTCATATTTGTGCCCTTCACCAGTAGTTTAGCAACATTGTATATGTTTAAACTATTAAATATTTATCTCCAAGATTTTGGTACATCTCCTTGAGGAAGACTGTTATGGTTAGTTGCAATTTTTCAGCATTATGGTTACAGAAGTTGGGCCATATTGTCTTGCTATTTTGAACAGACTATATAGGTCTGTTAATTTTATAGTTTTTCCTCTGAAAGGTCTGTTTTTATTTCTGTTATCTATTTTTTTTTCAATCTTACAAACAACACCAGGAGATAAAACTCATAAAAATTGCTTACAGGCAGTGTATCCATAAAGATATGCCAAGACATTTAGAAAAATAGAGTTTCTGTCTGCTGACCCTGAAAGAAAACTTGATTAAGATGTAAGGCATTCAAGCACACATCCTATACTGTTTTTGTTAAAGAGTCAGAGAGCCTCGTATTGATCTATTTGCACGCTGTTACACTGCTCTTGAAGTATACACTACAATAAGAGCCAAATGTCATTTTGTATAGCAAATCACGTGTGTAGGAGTCTGTGTGTGTACACATTTTCAAGAACACAAAGAAATAGGGAGATTAACTATAGAAATCTTAGCTGAATAATAATTTTTTTTTTCCTGAAACTTCATGAATTTAAAGCAATACTAGTGAGTGTCATTAAACAGAACTAACTAGACAAATCTGCAGGTGTGAGTAACCATGACAAAACAGCATGTGAAACTCAAACACTTTTCTGCTTCTCATGGAATAGTGTAGTGTCGGAGCTGCTGGGAGAATAAGGAAAACGCAAGGGAGGACTACAGACACGGAATAATTAAACAAAAAAAGTAGATAGGATATAATCTTGATCATTTGCAAGCATTTTGTTTTATATAGTTTTAGAGATGGGGCTTTTACCCTTTTTGTAATTTGTTAATTTGCAAACAAAATTGAAAGCCCACATCACAGAATGGTCTGCTCCAAATTAAAAGGCTGTTATATATTGCATAAGTGGATGTAAAAAAGAGACGTACACATTTGTCTTGTCTTCTGGTGTCCCCTCTGCACCTGGTTATTTGTAGCTACAGTCCCTGTGGTTTCTCTTTGCTATCCAAATACTTATTTATGCTTGTGAGAAATTGCCACTGCTTGTTGGGGATAGCAATTGGTTCAGAAAGACAAAGCATAATTGCTCCAGGTTTGCCAGCTGGAGAGGCCAAGAACCAAGGGAGCCAACAGTTTGTCAAGAGCAGACAGCAAAACAAAGAAGTGTCCAAAAGAAGTTGAAAGAGAAGGAAGTGGAAGGGCAAAAGCTGCTCCTGCAGAGCCTGACAAGCCTTGTGGTTTATATTTGTTGTTGAAATTCTGTTCTGTAAGAAAATGTATTGTCACATCTCTGAAAAGTACTGCAATTTATAAGCTAACCTTCCTGCACAAGCCAGTCCTGTGACAGCCTAATAGACATCACTGTCAGGGGAATTATTTAGTCAAGTAATATATGGCATATCTAGGAATAATGGAACTTAGATTGGAACATATCATATGCTGTTATTCCATTTAACATCCTAAATAATCTTCATCTTCCAATGTTTTCTTACCCTTCACATAGTAGTGGACCTTTGTCAGCCATCCAACCTATGCATATTTAACTCTTCTAATCTTTCCTCCTAAATGATCCCTCCACCTCCCTAATTGTTTTTAATCCTCTTCTCTGAGATCCCTTCAATATTTTTCTGGCAATGAGGTGCCCTTCATTTAATGCAGCATCCTAAATATAAATACTGCAGCTGTACAGAAAATAATATTCTCTGTGGCAAGACACCTGTGAGAATTTACCCCCAAATTGTGTTAGCTATTTTTGCTCCAATATCACATTGTGTAATCAATGTCAGCTTGCTGCAAATGTGACCATGACATTTCTTTATTCATTCTTGCTTCCTAGATTTCTGAGGTGTTAATCCTGCAAAGACCCCCCCAGCACTCAGCATGGAGTACGGAAGAGCTGCACTCTGTTACTACGGGCAGAGAACCTCTGCAGAGTGGGCAAGATGTCAAGGTAGTGGTTCACTGAGGCTGGAACTTTGATTCTTTGTCCTATTTGGGAACTATCCAGGAATGATAGAGCAAGTTGTTCTGTTTTCACCATTTCAGGCTGTTACTGGGTCACCAGCCATTTGTTGCTGCAGTGCATATCTGACCACTTTGAGCATTTTGTGGCTGTTGTACCTGTTATCAGGAAACTTGACCTCCCCTGCCGTACCTTCCTTTGCAAATACCTCTCTGAAAACTCCTTTAGCCTGCCAGGGAACTGAACATCCTACAAAAAGAAACCACTTGTCCTGGATACTTGCCACCAGAAAGCACCAGGAAAACACTTCCTCCCGAGCCTTTCCATTGTTTGCTATAGGTATCAATTCCTTAACAGTTCATTCCAGAGCATCAGACATAATATAGAACTGCTCCTTTTTGGGAGAATTTCACACCACAGGTAATGCTTACACATCAGTGCCATTTTTGGTAGCTATCGGTATTGAGGATTCAAAATTTTTTGTTTCCCATGAGCAATAGAGTTGATAGCTACCTTCAATATCCTCTGTTGGACATGCACCACCAAACCAAAAGCATAGCACTTTGTTCACAGATTTACCTATCAGTTTCTACAACTCATCCATGTGATTCTGAAAAAAAAGACAAGCCATAATATTCAAGCACATAGAGAACACTGAATTCTCTTCCCATTATTCTAATGAAACCTTAATGATAAATACTCTTGGACATCATAACAAACATTTTTCTGAAGTAACTTCTAGTCATATGAGTAAATAGCCAGATTAGAATGTCTATAAATTTATAGTTTCTTCCTTTAATTATCCTTAAATTGACACTCAGAAAGAGAATAAACTTTGCATATGTAAACTCTCAAGTCCTACCGGAGCCTTTCCTTGATAAATCCTTTCCTAGTCCTGAAAGATGTCATCACTAGGTAGCCAAAGCCTCACAAAAATCAGTTTCGTAGTGAAGTTCCCCTGCCCTCACCTGCAGGTAAGTAAATTTTTCCACATTTTAAGAATTTAAATGAATATTCAAGGTATTGATGTCTTGTCCTGAGGCAAAACTCGTATAGAAATAGATGTTCATAGGCTTAGCTTTGTTCAGGTGAGCTCCTTGCCAGTTTCCAACAGCATTTTAATATTTTATTTTACAGTCTCAGTAATCTGATGAATGAACAAGTGTTATTATTGCTCACTGAACTTTACTGATTGATGCTATAAAAGGACTTCTCTCCCTGTCGACATTGTGAATTTATCAGTGAAGAGGATGAATAAATTAGATACTATGAGGGCTTTAGTTTGTCCTCCCCGCTTTCATTATCCTCTGCTTCTGCACTTCTCTGCCTCACTTTGGTACTGGAAATTGTACAGCTCTGACTGGTGTGGAATGCCTTAACTTTTCCCTAAAGCTTCTAAAACCAGGAAGAAATTGCTGAAGGATATGTGTATTTTCTCTGTCCTTTATGAACCTCTGTTTAGTTACATCACTGTTCCCCTAAGATTCAATTAGCACCATTAACACAAATCTTCTGCTGGGAATCCAAGGCAAGTATCTCAGCATTGCCTTCACACCATTTTTCAAGACTGATTCTGACCATGCAATATTCTCTTTGCAAAAACAGCATAACATTAGTTAAAGGATTGTTCCGTTCTCAATAAAATCTCTGTCCTTTCATTTGCCTTTAGCAATAAATTAGGTCTGGCCATGGTTGAGGAGGCAGTCAATTGTCAGATGCTAAATACCTATCCCAAGGACATTGCATGTGTGAAACTGAAGCTGGCTGGGCATGCTGCTTACACAAAGTCTAGCTCTGTACTTGCTCAGCTCTTTTGGCTAATATTCACATTCCTGCTGATTTATGTTCTCAGTGATGATATTTACCTCCATTTTTCATTTGGACTCCAAGTGCACCCCAGCCTACTTAGGTAACAAGCTGGAATTATTTTTAAAACTTAGTTTGTTGGAAGCATTCCTGCCTTTCCAGCCACAAAATAATTAATTCACAAGTTTGTATTCTCCCTTGTATCCAGCTATGCTGCAAATAAAAAATTAATCTAGAGGCATCCCTCCTGCAAAACTGATTTTAATCAAGAAGTGATTTGTGGCATATAAGCCATGTCAGATAGGGAAGGGATTCACAGTTTTCACCCTGTTCCACTGTTATGGTTTGAGAAAACCCATAACAATCTATTGTCGTTTAGACAATTATTCTATCATCCGATGATCCCTCGCCACCCTGAAAGGGGAATCAGGGAACAGAAAGAAACACAAAGGTTGAAATATAAATAGATTTAATAGACTAAGGCTAAATAATTAACAATAATAGTAACGGACCAGTATTCATACCGATACAGGAATTATGCTCAGACAAGTCCATCAGCAGGAAGCTGTGCACTCCCAGCAGGGACAGCAAATGGCGGACACTGTGAGCGCAATGGCTTCAGGAGGAAGGGGAGGCCTCAGGGGTCCGGCGCCGGGGCAAGGAGCTGTCTGGGCCACCGCCATCAAGGGAGGAAAAGCTACGCAGCAAACTTTTCTAATTTATATTGAATGTGATGTTCATGGTATGAAATAGTCCTGTTGGCCAGCCTGGGTCAAATGCCCAGGCCTTGCTCCTCCTTGTCCCTGCACCTGGCAAGGCTCGAAAACACGAGCCTTGAATCCCACAGAGCCCGGCTGGCCCTGAAGTAAATATTTTCACAAATTCAGACACTAGAGTCTTCTAGAAGTGCAGTTTTCCCCAGTTTTAGAAGAAAAGTTAGTCCTGTGTCTCTCAACCCAGGACATTCACATACAAGAGCACAACATGAACATATGCTGATCCACAGTGGGCAGGCACCGATGGACACAGCCGTTCTTTTGTGAATCATTTGTGCTTCAAATGTGCTCACTGATTGTCTTTGTTCTGGTTCTAGGCAGACACCATTCAGTCCTTGCTGGGACCCTTCTGGGTGGAAGCTGGAGAAAAAAGCTACACTGCCACTAGCATCGTCTTGGCAGGCTTCCCCACTGTTTGGTTTTTTCTGGTGGTTTTCTTTTTTTACTTTGTTAATTCAGATACTTTGAAGGTAGAGGCATACTTTAGAAGCATTCAAAGTCTCTCAAATGATTTTTACCTTTTCTTGACTCCACGCCCCATCTCCAACATATTAGGGGAAGTTCTTCTAGGTCATGTAATTTCTTTTCATGATCGACCCAAATGAAACTCCTATACTATCTTGCTTGTGAGGTGGCAATGGTTACAGTGTGAGGATGAGGTCTGCACAGGAGCACGTTCTGGTAAAATTCTTATCCTCTTTACATTGTGGGAGTTTTACCATTCATTTCAACTGTGTATGATTTCTTCTTAAACTCCATCCCTTGCACCAACAAATTCACTTTCTCAATCAATTATTTAATATCGCTTAGCATGCTCTTTTTTTTTCTTTTTTTTTTTTTTAAGAAAAATGAGGAAGAGGAGAGATGCATCAGGAGTATGTCTGAGGACACAAAGATTTACTTGTGATTCGTATCATGGTAAATGAAATTTTTTCTTCATTCTCCTTAATCCTATTTCCAGGTAGTAACCTAGGCCATACAGTAGAAAGCTTATTTTATTAATGCAGGATCACATTTGCATCTTTCTAATATTCTTATACTTTTATTTTTAGGCTTCATGTGTGCTTTATAGAATTTACATCAGTAAAGAACTTAAGCACAGGTTTAAGATTAATCTTATGCTCCATTATTCCACACAACATGGGAGCTTATGATTAACCCCTACTGAAGTCAATGAGAGCTAAGAATATGCATAAGAATTTTTCTGAACCTCACAAAAATTGGCTTTTGGAAAGTTTTACATAAAGTCTGTTTGTTGATATTTTTCAGCTTTTATTTAGGATTCAAGTTCACCTTCTGCATTAAACAGCAGAAATATATCTTATAGCACTTTAGCCCTCATAATTCATTCCAAGTTAGTACCCTCTGCAAATTAATTTATGTACTGTTCTTTCTCTCTTCCAAGTCATTAGTGGAGAAGCAGAATATAACCTGACCTTCTATGGCAGTAAACCAGCAGTCATTTCCTCCTAAGTCACTATTTGCAGCTCATCATTTCCCTTTGTTTACTATCTTCCACCAGTGGTTACTCCACATAACATTCATATTCAAGCCAATTTAAATTAATTTTTAGAGAAGAACTTTTATAGAATGCAGTATCAAATGTTTTCCTTAATTAATTGGAAATGCAGATCGTATTATGCTTTTCTTTCATCCACTAATTTTATAATTCTATCAAAGAAGCAATCAAGTTTATCTTTATTAAATCATTTTGCTGCTTAGCTCGAAAATATGAGAATGAATCCTAAAGCTCTCTCACAAACATTTTTCTTTATCCAGAGTGGAATCAGTAGATGTTATGTCATAAGTGAAAGTAGCAAAAGTGAAAAACCCATCACAGATCAACGGCTTCTCGCATTATAGTCTACCTTTGATTCTGATCAGAGTGTTTGGGAATCCAGTTCCCATTCCTGAGACCAGTCTGGAACTTTTCCAGTGCCTGGTGTGACATCTCCCTGGGAGCTTGGTATGGTTTTGTATATATTTGTATATAATTTTTTAACTATTTAATTATTATTTTTTTATTTTATTATTAATACTTCATTAAAGTAGTTTAGTTTTTAATAAACTCATAACTCTTTTCTTCCTGTCCTTGGAGCAAGAGGTGGGGAGAGCACCTGTTTTCTTGTCATCGGCCAACTTGGCCCAAACCATGACACTGGGAGAAGCTCTAATTCCTACCTGACCATTCCCAGGTGTTGCCATGGTTTCTAACACATCAATAACCTTTGCATCTTTGCTGCCTCATGGATCCCCATTCACTACATTCACTGAGACAGCAGCATACCATCCCACAAACATTGGCTTGCTACCCTCAGGCTTATCTCTAGCAAGTCCCATTTCATCCTCTTTTCCTTTCAAATCTAATTGAAAGCTCTTTCAAAGAGCCCTCCTAACTCCTGCACAAAACTTCTTCCTCTGTAATGCTGACATTTAAAGTCCTTAAAAGTACTTCTCCACCTCATGAGTGAAAATATAGCTTTTCTCTAGCAAGCAACGCCCCTATATTTCTAAAAGCAAAAATTCTCATCAAGTTGAAAATGTCTAGTGTATACTGCTATCATGAATATTTATATGGGGCAGTACGTGACATCAGAATAGAGATGAACTCATGTATAGATTGCATCAATCTAGACTTCATTTAGCCATTTGAAGTATCAAAATCAAACTGCAGCAACCTGATTGCTAGTGACTATACAAGACTGTTGGAGATGCTTGAAAGTAATGTGACTGCCAGAGTTCTCTTCACCACTACCCCATTGCTGTCATCACCCAAGCTAGTGTAGGTATGACCACGGGGCATGCAATTATATCCATAGATATTGAGCAATCAATATACTTTGAAAACGTAGCAGACAGTTGTTTGGGAAGAACACAAACATACAATATCACAACCTCCTGCAGCTGCTGTGTAGTTGAAGCAGGTAAATGTACACAACAAGGAAAGCCAAAGAAAGGACGACTACAACATCGGAACTGATAGCAAAAGCTGCACTTATCTCACCTTCTGGAAGACCCAGAATAGGGAATTCAGAGGCTTAAACTTTCACCTCTTGATCCTCAAGGGAAAAAAAAGGCAAGGAAAAAAAAAAAGAAATTCCTCAAGATTTTTTTCTTTTAATAAACTCAAATACAAGTTTTAAAATCCTACTAGTTGTAACCTGATGTCTGTTTTAAAGGAAGATTTTAATCCTCAGAAGAGGAGCAGTAAAGAGAGTAATAGGAACATTAACAAAATTAAAACAGATTTGAGTTTTACAGTGATACCTTCCACAGATGATATAAATAAAAATAAACTTAGTATTTTCAAATCAATTAACATTTTTGGCCAAAGTGACGGTACTCAAAGGACAGAGGCTATATCATAGCGCTTTCTGTTATCACTGGTAATGGCTTGCAACATTTTGTATGAATCTGAGGTCATTAACAAGAATACAAAAATCAAGCAAAGAAAAATGCTTCTTACTGATTGTTCTCTCTGTCTTGACAATGACATAATCTAAACTCAACTAGATACAATAGAAGAACTGTCTCCCTATGCTATTTCTATTTTTGCATATAGGGGGGTCTTTTTATTGAATTCGGTTCTGTATTCTGCATCTTCCTATTTCCACATCATCATCATCCTACTGCTAATGTCTCTTCTCATCTCTGGGTAATATAATCTCATAATCCCTGTTCTATCATTTGGCTTCATAGTTAACTGATGATTGTATGTGGGCATACCTTAACTGATAGATAACTATTCAAGGAAAATAACTGCTCCAAATGAAACAAAGACAATAACGGTTTAAATGTTGTGGGATTATTGCAAACCTTTCTTTCAAAGAACTGTTTGCCTTTTGGACTCAGGCTTAGTTCACATGCTGCAAGAAGAATATGTACTGCACTAATGAATTCCCATTGTTATAGCAGTCTAATAAAAGTAGCTTTTAATTTAATCATATTTAATTGGCCTATGTCATCACAGGATTTAAGTATTTGTTCAGCAGTAACTTAAGCCTCATGAAGTCTTTAGAGGTAACAAGATACAATAAAAACAGTAAGATAAAAAGGTGTAATAAGACCATTGAACACAAGCGGCCTCATGGACAGTGATTAGATTGAAGAGCCATCAAGTAAAAGGTCTGCCTACCTTCAGGCTGTCTGATATTTCTTTCAAATGAAGCTGCCAATTCTAAGAGGGGGAAAAAAGAAACATTTATCTACACTAAAGTTACAGTAATGCTTTGTTAAATTCTGAGCAACTCTTCAGAACTTAACTTCTGAAACAACATTCAAAATTTTAGGATGAGTTTAGGGATCTAGGGGATTGGATCTGTTTTTCTATAGGTTGAACTTAATAAAGCCATAACCTACATATTCTTTCTGGGTATTCCTGTTAGGGTTTTTTTGTTTGTTTTGCTTTGCTTTTTTGTAGGTTTTTTTGTTGTTGTTTTGGTTTGGTTTTTTTAATGGGGAGAAGGAGAGCATATTTTAATTGACTTTCCTTCCTGCCAAGATAATTTCAAAAAATTGTCTTTATTGAAGTCACATTCATCTTTGACCACTAAGATCAGTACCCTTCTGCAAATGTGGAAAGGAGTTCAAGAAAACTTCTAGTCCAGAACATCTGAGATAAGACGGACAGAGTATAAGCAAGTGTTTGTGAAAGATTTTTTAATGTTTCATTGAAATATTATTTTGAAGTAGATGCCAAAACCAGGTGCTAAGTAGGTTTTCCTGGTATTCTGTTATTTGTAGAATAGAAACTTTTTTTTCAAAATCAAATCTAGTTTTTTACAAGAAAATATATTTCCCCTCACTGTATTCCCTGAAAGAAAAGTCATAAGACTCCCATCATATCTGCCAATCTTTCTTTTTTTTTTTTAAATGAATACTAGCTTGTGATCCTAAACTGAGCAAATTCAGGGACTAAACTTTGTTAATATATATTTTTTAAGGTGACTATAATTCTCATTGGTTTAGCTTTCTGAAAGCTAAACTGCACACATAACCCCAAATGAGATTTTATAAATCCTTGATCAGTAGAGTAGAATAAATAACCTGGTTTCTCCCATGTAACTCATGCAATAATACATACTGGATGAAATTAATCTTTTTAATACATAATTACTATTATCCTATATTCAGTTTATGATTCAATTAATCTCCCAAATTTTTTTCTGGTGTGTTCTTAGATTGTCATCTTACATTTATGTAGTGAATTACATTTTCTTAGTTCAGCATCTTTGCACCTTTCATCATGGAAGAAATTAAGAAATCTGCTGTGAATTCCCATACAGTCCTCCACCATACACACAGCACTTCCCACATTGGTGTTTCTGTCACAGTGCGTGTGTTTTCCATTACCCAATATGTTAATGAACCGGTTACAAACAGACTAAGGAGAGACCCCAGGGACCACCATTTATTCCCAGGCCCTACAGTTCTCATAAGGAACCACATACCATTATACTCTTTTTCAGTCAGCTGTGATTTCTTGAATACTGTTTCCCAGACTTCTTAAAGATGAGCAAAAGAGCAAAAGCCTCTCTCACTGAATGAAAGTCGGCCCCGTTCCACCCCAAACCAGGACACTGGTTCACCTGTAGTGAAAGAAAGAAAGTGATTTGTAGCTGAAACCCACCTTATACTCACAGTCATATTCTGAAGGAGCCTTTCTCTAGTGATGACAAAGAACTCAGTGAGATTAAATTCAGTAGGCTGGAGTTAACCTTTTGTATATCATCCTTACTAGATATCTCAGAAAATATACACGCCTTATTGAAGGAGGAAGAGATTATGAATTTTTTAAAAGAGACGGTTTTATCAAAACATTAATTACGGGGTTTATGTAAATATTTACAGCCAAGAAGTTTTAATCCTGACTAGTAAACAACACACTTCTGTGAGCTGTCAGGTATAAGGAGGAAAAAAAAAAAGCCACAGCAAAAAAACTCCCTTTCATCAGTAGACCTCAAAGAATTTTTTTTAACTTTTCTTCTACTATTTCATGACCTTTCTGATTGTTAAAGCACCTTTTAAGCTAGATGAGGATTTGAATTTTTAGCTTTGAAAACAACAAGAAAAGAATAAAGCGATCTAGGAAACAAACCAACACAAACTTCCAAACTGAATTATCATAAATTATCATCCTTCATGGTAAAAAAGGTTACAGTTCCTTTACTTCCCACACTTTTGCCACTTCAAGAAATTTTATCTGGACAGTATCTAAGGTTTGATTAGAATTAAGAATTTCTAGAACCCAATCTTATACACATATGCTGTATTAATTTGGATTATCAGTCATTAAAAAAAAAGACTAGCAAAACCAACTCAGTCTAACAATTTGTTATCAACTACTATAACTTGAGTTTCATGTTTCTTGTAATTTGTTGCTGGGAATTGATCTGATTACTTTAATGCCTATTAATACTGTTCAAGGGTTCACTTTCACAGAAGTACATGTATCTCTGTGTGTTCCTCCCACTGAAAATTGCACAACCATTTACCAGAAAAGAATCATTTGCCAATGATTTAACTATTATTGCAAGTAACAGCTCAATGATAAGTTACCTAACTCATAACGATGAGTTACTACTTGTACTAACAGAGGAACAGAGGACAAAAGTGTATCACATGTTCAGAGGTCTTAGCCTGTTTCCACAGGCCAGTAACATCACATGAAACTCCCTTTCACCCCAGGTCATTCTTGTAAGCAACAAAGTAGAGGTTAGCTTGAAATGGAGGCAGTCCCATATTCAACAACTCCAGATCAGAAATCCAGATTAGTCAATCATGAAACTGCTCTAGATAAGCTTCACTTGAAGTGTTCTCTGTTTCCTGTGGCAAACCACATCAACCACTGTCTTACCAGTGGAATTCTCTTTCTTTTCAGGGAACAGAGAACCCTAGGAAATGTGGTTTTAATGGAAGTCAACTGACAGCTTCAAGACAATACAGAAGTACGTGTTCCTGGGCTCCCAAATCTCCAGAGCTGGACCATCAGAAAAAAAGGAAGTCACAGAGCAAGAGGAGTTTGTTAGTGTCATATCTAGGTGCTGAAGGCAGCCCAAAAGAATTTACAATTTAATTTTTTTCCAAATATTTAGTGAATATATGCTTGCAGTCCTCATTTGTTTCCTTTACACTTTACACTCTAGCAATTGCATATTAACTTGCTGAGAAGGTGTACTGAAGAGCTGACGGTGCATATATAATTTTTGTGTAAGTAAACAGAAACTTTAGTTTAGTCTACTGAAAACAGATAAAATATAAACAGTAAGTATGAAGAGAAATGGTTAAAAAAACTCTGAAAACCAAACCAAAAAACTGTGGGGCATAAGCGCCTTTGAAAGATTAATGAAGAATATGTTCTGAAAGTCTTCTTCCTCAAAGTACCCACATGCAGCCAAAATTCTCTAAACACGTGTAATTCTTAGGATAGAAAAGTATTTGAATACCTTTTAGCATAAGCATTGCAAGTCACCAGTAGGCTGAGACATATTCATAGAAAATATTTATAGGCATTTTTTGTATTAGAAAAGAATTTATGGCTTTTGTGACGTATTTAAATAAGAAGATGATGCTATTTTAGCAAGTAGGTAGGGGGCTCCTCAACTTAATTTGTAGCATTTTTTTATCCCCTCTATTCTAAGCTCTCTTTTTCTGGAGGTGTAATTTTACTCCCTTAAACAAGCAAGACAAAGCAAACAAAACATGGCAACAATAAATGCTTTCTATCTATATGATAGCTGGTGAATGGTTCATTGAATAATTTTCTGTAATTTTTTAAATATATTTTTCAGAGATGTTTGCATGTGAACATTGCTTTTGACCACCTAAGCCTCAGTATAGCAAAAGTATTTTATTTTGGAGGATGAATCCTTACACTTTATGAAACACTGAACATAGATGTAACTTCTTAGTCTTGTAATTCCTTGCTGGCAATTTTCTTCTTTGTGTTTCTCTTTCCTGTCAGAATGCAAATTTTACTTGGCTCCCATATCTAGATTTCAGTTTTGTAAATATTTACAACTCTACCTTTTCTACCATGAATGACCCTATTGAAATCAAAGGAACTGAATGCATCATTAAATTGTGTATAAATATGTGGAAGACAGAGGGCAGACTCACTACTTTAATTAGCATTTCAAACACTTTAATCATCATTTGATTCATTTTTCAAGTACTGTTGAATAAGTTATCCACATTATAAACCAAGTGAATGAACTATAACAACATAAGTACAGATATATGAGGGACATAACCTACATTCTGATGAGATAAACCAAATTAGCATTTAATAACATTTTTACACCCATAATTAATCATAATGGAAAATGGGACAGTTACCTACCTAATTACCTAGATGTTTCATCAAATCAGGTAACTGGATAATTAGATTCCTGAATCCAGTCATGTATACCTTTAATTAATTGTTGTTAATTATTATTAAATGTGGATTAGCTCCTATGGCAGACTTTCACCTAGACATTGGGAGTTGTTTTATGGTCATTATTTATTCTGCAACTGAGTTGAGTTACTCTGCCTGTTTATGTATTTAAAACTTCTCATATCATTGAACAGGAATAATTTAAAAGCATTTCTAGCATTCTTTCTTTCAGCTGTGCTTCATAAACCTTAAGTCTTTCACCTCCTGATGTAAATGTGTTATTTCTCACTGTATTAACCAGCTTATGCTGATGTCAGTCATATTACCTTGCTAATTGCTTCATAGTTTTTTGGATTTGCCATCACATTGAAATAGACAAAAGAGGTGGGTTTATTAAAAAAAAATATCATGAGATTATAATTGCAGCAATTTCCCTGTCTTTTTTCCTGATAGAAAGCTATAGTGGTTTCAAATTTAACTTCTTTCTGCCTGCTCCCCTCCGCCCCCCTGCCCCTAAAAGAAAAAGAGTAAATTTTCATTAATGTGAAAATCTCAGTCTCTTACATTGTTGCTTTAAAACCTCTTTGATGGTTTATTTTCTTTTGAACACAGAGCATGATTTATAGAGAATTTAAAGCTAAATTAGTTGCCTTTCATGTGAATAAAGTGTAAGGAGTAACTGAGGGTTTTCCCATGTGGAGATTAGTTAATCTTTTGAGAATCATTTAAGGGGAAGAATATCCATTGCTTAATGAAATACTTTACACCAATATATATCTAAACACCATGGTGACAGACTCATTAGAATTACCAAAAGCAGATATGTATACCCATTCCAATATTTTACATTGACCTTTTGGAAGTCTAATGAGGTGGAATGAAATGAACACATACCTAACTGACAGTCAATGAAAAAAAAAATAATCAGTAAAGATAGTAAAGTAGCTACATAGAAAAAAAACGAGGAAAAAACAGAAGCAATAAGAAAGAGACCGGCACAGTGAGCTTCAGTGGTTATTTTTAATGCCAGAGAGAATGGGGAAATTAAGGGGGAGGTCTTAAGAGACTGAGATAAAGTGCAGAGCAGAGAAAGGGGAAGGAGAAAAGAAGCGAAATGGCAGTTGGGAGGTCAAGTACCAAAGTAACTATTGTGCTTCCATAATAAGGGAACACCAGAGAGTTCAGCAGTTAAGATAAAAGCAGCCAGCAGATAATGATTCTATTTTTAAGAGATTTAGAAAGCTACTGTTTTCAGATGTGTACAGGAACTAAACACACTTGGAACTTCCCACAAAGGCACATTTTTAATATATTTCACTTTGGAATGCAATGTTCAGAAAGGCACCACAAATAGGTCTGGAAAAAACCCCCCAAAACCACTCTTTTGCTTGAAATTTTTCTTATTTTCTCATTTTTAGTTTTTATAAAACTGCATTTTTACAATGAAAATGGTTGCATTATTTGTTTACCAATTTTCTCTAGGTGTTTTTTTCACTAATAATGATAGAACCTCATTCATCAAAATCTAATAGGAACAGAAATAGAAGGAGGATTAAACAGGTACACACTCTTGAGGTCTGGGGGAATGCAGGGGGTTAAATCCTAACCCACTTTAGAGATAGGTAATTACAGGAACTTTTGATGCTGATGGGGAGAAAAAGGAGAAGGAAGAAGAAAAGGGGGATTTATTTTCTCATAAATAATTACTAAGAGTTAGGACCTATTAGGATAGTAAAAGTAGGTTGTACACAGACTATGTTTTTTAAAGGAAATCTATAGAATATGCATACAGGGTTTAGTGGAACAGATGCGCAGACTAGCTCTGAACATGGTGACAGGCCTCCAAACAGGGAGCAGTGAGGCAGTTCAGAAGGACCAGCTCACATCCCACAAGAGGCTTGCATGGGCTTTTGTGGAGAGAGAGGAGGAGGGCAGTTGGCTAAGTAACTGGGGCAAACTATTACTCAAAGGACACAAGCACTTTTACTTAAAATGTCAGTATTGACAAGCCCTTGGAATACTTGCATTATCCATCCAGTTTTACTTTAGAATAGTGTTTTGCCTGGTTCCTGATTTTAGATGCTGGCTGAAAAGACATTCCTCTCTGAGGCTAGTTGAGCTACAGAACTGTCTGAAATATTCAGCGGAAATTTTTGACTGCTGGTCTCTACACTGGCTTACTTAATCCTCTCATTAGTTCTCCATTTGCTCCAAGTTTGGGTTATCTATACAAGGATAATAGGTCCAGCATAAATGAGATCAATTAATTCTTTCATGGCAGTAATTTTCTACACTGTCTCTAATTTCATTGTCTCAGTAAAATCAATTGAGAGAGGCTACTTTTTTTAACCTTTCATATGAAGCAGATTGTTCTCTTGCTCATAGTTCACCTTTCATAATGGACTATTTTGCAAAGCTACACAGCTTTGTGGATGATGTTTTAAACAGTTTGAAGCAACATTACCCTGTTGGTACCTCTCATGCATTGCGTTGTGTGACTGTCAGACACATTTTTTTCTCATCTTCCAAAGCTGAAATGGGTGTCTGATCCTGCTTATTCGGATATAAATACAGAAGTCAGTGGTAGTATGCATGTGTAAAACCTGTGCAGCAGTTATAACCTCAGTTTGATGAATCCCTGCAGTCTGAGCTAATGGATATGGTCTCTCAGCAGTACTGCTAGTAGGCCTAACTAAAAAAATTCCACAAAGAAATTTGCTGTTTGAAAAGAACATTCTGTTGCAACTGCTACAAGAACTCATTCAGTTCCTTCAATACTTCCTAAGGATGGAAGTCAAGATAATTCATGGTGGGTTTTCCCTTGATAGCTAAAACCAGCCACAATTTTCTTACTAAACAGAGCTTTGTCATTAAGAGCCAATAACTGAACCTGAAAAGCCTCTTGGGAAATATCATGGATTTAAGATGTTTCAGGGCACTGAAGCCAGAGTCTAAAGTCGTCACACCCCAGATCCCTCACACATTCTATTGATACCAGCTCTGTCCCAGCTAAGAGACCTAGTAACCTAGGTTTTCAACTGCCTACCTTGTAAGGTTACCTTGTAAGGCTACTCAGAGTCCTTGCTGTGAAGCCAGCAAGTGAGCAACTGTTCCAATTAAAGACTGATTTTTGGCTCCATCCCAGGACCCAATAGCCTTCACAAGGCAGCTTGTCACAATTTCAGGTTCTGAGGTCCACAAGAATCCCAAGAACATAAAAATAAATTACTCCCATGCTTCTATCCTGCATATCACCCAGTTAGAAGGAACAGAATTTTGACAATGTAAAATCATTAATGACAATGTAAAATCATTATTACTTCAAAATATGTGAAATATAAAAGTGTGATATATTACTAAAATACCAAATTTTTCACATTATTTAAATTTGAATGTTTTTGACATAATGTAATGACTGTATAGCATTAGAAAAAAACCTTTATGTTTCTGAGTATTTTTCTTTCTTTGCCATTCTCAATATAAATGAAATGAGATCTAGTAATTTTGGTTTATTTTAATTGTTTTTTAATTCTGTTTTAGACCAAATTAATGGTCTTTTCAGCCAGGTAGCTATATCACCTTTCCTTTTGGTGCACATTAAGTTCTTGTTAAAGAATTCTGTAGTAGTTTTTGAATGATGTTCTGTGAAGGAATTTACAAGTGTGTGCCTGTAAATCTTGCTTGTTTTCTCCTTGTAGTTATTTGATCATATCCATTTCATGGTGCAGATGTCTAATTGCTTTATGATTTACAGTTTTCCCTGGTTTCTCTGAACACTGACTGAGCTTCTCTGAGAGTTGGCATTGGACAGATAAACATACTAGATAAAGCTTTTTCTTGCCACTTGAATAGAAGGATAATGTCTCTACTTTGGGCACTAGAACTCTTATCTTGCTGCTTCAGTGAACTGGTACGCAAAAATTCTACCTGTAGAGATCTGAGCTCTAATTCAACAAGCAATGTAAGTACCTACCTAATTTTCCACTTGTGAATAGTCCCACTGCGGTCCTAAAACTATCCACTGATTATTTTACAGATTAATTTATCTCAAGAAGATATGATTTTGAATTTGGTGTGAAAAATGGGGATTCTACAATGAGATGAAAAGCAGAATGCAAAGTTGATATGGAAAATTCTGTGTTTATTCTCAACACAGGAAATGTATTTAGGTGAAATACACTTTGGCTTTAGTGGTTTTGGGTGTGGATTTGGGTTAATTTTTAAATCCTCTACCAGTCCTTCCTCTGTGACTACTGAATCTGTAAAAGGTTGCCATAGAGATTAGCAACAAATAAGAATGTATAGCCTGTATGAGCATCAGGCATAAAAAGTATGCTTTTAGACTTCATTAAGTCTTCTTAGTTCTTTCCTGCACTACACTGTTTTCACCAAAGAAAGTTGACATACCCAAAAGAAACTTCCTAGCAAAAGAGAAAAAAGTAACCTCGTATTTCTGCATAGCATTGGTAGGATACAGTGTGTCTAGTTCTGTGTCTGTTTTAAAAGTCCTGGAGAAATGGTGAATATAGGCAATGAAAGAAGTTTCAAGAGTATATTGTAAAGTGGCAAATACATGAAGCTTACTTTAAAGAGCTTGAAAGGTGCTCTGTCTCTGTACTTATATTCTCATATCTAAATAGTTCAGACTTTTCACTTTTTTCAGGCAAAGGTATAACAATACATAAAGGTTGAATTTAGATAACTGCTATGAAAAAATACAGGCAAGGTGATTATATACCACTTTTGTTTTGACAGTGGTTCATGATTAAGATCTTCATGTGATCAGCTACAGATGTTAGAACAGATGTGTCTTCTTGATTAGCAATTGACCAGATGTATCTTGCTGTATTTTATCTAAACTTGCCCTAATTTTCATGAATTGATGACAGGAGAGTGGGCAAAATGATATCATATAATGCTTGGTTGGTGAATCTTGCTCAAAGTTAAAATCACTAGCTGATGAGCAGTAGAAAGCAAACCGCATCTCTCCCCAACCCCTGATTATACTGACCAAAAACCAAAACCAACACAGCCAAAAGGAAAAAAAGTGGTTTTTTTTCTTCCTCTGCAGCATGGTTTGCCTGCTCAGATTATCTGGGCATATTTCACATAATCAGTCTTTTGCCATTACAGATGTCTGAGAAATATGTGTCAGTTCAAATATATCCAGTTGCACAGTTTCATCTCCCAGACTAAAATGTTTTCATTTCATTGAGGTTGTTGCATTTAAAATATCAATTTCTGGACTAATTTTACAATGTGATCTACTGTTCCTCTCCAGTTCCCTGAAAACAGAATTTGAAGTAGCTGAAATTAATAAATACACTCCTGGTGTAATGTGCTTTGATAATCCCAGAAAATCCCAGAAGACGACTTTTTCACTGTTTTCACTGATGGTTCCTTGAGTGACATTTAGATTGCACCTTTCTTAACCAAACTGTGAGTGAGAATGGACACGATCTGTTTTCCAGGTTAGAGTTTGGGTTATATTTAAACCATTGTTTATTTAAAAGAATGAATAAACAGCTTAATATGTTCAAATAGATGTATTATTTGAGGTGTCTTTGTTGGAACAAGTGATTTTATGGATCTCTGTTGGATTGTTCAGTGCATTTATTCACAATCACTGTTTGTACTGCAAGGCAGCAAGGAAGCACATCTGGCTGTTTGCATTTTCCTAGATGCTGTAACTGAGGTCTGGTGGAAGTCTTTGGAGGGAAAGGAAACTCTGCCTTTCCTTGAAGCTAAACTAGACATGTTTGGAAGGAAATACTTCTCTAATTTGGGGTGGGACAAGTAGAAAATATTAGAAAGCCTATGAGAAGAGCAAAAAAGCAGACAGTTTCAGGCTTCAAAGGCAACAGAAAGAAGTACTTTCTGTGTCTGAGGATACCTGGGGATGAAGAGTTTGCTGGAACCAGTCCGATTCACTCAGCTGCTAACTGGGTGAAACTCTGAAAAAAAGGGCCCATTCTGAAAAGATGTGGTGTGAGGAAAAGGTTGCTTATTGTATTTGTACTGATATCTTGTCTCATTCTCAGGATTCTTTTTCCAATTTTGAAAAGTTTCTGGTTGCAGTTCCTGTTCTAATAAAAAAGCCAATCTCCAGAAGTCAAAAGTCCCTTGGTGTTTTGAGATTCTCAAATGGGTACAGGAAAAAGCGGGCTTATCTCAGAGCTCTGGTCAGCTCAGAAGTCATCACAGCCATAAAACAAACACTAGCACCAGTTGACTTTAAATATACCAGAAGACTTACTTTGTTCTCATTCAGACAGTATTTCACATTGGAAAATATCTTTCAAAACCTGAAACACAGTAATTTGCACATTTAGCTTTGTTTAGCTTGTGCCACTTGGGGGGAGGAGGTAGAGGAGTTGGGAATGAAGGAATGAAGTTGAGCCTGGGGACAAGAGCAGGGGGAGAGAGGTGCTGTTTTAATTTTTATATGTTTCTCACTCTCCAAACCTATTTTGATTAGCAAGGAATTAAAATAATTCTCCCCAGATCAAGTCTGGTTTGCCTTTGATGATTACTGGTAAGTGATGTCTCTTTCTTTATCTTGTCCCACAAGCCTTTTAATCTTATTTTCTCCTCCTGTTCTGCTGAGAAGGGGTAGGAGAGAGCAGCTGGGTGGGTGTCTGGCAGCTGACCAAGTTCAAGCCACCACACACCCCTGCAGTGATGTTAAACTAAATGTAAAATTTGAATTTATTTCTTTAAAATTGTCTAAAATCTTGGCATAGATAAAAACAACTTCAGGGAGGATCTTAAAGCTGGAAAGGAGAATATAGTGTGACTAGAGTTATGAGGTGGTACTTAATGGCCGATTTGAATTATAGGTCAAGTCCTGTAACCTCAGCTCTTTAATGTTAGAAGAGGTAAACTAATCAACACCGGCAGAAAAGATTGGGGGGGACTGAGGGAGACCTGCGCATCTTTCTATGAAGCTGCTAAGCAACAATAAGTGGTCTGAAACAGAATGTCCAAGGCCATGTTATGCTTTAGTCATAAGGTCTTAAGGGGCTTGTTTTCTTTACAATAGTTGCTGGCATATTTGCAGAGAAAAGAATTGTAAATAAAGGAAGGAAAGAGGATTAAAGTAGAGCTAAGTTCTGATCAAACATTTTCCTTTGCAAAGCAGGCTACAGAGGGATAAGCTGTTTCCAGGTCAAACATTTCTGAGAAAAAATTAATTTCTTTCAAATTTGTTACTTAAACAAAATACGTCTCCATTAAAATGTTTACTAATTTTTTTTTTTTTAAGAAAAGGGAAAAACCTTTCTGTCAGATGTCTCTCTCCTTTTTTTGTGTCTTTTTTTGATTGTTGTTGTTGCTGCTGCTGCTGCTGTTGATATTGTAACTGAAGAGAAGTGGGGTGAAGAGCTGTGTTTATGGACTTGTAGAAGACAAAAGGTAAGCAGGAAAGATTCACAGAAAGAATGAAGTCACTTTTCCATAGTACAACCATGAAAGAGGGGACAAGGTTATTTTTGCTTTTAACATTAATTCAAAGAATTAATTTAAAGATACAGTCATGTAAACTTTTTTTTTTTTTTTTTTAAATCTTGGACTAATACAACACGAAGCAGGAAGGCAATCCAGCAAACTACTTACTGATAATAAGTGGAAATAGCTAATTGTGCATTTAATTTATCATCTCAAATTCATCTCAAAACCCCCAAACTGATGCTCTGATAGGGTATTATTATTATTTAAATGGTTATTTTTACTGAGTTTAGAATCATAGAATCATAGAATTGTCTAGGTTGGAAGGGACCTTAAAGATCATCTAGTCCAACCATCAACCTAACTCTGACCAAAAGAT